>NC_090441.1:202502612-203778348 GCF_031143425.1 Pleurodeles waltl | reverse complement strand
GATTCCCCTAGGTCTCTAGTTTTTCCAGAAAATGCACAGGTTTGGTAGGTTTCCCTAGGTGCCGGCTGAGCTAGAGGCAAAATCTACAGGTAGGCACTTCGCAAAAACACCTCTGTTTTCTTCCAAAATTTGGATGTGTCCACGTTGCGCTTTGGGGCGTTTCCTGTCGCGTGCGCTAGGCCTACCCACCACAAGTGAGGTATCATTTTTATCGGGAGACTTGGGGAACGCTGGGTGGAAGGAATTTGTGGCTCCTCTCAGATTCCAGAACTTTTCTGCCACAGAAATGTGAGGAACATGTGTTTTTTTAGCCAAATTTTGAGGTTTGCAAAGGATTCTGGGTAACAGAACCTGGTCCGAGCCCCGCAAGTCACCCCATCTTGAATTCCCCTAGGTCTCTAGTTTTCAGAAATGCACAGGTTTGGTAGGTTTCCCTAGGTGCCGGCTGAGCTAGAGGCCAAAATCTACAGGTAGGCACTTCGCAAAAAACACCTCTGTTTTCTTCCAAAAATTTGGATGTGTCTACGTTGCGCTTTGGGCGTCTCCTGTCGCGCCGCTAGGCCTACCCACACAAGTGAGGTATCATTTTTATCGGGAGACTTGGGGGAACGCTGGGTGGAAGGAATTTGTGGCTCCTCTCAGATTCCTGAACTTTCTGCCAACAGAAATGTGAGGAACATGTGTTTTTTTAGCCACATTTTGAGGTTTGCAAAGGATTCTGGGTAACAGAATCTGGTCCGAGCCCCGCAAGTCACCCCATCTTGAATTCCCCTAGGTCTCTAGTTTTCAGAAATGCACAGGTTTGGTAGGTTTCCCTAGGTGCCGGCTGAGCTAGAGGCCAAAATCTACAGGTAGGCACTTCGCAAAAAACACCTCTGTTTTCTTCCAAAAATTTGGATGTGTCCACGTTGCGCTTTGGGGCGTTTCCTGTCGCGGCGCTAGGCCTACCCACACAAGTGAGGTATCATTTTTATCGGGAGACTTGGGGGAACGCTGGGTGGAAGGAAATTTGTGGCTCCTCTCAGATTCCTGAACTATCTGCCACAGAAATGTGAGGAACATGTGTTTTTTTAGCCACATTTTGAGGTTTGCAAAGGATTCTGGGTAACAGAATCTGATCCGAGCCCCGCAAGTCACCCCATCTTGAATTCCCCTAGGTCTCTAGTTTTCAGAAATGCACAGGTTTGGTAGGTTTCCCTAGGTGCCGGCTGAGCTAGAGGCCAAAATCTACAGGTAGGCACTTCGCAAAAAACACCTCTGTTTTCTTCCAAAAATTTGGATGTGTCCACGTTGCGCTTTGGGGCGTTTCCTGTCGCGGCGCTAGGCCTACCCACACAAGTGAGGTATCATTTTTATCGGGAGACTTGGGGGAACGCTGGGTGGAAGGAAATTTGTGGCTCCTCTCAGATTCCTGAACTTTCTGCCACAGAAATGTGAGGAACATGTGTTTTTTTAGCCACATTTTGAGGTTTGCAAAGGATTCTGGGTAACAGAACCTGGTCCGAGCCCGCAAGTCACCCCATCTTGGATTCCCCTAGGTCTCTAGTTTTCAGAAATGCACAGGTTTGGTAGGTTTCCCTAGGTGCCGGCTGAGCTAGAGGCCAAAATCTACAGGTAGACACTTCGCAAAAAACACCTCTGTTTTCTTCCAAAAATTTTGGATGTGTCCACGTTGCGCTTTGGGGCGTTTCCTGTCGCGGCGCTAGGCCTACCCACACAAGTGAGGTATCATTTTTATCGGGAGACTTGGGGGAACTCTGGGTGGAAGGAAATTTGTGGCTCCTCTCAGATTCCTGAACTTTCTGCCACAGAAATGTGAGGAACATGCGTTTTTTTTAGCCACATTTTGAGGTTTGCAAAGGATTCTGGGTAACAGAACCTGGTCCGAGCCCCGCAAGTCACCCCATCATGGATTCCCCTAGGTCTCTAGTTTTCAGAAATGCACAGGTTTGGTAGGTTTCCCTAGGTGCCGGCTGAGCTAGAGGCCAAAATCTACAGGTAGGCACTTCGCAAAAAACACCTCTGTTTTCTTCCAAAAATTTGGATGTGTCCACGTTGCGCTTTGGGGCGTTTCCTGTCGCGGGCGCTAGGCCTACCCACACAAGTGAGGTATCATTTTTATCGGGAGACTTGGGGGAACGCTGGGTGGAAGGAAATTTGTGGCTCCTCTGAGATTCCAGAACTTTCTGCCACAGAAATGTGAGGAACATGTGTTTTTTTAGCCAAATTTTGAGGTTTGCAAAGGATTCTGGGTAACAGAACCTGGTCCGAGCCCCGCAAGTCACCCCATCTTGAATTCCCCTAGGTCCTCTAGTTTTCAGAAATGCACAGGTTTGGTAGGTTTCCCTAGGTGCCGGCTGAGCTAGAGGCCAAAATCTACAGGTAGGCACTTCGCAAAAAACACCTCTGTTTTCTTCCAAAAATTTGGATGTGTCCACGTTGCGCTTTGGGGCGTTTCCTGTCGCGGGCGCTAGGCCTACCCACACAAGTGAGGTATCATTTTTATCGGGAGACTTGGGGGAACGCCGGGTGGAAGGAAATTTGTGGCTCCTCTCAGATTCCAGAACTTTCTGCCACAGAAATGTGAGGAACATGTGTTTTTTTTAGCCAAATTTTGAGGTTTGCAAAGGATTCTGGGTAACAGAACCTGGTCCGAGCCCCGCAAGTCACCCCATCTTGAATTCCCCTAGGTCTCTAGTTTCAGAAATGCACAGGTTTGGTAGGTTTCCCTAGGTGCCGGCTGAGCTAGAGGCCAAAATCTACAGGTAGGCCACTTCGCAAAAAACACCTCTGTTTTCTTCCAAAAATTTGGATGTGTCCACGTTGCGCTTTGGGGCGTTTCCTGTCGCGGGCGCTAGGCCTACCCACACAAGTGAGGTATCATTTTTATCGGGAGACTTGGGGGAACGCTGGGTGGAAGGAAATTTGTGGCTCCTCTCAGATTCCAGAACTTTCTGCCACAGAAATGTGAGGAACATGTGTTTTTTTAGCCAAATTTTGAGGTTTGCAAAGGATTCTGGGTAACAGAACCTGGTCCGAGCCCGCAAGTCACCCCATCTTGGATTCCCCTAGGTCTCTAGTTTTCAGAACTGCACAGGTGTGGTAGGTTTCCCTAGGTGCCGGCTGAGCTACAGGCCAAAATCTACAGGTAGTCACTTCGCAAAAAACACCTCTGTTTTCTTCCAAAATTTGGATGTGTCCACGTTGCGCTTTGGGGCGTTTCCTGTCGCGGGCGCTTTGCCTACCCACACAAGTGAGGTATCATTTTTATCGGGAGACTTGGGGGAACGCTGGGTGGAAGGAAATTTGTGGCTCCTCTCAGATTCCAGAACTTTCTGCCACAGAAATGTGAGGAACATGTGTTTTTTTAGCCACATTTTGAGGTTTGCAAAGGATTCTGGGTAACAGAACCTGGTCCGAGCCCCGCAAGTCACCCCATCTTGGATTCCCCTAGGTCTCTAGTTTTTCAGAAATGCACAGGTTTGGTAGGTTTCCCTAGGTGCCGGCTGAGCTAGAGGCCAAAATCTACAGGTAGGCACTTCGCAAAAAACACCTCTGTTTTCTTCCAAAAATGTGGATGTGTCCACGTTGCGCTTTGGGGCGTTTCCTGTCGCGGCGCTAGGCCTACCCACACAAGTGAGGTATCATTTTTATCGGGAGACTTGGGGGAACGCTGGGTGGAAGGAAATTTGTGGCTCCTCTCAGATTCAGAACTTTCTGTCACAGAAATGTGAGGAATATATGTTTTTTTAGCCAAATTTGAGGTTTGCAAAGGATTCTGGGTAACAGAAACCTGGTCCGAGCCCCGCAAGTCACCCCATCTTGGATTCCCCTAGGTCTCTAGTTTTCAGAAATGCACAGGTTTGGTAGGTTTCCTTAGGTGCCGGCTGAGCTAGAGGCCAAAATCTACAGGTAGGCACTTCGCAAAAAACACCTCTGTTTTCTTCCAAAAATTTTGATGTGTCCACGTTGCGCTTTGGGGCGTTTCTGTCGCGGGCGCTAGGCCTACCCACACAAGTGAGGTATCATTTTTATCGGGAGACTTGGGGAACGCTGGGTGGAAGGAAATTTGTGGCTCCTCTCAGATTCCAAACTTTCTGCCACAGAAATGTGAGGAACATGTGTTTTTTTAGCCAAATTTTGAGGTTTGCAAAGGATTCTGGGTAACAGAACCTGGTCCGAGCCCCGCAAGTCACCCCATCTTGAATTCCCCTAGGTCTCTAGTTTTCAGAAATGCACAGGTTTGGTAGGTTTCCCTAGGTGCCGGCTGAGCTAGAGGCCAAAATCTACAGGTAGACACTTCGCAAAAAACACCTCTGTTTTCTTCCAAAAATTTGGATGTGTCCACGTTGCGCTTTGGGGCGTGTCCTGTCGCGGCGCTAGGCCTACCCACACAAGTGAGGTATCATTTTTATCGGGAGACTTGGGGGAACGCTGGGTGGAAGGAAATTTGTGGCTCCTCTCAGATTCCTGAACTTTCTGCCACAGAAATGTGAGGAACATGTGTTTTTTAAGCCACATTTTGAGGTTTGCAAAGGATTCTGGGTAACAGAACCTGGTCCGAGCCCCGCAAGTCACCCCATCTTGGATTCCCCTAGGTCTCTAGTTTTCAGAAATGCACAGGTTTGGTAGGTTTCCCTAGGTGCCGGCTGAGCTAGAGGCCAAAATCTACAGGTAGGCACTTAGCAAAAAACACCTCTGTTTTCTTCCAAAAATTTGGATGTGTCCACGTTGCGCTTTGGGCGTTTCCTGTCGCGGGCGCTAGGCCTACCCACACAAGTGAGGTATCATTTTTATCGGGAGACTTGGGGGAACGCTGGGTGGAAGGAAATTTGTGGCTCCTCTCAGATTCCAGAACTTTCTGCCACAGAAATGTGAGGAACATGTGTTTTTTTAGCCAAATTTTGAGGTTTGCAAAGGATTTCTGGGTAACAGAACCTGGTCCGAGCCCCGCAAGTCACCCCATCTTGAATTCCCCTAGGTCTCTAGTTTTCAGAAATGCACAGGTTTGGTAGGTTTCCCTAGGTGCCGGCTGAGCTAGAGGCCAAAATCTACAGGTAGACACTTCGCAAAAAACACCTCTGTTTTCTTCCAAAAAATTTGGATGTGTCCACGTTGCGCTTTGGGGCGTTTCCTGTCGCGGCGCTAGGCCTACCCACACAAGTGAGGTATCATTTTTATCGGGAGACTTGGGGGAACGCTGGGTGGAAGGAAATTTGTGGCTCCTCTCAGATTCCTGAACTTTCTGCCACAGAAATGTGAGGAACATGTGTTTTTTTAGCCACATTTTGAGGTTTGCAAAGGATTCTGGGTAACAGAACCTGGTCCGAGCCCCGCAAGTCACCCCATCTTGGATTCCCCTAGGTCTCTAGTTTTCAGAAATGCACAGGTTTGGTAGGTTTCCCTAGGTTGCCGGCTGAGCTAGAGGCCAAAATCTACAGGTAGGCACTTCGCAAAAAACACCTCTGTTTTCTTCCAAAAATTTGGATGTGTCCACGTTGCGCTTTGGGCGTTTCCTGTCGCGGGCGCTAGGCCTACCCACACAAGTGAGGTATCATTTTTATCGGGGAGACTTGGGGGAACGCTGGTGGAAGGAAATTTGTGGCTCCTCTGAGATTCCAGAACTTTCTGCCACAGAAATGTGAGGAACATGTGTTTTTTTAGCCAAATTTTGAGGTTTGCAAAGGATTCTGGGTAACAGAACCTGGTCCGAGCCCCGCAAGTCACCCCATCTTGAATTCCCCTAGGTCTCTAGTTTTCAGAAATGCACAGGTTTGGTAGGTTTCCCTAGGTGCCGGCTGAGCTAGAGGCCAAAATCTACAGGTAGACACTTCGCAAAAAACACCTCTGTTTTCTTCCAAAAATTTGGATGTGTCCACGTTGCGCTTTGGGGCGTTTCCTGTCGCGGCGCTAGGCCTACCCACACAAGTGAGGTATCATTTTTATCGGAGACTTGGGGGAACGCTGGTGGAAGGAAATTTGTGGCTCCTCTCAGATTCCTGAACTTTCTGCACAGAAATGTGAGGAACATGTGTTTTTTTAGCCACATTTTGAGGTTTGCAAAGGATTCTGGGTAACAGAACCTGGTCCGAGCCCCGCAAGTCACCCCATCTTGGATTCCCCTAGGTCTCTAGTTTTCAGAAATGCACAGGTTTGGTAGGTTTCCCTAGGTGCCGGCTGAGCTAGAGGCCAAAATCTACAGGTAGGCACTTCGCAAAAAACACCTCTGTTTTCTTCCAAAAATTTGGATGTGTCCACGTTGCGCTTTGGGGCGTTTCCTGTCGCGGGCGCTAGGCCTACCCACACAAGTGAGGTATCATTTTATCGGGAGACTTGGGGGAACGCCGGGTGGAAGGAAATTTGTGGCTCCTCTCAGATTCCAGAACTTTCTGCCACAGAAATGTGAGGAACATGTGTTTTTTTAGCCAAATTTTGAGGTTTGCAAAGGATTCTGGGTAACAGAACCTGGTCCGAGCCCCGCAAGTCACCCATCTTGAATTCCCCTAGGTCTCTAGTTTTCAGAAATGCACAGGTTTGGTAGGTTTCCCTAGGTGCCGGCTGAGCTAGAGGCCAAAATCTACAGGTAGGCACTTCGCAAAAACACCTCTGTTTTCTTCCAAAAATTTGGATGTGTCCACGTTGCGCTTTGGGGCGTTTCCTGTCGCGGGCGCTAGGCCTACCCACACAAGTGAGGTATCATTTTTATCGGGAGACTTGGGGGAACGCTGGGTGGAAGGAAATTTGTGGCTCCTCTCAGATTCCAGAACTTTCTGCACAGAAATGTGAGGAACATGTGTTTTTTTAGCCAAATTTTGAGGTTTGCAAAGGATTCTGGGTAACAGAACCTGGTCCGAGCCCCGCAAGTCACCCCATCTTGGATTCCCCTAGGTCTCTAGTTTTCAGAACTGCACAGGTGTGGTAGGTTTCCCTAGGTGCCGGCTGAGCTACAGGCCAAAATCTACAGGTAGTCACTTCGCAAAAAACACCTCTGTTTTCTTCCCAAAATTTGGATGTGTCCACGTTGCGCTTTGGGGCGTTTTCCTGTCGCGGGCGCTTTGCCTACCCACACAAGTGAGGTATCATTTTTATCGGGAGACTTGGGGGAACGCTGGGTGGAAGGAAATTTGTGGCTCCTCTCAGATTCCAGAACTTTCTGCCACAGAAATATGAGGAACATGTGTTTTTTTAGCCACATTTTGAGGTTTGCAAAGGATTCTGGGTAACAGAACCTGGTCCGAGCCCCGCAAGTCACCCCATCTTGGATTCCCCTAGGTCTCTAGTTTTCAGAAATGCACAGGTTTTGGTAGGTTTCCCTAGGTGCCGGCTGAGCTAGAGGCCAAAATCTACAGGTAGGCACTTCGCAAAAAACACCTCTGTTTTCTTCCAAAAATGTGGATGTGTCCACGTTGCGCTTTGGGGCGTTTCCTGTCGCGGCGCTAGGCCTACCCACACAAGTGAGGTATCATTTTTATCGGGAGACTTGGGGAACGCTGGGGTGGAAGGAAATTTGTGGCTCCTCTCAGATTCCAGAACTTTCTGTCACAGAAATGTGAGGAATATATGTTTTTTTAGCCAAATTTTGAGGTTTGCAAAGGATTCTGGGTACAGAACCTGGTCCGAGCCCCGCAAGTCACCCCATCTTGGATTCCCCTAGGTCTCTAGTTTTCAGAAATGCACAGGTTTGGTAGGTTTCCTTAGGTGCCGGCTGAGCTAGAGGCCAAAATCTACAGGTAGGCACTTCGCAAAAAAACACCTCTGTTTTCTTCCAAAAATTTTGATGTGTCCACGTTGCGCTTTGGGGCGTTTCCTGTCGCGGGCGCTAGGCCTACCCACACAAGTGAGGTATCATTTTTATCGGGAGACTTGGGGAACGCTGGGTGGAAGGAAATTTGTGGCTCCTCTCAGATTCCAAAACTTTCTGCCACAGAAATGTGAGGAACATGTGTTTTTTTAGCCAAATTTTGAGGTTTGCAAAGGATTCTGGGTAACAGAACCTGGTCCGAGCCCCGCAAGTCACCCCATCTTGAATTCCCCTAGGTCTCTAGTTTTCAGAAATGCACAGGTTTGGTAGGTTTTCCCTAGGTGCCGGCTGAGCTAGAGGCCAAAATCTACAGGTAGACACTTCGCAAAAAACACCTCTGTTTTCTTCCAAAAATTTGGATGTGTCCACGTTGCGCTTTGGGGCGTGTCCTGTCGCGGCGCTAGGCCTACCCACACAAGTGAGGTATCATTTTTATCGGGAGACTTGGGGGAACGCTGGGTGGAAGGAAATTTGTGGCTCCTCTCAGATTCCTGAACTTTCTGCCACAGAAATGTGAGGAACATGTGTTTTTTAAGCCACATTTTGAGGTTTGCAAAGGATTCTGGGTAACAGAACCTGGTCCGAGCCCCGCAAGTCACCCCATCTTGGATTCCCTAGGTCTCTAGTTTTCAGAAATGCACAGGTTTGGTAGGTTTCCCCTAGGTGCCGGCTGAGCTAGAGGCCAAAATCTACAGGTAGGCACTTAGCAAAAAACACCTCTGTTTTCTTCCAAAAATTTGGATGTGTCCACGTTGCGCTTTGGGCGTTTCCTGTCGCGGGCGCTAGGCCTACCCACACAAGTGAGGTATCATTTTTATCGGGAGACTTGGGGGAACGCTGGGTGGAAGGAAATTTGTGGCTCCTCTCAGATTCCAGAACTTTCTGCCACAGAAATGTGAGGAACATGTGTTTTTTTAGCCAAATTTTGAGGTTTTGCAAAGGATTCTGGGTAACAGAACCTGGTCCGAGCCCCGCAAGTCACCCCATCTTGAATTCCCCTAGGTCTCTAGTTTTCAGAAATGCACAGGTTTGGTAGGTTTCCCTAGGTGCCGGCTGAGCTAGAGGCCAAAATCTACAGGTAGACACTTCGCAAAAAACACCTCTGTTTTCTTCCAAAAATTTGGATGTGTCCACGTTGCGCTTTGGGGCGTTTCCTGTCGCGGCGCTAGGCCTACCCACACAAGTGAGGTATCATTTTTATCGGGAGACTTGGGGGAACGCTGGGTGGAAGGAAATTTGTGGCTCCTCTCAGATTCCTGAACTTTCTGCCACAGAAATGTGAGGAACATGTGTTTTTTTAGCCACATTTTGAGGTTTGCAAAGGATTCTGGGTAACAGAACCTGGTCCGAGCCCCGCAAGTCACCCCATCTTGGATTCCCTAGGTCTCTAGTTTTCAGAAATGCACAGGTTTGGTAGGTTTCCCTAGGTGCCGGCTGAGCTAGAGGCCAAAATCTACAGGTAGGCACTTCGCAAAAAACACCTCTGTTTTCTTCAAAAATTTGGATGTGTCCACGTTGCGCTTTGGGGCGTTTCCTGTCGCGGGCGCTAGGCCTACCCACACAAGTGAGGTATCATTTTTATCGGGAGACTTGGGGGAACGCTGGGTGGAAGGAAATTTGTGGCTCCTCTGAGATTCCAGAACTTTCTGCCACAGAAATGTGAGGAACATGTGTTTTTTTAGCCAAATTTTGAGGTTTGCAAAGGATTCTGGGTAACAGAACCTGGTCCGAGCCCCGCAAGTCACCCCATCTTGAATTCCCCTAGGTCTCTAGTTTTCAGAAATGCACAGGTTTGGTAGGTTTCCCTAGGTGCCGGCTGAGCTAGAGGCCAAAATCTACAGGTAGACACTTCGCAAAAAACACCTCTGTTTTCTTCCAAAAATTTGGATGTGTCCACGTTGCGCTTTGGGGCGTTTCCTGTCGCGGCGCTAGGCCTACCCACACAAGTGAGGTATCATTTTTATCGGGAGACTTGGGGGGAACGCTGGGTGGAAGGAAATTTGTGGCTCCTCTCAGATTCCTGAACTTTCTGCCACAGAAATGTGAGGAACATGTGTTTTTTTAGCCACATTTTGAGGTTTGCAAAGGATTCTGGGTAACAGAACCTGGTCCGAGCCCCGCAAGTCACCCCATCTTGGATTCCCCTAGGTCTCTAGTTTTCAGAAATGCACAGGTTTGGTAGGTTTCCCTAGGTGCCGGCTGAGCTAGAGGCCAAAATCTACAGGTAGGCACTTCGCAAAAAACACCTCTGTTTTCTTCCAAAAATTTGGATGTGTCCACGTTGCGCTTTGGGGCGTTTCTGTCGCGGGCGCTAGGCCTACCCACACAAGTGAGGTATCATTTTTATCGGGAGACTTGGGGGAACGCTGGGTGGAAGGAAATTTGTGGCTCCTCTCAGATTCCAGAACTTTCTGCCACAGAAATGTGAGGAACATGTGTTTTTTTAGCCAAATTTTGAGGTTTGCAAAGGATTCTGGGTAACAGAACCTGGTCCGAGCCCCGCAAGTCACCCCATCTTGAATTCCCCTAGGTCTCTAGTTTTCAGAAATGCACAGGTTTGGTAGGTTTCCCTAGGTGCCGGCTGAGCTAGAGGCCAAAATCTACAGGTAGGCACTTCGCAAAAAACACCTCTGTTTTCTTCCAAAAATTTGGATGTGTCTACGTTGCGCTTTGGGGCGTTTCCTGTCGCGCCGCTAGGCCTACCCACACAAGTGAGGTATCATTTTTTATCGGGAGACTTGGGGGAACGCTGGGTGGAAGGAAATTTGTGGCTCCTCTCAGATTCCTGAACTTTCTGCCACAGAAATGTGAGGAACATGTGTTTTTTTAGCCACATTTTGAGGTTTGCAAAGGATTCTGGGTAACAGAATCTGGTCCGAGCCCCGCAAGTCACCCCATCTTGAATTCCCCTAGGTCTCTAGTTTTCAGAAATGCACAGGTTTGGTAGGTTTCCCCTAGGTGCCGGCTGAGCTAGAGGCCAAAATCTACAGGTAGGCACCTCGCAAAAAACACCTCTGTTTTCTTCCAAAAATTTGGATGTGTCCACGTTGCGCTTTGGGGCGTTTCCTGTCGCGGCGCTAGGCCTACCCACACAAGTGAGGTATCATTTTTATCGGGAGACTTGGGGGAACGCTGGGTGGAAGGAAATTTGTGGCTCCTCTCAGATTCCTGAACTTTCTGCCACAGAAATGTGAGGAACATGTGTTTTTTTAGCCACATTTTGAGGTTTGCAAATGATTCTGGGTAACAGAATCTGGTCCGAGCCCCGCAAGTCACCCCATCTTGAATTCCCCTAGGTCTCTAGTTTTCAGAAATGCACAGGTTTGGTAGGTTTCCCTAGGTGCCGGCTGAGCTAGAGGCCAAAATCTACAGGTAGACACTTCGCAAAAAACACCTCTGTTTTCTTCCAAAAATTTGGATGTGTCCACGTTGCGCTTTGGGCGTTTCCTGTCGCGGCGCTAGGCCTACCCACACAAGTGAGGTATCATTTTTATCGGGAGACTTGGGGGAACGCTGGGTGGAAGGAAATTTGTGGCTCCTCTCAGATTCCTGAACTTTCTGCCACAGAAATGTGAGGAACATGCGTTTTTTTTAGCCACATTTTGAGGTTTGCAAAGGATTCTGGGTAACAGAACCTGGTCCGAGCCCCGCAAGTCACCCCATCATGGATTCCCCTAGGTCTCTAGTTTTCAGAAATGCACAGGTTTGGTAGGTTTCCCTAGGTGCCGGCTGAGCTAGAGGCCAAAATCTACAGGTAGGCACTTCGCAAAAAACACCTCTGTTTTCTTCCAAAAATTTGGATGTGTCCACGTTGCGCTTTGGGGCGTTTCCTGTCGCGGGCGCTAGGCCTACCCACACAAGTGAGGTATCATTTTTATCGGGAGACTTGGGGGAACGCTGGGTGGAAGGAAATTTGTGGCTCCTCTCAGATTCCAGAACTTTCTGCCACAGAAATGTGAGGAACATGTGTTTTTTTTTAGCCAAATTTTGAGGTTTGCAAAGGATTCTGGGTAACAGAACCTGGTCCGAGCCCCGCAAGTCACCCCATCTTGAATTCCCCTAGGTCTCTAGTTTTCAGAAATGCACAGGTTTGGTAGGTTTCCCTAGGTGCCGGCTGAGCTAGAGGCCAAAATCTACAGGTAGGCACTTCGCAAAAAACACCTCTGTTTTCTTCCAAAAAATTTGGATGTGTCCACGTTGCGCTTTGGGGCGTTTCCTGTCGCGGGCGCTAGGCCTACCCACACAAGTGAGGTATCATTTTTATCGGGAGACTTGGGGGAACGCTGGGTGGAAGGAAATTTGTGGCTCCTCTCAGATTCCAGAACTTTCTGCCACAGAAATGTGAGGAACATGTGTTTTTTTAGCCAAATTTTGAGGTTTGCAAAGGATTCTGGGTAACAGAACCTGGTCCGAGCCCCGCAAGTCACCCCATCTTGGATTCCCCTAGGTCTCTAGTTTTCAGAACTGCACAGGTTTGGTAGGTTTCCCTAGGTGCCGGCTGAGCTACAGGCCAAAATCTACAGGTAGTCACTTCGCAAAAAACACCTCTGTTTTCTTCCAAAAATTTGGATGTGTCCACGTTGCGCTTTGGGGCGTTTCCTGTCGCGGGCGCTTTGCCTACCCACACAAGTGAGGTATCATTTTTATCGGGAGACTTGGGGGAACGCTGGGTGGAAGGAAATTTGTGGCTCCTCTCAGATTCCAGAACTTTCTGCCACAGAAATGTGAGGAACATGTGTTTTTTTAGCCACATTTTGAGGTTTGCAAAGGATTCTGGGTAACAGAACCTGGTCCGAGCCCCGCAAGTCACCCCATCTTGGATTCCCCTAGGTCTCTAGTTTTCAGAAATGCACAGGTTTGGTAGGTTTCCCTAGGTGCCGGCTGAGCTAGAGGCCAAAATCTACAGGTAGGCACTTCGCAAAAAACACCTCTGTTTTCTTCCAAAAATGTGGATGTGTCCACGTTGCGCTTTGGGGCGTTTCCTGTCGCGGCGCTAGGCCTACCCACACAAGTGAGGTATCATTTTTATCGGGAGACTTGGGGGAACGCTGGGTGGAAGGAAATTTGTGGCTCCTCTCAGATTCCAGAACTTTCTGTCACAGAAATGTGAGGAACATATGTTTTTTTAGCCAAATTTTGAGGTTTGCAAAGGATTCTGGGTAACAGAACCTGGTCCGAGCCCCGCAAGTCACCCCATCTTGGATTCCCCTAGGTCTCTAGTTTTCAGAAATGCACAGGTTTGGTAGGTTTCCTTAGGTGCCGGCTGAGCTAGAGGCCAAAATCTACAGGTAGGCACTTCGCAAAAAACACCTCTGTTTTCTTCCAAAAATTTTATGTGTCCACGTTGCGCTTTGGGGCGTTTCCTGTCGCGGGCGCTAGGCCTACCCACACAAGTGAGGTATCATTTTTATCGGGAGACTTGGGGGAACGCTGGGTGGAAGGAAATTTGTGGCTCCTCTCAGATTCCAGAACTTTCTGCCACAGAAATGTGAGGAACATGTGTTTTTTTAGCCAAATTTTGAGGTTTGCAAATTATTCTGGGTAACAGAACCTGGTCCGAGCCCCGCAAGTCACCCCATCTTGGATTCCCCTAGGTCTCTAGTTTTCAGAAATGCACAGGTTTGGTAGGTTTCCCTAGGTGCCGGCTGAGCTAGAGGCCAAAATCTACAGGTAGGCACTTCGCAAAAAAAACCTCTGTTTTCTTCCAAAAATTTGGATGTGTCCACGTTGCGGTTTGGGGCGTTTCCTGTCGCGGGCGCTAGGCCTACCCACACAAGTGAGGTATCATTTTTATCGGGAGACTTGGGGGAACGCTGGGTGGAAGGAAATTTGTGGCTCCTCTCAGATTCCAGAACTTTCTGCCACAGAAATGTGAGGAACATGTGTTTTTTTAGCCAAATTTTGAGGTTTGCAAAGGATTCTGGGTAACAGAACCTGGTCCGAGCCCCGCAAGTCACCCCATCTTGGATTCCCCTAGGTCTCTAGTTTTCAGAAATGCACAGGTTTGGTAGGTTTCCCTAGGTGCCGGCTGAGCTAGAGGCCAAAATCTACAGGTAGGCACTTCGCAAAAAACACCTCTGTTTTCTTCCAAAAATTTGGATGTGTCCACGTTGCGCTTTGGGGCGTTTCCTGTCGCGGCGCTAGGCCTACCCACACAAGTGAGGTATCATATTTATCGGGAGACTTGGGGGAACGCTGGGTGGAAGGAAATTTGTGGCTCCTCTCAGATTCCTGAACTTTCTGCCACAGAAATGTGAGGAACATGTGTTTTTTTAGCCACATTTTGAGGTTTGCAAAGGATTCTGGGTAACAGAACCTGGTCCGAGCCCCGCAAGTCACCCCATCTTGGATTCCCCTAGGTCTCTAGTTTTCAGAAATGCACAAGTTTGGTAGGTTTCCCTAGGTGCCGGCTGAGCTAGAGGTCAAAATCTACAGGTAGGCACTTCGCAAAAAACACCTCTGTTTTCTTCCAAAAATTTGGATGTGTCCACGTTGCGCTTTGGGGCGTTTTCTGTCGCGGCGCTAGGCCTACCCACACAAGTGAGGTATCATTTTTATCGGGAGACTTGGGGGAACGCTGGGTGGAAGGAAATTTGTGGCTCCTCTCAGATTCCAGAACTTTCTGCCACAGAAATGTGAGGAACATGTGTTTTTTTAGCCAAATTTTGAGGTTTGCAAAGGATTCTGGGTAACAGAACCTGGTCCGAGCCCCGCAAGTCACCCCATCTTGGATTCCCCTAGGTCTCTAGTTTTCAGAAATGCACAGGTTTGGTAGGTTTCCCTAGGTGCCGGCTGAGCTAGAGGCCAAAATCTACAGGTAGGCACTTCGCAAAAAACACCTCTGTTTTCTTCCAAAAATTTGGATGTGTCCACGTTGCGCTTTGGGGCGTTTCCTGTCGCGGGCGCTAGGCCTACCCACACAAGTGAGGTATCATTTTTATCGGGAGACTTGGGGGAACGCTGGGTGGAAGGAAATTTGTGGCTCCTCTCAGATTCCAGAACTTTCTGCCACAGAAATGTGAGGAACATGTGTTTTTTTAGCCAAATTTTGAGGTTTGCAAAGGATTCTGGGTAACAGAACCTGGTCCGAGCCCCGCAAGTCACCCCATCTTGGATTCCCCTAGGTCTCTAGTTTTCAGAAATGCACAGGTTTGGTAGGTTTCCCTAGGTGGCGGCTGAGCTACAGGCCAAAATCTACAGGTAGTCACTTCGCAAAAAACCTCTCTGTTTTCATCCAAAAATTTGGATGTGTCCACGTTGCGCTTTGGGGCGTTTCCTGTCGCGGGCGCTTTGCCTACCCACACAAGTGAGGTATCATTTTTATCGGGAGACTTGGGGGAACGCTGGGTGGAAGGAAATTTGTGGCTCCTCTCAGATTCCAGAACTTTCTGCCACAGAAATGTGAGGAACATGTGTTTTTTTAGCCAAATTTTGAGGTTTGCAAATTATTCTGGGTAACAGAACCTGGTCCGAGCCCCGCAAGTCACCCCATCTTGGATTCCCCTAGGTCTCTAGTTTTCAGAAATGCACAGGTTTGGTAGGTTTCCCTAGGTGCCGGCTGAGCTAGAGGCCAAAATCTACAGGTAGGCACTTCGCAAAAAAAACCTCTGTTTTCTTCCAAAAATTTGGATGTGTCCACGTTGCGGTTTGGGGCGTTTCCTGTCGCGGGCGCTAGGCCTACCCACACAAGTGAGGTATCATTTTTATCGGGAGACTTGGGGGAACGCTGGGTGGAAGGAAATTTGTGGCTCCTCTCAGATTCCAGAACTTTCTGCCACAGAAATGTGAGGAACATGTGTTTTTTTAGCCAAATTTTGAGGTTTGCAAAGGATTCTGGGTAACAGAACCTGGTCCGAGCCCCGCAAGTCACCCCTCCTTGGATTCCCCTAGGTCTCTAGTTTTCAGAAATGCACAGGTTTAGTAGGTTTCCCTAGGTGCCGGCTGAGCTAGAGGCCAAAATCTACAGGTAGGCACTTCTCAAAAAACACCTCTGTTTTCTTCCAAAAATTTGGATGTGTCCACGTTGCGCTTTGGGGCGTTTCCTGTCGCAGGCGCCAGGCCTACCCACACAAGTGAGGTATCTTTTTTATCGGGAGACTTGGGGGAACATAGATTAGCAAAACAATTGTTATTGCCCCTTGTCTTTCTCTACATTTTTTCCTTCCAAATATAGGAGAGTGTGTAAAAAAGACATCTATTTGAGAAATGCCCTGTAATTCACATGCTAGTTTGGTCACCCCGGAATTCAGATATGTGCAAATAACCACTGCTCCTCAACACCTTATCTTGTGCCCTTTTTGGAAATACAAAGGTTTTCTTGATAGCAATTTTTTACTCTTTATATTTCAGCAAATGAATTGCTGTATACCCGGTATAGAATGAAAACGCACGTCAGGGTGCAGCTCATTTATTGGCTTTGGGTTCCTTGGGTTCTTGATGAACCTACAAGCCCTATATATCCCCGCAACCAGAGGAGTCCAGCAGACGTAACGGTATATTGCTTTCGATAATCTGACATTGCAGGGAAAAGTTACAGAGTAAAACGCAGAGAAACATTTATGTTTTTTTCACCTCAATTTCAATATTTTTCTTTTTCAGTTGTTATTTTCTGTAGGAAAGCCTTGTAGGATCTACACAATTGACCCCTTGCTGAATTCAGAATTTTGTCTACTTTTCAGAAATGTTTAGGTTTCTGGGATCCAGCATTGGTTTCATGCCCATTTCTGTCACTGACTGGAAGGAGGCTGAAAGCACAAAAAATTGCAAAAATGGGGTATGTCCCAGTAAAATGCCAAAATTGTGTTGAAAAATTGGGTTTTCTGATTCAAGTCTGCCTGTTCCTGAAAGCTGGGAAGCTGCTGAGTTTAGCACCGCAAACCCTTTGTTGATGCCATTTTCAGGGGAAAAACCACAAGCCTTCTTCTGCAGCCACTTTTTCCAATTGTTTTGAAAAAAACGAAATCTTCACTGTATTTTGGCCAATTTCTTGGCCTCCTTCAAGGGAACCCACAAAGTCTGGGTACCTCTAGAATCCCTAGGATGTTGGAAAAAAAGGACGCAAATTTGGCTTGGTTAGCATTTGTGGACAAAAAGTTATGAGGGCCTAAGCGCAAACTGCCCCAAATAGGCAAAAAAAGGCCTGGCACAGGAGGGGGAAAAGGCCTGGCAGCGAAGGGGTTAAGAAACATGCCAGTATTACATTTCTGAAAGGCCCCACAGATAACCTAGGGAGGTGGGTGGTGGGGAAGCTGTCTGCTTTTGAATCTGTCTTTACTTTGGTAGGATATTATGGTCCTAATAGGGATGATGTAGGTCCATTAAGGTAACTCTCGGATTGTCTCTTACAATATTTAGATCCTGTAATATGGGCAGGTGATTTTAATGTTTACTGAACTACGAATTAGATAGATCAGTGGGTAGTAGGTCCAAAGTAAACGAGAAAATGCAGGGTCAGATTCGGGTAATGATGTCCCAATGTGGGCTATGATGTTTGGAGAGATAAAAGGGGGTCAGAGAGAGGCTACTATTATAATGAGAAGAAATATCGCCATCAGTCCAGAATTGACTATTTCCTGTTGGATACTGGTTTGAGGGACTTTGTTGAGTCAGTAGTACATAACTGGGCCCATTTATCAGATCACTCAGCAGTTAGTTTAGTTCTTAGGTTGCCAACGAAAACGAGGGAAAATAGGTGGACTCTAGACAGAACTTTGCTTCTGGAAGCTGAAGTGGTTGCGGAATTGCGGGCGGATTCAGAGGAATTCTTTAGGATAAATTTGGGTTCAGCTCCCTTAGTGATAGTTTGGGGCACATTTAAGACCTTTCTGAGGGGATGTCTGATTAGGATAGCTGCATATAGGAGGAAATTATATAATGAAGAAATAAGTAGGCTGGAGAGTCAAATACAACAGTGTGAGCAGGGAATGCTAAGTAAGGAGCAGGGTGAAGAATGGGACAACTTATATAACCAACGTCAGACAGCCAGTCTGGAGTTGGCAGCTCTTTTGGATCGTAGGGTTAGTTTGAGATGTGAAGCTAATAGGGTGATGCATTTTGAGTACAGTGAGAACAGCAGTAAATTGTTGGCTTGGAAGATAAAATCAGACAGGGTCAGGAATCGGTGACAGAAGTTCGAGATGTAGACTCGGGCAAGATTAGTGAAGGTGCTGAGCAGGTGGAAGAAGGCTTTTTCGATTTCTTTAAGGACTTATACTCTGAAGATTTGAAGCCACCTTCTGAGATATTGAAGGAGTGGCTTGGGGAATTGGAGTTACCGACTCTGAATGAAGAGGAGAAAAGGGCGGTTAATGAACCGTTGCAGCTGAGTGAGGTAGAAAGGGTCATTTCAGCAGGTAAACTGGGGAAGGCATCTGGACCAGATGAGTTACCGATGGTGGTTTATCGAGCCCTGGGTAGTAGCATTCTAAAAGTTCTGAAGCAACTGTGTGACAATATCATGGGGGGGACGAGAATCTGCCTCCTTCATGGAATGAGGCGATTATCACGTTAATTCTAAAACCCAGTAAAGACCCTAGGAAGTGTGATTCATACCGCCCAATATCACTGTTAAATTGTGATTATAAAATCTTTGCCAAACTCCTGGCTGATAGACTAGCGATGGTAATGAGGAAACTCATTCATACAGACCAGAAAGGGTTTCTGAAAGGGAGGCATATGCATGAATTGACACAGGGATTGGTAGGGTCGATTGATTTAGCTACGTCATTGCATATGCCTCTGGCTGTGGTAATGGTGGATGCAACAAAAGCTTTTGACAGGGTTAATTGGAGTTATTTGATGACGGTATGTGAATCATATAAAATTGGAGACCAATGTATTAGACTATTGACAAAAATCTATCAGGACCCAAGGGCGAGAATCTTGGTTAATGGTATGCTCAGCCCTCCAGTAAAAATAGAAAGAGGAACGAGACAGGGGTGCCCATTATCCCCTCTTTTATTTGATCTTTATATTGAACCTTTAGCTTGTAGAATTAGGGGAGATAAGAGAATACCGCCTTTCCGGTGTGGAGACCTGGTTAGGAAGGTCTCTTTATATGTGGATGATCTAATGATCTATACAGCGAACCTAAGCCAGGCTAAACCAGTTCTACAAGAATTAACGGAGGATTTGGGGGGGATTTCTGGTTATGCAGTTAACAATCAAAAGACCGAAATTATGGCATGGAATAGTGGAACTAAATGACAATGTAGTGAATTAAAAAAAAAGGGTTAAATATTTGGGGATCACAGTGACACATGATGTAAGTAAAATGGCGGAAACAAATCTTGCTCGGGTTATGAGGAAGGTGGATCTTTTTCTGAGAAAATGGCAAAATCTTCCACTAACTATAATAGGTCAGATTAACGTGGTAAAAATGGTGATTGTCCCTAAATTAACTTTTATTTTTAATGCATAGCCATTAATGTTTAACAAGGTTGCTTTAAAGAAATTGCAGGGGAAAATTAGCAGGTTTTTTTGGGCACCGAAAGGGGTTCGTATATCATGGAAAAAGATTAGGAGAAAGAAAGAAAAAGGTGGTCTGGCGGCCCCTGATATACTATGCATGGGCCTATCTGTTAAAAAATGTAAGGCAGAGTTTTTATGCATTACACCGTTCTGAGCTGGGGCAGGTGTTAACTGCTATGATGGAAGGTCAGGAGGTCCAGAGAAGTTTTTTGTATAAGTTTGGGGATCCAAAGTTTTAAAAACTAAATCCGATTTAAGATATTATATGATTGGGCAGTGCTGTGGTTTGAGGTGAGGAAGATCACAAAGTTGTCATATTATAATGAGTATGTGCCGATTTGGGACTCTCCTGGCTCCCATGAGTGGACTATAGACGCCCTGGCTATTCCCCTGAAAGAGGCAGGTTTTTTGCAATGGAAACATCTTTGTTATAACAGTGAACTTAGGGACTTTGATAACCTTATATCGAGGTAGGAGGAGGGCTGTCTAAGTTTAAATACCTTCAGATGAAGTCCTGGGTTGGGAAAGTGACAGAGGAAGTGGGAAGTACTAATGGACTGGTGGACCAGATGCAGCTGGACATTCCGATGAAGAAAGAAGTGGCGAGATGGTATTGGCGGATGATGGATATTGTGGATGGGAAATTTAACCTGCCGGAAGTAATCTGAAGGGAGTGCTTGCCAGAGCCGCAGGTTAAAGACCTTTGGCAAGTATCTACTACACTTCTGTATAACACTGTTAAACCCGCTGCGTTAAGGAGAAATCATCTATTTTCTATCCACAGAGGCTTCTGGACTCCCAAAAAATTGTCCAGGCTGAGACAAGATAATGTGGTGAGGCGTAAGAAGTGTGGTTTTGCATCAGCTGACAATCTACATATGTTTATTGACTGTCCTTTACTTCGTAAGTTTTGGCAAGAGGTGGGTGATGCAATTAATTAGATTCTTCCCTCAAGTCCAAAGGTAAGACCTTTGAAAGTGATGTTTGGCTGTTCATATGAGACACAGAAAATGGGTAGAGATGGAGCTAAACTGTTTCTTTATATGATGCTTGTGGCAAGAAGAGAGATTTATAGAAAATGGATCAGCCCTGTTCCCCCTACTTTTGTCAAATGGAAAAATTCTCTAAATTACTATCACAAGCTTGACTGTCACAAAGTTTGTAAGAGGATCAGATTTTGGAATCTGCTGGAGCAATGGTTGGGAGGTAGAAATAGGACATGATCCTATGGTTATATCCTTCCCCCTACTTTCCGGACTAGAGTTTGGGTGGAAAGTCTGTCCCGGACAGGGGTGACGAGGCAGGGATGGGTGGTGAGCAGTTGGGTGAGAACCTTTGCTGCCCCCCATCGGTCACATTACGGAAATTTGGAAGATAAATGAGGATAAAAAAAAACCCGAAAACAACCCAAAAAAACTGAAGTCGATGGAACCCCCACGAGTGACCCACAGGTGCTGGACACAGAGTCAAAGGGAGGCTTTACCAGCCCAGCAAAACAGAAGCCCCACGTTGCAGGACAGGAGCTGATCTTTGGGTTGGAGTGCTGGAGGCCGGGCTTTCTTGGAGCCTGAAGAGCTCCTGGAGGAAGGAACAACAAGCCGTGGCAAATGCAAGACAAGCAGGCCCCATAGGAGGCCACAGACTCACCACCTGTGTTGTTGGATCTTCAGATGTCCGTGGACAGCAGACCCAAACAGCCAGTCTACGTTGTCTTGAGGTACCTGTGGATGCAGGAGAGTGACTCCTTCACTCCAAGGGAGATTCCTTCGTGCTTCCTGGTGCAAGCAGAGTCCTTGTGGCCCTGGAGGATGCACAGCCTTGGATGTGGCAGGATTCTTGCAGGGTCCAGAGAAACAATGTTGCAATGGGAGCCTTCTCAGCAGAAGCAAACTTGTTCAGTTCCAACAAAGACCAGCAGCAGTTCCATAGGCCAGGATCAGAAGATTTCTTGCAGAGAGTTCATTGTAGTGTCTTGCTTGACAAATCTGAGGATCCACCGGTGAGGGAGCCCTTAAGTAACTCTAAAAATGGGTTGGTCACTCTCTGCAGTGACCATGCTTATCAGTGGGGGTCAGGGATGTCATCTGCCTGGCCTACCCAGTCAGATGTCCCTAGGGTCCTCTACACATCTTATTCCCAAGATGGCAGAATCAGGTGGACACGTGGCACAGCTCTGTGCACCTCTCTAGAGGAGGAGCTGGGCAGGAGGGCGGTCACTCCCCTGCTTTTTGTGCAGTTTTGCGCCAGAGCGGAAACCGGGGGTTCCTGAACTGGTGCAAAGCAGATTATGCATGGAAGGCACCAAATGTGCCCTTCAAAGCAGGCTGGTGGCACTCAGAGGCCACCCCACCCCATCCTTTGGACACCTGATACAGAGTGAGAGGTGGTCACACCTCTCCCTTGCAGGAAATTCTTTGTTCTGCTCCTCCGGCCTGAGCCTGGCTCACCAGCAGGAGGACAGAACAGTGTCTGGGGTCAGCAGCAGCGTGGGCTGGTAGCTGGACCCCGTAAGGCTGAACAGGCAGAATTGGTGGATCCCCTAGGGAACTCCCAGAGTACATGCTATCATGCAGCTAACACTGTAATCGTTGTAGTTGCACGATTCCAAAATGTTTGATACCAAACATGCATAAGTTTGGAGCAGCCATTATGTAATTAAACCACTCGTGTTGACCAGTGTCCACTACATACTTTAAGATGGCTTCCCCGCACTTACATAGTCCAGTAATTGGCCTGGGGGTCTGTCGGGGTACCCTGCTCATACAGGGAAACTCTCACACTTACAGATATGCACTCTGCTCTTGGGCCGAAGGGCTTACAAGAGGGGTGACTTGTAATGTTTAAGTGTGGGGGCAGGTTTACCTGTGAACCATGCACCATTTCACGCAGGCTGCAATGGCAGGCCTGCAGTCACAGTTTGCATGGGCACCCATGGGTGGCATAATAGATGCTGCAGTCCATGGGGGACCCCTGGTGCACCAATGCCCTGGGTACCTAGGTACCATATACGAGGGACTTACATGGGCGCACCAGTATGCTAATTGTGGGTGTAAGAAGTAAGCAACTAATTTTAGGGGAGCAAGCACAGTTACTGGGGTCCTGGTTAGCTGGATCTCAGTGATCTATAGTCCAAACACACTGACATCAGGCAAAAAGTGGGTGGTAACTATACCAGAAAGATGGCACTTTCTTACAGATCCCGACACCGTAGCGATCATTCTTGCACAAAGACAACCTCTGGGCATCGATCAGGGCATACAATATTCTCATCTTCATCAACAAGATGGCACTCACAACTCTGAGAGATTCACCACAACCTTGCATTTCACCAGTGGATGACGTATCTACCTTCCAGGAGGTGTTGGTTAGAGGAGCAGCAAAATTAAACATAAAGATGTTGGTTTCTACGTACGACATCTGTCATCTTTGAGACGCTCCATCAAAGATCGGCATCAAGGCCACTGCTTCCACTAGTTCCAGGACTACTGGAGCCTGCAGTGGAGGTTTTCCTCACTACAGCAACCACCGAGCTGGCTCCTTCAGGCTACAAAAGAAATATAGGCCTCCAGAACAAGATCCTCTGTTCCTAAGAGCAGATCCACCTCCTGACTCCGTAATCCTCCTAGCTGCAAAGAACTATCATTCTACAGCTCCTGTTTCTTCCGTACCTCCTGATAAGGAGAGCAGAAAATTGGACTCAGTAGGATGCAAGGTGTATACTACAGCCGCAACAACCATGAAGGTCGCTAGCACCACCGCCCTCCTGGGCAGGTATGATAGAGTGCTCTGGGTCTCCATCTAGAAATTTGCAGATAACCTCCCCAGGATTAGGAGAGAGGACTTTCCTAGAAATTGTAAATGAAGGACACATGGTGCCCAACCAAATAAGCAGTGTGGCAGGTGTGGTATCAGAATTGTCCTTGTTGGCGGCTCATGAATACTGTAATGGTTTTGCCTTGAGACGTCACTCTTGGCTGCGACTCACCTCATTAAAGTCTGAATTACAACAACGGATTTAGAACCTTCCATTTTCAGGATCTGCCCTCTTTGGCAGCCACAGGCACGACGAAATGGCTCAAATGAAGGTGGAAATGGAAACGCTGATGGCGGTTGGCCTTGAAAGAACAAAGACGCCTCATCAGGCCTTTCCCACCCCGTTTTTGCCCTCAGAGGGTTCACGCCCCTTATTAATACCAACAACAGCACCAGTGAAGGCAATCTAGAGGTTGACCTTCACAACAACAGGGGTACAACAATGAATCATCCCTTCCCCTCTTCCGTTACCCACTCCGGTAGGGGGAAGCATCTCACACTATCTGGCAGAGTGACGACAAATTACAAAAGATTCCTGGGTGTTCAATATTGTTCAGAATGCATATTCTCTAAGATTCTCCAGCCCTCCCCTGACCATACTATTGAAGCCAACCAACCATCATTTGCCTATACTTTGGAAGGAAGTCAACATCTTGCTTCAGAAGAATGCGGTGGAGGTCGTTCCCCACAAAGAACGAGGCACAGGAATCTACTTCAGATATTTTCTGGGGAAGAAAAAGACAAGAACGAGTAGAGGCTCATTCTGGGTTTAAAAACAGCCAGCAAATGGATTCTAAAGGAAAACGTTAGGTTCTGACATTACATTGTATTTACCTTCAACTACGTCGGGGAGATTGGCTCTGTTCTGTAGATCTCCAAGATGTATATTTTCACATACCCATCGCAAAGAACCACCGCAAGCACTTGAGGTTTGTCGCTGGGCAGGACCACTATCAATAGCAAGTCCTTCCACTTGGCTTCAAATCGGCCCCAGAACCTTCTCCAAATGAATGGGGTTAGTGGCTGCACATCTCGGGAGACACCAAGTTTATCCCTATCAAGACGATTGGATGATCAAAGCTTTGACCTCACCAGAGACCTAGCGTCAGTACAACTACCATACGAAGTACTTCAGCAGTTGGGTCTATACATCAATCACAGCAAGTCGATCTCCAACCCAGTGCAATCTCTGCAATACATAGGAGCCATTCTCAACACCATAGAGGCAAAAGTGTCTCCTTTGGAGGAGAGGCTTACATTGATCCTTTGGAAATGTCACACTCTAATTAAATCCTCTTATCCCACAGTGAAGTCAGTTTCCTCTTTCCTCGGCTTCATGACCTCATGTATCTTCTTTACTCCGAATGCACGCCTTCACATGCATCCGCTTCAGGAATGTCTTGAGGATCAGAGGGATCAAGCGACAGGAAGCTGGGTGGACAAGATCTCTCTCCCTCCACATTTGAAACAGTCTCTGACCTAGTGGTCCTATGCAACCAACCTTCTTCAAGGACTACCTTTCCACCAGCAGCCATTTTCCCAAACCATAGTAACGGATGCATTGCTTATGGAATAGGGAGCCTACATGGATCATCTCCAAATACAAGGCAAATGGTCTCCGAGGGAAATTACGTTTCATATCAACCTCCTCGAACTCAGGGCTGTTCACCTGGCACTCAAAGCATTTTACCGGTCCTTCAAGACCCAATCCCTGCTTCTTTAGATGGAGAACACAACCACCATGTACTACCTCAACAAGCAGGGAGGAACAAGGTTAGTGTTAGAAATTGGGTCTTTTAGCAGTCACGTTACCCCCTGTCCAAGCAAGGACCCTCACTCTAGTTAGGGTAGGTCACACATGTAGGAAGCTGGCTCTATATATACTATTTCAAAGTAAGAAATAGTGTGCACAGAGTCCAAGGGTTCCCCTTAGAGGTAAGATAGTGGCAAAATTAGATAATTGTAATGCTCTGTCTTGTGGTAGTGTGGTCGAGCAGTAGCCTTATCAGAGGGTAGTGTTAAGCATTTGTTGTACACACACAGGCAATAAATGAGGAACACACACTCAAAGACTTACTCCAGGCCAATAGGTTTTTATATTGAAAAATATATTTTCTTAGTTTATTTTAAGAACCACAGGTTCAAGATTTACAGTTAATACTTTAAATGTAAGGTACTTCACTTAGATACTTTAGGAACTTTGAATGAACACAATATCATTTACAGCCTTTGTAAAAATGGCAATAAGCTATTTCAAAAGTGGACACACTGCAAAAATCAACAGTTCCTGGGGGAGGTAAGTAAAGGTTAGTTTTGAAGGTAAGTAAAACACTTACAAGTTTCAAAGTTGGGGCATAGGTAGCCCACCGTTGGGGGTTCAAGGCAACCCCAAAGTTACCACACTAGCAACTCAGGGCCTGTCAGGTGCAGAGGTCAAAGAGGTGCCCAAAACACATAGGCTTCTATGGAGAACAGGGGTTGTCCGGTTCCAGTCTGCTAGCAGGTAAGTACCTGCGTCTTCTGGGGGCAGACCAGTGGGATTTTGTAGGGCACTGGGGGACACACAAGAAGGCACAGAAAGTACACCCTCAGCGGCACAGGGGCGGCCGGGTGCAGTGTGCAAACAGGCGTCGGGTTTTGTGTAGGAAGTAATGGAGCGACCCGGGGGTCACTTTAATGATGGAGGCAGGCACAGGGGAGGCTCCTTGGGGCAGCCACCACCTGGGCTAGGCAGAGGGTCGCCTGGGGGTCGCTCTTGCACTGGAGTTCCGTTGCTTCAGGTCCTGGGGGCTGCGGGTGCAGTGTTGGTTCCAGGCGTCGGGTCCCTTGTTACAGGCAGTCGCAGTCCGGGGGAGCCTCTGGATTCTCTCTGCAGGCATCGCTGTGGGGGCTCAGAGGGGTCGTCTTTGGTTACTCAGAGGCTCACAGTCGCCGGGGAGTCCTCCCTGATGTGTTGGTTTTCTGCAGGTCGAGCCAGGGGCGTCGGGTGCAGAGGGTGAAGTCTCACGCTTCCGGCGGGAAACGTGAAGTCTTGGAAGTTGCTTCTTTGTTGCTAAGAAGTAGCTGGTTTTGAACAGAGCCGCTGTTCACAGGAGTTTCTTGGTCCTTGGGTGCAGGGCAGTCCTCTGAGGCTTCAGAGGTCGCTGGTCCCTGTTGGATGCGTCGCTGTGGCAGTTTTCTTCAAAGTTGGGGGACAGACCGGTAGGGCTGGGGCCAAGTCAGTTGTCGTCTCCGTCTTCTCTGCAGGGCTTCAAGTCAGCAGTCCATCTTCTTTGTTAAGGTTGAAGGAATCTAGTTTCCTAGGTTCTGTGGTGCCCCTAAATACTAGATTTAGGGGTGTGTTTAGGCCTGGGAGGGCAGTAGCCAATGGCTACTCTCCTGGAGGGTGGCTACACCGTCTTTGTGCCTCCTCCCTGTGTGGAGGGGGGCACATCCCTAATCCTATTGGGGGAATCCTCCACTCTCAAGATGGAGGATTTCTAAAAGCAGGAGTCAGCTCAGCTCAGGACACCTTAGGGGCTGTCCTGACTGGTGGGTGGCTCCTCCTTGTTTTTCTAATTATCTCCTCTGGCCTTGCCGCCAAAAGTGGGGGCAGTGGCCGGAGGGGCGGGTATCTCCACTAGCTGGGATGCCCTGTGGTGCTGTAACGAAAGGGGTGAGCCTTTGAGGCTCACCGCCAGGTGTTACAGTTCCTGCAGGGGGGGAGGTGAAAAGCACCTCCACCCAGAACAGGCGTTGTTCTTGGCCACAGAGTGACAGAGGCACTATCCTCATGTGGTCAGCAACATGTCTGGTGTGTGGCAGGCTGGCAGAAACTAGTCAGCCTACACTGGAAGTCGAGTTGGTATTCAGGGGGCACCTCTAAGGTGCCCTCTGGGTGTATTTTGCAATAAATTGCACACTGGCATCAGTGTGCATTTATTGTGCTGAGAAGTCTGATACCAAACTTCCCAGTTTTCAGTGTAGCCATTATGGAACTGTGGAGTTTGTGTTTGACAAACTCCCAGACCATATACTCTTATGGCTACCCTGCACTTACAATGTCTAAGGGTTTGCTTAGACACTGTAGGGGCATAGTGCTCATGCACATATGCCCTCACCTGTGGTATAGTGCACCCTTCCTTAGGGCTGTAAGGCCTTCTAGAGGAGTGACTTACCTATGCCACAGGCAGTGTGAGGTTGGCATGGCAGTCTGACGGGAGTGCCATGTCGACTTAGTCATTTTCTCCCCACCACACACACAAGCTGTGAGGCAGTGTGCATGTGCTGAGTGAGGGGTCCCTAGGGTGGCATAAGACATGCTGCAGCCCTTAGAGACCTTCCCTGGCATCAGGGCCCTTGTTACCGGAGGTACCAGTTACAAGGGACTTACCTGAGTGCCATGGTTGTGCCAATTGTGGAGACAAAGGTACAGTTTAGGGAAAGGACACTGGTGCTGGGGCCTGGTAAGCAGGGTCCCAGCACACTTTCAAATCATAAGTTAGTATCAGCAAAGGCAAAAAGTCAGGGGGTAACCATGCAAAGGAGGCATTTCCTTACACAACCCCCCCCCCCAAACGAAAGAAGATGAGACTAACCTTTCCCAAGAGAGTCTTCATTTTCTAAGTGGAAGAACCTGGAAAGGCCATCTGCATTGGCATGGGCAGTCCCAGGTCTGTGTTCCACTATAAAGGCCATTCCCTGTAGGGATATGGACCACCTCAACAGTTTTGGGTTTTCTCCTTTCATTTGCATCAGCAATCTGAGAGGTCTGTGGTCAGTCTGAACTATAAGGTGAGTACCAAAGAGGTATGGTCTCAACTTCTTCAGGGACCAGACCACAGCAAAGGCCTCCCTCTCAATGGCACTCCAATGCTGCTCTCTGGGGAGTAACCTCCTTCTAATGAAAGCAACAGGCTTGTCAAGGCCATCATCATTTGTTTGGGACAGGACTGCTCCTATCCCATGTTCAGAGGCATCAGTCTGCACAATGAACTGCTTAGAGTAATCTGGAGCTTTTAGAACTGGTGCTGAGCACTTAGCTTGCTTCAGGATGTCAAAGGCCTGTTGACATTCCATGGTCCAGTTAACTTTCTTGGGCATTTTCTTGGAGGTAAGTTCTGTGAGGGGTGTCACTATTGATCCATATCCCTTCACAAACCTCCTATAGTACCCAGTCAAGCCAAGGAATGCCCTGACTTGAGTCTGGGTTTTTGGAGCTACCCAGTCCAGAATAGTCTGGATCTTGTGTTGGAGTGGCTGAACTTGGCCTCCACCAACAAGGTGTCCCAAGTAAACCACAGTACCCTGCCCTATCTGACATTTAGATGCCTTGATAGAGAGGCCTGCTGCTTGCAGGGCCTGCAAAACCTTCTACAGGTGGACCAGGTGATCCTGCCAGTTGGAGCTAAATACAGCAATATCATCAAGATAAGCTGCAGTAAAGGACTCCAAGCCAGCAAGGACTTGATTCACCAACCTTTGGAAGTTGGCAGGGGCATTCTTTAAGCCAAAGGGCATCACAGTAAACTGGTAGTGCCCATCAGGTGTAGAGAATGCTGTTTTCTCTTTTGCTCCTGGTACCATTCTTATTTGCCAGTACCCTGCTGTCAAGTCAAAGGTACTCAAATATTTGGCAGCACCCAATTTGTCAATTAACTCATCTGCTCTTGGAATGGGATGAGCATCTGTCTTGGTGACAGAATTAAGCCCTCTGTAGTCCACACAGAACCTCATCTCTCTCTTGCCATCTTTTGTGTGAGGTTTGGGGACTAAGACCACTGGGCTAGACCAGGGATTATCAGAGTGCTCAATTACTCCCAACTCCAGCATCTTGTGGACTTCCACTTTGATGCTCTCCTTAACTGGATCAGACTGTCTAAAATTGTTGTTTTTGACAGGCATGCTGTCTCCTGTGTCTACATCATGGGTACACAGGTGTGTATAACCATTGGTTAGGGAAAATAGCTCAGCAAACTGCTGGAGGACTTGCCTGCAGTCAGCCTGCTGTTGGCACAGAGGGTGTCTGAGTAGACCACTCCATCTACTGAGCCATCTTTAGGGTCTGAGGCGAGGAGATCAGGGAGAGGTTCACTCTCAGCTTCCTGGTCCTCATCTGTAACCATTAACATGTTTACATCTGCCCTGTCATGGAAGAGTTTGAGGCGGTTCACCTGGATCACCCTTTTGGTAGTCCTGCTAGTTCCTAGGTCTACCAGGTAGGTGACCTGACTCTTTCTCTCTAGTACTGGGTAAGTGCCACTCCATCTGTCCTGAAGTGCCCTGGGAGCCACAGGCTCCAGAACCCAGACTTTCTGCCTTGGCTGAAACTCAACCATAGCAGCCTTTTGGTCATACCACATCTTCTGGAGTTGTTGGCTGGCCTCAAGGTTTTTGCTTGCCTTTTCCATGTACTCTGGCATCCTTGAACGTAGGCCTAGTACATAGTCCACCACATCTTGTTTAGGCTCATGGAGAGGTCCCTCCCAGCCTTCTTTTACAAGAGCTAGTGGTCCCCTGACAGGATGGCCAGACAGAAGTTCAAAGGGAGAAAACCCTACTCCCTTCTGAGGCACCTCTCTGTAGGTGAAAAGCAGGCATGGCAAGAGGACATCCCATCTCCTTTTGAGTTTTTCAGGGAGCCCCATGATCATGCCCTTCAATGTCTTGTTAAATCTTTCCACAAGCCCATTGGTTTGTGGATGATATGGTGTGGTGAATTTGTAAGTCACCCCACACTCATTCCAAATATGTTTTGTCATGAAGTTGGTACCTCTGTCAGAAACCACCTCCTTAGGAAATCCCACTCTGGTAAAAATACCATTGAGTGCTTTGGCTACTGCAGGGGCAGTAGTAGACCTAAGGGTAATTGCTTCAGGGTACCTAGTAGCATGATCCACTACTACTAGGATATACTGATTCCCTGATGTTGTGGGAGGTTCAAGTGGACCCACTATATCCACTCCCACTCTTTCAAAGGGGACCCCGACCACTGGGAGTGGAATGAGGGGGGCCTTTGGGTGGCCACCTGTCTTACCACTGGCTTGAGATGTGGCACAGGAGGCACAAAACTCCTTCACCTTCTGGGACATATTGGGCAAATAGAAATGGCTGACTAACCTCTCCCATGTCTTGGTTTGTCCCAAATGCCCAGCAAGGGGAATGTCATGGGCCAAGGTCAGAATGAACTCCCTAAACTCCTGAGGCACTACCACTCTCCTAGTGGCACCAGGTTTTGGATCTCTTGGCTCAGTGTAATGGAGTCCATCTTCCCAATAGACCCTGTGGGTTACACTGACATTTCCTTTGGTTTCCTCAGCAACTTGCAGCCTTAGGCCTTCAAGAGAGAGAGGGACATGTTTCTTACCCCTTGCACAGTTGTTCCCTTGGGGGTTCCCCTGGGCCCAAGAGCTCAACCTGATAAGGTTCTAACTCCATAGGCTCAGTTCCCTCAGGGGATAGAACTTCTTCCTGAGAAGAGAGGTTCTGCTTCTTTTTCTGTGCTGAAGCTGGTTCCCCAGTGTTCTTTCCTTTTCTCTTGGAAGGTTGGGCCATTATTCCAGACTCCAACACTCCTTTTTCACCCTGAGCCTTGCACTGTACACTTGTCTTGACACACACCAGTTCAGGGATACCCAGCATGGCTGCATGGATTTTGAGTTCTACCTGAGCCCAGGCTGAGGACTCCAGATCATTTCCAAGCAGACAGTCTACTGGTATAGCAGAACAGACTACCACCTGTTTCAGGCCAGTGACCCCTCCCTATTCTAAAGTTACCATAGCCATAGGATGTACTTTAGTCTGATTGTCAGCGTTGGTGACTGGATAAGTTTGTCCAGTCAGGTATTGTCCTAGAGAAACCAGTTTGTCTGTTACCATTGTGACACTGGCACCTGCATCCCTCAGGGCTTCTACTCTAGTCCCATTAATAAAGAGCTGCTGCCTGTATTTTTGCATGTTAGGCGGCCAGGCAGCTAGTGTGGCTAGGTCCACCGCACCCTCGGAGACTAATGTAGCTTCAGTGTGGACCCTGATTTGCTCTGGGCACACTGTTGATCCCACCTGGAGACTGGCTATTCCAGTGCTAACTGGAGTAGTAGTAGAGATGGAACCTTTCTTGGGACAGGCCTTGTCTCCAGTTTGGTGTCCCTGCTGAGTACAGCTACAACACCAGGCCTTTTTGGGATCGAAGTTTTTACCCTTGTACCCAAATGAGGATTGTGAAGAGGCTTTGGACCCACCCTCCTGAGCAGGTTTTGGGGCGCTGTAGAAGACTCTTTACTTTTTCCCTTGGATGTCTCAACACTCTTCCCCTGGGAAGTCTTTGTGACCCCTTTCTTTTGGTCAACCCCTGTGGAAGTCTTGGTCACCCTAGTCTTGACCTAATGGTCTGCCTTCTTTCCCAATTCTTGGGGAGAAATTGGACCTAGGTCTACCAGATGCTGATGCAGTTTATCATTGAAACAATTACTTAAAAGGTGTTCCTTCATAACCAAATTATACAGCCCTTCATAATCATTTGCACAACTGCCATTAATCCAACCATCCAGTGTTTTGACTGAGAAGTCAACAAAATCAAGCCAGGTCTGTCTCGAGGATTTTTGAGCCCCCCTGAACCTAGTCCTGTACTCCTCAGTTGAGAATCCAAAGCCCTCAATTAGGGTAGCCTTCAAGAGGTCATAGGATTCTGCACCTTTACCAGAGAGTGTGAGGAGTCTATCCCTACACTTTCCAGTGAACATTTCCCAAAGGAGAGCACCCCAGTGAGATTTGTTTACTTTTCTGGTTGCACAAACCCTCTCAAAAGCTGTGAACCATTTGGTGATGTCATCACCATCTTCATATTTGGTTACAATCCCTTTGGGGATTTTTAGCATGTCAGTATTCTCTCTGACCCTATTTAACATTCTGCCACCATTGATGGGAGCTAAACCCATCTCTTGTCTTTCCCTTTCTATGGCTAGGAGCTGTCTCTCCAAAGCCAATCTTTTGGCCATCCTGGCTAGCAGGAGGTCATCTTCATTGAGGCTGCCCTCAATGCTTCCAGAGTTGCTGGACTCCCCTGTGGGAGAAGCAGCATCTCTGACTATCACTTGTGGAGGCAGGGTTTGAGGAACCCTGGGCTCCCTAACTAGGACAGGAGGGGGGGAAATCTCATCCAGGTCACTATTTCCCCCCTCTGTAAGGTTGTCTTCAGAGGGGTGGTCTCTAGCAAACTCTGCCAAAAGCTCCTGGAGCTGTACTTTGGTAGGGTTTGATCCAGTTTTTATATTTTTTATTTTACAGAGTCCTTAACTCTGACATCCTAAGATGCAGGGAAGGGGTGAGGTTGAGTTCCACCACCATCTTATCTGTGCTAGACATTATGGTGGTCATTACAACCCTGGCGGACGGTGTTAAAGCGGCAGTAAGACCGCCAACAGGCCGGCGGTAAAAAATTTGCAATTACGACCGTGGCGGAAACCGCCAACAAAGACAGCCACTTTAACACTCCGACCGCCATGGGGGTACGGACAAACAGCGCGGCAGTCACCGCCAACAGACAGGCGGGAGACAATGTACCGCCAACACTATTATGACAGGTCAATCCGCCACCTTTTCCGGGGCGGATTCACCACGGATAAAAACACAGCGGAAACAGGAATTCCGAAGGGAAAACGCTCACCTCTACACACCCCACGAGGAACGAGGACATCATGGACCCGGAACTCCAAATTCTACCTGCGATAGTCTTCCTGCTCCTCTACCAGGAGCACGAACGCCGGCGGCGAAGACCACGGTGAGTACTGCACCTACGACACAGGGGAGGCAAAAAACAGGACACACACACGCAACACGCAACACCCCCAATCCCACCCACTACAACACACACACTAATGCATATTAATACATCACAGTTACACCCCTCAACCCTCCCCCCCACCCCCAGGAAGAATGCAAAGACAATAGAAAATGAGTGTAACCATTGTATTATATTAAAATCAAGTAGGCAAAAATACATACATACACCATTTACAAAATACATACCAAGCATAGTAGTCCAGGTAGTGCTCCAATTAAGTCCGTGGAACACTGGGCCCACACGGTATGGGCGAGGCCCACACAAGATCCCCGACTATGATGGAGAGAACACTGAAGGGGCATCAGAGAGCAACTAAACAGGCACCTCAGGGGGAGGGAAAGTGGGGGCACCTCAGCCGGTTGAGTGCACGACACCAAATCCACGAGGGGGCCACATGCCCACTGTTCCATCCTGGGGAGTGCAAAGCCACAGTCTCTCAAGTCTCTACAGTGGGTGGCTTGCCCACTGTTCAATTCTGGGGAGTGCAAAGCCACAGTCTCTCAAGTGGATAATAGTCTCCACTGGTTCTGGTGGGGGCATGGTGCCCAGAGTGCTTCATCCTGCTAAGGACAGAGGTAATGGATGGATCTCTCCACTGGTTCTGGAGGGGGCCTTGTGCCCAGAGTGCTTCATCCTGCTAAGGACAGAGGTAGTGGATGGATCTCTCCACTGGTTCTGGAGGGGGCATGGTGCCCAGAGTTCTTCATCCTGCCAAGGACAGAGGTAGTGGATGGATCTCTCCACTGGTTCTGGAGGGGGCCTTGTGCCCAGAGTGCTTCATCCTGCTAAGGACAGAGGTAGGGGATGGATCTCTCCACTGGTTCTGGAGGGGGCCTTGTGCCCAGAGTGCTTCATTCTGCCCGTGACGGACTCAGTAGCGTCAGTGCCCTTGGCGCTCATGGGCCAGCGGTGCTTGAGACGGCGGTGCCCTGTTCAGCGGTGCTTGAGACGGCGGTGCCCTGTTCAGCGGTGCTTGAGACGGCGGTGCCCTGTTCAGCGGTGCTTGAGACGGGGGTGCCCTGTTCAGCGGTGCTTGAGGCGGCGGTGCCCTGATCAGCGGTGCTTGATGCGGCGGTGCTCTGTTCAGCGGTGCTTGAGGCGGCGGTGCCCTGTTCAGCGGTGCTTGAGACGGCGGTCTCCATTGCAGGCTCTCAGCTGCTGGCGGTCCATCATGGCCCAGCCGGGCTTGTGAAGGCGGTCGTTCATGGCCCAGCGGGGCTTGTGCTGGCGGTCCTTCATGGCCCAGCGGGGCTTTTGCTGGCGGTCCTTCATGGCCCAGCAGGGCTTTTGCTGGCGGTCCTTCATGGCCCAGCGGGGCTTTTGCTGGCGGTGGCCTCCTGGGCAGCGGGGCTTTTGCTGGCGGTGGCTTCCTGGGAAGCTGGGCTTGTGCTGGCGGTGGCCTCCTGGGCAGCTGGGCTTGTGCTGGCGGTGGCCTCCTGGGCAGCGGGGCTTTTGCTGGCGGTGGCCTCCTGGGCAGCTGGGTTTGTGCTGGCAGTGGCCTCCTGGGCAGCTGGGCTTGTGCTGGCGGTGGCCTCCTGGGCAGCGGGGCTTTTGCTGGCGGTGGCCTCCCGGGCAGCTGGGCTTCTGCTGGCGGTGGCCTCCTGGGCAGCTGGGCTTGTGCTGGCGGTGGCCTCCCGGGCAGCTGGGCTTGTCCTGGCGGTGGCCTCCTGGGCAGCCGGGCTTGTGCTGGCGGTGGCCTCCTGGGCAGCTGGGCTTGTGCTGGCGGTCCTGTCCTGGGCAGCTGGGCTTGTGCTGGCGGTCCTGTCCTGGGCAGCTGGGCTTGTGCTGGCGGTGGCCTCCTGGGCAGCGGGGATGATGGCAGTCTTCTCCGCCGTGCTGCTCTACCCAGACTTGCCAGGTTTCTTGTGGCCCTTCCCCACCTTGGAAGGTGTCACAGCTGACTCCACACTCCCTCCGGGACCCCTGGGAGCGGCTTTGGTGGCTCGAGTCTTCCCTCTCTCCCGCCAGGCACTGGCCAACTTCTGATGCTTCACAGGTGGGGGACTGTCTGTGCTGTGGCTCCGTGCCACACTGGCTGCCCTGGTGGCTGGTGCACTCCAGATTCCGGTGACTACAGGCACCACTGGTCCCGGAGATGTTGTGGCTGAGCTGCTAGTTCGGGACCTATGAGACGGACGGGGTGGGGGAGGTGTGGGAAAGAGGTCAAGGTTGGAAAGGAAAAGTTTTTTTGACACACTGGGACAGGTAGCTGGAGGGGGGTTTGGGAGTGGAGGAAGAGGTTATGGTTGTAGGAGGTGTTCGTTTGCTGACTTTGGGTGAAGGTGAATGCGCTGGAGGCTGTCGTGAGGTGGATGGCTGTTGGGTGGGTGTGTGCCTGCGTTTGTGTATCTTCGGAGGGGGTGTTACAGACACACTGGGAGAGGACACAGGGGACGTGTGAATGGTAGTGGGGGTGGTGACTGCACGTGAGCGGGGTGTGGTGGTGGGTGTGCTGGAGAGGGACGTAGTGGCTGTAGAGAGGTAGTGCATGCAGGTGTGAGTGTAGACGAGACAGGGAGGGAGGAGGGAGATGAGGAGGAGGGGGACACAGTGGAGGCAGTGGATGTTGGTGTGTCTGCATGTGTGTGATGCTTCCGTGAGTGCCTGTGGGATGTGTGGTGCTTATGTTTGCCTAACCTTCCCTTGTGTGTTGACGTGTGTGCATGCTGGTCTGTAGGTGTGCTTGGGATAGGCTGAGGTACAGGGGATTGGGTCGGGGTGGAGGAAGTTGGAGGGGGGAGGCTAAACACACGGACAATGGCTGCCATCAGTGCTGAGGCCAGAGTCTGAGAACTCCCTGAAGGGCCGCCTGACTAGAATGAATGCCCTCCAGGAAGGCATTTGTTTGTTGCAGCTGCCTTTCTACACCCTGGATGGCATTCAAAATGGTAGACTGCCCAACGATGAGGGACCTGAGGAGGTCAATGGCCTCCTCACTGAGGGCAGAAGGGGTGACTGGGTCAGGGGCTGAGGTGTCTGGGGCGAAGGTGATGCCCACCCTCCTGGGTGAGCGGGCAGGGGGCGAAGGCTAAGGGGCTGCTGGGAGGGCGATGCTGGAAGGGGGGTTGGCAGCTGTATCTGTAGATGGGGGGTGGCACAGATGTTGCCGCCACCACAAGGGAGCTCCCATCAGAGGACGAGTCCGTGTCACTGGTCTCAGCTCCTGTCCCCGCTGTGGAGCTCCCCTCGCTCTCCGTCCCACTGGTGAACTCCGAGTCCGTAGTATGGCCCTCCAGGGCCATGTGGGATGCAGCTCCCTCCTGCTCCGGTGCCACTGCTCCTCTGCCTGATGATGCTAATGCATACAAGAACAGGGAGACCACAAAAAGGGGGGGGACGACAGAAGAAAGACATGTTGAGTGCATGCATTACCGCTACCGTTGGCGGACACAACAGACACAGAAGCCCCCTGCACTACGCCACGCTCTTGGTGTAGGAGGCTGGCCTGGCTTGTAGTGGGTACCAAGGGGTACTTACACCTTGCACCAGGTCCAGTTATCCCTTATTAGTGTAGAGGGGTGTCTAGCAGCTTAGGCTGATAGAAAAGGTAGCTTAGCAGAGCAGCTTAGGCTGAACTAGGAGACGAGTGAAGCTCCTACAGTACCACTAGTGTCATATGCACAGTATCATAAGAAAACACAATACACAGATATACTAAAAATAAAGGTACTTTATTTTTATGACGATATGCCAAAAGTATCTCAGTGAGTACCCTCAGTATGAGGATAGCAAATATACACAAGATATATGTACACAATACCAAAATATGCAGAAATAGCAATAGAAAACAGTGCAAACAATGTATAGTCACAATAGAATGCAATGGGGGCACATAGGGATAGGGGCAACACAAACCATATACTCTAGAAGTGGAATGCGAACCACGAATGGACCCCAAACCTATGTGACCTTGTAGAGGGTCGGTGGGACTGTAAGAAAACAGTGAGGGTTAGAAAAATAGCCCAACCCAAGACCCTGAAAAGTGGTTGCAAAGTGCACCTAAGTTCCCCAGAGAGCACAGAAGTCGTGATAGGGGAATTCTGCAAGGGAGACCAACACCAGCAATGCAACAACGATGGATTTCCTGACGAGAGTACCTGTGGAACAAGGGGACCAAGTCCAAAAGTCACGATCAAGTCGGGAGTGGGCAGATGCCCAGGAAATGCCAGCTGTGGGTGCAAAGAAGCTGCCACTGGATGGTAGAAGCTGTGGATTCTGCAAGAACGACAAGGGCTAGAAACTTCCCCTTTGGAGGATAGATGTCCCACGTCGTGAAGAGTCGTGCAGAGGTGTTTCCGTGCAGAAAGACTGCAAACAAGCCTTGCTAGCTGCAAGGGTCGCGGTGAGGGTTTTTGGAAGCTGCTGTGGCCCAGGAGGGACCAGGATGTCGCCAATTGTGTGAGGGGACAGAGGGGGCATCCAGCAAGACAAAGAGCCCACTCAGAAGCCAGCAGCACCCGCATAAGTGCCGGAACAGGCACTACGAAGTAGAGTGAACCGGAGCTCACCCGAAGTCACACAAGAGGGTCCCACGACGCCGGAGGACAACTCAGGAGGTCGTGCACTGCAGGTTAGAGTGCCGGGGACCCAGGCCTGGCTGTGCACAAAGGAAATCCTGGAAGAATGCACAGGAGCCGGAGTAGCTGCAAAACACGCGGTTCCCAGCAATGCAGTCTAGCGTGGGGAGGCAAGGACTTACCTCCACCAAACTTGGACTGGAGAGTCACTGGAATGTGGGAGTCACTTGGACAGAGTTGCTGAGTTCAAGGGACCTCGCTCGTCGTGCTGAGAGGAGACCCAGAGGACCGGTGATGCAGTTCTTTGGTGCCTGCGGTTGCAGGGGGAAGATTCCTTCGACCCACGGGAGATTTCTTCGGAGCTTCTAGTGCAGAGAGGAGGCAGACTACCCCCACAGCATGCACCACCAGGAAAACAGTTGAGAAGGCGGCAGGATCAGCGTCACAAGGTCGCAGTAGTCGTCTTTGCTACTTTGTTGCAGTTTTGCAGGCTTCCAGCGCGGTCAGCAGTTGATTCCTTGGCAGAAGGTGAAGAGAGAGATGCAGAGGAACTCTGATGAGCTCTTGCATTCGTTATCTAAAGAATTCCCCAAAGCAGAGACCCTAAATAGCCAGAAAAGGAGGTTTGGCTACTTAGGAGAGAGGATAGGCTAGCAACACCTGAAGGAGCCTATCAGAAGGAGTCTCTGACGTCACCTGCTGGCACTGGCCACTCAGAGCAGTCCAGTGTGCCAGCAGCACCTCTGTTTCCAAGATGGCAGAGGTCTGGAGCACACTGGAGGAGCTCTGGGCACCTCCCAGGGGAGGTGCAGGTCAGGGGAGTGGTCACTCCCCTTTCCTTTGTCCAGTTTCGCGCCAGAGCAGGGCTGAGGGATCCCTGAACTGGTGCAGACTGGCTTATGCAGAGATGGGCAACATCTGTGCCCATCAAAGCATTTCCAGAGGCTGGGGGAGGCTACTCCTCCCCAGCCCTGACACCTTTTTCCAAAGGGAGAGGGTGTAACACCCTCTCTCTGAGGAAGTCCTTTGTTCTGCCTTCCTGGGCCAAGCCTGGCTGGACCCCAGGAGGGCAGAAACCTGTCTGAGGGGTTGGCAGCAGCAGCAGCTGCAGTGAAACCCCGGGAAAGGTAGTTTGGCAGTACCCGGGTCTGAGCTAGAGACTCGGGGGATCATGGAATTGTCTCCCCAATGCCAGAATGGCATTGGGGTGACAATTCCATGATCCTAGACATGTTACATGGCCATGTTCGGAGTTACCATTGTGACGCTATACATATGTCGTGACATATGTATAGTGCACGCGTGTAATGGTGTCCCCGCACTCACAAAGTCCGGGGAATTTGCCCTGAACAATGTGGGACAACCTTGGCTAGTGCCAGGGTGCCCACACACTAAGTAACTTAGCACCCAACCTTTACCATGTAAAGGTTAGACATATAGGTGACTTATAAGTTACTTAAGTGCAGTGGTAAATGGCTGTGAAATAACGTGGACGTTATTTCACTCAGGCTGCACTGGCAGGCCTGTGTAAGAATTGTCAGATCTCCCTATGGGTGGCACAAGAAATGCTGCAGCCCATAGGGATCTCCTGGAACCCCAATACCCTGGGTACCTCAGTACCATATACTAGGGAATTATAAGGGTGTTCCAGTATGCCAACGTAAATTGGTGAAATTGGTCACTAGCCTGTTAGTGACAATTTGGAAAGAAAATGAGAGAGCATAACCACTGAGGTTCTGGATAGCAGAGCCTCAGTGAGACAGTTAGTCATAACACAGGTAACACATACAGGGCACACTTATGAGCACTGGGGCCCTGGCTGGCAGGGTCCCAGTGACACATACAACTAAAACAACATATATACAGTGAAATATGGGGGTAACATGCCAGGCAAGATGGTACTTTCCTACACTTGGGTTCCACTGTTCAATTCCTGGGAAATGGCCTACAAGGCTATGGACGACATCTGCACACAGAGATGACACAGGGGCATGACTAGGTGTAGTTGTCACTCTACAGAGGTGGGGTGGGGTGCCACATGGCCTGCCTTATGGAGGGACCTTGCCTACAGAACTCGCCCTGGCCTAGGGCAACCCACAGCCCACCTCCCCCACCCAGACCCCTCCACTGCGCGCAAAGTCAGCAGAATGCGAGTGTACTCACCCCCTTGTGGCTGCTGTGATGCCCTCAAGCGCCCATCCAACTCTGGGTACGCCACCGCCAGGATCCTGAACATCAGGGGGGTCATGGTGCGACTGGCACCCCTCCCACGTTGGGAGGCCATCCCCAGCTGAGCCTCCGCCGTCTTCTTGCTCCAGCAGCGAATGTCCTCCCATCTTTTCCGGCAGTGGGTGCTCCGTCTGTGGTAGACCCCCAGGGTCCGGACGTCCTTGGCGATGGCACACCAAATATGTTTTTTCTGGTGGGCGCTGTCCTACATGATTTGTACAGGGGGAAGAGGAAGTTATTACCAACTGCACCGTCAAAGTGATTGGCCCCCATCCCTACCCTTGCCATGTGGCACATGTACTCACTGTCGTTTCATGCACGCCGCACTCTCCCCCTTTCCTTCTTACATCCGCCCCTCTCTACACAGACATAGCCCATACATCATGCTCACAGTGTACTCACCTGTTTGTCTGGAGGACCGTAGAGTAGCATGTACTGGGGGAGGACCCCATCCACGAGTTTCTCCAACTCCTCCGAAGTGAAGGCAGGGGCCCTTTCCCCAGACACATGAGCCATCGTCGCTTCCAGACTGAGGTCACAGCAGCACTTGCAGTGTAGGTCCTCTCCTGTCGAAGGTCATGTATTAAGCGTGTGAACAGACAGAAAATGACGGTCACGTCCGCTGCGGTGCGTACCATCACTGCCGGCGTAAATTGTCATTGGCTCCTGGGACCCATAGGGTCCAATGTTAACCAATTCAGGATTGGGCCACGGTCTTCGACCGCCTACAGCGACGGTGTACAACGCCAGCGCAGTTACCTCATATACCCTTGTCCCACCTTACAGGTCAGGCAGCCGCCATTTCAGGGTGCCACATGGCATTATTTTTAAATGCGTCACACCTATCTAGGCTTTGCATACTCACAGTGACAGGCACATTGCAGATTGACAAATGTGTGCAATAATTATTTTTTTAATACCTCAGTGTTGGCTGACTCTCTGCTCGCTGTTTTCGTCCGTAGGGCACGTCCGCTGGGGCAGGTGAGGCGATGGCGGCATCCTCCGGTATACAGACCGCTGGTGGACCTGTCGACAATGGAAGAGAGACACATAATAGTCACCTACAGACTTGATCGTGCAACAATCCATGAACTGTGTGCCCAGTTGGAGCCAGACCTGATGTCAGCTATCCGCCATCCCACAGGAATCCCCCCTCTAGTGAAGGTCCTGTCAGTACTCCATTTCCTGGCTAGTGGGTCTTTTCAAACTACAGTGGCCATTGCATCAGGGATGTCCCAACCTATGTTCTCAAACGTGTTGTCCAGAGTGTTGTCTGCCCTGCTGAAACACATGCGCAGCTACATCGTTTTCCCTCAGGTGGAGGATTTGCCCACAGTGAAAGCTGACTTGTATGCCCTGGGACATATCCCCAACATCATAGGTGCCATTGATGGGACACATGTGGCATTGGTACCCCCCGCAGGAGTGAACAGGTGTACAGAAATCGGAAGAGCTACCATTCAATGAATTTGCAGATGGTGTGTTTGGCCGACTAGTACATCTCCCATGTGAATGCCAAGTTTCCAGTCTCAGTGCATGACGCTTACATTTTGAGGAATAGCAGCGTCCCTTATGTGATGGGGCAACTCCAGAGGCACCGTGTGTGGCTAATAGGTGAGGACAAGGACCCTATACCGTGTCAATAGTTGTCTGGGTCTGGGGTTGTCCCTAAGGGTTATTGTGTGTCTAACAGTTGTCCCTCGACATTTGCGGGTGACTCTGGGTACCCCAACCTGTCATGGCTACTGACCCCAGTGAGAAATCCCAGGACAAGGGCAGAGGAACGCTACAATGAGGCACATGGGTGAACTAGGAGAGTGATCAAAAGGACCTTCGGCCTCCTGAAAGCCAGGTTCCGGTGCCTCCATATGACAGGTGGTTTTCTCTACTACTCACCAAAGAAGGTGTGCCAGATCATCGTGGGCTGCTGTATGCTGCACAACCTGGCTTTGTGACGACAGGTGCCTTTTCTGCAGGAGGATGATCCAGAAGGAGGTCTTGTGGCAGCTGTGGAGCCTGTGGACAGTGAAGAAGAGGAGGCAGAAGAAGAGGATATCGACAACAGGGGGTGGGGTGCTGGTGTCGTGGTCCTGTGGCGGTGCCTCCTGTCCACTAGCGCCGGCAGAGGTGGTGGGCTGTTCATCATCCAGGCTAGTGTCAGGGGCCCCTTGCTGTGCCACAGTGTCCCTCCTGGTGTTCACAGGGTCCTTCAGCACCCCTACAATGGTGACCAGGGTGGTGTTGATAGACTTGAGTTCCTCCCTGATCCCCAAATACTTTTCCTCCTGCAGCCGCTGGGTCTCCTGAAATTTGCCCAGTACTGTTGCCATTGTCTCCTGGGAATGATGGTACGCTCCCATTATGTTGGAGACGGCCTCTTGGAGAGTGGGTTCCCTGGGCCTGCCCGCCCCCTGTCGCACAGCAGTCCTCCCAGTTCCCCTGTTTTCCTGTTTCTCTGTCCCCTGAACCGTGTGCCCACTGCCACTGCCCCCAGGTCCCTGATTTTCTTGGGGTGGTGAGTTTGCCTGGATTCCCTGTAGTGGTGGACACACTGCTGCTTGACGTGTCCTGGGGACAGAGGGATGGGCCCGCTGGGTGAGTGCTGGGCTGGTGTTTCCTGAGGGGGGAGGCTCTGAGGTGGCATGTGCCAGTGTCAGGGGAACCGACTGTCCTGAGGTCCCAGATGGGCCGGGCCGGTCATCTTGATCCAGTTGAACAGAGCTGTGTCATCACTGTGGGCCTCTTCTGTCAGGGGAGTGGACATGTTTGGAACCTCCTGTCCGGTGACGTTGGGTAGGGGTCCTGCAGGGGTGTAAAGGCATGATTATTGCATCTGTGTGTGCCATCGTGTGCAATGGGTGGGTGACCCTGTACTCCAGTGCTTGCATTCTTGTCTAGGACCTTGTGTGATAATTGGTTTGGGATCTGTGTGGGTATCTGTAGTGGACAAGCTTTGGTGATGGGTGTCCATGCTTTGTTGTTGCATGCAGGGCTTGGTATTGGGATGTGTGGGTTGTGATAGTGGAGCATATGTGAGGTGTTGGAGTGATGGGGGTGAGGGTGAAGGTGGGGTATGTGATAGCATGCAGGTCGGGTGGGGAATGTAATAGTTATGATTTGACTTACCAGAGTCCATTCCTCCTTCTACTCCTATGAAGCCCTCAGGATGCAGTAAAGCCAAGACCTGCTCCTCCCATGTTGTTGTGGGGGAGGAGGTGGGGGTCCGCCACCAGTCCTCTGAACTGCAATCTGGTGTCTTGAGACCACAGAACGCACCTTCCCCGTAGGTCGTTCCACCTCTTCCTGATGTAATCCTGTGTTCTTGGATGCAGTCCCACTGCGTTGACCCTGTCGACGATTCTGCGCCATAGCTCCATCTTCCTTGCTATGGAGGTGTGCTGCATCTGTGATCCGAATAGCTGTGGCTCTACCTGGACGATTTCCTCCACCATGACCCTGAGCTCCTCCTCAGAGAACCTGGGGTGTTTTTGCGGGGCCATGGTGTGGTGTGTGTGATGTGTGGGGTGGTGTGTGTTGTGATGTGTGAGGGGATGTGTTTGTGTGTGTTGTCTGAGGTGCGTGGATGTTGTGTGAGTGATGGTGTTGTGTACCTGTGGATGCTAGTATTGTTGATGGTGGTGTCTCTCTCTGTGCTTCTTTCTCAATTTTTGTCGTAGGGGTTTGTGGGTGTGTGTTTTATATTGTATTGAGTGTGTGGGAGTGGTGTGTGTTTGTGTATCAGGTGTGTGTATTTAGAATTGTCCAATGTGGTTGTGTTTTGTATAAGTGTGTGTATTTTGAGCACGGCGGTGTGTACCGCCAATGGAATACTGCGGTTGAAAGACCGCCGTGTGGATTCATGGGTCGTGATAATGTGGGCGTATTCCTGTTGGTGTGACAGTGTCGGTTTTGTTATCGCCAGTTTATCACTGACCTTTGGTGTGGCGGACTTGTGTGGGTGTCTGGATTTTGGCGGATTCTGGCCTGTGGGTCGTAATAGCTGTAGCGGAATTCCGCCGCCGCAGCGGTGTGTTGGCGGTCTTCTGCACGGCGGTAAGCGGGATTTACCGCCAATGTTGTAATGAGGGCCACAGTGTTTAGAAAAATATATAATATTTATCTTGTAAGATGCATGTCAAAACGATTAAAATGCAATAAGTAGATTTGGGATTATCACTGTGAAAATGATATAGGCCCTCATTACAACTTTGGCAGGCTGCAACTGCCGCCCGCCAAGTTGTAACCGATGTGCGGCCGCCAATGCAGCTGCACTTCCGCGGTGGCCATCACAACATCCCCGCTAGGCCGCAACATGGGAGCCGGCTCCAAATGGACCTGGCGGTGTTGCGGCGGTGCGACGGGTGCAGTTGCACCCGGCGCGCTTTTCACTGTCTGCTATGCAGACAGTGAAAAGCTCCATGGGGCTGTGGCAGGGTGCCCCTGCACTGCCCATGCCAAAGGCATGGGCAGACAGGGGCCTCGCGACTCCCCTTTCCGCCAGCCTTTTCATGGCAGTTCCTACTGCCATGAAAAGGCTGGCGGGAGGGGGACTCGTAATCCCCTGGGCAGCGCTTCAAGCAGCGCTGCCCTGGAGGATTAAATCAACGGTGCGTCGTGATACACAGGATTGCACCGCCAGCCTGTTGGCGGTGCAACCGTCGAAACAGCCCTGGCGGTCTTTGATCACCAGGGTTGTAATGAGGGCCATAGTCTTAAAAAAGCAATAAATGTCTCTTGCAAGCACAAAGTACCCGGTTTGCGTTCAATATCCCCGAAAGAACCGCAGATGGGGAGATGTGTGGAAAATAGGGAGGTGTGCGTCAATTTCTCAGGCTGAGCTCAGTCTTGGATCCTCTTCGGGTTGCTGGGTTTTCGGACGCCCTGGGGACGATGCGTTGAAATCTGGCACTGACAGGAGGAAGTCACAGGGGCTGCGTCGATCCGGTGGGCATTGCGTGGAAATTTCTACCGCACGACAGGCACTGCGTTGATTCCTCTCTGGAAGTTGAGCTGCGTTGTTCCGGTTCGGCGTGCGGTTAATTTTTCACCACAATGCAGGCTGTGTATTGTTTCTGGCATGCTATGCGTCGGTTTTCGCCGCAGAAGGAGTTCTTCTTACAGAGATGAAGTCTTTTTGGTCCTAAGACATCAGGGAACAGGAGGCAAGCTCCATCCAAGACCTTGGAGAGCACTTCTCAGCACATTCAGAGAGCAGCAAGGCAGCAGCACAACAGCAAGGCAGCAGTCCTTCACAGAAAGCAGTCTGGTGAGTCCTTTGGGCACACAGGCAGTTCTTCTTGGCAGGTTGCAGGTTCTGGTTCAGGTTCTCTTCTCCAGGAAGTGTCTGTGACAAGAGTGTCTTGTCAAGAAGTGTCTTAAGTTGGTAGGGTCAGAGACCCTGCTTAAATACCCAAATGTGCCTTTGAAATGGGGGAGACTTCAAAGAGTGGCTTAGCAGTGCACAAGGTCCCCTTTCAGTTCCATCCTGTCTGCCAGGTCCCAGTAGGGGTTGTGGCAGTCCTTTGAGTGAGGGCAGACTACTATCCTTTGACATGTAAGTATCAGGCCCTCCACCCTCCCAGCCCAGGAAGACCCATTCAATAGGCAGATGTATGCAAGTGTGACTGAGCATCTTGTGTTTGGGGTTGTCTGAGTGAATGCACAAGGGAGCTGTCAACTGATCATAGCCAGAAGTGGATTGTAAGGCACAGAAGGATTTAAGTGCAGAGAAAGGCTCACTTTATAAAAGTCCTAAAGCCAGAAAAATGAGGTCAGAAAAAGAGAAGGAGGAAGGTGAAAAGGTTGGGGGTGACCCTGTAGAAAGGCCATTTCCAACACTAAACAGTTAGGAAATGGATCATAGCAAGAAACCTGTGGATTACGGCAACACACCTCCCAGGTGTGCAAAATGTGCAGGCAGACGCATATCAGCAGTGCCTTGCAAGAAAACCACAAATGGGTCCTTCACTATGACGTTGTTAAAGGCATCTTCAGGCAATGGGGCGCACAGCACATTGACTTTTTCGCCACTGCAGAAAACAAAAAATGCGAAGACTTCGCCTCGAGATACTTCCAACCAAGGACTCTGGAGAATGCCCTGTGCATGGACTGCACAGTCAGATCTTTCTACGCCTTTCCTCCAATCCCTCTGATCCCAGCAGTCCTCCTCAAGCTGTCCCATTCGAGAGCCAGACCTATCCTGATAGCCCTGGAGTGGCTACTTCAGTGGTGGTTCATGGTCCTCCTTCACCGTTTGCAGCATCTGCATCTCAAATATTCCATGCTGTCCAGACCTACTGACAAAGTTCGGAGGCGAAATGGCCCATCCCAATCTCTCCTCTTTGAATTTGGCAGCACGGCTCCTCAGCTAGTGGAGTATGGAAACTTATATCTGCCACAAGACTGCATGAATATTCTTAAAGAAGCTAAACCACCATCAACCCGTATGGCTTACCCCCTTCAAGTAGAAGAGGTTCTGCTTTTGATGTTCTTCCAAGAACATATACCCTATATCTTGCCAGGAGGAAGCCATCATTCCCTATCTCCTGTCTGGCAAAATCCTGCTTACCTTTCTCCTCCATAAAAGTGCATTTGGCGGCTCAAACCTCTTTTTTCAAGATCCCAGTAATTAAAGATTTTCTTGAGGGGTTAAAAAACAAATTTTCTCCCATCAGACAACCTTTCCCTCCCTGGCAATTTAACATAGTCCCTCCACGTCTAACGCAAGAACCTTTTGAACCTAATCATAAGGTATCTCTACAGCATCTATCTTGGAAAGCAGCTTTCCCAGGAGCTATTACATCAGCTTGTAGAGTTATCTAAATCCGGGCACTGTGTGCTAATGAACCCTATACAGTTTTCCACTCTAATAAGGTAGCTCTCAGAACCCATCCAACATTTCTTCCCAAAGTTATTTTGGACTTTCGTGTCAATCAAACAATTTCTTTACCCACTTTTTTTTAGAATCGTTCTACTCCAGCAGAGCGAACCCTTCACTCCCTGGATGTAAGGTGGGTCCTGAGGTTTTACCCAGACAAGACGCCTGACCTGCGCAGATCAGACCAGCTTTTTGTGAACTATGGGCCGGTCCGCACAGGTTTGGCCACTTCCAAACAGTCTATCTCATGCTGGATAGTATCCTGCATACTTCTCTGTTACCGTAAGGTCAACAAGCCTTTAGCAGCAAAACCTAAGGACCATTCTAAAAGGGCCAAAGCCCCTACAACCGCTTTGATGAAGAATGTCTCTATTCCTGAAATTTCTGAGGCAGCTATATTGAGATATGTTCACACATTCACCAAACACTACTGTTTGGATTCCAGTGCTAGGGCAGAGAATGTATGATGGAACAACAAATGCGAGAACCACGCATGCCTAAACAACGTGTTCGGAAGAATGACCGCGTTGTTACCACAAATGCCTTTACCACACCTGCCTTTACAATGATTTTTCATTGTAAAAGCATGCCTAGTAAAGCCATGTGTGGGAACGTCATGTGTGGTTCTAGAATGCCACCCCCCACCTGCCCTAAGGCCTTAAAGTACCCCACCCCAATACTAAAACTAGTACCCTCCCACCCTGCACCTAAAAACAAAAGTACCCACCCTGAGCCATAAAACCTTCCCCACCCACCCTAAAAACAACCGATCCCCCACCCGCCCCTGTAGGAAGGTAGCCTCTTTCTAGCCTTGTTACCCCCACTTTTGGCCTGTTTGTGAATATATGTCAGGGTGTTTTTACTGTCTTACTGGGATCCTGCTAGCCAGGGCCCCATGGTCATAGTGAAAACCCTATGTTGTCAGTATGTTTGATATGTGTCACTGGGATCCTGCTAGCCAGGATCCCAGTGCTCCTATGGCCTATATGTGTTCCCTGTGTGGTGCCTAACTGTATCACTGAGGCTCTGCTAATCAGAACCTCAGTGTTTCTGCTCTCTCTGCTTTTAAAATTGTCACTGCAGGCTAGTGACTAATTTTACCCATTCTGATCGGCACACTGGAACACCCTTATAATTCCCTAGTAAATGGTACCTAGGTACCCAGGGTATTAGGGTTCCAGGAGATCCCTATGGGCTGCAGCATTTCTTTTGCCACCCATAGGGAGCTCAAACAATTCTTACACAGAACTGCACCTGCAGCCTGAGTGAAATAACATCCACATTATTTCACAGCCATTTTACACTGCACTTAAGTAACTTATAAGTCACCTATATGTCTAACCCTCACTTAGTCACGGTTAGGTGCAAAGTTACTTAGTGTGTGGGCACCCTGGCACTAGCCAAGGTGCCCCCACATTGTTCAGGGTAAATTCCTCAGACTTTGTGAGTGCGGGGACACCATTACACGCGTGCACTACATATAGCTTTATGTAGCGTCACAAATGTAACTCCGAACATGGCCATGTAACATGTCTAGGATCATGGAATTGTCACCCCAATACCATTCTGGTATTGGGGTGACAATTCCATGCATCCCCGGGTCTCCAGCATAGAGCCCGGGTACTACAAAACTAGCTTTCCGGGGTCTCCTCTGCAGCTACCGCTGCTGCCAACCCCTCAGACAGGTTTCTGCCCCCATGGAGCCTGGGCAGCCTGATCCCAGGAAGGCAGAACAAAGGATTTCCTCTGAGAGAGGGTGATACACCCTCTCCCTTTGGAAATAGGTGTGATGGGCCTGGGAGGAGTAGCCTCTCCTGGCCTCTGGAAATGGTTTGAAGGGCACTGATGGTGCCCTCCTTGCATAAGCCAGTCTACACCGGTTCAGGGATCCCCACAACCCTGCTCTGGCACGAACTGGACAAAGGAAAGGGGAGTGACCACTCCCCTGACCAGCACCTCCCAGGGGAGGTGCCCAGAGCTCCTCCAGTGTGTCCCAGACCTCTGCCATCTTGGATGCAGAGGTGTGAGGGCACAATGGAAATCTCTGAGTGGTCAGCAGGTGACGTCAGAGATCCCTCCTGATAGGTGCTTACCTTTCTCTGTAGCCAATCCTCCTCTGCGGGCTATTTAGGGTCTCTCCTGTGGGCATCTCATCAGATAACGAATGCAAGAGCTCACCATAGTTCCTCTGCACTTCCCTCTTCCACTTCTGCCAAGGATCGACCGCTGACTGCTCCAGGACGCCTGCATAACCGCAACAAAGTAGCAAGAAGACTACCAGCAACATTGTAGCGCCTCATCCTACCGGCTTTCTTGACTGTTTCCTGGTGGAGCATGCTCTGAGGGCTGTCTGCCTTCACCCTGCACTGGAAGCCAAGAAGAAATCTCCCATGGGTCGACGGAATCTTCCCCCTGTTAACGCAGGCACCAAACTTCTGCATCACTGGTCCTCTGGGTCCCCTCTCATCCTGACGAGCGTGGTCCCTGAAACACAGGAGCTGGGTCCAAGTGTCTTCGACAGTCCAGTGTCCCTTCTGTCCAAATTTGGTGGAGGTCAGTCCTTGCCTCCCCACGCCAGACAGTAATCCTGTGTACTACGTGAACTGCAGCTGTTAGGGCTTCTGTGCACTTTTGCAAGACTTCATTTGTGCACAGCCTAGCCCAGGTCCCCAGCACTCTGTTCTGCATTGCTCAACTCGCTGAGTTGGACTCCGACGTCGTGGGACCCTCTTTTGTTGCTCTGAGTCGACCGTTGTCCTCAGATCTTCTAAGTGCCTGTTCAGGTGCTTCTGCGGGTGCTGCCTGCTTCTGCTTGGGCTCTCTGTGTTGCTGAGCGTCCCCTCTGTCTCCTCCTCCAAGGGGCAAGCTCCTGGTCCTTCCTGGGTCCTGGCAGCTCCCAAAATCCTCAACTGCGACCCTTGCAGCTAGCAAGGCTTGTTTATGGTCTTTCTGCGTGGAAACAACTCTGCATCCTCCAGCACACCGTGGGACATCTTCTGACCAAAGGAGAAGTTCCTGGCACCTTCATTGTTGCAGAATCTTCAGCTTCTTCCACCCGGAGGCAGCCCTTTTGCACCGTCATCTGGGGTTTAGTGGGCTCCTGCCCCCCGGACACTTGCGTGACTCTTGGACTTGGTCCCCTTCCTTTACAGGTCCTCAGGTCCAGGAATCTGTCTTCAGGGTTTTGCAGTCCATTGTTGTCCTTGCAGAATCCCCTGTCTCGACTTTACTGTCTTTCTGGGGTCGTAGGGTAACTTTACTCATACTTTTCATGGTCTTGGGGTGGGGTATCTTGGACACCCTTAGTGTTTTCTTACACTCCCAGTGACCCTCTACACACTACACTAGGCCTGGGGTCCATTCGTGGTTCGCATTCCACTTTTGGAATATATGGTTTGTGTGGCCCCAGGCCTATTTTCTTCTATTGTGTTTTACAGTGTTTGCACTACTTTTCTAACTGTTTACTTACCTGATTTGGTCTCTGTGTGTATATTTTGTGTATATTACTTACTTCCTGAGGGAGTATATCCTCTGAGATACTTTTGGCATACTCTTTAGTAACTCTGAGTATTGTGTTTTCTTATGATATAGTGCTAAGTGATATAAGTGTTATAGTAGGAGCTTTGCATGTCTCATAGTTCAGCCTAAGCTGTTCTGCTATAGCTACCTCTATCAGCCTCAGCTGCTAGAACACCTCTGTTCTACTAATAAGGGATAACTGGACCCGGCACAAGGTGTAAGTACCACTATAAGCCAGGCCAGCCTCCTACAGCCCCTAAAAACAAAGCTAACCCGTCCCCCCACCCCGCCCCTAAAAAGAAAACTGCCCTGATCTCCCCACCCACGCCCATAAAAACAAAAAAAATTACCACTGACCCCTCCATCCTGCTCCTAAAAACAAAACTACCCTGACCCCCACCCCTAAAAACAAAACTACCCGATACCTCCCACCCACGCTGAGCCCTATAACCTTCCCTGACTCCCCCACCCGACCTTAAAACAACCTACCTGCCCACTCCGCCCCTAAAAAAATCAAACTAGCCCGACCACCACAGCCCTAAAAACAAAACTACCCCTACCCCCACCCCTGAGAACAAAACTAGCCTGACACCCCCACCCACCCTGAGCCCTAAAAACTTCCCGACCCCCCACCTGTCCTAAAAACAACTGACCCTACACCCCTCCCCTAAAAGCAAAACTACCCCGATCTCCCACCCCCCTAAAAACCAAGTACCCCGATCCCACCCACCCCACCACTAAAAACAAAGTACCCCGATCCCGCCCACCCCACCCCTAAAAACCAAACTACCCCGATTCCTTTGCCCCTAAAAAACAAACTACCCTAACCCCCACCCCAAGCCCTTAATCCACCCAACCCTAAAAACTATCCCAACCTTGCCCCAACCCCACTTACCTGACCAAAATACCGGATCCCCCACCCGCCCCTAAATCCAAACTACCCCGATCCCTCACCCCTAAAAACCAAACTACCCCAACCCCGCCATCCCGATCCCAAACCCTTAATCCACCCCCACTCCTAAAAATTACCCCCCAATCCTGCCCCAACCCCACTTACCTGACCAAACTACCCGATCCCCCACCCCTAAAAACCAAACTACCCTGGTCTCCCCACGCCGCCCCAAAAACCAAACTACCCTGACCCCCCCACCCTCACCCCAAGCCCTTAATCCACCCCACCCATAAAAACTACCCCCACCCCAATTTACCTGACCAAACTACCCAATCCCCCCACTCCGCCCCTAAAAACCAAACTACCCCGATCCCCCCACACCACCCCTAAAAACCAAACTACCCGATCCCCCCACCCTCACCCCTAAAAAACCAACTACCCCAACCCACCCACCCCAAGTCCTTAATCCATCCCACCCCTAAAAACTACCCCCCCAAACCTGCCTCAACCCCACCTACCTGACCAAACTACCGGATCCCCCACCCTAAAAACCAACTACCCTAATCCCCCTCCCCCACCCCAAAAACCAAACTACCCCACCCCCATCCCAAGCCCTTAATACACTCCCCACCCGTAAAAAACCCTGAACCCTGCCCCAACCCCACTTACCTGACCTTGTCCTCTCCTGATTCTATCTTTCTGATGGATACAACTACCTGTGGATTCCTCACCTAATGAATACTCCCATGGCGCCAGCATTCGACGGAAATCTTCTTACTAGTCTCTGCACGTCGACGAGGACGTCACTCTAGCCCACGCGACGCCGTCTGACGTCATACAGGCAATAAGAGGTCCTCGACGACGTGCGGACGTCAGTTCCCTTTTTTCCGTGCATTCGAAACGGTTATCTTCGAGGGAGCAACTGTTACTTTTGTGGTTACAGTGTATTTTTGCTGCGTAGTCTTTCGCTGTGGTAATAATGTCGCAGAGAAAGTCTGGATTTAAGCCTTGTCGTGAGTGTGGAGGCAAGATGTTGGTGACGGATCCTCATTCCGATTGCCTTTGGTGTTTGAGCTCCGACCACGACGTCTCGACTTGTGATTCATGCCAGCACATGAATCCAAAGGCCCTCAAGGAACGTGAGGCGAAGCTGTTTATGGCAAAATCGAAGGAGAAGCATCACAAGAAGCCTTCTTCTCCAAGACATCGGCGTCATCGAGACTCCCGGCGCCGTAGAGAATCTCGGCGTCATTCGAAGGAGACTCGTTCCAGGTCTTCGGATCGGCGCCGAAGGACATGGGAGATCAGTCCCACGGTTACGCCGCATCCTTCGACGCCGTTGCCCTCTCCGGCGTCTCCAACTTCACCTGGACAGGCGTCGGTGATTGAGGTATTGGAGCCTCAGGTGTTTTCTCCGGCGCAGACGTCGAGGCCGGCGTCGGGGTCGCCTCCGAGACAGGCACCTCAGTATCCGGCTTTTCCCACCCCTGGAGCCGATAGTTCCGCATTCTTGAATGCGATGTATGCCATCTTCCAACAGATGGCTCCAGGAGGTGCTCCGGCTGGGCCTTTGGCCTTTTCTTTGGGTGATCCTGCGCCTCTTCGGCCGGCACCCTTTATGCCCTTTCTCCCTTTTGGGAACGTGGGCTCGGCACCAGTGTCGGCGCCGGTGGCCGCTCCGGTGGCTTCAGAAGGATTGGCCCCGGGGATTTCCATCCCGTCGACGTCGACGTCGGGATTTCGGCCTGTGACTCCGGTGGGTCCATCTGCTTCAGCTGCTCTTTCGTCGGCGCCGAAGTTACCTGTGGCGCCGGACGCGGCGTCGGTGGCTTCTGAAGATCGGCGCCGATCTTCGACTTCGGCGGAGGCATTGTCGACTCCGCGTATTGAACAACGACTTCATTCGAGGAGACGTGCTCTCCGTGTATTAGAGGAGCAGGAGTACCAACGAGCCCTGGAGGAAGGAGAGCTAGAGGACTCGGGTGATGGGCTGCGTGGTCTGGAGTCGGCCAGTGGGCTGGACACTTCCCCTGAGTGGGATCTTTCGTCCCCGGGAGAATATACTGAGGAGGCTGCTTCCTTTCATGCAGTGGTACGGAAGGCAGCTAGTTTTTTGGATCTGCCTTTGCCGGTGGTGGAGGCTAAACCAAACCTTTTAACAGAGGTGCTACATCCGGCCTCAGCTGCGGCGGAGCCTCTTTTGCCATTTAATGACGCTCTGCTGGATCCGGTGTTAGAGGTGTGGAAGAGGCCGGCATCTTCCCCAGCAGTTCACAGAGCCGTGGCCAGGAGGTATCGGGCGGCTCTGACTGACCCTGGTTTTCTATCTAGGCACCCTACGCCGGAGAGCTTGGTGGTGCAGGCCTCCTGTTCATCCAAGTCAGCGCCTGGTTCTTTCCCGACGGTGCCTGGGGACAGAGATTCAAAGAAACTAGAGGCGCAGTCCAAGAAGATTTTTTCGTCCTGCAGTCTGGCGTTAAAAGCCACCAATGCAACCTGTATCCTGGGGAGGTATATTCATGCTCTGATGGATGACATTTCCTCATCGTTTACAGAGCTTCCCCAGGGTCTTTTGGATCTTGTTTCAAATGCCCAGGCTGCTGCGACCCAGATTATCCAGACGGGACTGGATACCACCGACTCGGTAGCCAGAGCAATGGGCACAACTGTGGTGGCAAGGAGACAGGCCTGGCTCCGTAACTCGGGCTTTTCTGCGGATGTACAGTCCACATTGTTGGATCTCCCGTTTGATGGGGACAAACTGTTTGGAGCCAAGGCTGATTCGGCCTTGGAACGTTTTAAGGAAAGCAGGGCCACGGCTAAGTCGTTAGGGCTCCAAGCTCCTTCTTCCACGGCCTCTTCCAGATTTTTCAGGAGGTTTCGTGGATTTGGGCGTGGCTCTTCCTCCTCTTCCTTTCGGGGAAGATATCAGCAACCTGCCTCTTCCCATCCCTATAGATCTTTTAGGGGGAGAGTTAGGGTCCGCACCAGAGGAGCCTCTCAGCAGCACTCTGCCTCTTCCTCATCCTCTGGCGGGGTGCAGCAGGGGAAGCAGCCTTAGGCTTCCACCATTTCCCACTCACTCCTCTCCTGTAGGGGGAAGATTACAGCATTTTCTCACCAAATGGAAGACTGTTACAACGGACACTTGGGTTCTCAGTATTGTGGGAAAAGGCTACACCCTTCCCTTTCGGGAGTTCCCGCCCCTCATCCCGCCCCGCCCTTCTTATTGTTCAGAAGAACACCTCCTGTTGCTAGAACAGGAGGTACAAGTCCTCCTTTCAAAGGGCGCGGTGGAGTTGGTCCCAGAGCAGGAAAGGGGTCGAGGATGTTACTCAAGGTATTTCCTGATTCCCAAGAAGGATGGTTGTTTGAGACCAATTCTGGACCTGAGGATCTTGAATTGGTTCCTCAAGCAGGAAAAGTTCAAGATGCTGACCCTAGCACAGGTGCTTTTGGCGTTGAACAAGGAAGACTGGATGGTGTCTGTCGACTTGCAGGATGCTTACTTTCATATCCCGATACTCAAGTCACACAGGAAGTATCTCCGGTTTGTGGTGGGATCGCAGCACTATCAGTTTGCGGTCCTTCCGTTTGGTCTTACTTCAGCACCTCGAGTCTTCACGAAGGTGATGTCGGTGGTTGCGGCAGAACTCAGAAGGAAGGGGATAGCAGTATTCCCTTACTTGGACGACTGGTTGATCAAAGCCAAGTCCCCGGAGCTTGTGTCGCATCATCTGCAGTCAACAACCCAGTTGTTGTTCGACCTGGGTTTTGCGGTGAACGAGCCCAAATCTCACCTAGAGCCCTATCAGCGCCTCCTGTTCATAGGGGCAGTACTGGATACAACATTGGGTCGGGCCTTTCCTCCGCCTCAGCGGATTCAAGATATTCAGGATTTGGTTCCAATGTTTCGAAATGGAGCGGTAGTTCCAGTCCTCAAGGTCCTTCGTCTGCTCGGTCTGTTTGCCTCCTGCATTCTGTTGGTCACGCATGCTCGCTGGCACATGAGGGCTCTTCAGTGGTGCCTCCGAAGGCAGTGGTCTCAACACAAAGGGGATCTAGATGGTACTATCAAGATCTCCAGAGATGCTGCTGTGGATTTGAAGTGGTGGATTGCAAGCAACAATCTTTCACAAGGAAAGCCGTTCCAGCAGTCGCCACCAGTGGCCACAGTCATAACGGATGCTTCCACTCTAGGGTGGGGAGCTCATCTGGGGGATCTGGAGATCAAAGGTCTTTGGTCTCCAGAGGAACAGATGTTTCACATCAATCTGTTAGAGTTACGGGCTGTACGTCTGGCTCTCAAGGCCTTCCTCCCTTCCCTTCGTGGTCAGTCGGTACAGGTCCTAACGGACAATACTACCACGATGTGGTACATAAACAAACAGGGAGGAGTGGGGTCGTACCTTCTCTGCAGAGAAGCTCTTCGACTATGGTCCTGGGCAAAGGACCATCAGATTTGCTTGATAGCAAACCATCTGGCCGGAGTCTTGAACGTGCGTGCGGACAGTCTCAGTCGCCATTTCTCGGCAGACCACGAGTGGCGTCTCCATCCAGATCAAGTCCGTTTAATCTTCCAGAGGTGGGGGTTTCCTCGGGTAGATCTGTTTGCCACTCGAGAGAACGCGCATTGTCCGTTATTCTGCAGCCTCCAGTATCCGATGCAGGGAGCGTTGGGGGACGCGTTTCAAATAACCTGGTGCGGCCAGTTGCTTTACGCGTTTCCTCCCATACCCTTGATTCCTCGAGTATTGAGGAAGATTCGCCAGGACCGGGCTCTAGTCATCCTAATAGCTCCGGATTGGCTAAGGAGGGTATGGTACTCCGACCTTCTCCAACTCTCAATGTGCCCTTCGCTCCGTCTCCCTTTCAGGGCAGACCTCCTCTCGCAGTCGCAGGGGCAGGTTCTACACCCCAACCTCCAGAGTCTGCACCTACATGCCTGGAGATTGAACGGGGCAACCTGAGTTCCTTCTCTCTCCCACCTGAGGTAGTGGATGTTATATTAGCGGCCAGGCGACACTCCACTAAATCTGTCTACGCTAATAGATGATCTAAATTTGTTGCGTGGTGTGGAGAGAGGCAGATTGATCCTTTGCATGCTCATCTAACGGACGTTTTGTCTTTTGCTCTGTCTCTAGCGCAGAAAGGTTGTGCAGTGGCTACCATTAAGGGTTATTTATTGGCCTTGTCAGCCTTCATATGTCTTCCAGACCAACCATCTTTATTTAAATCCCCTATTGTTATCAGATTCTTGAAAGGTCTTCTAAATAAATATCCTCCAAAGCCATTCGTTATGCCGCAATGGGATTTGTCCTTGGTCCTGACTTTCCTTATGGGGTCCCCTTTTGAACCTATGCATTCTTGCCCCTTAAGGTATTTGGTTTTAAAAACAGTCTTCCTGATAGCTATAACATCAGCAAGGAGAGTGAGTGAGTTGCAGGCCTTATCAGTAAAGCCCCCTTATGCAACTTTTTATGGGGATAAGGTGGTGTTGAGGACCAAGGCTGCTTTCCTCCCGAAGGTTGTTTCACCCTTCCATTTGGCTCAGGCAATTACTTTGTCCACGTTCTATCCTCCGCCTCATCCTTCCAAAGAGGAAGAAAGACTGCACCGTCTGGACCCAAAGAGAGCGTTGAGCTTCTTTATTGATAGAACAAAGGACTTCAGGCTGGAGGATCAGCTGTTTATTGGATACGTGGGCAAGAGGAGAGGAAAGGCAGTCCACAAGAGAACACTATCCAGGTGGGTTGTTCTTTGCATTAAAATCTGTTACTCTTTGGCAAAGAAGGATCCTCCTGAGGGCATTAGAGCTCATTCCACCAGAGGTAAGTCCGCCACTTCGGCCTTGGCCAGAGGTGTTCCTGTGGTCGACATCTGCAAGGCCGCAACTTGGTCGTCCCTTCACACTTTTGCAAAACATTACTGTTTGGATTCTGAGGTTAGAAAGGACGGCCATTTTGCAAGGTCAGTGCTGCAGGATTTCTTGGTTTGACCATTTAGGCACCCACCGCCGGGCGTGGTACTGCTTTGGGACTCTATTCATTAGGTGAGGAATCCACAGGTAGTTGTATCCATCAGAAGAACGAGTTACTTACCTTCGGTAACGACTTTTCTGGTGGATACATTAGCTACCTGTGGATTCCTCACGGTCCCACCCGCCTCCTCGTTGCCTTTCTGGTCTTACCAAGTAATCCTTGGGTACGCTCCTCTTGGTCTTTGAGGGTGCAATAGATGTTGTATATATTATATTTATATATATGTATATATGTATATATCGTTGTGTATATACTTGATGTGTATATATATTTTAAAAAGAGAGAGTTATATATATATATAAAAGATTTACAGTTATTCATGCAATGTTGTGTATTTTTACAATGTAATGGGATGTTGCCTTGCTCTTTCATTGCATTGCCTGGTTGTTCTCATGCACGTAAAAAATGATTGGTACTGACGTCCGCACGTCGCCGAGGACATCTTATTGCCTGTATGACGTCAGACGGTGTCGCGTGGGCTAGAGTGACGTCCTCGTCGACGTGCAGAGACTAGTAAGAAGATTTCCGTCGAATGCTGGCGCCATGGGAGTATTCATTAGGTGAGGAATCCACAGGTAGCTAATGTATCCACCAGAAAAGTCGTTACCGAAGGTAAGTAACTCGTTCGTCTCTTTCTCTGCCTAAACCACGCATATGCGTAGTTCTGCACATGCATGGTTAAGGCAGAGAAAAAGGCAGTCGCTGCTCCGGCAAGCGTGGTTGCGCCTGTGTTGTAGACATAATTGTTGTTCAGGAGTCGTTGTTCAGGATGTTTCCCTGGGCCAGATGCTCAAGGAGGACAAGCTTCCCTAAGGAATTTATTTGACTAGCCCGGTCTTCTTTCCTCTGCCCTTGTGGCCACATTTATTGGGGATAGGCTTGCTATTCTATCCTAATGCTTATAACTATCAACAGAGATTCCCTATGAGAGACGGAATAGTTTCTTACCTGTCACAGAAGTTTTCTTGTAGGGGAATCTTTGTTCAAGTCATAAACCTCCCTCCCTCCTCCCCGGTGGACAGTACAGAGAAGAGTATTGGACTTACCTATCACTGCTGCTTATTGCAAAAAAAGAAATGATGCAACTGCCACCTGCTGAGAATGATGGGATACTGGTGGTCTCTGCACCCTTAAAGGCACAGTCACTGTTTTCTACTCACATAATAGTAGCATATGGGGCTACACTGCCTTTCTATTCTTCATTGCTTACTTAGCCAGAAAAAAGGGTTTGTGAAGGAGCTTTGAGGTTTGGGTAAACTTTTACCTCAATTATACATTTCTAAGGTTTTTTTTAACCCTTGAGTACAATCGGAAGAATTACACCACTGTAGCCTTGTAGGAGGCTGGCCTGGCTTATAGTGGGTACCTGTTGGTACTTACACCTTGTGGCAGGTCCAGTTATCCCTTATTAGTAGATTAGTAGGGTTCTAGCAGCTGAGGCTGATATAGGTAGCTATAGCAGAGCAGCTTACGCTGAACTAGGAGACATGAAAGCTCCTACTATACCACTTGTATCTCATAGCAGTATATCATAAGAATCACAATACTTAGAGTTACTAAAAATAAAGGTACTTTATTTTAGTGACAATGTGTCCGAAATAGCTCAGAGGATATACTCCCTTAGAAGATAAGTACAATACACAAAATATACACACAAACCAAAATCAGGTAAGTAAACAGTTAGAAAAGTAGTGCAAACACTGTAGAATACAATAGGATGCAATAGGCCTAGGGGCAACACAAGCCATATACTAAGAAAGTGGAATGCAAACCACTTAGGGACCCCAGGCCTAGTGTAGTGTGTAGAGGGTCGCTGGGAGTTTAAGAAAACACTAAGGGTGTCCAAGATACCCCACCGCAAGACCCTGAAAAGTAGGAGTGAAGTTACCCTACTTCCCCAGAAACACACTGGAGTCGTGATAGGAGATTCTGCAAAGACCACAACAGACTGCAAAGTACTGAAGACGGATTCCTGGACCTGAGGACCTGCAAAGGAAGGGGACCAAGTCCAAGAGTCACAAAAGTGTCCAGGGGGGGCAGGAGCCCACTAAACCCCAGATGAAGGTGCAAAATGGCTGCCCCCGGGTCGAAGAAGCTGAAGATTCTGCAACAACAGAAGATGCCAGGAACTTCTGCTTTGCACAGAAGATGTCCCACGGTGTGTTGGAGGATGCAGAGTTGTTTCCACGCAGAAAGACCGCAAACAAGCCTTGCTAGCTGCAAAGGTCACAGTTAAAGAAAATGGGTGCTGCCCAGGGCCCAGGAAGGACCAGGAGGTCGCCCCTTGGAGGAAGAGACAGAGGGGGCGCTCAGCAATACAAAGAGCCCACGCAGAAGCAGGCAGCACCCGCTTGAACAGGTGTTCAAGAAACTTGAGCACGGCGGTCGTCTCAACACTACAAAGGAGGGTCCCATGAAGGCGGTGGTCAATTCAGCGAGTTGAGCAATGCAGGACGGAGTGCTGGGGACCTGGGCTATGCTCTGCACGAAGGATTCCTTGCAAAAGTGCACAGAAGCCCTAGCAGCTGCAGTTCACGCAGTACACAGGATTACCGTCTGGTGTGAGGAGGCAAGGACTTACCTCCACCAAATTTGGACAGAAGGACCACTGGACTGTCGGGGTCACTTGGATCCAGCTCCTGTGTTCCAGGGACCACGCTCGTCGAGATGAGAGGGGACCCAGAGGACCGGTGAAGCTGAAGTTTGGTGCCTGCGTCAGCAGGGGGAAGATTCCGTCCACCCACGGGAGATTTCTTCTTGGCTTCCAGTGCAGGGTGAAGGCAGGCAGCCCTCAGAGCATGCACCACCAGGAAACAGTCGAGAAAGCTGGCAGGATTAGGCGCTACAATGTTGCTGGTAGTCATCTTACTACTTTGTGGCGGTTTTGCAGGCATCCTGGAGCAGTCAGCGGTGAATCCTTGGCAGAAGTCGAAGAGGGAGATGCAAAGGAACTCTGGTGAGCTCTTGCATTCGTTATCTGAAGCGAAACCCACAGGCGAGACCCTAAATAGCACTCAGAGGAGGATTGGCCACCTAACCAGGTAAGCACCTATCAGGAGGGGTCTCTGATGTCACCTGCTGGCACTGGCCACTCAGAGGCCTCCATTGTGCCCTCTCACCTCTGCATTCAAGATGGCAGAGGTCTGGGACACACTGGAGGAGCTCTGGGCACCTCCCCTGGGAGGTGCTGGTCAGGGGAGTGGTCACTCCCCTTTCCTTTGTCCAGTTTCGCGCCAGAGAAGGGGCTGGGGGATCTCTGAACCGGTGTAGACTGGCTTATGCAAGGAGGGCACCATCTGTGCCCTTCAAAGCATTTCCAGAGGCTGGGGGAGGCTACTCCTCCCCAGCCGTTAACACCTATTTCCAAAGGGAGAGGGTGTAACACCCTCTCTCAGAGGAAATCCTTTGATCTGCCTTCCTGGGACTGGGCTGCCCAGACCCCAGGAGGGCACAAGCCTGTCTGTGGTTTGGCAGCAGCAGTAGCTGCAGTGAAAACCCAGAGATCTAGTTTGGCAGTACCCGGGGTCCATGCTGGAGCTCCGGGGATGCATGGGATTGACACCCCAATACAAGATTTGGCATGGGGGGACAATTCCATGATCTTAGACATGTTACATGGCCATATTCGGAGTTACTATTGTGAAGCTACATATAGGTATTGACCTATATGTAGTGCACACGCGTAATGGTGTCCCCGCACTCACAAAGTCCGGGGAAATTGCCCTGAACTATGTGGGGGTACTTTGGCTAGTGTCAGGGTGCCCTCACACTTAGTAACTTTGAACCTAATCTTCACTAAGTGAGGGTTAGACATATAGGTGACTTATAAGTTACTTAAGTGTAGTGTAAAATGGCTGTGTAATAACGTGGACGTTATTTCACTCAGGCTGCAGTGGCAGACCTGTGTAAGAATTGTCTGAGCTCCTTATGGGTGGCAAAAGAAATGCTGCAGCCCATAGGAATCTCCTAGAACCCCAATACCCTGGGTACCTAGGTACCATATACTAGGGCATTATAAGGGTGTTCCAGTGTGCCAATCAGAATTGGTAAAAATGATCACTAGCCTGCAGTGACAATTTTAAAAGCAGAGAGAGCATAAGCACTGAGGTTCTGTTTAGCAGAGCCTCAGTGACACATTTAGGCACCACACAGGGAACACATTCAGGCCACAAACTATGAGCACTGGTGCCCTGGCTAGCAGGGTCCCAGTGAGACATATAGAACACACTGACAAATAGGGTTTTCAATATGAGCACTGGTGTCCTGGCTAGCAGGATCCCAGTGAGAGAGGCAAAAACAAACTGACACACAAGTAAAAATGGGGGTAACATGCCAGGCAAGATGGTCCTTTCCTACACCCACTCACCCAGGAGGGTGGGCATCTCTTTTGCCCCAGGCACCTCAGGCCCTGCCCCAGTCAGCCCTGCAGCTTTCAGTGAGATGGCTTTTGACCTTCTCAGATCCCTTACTGTTGGGCAATCTACCATTGTGAATGCCATCCAGGGTGACGAGAGGCATTTGCAACAAACAAATGCATACCTGGAGGGCATTCATTCTGGCCAGGCAGCCCAACAGAGAGCATTTCAGGCTCTGGCCTCAGCACTGATGGCAGCCATTGTCCCTGTGTCCAGCCTCCCCCCTCCAACTTCCTCCACCCAGACCCAATCCCCTGTACCTCAGCCTATCCCAACCACACCATCAGACATGCAAACACCTCAACATACAAGGGTGTCTCAGGCAAACATAAGCACCACACATCCCACAGGCACTCACACAAGCATCATACCCATGCAGACATACCAACATCCACTGCCTCCACTGTGCCCCCCTCCTCCACGTCCTCCTCCTCCTCCCTCCCTGTCTCATCTCCATTCACATCTGCGTCTCATCTCCATTCACATCTGCATGCACTGTCTTCAGCCACTACCTCCATCACCAGCACGCCCATCACCACACTCCGCTCACGTGCACTCACCATCCCCACTACCATTCACACATCCCCTGTGTCCTCTCCCAGTGTGTCTGTGAGCCCTCCTCCCAAAGTACACAAGCACAGGCACACACCCACCCAACAGCCACCCACCTCACAACAGCCTCCAGCCCATGCACCTTCACCCAAATTCAGCAAATGTACACCTCCTACAACCACTACCTCTTCCTCCGCTCCCAAACCCCCTCCATGTACACGTCTCAGTGTGTCTAAAAAACTTTTCCTGGCTAATATTGACCTCTTCCCTACACCTCCCCCCCGTCCGTCCCCTAAGGCCAGGCTTTCCAGGTCCCAACCCAGCACTTCAGCCACCACATCACCAGGCACAGTGGTGCCAGCAACTGCGGGCTATTGGAGTACGCCAACCAACAGGGCTGCCAGTGTGCCACAGAGCGAGGGGAAGGACATTCCGCCACCTGCAAAAGTTAAAAAGTTGCCCACATCCCAGAGAGAGAAGCAGAAAACACCTGCCACCAAGGGCTCAGGGAAAACGAAAGGGGATGGTGGCAAGACAACTGCAAAAACAACAAGTGATGGACGGAATGCTGAACATTGTCAAACATTCACCCCCAGTCACAGAACTGGGTTTAATCCATCATTTTTTTGCTGCCCATGCCATTCCAGTTTGGACCCAGCCATATGCAAATCAGTCTTGACCCTGTTCCCCATGGGAACAGTCCTGCCCGAACTGCTAGGCCAGGTCTTCCCTGGACTGGAAACAAGCATCATGGGACCGGTTTCGGGGTTTCACCCCTCATCAGCCAGGCTAGCTTGAATCCAGTGGCATGGGAAGCACAGGACCCACGTCTGGGCATACCCTTCCCACTTAGGGCGACAGTGACAACTGCGCCACCTTCCAAGGTGGGGAAGGACCAGAAAATAAAGGGCAGGTCAGGAGAGGGCATGGTGCCACCGACAATTGGACCAGTGTCACACCTTCTGTCCAAGCCGACGCCAACCTGTACGGCAGAGAAGACCGCCACCTGCACCACCACCTGCACCGCCAACAGCACCGCTGTCTTTGAGGCCGCCACCAGACCACAGTCACTGAGCCCGCCACCAGCACCGCAGTCACAGAGCCCGCCACCAGCACCGCCGCCACAGAGCCCGCCGCCAGCACTGATGCCATAGAGCCCGCTGCAGGCACCGCCGCCACAGAGCCCGCCGCTAGCTCCGATGCCACAGAGGCCGCAGCAAGCACCGCCGCCACAGAGCTCGCCGCCAGCCCTGATGCCACAGAGGCCCCCGCAAGCACCGCCGCCACAGAGCCCGCAGCCAGCACCAATGCCACGGAGGCCGCCGCCAGCAGGCCCGCGACATCTCTGAGCCTGTGGCACCACTGCAGACATGGCTACCATCCCCAGTGGTCAGTCGTCCGAGGCTGGTGGTCAGTTCCAGGAGCCTGGGCAGCTTCCATGATGCACGACTTTCAGTGGAGAAAGGCATCCACTACCTCAGTCCTTGGCAGGATGAAGCATTCTGGGCCCCAAGCCCCCTCCACAACCAGTGGAGAAAGGCATCCTCTACCTCAGTCCTTGGCAGGATGAAGCACTTTGGGCACCAAGCCCCCTCCAGAACCAGTGGAGAAAGGCAATCACTACCTCAGTCCTTGGCAGGACGAAGCACTCTGGCCGACCAGTACATCTCCCATGTGAATGCCAAATTTCCTGGCTCAGTGCATGATGCTTACATTCTGAGAAACAGCAGCATCCCTAATGTGATGGGGCAACTCCAGAGGCACAGTGTGTGGCTAATAGGTGAGGACAAGGACCCTATAACCTTGTGAATAGTTGTCAGGGTCTGGGGTTGTCCCTACGGGTTAGTGTGTGTCTAACAGTTGTCCCTCGATATTTGCAGGTGACTCTGGGTACCCCAACCTGTCATGGCTACTGACCCCAGTGAGGAATCCCAGGACAAGGGCAGAGGAACGCTACAATGAGGCATATGGGCAAACTAGGAGGATTATAGAAAGAACCTTCGTCCTCCTGAAGGCCAGGTGCCGGTGCCTGCATATGACGGGTGGTTCTCTCTACTACTCACCAAAGAAGGTGTGCCAGATCATCGTGGCCTGCTGTATGCTGCACAACCTGGCTTTGCGACGACAGGTGCCTTTTCTGCAGGAGGATGGTCCGGATGGAGGTCTTGTGGCAGCTGTGGAGCCTGTGGACAATGAAGAAGAGGAGGCAGAAGAAGAGGCTATCGACAACAGAAACAACGTTATCCAGCAATACTTCCAGGGAGACACAGGTAAGAAGATATCACTGCCTCACACATCTCATACAATTGTTAGACCTATCATAAGTCTGTCAATTTTACCCATTGTATGGACCCTGACTTGTCACTTTCCCTTTCCATTTAACAGATGTGGGTCACACTGTGTGCCCTCTGCTATATTACCTCATGGACTAGAGCTGTGTTACATTGGTATGTTGACAATAAAATTGACATTGCTATAGTCCATAGTTATTGTAAATACACATTTGTAAAAGCATATACTGAAATAAATGGAGGGGGTTGTAAAATGGGCAGGGGTGATGGTGGAGGAATGTCCATGGCAGAGTCCAGTCTATTTGTTTCACAGGTGCATTGTCCAAAGGGGCATAGGAAGTGGAGCTAGGGCAGTTGATGGATGGAGAGGGTGACGAAGTGGGACAGAAGGATGACATTCAGGGGGGTCTCATTTCCTGGCGGGGTCTTGGCATTGTTCTCTGTCTTGTTCCTGGATCTCAGGGACCGTTTGCAGGATGGTGCTCCATCTGCAGGGGGTGGGGTGCTGGTGTCGTGGTCCTGTGGCGGTGCCTCCTGTCCACTAGCGCCGGCGGAGGTGTTGGGCTGTTCATCATCCAGGCTAGAGTCAGGGGCCCCTTGTTGTGCCACAGTGTCCCTCCTGGTGTTGACAAGGTCCTTCAGCACCCCTACAATGGTGACCAGGGTGGTGTTGATGGACTTGTGTTCCTCCCTGATCCCTAGATAGTATTCCTCCTGCAGTCGCTGGGTCTCCTGAAAGTTGGCCAGTACCGTTGCCATCGTCTCCTAGGAATGATGGTACACTCCCATGATGTTGGAGAGGGCCTCGTGGAGAGTGGGTTCCCTTGGCTTGTCCTCCCCCTGTTGCACAGATGTCCTCCCAGTTCCCCTGTTTTCCTGTGCCTCTGTCCCCTGAACAATGTGCCCACTGCCACTGCCCCCAGGTCCCTGATTTCCTTGGGGTGGTGGCTTTGCCTGGGTTTCCTGTAGTGGTAGACACACTGCTGCTTGACGTGTCCTGGGGACAGAGGGATGGGCCCGCTGGGTGGGTGCTGTGCTGGTGTTTCCTGAGGGGTAAGGCTCTGTGGTGGCATGTGCCAGTGTCAGGGGAACCGACTGTCATGAGGTCCCAGATGGGCTGGGCTGGTCATCTTGATCCAGTTGAACAGAGCTGCTGTCATCACTGTGGGCCACTTCTGTCGGGGGAGTGGACATGTCTGGAACCTCCTGTCCGGTGACGTTGGGAGGGGTCCTGCAGGGGTGTAAAGGCATGATTATTGCATTTGTGTGTGCCATTGTGTGCAATTGGTGAGGACCTTGTAGTCCAGTGCTTGCATTCTTGTCTAGGACCTTGTGTGATAATTGGTTTGGGGTCTGTGTGGGTATCTGTTGTGGACATGCTTTGGTGATGGGTGTCCATGCTTTGGTGTTGCATGCAGGGCTTGGTGCTGGGATGGGTGGGTTGTGATAGTGGGACTTTTGTGAGGTGTTGGAGTGATGGGGGCGAGGGTGATAACATGCAGATAGGGTGGGGGATGTAATAGTTAAGAGTTGACTCACCAGAGTCCATTCCTCCTGCTACTCCTGCGAGGCACTCAGGATGCAGTATTGCCAAGACTTGCTCCTCCCATGTTGTTAGTTATGGGGGAGGAGGTGGGGGTCCACCGCCAGTCCTCTGTACTCCAATCTGATGTCTTGAGACCACGGAACACACCTTCCCCCGTAGGTCATTCCACCTCTTCCGGATGTCATCCCTAGTTCTTGGATGCTGTCCCATTACGTTGACCCTGTCTGCACCATAGCTCCATCTTCCTTGCAATGGAGGTGTGCTGCACCTGTGATCCCAATATCTGTGGCTCTACCCGGATGATTTCCTCCACCATGATCCTGAGCTCCTCCTTAGAGAACCTGGGGTGTCGTTGAGGTGCCGTGACGTGGTGTGGGTGATGTGTGAGGTGGTGTTGGTTGTGATGTGTGAGGGGATGTGTTTGTGTGCGTTGTTTGAGGTGCGTGGATGGTGTGTGAGTGATGGTGTTGTGTGCCTGTGGATGCTAGTGTTGTTTCTGGTGGTGTCTCTCTCTGGCCTTCTTTCTCAATTTTGGTCGTAAGGGTTTGTGGATGATGTGGGTGTGTTTTTTATACTGGATTGGGTGTGTGGGAGTGGTGTGTGTATGTGTATCAGGTGTGTGTATTTGGAATTGTCCAATGTGGTTGTGTTTTGTAAATGTGTGTGTATTTTGAGCGCGGCGGTGTGTACCGTCAATGAAATACTGCGGTTGAAACACCTCTGCGTGGATTAGTGGGTCGTGATAGTGTGGGCGTATTCCTGTTGGCGTGACGGTGTCGGTTTTGTTATCGCCAGTTTATCACTGACCTTTGGTGTGGCGGACTTGTGTGGGTGTCTGGATTTTGGCAGATTCCGAGCTGTGGGTCGTAATAGCTGTAGCGGAATTCCACCGCCGCAGCGGTGTGTTGGCGGTCTTCTGCACAGTGGCAAGCGGGATTTATCGGCAATGTTGTAATGAGGGCCATAGTCATTAAAGAAATTCGACCCCAGTTCAGATACAGAGAGCTTGTTTTTATATTAATTTAGATACCAAGATAATCAGAATTAGGTAAGTACTGTTTGAGATATTCATTTTTATACTTTTTAAAAGTTGACAGTGCAATTTCTGAAGAGGTAATGTTATCCTATGGGGAAAAACATGTATTGCATTCAGGCGCTTGTCAGCGACATACAGGACTGTTCTTTGGGAGTTTTTTTTTTTTTTTAAATCTGTTTATTAATCATATCATTCACTTACCAGTACATTGGCTGTTTATAATTTAACGAATTATTTGCTTACATATATAAACTTGCACAGCCACGTTGCATATTAACTGGTATGTAGGAAAAAAAAAAAAGAAGAAATCAAATTATAAACAAACATAAAATATTGCTAACAAAGCAGAGAAGAAGAAACATGCAGCTTAAATACTGTGCGACAAATACTTGCCGAATAACAATGCAGCTAAGCACGGCTAATGTCATTAATAATATTTACTACCTCAGACAGAGGTAAGAAGGAGTTAGAGGAAGGAATGCAGCTTATATATGTAAGTGTGTGTAGAGCGGGGGACAGGAGTGGGGCAGGGATTTATGTTTTGCGGTGTTCAACGGGATACTGAACAGGATTAGCATTAAGCGAGCTGGGTTTGACCTGTGCACAGTTTTGTGCGCAGTGAAGACAGCCTGGTGTGTTAAGTTAATACTTTGAGGATAATAATGAGAATGTCAGCAATGTCAGTAATTGAAATTGAGGCAGTTCAAGTATCCTGCTGACCATATCCACCTGGTTGTAAGAGTTGTGTATGGTGCGCTATTCACGGGGGGTGCAAGTCATCGCGCGCTTCTATTGCCACCACAAAAGTGTTCCAGACTTCGGGGCCCACCTCAATGAGACCTCTGCGTTGCAGAAGATCGAGTGTCTGCACCTCAGCCTGTGAGCGATTATGTAAGTCACGTAGCCAAACCAAGTGGGATGGAACATGTGGAGCCTTCCAATGTGTTGCGATCAAGCGTTTAAAGACAGCAAACGCTAAGTCTATGAATCTGTGTGTCTGTTTATCTTCCTTAGTACGGTGACGTATGCCTAATAAGCAGGACTCTGGTGTGGGGGATAATGCGAGGGTTGAGATGTCTGCTGTGGCGTCTGTGACTCGGTGCCAGGCTGAGTTTATTGAGTGGCAACTCCAAACCATGTGATAAAAGTCGGCTGCCGGGGTAGCACATCTTGGGCATGACGGAATTGTGTTCGGGTATATTCTTAGAATGCGGGCTGGGGATAAATAAGATTGGTGAATATAATTGAATTGGGTGTAGCGTAGGCGAGGATTTCGGGATATTGATTTAATCGTTGCAAGAGCCGCAGACCAGGTTTTTTGTGGTAATGGTGTAGGAAGAACCATGTCCCAGCGTGCCTTAGCGTGCGGCAGGGTGGTACAGACTGCTGCTAATAGTATATTATATATTTTAGTTATGGTTCCTTTTACGCTACCTATTGTAAGGATAGTAGTGAGCAATGGAGACTCAGGAGGCTCGTCATTGCCGAGGCCCCAAATTTTGTTTAGTAGCCGTTTAATGGCGCTGTATGTCAAAAAGGCTCCCTTATGCATCACCTCGGCCGACACCAGATCCGTAAAGGAGTACATCACGGAATTGGAGTATAGATCACCCACCTTCAGCATATTTATGTCACGTGTGTTATGATGTGTTGAAATAATTTGGGTGCCCGGTAATTGAAACAGCGGTAGCAAGGGTGAGTAAGGGGGAAAGGGGGTCTTGCCATGGACATATCTATGCCAACAAAAGCGAGCTGCCTCCATCAGTATGTGTTTCGAGGATAGGGAATGAGGGGTAGATAACAATGTGAGCAGCAGCCCCTGTGGGGCCATGCATGACTGCAGCACTGCGCCCTCAGTGGAAGGGGCATCACGCAGCCATGCAGTCAGCCACGACAATTGAGCGGCCGCGTAGTATCTTTCGAGGTTAGGCATGCCTAGCCCGCCCATTTCCTGCGGATGTTGTGTTATGGTCAACGCTACTCTACGTCTATCTTTGCCCCAGAGTAGGTCGGTTAATATTGAATGTAATTTACTAAAGAAAGAGCGTGGCAGACACACTGGAAGGGCAGTGAAATAATATAGGAAACTCGGGAGGATAAGCATCTTGGCAATCGCTACACGGCCCATCGGGGATAAGGGGAGTGAGCTCCAGAATGGTATCGAGCTGCGAGTGGATCTCACTACTCTGTCGATGTTGCCCTCTTTTAGATCTATAACAGAGTGGTAAATCTGCACCCCGAGGTATTTAATGGTTGTATGTGACCACGGTAGTTTGTACTGCGGTAATGTTGTATGTGTGTCAGCCGGGATGGGGGCGAGAGGGAAAATACTGGACTTAGACCAGTTGACGTGTAATCCAGAGGCGAGGGCAAAGGAGTCTAGCAATGCCAGCACCTCTGACATGGAGGTAGAATGATTACGCAGATAAATCAGGGCATCATCTGCATATAAAGATATGACATGATAAGTGTTAGATTCCGGGATGCCCCACATATGCGCGCAGCTACGTAATTTGATTGCCAATGGCTCCATGGCAATGGCAAACAGCAAGGGGGACAATGGGCAGCCTTGCCTGGTGCCTCTGCTTATGGAAAATGCTTCAGAGATAATACGACCATTTTTTACACGTGCTGTGGGCTTAGAATACAGTGTTTTGATCCAGTTTATGAAACCAGGTCCAAAACCGAACGCCCTGAGTGTGCAAAGAAGGTAATTCCAGCTTAGAGTGTCAAACGCTTTTTCAATATCTAAGGAGAGGGCGACCGCTTCAGTGTTTGTGTTGTTGTGCATTATATGGAGCAGCCTCCTAATATTTAGGAAGGTGCTCCTACCAGGAATAAAGCCGGACTGGTCTTGATGTATCAGACTCGGTAGGTGGGGGAGGAGCCTATTCGCTAATATTTTCCCTAATAATTTGCAATCTGTATTTAGGAGGGATAGCGGTCTGTATGATTTAACATCCAAGGGGTCTCGGCCAGCTTTTGGAAGGACCACTATTAAAGCTTCGCGCATAGAGTCTGGCAGTTGTAAATTATGGTACGCCTCATTAAACACTTCTACGAGCGGGGGCAGGAGATGACTCGCATAAGAGTTGAAATATTCTACTGGTAGTCCATCCGACCCGGGGGTTTTACTGCGCGCCATTTGTGCTAGTGCTGAGCGCAGTTCTTCAATGGTAATGGGGCCATCCAGAATAGGGGAATTATCGAGGATAAGTTGGTTTTGAGAGACAAGTTGTAGTATATCAGTTAGGTGTGATTCCGGCGGAGGAGGAGGAGACGTGTAAAGTGTGCGGTAATATATGAAAAAAGCTTCATTAATGCCTGACTGAGTGTTAACGATATCGACGGGGTTTAGGGGTATCGCGCCGATAGGCGTTGGTTGTGAGGGCTGTCGAGTCAGCCAGGCTAATAGTCTACCGGATCTATCTCCTTCAGCATTCTGTTTTGTCATATAATGTCTGTAGTCATGTTTGCCTAGCCTAGTATCTGCTTCGTTATGGGCAGCCCTGAGTGAGTTCAGTGTTGTTAGTATGGACTCGTCTCTGACAACCACATTCTCTGCGTTACGGATTTTTACCTCTAGTGTTTGTAACTCTTTAGTAAGTGCTTTTCTCACCCCCACCGTAGCTGCAAGGCAGTGTCCTCGTATCACCACTTTATGGGCATCCCACTCTATAGAGCGGGATGATGACGAGTTTTTATTTAGCAGGAAATAATCAGTTAGTTTTTTAGCTATGTCTGTTTGAAAGGGGGGGTCTAAAAGAGCTTCCGGCTGTAAACGCCACGTTGGTATACGAGTGTGCATATGACCCCAGGCTATTGTTACACATAAAGGATTATGATCTGATATAGTGCGAGCTAAGTATTCAGATCCGCACACTTTCTGAATTACTGCTGTGGATACAAAGACCATATCTATTCTGGTATATAACTTGTGTACAGGGGAATAATAAGAGTATTCCCGTTGGGTGGGATGGGCCGTCCTCCATACCTCACTCAGGCCGTTATTTAAAGCCCAGCTTACTAATGCTTGAGAGGCGCGGTTGGAAGGAGCTGAGGTAAGCGGGGGGAACGAGCGATCTATTTCAGTGTCTAAGACACTGTTAAAGTCTCCCCCCCAAACGCATTCTGACGTAGGGTCGTTAAGGTTGCCGGTAGAAAGTGTGGATAGGAAATCGCGTTGGTCTGCATTTGGGGAGTACAGTGCAACTAGGGCTAAAGGGGACCCATCCAGTATGCCCTCAACTATCACGTGTCGACCATTTGAGTCACATTGTGTGCGAGATACGGTGAATGGGACCCCGGGGGCGATCCAAATCGCTACCCCACGGGCAAATGATGAAGAAGTTGTGCCATGCAATTGCCCCTTCCATTTCGAACGTGTGTTTTCTAGCGTAATTTTAGAGAGATGTGTCTCTTGCAATAGAGCTATATGTATCTGATGTCTCTTGAGAAAGGCATAAACCCTTTGTCGCTTCCGTGGAGTTGCCATGCCTCTAATATTCCATGTGAGCACCTTGTATTTTACTATGCTCTGATGAGTTAGAGTGGCCATAATATTTTTGTGATTTTCGTGTATTCCAGGGAATGTGTGTCCGCTGACCACGGCACAAAAACATTGTGATATGCGCACGCTAAGATTGGGTAACTTGTACCTACGATATTACGAGCTGCAATCCTGTTACTATAATAATTATGACATGTACGTTTGCTGCTGCATTTGCGATTAACTAGCATGTGACAGAACCAACGATTAAATAAAAAGATGCACTCTAAAACAACACACAATAACAACTGAATTAAAAGATAAAGATGAATTCCAGCAATTGCTGGCACGAGAGAATGGTCCATATGGAGTAGGGGGGTGTCGGGGAGCATTGTTGCGAAGACTAGGGTTTACCCTGCCCTATTCGCTTGTGATGCAGAGTGTGCCGCCCAGGGGCACATCCGATTCACGCGGCACAGCAGGGAGATGAAGACGGCGCCCAAAAGGAGGTATGGTAGAATTATGATGCTATCTTCACACTGTAAGAACCAGTAGAACCCAATTGCTTAGCAAATATCGTCCACTGTGCGTGGTGTGAGGGTAGGGCCACGTGTGGATTCCGCTGAGTCAGAGTTTGCATCTTGCTCCTGCTCAGCGTCTGCTTGTGTAGAGGAGGCAGTTGGTGAAGCGTTAACAAATCTGGATGTGGCCCGCAGGAGTCGGGAGCGTTCAGTTTGTGCTTGTTAAGGCGAGGGCTTCGCGCCTTGTTTTTTGCGCTGTCTACGACCCGGCGTGGAGGAGGGTCTATTGACTCCCAGAGCATTTGTGTCTAACGGGTCAGCTAGACCCTTGGCATGTAGCCAGGTCCAGGCGTCCTCCGGAGAAGTAAAGAAGAGTGTGCGGGTGTCATCTTGTACCCGAAGTCTGGCAGGGAACAACAGCGCGTACTTAATGTTGTGTTTACGGAAACACGCCTTAGCATGGTAGAAAGAGTTACGTTTCTTCTGTACTTCTGCTGTAAAATCTGGATAGGCTGTAATCACGCCATCTTCGAAGGTTACCGGACCAGATTTATGGAATAACTGTAGGATAAGGTCTCTGTCACGGTAATTGAGGAGTCTTACTATAATCGGATGTGGTTGTGAGCCAGGAGGGGGAGGCCTGGCGGGAATCCTGTGTGCCCTCAGCTCTGCGTTTTAAAGAATCCACCTCTGTTGATAACTGAGCTAGCTGCGATTGAAGATCTTTCACAGAGCGGGGGAGGACCTCAGTGTCTTTTTCAAGTTCCGATACCCTATCAGCTAGTGCGTGTTGGTCAGTGCGAAGTATGTTAAGATCTTCTGTTACCGAACCTATTTTAGCTTCTAGAGTAGTTTTAGTGTCTAGGATGGCTTGTAGTATCTTTTCAAATTGTGATGTGTGTGATTGTAGGGTCAGTTCTAGCTTCTGAAGTGCCACTTGCATGGTGGCGTAGGGTTCTGAGGAGGATGAGGTGGCATGTTCCATCTTGCCCAACGGTGCACGTGAGGTTTTTGGTTTGACCATTTGGCAAGTGCAGAAACTCTTAGACGTTAGCGTGCTGAGAAAACGCGAGGCAGTGTATACGACCAGGTCAAGTGTCCTGTCAGTTCAACCTGGACGCCGAGGAGGAGCAAGGCGGGGATCAAGCGAAACTGCTAATAGATGATAGCCTGGCGCTTTTGCTATCATTTACGGATCTTAATAATTACAGTACTGGTGTGAGCTTGTAAGCCTAGTTGGATAGGGAGCAGCCCGCTGTTTAGTATAATGGAAGTTGCAGCCGCACATGGTATCTTGTGTCTCAAGGGAGATGCCTCACGCGTATACCCCCTACAGCTCGGTAACTGTCACCGATAAGCACTCCATTTATAAACGACCAGGACCATTTTACATTTTCCCCACACTCAAATAGCTGACTTCTTGTCACCACAAACTCTTAAAGATGGAGCACCGGCCAATACAGGGCAACGAACCGTGCAGCAGGGGCTGTGGCTGTGGCCCCTTATGCTAGTACAGCATTCCACATTAATCCAGTACGTTTAATTGGCCACGATTAATAATCCAGCGCAGCCTACGATGTTGGAGCTGGTTAATTTGTAAGACCATTCCCGCAAGCCACTCCATGCAGGGAGCAGGAATACCACAGGACTGTGCCGTGACTCAACAACGCTCCAGAATAAGTTTTCAGGGTGTGCGCTCTGATGTATTACACTGCTGTGTGCGCCTCCAGTGCACTGATGGGATTTTTATGGCAGAGTTGGGCACTGTTGTCTACTAAGGACGCAGTAGTGAAGATTACTGGCCGTCACTTGTTGGGCTTATTAATACGCGGTTTACGTGGTCTAACCACTAACCGGAGCGCGGGCGCAGTGCAGCTTTAGGCAATCGGGAGGGGCCAGGTCATAGCCACCCACATCGGCCGCATTCCATGATGATTATAGTGCGGAGAGGGCTCACCACGGCAGCATTTCAGTGAAGGGAACTCAGCCGGCGCCGTCCTTGCAGGATGTCTCTTACGGGCCGGCGTGTCATATCACCGCACAGTACTGGGTTGGGCTCACGCTGGTGTTCTCCATCCGTGCGACGTGGTTCACGGGCCTCGCCGATAAAAGGCACGTCGCTTGCAGCACGACCTCCAGGTCGACCGCGGAGCGGCGTATTGACACAGATTAACTGCGCGGAGAGCCTCCCCCACTGGGCGAGAAGCCGGGAAAGCCCGCCACGGCAAGGCTTGTTCCGACAGAAATGATGATGTGCCGGAGGTGGCCTGGACGGCACCACCCCTCCAGCGTGCTCTCAGCTGGGCGGCGCGCCCCACCGCTCCTCACCTCCAGGTAGTAACAATGTTGTTGCGCCACATCGACGATGCACGAGCCCGTGTTCCAGGTACGGGTCCCGAATGGCACCGTGCCGCGCCCGCCGCAAGCGAATTATCCGTAACTCAAACTCGGCCTCGATTTGGCCGATTGCCAGCTATGTGACGGCAGTGCGGCTCCGGCTGCGGTCAACGATGCAGCCCCCGGGCAGCTCTCTTAACGGCGGTCGGACCCACTTCAAGGGGGGCCCGGGCACCTCCAACAGGATGTTTTTCCGGGCCAGGGATCGGAGCTGCAGTTTATGCTGCCGCTCCGGTCGCCATCTTGGCCACGCCCCCACTGTTCTTTGGGAGTTAAGGTGAATATGGGGCATGGTCCAAGGCCACACCAACAGGTCACTTTTGGGGGGCTCTGGGGTGTACGGGTGCAGAGGTATGTTACAAAGTCAGGTGTCTCATTCACTTGAATGGAAATCCGTCCGGTCAGAAAGATGCTGCAAGCAGGGACTGGGGGGGCCAGTCTGAGAGAACCCACAGGGGGCTCGCCCCTTGAGCTCCTCAGGCACGTAGGAATACCAATGGCCCACTTCTCCTCGGGCTGGGGTGCTCAGGTACAGTGGTGTCTTTTGGCATTGGGTTTGTGTGCTGGAGTCACTTGTGGTTGGAGGGGGCCTGCAGAAAGAGGCTGCAGACTGCAACTAGAAGTCCAGTGCGGCCAAACCCAGGGATGGGCTCAGCTCTTGAGGGTCTCAGGTCGTCGTGGACACCGTCACCTCCCTCGGACTTGGGTTGTGGGGTGTGGGTGCAGAGGCACTTTGAGGTGTCTTGGGTTCCACAGAAGGGGGGAAACAGGACATTTTGGCCACTCCTGATGTGGGTCTCACTGTCCATGAAGTCCCTTGGCGTGAAGATTAGTTTTCCTCAGCCTTGGTGTGCCGACTGGACATAAGCCTTGGCTGCCAAGGGGTTTCACAACCCCAGGTGTTGGTGCTGTGCAGCTCCGGTTGGTCCTGGTGTCCCCACACTTGTAGGGTGGACAGATGAGACCTGGGTGTCTGCTGTGTCGGTAGTCCCAGTGAGCGGCATGGCTGTGAGCTGGACCTTACTTCCTCCATGCCTGTGACTGCATGGGAGTATCTCCTCTACTCCAAGTGAGAATCTCTGGTGATTGATGAAGCACTGGCAGCCCCCCAGGTTTATTGGACTCTGCACAGTGGCAGGACAAGTCTGTTTCTTCCACAATTGTCGGGAGCAGCAGACAGGCTAGCAAGTTTGGTGCAAGTCAGCCGTTGCTCCTCAGTTCTCAGGTCAGCACTCTTCTTTGTTCTTTCTGGTATCAGGGGACCACTAAATACTCAATTTAGGGGTGTAGTGTTAAGGGGAGTGAAGGATAGTAGCCAGTGGGCTACTTAGACCTGGGATAGCTACACCCCATAGCTGAACACTTCCTTTTGGAAGTGGGCATCACTGCGTCCCAGAATTCCAAATTCCACCACACACAAGATGGTGGAATTCCTAATTTTGTGTTCACTTTAGGCTGGTCCAGGCTGACAGTGCAACACTCCTCCTGCATAGCTAATTTTCCCACCTGTCTTCGTGTCAAATGGAGCTCAGGACAGGGTGCTGCCTCTCCCAGGTCTGAGGGAAGCTGGGGCCGCATACCAAAGGCGACAGGGGTTGAAGTTCCTGCCCTTGGTATGCAGATTTGCTAACCATCTTGTAGGCAGAGATGATAACACCTCATGCCAGAGTAGGCATTGTTTCTGACCTCAGAGAGAAGGGGTTCTCATCTCCATGGGGTCAGAAACTTGTCTGTGGTGGCAGGCTGGTCGAAACCAGTCAGGCAGCTCACCAGACGACTAGTAGGTTTTAGAAGGCAACTCTAAGGTGCCCTCTGGGTGCTTGTCATAATAAATCCAATACTGGCATCAGTATGGATTTATTAAGATACCAAAGACCCCTATGTTCCCTGCAGCCCTCATGTAGTTGGGTCACTGGGGCTGACCAGTGTCCAGTACCTGCTTTAAGATAGAACTAGACATTACAAGGGCATATCAGCTCATGCAGACACGCCCTCACATGTATCATAAGGCACCCTGACTTAGGGCTCTTAAGGCCCGCTGTAGAGGTGGCTTAAATTATAATACATGCAGTGAATTTGGCATGGCACACAATGAGTGTGCGATGTCCTGTTTTCACTCAGGACTCGCACTCTGACATGCAGTCTGTGTGTAGTTTGTGTGTGGGTCCCTGTTGGACCTTGCCCTTTTTTCAATGTTAGCCCCAAAGTGTTTGCCTTCTTCCTCCTATGTTTTTCTGACCTGTTTTTGTTGGCTTTAGGACTCCTGGCACTTTACTATTGCTCACCAGTGCTAATGTGCATATGCTCTCTGTCTGAAATGTATTGGTGATTGGTTCCTGCATAATTGGCATATTTGATTTACTAATAAGTACCTAGTACAGTGTATAGTGTGTGTCCAGGGCCTGTAAATCAAATGCTAATAGTGGGCCTGCAGCACTGATTGTGCATCCACATGAGTTGCCCAGTAAATATGGCGCAGGCTTGCTACTGTAGTGTCAGTGACTGCAGTTTTAAACTGACATTTCAACCGGGCAAGTGCACCCACTTGCCAGGCCCAAACCTTCTCTTTTATTACCTATAAGTCACCCATAAGGTAGGCCCAAGGCAGCCCAAAGGCAGAGTGCAGTGTATTTAAAGGGTTGGACAAGTACTGGTGTGCTTTAAATGTCCTGATAGTAAAATACTGCTAAATTTGGTTTTAACTATGGCAAGGCCGGTCTCTCCCATACAGTAACATGGGGATTGCCTTAAAATATATTTTAAGTGTAATTTCCCATTAGGAGCAGAGATAGGGAGTTTGGGGTCTGTGAACTCACAATTTAAAAATACATCTTTTGATTAAGTTAATTTTTGAACTTTGAGTTTGAAAATACCTCTTTTAAAAAGTGGGCATTTTCTTGCTTAACCATTCTGTGCCTCTGCCCGTCTGCTGAATATACATCTGGGTCAGGATGACAGTTGGGCTGTCTGTGTATTCACTCTAGACAGTCACGCAAAGGGAACTGAGGTGTGCCCTGCATTTCCTGATGGTTCTTACAGAGCAAGAGTGGTAGAAGGAGCTGACACTTGCACATGATTAGGGCTGTGCCTGTCCTTACACAAAGCAGTCTCCAACCCCCTGGAGTGCGTCTGCGGTCACAGCAGGGAAAGGCAGGGTCTTGTGCACTACAAAGGCTTCTCTTTGAAGTCTGCCTAGTTCAAAGACAAATGGGTATAAGTACTGGACCTCAGGCACCACGTAATTAGAACACTTCTGGACTGAGGACATTCTGCCAGGAAGAAGAGCTGGATGCAGAAGGAAAGACTGCCCCTCTGCATGTTGCTTTATTTTGCTGGCCTGCTGCTTGCTGGTTTTGTCCTATGAGTGGCAAAACTGGATTTTGGTTTCTACATCCTGCTTTCCAAAGTTATCCAAGGGCTTGAACCTCCTATTAAGAAGTCTCAGAGCCATCAAAGACCTCACCTGCCAGTGCCTTGGCTCTCTTGCTGAGAGTCCTGAATTGTCAAGTGGTGCAAATCCACTTCCTGGGCCCTTGAAACTGAGCTTTGGTGCAACCAAGAAGAAACTAAGCCAATTGACTCCATAGTGACTTTGGAACTGGCGGCGCTCTCTGACCCCAAGCTGCTGCCTGCACCGGAGTCGTGGTCCTCGCTGAGTGCAACGACCCACAACGCAGTCCGTTTGTCGGTGCAGCACCCCTGAAGTCCCCCCACCGCCCGAGTCCAGAGTACTGTCTCACCGATGGTGTGATCGCGACACTGCAAAGTCGACACCTCCCCTCTTAATCTGCTGGATTCATTGACCCTGCCGGGTCGTAAGGAACCAACGCCTCGCCACTGATGCTGCATCACCTCCCTGGCAACTGTAAGGAACTGACACCACACCTCCCCAGTAGCAGTAAGGAACCAACACCTCACCGGCTCCAGCAATTCCTTACCTTCCAGACTCTGTGCAACATCTTTGTTTCCTCATCGTTTTCCATGGTACTGTACCTGGGGTCCATGCAACTTTGTGACCAGCCTGCACTCCCTCGCAAGTGGCGTGGTACTGTTGAGAACTACTCCTTCAAGACGTCATGATAGCCTCAGTTGGAGCAATTTTGTTTTTAAGCATTTTATTAAGATTACATTTTTCAAAATTTTTATCTTTTCTCGTGTGTGTTGTTTTACTGAAATAAATATTGGCTTTTTTTCTAAACTGGTGTGGAGTACTTTTGGGGTGTTTTCACTGTGTTACTGTGTGTGTGTGTGTGTGTATATACAAATAATTTACACATTGCCTCTGAGGGAAGCCTGACTGCTTGAGCCAAGCTACCAAGAGGTGAGCAGAGGTTATCTTAGGTGGCTCCCTTACTCTGACTAGAGTGAGGGTCCTTACTTGGACAGGGGGCAAACAACTGCCAACTAGAGGCCCCATTTCTAACAGTCCCTTGGGTGGAATCAATTAATCAATCATATCATAGCATTTGTAAAGTGCACTACTCACCCGTGAGGGTCTCAAGGCACGGGTGCTGTTACTGCTCGAACAGCCATGTCTTGAGGTGTCTCCTGAAGGTTAGCAGGTCCTGTGTCTGTCGCAGGTGGATAGGAAGAGTGAGGTGGGAGAACGATCTGCCACCGGCGGTCGTTCTGTGGCTGCATGGAACGGTGGCGAGGGCAAGGTCAGCGGAGCAAAGCTGTTGGGTCGGGGTGTAGAAGGAGAGCTGTCTGTTGAGGTATTCTGGTCCGGTGTTGTGCAGTGCTTTGTGAGCGTGGGTGAGGAGCTTGAACATGATTCTCTTGTTGACAGGGTGCCAGTGCAGGTCTCTCAGGAGGGCTATGATGAGGCTGTGACGGAGGATGTCCAGGATGAGGCGTGCGGAAGCGTGCTGTATGCGTTGCAGTCTTTTCTGGTGCTTGGCTGTGGTTCCTGCGTAGAGGGTGTTGCCGTAGTCCAGTCTGCTGCTTATGAGGGTGTGGGTGACCGTTCTTCTAATTCCGGTGGGGATCCATTTGTAGATCCGAAGCATGCGGAGGGTGTTGAAGCAGGAGGAAGAGACGGCGTTGACTTGCTGGGTCATTGATAGCGATGAGTCCAGGATGAACCCCAGGTTGCGTGAGTGGTCGGTGGGTGTCCGTGCGGTTCCCAGTCTGGCAGGCCACCAGGAGTCATCCCAGGTGGGGGGGGATAAGTTATGCTGCAGCCCTTAGGGACCTTCTTTATTACCCATGCCCTAGGCACCAGGAGTACCATCTACTAGGGACATACAGGGGTACTAAAGTCCTGTGCCAATTGTAAACAATTAGACATAGCTTGCTGATAAGGAAAAAGCACTGGTACTGAGGTCTGTTTAGCCGGCCTCAGGGCACTGTCAGAGTCGGAAACCAGCATCTGGTAGTTATAAAAGGGAGCAAGAAGTGTGTGGGGGGGCATCTGTAAAGGAGCCAGCTTCCTACACCTATAAGTTGCTCTTGCCACCCTTCAGCACCTACAGATGGAAGGTGGTCTCTGCACTTCCAAATTCTAGCTCTGTTATGCGGTGGCCCAACTACAATGGCCGTTGGCCTGATCATATATACCCACATGTTCTCTACTTTAAAAGTAGAACCTGGCAGCAAGAACGTGTGGATTGTGCCTGTCTGAATCCAAGGAGAATAGAGAGCCCTCCTCTCACACCTGCACCGGCCCCTTAAGTTTGTGGGGGAATCCCAAGACAGCCACCTCCATTTTGTAAGCTTCTCTGCTCCCTAAACAACCCAGTGAGCAAGTGCCAAAGGTGGCAAGATCACAGACTTTCTGTTTATTGTTGTATTTAAAAAAAAAAAACGTTTTTCCATACCCATGTCTGTTTACAATTGACTCTCTGTTTTTCTGCAAACTTGGTATTTTAAATTGCTGTTTTGTTCTACCCGTTTTTGTATGAATTTACATCCTGGTTTTCTGAAAACGTGGTTATTTTAAAATGCTGTTTTTGTTGTGCCTGTGACTGTCTGAATTTACCTCTTGTCTATCTGCAAACTTAGTACCTTTAAACTGCTTTTTTTTGTGCTAGCCGTAACCTTATGAATTCCCTGCCTAGTTTTTCACAAAGGCTGCATTAACCCTCATTCCTCCCACCCCTCCCAACAAGGTTTTTTGAAAATACACTTTAGTGGCTAACCAGATTGTGTTTAGGAGACTGTTTAATATGTTCTGTGGTTTAAACTGTGCCTGGAAAGTGTACGCAACAGTCATTTTTGGCTTGAAAAAAGTGATTAGCTTAAGTGCTCGAAAAGCAGTATTTCAGTGGTTTCAAAATTGTTCCTTACCTGAAAAGTAGAATCTGGTAGCTAGAGAGTGTGGATTGTGCCTGTCTGTATCCAAGGAGATTCTGAATAGACTTCCCTGCCCCAGCAGTCTGAGCTGAAGGTCACTTGCTCCTTTTATAAGTTTATATTGATTGCTGCATCTGTTGCAGTGTTTGGTTTGGTTGCTACAGCTAGTATTTCTTTTGGATTAAGGGTTGAGGGTAACAGTGCTGATTGACCATCAGGGCTAGGGTTTCTGATTGGCTGCTAGGGCCGGGCATCTCAATCCAGGTCAAGGGCCGAGAGGACAAGGGCAGTTGCCTGTTTGGGCCGGTCCTGGACAGGTCGGGCCTAAGGCCAGAGATGCTGCCCAGTTTTTCGCTCAGCAGCTACCACCTTAAGCCCTCCACATCTACCAATATCCAAACACAATATCAGCAAAGACATTCTACTCATACAGCACAAACAAACCTCATACCGATTTCAATGTATCAACAACCACTACAAAACACCAAAAACCCAAACCTATACACAATTCTGCCACAACACTATGGCACCTTCATTCTCACACAAAACACAACTCTAACCTATACCACTAACACACCCACACATCACCAACACAATACAAAGCCACATTATATATAACTTTAATGCATCCAGACACACACTCCCTATTCAGCTCTATCCTCTACTTCCTCCTAGCAGACCCTTTTTTATTGTGACAAAACCTATTCTCAACCTTCCATCACACCATCCACTAACACCCTGCTACTCTTTTTACCAGTTACACTCAACCATACAATCCTTACATTCCACTCCACCACACACATTACCTCTTCCAGTGATCAAATCTAACACAAACACTCATAACTTCCATCCCCTCTTATGTACCACATACACTCTTCTCCAAAACACATCAACACCCCCTGTACTATTCAAATACCACACACCAGCAGTACACATACAAATCTTTCACAGAAGACCACTACATCAATATCTCCTCTCACTACTCTACAAAAAACAAAACAAAACACACACCCAAGCACATCAAAATAACACACACTTTCATAATACTTCCCGTCATTCCCACCCTCACGACTACACAAATAATACAAATCGTGAACCAACTTCACTCCTAAATTGTCATTCTTCATCACAAACACCCCAGCAGAGCAACATTCATTCACCCGCCTCTCATCCATTTCAGAATTTAGGGCCAGATGTAGGTACCATTTTTCCTGTCGCAAACGGCCCAATTCGCAGAATCGGACGTTTGCAACAGGAAAAAAAACATTTTGGTATGTACAGACCCTTTTTTGCGATTTGCTAATCTATTCACCGAATCGCATAAAGGGTGTGCGAGTCGCAGTTAGGAAGGGACGTTCCCTTCCTAATTGCAAGTCGCAGTCCAATGCATGATTGTTTTGTGACCTCGAATGTGGTCACAAAACAATCGCAGTTAGCACAAGTCTCAAATTGGTGCTAACCCATTCTTTGTTAATGCATGCAAAAACACTTTTTCTGCCTGCTCTGAAAAAATGAAAAGAAAACTTTTCCTTTTTTTTTTCGAAATGCATTCCGTTTTCCTTTAAAGAAAACGGGCTGCATTCAATAAAAAATACTGCTTTATTTAAAAGCAGTCACAGACATGGTGGTCTGCTGACCCCAGCAGGCCATCATCCCTGTGAGTGCTGCCATTCCCAATGGGGTCGCAAATTGCGACCTACCTCATGAATATTCATGAGGTAGGTCATTTGCGACCCCATTGCGAATCGCAAAAAGTTTCATTGACACTGTTGTAGATCCGTTTTTGCGACTTGCAAATTGCGAGTCGCTAAGATTAGCAGTTTGTGAGTCGCAAAACCAGATCTTCATACATGTGGCCCATAGAGCCTTAGAACATGACCCACATGCTCCATCACCATCCCTACTCCTTTCATCCTAAACAGACACAAACAAAATAAACAACATGCCACTCTTCACAATTTTGCATCCCCATGTCTATTACACAGCAAGGCTACTCTACAAAAAGAACACAACTCACCATGTCACTCCCAACCACCATCACCACCACCAACACTCACAGACCTAACAAAATACCTTCTTAGCCTGCTGGATGACGAACACAATCTAGAAAAACAACACTATTGTGACCCTCATACAGCTAATATCTTCACAAATGACACACCTGCTGCAAGCTCAAAATATACTGATCACTCTTTAAAAAAACAAAATTACACCACCACCACAATCTCTATACTGCTTACTCATAAATGCTCAATCACTCTAACAACAAGTACCACATCTACGACCTACTCACTGACACAGAACCTAACTTACTCTTCATAACTGAATCATGGTTGGAAGATGACATGGCCCCAGTGTTGTATGAAGCCATTCCTCCAGGACATGACAAAACTGTATAGAAAAAAAAGAGGGGGTGGACTAGCTGTTATATTCAAACAAGCAATAAATCTCAGCAAACTAGACTACATCTCCATACAAGATTGTGGGTCCCTCGTCACCAGATGTAACCCTACACCAACTTCTTCCTCTAACTTCATCCTCCTTTACGGACCACCACCTAGCAGTTCAACATTCCTAGACCTTACAGTTCAAAACATCATACATTGTAGACCACCATTTGGTAACTTTCCAGCATTAAACAACACACATCAACATACACAAGACCACCTTATGTCAGAGGCTGGCCCTCTATGTAGTGTGCAAAACTAGGCACACTATGCAGGGGGTCCAGGCAACTGCACATTGGTGTCTAGAAATAAAACTTAGACCACCTAATGCTCCAATTTTTAAGGTAGCTGGTCGAGCAGTTAGGCTAATCCAGGAGATGTGCTAAGTATTTGCTGTACTCACAAATCCAATCATGCACCACACACACTCAATGAATAACTCAAGACCAGAATTTTACTTCAGACTTTTATATACATTTTAAGACCAAGATCTTTAAGATATGTTAAGTACTTTTTGAGATATGAGTTAGTCTTTCTGTGCCTAATTGGGCACCATGGGAATCAATAGGCAGTCACTTTTAAAGATGTATTAAAATTGTACAGTTGGGTTGCCAGTCTCTTCTTTTGCAGGGTGGTCGAAGTAGTCGCGTGTGCCAGATGGAGGGCCTCGGGCAGCTCCCGGTTCGGGCGGGAGCAGCGTTGGAAAACCTCTTGGCACAGGCACAGGGCCACCTGGATGGGCCACTTGGAAAAGAAGCTGGTTTGATGAGGTCACAAGGGGTTAGGGACACGGGGCACACGCAGATCCTGTGATACAAGGCTCAGGGCGGCCAGGGACAGGGCGTTTTAAAGGTCTTGGATGCTGTGCGCAAAGGGACCCTTTGGAGTTGGAGTTGGAGGTAAGTCTTCTTCTTCAGGCCTTGCAGGTGTGATGCTATTGATTAAGTTTGACCAATGACTTTGTGTTTCACCACTGCGCATATTAGTTGCTCAATGTTCACCAGTAGCACATTATATGTTTTGTTCAGCCTAGCTGCCTATTGGCTTTGACATTGCATTAGCCATTACATTCTGTATTCTGCCTATTGGCTTTGACATGCTGTATTCAGTTTAGCTGCCTATTGGCTTTGACATGATATTATACATTAAATTTAGTATTCAGCTCAGCTGCCTATTGGCTTTGACATGATATTAGACATTGCATTTTGTATTCAGCTCAGCTGCCTATTGGCTTTGACATGATATTATACATCACATTTTGTATTCAGCTCAGCTGCCTATTAGCTTTGACATGACATTTGACATTGCATTTGATATTTAGGTTAGCTGCCTATTGCCTTTAACGTGGAGTTAGACATTGCAGTTGAGAATCCAAGCTGTATTTTTCCAAGCTATGTTTTTCCACAAGATGAACCAAGCTGTTTTCTTCTCACACTAGACTAGACCTGATAAGAGAGAGTACATTTGGTGTTTTCCTTTCTGCTCAAGCTTGGGAAGAGGAGCAGTCTAGGAGATCTGGCCAGTCTCCAAAGGCTTGCGTAGTTTTCCCGAGTCTGAGAGGAGGGGGCACGCTTTTGAAAGGATGGCTCGGGGCTTCAGAGAATTAGATTGAAATCTGCTTGACTTCAGGCTGGAACTTGGTGCCAGTTGCCAGTCTCCCGTGTGGGTAGATAATCTCTTTCTCGCAGTTGACCGGAGTCATCAACTTGCAGACCCCAGAAAGATGAAGCTGTAAATAGTTTCTCACACGGTGAATTATTTGTTTTGCTTTGCATTAAATATATAACCTGCTGTGTACATTGCAACTGAGATATTTTTTGTTTTAATGCTGTGACTACTTTTGGGCTTGAAATCTATTAATTCGTCTCTCACGAACTTGTGGGTGGGGAAGAATTAACAACAATAAAAGTCTTCTTTGAACTCAGAAGTGCATTCATGATATGTTCTGTAAGCTCTAATTTGAGATAAGAAGGAAAGCAGAACATTTTGGTACCAGGAGTGGGGTAGGGTCGAATTATAGATTTCTACGTGCACAATTTAAAAGTGTAATTGTTTTTTGTTGTTTGGAGAATTACAGAAGCACGGCAGACCATGTTTGAAAATGCATGTGTAGTTAAACTGCCTGATGGTGCTATGTTTTCGTTCTGTGATGAAGTATATTTAGAAAATGTGCCTTTTGAGAGCAGTGATGTTCCTTTTGTTTTTGACAGAAGGGTTTGGATAATTTTATCTGCTTACAGAGAAATGCAGGAGAAATGTAGGCAGTGGGAACATGAAAATAAGAATTTACGTGAGCAAATTAGCCAGAATACATTAATGCAAGATAATGCTGAAAGTTATAAAACTGCTGTTTTAGAAGAATCTGTCTTTTCCTATTCCAGTAATGAGGGGTTAAGACAGCTTCGAGCTACTCTGAGCCTCCGTGTGAGCCAGGTTTTTTGGCAGTCGAAGTGCATTCCTTAACTGAAAACACGGAGGAGAATAACGGCGGAGCTCAGAATGTGATTTACGAGTTACCATTGCAAAATGAAGTAAAACGAAATATTTTAGAGCTTCTTACTGTTTGTACTAAGTAAGAGACACCGAGTTTCATTAGCTTGTTTGATTTTTGGAAACAGAATAGCCCTCGGCTGAGTGAAATCCTAACACTTTGGTACAGAGTCACAAGGAAAAATTATATGCAGCTACGCGCTTGTGATTTGGCAAATGAAATAATTCAGACTTTAGGTTTCTGCGCAGTGCAAGAGGGAAACACTGATGTACATGTAATTCAGGAACAGGGGAAGAAAAGAGTGCCCCTAGCTAAGATCATACACTGGATCTGGTACCTGCAAGACAGGGCTAGAGTACCACAGGTAAAAGAGTCACCAGTGGAATTGTGTGCACCATTTGAATTCGTGTCCACTGAAGATAAAAAGCATGTTTGTTTGACCAATGATTCATTGACTGAAATGTTGTTTTATGGCACAGGAGAAGGAACAGCGTTGTACAATGTGTGTCAGATTTTAAAGCAAGAGCTACTTGAGATGTGTCATTTTTACACTGATTCTTGGTTCCTTGCCAATGGTTTAGCTGTTTGGTTTTCCACATGGCTTGTACCTAACTGGTTCAATTCCCTTGCAGGTGTTAAAGAGAAAAATTCAGAAAGAGAAGTGTTCACCCAAAATTCTGACTTAGTGGGGATGGCTAAGTGGGTGCACCAGAAATGTGAACAGCTGAGAGAAAAAGACACTTACAGGTGGGCAGAGAGGAGTGAAATGCACATTCCCCTAGATTTGATCAAAACTGTGCAGCACGCACAAGAGCAATCTGTCCCACAAGCAGTCACAGAGCAGTTGGGGAGAGGAAAGTTACCAGGACAGAAATGGCAAGTTGATCAGGTTTTAGGGGGAGTGATTGCTGCTGATTACCAAGGAGAAATTAAAATTATGCTGATAACTAGAAAATAATCTGATTCATTCATACAAATTGGAGACAGAATGGCCCAACTTGTCAAAAGTGCAGTGAATGCAGGTTTGGTAAAGAATGAGTCTGCCCCAGCCCTTCTGACAGTGCAAGAAAAGGGAAGCTGTGGTGCAGGAGATAAAAACCTCTGTGTTGAGGTGTGGGGTGAAGCCCCAAGTGACCCTCCAGAACCTGCAGAGAATATAACAAAGGGCCCCAAAAACGTCCTGCTGATTATAAAACAGGGAAAGGAAGAGGAAGGGTACATTTTAAATGACAAATGTTATTTGCAAGAAAAGTCATACTTGTTTCTTTTGCAGATCCTACCACGTTTCGCCACTGTCCCTGAGTGTGCTGTGTGGTCCCCCTTCGGGTGTGTGCGTGTGGGGTCGGGGAAGGGACCGAACCCCCAACCTGAACCTGGCTGAGTAAAGTGCGAGCACCATGGATCCATTTTGCGCAAATGGCGCCTTCAGTTCAAGTTCAACTTGTTTGATTACATTCTTCTACTGGAACTAAGCAACCTTAACAGTTAACTGTCTGTGTTTTTTCGTATGGAACTCTGACTTTCACTTACCTTCCTGCAAACCTTTCAGGTGGACTGTGCACCTTTACATGAGTAGAACTCATGCTACATCAAATTGCTATTTTAGAGACACTATAATTTCATTCAGAGTATAAAAGTTTCAGTCTTTTCTATGTAGATGTATCTGAGGTGAAAGGTTATGAGATCTATATGTTAATCCAATTCCATTGCTTTACAGTGATTGCTTTGATCATTCAAATCTGACTTGCTGATAATGTTTTTTTTTTTTTTGTTCTGATGTTTTTTTTTTTTTTTTAAACGAGATATGTGAAACAAAAATTCATTGGTCATAGGGTGGAATGTGATGCTATTAATTAAGTTTGACCAATGACTTTGTGTTTCACCACTGCGCATATTAGTTGCTCAATGTTCACCAGTAGCACATTATATGTTTTGTTCAGCCTAGCTGCCTATTGGCTTTGACATTGCATTAGCCATTACATTCTGTATTCTGCCTATTGGCTTTGACATGCTGTATTCAGTTTAGCTGCCTATTGGCTTTGACATGATATTATACATTACATTTTGTATTCAGCTCAGCTGCCTATTGGCTTTGACATGATATTAGACATTGCATTTTGTATTCAGCTCAGCTGCCTATTGGCTTTGACATGATATTATACATCACATTTTGTATTCAGCTCAGCTGCCTATTAGCTTTGACATGACATTTGACATTGCATTTGATATTTAGGTTAGCTGCCTATTGCCTTTAACGTGGAGTTAGACATTGCAGTTGAGAATCCAAGCTGTATTTTTCCAAGCTATGTTTTTCCACAAGATGAACCAAGCTGTTTTCTTCTCACACTAGACTAGACCTGATAAGAGAGAGTACATTTGGTGTTTTCCTTTCTGCTCAAGCTTGGGAAGAGGAGCAGTCTAGGAGATCTGGCCAGTCTCCAAAGGCTTGCGTAGTTTTCCCGAGTCTGAGAGGAGGGGGCACGCTTTTGAAAGGATGGCTCGGGGCTTCAGAGAATTAGATTGAAATCTGCTTGACTTCAGGCTGGAACTTGGTGCCAGTTGCCAGTCTCCCGTGTGGGTAGATAATCTATTTCTCGCAGTTGACCGGAGTCATTAACTTGCAGACCCCAGAAAGATGAAGCTGTAAATAGTTTCTCACACGGTGAAGTATTTGTTTTGCTTTGCATTAAATATATAACCTGCTGTGTACATTGCAACTGAGATATATTTTGTTTTAATGCTGTGACTACTTTTGTGCTTGAAATCTATTAATTCGTCTCTCACGAACTTGTGGGTGGGGAAGAATTAACAACAATAAAAGTCTTCTTTGAACTCAGAAGTGCATTCTTGATATGTTCTGTAAGCTCTAATTTGAGATAAGAAGAAAAGCAGAACAGCAGGACGTCACAGCACTCTGGCGGGAGGTTGGAGGTGTCACTGAAGTCCCTTAACTGGGGCTTCTTCCTGGTCCAGTTACAGCTCTGAGGGAGCTGTTTTTGATGATGTCCGACGTGCTCTGGTCAGTACCTGGGGTATTGCCACAACTCGGCCGTGGGAGGGCACTGTGCCACCAAACTTTGCACACTTACAGGTCTCTTTCGGGCTGTCGTTGATGTGTCGTCAGGTCTGTCTGCGACTTCCGGATCCAGAGCTATTGTCCAGTCAGTGAAGTGTCCCTCACCGGTTTGCAGGTTCCTTGCAGGTTCCTTTGGTTTCTTGAGTGGTGCCTTCACTCAGGAGGGAGATCTTGGGCAGGGTGTTGCACATTCCTGAGGAAGGGGGTGTTAGCTCCTCCACCCAGGAAGGGCATTGTTTTACAAACCAGAGAGCCATGGCTCTCCCCCCCACCCCCCGGTTTGTATATTGGCCATCTGAAAGTGGCAGGCTGGATGAAACCAGTCAGCAGCTATGCCAGTTTAGGTTAGCTTTTGCAGGGGACACCTCTACGGTGGCCCCTTGATACATTTAGTTTTAAATCCAACACTGGTACCAGTTTGAATTTAATATTCTGAGTTGTTTGATACCAAAACACCCAGGGTACAGAGTGGCCGACATGTAACTGGGAAACTTGTGTTTGACCAGTGTCCAGTACATGTACTTAAAATTGCTGCTCTGTTCACTCATTATGTCCCAGGTTTGGTAAGGACATAGTTGGGGCATATTGCTCATGCAATTATACCCTCCCATATAGGGCCTCATTACGAGGTTGGCGGCCCTAAGACCGCCAGCCTCGCGATGGTGGTGGGACTGCCGCAAACAGGGCGGTCTGACTGCCCCATTATGACCGTGGCAGATCCGCCACGGTCCAACCGCCAACACTGCCAGGCTGCAGCCCGCCTGCAGTCAGCCTGCAGCCAGCCTGCAGCCTGGTGGTCCCGGCGGTTGTAATCCTCCAGGGTAACGCTGCAAGCTGCGCTGCCCTGGGGATTAAGAGTCCCCATCCACCAGCCTTTCCATGGCGGTAAACACCGCCATGGAAAGGCTGGCAGAAAGGGGTTTCGGGGGGCCCCTGGTGACCCCTGCACTGCATGGACAATGAAATGTGCAACAGGTGCTATCGCACCCAATGCACCACAACATTGCTGCGGCTCAATTATGAGCCGGCGTCAATGTTGTGGTGAGTGTTCCGATGGGCTAGCAGGCGAAAATGCTGTTTTCGCCTGCTAGGCCCAGCAGAACACTTCTAATATGGCAGGCAAAAGACCTCCAGTACTGGCGGTCTTTTGCCTGCAGAGGCTTCGGTGGTCTTGGTAAAGGACCTCCGGAGTCGTAATGAGGCCCAGATTATGGTGCACCATGCCTTAGTGCTGTAAGGCCTACCAGAGGGGTGACTTACCCTTATTATATACAGTGTAGGGTGGACAGGGCAGACTGGAAGTGTGCCATGTTGAGTTTGCCTTTTAAGGTTTGCCCTGTACACTCAGCCTGCACTGGAAGTGCTGGGTGCATTTGAGTGCAGGGCCCTAGAGGGTGGCACAATCAGTGCCGCTGCCCTGAGGGGCCTACCCATACTATCCCATGCCCTGGGTACTGGGGTACCCATTTACTAGGGTCTTATAGACATATGTAAGAGTGTGTCCAGTTGTGCCAATAATCACAACAGATTTAGGGAAAGAGCTCTGGCGCTCCAGATGACCCTAAAAAGGCATAGATATGCCCATTATTAAAGACAACAAACCTGGAGCCGCATGACCCCAACTACAGACCGATTACAAATGGACCTTTCCTGGGCAAACTGATAGAAAGATCAGCTTTCACCCAGATGTCATAGTTCATTGAAGATAGCTCCACACTTTCAGATTACCAAACTGGATTTCGCCCAGAAAGAGGCACTGAGTCTGCCCTCATCGCCATCTGGTATGATTTTCAAAACCCAATAGGTCGCAATGGAGTTGCTGCACTACTTCTCCTGGACCTCTCTGCTGCCTTTGACAGAGTTGACCCTGACACCCTAATACAAAGACTCCACAAAGCCGGCATAGAGGTGAAGCTTTCGACTGGATCACATCCTACCTTCAAAACAGAACAAATGTAATCCATACTCCCCCTTTCTCGTCCAAATCATACTTCACAACAGCAGGGGTCCCTCAAGGCTCGATCATCTCACCCTTGCTTTTCAACATCTACATGATGTCATGACTCACAAGGATCAATGAATTTCAACTTACATGCTTCAACTATGCGGAGGATGAACACACATACTTCTTAAACTGGAATGCCTCTAAGACATTGGACACTCACAAATCTTCAGTTGCCTCAGAGCCGTTGATCAGTGGATGACATGGAGCCATCTCAAACTGAATGCTTCCAAAACAGAAATACGCACATGTGGTGAAAAATTATGACCTACTCTGTGCCTGGCCTGATGGTCTGGGACCACCTTCTAAAGTATCTAACAAAGTTAGAAACCTTGGAATTACCAAGTTAACAATGAATGTGAACAAATTAGCAAGATCAAGCTTCATCAGCATGAAACTCTGCAACACATCTTCGCCAGCTCGGATTTCCACACAAGGTGCAGGCTACTATCTCTCTTGCACTGGATTACGCCGAAGACCTCTACCATGGATCATCTCTATCTACCATAAAAAACTACAACGCATTCAGAGCTCGGCTGCCACACTACTCCTGCATGTAAAGCCACAATCCCACATATCCCCTACCCGGAGGGCCCTACATTGATTACCAGTTGCCAGAAGGTCCACCTTCAAGCTACTTTGTATCACCCACAAAGCAATACATGGAACAGGACTGCTTTTCATCAGGAATAAAATCACCAAATACATTCAACAAACAAACCTCAGCTTAAAAGTGGCACCCAACCGCAAAACACCACCATACAAGAAAAAGACAATAGATGGTACATGTTTCTTTGTTCAAGCGGCCAAACTTAGGAATTAATTACCCATAAATATAAGATCTACAGATCTACCATCTTATCTTCAGAAGACTACTCAAGAGTTGGCTTTTTCCTATATAACCACCATACTCAAACAGCAATGGACAGCAAATCTGTGTGTGTAATCATTTATAATTTTATTATATGTATATATCTAGATATGTGTATTTCCTTGTACAAATAGGTATAATAATAATTTTATCCTAACATAAGTACACACTCTTTAGGCCTGTTTTAACAAATGTATATTTTACTTACGGTTAAATGTATATATGTATGTATGTATAGGTGTATGTATGAGTATATATAAATGATGTATATGTGTATGCAGGTATGTATGTATATATATATGTGTATATTACACACTTAACATGTTCATAGGTCATTGCGTAGTTTCTATGTAAGTTGTTTTATTAGATGCTTATGAGTCTGTTTTAATTTTATCTATCACAATAGGTAACTATTAACTTAACTACAAGCTTTTCACTGTTGAAATATTGAGGAAATATAAATTATTGTTATAAAAGTACGCCAATAAATTAACTTCAAATTGTGCAACTCTTAAAAGTATTTCTTTATGCAATACAATTTAAGTCACAGTATATTATATTCCTTACACATATATTCCCTTACGATGTAATCATGTATCTATATATTTATTACTTTAGTCCTACTGTATAAGAGGAAAAAAAGAAAACAAAATACTCTTTTGAAAGCTTTATTCTGTCTCACCATCACCCTATACCTCAATGTAGGAAAATAGCCTCTTTTTAGCATGGTTAACACCACCTTTTGCTTGTTGTCACAGGGGTGTGGAACTTAATAAAATATCTTCTTGTCCACGGGACAGGTTGCTTCTTAAATCTACTTGTCCTGTAAATAAATCTACTTGTCCCTTTGATTCCATGTAGTGTGGCGATAAATTATGGCAGCAATCTCATTATGTGAGAGCTCTTATAATGGCTTCTCCAATTATGCCAGGGCTACTACTATAGTAGGGCTTGAATGCTTGCAACTTTAACCCTACTATAGCAATTTCCTTATTTTGTCACCTTTCCGCAGATCTACATACTGGGGCTGGCAGAAGCAGTAAGCAATAGCTCCAGGGCTGGAATGCCTTTGAATCTGCAAACCAACTAACTTGCATGTTTTAAAAAATTTCACCAGCTCTTCCCTAATCTTTTCCCTTAATGAGAAAGGTGGGAAATTTCCTCCTGACAATGGCAGAAGTAGAAGTTCTTTCAGGGTTTGGAAAAAAATTGTTGGAGGGAAAGTGAACTTAGATTTTCACATGAGTCAATCTACACACACACACATTTGTTCGTGCAGAAATACAGTTCACAAATATTTCCTAGGAGTAAGATTTAATGGTCTATTTCTGTAAGCTCTTGTGAATTCATTAAAGCCACAAATTCAAAGACATTTATCATGGGTGCACTGTTGTGACTTTCTTTAAGAACTGGGTCCCTAATTAATTCTGGCGTTAAAAAAGACATTTTGTTTTTATTAAACTTCTATTTCGCTCTCTATTGGCTAGCTTTACTGTGAGTGATCACATTCTGCTCTTCCACAAGGAGCATATTGGCACACAAAGTAGTTTTGTTCAGTGCCAGAAACTACTGTCGCAATCAGTGATGTAACAAAACTGGAGGGGTACCCCCTGCAAAGAACTTGGAGGGCACCACCTCTGGACTCACTCAGGGCAGAACTTCTATTTTGCAAAAGTTCTATTTCGCTCTCTATCTATTGGCTAGCTTTACTATGAGTGATCACATTCTGCTTTTCCACAAGGAGCATATTGGCACACAAAGTAGTTTTGTTCAGTGCCAGGAACTGCTGTTGTAATCCGTGGCATAACGAAATTGGAGGGGGCTCCCCTGCAAAGAACATGGAGGGCATCCCCTCCTGACTCACTCGGGGCAGGTGCTATGCAGAGTACGGGGCCTTTGTTATGCTACTGGTGGCAATGTGTGCTTTTTAAGACCAAAAACATTTTTGTTTTTCCTTTTTGCCAGTGTTTGTTACAATGGTGAGGGTCTGGCAGCCTTGTCAAAACAAGACAGGCCTTGACAAAACCAAAAACCCACAATTTTTTTTTGTATCGATTGGCTTGCCAGTGCTTGTTTATTTTCATGCTTTCTATAATCTTGTTGAAAATGGTTACAGTGATTTTCCATTAGGAATATTTTTTGGAAATACTAGCATGCATCAGTTCATTTTATTAAATGACGCTTCAAAGAAATAGCACCTACATTTTCATAGTAGCAAAACTTTTTTTTTCCTTCTTGCATTTTTTTTCTGAAATTTTATTTTGAAAGCAAAGAATCATGGGCCAGATGTATCATCAAGGCCTTTTACGATTCTGAAATAGCGATTTTTAAGAAATCGCTATTTCCGACTCGTAAAGTGCCATGTATCACATTTGCGAATCGGTAATAGCGATTCCTTAAAAATCGCAAATGCTATTACCGAATCACAAATTGCGATACCGGCCCCATTCGCACCTATGGGCCTGTTGGCCCATATCTGCACATTTTTGGCATTTCCAAAATTGCGATTTCTGAACCAGAAATCACAATTTTGGAAATGCAAAACCCCAGGGTGCTAGGGGCCTAAGGCCCCCTCTGCTGCACCCCAAGATTTTTTGGGGGGACATGTAAGGTGCACACATGCGAAAAGGGCATGTGTGCTTTACATGTACAGTTTAAAAATGCATTTTAAATGCATTTTTAAATTTTGCACATTGTTACCACCAAGTTCAACTTGGTGGTAATTAGCGATTCCTAAATGCCAAAATCGCATTTAGGAATTGCTTCATACATGTGCTATGGAATCGCAAATAAGGAGTCCTTATTTGCGATTTCTAATTTAGAGAGTTGCAATTTGCGACTCTCTAAACCGGGTCGCAATTTTAAGGAATCGCTATTTTATCGATTCCTTAAAATTGCGTTCAGAATGTATTTGCACCGTTTGCGAATGCAAAATGCTTTCATACATCTGGCCCCATATCTCTTGCTTACAAGCTTCTGCAAACATTTGCATCTAATCAGAGAGCCTTCTGGGAGCCTTAAACTTAGGCTTATATTGTTAAACTTTTGGAATGTGTATACACTTTTTTTTACCTTTTGTTTACTGGAACCACTGTCAGTAATGCAGTGTGACCTTAAAATGTATATTCACAGCGCTCACCCTAATAATGAAGGCTTTTCAGTATTGAACCATAAATGCGAGTTCAAACAGTGTTACTATTTGGAGACACATATTACCTCAGCTGCACACAGTTCCCTTCTCTATAAACTGTCAGCCAAAGGGTTTGTGCTGGAGGGGGTTGGGCATACTTGTACCAAGGACAAAATAAATATGAGAACTTGTTGCCCTTGACCCCAAACCATACATCCCATGGGTAAGGTAATAGCAATTCCACCTCTCTGTGTTAGTGTGTTTTTGATTGTCTGCACTGCGATCCTGCTAACCAGGACCCCAGTGACTGTGCTCTCTCCCTTTAAAATTGGTTGCTTGGACCACACACCCCACATTTGGCATACTGGTGCCACCTTGTAACTCCATAGTATATGGTACCCAGGTACCCAGGACATTGGTGCAACAGGGGTTCCCCATGGACTTTAGCACATATTATGCCTCCCATGGGGAGCCCATGCAAAGTGTATCTGCAGGCCTGCCATTGCAGCCTGCGTGAAAGGGTGCATGCACCCTTTTTCACTATAGGTCAGTGCACCAGGTCACTGTAAGTCACCCCTATGGTAGGCCCTCCTAGCCCAGAGGGCAGGGTGCAAGTACCTGTGTATGAGGGCACCCCTGCATGAACTAAGGTGCCCCCATGAACTCCAGCTCCATTTTCTTGGACTTTGTGAGTGCGGGGATGCATTTTACACGCGTACTGGACATGGGTCACTACCTATGTCCAAATACATAACGGTAACTCCAAACCTAGGCATGTTTGGTATCAAACATGTTGAAATCATACCCCAGTACTGTTGCTAGTATTGGAAGTATGCACTTTGGGGGCTCCTTCGAGGACCACCAGCATTGCTCCCACCAGCCTTCTGGGGTTTTCCGGGCAGCCCAAGCTGCTGCCACCCCTCAGACAGGTTTCTGCCCTCCTGCTGCTTGATCAGCTCAAGCTCAGGAAGGCAGAACAGAAGGTTTCTTTTGGGAGAGGGAGTTAACACCCACTCCCTTTGGAAATAGGTGTTCCATGGCTTGGGAGGGGTAGACTCCCCAAGCCACTGGTATGCTTTTAAAGGCACGTTTGGTGCCCTCTGTGCATGAACCAGTCTACACCGGTTCAGGGACCCCCAATCCCTGCTTTGGCATCAAACTGTACAATGGAAAGGGAAGTAACCACTCCCCTGTCCATCACCACCCCAGGAGTGGTGCCCAGAGCTCATCCAGAGGGTACTTGATTCTGCCATCTTGAATCCAAGGTGGCAGGGGCCTCTGGGAGCATCTGAGTCACCAGGTTAGGCAGGCGACGTCAGAGACCCCTCCTGAAAGGTGGTCACCTGGCTAGGTGACCAATCCTCGTTTCAGGGCTATTTAGGGTCTTCCTCTGGGGTGGATCACCGGACTCGTCTTTCAAGGTTCCAGCAGGACTCTGCTGCAACCTCTACTTCGACTTCTAGCAATTGGAACTGCGACTGGACCCTTCAGGAACTGACAGTCTGCATCTATGTTGTAGACTATGCTTGCAACATTGATACCACTTCTCCTTCCAGCTTCTGCAACGTGTCCCCGGCTGTGCATCCTCTGAGGGCGGCAAGTTTTCAGTCTACACGAGAAGGAAGAAGGAATCTCCCGTAGAGTGAAGGAGTCATTCCCCTGCATCCACAGGCACCAACACCAACGATGACTGCCTGTGTGGATCTCCTCTCATTCTGAGCTGCATGGATCCTGCTTCACAGGTGATGGTCTGAAGTAGTCCTCTTTGTCCTCTGTGCCAGCTGTCCAACTTTGGACTTCCCACACAGGACAGTACCCCCGAGCACGCATCTCTTGCAGCTACCAAGGCTTGTTGGCATCTCCTCCAAGGGATCTTCAGGCTCCGTGTAGTACCAGCCCCCATCACTCTTCCCTGCAACACACAGCACTCTGTGTGCTTTTCCTGCGGCATAGGACCCTTCTCCAGTTGTTCTGCATGGGCCCTTCTGTGACTCCTGGTTCCTCGTCCAGTGGGTCTCCTGTGGGGGCTACCTTTTCTTTTGTGGACTCTCTGCCTTGCTGAGGGTCCCCCCAGATTCCCCCTGTGGGTTTAGTCCTCCTGGACCTTGCTGATCCCCAGCAACTCCACATCTGCTTCAACTCCACTTCTGCCTTTGCCATGGCTTGTTGGTGGCTTTTCCACACCACTAACCGACTGCAATCTTTCATCTGGCGTGGGACGTCAACTGCATCCTTCAGGAACCTTTCTCCGGCTCCAGGGCTCGCATTACTGACCGTCTTCGTCCTACCGTTGACCAACTTCTGCAACCACAGACAGGTGGGTAGTGGCTCCTGCCACCACCGGACACCCCTGTGTTTTCTGAACTTGTTCCCCTTCTTCCACAGGTATTGCTCTTCAGTAATTAACAGCTGGTTTCTTGCAGTCTTGTCTGGGTGTTGCATTATGTTATTTTTAGACCTTTTTGGTGGTTTGGGGAAAATCCAGTAACTTACTTTCTTCCTGGTCGCTGTGGGGCACTGTGGTACTTACCTTTGGGGTTTCCTGGTTGCCCCAGCTCCCCTGTACACATTCCATGTACCTAGGTGGGGGTCCTGCATTCGCATTCCATTTTTTTGTATATGGTTTGGGCTCCCCCTAGGGTCACTATTGTCTGTTGCTATTTGTACTGTTTTCTATTGCTATTTATGCTTATTTATGAGTACCACAGTACATATCTAGTGTGTTACTTACCTCCTATTGGAGGGTTGTCTCTCGAGTACTTTTTGGTAATTGTTTCACTAAAATAAAGTACCTTTATTTTGGTAACACTGTGTGGTTCTTACATGTGTGTGTAAGGGTTGTGTGTCTACAGTAGTATTGCTCATCCACAGCTACCTCTAGAGTGCCTGGCTTCTAGACACTGTCTACACTACACTAATAGGTGATACCTGGATCTGGTATAGGGTGTAAGTACCTTAGGTACCCACCATACATCAGGGCACTTTCCTACATTGGTGGTGCAGCGGTGGGATAAGCACTTGCATTTGCCTTACCACTCTGTAACTTAGTGCTTTCCACAGGAAGGACCACTTGCTGACAAGGGGTACACACTGTACTTAGTGCGAGGGAGCTAGTCTCTTAAATTTGGGTAAGCTAGGGGTTTAGGCATAACCCATGCTCCAAACTCCTTTGGAGAGACTAGTAGTTAGGGTAGTTAGGTACACCTATACCACCTTAACAACACAACATGTCTTCAGAGCAGAACACATCCCAGGCCATGGACTCACATTATGTGGGCCTCACTTGCGAGATGTGCTAAGAGAGAAAGCTGACGACAGGCAGGAACCCTAACAAGAGTCTGCTTCTGGGCCTACTCCTCCAGGATGACCAGGACCAAGCTGGTAGCCATGAAAAGGGGAAGGAAGATGCATACTCTAGCCTCCCAGTGTTAGACGGAATCTGGACACTGAGGAGGGTCAGCAGGGTCCCTCAGAGAATCATAGAGTCCCTAGTAAACCCCTTAGCCTAGCTGGGAATACTTCCGGTAGTGGAAAGGGAAGCCATACTAGTAGGCCTCCCGTTGTGCCCACAGGTTTAGTTGAGAGGGTAACCAAGAATAGGGACAGATCCTCCTCTGCCCTCTCTCATGTCGCCCGAGTTTCTAAGGGGTCACATTGTTCAACTCCAGGAGAAGACTCCCTAGATAGTGAACTCAGGCAGCTGAGACTGGAGGAGGCCAAGCTGAGGCTGCAGCAGCAGCAGCTAGCCCTAGATAGAGGGCCTTGACAGTTGAGAGACCAAGGCAGGATTTGGGGTTTGCGCTCCATGGTAGCAGCAGCTTTAGTTTCAGGGAACCTAGGGTCAGGGAGGACTCTTTTGATTCCAGGAATCTAAACAAGGTTGTTCCACCGTATAATGTGGGGGATGACATATACAAGTGGTTCACTGCTCTGAAGAGGGCCTGTAAGGTACAAAGGATCCCTCAGAGACAGTGGGCTGCTATCTTGTGGCTCTCCTTCTCCGACAAGGGGAGGGATAGACTCCTCACTGTCCGGGAGAAAGATGCAGATATCTACTCAGTTTTAAAATCTGCACTCTTAGATGAGTTTGGTCTCACCACTGAACAATATAGAATTAAATACAGGGAGACCAGGAAAGAGTCCTCCTGGGATTGGTTGGATTTTGTGGACTGTTCTGTTAAGGCTTTGGAAGGCTGGTTAAATGGCAGCAAAGTCAGTGACTATCAGGGCTTATACAATCTTATCTTGAGAGGGCATATTTTGAACAACTGTGTGTCTGATTTGTTGCACCAATACTTGGTAGACTCTGATTTGGCCTCTCCCCTAGAATTGGGAAAGAAGGCAGACAAATGGGTCATAACTAGGGTGAGCGGAAAAGCTCACACAGGTGGTGACAAAGACAAGAAAAAGGAAGCAGGTAAGACTCAGGATAAGGGTAATACAAAATTAAGACGTCTTCATCAGGCCTACAAAACCCTTCTGGGGGTGGGTCTAAAACCTCTTCCTCTAATTTTAAAAAGCCTTGGTGCTATGTTTGTAAAAAAAAAAAAAGCCATAGGCCAGGAGACAGCTCCTGTCCTAGGAAAGGCACTGAGCCTTTCACCACTACCACCACTGCCACTCCTAGTGCCCCTAGCAATAGCAGTAGTGGTGGGACTAATAGCAGTAGTCAGCCCAAAAGTGTAGTTGGGTTCACCTTTGGGTCTGTAGGGGGACTTAGAGTAGATATAGAAACCCCTGAGACAACGTTTGTCTCTCAGGGTTGCACTGGCCTTGCCACCCTAGGTGCTTGCCCCCTTTACATGGATATGAACAAGCAGCAGATCTTGGTAAATGGTGTTGAGGCTGAGGCCTACTGGGAAACAGGTGCCAGTGTCAACATAGTAGCTGAAAAGCTAGGGTCACCTGAACAGCACCTACTTGGTCAGAAGTACCAAGTCACTGATGTAAGTAACTCTACTAAGTACCTCCCCATAGCTATGGTAGACTTTAGCTCGGAAGGGGTTACTGGCTCTAAACAGGTGGTAGTCTCCTCTAAACCTACCTGCAGAGTGTCTCCTAGGTAATGACCTGGAGACCTCGGCTTGGACTAGAGTTCTTAGCCCATGCAACCCACTTTATCCTCACAACAGGCTAGAGAACAAGGTGGGTAAGGAGCCCTGGAGCTTGGAATGATGGCTCAGGACCCTCCTAAAAACCCATACAGGCAGGATACACAATTACCTCCTGTCCACACTCCCACTAAGTGCCATCTTGGATTCCAAGTTAGCAGGACACTTTGGGAGCATCTAAGTGGCCAGTGCCAGAAGGTGACGTCAAAGCTCTCCCCTGATAGGTGCTTACCTGTTAGCTGACCAATCCCCTTTTTAGGGCTGTTTAGGGTCTCTACTCTGGGTGTTTCCTCAGATTCGGATTGCAAGACTCCAGCAGGAATCCTCTGCATCCTTTTTTCACCTTCTTACCGAACAAACTGTATCCGGACCCTCTAGGAACTCTACAACTGCAACAAAGAAGCAAAGACGACTTCTGCAACATTGTATGTTTAGCTCCTGCCTGCAAATGCAACTTTTTCCCGGTGGTGCATCCTCAGAGGACAACCAGTCTTCAGCCTACACCAGAAGAACAAAGGAATCGCCCTTGAATTGAAGGAGTCACTTCCGTTCTTCAGCAGACACCCCTCTCGAGCTACGACTGGTGGCTTGGGTCCCCTTTCCTGAAGAAGTGGGTGGATCCAGCAACACTGGTGGTGGACTAAAGTGGTCCCGACAGTCCTGAAGTCCAGCTGTCCAACTTTGGTGGAGGTAAGAGCTTGCCTCCCCACGCAAGACTGTACCCCGGTGCACCTTGTGTTTTGCAGTTGCCATGGCTTGTTGGCATCCTTCCACGAAGTTCTTCGTGTACCTCCGTCCCCCAGCACTCCTTCCTGCCATGCACCGCGTCCTGCGTGGTTTTCCGGGGGCGTGGGATCCCTTTGTGTAGTGCTGCGTGGGCCTCCTTTTGCACCTTCTTTGTCCCCGTGCTGTGGGACTCCTCTACGCGCTGCCTGGTCTGAATTGCTGAGAACCCCCTCTGTCTCCCTATCCCGGGTAGAGGCCACCAGGTCCCTTCTGGTCCCGGGCAGCGGCATTTTCCGTTAACCCCGAGCTTTGCGTGTGGTGAGGCTTTTTGATGGAATCCAGCGACGCAAACCAGACTTCATTCATCTATCCGGCGTGGGACATCTGCACCAACCAGGAACCCGCATCTGTCTTCTTGGGTGCAATACTGACTGTTGTTCCTCACCAGTGGTTCTTATTTTGCACCTTCATCTGGGTTAGCAGGGGTTCCTGTTCTCCCTGGACTCTTCAGTGCTTCTTGGATTTGGTCCCCTTCTTCCACAGGTCTTCAGGTCCAGGAATCCATTGTTGGTGTCTTGCAGTCTCCTGGTTCTTGCATAATCTTCTTTATCAAGTTTTTGTGTGTTCTAGGAAAGTTACTGTGATTTACTCCTGCTTTCCTGGGCTCTGGGGTGGGTTCTGTTACTTACATTTGGTGTTTTCTAATACTCCTAGCGCCCCTCTACACACTACACTTGCCTAGGTGGGAAACTGACATTCGCATTTCACTTTCTTAGTACAGGGTTGTGTTCCCCCAGGCCCATTTCTAACTATTGTGATTTTCCCTATTTGCACTGTTTTCTAACTGTTTTTACAACTATGTCTGCGTACTGGTCTATATAATTTTTGTATTGCTTACCTTCTAAAGGAATATAGTCTCTGTGGTATTTTTGGCATTTGTGTCACCAAAATAAAGTACCTTTTTTTGTCACACTGAGTATTTTCTTTCATGTGTGTGAGTACTGTGTGACTACAGTGGCATTGCATGAGCTTTGCATGTCTCCTAGTTAGGCCTTGGCTGCTCATCCACACTACCACTAGAGAGCCTGGCTTCCAGACACTGCCTACACTACACTAATAGGGGATCCCTGGACATGTTATAAGCTGTAAGTACCTCAGGTACCCACCACACACCAGGCCAGCTTCCTACAGTTCCCATATCCAAAATCTGCAAAGTCGCAACATGGAAATCAGTACACACTTTTACAAGGCTTTACTGTCTAGATTCAGACACTAAGACAGACACGCAAGTGGGTCAGGCTTCTTTAAGAAATCTAATTAGACAAAGGAGTAAATTGCTTCTGCTTACACTGCTTCGTCCACAAGGCTGTGGGATGGGCTTGTTAATCTATTCAGTGCTTATGACTATTGATGAAGATCCCCTGAAAGAGAAGGATAAGTTACTTACCTGTAAATCCTAGTTCTCTTCCATGGGAATCCTCATTAGTCATAAGCAACCCAAACGAAACACTTGATGTACAGAAGTTTATACTTCTTGTATTCTTCTCTTCTTATCACCGTAAAAAAGTACTGACACTATAACCCATCTGTCACCTCACTCTCACCTCTGAGGCATGGTGGGATACTGGAGGCTCTGCAGGGCTTAAAGGTACAGTGCCCATTTTTTTGTTCCACTATGTTAATGTGGATGCAGCCTATTGGTAATTATGCCTTTGCTTTTCTTTACAGTTTTCTTTCTATATAAGATTGCTAATGCATTTTATGTCTCTGTTTTCTGCCCTACAGAAATGTTTTAACTCTGCTTGATGTGTTTCTCATAGAAAAAATAGTGCATTTTTAACCTGTTTTGTTAGCAAAGGCTGCATGTTTACATAGACACGTATATGATTTATATATGTATTAAAATTCTGGACATGATTTTATGCTCACTTATACATTTAGTATATATAAATGTATGTTATATGTGCTCCGGAGTTCCCACACGTGGGCCAGATTATTCAGTGCCTTTGAGGAGGATTCCCCTGGAAGAGAATTAGGATTTACAGGTAAGTAACCTATCCTTATCACACTGATTCACAACACTGTTGAATAACAATGACTGTAATGTCATATTAAGCAGGACTACGGCAACGCAAAGTACGCAGGCACCACCACCAAAGTCATGCAAACACTCCAGACGATCTAGAACTCAGCTGCCAGATTGATCTTCAACCTGCCCAAGAGAACCCACATCACCCAGCACCTGAAGGACCTCCATTGGCTCTCAATACAGAAAAGATGCTACTTCAAGCTCCTGACCCATGCCTAGAAAGCCCTCTGTAGGAGGCTGGCCTGGCTTGTAGTGGGTACCAGAGGTACTTACACCTTGTGCCAGGTCCAGTTATCCCTTATTAGTGTAGAAGAGGTATTTCTAGCAGCTTAGGCTGATAGAAGGTAGCTATGGCAAAGCAGCTTAGGCTGAACTAGGAGACATGTAAAGCTCCTACTATACCACTGGTGTCATATGCACAATATCAAAAGAAAACACAATACACAGAAGTACTAAAAATAAAGGTACTTTATTTTTATGACAATATGCCAAAAGTATCTCAGTGAGTACCCTCAGTATGAGGATAAGATATATACACAAGATATATCTACACAAACCAAAATTATGCAGGTAATAGCAAGAAAAGTAATGCAAGCAGTGTAAAGTTACAATAGATTGCAATAGGAGCACATAGGTATAGGGACAACACAAACCATATACTCCAAAAGTGGAATGCGAACCACGAATGGACCCCAAACCTATGTGAGCTTGTAGATGGTCGCTGGGACTGTAAGAAAACCGTGAGGGTTAGAAAAATAGCCCACCCCAAGACCCTGAAAGGTAGGTGTAAAGTGCACCTACTAACCCCAGAGAGCACAGAAGTCGTGATAGGGGGATTCTGCAGGAAGAACAAACACCAGCAATGCAAGCAACAGTGGATTTCCAGACCTGAGTACCTGTAAGACAAGGGGACCAAGTCCAATAGTCGTGACAGTGTCAAGAGTGGGCAGGAGCCCAGGAAATGCCAGATGAGGGTGCAAGGAAGCTGTCACCTGTTGGAAGAAGCTTGGAGTTCTGCAAGAAGGAAGAGGACTAGGAACTTCCCCTTTGGAGGATGGATGTCCCACGTTGCGATGAAGCTTCCAGAGGTGTTCTCACGCAGAAAGACCTCAAACAAGCCTTGCTAGCTGCAAGGGTTGCGGTAGAGGTTTTTGGGTGCTGCTGTGGCTCAGGAGGGACCAGGATGTTGCCATTTGGAGGAGGAGACAGAGGGGGCGCCCAGCAACTCAGGGAGCCCTCACAGAAGCAGGCAGCACTCGCAGAAGTACCTGAACAGGCACTTGGAAGAAGAGTGAACCGGAGTCCACGCGAAGTCACAAAAGGGAGTCCCACGACGCCGGAGGACAACTCAGAAGATTGTGCACTGCAGGAAGGAGTGTCGGGGACCCAGGCTTGGCTGTGCACAAAGGAAATCCTGGAAGAGTGCACAGGAGCCGGAGCAGCTTCAAATCACGCGGTACCCAGCAATGCAGTCTAGCGTGGGAGGCAGGGACTTACCTCCACCAAAATTAGACTGAAGAGTCACTGGACTGTGGGAGTCACTTGGACAGAGTTGGTGAGTTCCAGGGACCACGATCGTCATGCTGAAAGGGGACCCAGAGGACCAGTGATGCAGTCTTTTGGTGTCTGCGGTTGCAGGGGGAAGATTCCGTCGACCCACTGGAGATTTCTTCAGAGCTCCTAGTGCAGAGAGGAGGCAGGCTACCCCCAGAGCATGCACCACCTGGAAACAGTCGAGAAAGCCGGCAGGATGAAGCGATACAAGGTTGCTAGTAGTCATCTTGCTACTTTGTTGCGGTTTTGCAGGCATCCTGAGCAGTCAGCCGTCGATCCTTTGGCAGAAGGTGAAGAGGGAGATGCAGAGGAACCTTGGTGCGCGCTGGCATTCGTTATCTGAAGAATTCCCCAAAGCAGAGACCCTAAATAGCCAGAAAAGGAGGTTTTGCTACCTAGGAAGGAGGATTGGCTACCAAGAGAGTTAAGAGCCTATCAGATGGAGCCTCTGACGTCACCTGCTGGCACTGGCCACTCAGAGCAGTCCAGTGTGCCACAGACACCTCTGTTTCCAAGATGGCAGACGTCTGGGACACACTGGAGGAGCTCTGGGCACCTCCCCTGAGAGGTGCAGGTCAGGGGAGTGGTCACTCCCCTTTCCTTTGTCCAGTTTCGCGCCAGAGCAGGGCTGGGGGATCCCTAAACTGGTGTAGACTGGCTTATGCAGAGATGGGCACCATCTGTGCCCATCAAAGCATTTCCAGAGGCTGGGGAGGCCACTCCTCCCCAGCCTTCACACCTATTTCCAAAGGGAGAGGGTGTTACACCCTCTCTCAGAGGAAATCCTTTGTTCTGCCTTCCTGGGCCAGGGCTGCCTGGACCCCAGGAGGGCAGAAACCTGTCTGAGGGGTTGGCAGCAGCAGCAGCTGCAGTGGAGCCCCCGGAAAGGCAGTTTGGCAGTACCCGGGTTCTGTGCTAGAGACCCGGAGGACCATGGAATGGTCCCCCCAATGCCACAATTCCATGATCTTAGACATGTTACATGGCCATGTTCGGAGTTACCATTGTGACGCTGTACATAGGTAGTGACCTATGTACAGTGCACACGTGTAATGGTGCCCCCACTCACAAAGTCCGGGGAATTTGCCCTGAACGATGTGGGGGCACCTTGGCTAGTGCCAGGGTGCCCACACACTAAGTAACTTTGCACCCAACCTTCACCAGGTGAAGGTTAGACATATAGGTGACTTATAAGTTACTTAAGTGCAGTGGTAAATGGCTGTGAAATAACGTGGACATTATTTCACTCAAGCTGCACTGGCAGGCCTGTGTAAGAATTGTCAGACCTCCCTATGGTTGGCAAAATAAATGCTGCAGCCCATAGTGATCTCCTGGAACCCCAATACCCTGGGTACCTCAGTACCATATACTAGGGAATTATATGGGTGTACCAGTATGCCAATGTGAGTTGGTAAATTTAGTCACTAGCCTGTTAGTGACAAATTTGTAAAGCAGAGAGAGCATAACCACTGAGGTTCTGGTTAGCAGAGCCTCAATGAGACAGTTAGGCATCACACAGGGAACACATACAGGGCACATACTTATGAGCACTGGGGCCCTGCCTGGCAGGGTCCCAGTTACACATAGACTAAAACAACATATATACAGTGAAAATATGGGGGTAACATGCCAGGCAAGATGGTACTTTCCTACACCCTCCATAGCCACTGACCCACCTAACTGAACTACCTTCTCCGCCTCAACCAACTGACCAGGAACCCCCACTTGGCAAACATCGCACTCGCAAAGATACCACGCATATGCTGCATTGGAAGACGCTCCTTCTCCCACCTCTTTGCCAAATCCTGGAATGCCCTTTGCACCGCACCCTTGCTGACATACTTCAGAAAGGGACTAAAAACCTGGCTTTTCGAAAAAACACCTGCAGCAAGCGCCTGGATACCCACTCGGGTGACAAGCTGCACTTTACAAATAACACCTGCTTGATTGATTGATTGAAGCTTGTATTCTGTACACAATTTGCTGGGATAAATGATTATGTTCATAATTATATCTCTCGCTGTTACCATACCATAACTACAAAAGTTAATAAAACACATTTTGTAAAAAGGATACTAGCCCCTCACCCTTTAACTTTCTCTCTAGTGCACCTCTGTCCAATGCATGGTATTTATCCAGCACTTCTCCACTGCGAGGGCTTGGGGTGAGGTAGAAAGACAAGACCTCAGCAGTTGCTGACCTAGAATGCATCTGTTACAGACAAAGGGGCATATTTATGAATCCCCTTTGTGTCACTTTTTCACCACACAATGTGGTGCAAGGGCAACGCAAACCCAAAATTAGATTTATGAAGCCATGCACTGCCACCTTGGGTGGCCCTGATTGATTTAATAAATCTTATGTAAAGCAACACAGCAGAAATTGCTGTGTTGCCTTACGCTGCCGCAGGGAGGAATTCCATGGGTGTTTCGTAGTTGTTCTCACACAACATCCATGGATTTTGCCGCATTCCCAGCTTTACCAGAAGAGGTAGACCTGGGAATGCGCCAAAAACCAACACCTCCTCAGGTGAAAGTAACAAGGAAAATATATTTCTTTCTCCTAGTTACTTCCCTTTCTGGGTGTGCTGCAATCTCATCACACATAGAAAGATGAATGTGTCTCAGGGATTGTTTAGGAGCAGGAAGATGCCCCTCCCTTCATGGAGCAAGAGTGCCTGCATTGGTGCTAGTTTGCTAAAACTGCACCAGCGCAGGGAGAAAGGCAGGGATGCACTGCATTCTTTTAAATATGTGCATTCCTGGCTTTTCTCTGTTGCGCATCACAGCACAGGAAGGTGACTTGCTGTGCTGCGTGACTTGGCCATAAATATGGCCCAAAGTGGCTGGCGTATTGAAGCCATCTACCCAGGTTGGGGTGACGGTGTTTGTGAAAAGCTTTAATGATCAGCTACTTTATATTGTCGAAACATAGGTCAAGTCCATTACCTCAGGACGGATGGGGTGACAGAGATTCTCTAAGAGGGTTGGGGTCAGTTTTACTATCAAGGAAATGTGCAGTTTTTTTGCTTGGTAGCACGGTTTGCAGTTCAAATATATACACAGCTGTCTTTCAAGTATCTCACCCAAGGCAGGGAAGATGTGGGGCTAGCCTATAAAGGGGACAGAGGTTCCCCTGGAATGTTTAACCGTTAAAAAGGGGCAAATACAGGAAAGGGATTCTTACACAGAACTTTCCAGTGTGAAAAAAGGGGTGGAGCCATTCAAATCAAAAATGGTATTTAAAGAACAACACTCTTTCACTTCTTAATGTGATATGAAACTGACAGTGAGTGACTTGACCAGAGTCCCTTAATTCTTAATGGCAATTGAGGTGTGTAGGAAACTGTCCCTCCAAAGGGATTGTGCACAAGGAGGGTGTAGCCACCCTCAGGGACAGTAGCCATTGGCTACTGCCCTTTGACCCCTGTATCACCCCTAAATCTAGGATTTAAGGGACTCCCTGAACCCAGCTCACCAAATTCCTGGCGACCTGACAAGAAGAAGAAGGACTGCTAAGCTGAAACTCCCAGCAGAGAAGAAGGAAGACGACAACTGATTTGACCCCAGCCCTACTGGCCTGTCTCCTGCTTCGAAGAACCTGCAAAAGAACAGCGACGCATGCAGCGTGACCAACGACCTCTGCCAAGCTCCAGATGACTGTCTTGCACCCAAAAGGACCAAGAGCTCCCATAGACAGCGGCACTGTCCAAGTAAAAACCAACAGCTAAGGTCTCCAAACGCACTCCGAATGCGTGAGTCCTGACCACTCTACACCCGACGCCCACAGCCTGTGTCCAGGTGGCCCAACCAGCTACAGAGGAGCCCCAGGCGATCCCTAGCAAGTGCCCACCCTGGGTTGACCTATTCACCCCTCCACAATGATTCCTACAGAGGGAATCCCGAGGACCCCTCTGACCGCGAAAGCTCCGGATGACGATATTAGATGCCTAAAGACCCACTGCACCCGCAGCCCCGAGGCCTTGGAGAAACCAACCCCCAGTGCAGCAACATTCAGCAGGTGGCCCTTCTCCCTGTCCAGCCTTTGGTTTGCCCGAGACGACCCCCTGGACCTCGCCTTCAGCCTCTGAGTGACCCCCGGGTCCCCTCATAGAGAATCATTGGAGACCCGACATCTTGTTTGCAACCTGCACTGGCCGTCCCAGTGCTTCTGAGGGTGTATGTTTGGTGCTTACTTGTCGACCTCCAGTGCTCCTCTAAACCCCCCAGGTCTGCTCTCCGAAGTCGCAGGTACTTACCAGCCTGCAGATCTGAAACCGAGTGCCCCCAGTCTCCGTAGGAGCCCATGGTAATTTTGCCTAAACTTTGACCACTGCACCCGTCCGGCCCCGTGTTGCTGGTGGTGGGTGTTTGGGGTTAACTTGAACCCCAACCCGTGAACTTCCTAACCCCCGGAGACTGAAACTGTAAGTATTGTACTTAGCTATAAAACAAACTAACTTTTTCCCCCTCCAGGAACTGTTTCTGAAAATTGCACTGTCAACATATAAAACAGATTATTTCCAATATTTCAAAAACTGTATGACTTATCAATTTCAAACAAAGTACTGTTGATACATGTATGAAATATGGATCTATTGAAGTACTTACCTGCAACTTGAATCTTGTGGTTCTAAAAATAACTTAAGAAAAGATATTATTGCTATATAAACACCATTGGTCTGGAGTTTAGTCATTGAGTGTGTCCTTCTTCTATTGTCTGTGTGTGTACAACAAATGCTTTGCACTACCCTCTGATAAGCCTGCCTGCTCGACCACACTACTACAAAAGAGAGCATTAGTATTATCTACTTTAGTCTCTGTTAAGCCTCTGTGGAACCCCTGGACCATGTGCACACTATACCTCATTTTGATATAGGATATACAGAGCCAGCTTCCTATGAGCTGATAGTGAAGGAATGGGCTGAGCAGACGGAAAGTGGTGTGGAGCTGAAACAGAGGGTCTGATTATGCCCTTGACAGATGGGATACTCCATCACAACATGATGAATATCCCGTCTGCCATATTACAAGTTTCATTATATGCTATGGAACTTGTAAAATGGCGGGCGGGATATCGTCACGTTTGTGACGGAGTATCCCATCCGCTAAGGTCATAATCAGGCCCAGAGTGCCCAGACCTGAGCACTTGCGCTCTCTTCAAGGGGGAAAGGGAGTTTGACCCTAGCCTGACTTGATTCAGCCATGTCTCTCAGCTCTTTTCCATTGGCTGTTCTTGTTCCTAGCCTGACACAATTCAACCATGTCTCTTAGCTGTTTTACATTTGCTGACCTGCACTTACTTGAAGTGTAACACTGAGAAGAGGTGCTCAGCTTTGGACAAAACTTTGGGCCTGATTACAACTTTGGAGGAAGGTGTTAATCCGTCCCAAATGTGACGGATATACCACCAGCCGTATTACGAGTCCATTATATCCTATGGAACTCGTAATACGGCTGGTGGTATATCCGTCACATTTGGTTCGGATTAACACCTCTTCCAAAGTTGTAATCAGGCCCTTTGTCTTAGATTTAGATGTTCACCAACCCATAGGGGAGCCCTCTCCAGATACCTAAGCAGCTGTGGTAAAAAATGTAGGGATTACATTTGATGATAAAATGTCATTCTGCAATCAAATCATTTCAGTGGTTGGTGTATGTTTTGGCATCCTGCACATGAAAAAAAATGTTTGCGCATGCTATCACCTTCTACTAAGATTACTGTGGTACTGGCCTCCGTGATGTCCCCTGTTAGAAATGGGGTCTCTAGTTGGCAGAGTTATACACCTTCATCCAAATAGGGACCACAATCCTAGTTAGGGTAAGTCATATACAATCCAAATTATCCTGTGCCCACCCTCTGGTAGCTTGGCACTGAGTAGTCAGGCTTAACTTAGAAGGCAATGTGTAAAGTATTTGTGCAATAAACCATACAGTAACACAGTGAAACACCACAGAAATACACTATAGGAAAGTACCATCTTGCCTGGCATATTACCCCCATTTTTTACTTATATGTCAGTTTGTTTTTGCCTGTGTCACTGGGATCCTGCTAGCCAGGACCCCAGTGCTCATAATTGTGGCCTGTTTGTGTTCCCTGTGTGGTGCCTAACTGTATCACTGAGGCTCTGCTAACCAGAACCTCAGTGTTTATGCTCTCTCTGTTTTTAAAATTGTCACTGCAGGCTAGTGACTATTTTCTCCAATTCTTATTGGCATATTGGAACACCCTTATAATTCCCTAGTATATGGTACCTAGGTACCCAGGGTATTGGGGTTCCAGGAGATCCCTATGGGCTGCAGCATTTCTTTTGCCACCCATAGGGAGCTCTGACAATTCTTACACAGGACTGCCACTGCAGCCTTAGTGAAATAACGTCCACGTTATTTCACAGCCATTTTACACTGCACTTAAGTTACTTATAAGTCACCCATATGTCTAACCCTCACTTGGTGAAGGTTAGGTGCAAAGTTACTAAGTGTGAGGGCACCCTGGCACTAGCCAAGGTTCCCCCACATTGTTCAGGGCAATTTCCCCGGATTTGTGAGTGCGGGGACACCATTACACTCGTGAACTACATATAGGTCAATACCTATGTGTAGCTTCACAATGGTAACTCCGAACATGGCCATGTAACATGTCTAAGATCATGGAATTGTCCCCCCAAGCCAAATCTAGTATTGGGGTGACAATCCCATGCATCCCCGGGGCTCCAGCATGGACCCCGGGTACTGCCACGCTAGCTCTCTGGGGTTTTCTCTGCAGCTGCAGCTACAGCTGCTGCCAACCCTCAGACAGGTTTCTGCCCTCCTGGGGTCCGTGCAGCCCAGTCCCAGGAAGGCAGAACAAAGGATTTCCTCTGAGAGAGGCTGTTACACCCTCTACCTTTGGAAATAGGTGTTAAGGGCTGGGGAGGAGTAGCCTCTCCTGGCCTCTGGAAATGCTTTGAAGGGCACGGATGGTGCCCTCCTTGCATAAGCCAGTCTACACCGGTTCAGGGAGCCCTCAGCCCCTGGACAAATGGTGCGAAACTGGACAAAGGAAAGGGGAGTGACCACGCCCCTGTCCATCACCACCCCAGGGGTGGTGCTCAGAGCTCCTCCAGTGTGTACCAGACTTCTGCCATCTTGAATGCAGAGGTGTGAGGGCACAATGGAGATCTCTGAGTGGCCAGTGCCAGCAGGTGACGTCAGGGACCCCTCCTGATAGGTGCTTACCTCTCTCAGTAGCCAATCCTCCTCTGTGGGCTATTTAGGGTCTGTCCTGTGGGCTATTCCTCAGATAACGAATGCAAAAGCTCACCAGAGTTCCTCTGCACTTCCCTCTTCGACTTCTGCCAAGGATCGACCGCTGACTGCTCCAGGACGCCTGCATAACCGCAAAAACTAGCAAGAAGACTACCAGCAACATTGTAGCGCCCCATCCTGCCGGCTTTCTCAACTGTTTCCTGGTGGTGCATGCTCTGAGGGCTGTCTGCCTTCACCCTGCACTGGAAGCCAAGAAGAAATCTCCCGTGGGTCAACGGAATCTTCCCCGTGCTAATGCAGGCACTAAACTTCTGCATCACCGGTCCTCTGGGTCCCCTCTCATCTTGACGAGCGTGGTCCCTGGAACACATGAGCTAGATCCAAGTGACCCTGACAGTCCAGTGGTCCTTCTGTCCAAACTTGGTGGAGGTAAGTCCTTGCCTCCCCACACCAGACAGTAATCCTGTGTACTGCGTGATCTGCAGCTGCTAGGGCTTCTGTGCACTTTTGCAAGACTTCCTTCATGCACAGCACAGCCCAGGTCCCCAGCACTCTGTCCTGCATTGCCCAACTCGCTGAGTTGGACTCCGGCTTCGTGGGACCCTCTTTTGTTGTGTTGAGACGACCGCCGTGCTCAGATTTCTTGAACGCCGGGTGCTGCCTGCTTCTGCGTGGGCTCTCTGTGTTGCTGAGTGCCCCCTCTGTCTCCTCCTCCAAGGGGCAACCTCCTGGTCCTTCCTGGGCCCTGGCAGCACCCATAATCTTCAACCTCGACTCTTGCAGCTAGCAAGGCTTGTTTGCGGTCTTTCTGAATGGAAACAACTCTGCATCCTCCAGCACACCATGGGACATCTTCTGACCAAAGGAGAAGTTCCTGGCACCTTCCATTGTTGCAGAATCTTCAGCTTCTTCCACCCGGAGGCAGCCCATTTGCACCTTCATCCGGGATTTAGTGGGCTCCTGCCCCCCCTGGACACTTGCGTGACTCTTGGACTTGGTCTCCTTCCTTTACAGGTCCTCAGGTCCAGGAATCCATCTTCAGTGCTTTGCAGTCAGTTGTTGCCTTTGCAAAATCCCCTATCTCGACTTTACCGTCTTTGTGGGGTAGTAGGGTAACTTTACTCCTACTTTTCAGGGTCTTGGGGTGGAATATCGTGGACACCCTTACTGTTTTCTTACACTCCCAGAGACCCTCTACACACTACACTAGGCCTGGGGTCCATTTGTGTTCTACAGTGTTTGCACTACTTTTCTAAGTGTTTTACTTACCTGATTTTGGTTTCTGTGTATATTTTGTGTATTTTACTTACCTCCTAAGGGAGTATATCCTCTGGGATACTTTTGGCATATTGTCACTAAAATAAAGTACCTTTAATTTTAATAACTCTGTGTATTGTGTTTCTTATGATATAGTGCTATATGATATAAGTGGTATAGTAGGAGCTTTGCATGTCTCCTAGTTCAGCCTAAGCTGCTCTGCTATAGCTACCTCTATCAGCCTAAGCTGCTAGAACACTACTAATCTACTAAAAAGGGATAACTGGACCTAGCACAAGGTGTAAGTACCACAAGGTACCCACTATAAGCCAGGCCAGCCTCCTACATACACCACACAGGTTTAGAAAAACATATGATATTTATCTGGATAAGATAAGGTCAAAACGATAAAGATTCAATAAGCACAAGTTGAAATATCACTTTTGCAGGAGTAAGAAGAGTCTTAAATCTTTATAAATCAAGAGTTACCTCTTGTTTGCACAAAGTACCTGGTTTGCGTCAAAAATAACACGCACAGAGACCACAGAGGAGGAGATGCGTGGAAAAATACAGCGTGCGTCGAAATTTCCGGCGCAGCACAGACGATGCGCTGTTTCTTTCTACTCCACAAGGGGCTTTGTGTTGATTTCCGGTGCAAAAGCTTGGTTCCTCAATGCGATGCGGGGATCTTTTTGACACCCAGGGATGATGTGTGGAAATCCTGGGCGTACAAGACGAAGTCGCAGGCGTTTTGTCGCCCCGGTAGGCGATGTGTCGGAGTTTCTGTTGCACAGCGATTCTTCACTCAGGAAGTTGGGCTGCGTCGTTCCAGCTTGGTTGTGCTTTGATCCAGTAGGGTTCTGCATCAAAGTTCCGGTTGCAACGCAGGTGTGGCGTCGATCTTCGCTCGAGAAGTCGGGATGTGTCGTTCCAGTTCAGCTGTGCAGTGATTTCCTCATCACAGGGCAGGCTGTGCGTTGTTTCTGGCAGGCTGTGCATCAATTTTTGGTGCACAAGGAGTTCCTTGAAGAGATGAAGTCTTTTTGACCCTGAGAAAACTGGAGGCAAGCTCAATCCAAGCCTTCGGGGGGCACTTCTCAGCAAATTCAGAGGGCAGCAGGGCAGAAGTCCTTCAGAGCAAAGCAGTCCAGATTAGTCCTTTGGGCAGCCAGGCAGCTCCTCTTGACAGGTTGCAGGTTCAGGTCCAGAAGTGTCTGAGTTGGTGGGGTCAGAGACCCAATTTATCTACCCAAAAATGCCTTTGAAGCTGGGGAGACATCAAAGAGTGGTTTTGAAGTGCACAAGTTCCCCTTTCAGTACAGGTCTGTCTGCCAGGGCCCCAGTAGGGGGTTAGGCAGTCCACTGCGTGAGGGCAGGCCACTAGCCTTTGAAATGTAAGTGTCAGGCCCTCCACCCCTCCAGCCCAGGAAGACCCATTCAGTATGCCTATGAGTGCAGGTGTGACTGAGTATCCTGTGCTTGTGGGTGTCTGGGTGAAATGTATAAGGGAGCTGTCAACTAGCCCAGACATGGATTGGAGACAGCTTGTAAGGCACAGATGGATTTAAAGTGCAGGGAACTGCTCACTTTCTAAAAGAGTAATATAAAATCCAACCTCACCAATAAGCAGGATTTTGCATTACCATTGTGGCCATATTAAATATGACCTGGTTACCCCTTTCTGATCAGAATCTACCACTCAAACAGTATATGAGGGTAGCCCTAATGTTATCCCATTAAAGGAGCAGGCCTCACAGTAGTGGAAAACCAATTTAGGAGTCTTCCACTACCGGGACATATAAACCACACATGTACATGTACTGCCTTTTAACTACACAGCACCCTGCCCTATGGGTTACCTAGGGCCTTCCTTAAGGGTGACTTATATGTAGAAAAAGGGGAATTTAGGGTGTGGCAATTACTTTTAAATGCCAAGTTAAAGTGGCAGTGAAAACTGCACACACAGGCCTTGCAGTGGCAGGCCTGAGACATGGTTAAGGGGCTACGTATGTGGGAATCACAACCAGTGCTGCAGGCCCACTAGTAGCATTCAATCCACAGGCCCTGGGCACATATAGTGCACTTTACTAGGGACTTATAAGTAGATCAAACATGCCAATTGGGTATGAACCAACGTTTCCATGTTTAAGGGAGAGAGCATATGCATTTTATCACTGGTTAGCAGTGGTAAAGTGCGCAGAGTTCTAAAACCAGCAAAAACAGTATCAGAAAAGTTGAGGGAGGCAGGCAAAAAAATGTGGGGCGATGATCACCCTAAGGCTGTCAGGTCTAACATCCCCTTTGGGGTGTGCCAGTGCTTTATATGCAGGCCTGCCAAAGTATCTTCTGAATAGACTCCAGACTGTTCAGAATGCAGCAGCTTGGTTGGTTCTTGGTCTTGCAAGACGGGAACATATTTCTACTCATTTGCGTAATTTGCAGTGGCTTTCTATTGAAAAACGGATTTGTTTTAATAGAGCTCTTTATCAATCTAGACCTGATTATCTCTCAGCCAGGATCGCTTTGTTTTTACGCTCCTCTGGTAATCATCTGGCTAAGATTTCTAGGATTCGTCTGACTACTGCAGGCCGTTGTTCCTTTTGGTTTTTCAGGGCCCGTTAGGATGGAATAAACTTCCTCTCGACTTGCGTCAAATAAAGGTGGAGGCTGTCTTTAAGAAAAAGCTTAAGACCTGGTTATTTTTACAGTAATTGTCTTTTGCATCTGTTTCTTCTTTTTTTAGACCTTATAGCACCAGGTCCTCGTCACTAACATTGAGAGGAATGGCATCCCAGGGCTTGGGGTGATTTTCCCACACAAGGGAATTGTTATAATTTATGTCACCTTGCTATGTTCCTTTCTTCCACACACCCCTTATTCCTCTTACCTTTTAGAATATTCCTTGGAATGTTGACAGCTGCTTGTCTGTCAGAACTGACTGGGATGTCAGAGTTGGCGAGGAACTGTAAAATAAACTTGCTCTGAAGAAGCATAACGCATTCTTTATTTTTATAATGCTTTTATAATACTTTTTGGGATTGAGGAACCTTGCGGGAGACAGCACATTCATCACCACCCCTTAGGTTAACCAACAGGAACTTTGTCTGCTACAGCTATGGAAATCTACACTGAGCTTTTGACTTTCAGAAAAATGTTCAGAGAATCACTTTCTATTTCTAGAGGTATGAACCTGCTGTGCCATGGGCAGATCATGATCGATCTTTCCTGCACCCTGATTCTGGGATAAGTTTTATTTCTGTCAGCTTTGTTCAGAGTGGTGCTATTCCTTGCCCGATGCTCTTCATCCAGTCCTTGTGAACTCCCTTTCCCTGCCACCTTAATTACATACTCATAGGATTGCCAGAGTACTGCGGTGTTGCTCACACCATCTTTTTCGGTTTCTCTCTAATGGCTGGTGCTGGAGTGAGCCAACCCTCTCCATTTTTAAATAAAAAGGACCAAGGCCCACTTTGATGTTTATGAAATCACCTTCAGGAAATTAGAGGAATGTTTTGGGAGCAACATTAATACAGTAATAAAGAGATAAAAGTTATTTGGGAGAACTCAAGGTAAAAATGAAAGTGTACACGCAAACATTGCTGCATTGTAAGGGCTATCCGGTACATGCGATTTTGAAGAGCTACCTGATTCCTTGATTAGAGACCAACTTGTTCAATGTCCATCAATACTACGATTCAAGAGAAGCTACTGGCTAAAAACCCTGATCTAAAAGATGCAGTAGACATTGCCTAAAGTAGTGAGCACACAGAATAGTGCATAAAAGAAAGGAAATGCTCAATTAAAACTATAAGTGCTATTAAAAAAGTGAAGTAACCAGGGATTTTATGTTCCATTAGAGAAAACCACTCCGTGAAGGACTTGCATAAGAAAGACAGATGTAAATGTTTTCTACTTGGAAGCAGCAATCATTTTGAAAATAACCCCAATTGTCAAGCAAAGGATCTTTAAGTTGTAAAGTCAGACAAAAGGGCCCCCTTTGCTAGGATGTGTAAAGATCAGTCCTGCACCCAAGTCAGTTTGGTTGAAACTCCTCCAGTTGACAAGGGTAAATATGTTTTCCAGATGACAGAGAGTGAAGGTAGATCAAACTGTCTAGTTTATAAATACTGCTGGTTAACAAGAGTGTATCTGTCATGGCTGCTTCGTGCCCCCTCTTCTCTTTACATGATAGTCAGACATGTGTTCTGCTTTCCCTCTTATCTCATAACCGAGCTTACAGAACCTCTCTGGAATGCACTTCTGAGTTTAAAGAAGACATTTATTGTTATTAATTCCCCACCTACAAGTTCCTGAGAGACGAAATTAGTAGATTGGAAGCACATGTTCAAAAGTAGTGGCAGCAATGAAAGCAAAAAATATCAAAGTACTTCTCAGTTGCAATGTACACAGCAAATATAGGTGAAGACATTTATAGCATAACTTCAAAGCAAAGCATAAAAGTCAAAATTCATCACCGTATGGGCAAGTAGAGCCTATATTCAGCTTCATCTTTCTGGGGTCTGCAAGTTGATGACTCCGGTCAACTGCGAGAAAGAGATTCTCTACCCAAACGGGAGGCAGTCAACTGACGTCTATTTCCTGTCTGAAGTCAAGCAGATTTAAATCTAACTCACTGTAGCCCAGAGTCATCCTTAAAAGCAAACTCAGTGTGAGAGCCGAAGAACCTTGGAGAGGGGCCAATTCTCCCGAGCTCACTCGCTCTCAGACTGGATTGCGAGGTAAACACAAAATCTACATGCTTTTATCAGCTAAGGTCTGGTGTGAAGAAAACAGCTTGGTCCATCTTGTGGAAAAACACAGCTTGGAAAAACACAGCTCATCTGCAATGTCTCAACTGCAATGTCTAACCCCAAGCTAAAGCCAATAGGAAGCTAACCTAAATATCAAATGTAGGGGGTCATTCCGACGGGGATGCGGGAGCACCGCCAACAGGCTGGCGGTGCCCCGCAGGGCATTCTGACCGCGGTGGTTTGGCCGCGGTCAGACAAGGAAAACCGGCGGTCTCCCGCCGGTTTTCCGCTGCCCTGGGAATCCCCCATGGCGGCGCAGCTTGCTGCGCCGCCATGGGGGATTCCGACCCCCTCACCGCGATCCTGTTCCTGGCGGCTCCGACCGCCAGGAACAGGATGGCAGTGAGGGGTGTCGTGGGGCCCCTGGGGGCCCTGCAGTGCCCATGCCAATGGCATGGGCACTGCAGGGGCCCCCGTAAGAGGGCCCCACTTTTTATTTCAGTGTCTGCTTTGCAGACACTGAAATACGCAACGGGTGCCACTGCACCCGTCGCACATACCCACTCCGCCGGCTCCATTCGGAGCCGGCTTCCTCGTGGGGAGGGGTTTCCCGCTGGGCTGGCGGGCGGCCCTCTGGCGGTCGCCCACCAGCCCAGCGGGAAAGCCAGAATGGCCTTCGCGGTCTTTCGACCGCGGAGCGGCCATTTGGCGGCTCCCTCCAGGCGGGCGGCTCCCGCCGCCCGCCGGGCTCAGAATGAGCCCCGTAATGTCTAATGTCATGTCAAAGCCAATAGGCAGCTAAGCTGAATATCAAATGTAATGTCTAATGTCATGTCAAAGCCAATAGGCAGCTGAACTGAATACAAAATGTAATGGCTAATGCCATGTCAAAGCCAATAGGCGGAATGGCTAACTCCATGTTAAAGCCAATAGGCAGTTAAACTGGACAAAACATATAGGGGGTCATTCCGACCCCGGCCGGGGATGCGGGAGCACCGCCAACAGGCTGGCGGTGCCCCGCAGGGCATTCTGACCGCGGCGGTTTGGCCGCGGTCAGACAAGGAAAACCGGCGGTCTCCCGCCGGTTTTCCGCTGCCCTGGGAATCCCCCATGGCGGCGCATGGGGATTCCGACCCCCTCACCGCCATCCTGTTCCATGGGGGATTCCGACCCCCTCACCGCGGCTCCGACCGCCAGGAACAGGATGGCGCCGCCAGGAACAGGATGGCGGTGAGGGGTGTCGTGGGGCCCCTGGGGGCCCCTGCAGTGCCAATGGCATGGGCACTGCAGGGGCCCCCGTAAGAGGGCCCCACTTTGTATTATAGTGTCTGCTTTGCAGACACTGAAATACGCGACGGGTGCCACTGCACCCGTCGCACATACCCACTCCGCCGGCTCCATTCGGAGCCAGCTTCCTCGTGGGGAGGGGTTTCCCGCTGGGCTGGCGGGCGGCCCTCTGGCGGTCGCCCACTAGCCCAGCGGGAAAGCCAGAATGGCCTCCGCGGTCGGCTCCCTCCAGGCGGGCGGCTCCCGCCGCCCGCCGGGCTCAGAATGAGCCCCATAATGTGCTACTGGTGAACATTGAGCAACTAATATGCGCAGTGGTGAAACACAAAGTCATTGGTCAAACACAATTAATAGCATCGCAACATGTTATCAAACTTCAAAAGAAGAAAGGTACAAGTAGGAGCAACGTGACCTTAACCCTGGGGGATACAATGATGATACCATACCCCTAGTAGACGTGATTCAAATGAAGGTTTATGCAGCCAAAAAGGGTCTAATTTACTAGGATGCAAACAGAAGGATCTAGAAATCAAACTTGACCCTAGTAGGATTGACCCTGTTTTGGTAATGGACATGTCTTTCTGTGGAGAGGATGTGTGCAGTTATTTACCTGATGTTTTTACTGACATTTTCAGGTTGTTACCCAATTATCAATATCGCATTAAGATTAAGTCCAACACAAAACCAGTTGTCCACAAAGTCCGACCTATACCACATCTCATGCATGAGCCTCTTTAAGCAGAGTTAGACAGATTATTTAAGCAAGCCATTATTGAATCTATAGAAAGCTCTGAATGGTTGGCTCCTGTTGTTATTACCACCAAATCCAATAGGAGAGATATCCGCTTGTATGTGGAGTTAACAGATTTTAACAGCAACATTTGAGTTGATAGACGCCCCTTGCCATACATACATAAGTTGTTGAGCCTGGTCAAGGATGCTTGCTGCTTCAGTGTACTTGATTTGTCATCAGCCTCTCACCAAGTGGAGTTACATGCTCATTCTTGCCCACTCAGCTCCTTTATAACACCCTTTGGAGCCTATTAATACATTTGAATGTCATTTGGTCTGGCGTCCACTCCTATGGTTTTCCATCGTATCATGCATCATAATGTTCGTTACTAATGTCTTGTGCTTCCAAGATGATATTCTGATTTATGGTTCATCTGAAAGAGATCGTGATAAAACTCTTAGGAGTGTCCCACAGAAATTGGCAGAAGGTGGACTCATAAAGAAAGACAAATGTTGCACTGCTCTTGGTTCAGTGGACTATTTGGGACTCATAAACTGGGAAGGGGTAAAACCTGAGATAAACCTTGTTGAAACTATCAGAAGTGCACCAACACCTACCAATGAAGAGGAGTGACGATCCCTTATAGGTGTAGCTGAATACTATGCTAGATTCTTTGATAACTTCTCCAGCAAGGTTGAATCTATGAGATTCCTTCTGAAAAAAGGAGAACAATTAATTTGTCCCAGAATTGTAAATCATTTTTTTTTTAAAGTTAAAACAGTCTATTTCTAATACCCTTACGTTGGAAGTTTGATGTTTCCAAGAAAACGTTTCTGTGACTGATGCTAGTGCCAAAAGATTAGGTGCCACTTTAACACAAACCCTCAACATATATCTTCACAACTAAAGCTTTAGACCATACACCATCCACAATCTCTCTCTAGTTACTAGCACTAGAGGCCTATAACTTTAAGGTTGAGTTTGTTCTTGTTGATGAAAATATCTTAGCAGACTGACGTGCCTACGGCTTAAGGATGTTAGTGAGGATGGAAGTCCAAAGCTTCCTGTGAGCTAAACTAAATATTGGGAAATTAGAAGTTAACTTAGTATTGATAACAGGAAAGGTTTTAGAGGCACAAAAGTAATTCTCCCTGTAGAGCTGCGAGGTAGGATTGTGGATCTGGCATATGAAGACCATTTGAGGAGGAGTCTGTGTAAATCTATAGTCGGATCTAGTTTCTGGTGGCCTGATATGAACTTCGTGGTAGAAGATAAGGTTAGGTTTTGTTACAGTTGTGTTGCGTCCGATGAAACCAATGTGGTGAGAAAAACACCCTGCTGCCCTTTTGAAGTAACCAATGGGTATAAGTTGCTTTGGGTATTATAATACCAATAGATAAGATGGGTTTCTCCAAAAGATTCACAATAAGCTTGATTATCTCTCTTGTTGACCTAATCTACAATGTGTTAATAGTGTTACCACACCCATTTTGATTGAGTTCCTTTGTGAAGTGTTTTACATTGGAGGCATTCCCAAGGTCCTCATCGTGGACAGTGGGGTATAATTTGGCTCGGACCTCATGAAAAGTCTTGTCAAAGAGATGTCCATCAGTCACCTCAAAACGTCTTTATACTGTCCCAGGCAAATGGACAGTTGGAGAGAGCAAACCACATGATCAAAGAGTGGCCTCCCCCTGTTGGTCTTACTCATGTTATTCAGCAAGTGACTGTCCTTCTCCCTGCATCCTCTCTGCTTCTGTCTCTCTCTCTTCAATCGTCTCTGTGCTTTCGCTTGTTTCTCTCTCTCTCTCTCTCTCTCTCTCTCTCTCTCTCTCTCTCTCTCTCTCTCCTCTCTCTCTCTCTCTCTCTCTCTCTCTCTCTCTCTCTCTCTCTCTCTCTCTCTCTCTCTCTCTCTCTCTCTCTCCGGTCTGTCTCTACTCTTTGTTTTACTCCCACCCCGCTCTCTTTCCACACGCCTGCCGCTCTCCCGCTCCTCTCTGCTTTCCTCTGTCTCTGACTCTCTCTCTTGTTTCCTTTCTTACTCTCTCTCTCTCTCTCTCTCTCTCTGCTTCACATCCCTCACTTCCTTTTTTCTTTCTTTCTATCCCTCCCTCTTCCTTTCTAAGCCCCCCTCTTCGCCCCTGTAAGCCCCTCTATTCCTCAGAGCCCAGAGTGTTCACAAAAGGCATGCTGTGACCTGGTCTATTATGGCAAGTGATTAGACGCCACTACCCCTTTGATCAGGCACACTATGAGGTTATAGGCAGGCGTACTGTTCCTTCGTGTTCCGGCACTATGCGGTTATAGGCAGGCGTACTGTTCCTTCGTGTCCCAGCACTATGAGGTTATAGTGAGGCATACTATTCCTTCGTGTCCCGGCACTATGAGGTTATAGGCAGGCGTACTGTTCCTTCGTGTCCCGGCACTATGAGGTTATAGGCAGTACTGTTCCTTCGTGCCCTGGCACTGGCACTTTGAGGTTATAGGCAGGCGTACTGTTCCTTCGTGTCCTGGCACTATGAGGTTATAGGCAGGCGTACTGTTCCTTCGTGTCCCGGCACTATGAGGTTATAGGCAGGCGTACTGTTCCTTCGTGCCCTGGCACTATGAGGTTATAGTCAGGCGTACTGTTCCTTCGTGTCCGGCACCATGAGGTTATAGGCAGGCGTACTGTTCCTTCGTGTCCCGGCACTATGAGGTTATAGGCAGGCGTACTGTTCCTTCGTGTCCCGGCACTATGAGGTTATAGGCAGGCGTACTGTTCCTTCGTGTCCCGGCACTATGTTATAGGCAGGCGTACTGTTCCTTCGTGTCCCGGCACTATGAGGTTATAGGCAGGCGTACTGTTCCTTCGTGTCCTGGCACTATGAGGTTATAGGCAGGCGTACTGTTCCTTTGTGCCCTGGCACTGGAACTATGAGGTTATAGGCAGGCGTACTGTTCCTTCGTGTCCCGGCACTATGAGGTTATAGGCATGCGTACTGTTCCTTCGTGTCCTGGCACTATGAGGTTATAGGCAGGCGTACTGTTCCTTCGTGTCCCGGCACTATGAGGTTATAGGCAGGCATACTGTTCCTTCGTGTCCGGCACCATGAGGTTATAGGCAGGCGTACTGTTCGTTCGTGTCCGGCACCATGAGGTTATAGGCAGGCGTACTGTTCCTTCGTGTCCCTGCACCATGAGGTTATAGTCAGGCGTACTGTTCCTTCGTGCCCTGGCACTATGAGGTTATAGGCAGGCGTACTGTTCCTTCGTGCCCTGGCACTATGAGGTTATATGCAGGCGTACTGTTACTTCGTGCCCTGGCACTATGAGGTTATAGGCAGGCGTACTGTTCCTTCGTGTTCCGGCACTATGAGGTTATAGGCAGGCGTACTGTTCCTTCGTGCCCTGGCACTATGAGGTTATAGGCAGGCGTACTGTTCCTTCGTGTCCCGGCACTATGAGGTTATAGGCAGGCGTACTGTTCCTTCGTGCCCTGGCACTATGAGGTTATATGCAGGCATACTGTTCCTTTGTGTCCCGGCACTATGAGGTTATAGGCAGGCGTACTGTTCCTTCGTGCCCTGGCACTATGAGTTTAAAGGCAGGCGTACTGTTCCTTCGTGTCCCTGCACCATGAGGTTATAGGCAGGCGTACTGTTCCTTCGTGCCCTGGCACTATGAGGTGATAGGTAGGCATACTGTTCCTTCGTGTCCCGGCACTATGCGGTTATAGGCAGGCGTACTGTTCCTTCCTGTCCTGGCACTATGCGGTGATAGGCAGGCATACTGTTCCTTCGTGTCCCGGCACTATGAGGTTATAGGCAGGTGTACTGTTCCTTTGTGCCCTGGCACTATGAGGTTAAAGGCAGGCGTACTGTTCCTTCGTGCCCTGGCACTATGAGGTTATAGGCAGGCGTACTGTTCCTTCGTGTCCCGGCACTATGAGGTTATAGGCAGGCGTACTGTTCCGTCGTGTCCCGGCACTATGAGGTTATAGGCAGGCGTACTGTTCCTTCGTGCCCTGGCACCATGAGGTTATAGGCAGGCGTACTGTTCCTTTGTGCCCTGGCACTATGAGGTTATAGGCAGGCGTACTGTTCCTTCGTGCCCTGGCACTATGAGGTTATAGGCAGGCGTACTGTTCCTTCGTGTCCCGGCACCATGAGGTTATAGGCAGGCGTACTGTTCCTTCGTGTCCCGGCACTATGAGATTATAGGCAGGCGTACTGTTCCTTCGTGTCCCGGCACTATGAGGTTATATGCAGGCGTACTGTTCCTTCGTGCCCTGGCACTATGAGGTTATAGGCAGGCGTACTGTTCCTTCGTGTCCTGGCACTATGAGGTTATAGGCAGGCGTACTGTTCCTTCGTGCCCTGGCACTGGCACTATGAGGTTATAGGCAGGCGTACTGTTCCTTCTTGTCCTGGCACTATGAGGTTATAGGCAGGCGTACTGTTCCTTCGTGTCCCGGCACTATGAGGTTATAGGCAGGCGTACTGTTCCTTCGTGTCCCGGCACTATGAGGTTATAGGCAGGCGTACTGTTCCTTCGTGTCCCGGCACTATGAGGTTATAGGCAGGCGTACTGTTCCTTCGTGTCCCGGCACTATGCGGTTATAGGCAGGCGTACTGTTCCTTCGTGTCCCGGCACTATGAGGTTATAGGCAGGCGTACTGTTCCTTTGTGCCCTGGCACTATGAGGTTATAGGCAGTACTGTTCCTTCGTGTCCCAGCACTATGAGGTTATAGTGAGGCATACTATTCCTTCGTGTCCCGGCACTATGAGGTTATAGGCAGGCGTACTGTTCCTTCGTGTCCCGGCACTATGAGGTTATAGGCAGTACTGTTCCTTCGTGTTCCGGCACTATGAGGTTATAGGCAGGCGTACTGTTCCTTCGTGTCACGGCACTATGACGTTATAGGCAGGCGTACTGTTCCTTCGTGTCCCGGCACTATGAGGTTATAGGCAGGCGTACTGTTACTTCCTGTCCCGGTACTATGAGGTTATAGGCAGGCGTACTGTTCCTTCGTGCCCCGGCACTATGAGGTTATAGGCAGGCGTACTGTTCCTTCGTGCCCTGGCACTATGAGGTTCTAGGCAGGTGTACTGTTCCTTCGTGCCCTGGCACTATGAGGTTAAAGGCAGGCGTACTGTTCCTTCGTGTCCTGGCACCATGAGGTTATAGGCAGGCGTACTGTTCCTTCGTGCTCTGGCACTATGAGGTTTATAGGCAGGAGGTTATAGGCAGGCGTACTGTTCCTTCGTGCCCTGGCACTGGCACTATGAGGTTATAGGCAGGCGTACTGTTCCTTCGTGTCCTGGCACTATGAGGTTATAGGCAGGCGTACTGTTCCTTCGTGTCCTGGCACTATGAGGTTATAGGAAGGCGTACTGTTCCTTCGTGTCCCGGCACTATGAGGTTATAGGCAGGCATACTGTTCCTTCGTGCCCTGGCACTATGAGGTTAAAGGCAGGCGTACTGTTCCTTCGTGCCCTGGCACTATGAGGTTATAGGCAGGCGTACTGTTCCTTCGTGTCCCGGCACTATGAGGTTATAGGCAGGCGTACTGTTCCTTCGTGCCCTGGCACTCTGAGGTTATAGGCAGGCGTACTGTTACTTCATGTTCCGGCACTATGAGGTTATAGGCAGCCGTACTGTTCCTTCGTGTCCCGGCACTATGAGGTTATCAGCAGGCGTACTGTTCCTTCGTGTCCTGGCACTATGAGGTTATAGGCAGGCGTACTGTTCCTTCGTGCCCTGGCACTATGAGGTTAAAGGCAGGCGTACTGTTCCTTCGTGTCCCGGCACTATGAGGTTATAGGCAGGCATACTGTTCCTTCGTGCCCTGGCACTATGAGGTTAAAGGCAGGCGTACTGTTCCTTCGTGTCCCTGCACCATGAGGTTATAGTCAGGCGTACTGTTCCTTCGTGCCCTGGCACTGGCACTATGAGGTTATAGGCAGGCGTACTGTTCCTTCATGTCCTGGCACTATGAGGTTATAGGCAGGCGTACTGTTCCTTAGTGTCCCGGCACTATGAGGTTATAAGCAGGCATACTGTTCCTTCGTGTCCCGGCACTATGAGGTTATAGGCAGGCGTACTGTTCCTTTGTGCCCTGGCACTATGAGGTTATAGGCAGGTGTACTGTTCCTTCGTGCCCTGGCACTATGAGGTTATAGGAAGGCGTACTGTTCCTTCGTGTCCCGGCACTATGAGGTTATAGGCAGGCGTACTGTTCCTTCGTGCCCCGGCACTATGAGGTTATATGCAGGCGTACTGTTCCTTCGTGTCCCGGCACTATGAGGTTTTCGGCAGGCGTACTGTTCCTTCGTGCCCTGGCACTATGAGGTTATAGGCAGGCGTACTGTTCCTTCGTGTCCCTGCACCATGAGGTTATAGTCAGGCGTACTGTTCCTTCGTGCCCTGGCACTATGAGGTTATAGGCAGGCGTACTGTTCCTTCGTGTCCCGGCACTATGAGGTTATCGGCAGGCGTACTGTTCCTTCGTGTCCTGGCACTATGAGGTTATAGGCAGGCGTACTGTTCCTTAGTGTCCCGGCACTATGAGGTTATAGGCAGGCATACTGTTCCTTCGTGCCCTGGCACTATGAGGTTATAGGCAGGCGTACTGTTCCGTCGTGTCCCGGCACTATGAGGTTATAGGCAGGCGTACTGTTCCTTCGTGCCCTGGCACCATGAGGTTATAGGCAGGCGTACTGTTCCTTCGTGCCCTGGCACTATGAGGTTATAGGCAGGCGTACTGTTCCTTCGTGCCCTGGCACTATGAGGTTATAGGCAGGCGTACTGTTCCTTCGTGTCCCGGCACCATGAGGTTATAGGCAGGCGTACTGTTCCTTCGTGTCCCGGCACTATGAGATTATAGGCAGGCGTACTGTTCCTTCGTGTCCCGGCACTATGAGGTTATATGCAGGCGTACTGTTCCTTCGTGCCCTGGCACTATGAGGTTATAGGCAGGCGTACTGTTCCTTCGTGTCCTGGCACTATGAGGTTATAGGCAGGCGTACTGTTCCTTCGTGCCCTGGCACTGGCACTATGAGGTTATAGGCAGGCGTACTGTTCCTTCTTGTCCTGGCACTATGAGGTTATAGGCAGGCGTACTGTTCCTTCGTGTCCCGGCACTATGAGGTTATAGGCAGGCGTACTGTTCCTTCGTGTCCCGGCACTATGAGGTTATAGGCAGGCGTACTGTTCCTTCGTGTCCCGGCACTATGAGGTTATAGGCAGGCGTACTGTTCCTTCGTGTCCCGGCACTATGCGGTTATAGGCAGGCGTACTGTTCCTTCGTGTCCCGGCACTATGAGGTTATAGGCAGGCGTACTGTTCCTTTGTGCCCTGGCACTATGAGGTTATAGGCAGTACTGTTCCTTCGTGTCCCAGCACTATGAGGTTATAGTGAGGCATACTATTCCTTCGTGTCCCGGCACTATGAGGTTATAGGCAGGCGTACTGTTCCTTCGTGTCCCGGCACTATGAGGTTATAGGCAGTACTGTTCCTTCGTGTTCCGGCACTATGAGGTTATAGGCAGGCGTACTGTTCCTTCGTGTCACGGCACTATGACGTTATAGGCAGGCGTACTGTTCCTTCGTGTCCCGGCACTATGAGGTTATAGGCAGGCGTACTGTTACTTCCTGTCCCGGTACTATGAGGTTATAGGCAGGCGTACTGTTCCTTCGTGCCCCGGCACTATGAGGTTATAGGCAGGCGTACTGTTCCTTCGTGCCCTGGCACTATGAGGTTCTAGGCAGGTGTACTGTTCCTTCGTGCCCTGGCACTATGAGGTTAAAGGCAGGCGTACTGTTCCTTCGTGTCCTGGCACCATGAGGTTATAGGCAGGCGTACTGTTCCTTCGTGCTCTGGCACTATGAGGTTTATAGGCAGGAGGTTATAGGCAGGCGTACTGTTCCTTCGTGCCCTGGCACTGGCACTATGAGGTTATAGGCAGGCGTACTGTTCCTTCGTGTCCTGGCACTATGAGGTTATAGGCAGGCGTACTGTTCCTTCGTGTCCTGGCACTATGAGGTTATAGGAAGGCGTACTGTTCCTTCGTGTCCCGGCACTATGAGGTTATAGGCAGGCATACTGTTCCTTCGTGCCCTGGCACTATGAGGTTAAAGGCAGGCGTACTGTTCCTTCGTGCCCTGGCACTATGAGGTTATAGGCAGGCGTACTGTTCCTTCGTGTCCCGGCACTATGAGGTTATAGGCAGGCGTACTGTTCCTTCGTGCCCTGGCACTCTGAGGTTATAGGCAGGCGTACTGTTCCTTCATGTTCCGGCACTATGAGGTTATAGGCAGGCGTACTGTTCCTTCGTGTCCCGGCACTATGAGGTTATCAGCAGGCGTACTGTTCCTTCGTGTCCTGGCACTATGAGGTTATAGGCAGGCGTACTGTTCCTTCGTGCCCTGGCACTATGAGGTTAAAGGCAGGCGTACTGTTCCTTCGTGTCCCGGCACTATGAGGTTATAGGCAGGCATACTGTTCCTTCGTGCCCTGGCACTATGAGGTTAAAGGCAGGCGTACTGTTCCTTCGTGTCCCTGCACCATGAGGTTATAGTCAGGCGTACTGTTCCTTCGTGCCCTGGCACTGGCACTATGAGGTTATAGGCAGGTGTACTGTTCCTTCATGTCCTGGCACTATGAGGTTATAAGCAGGCGTACTGTTCCTTAGTGTCCCGGCACTATGAGGTTATAAGCAGGCATACTGTTCCTTCGTGTCCCGGCACTATGAGGTTATAGGCAGGCGTACTGTTCCTTTGTGCCCTGGCACTATGAGGTTATAGGCAGGTGTACTGTTCCTTCGTGCCCTGGCACTATGAGGTTATAGGAAGGCGTACTGTTCCTTCGTGTCCCGGCACTATGAGGTTATAGGCAGGCGTACTGTTCCTTCGTGCCCCGGCACTATGAGGTTATATGCAGGCGTACTGTTCCTTCGTGTCCCGGCACTATGAGGTTTTCGGCAGGCGTACTGTTCCTTCGTGCCCTGGCACTATGAGGTTATAGGCAGGCGTACTGTTCCTTCGTGTCCCTGAACCATGAGGTGATAGTCAGGCGTACTGTTCCTTCGTGCCCTGGCACTATGAGGTTATAGGCAGGCGTACTGTTCCTTCGTGTCCCGGCACTATGAGGTTATCGGCAGGCGTACTGTTCCTTCGTGTCCTGGCACTATGAGGTTATAGGCAGGCGTACTGTTCCTTAGTGTCCCGGCACTATGAGGTTATAGGCAGGCATACTGTTCCTTCGTGCCCTGGCACTATGAGGTTATAGGCAGGCGTACTGTTCCTTCGTGTCCCGGCACTATGAGGTTATAGGCAGGCGTACTGTTCCTTCTTGTCCCGGCACTATGAGGTTATAGGTAGGCGTACTGTTCCTTCGTGTTCCTGCACTATGAGGTTTTAGGCAGGCGTACTGTTCCTTCGTGTCCCGGCACTATGAGGTTATAGGCAGGCGTACTGTTCCTTCGTGTCCCGGCACTATGCGGTAATAGGCAGGCGTACTGTTCCTTCCTGTCCTGGCACTATGAGGTTATAGGCAGGCGTACTTTTCCTTCGTGCCCTGGCACTATGAGGTTATAGGCAGGCGTACTGTTCCTTCGTGTCCCGGCACTATGCGGTTATGGGCAGGCATACTGTTCGTTCGTGTCCCGGCACTATGAAGTTATAGGCAGGCGTACTGTTCCTTCGTGTCCCAGCACTATGAGGTTATAGTGAGGCATACTGTTCCTTCGTGTCCCGGCACTATGAGGTTAAAGGCAGGCGTACTGTTCCTTCGTGCCCTGGCACTATGAGGTTATAGGCAGGCGTACTGTTCCTTCGTGTTCCGGCACTATGAGGTTATAGGCAGGCGTACAGTTCCTTCGTGTCCCGGCACTATGAGGTTATAGGCAGGCGTACTGTTCCTTCGTGTCCCGGCACTATGAGGTTGTAGTCAGGCAAACTGTTCCTTCGTGTCCCGGCACTATGAGGTTATATGAGGTTATAGACAGGCGTACTGTTCCTTCCTGTCCTGGCACAATGAGGTTATAGGCAGGCGTACTGTTCCTTGGTGCCCTGGCACTATGAGGTTATAGGCAGGCGTACTGTTCCTTCATGCCCTGGCACTATGAGGTTATAGGCAGGCGTACTGTTCCTTCGTGTCCCGGCACTATGAGGTTATAGGCAGGCGTACTGTTCCTTCGTTCCCTGGCACTATGAGGTTATAGGCAGGCGTACTGTTCCTTCGTGCCCTGGCACTATGAGGTTATAGGCAGGTGTACTGTTCCTTGGTGCCCTGGCACTATGAGGTTAAAGGCAGGCGTACTGTTCCTTCGTGTCCTGGCACCATGAGGTTATAGGCAGTCGTACTGTTCCTTCGTGTCCTGGCACTATGAGGGTATAGGCAGGCGTACTGTTCCTTCGTGCCCTGGCACTATGAGGTTATATGCAGGTGTACTGTTCCTTCGTGCCCTGGCACTATGAGGTTATAGGCAGGCGTACTGTTCCTTCGTGTCCTGGCACTATGAGGTTATAGGCAGGCGTACTGTTCCTTCGTCTCCCGGCACTATGAGGTTATAGCCAGGCATACTGTTCCTTCGTGTCCCGGCACTATGAGGTTATAGGCAGGCGTACTGTTCCTTCGTGTCCCGGCACCATGAGGTTATAGGCAGGCGTACTGTTCCTTCGTGTTCCGGCACTATGAGGTTATAGGCAGGCGTACTGTTCCTTCGTGCCCTGGCACTATGAGGTTATAGGCAGGCGTACTGTTCCTTCGTGTCCCGGCACTATGAGGTTATAGGCAGGCGTACTGTTCCTTCGTGCCCTGGCACTATGAGGTTATAGGCAGGCGTACTGTTCCTTCGTGCCCTGGCACTAGGAGGTTATAGGCAGGTGTACTGTTCCTTGGTGCCCTGGCACTATGAGGTTAAAGGCAGGCGTACTGTTCCTTCGTGTCCTGGCACCATGAGGTTATAGGCAGGCGTACTGTTCCTTCGTGTCCCGGCACTATGAGGTTATAGGCAGGCGTACTGTTCCTTCGTGTCCTGGCACTATGAAGTTATAGGCAGGCGTACTGTTCCTTCGTGTCCCTGCACCATGAGGTTATAGTCAGGCGTACTGTTCCTTCGTGCCCTGGCACTATGAGGTTATAGGCAGGCGTAATGTTCCTTCGTGCCCTGGCACTATGAGGTTATAGGCAGGCGTACTGTTCCTTCGTGCCCTGGCGCTATGAGGTTATAGGCAGGCGTACTGTTCCTTCGTGTCCCGGCGCTATGAGGTTATAGGCAGGCGTACTGTTCCTTTGAGTCCCGGCACTAAGAGGTTATAGGCAGGCGTACTGTTCCTTCGTGCCCTGGCACTATGAGGTTATAGGCAGGCGTACTGTTCCTTCGTGTCCCGGCACCATGAGGTTATAGGCAGGCGTACTGTTCCTTCGTGCCCTGGCACTTTACACTATGAGGTTATAGGCAGGCGTACTGTTCCTTCGTGTCCTGGCACTATGAGGTTATAGGCAGGCGTACTGTTCCTTCGTGCCCTGGCACTATGAGGTTATAGGCAGGCGTACTGTTCCTTCGTGTCCCGGCACCAAGAGGTTATAGGCAGGCGTACTGTTCCTTCGTGCCCTGGCACTATGAGGTTATAGGCAGGCGTACTGTTCCTTCGTGTCCCGGCACTATGAGGTTATAGGCAGTACTGTTCCTTCGTGCCCTGGCACTATGAGGTTATAGGCAGGCGTACTGTTACTTCGTGTTCCGGCACTATGAGGTTATAGGCAGGCATACTGTTCCTTCGTGTCCCGGCACTATGAGGTTATAGGCAGGCGTACTGTTCCTTCGTGCCCTGGCACTATGAGGATATAGGCAGGCATACTGTTCCTTCGTGTTCCGGCACTATGAGGTTATAGGCAGGCATACTGTTCCTTCGTGTCCCGGCACTATGAGGTTATAGGCAGGCGTACTGTTCCTTCGTGCCCTGGCACTGGCACTATGAGGTTATAGGCAGGCGTACTGTTCCTTCGTGCCCTGGGACTGGCACTATGAGGTTGTAGGCAGGCGTACTGTTCCTTCGTTCCCTGGCACTATGAGGTTAAAGGCAGGCGTACTGTTCCTTCGTGTCCCTGCACCATGAGGTTAAAGGCAGGCGTACTGTTCCTTCGTGCCCTGGCACTATGAGGTTATAGGCAGGCGTACTGTTCCTTCGTGTCCTGTCACTATGAGGTTATAGGCAGGCGTACTGTTCCTTCATGTCCCGGCACTATGAGGTTATAGGCAGGCGTACTGTTCCTTCGTGTCCCGGCACCATGAGGTTATAGGCAGGCGTACTGTTCCTTCGTGTCCCGGCACTATGAGGTTATAGGCAGGCGTACTGTTCCTTCGTGTCCCGGCACTATGAGGTTATAGTCAGGCATACTGTTCCTTCGTGTCCCGGCACTATGCGGTTATAGGCAGGCATATTGTTCCTTCGTGCCCTGGCACTATGAGGTTATAGGCAGGCGTACTGTTCCTTCGTGTCCCGGCACTATGAGGTTATATGAGGTTATAGACAGGCGTACTGTTCCTTCCTGTCCTGGCTTAATGAGGTTATAGGCAGGCGTACTGTTCCTTCCTGTGCCGGCACTATGAGGTTATAGGCAGGCGTACTGTTCCTTCGTGTCCCGGCACTATGAGGTTATAGGCAGGCGTACTGTTCCTTCGTGTCCCGGCACTATGCGGTTATAGGCAGGCGTACTGTTCCTTCGTGTCCCGGCACTATGAGGTTATAGGCAGGCGTACTGTTCCTTTGTGCCCTGGCACTATGAGGTTATAGGCAGTACTGTTCCTTCGTGTCCCAGCACTATGAGGTTATAGTGAGGCATACTATTCCTTCGTGTCCCGGCACTATGAGGTTATAGGCAGGCGTACTGTTCCTTCGTGTCCCGGCACTATGAGGTTATAGGCAGTACTGTTTCTTCGTGTTCCGGCACTATGAGGTTATAGGCAGGCGTACTGTTCCTTCGTGTCACGGCACTATGAGGTTATAGGCAGGCGTACTGTTCCTTCGTGTCCCGGCACTATGAGGTTATAGGCAGGCGTACTGTTACTTCCTGTCCCGGTACTATGAGGTTATAGGCAGGAGTACTGTTCCTTCGTGCCCCGGCACTATGAGGTTATAGGCAGGCGTACTGTTCCTTCGTGCCCTGGCACTATGAGGTTCTAGGCAGGTGTACTGTTCCTTCGTGCCCTGGCACTATGAGGTTAAAGGCAGGCGTACTGTTCCTTCGTGTCCTGGCACCATGAGGTTATAGGCAGGCGTACTGTTCCTTCGTGCTCTGGCACTATGAGGTTTATAGGCAGGAGGTTATAGGCAGGCGTACTGTTCCTTCGTGCCCTGGCACTGGCACTATGAGGTTATAGGCAGGCGTACTGTTCCTTCGTGTCCTGGCACTATGAGGTTATAGGCAGGCGTACTGTTCCTTCGTGTCCTGGCACTATGAGGTTATAGGAAGGCGTACTGTTCCTTCGTGTCCCGGCACTATGAGGTTATAGGCAGGCATACTGTTCCTTCGTGCCCTGGCACTATGAGGTTAAAGGCAGGCGTACTGTTCCTTCGTGCCCTGGCACTATGAGGTTATAGGCAGGCGTACTGTTCCTTCGTGTCCCGGCACTATGAGGTTATAGGCAGGCGTACTGTTCCTTCGTGCCCTGGCACTCTGAGGTTATAGGCATGCGTACTGTTCCTTCGTGTTCCGGCACTATGAGGTTATAGGCAGGCGTACTGTTCCTTCGTGTCCCGGCACTATGAGGTTATCAGCAGGCGTACTCTTCCTTCGTGTCCTGGCACTATGAGGTTATAGGCAGGCGTACTGTTCCTTCGTGCCCTGGCACTATGAGGTTAAAGGCAGGCGTACTGTTCCTTCGTGTCCCGCACTATGAGGTTATAGGCAGGCATACTGTTCCTTCGTGCCCTGGCACTATGAGGTTAAAGGCAGGCGTACTGTTCCTTCGTGTCCCTGCACCGTGAGGTTATAGTCAGGCGTACTGTTCCTTCGTGCCCTGGCACTGGCACTATGAGGTTATAGGCAGGCGTACTGTTCCTTCATGTCCTGGCACTATGAGGTTATAGGCAGGCGTACTGTTCCTTAGTGTCCCAGCACTATGAGGTTATAAGCAGGCATACTGTTCCTTCGTGTCCCGGCACTATGAGGTTATAGGCAGGCGTACTGTTCCTTTGTGCCCTGGCACTATGAGGTTATAGGCAGGCGTACTGTTCCTTCGTGCCCTGGCACTATGAGGTTATAGGCAGGCGTACTGTTCCTTCGTGTCCCGGCACTATGAGGTTATAGGCAGGCGTACTGTTCTTTCGTGCCCTGGCACTATGAGGTTATATGCAGGCGTACTGTTCCTTCGTGTCCCGGCACTATGAGGTTATCGGCAGGCGTACTGTTCCTTCGTGCCCTGGCACTATGAGGTTATAGGCAGGCGTACTGTTCCTTCGTGTCCCTGCACCATGAGGTTATAGTCAGGCGTACTGTTCCTTCGTGCCCTGGCACTATGAGGTTATAGGCAGGCGTACTGTTCCTTCGTGTCCCGGCACTATGAGGTTATCGGCAGGCGTACTGTTCCTTCGTGTCCTGGCACTATGAGGTTATAGGCAGGCGTACTGTTCCTTAGTGTCCCGGCACTATGAGGTTATAGGCAGGCATACTGTTCCTTCGTGCCCTGGCACTATGAGGTTATAGGCAGGCGTACTGTTCCTTCGTGTCCCGGCACTATGAGGTTATAGGCAGGCGTACTGTTCCTTCTTGTCCCGGCACTATGAGGTTATAGGCAGGCGTACTGTTCCTTCGTGTTCCGGCACTATGAGGTTATAGGCAGGCGTACTGTTCCTTCGTGTCCCGGCACTATGAGGTTATAGGCAGGCGTACTGTTCCTTCGTGTCCCGGCACTATGCGATTATAGGCAGGCGTACTGTTCCTTCCTGTCCTGGCACTATGAGGTTATAGGCAGGCGTACTGTTCCTTCGTGCCCTGGCACTATGAGGTTATAGGCAGGCGTACTGTTCCTTCGTGTCCCGGCACTATGCGGTTATGGGCAGGCATACTGTTCGTTCGTGTCCCGGCACTATGAAGTTATAGGCAGGCGTACTGTTCCTTCGTGTCCCAGCACTATGAGGTTATAGTGAGGCATACTGTTCCTTCGTGTCCCGGCACTATGAGGTTAAAGGCAGGCGTACTGTTCCTTCGTGCCCTGGCTCTATGAGGTTATAGGCAGGCGTACTGTTCCTTCGTGTTCCGGCACTATGAGGTTCTAGGCAGGCGTACAGTTCCTTCGTGTCCCGGCACTATGAGGTTATAGGCAGGCGTACTGTTCCTTCGTGTTCCGGCACTATGAGGTTATAGGCAGGCGTACTGTTCCTTCGTGTCCCGGCACTATGAGGTTATAGTCAGGCATACTGTTCCTTCGTGTCCCGGCACTATGAGGTTATATGAGGTTATAGACAGGCGTACTGTTCCTTCCTGTCCTGGCACAATGAGGTTATAGGCAGGCGTACTGTTCCTTGGTGCCCTGGCACTATGAGGTTCTAGGCAGGCGTTCTGTTCCTTCGTGTCCTGGCACTATGAGGTTATAGGCAGGCGTACTGTTCCTTCGTGTCCTGGCACTATGAGGTTATAGGCAGGCGTACTGTTCCTTCGTGTCCCGGCACTATGAGGTTATAGTCAGGCGTACTGTTCCTTCGTTCCCTGGCACTATGAGGTTATAGGCAGACGTACTGTTCCTTCGTGCCCTGGCACTATGAGGTTATAGGCAGGTGTACTGTTCCTTGGTGCCCTGGCACTATGAGGTTAAAGGCAGGCGTACTGTTCCTTCGTGTCCTGGCACCATGAGGTTATAGGCAGGCGTACTGTTCCTTCGTGTCCCGGCACTATGAGGTTATAGGCAGGCGTACTGTTCCTTTGTGCCCTGGCACTATGAGGTTATATGCAGGTGTACTGTTCCTTCGTGTCCCGGCACTATGAGGTTATAGGCAGGCGTACTGTTCCTTCGTGTCCCGGCCCTATGAGGTTATAGGCAGGCGTACTGTTCCTTCGTGCCCTGGCACTATGAGGTTAAAGGCAGGCGTACTGTTCCTTCGTGTCCCGGCACCATGAGGTTATAGGCAGGCGTACTGTTCCTTCGTGTTCCGGCACTATGAGGTTATAGGCAGGCGTACTGTTCCTTCGTGCCCTGGCACTATGAGGTTATAGGCAGGCGTACTGTTCCTTCGTGTCCCGGCACTATGAGGTTATAGGCAGGCGTACTGTTCCTTCATGCCCTGGCACTATGAGGTTATAGGCAGGCGTACTGTTCCTTCGTGCCCTGGCACTATGAGGTTATAGGCAGGTGTACTGTTCCTTGGTGCCCTGGCACTATGAGGTTAAAGGCAGGCGTACTGTTCCTTCGTGTCCTGGCACCATGAGGTTATAGGCAGGCGTACTGTTCCTTCGTGTCCCGGCACTATGAGGTTATAGGCAGGCGTACTGTTCCTTCGTGTCCTGGCACTATGAGAATATAGGCAGGCGTACTGTTCCTTCGTGTCCCTGCACCATGAGGTTATAGTCAGGCGTACTGTTCCTTCGTGCCCTGGCACTATGAGGTTATAGGCAGGCGTAATGTTCCTTCGTGCCCTGGCACTATGAGGTTATAGGCAGGCGTACTGTTCCTTCGTGCCCTGGCGCTATGAGGTTATAGGCAGGCGTACTGTTCCTTCGTGTCCCGGCGCTATGAGGTTATAGGCAGGCGTACTGTTCCTTTGAGTCCCGGCACTATGAGGTTATAGGCAGGCGTACTGTTCCTTCGTGCCCTGGCACTATGAGGTTATAGGCAGGCGTACTGTTCCTTCGTGTCCCGGCACCATGAGGTTATATGCAGGCGTACTGTTCCTTCGTGCCCTGGCACTGGCACTATGAGGTTATAGGCAGGCGTACTGTTCCTTCGTGTCCTGGCACTATGAGGTTATAGGCAGGCGTAGTGTTCCTTCGTGCCCTGGCACTATGAGGTTATAGGCAGGCGTACTGTTCCTTCGTGTCCCGGCACTATGAGGTTATAGGCAGGCGTACTGTTCCTTCGTGCCCTGGCACTATGAGGTTATAGGCAGGCGTACTGTTCCTTTGTGTCCCGGCACTATGAGGTTATAGGCAGTACTGTTCCTTCGTGCCCTGGCACTATGAGGTTATAGGCAGGCGTACTGTTACTTCGTGTTCCGGCACTATGAGGTTATAGGCAGGCATACTGTTCCTTCGTGTCCCGGCACTATGAGGTTATAGGCAGGCGCACTGTTCCTTCGTGCCCTGGCACTATGAGGTTATAGGCAGGCATACTGTTCCTTCGTGTTCCGGCACTATGAGGTTATAGGCAGGCATACTGTTCCTTCGTGTCCCGGCACTATGAGGTTATAGGCAGGCGTACTGTTCCTTCGTGCCCTGGCACTGGCACTATGAGGTTATAGGCAGGCGTACTGTTCCTTCGTGCCCTGGGACTGGCACTATGAGGTTATAGGCAGGCGTACTGTTCCTTCGTGCCCTGGCACTATGAGGTTAAAGGCAGGCGTACTGTTCCTTCGTGTCCCTGCACCATGAGGTTAAAGGCAGGCGTACTGTTCCTTCGTGCCCTGGCACTATGAGGTTATAGGCAGGCGTACTGTTCCTTCGTGTCCTGGCACTACGAGGTTATAGGCAGGCGTACTGTTCCTTCGTGTCCCGGCACTATGAGGTTATAGGCAGGCGTACTGTTCCTTCGTGTCCCGGCACCATGAGGTTATAGGCAGGCGTACTGTTACTTCGTGTCCCGGCACTATGAGGTTATAGGCAGGCGTACTGTTCCTTCGTGTCCCGGCACTATGAGGTTATAGTCAGGCATACTGTTCCTTCGTGTCCCGGCACTATGCGGTTATAGGCAGGCATATTGTTCCTTCGTGCCCTGGCACTATGAGGTTATAGGCAGGCGTACTGTTCCTTCGTGTCCCGGCACCATGAGGTTATATGAGGTTATAGACAGGCGTACTGTTCCTTCCTGTCCTGGCACAATGAGGTTATAGGCAGGCGTACTGTTCCTTCCTGTGCCGGCACTATGAGGTTATAGGCAGGCGTACTGTTCCTTCGTGTCCCGGCACTATGAGGTTATAGGCAGGCGTACTGTTCCTTCGTGTCCCGGCACTATGAGGTTATAGGAAGGCGTACTGTTCCTTCGTGCCCTGGCACTATGAGGTTATAGGCAGGCGTACTGTTCCTTCGTGTTCCGGCACTATGAGGTTATAGGCAGGCGTACTGTTCCTTCGTGTCCCGGCACTATGAGGTTATAGGAAGGCGTACTGTTCCTTCGTGTCCCGGCACTATGCGGTTATAGGCAGGCGTACTGTTCCTTCGTGCCCCGGCACTATGAGGTTATAGGCAGGCGTACTGTTCCTTCGTGCCCTGGCACTATGAGGTTATAGGCAGGCGTATTGTTCCTTCGTGTCCCGGCACTATGAGGTTATAGGCAGGCATACTGTTCCTTTGTGTCCCGGCACTATGAGGTTATAGGTAGGCGTACTGTTCCTTCGTGCCCTGGCACTATGAGTTTAAAGGCAGGCGTACTGTTCCTTCGTGTCCCGGCACCATGAGGTTATAGGCAGGCGTACTGTTCCTTCGTGCCTTAGCACTGGCACTATGAGGTGATAGGCAGGCGTACTGTTCCTTCGTGTCCTGGCACTATGAGGTTATAGGCAGGCGTACTGTTCCTTCGTGTCCCGGCACTATGAGGTTATAGGCAGGCATACTGTTCCTTCGTGCCCTGGCACTATGAGGTTATAGGTAGGCGTACTGTTCCTTCGTGCCCTGGCAACATGAGGTTATATGCAGGTGTACTGTTCCTTCGTGCCCTGGCACTATGAGGTTAAAGGCAGGCGTACTGTTCCTTCGTGTCCTGGCACCATGAGGTTATAGGCAGGCGTACTGTTCCTTCGTGCCCTGGCACTGGCACTATGAGGTTATAGGCAGGTGTACTGTTCCTTTGTGCCCTGGCACTATGAGGTTATAGACAGGCGTACTGTTCCTTCGTGTCCCGGCACTATGAGGTTATAGGCAGGGATACTGTTCCTTCGTATCCCGGCACTATGAGGTTATAGGCAGGCGTACTGTTCCTTCGTGCCCTGGCACTATGAGGTTATAGGCAGGTGTACTGTTCCTTGGTGCCCTGGCACTATGAGGTTAAAGGCAGGCGTACTGTTCCTTCGTGTCCTGGCACCATGAGGTTATAGGCAGGCGTACTGTTCCTTCGTGTCCCGGCACTATGAGGTTATAGGCAGGCGTACTGTTCCTTCGTGCCCTGGCACTATGAGGTTATATGCAGGTGTACTGTTCCTTCGTGCCCTGGCACTATGAGGTTATAGGCAGGCGTACTGTTCCTTCGTGTCCCGGCACCATGAGGTTATAGGCAGGCGTACTGTTCCTTCGTGTCCCGGCACTATGAGGTTATAGGCAGGCGTACTGTTCCTTCGTGTTCCGGCACCATGAGGTTATAGGCAGGCGTACTGTTCCTTCGTGTTCCGTCACTATGAAGTTATAGGCAGGCGTACTGTTCCTTCGTGCCCTGGCACTATGAGGTTATAGGCAGGCGTACTGTTCCTTCGTGTCCCGGCACTATGAGGTTATAGGCAGGCGTACTGTTCCTTCGTGCCCTGGCACTATGAGGTTATAGGCAGGCGTACTGTTCCTTCGTGCCCTGGCACTATGAGGTTATAGGCAGGTGTACTGTTCCTTGGTGCCCTGGCACTATGAGGTTAAAGGCAGGCGTACTGTTCCTTCGTGTCCTGGCACCATGAGGTTATAGGCAGGCGTACTGTTCCTTCGTGTCCCGGCACTATGAGGTTATAAGCAGGCGTAATGTTCCTTCGTGCCCTGGCACTATGAGGTTATAGGCAGGAGTACTGTTCCTTCGTGCCCTGGCGCTATGAGGTTATAGGCAGGCGTACTGTTCCTTCGTGTCCCGGCGCTATGAGGTTATAGGCAGGCGTACTGTTCCTTTGAGTCCCGGCACTATGAGGTTATAGGCAGGCGTACTGTTCCTTCGTGCCCTGGCACTATGAGTTTAAAGGCAGGCGTACTGTTCCTTCGTGTCCGGCACCATGAGGTTATAGGCAGGCGTACTGTTCCTTCGTGCCCTGGCACTGGCACTATGAGGTTATAGGCAGGCGTACTGTTCCTTCGTGTCCTGGCACTATGAGGTTATAGGCAGGCGTACTGTTCCTTCGTGTCCCGGCACTATGAGGTTATAGGCAGGCATACTGTTCCTTCGTGTCCCGGCACTATGAGGTTATAGGCAGGCGTACTGTTCCTTCGTGCCCTGGCACTATGAGGTTAAAGGCAGGCGTACTGTTCCTTCGTGTCCCGGCACCATGAGGTTATAGGCAGGCGTACTGTTCCTTCGTGCCCTGGCACTGGCACTATGAGGTTATAGGCAGGCGTACTGTTCCTTCGTGCCCTGGCACTATGAGGTTATATGCAGGCGTACTGTTCCTTCGTGTCCCGGCACTATGAGGTTATAGGCAGGCGTACTGTTCCTTCGTGCCCTGGCACTTTGAGGTTATAGGCATGCGTACTGTTCCTTCGTGCCCTGGCACTATGAGGTTAAAGGCTGGCGTACTGTTCCTTCGTGTCCCGGCACCATGAGGTTATAGGCAGGCGTACTGTTCCTTTGTGCCCTGGCACTGGCACTATGAGGTTATAGGCAGGCGTACTGTTCCTTCGTGTCCTGGCACTATGAGGTTATAGGCAGGCGTACTGTTCCTTCGTGTCCCGGCACTATGAGGTTATAGGCAGGCGTACTGTTCCTTTGTGTCCTGGCACTATGAGGTTATAGGCAGGTGTACTGTTCCTTCGTGTCCCGGCACTATGAGGTTATAGGCAGGCGTACTGTTCCTTCGTGCCCTGGCACTTTGAGGTTATAGGCATGCGTACTGTTCCTTCGTGCCCTGGCACTATGAGGTTAAAGGCAGGCGTACTGTTCCTTCGTGTCCCGGCACCATGAGGTTATAGGCAGGCGTACTGTTCCTTTGTGCCCTGGCACTGGCACTATGAGGTTATAGGCAGTCGTACTGTTCCTTCGTGTCCTGGCACTATGAGGTTATAGGCAGGCATACTGTTCCTTCGTGTCCCGGCACTATGAGGTTATAGGCAGGCGTACTGTTCCTTTGTGCCCTGGCACTATGAGGTTATAGGCAGGCGTACTGTTCCTTCGTGTTCCGGCACTATGAGGTTATAGGCAGGCGTACTGTTCCTTCGTGCCCTGGCACTATGAGGTTATAGGCAGGCGTACTGTTCCTTCGTGTCCCTGCACTATGAGGTTATAGGCAGGCATACTGTTCCTTCGTGTCCCGGCACTATGAGGTTATAGGCAGGCGTACTGTTCCTTTGTGCCCTGGCACTTTGAGGTTAAAGGCAGGCGTACTGTTCCTTCGTGTCCCGGCACCATGAGGTTATAGGCAGGCGTACTGTTCCTTCGTGCCCTGGCACTGGCACTTTGAGGTTATAGGCAGGCGTACTGTTCCTTCGTGTCCTGGCACTATGAAGTTATAGGCAGGCGTACTGTTCCTTCGTGTCCCGGCACTATGAGGTTATAGGCAGGCATACTGTTCCTTCGTGCCCTGGCACTATGAGGTTATAGGCAGGCGTACAGTTCCTTCGTGCCCTGGCACTATGAGGTTATATGCAGGTGTACTGTTCCTTCGTGCCCCGCACTACGAGGTTAAAGGCAGGCGTACTGTTCCTTCGTGTCCTGGCACCATGAGGTTATAGGCAGGCGTACTGTTCCTTCGTGCCCTGGCACTGGCACTATGAGGTTATAGGCAGGCGTACTGTTCCTTCGTGTCCTGGTACTATGAGGTTATAGGCAGGCGTACTGTTCCTTCGTGTCCCGGCACTATGAGGTTATAGGCAGGCGTACTGTTCCTTCCTGTCCCGGCACTATGAGGTTATAGGCAGGCGTACTGTTCCTTCATGCCCTGGCACTATGAGGTTACAGGGAGGCGTACTGTTACTTCGTGCCCTGGCACTATGAGGTTATATGCAGGTGTACTGTTCCTTCGTGCCCCGCACTATGAGGTTAAAGGCAGGCATACTGTTCCTTCGTGTCCTGGCACCATGAGGTTATAGGCAGGCGTACTGTTCCTTCGTGCCCTGGAACTGGCACTATGAGGTTATAGGCAGGCGTACTGTTCCTTCGTGTCCTGGCACTATCAGGTTATAGGCAGGCGTACTGTTCCTTCGTGTCCCGGCACTATGAGGTTATAGGCAGGCGTACTGTTCCTTCGTGTCCCGGCACTATGAGGTTATAGGCAGGCGTACTGTTCCTTCGTGTCCTGGCACTATCAGGTTATAGGCAGGTGTACTGTTCCTTCGTGCCCTGGCAGTATGAGGTTAAAGGCAGGCGTACTGTTCCTTCGTGTCCCGGCACCATGAGGTTATAGTCAGGCGTACTGTTCCTTCGTGCCCTGGCACTGGCACTATGAGGTTATAGGCAGGCGTACTGTTCCTTCGTGCCCTGGCACTATGAGGTTACAGGGAGGCGTACTGTTCCTTCGTGCCCTGGAACTGGCACTATGAGGTTATAGGCAGGCGTACTGTTCCTTCGTGTCCTGGCACTATCAGGTTATAGGCAGGCGTACTGTTCCTTCGTGTCCCGGCACTATGAGGTTATAGGCAGGCGTACTGTTCCTTCGTGTCCCGGCACTATGAGGTTATAGGCAGGCGTACTGTTCCTTCGTGTCCTGGCACTATCAGGTTATAGGCAGGTGTACTGTTCCTTCGTGCCCTGGCAGTATGAGGTTAAAGGCAGGCGTACTGTTCCTTCGTGTCCCGGCACCATGAGGTTATAGTCAGGCGTACTGTTCCTTCGTGCCCTGGCACTGGCACTATGAGGTTATAGGCAGGCGTACTGTTCCTTCGTGCCCTGGCACTATGAGGTTACAGGGAGGCGTACTGTTCCTTCGTGCCCTGGCACTATGAGGTTATAGGCTGGCGTACTGTTCCTTCGTGCCCTGGCACATTTTGCTTTGGTCATCGGGCACACTTTGCTCTTTGTGAACAGGGATGTGTAGCTCAGGTGATCAGGTGCAGATCACTCTGGATATCATGCATCATAACCTGCTGATCAGGCGAAGCCTCTCCATGTGACTAAGCACAACTTGCCTTGGTGATCAGGTATACTCAGTATCCTGGTGATTTAACTCACACTGACCTGGTGATCACAGGAGGGGCCCTAGTGAGCAGTCGTTCACTACCCTGTAGATCAGTTACACACTGATTGTGCATCCAGGCCAAGCTGCCCCGGCAACTTTGTTGCTGGGATTGAAGGCTACTCGCTCGAATTAGAGAATTAAAACATGACCTTTTTTTTAAAGAGAAGATTACATTTTTGGAGCCGTGGTTATCAAAGCAATGAATGGTTTCCTTATGTTTCTGTCTGTTCATATTTATAGATTTTTCTCGAAAGAAGTCTGTCCATATTTTTTTGTAAAACGCCCGCAGCGTTTCAAGTAAACCCATTACAATCTCCTTCATTCTGCAGGTTTGATTTCCTTTACTTGTTGCAGCATTATGGCGAAATGCCTTTGTTTGAAGAAGCTCTGCAGGAACTGTTATGGGTTTACCATACCACACCCAACAGTGTAACAGGCATAGCTCTGTTTGCGTCTGTAGAAGGGAGAGCATCTGGTGCTAAAATGTCCCCCATCTGGGGGAAGGATAGCATCAACACTGACGTTGAAAGAGGGGAAATCATGGAAAAGATTAAAGTTCCCCAGTACAGTTATAAGACAAGATATGACACCAGGGAGTCAAAAATATCCAGTGTTTGTCCAGGGTGCTTGGGTACAGATATTTCTCCCCAAGTGACATAGAGAAGATTTAGTGCATTTTTAGTGCCTTGTCAAGTTCAAAGAGTGAGGTGTAAGGTAACTGTTCTGGACAATGGCCAACCTTGGAGTGCAGATGGGGCAGTCAAATGGAACTGCCCTGATTGTATTACAACTGTAAAATCTCACCCACTAATACAAATGATGATCTAGTGGTCTGCAGGAAGGTCCCGACTCGGCATCATGATTATGTTGTGGCTCGAGTAACTCTTTGTACCCACTGGCTCCCGCCTTGCTTTCTCATGGATCATTGGTGACCTGTACTTCAAAGGATTCCTTCCTTGCTATTCTGGTTTACACCCTGGTGCCCCTTACCCCGCCCCCCCTGTTAAAACTGTCCTTACAACCATATTTTCCCTATGGAATGAGATGTGTAATCATGTATGTTACCACGGTATGTTCCTGTGTTCCACGCACCCCTTATCCCTCTTACCTTTAGAATGTACCTTGGAATGCTGACAGCTTCTCGCCTCTCGGAACTGACTGGGCTGTTGGAGTTGGTGATGAACTGTAAAAAGACTGTACCCTTAAGAACGATAATGCATTATTTGCCTTTATCATAAAAAACTGTAAACATTGTGTGCCTAGCGGTACATTTTTGGGGCACAATTTTTGTAACTACTAACAAATACTGTACTACTTTGTATGCTGCATATTACTCAGAAGTAATATGATTATTCACTCCAACAAAACATGCACGTTCCTATGGAACAAGTGTGTAGTTAGTGAAAATCAGTGACACTCCATCAGTGAAATCGATGTACCTCACAGGAGAAGCACTGTTCATATGGTAGATTATGCCCCTTTGGATAGAATGGCAGACAGACTAAAGGCCCTGAGCAAAACACCATATTCAAAAACTAGCAATCACTGTTAATGTGTCAGTATTTGGCCAGGTTGAAATTGATGCCTATATAACCAGGATGTGCACATCAAGCACAAGACAATAACCAAAATGTGTGTGACTGTAGCTCAAATATTCCAAGGTCCTACAAATATATTTTAGAGCTCTGCTAAAATTCGAGGAGGCTGCTCAAATATTCCAGGATGTCAGAACTGATTACTGATGCGCAAATGGGCCTGGTGGCCGATATGCCAAGGATCCATTTACGGTCAGTCGGTGCAAATCCAGACAGACAACACTACCTTGATGTGGTATATCAACAAACAGGGAGGAGTATGGTCGTACCTTCTCTGCAGAGAGGCTCTGCGGCTCTGGTCCTGGGCTCAGGACCATCGGGTTTGTGTAGTGGCAAAACATTTGGCCAGAGTTCTGCATGTTTATGCGGTCAGTCTCAGTTGGTGGTTTTCAGCCAATCACGAGTGGCGTCTTCACCCAGAGGTAGTTTTTCATATCTTCCAGTTGAGGGGAACGCCTCAGATAAACTTGTTTGCCACTCAAGAGAACGTGCACTGCCCGTCATTCTGTAGCCTCCAATATCTGATGCAGGGGGCATTGGGGGAGGCGTTTCAGTTGAGTTGGAGAAACCGGCTTCTTTGCGCATTTCCCCCCATAACTTTGATTTCTCTAGTTCGGAGGATGATTTGCCAAGACCAGGCCCAAGTCCTATTAATAGCCCCAGATTGGCCAAGAAGAGTGTGGTACACAGACCTCTTTCACCTCTCGCTGTACTTTCTGCTCTGTCTCCCTCACAGGAGACCTCTTCTCACAGTCGCAGAAGCAGGTTCTACACCCCCACCTCCAGAGCCTGCACCTTCATGCCTGGAGATTGAACAAGGCAATCTGAGTTCTTGTCTTCCCCCTGAAGTGGTGGATGTTATTTTATCAGCCAGGCGGCACTCTACCAAAACTGTCTATGATGGCAGATGGGTAACATTTGTTAGTTGGTGTGAGGAGAGACACATCGACCCTTTAAAGGCCCATTTGTCTGATATTTTGGGGTTTTCTGTATCCTTAGCGCAACAAGGGTGCTCTGTGGCAACAGTAGTGGGCTATCTTGCCGCATTGTTGGCTTTCATTTGTCTTCCTAATCAACCCTCTTTGTTTAAGTTCTCTATAGTTATTAGATTCCTTAAGGGTTTAACAACCAGGTTTCCTTCCACTCCATTCGTTATGCCTCAGTGGGATTTAAATTTGGCATTAACTTTCTTGATGGGTTCACCATTTGAACCAATGCATAGTTGCCCATTGAGGCTTCTTTCTTTTAAAACAAATTTCTTAACAGCCATCACATCAGCTAGACGCGTGAGTGAGCTGCAAGCTCTTAGTGTAAAACCCCCTTACACTACCTTCCATGTGGTTAAGGTGGTTTTGAGAACCAGGGTGGCTTTCCTGCCTAAGGTAGTTACACCCTTCCATCTGGGGCAGTTTTTAACACTTCCATCTTTTATCCTCCTCCCCACCCATCAAAGGAGGAGGAAAGGCTTCAGAACTGCTGAACAGCTCTTCATTGGCTATATGGGCAAAATGAAAGGCAAAGCTGTCCACAAGAGGACTCTTTCAAGATGGGTAATTCTTTGCATCAAGATTTGTTACTCGCTAGCAAGTAAGGATCCTACTGAGGGCATTAGGGCTCATTCAGCCAGGGCCAAGTCACCCACTTATGCTTTAGCCAGGAGGGTGCTTGTTGTTGATATTTGCTAGGCACCGACTTGGACTTCCCTCCACACTTTTGTGAAACATTATTGTTTAGACTCGGACGTGAGGAGGGATGGCCATTTTGCCCGTTCTGTTCTCCAGGGCTTCTTGGTTTGAACATTCAGGCCCCCACCTCCGATTGAGGGACTGCTTTGGGATTCTAGTCATAAGGTGAGGAATCCACAGGTAGTTGTATCCATCAGAAGAACAAGTTACTTACCTTCGGTAACGCTTTTTCTGGTGTATACAGTAGCTACCTGTGAATTTCTCACAGACCCATCTGCCTCCCCGATCCTACCAACACTAGTTTAGGTTGTATTATTCTTGTATAAGAGAAAATACTTGTACATATTATTTTTTATAAGAGAATGCTTATTAGATTATGTATATATCCATATAAATATATATATATAAAACATATGTAGCTCAAGTTTTGCATATATATATATATATATATATATATATATATATATATATATATATTGAGTTGCACATGTTGTGCTTGTGAAAAAGCTTTTACAGTTGTATATGGGGTTTGTCTTTCAGTTAGCTTTCTGCCTTCCTGGGGAGATGTCCCAATGACTCTCAGGAAAGATAAAAATAGAAGCCTGCATTGGAGAGAGGTGTTTCCTCCCTATCACAGGAAGCCACACAGGTGTTGGCCCAAAAGGCAAGCTGCAAAGGAGAAGCCGCCTTTGAAGAGAAAATGGGTAACACTCAGGAGAGGGGCTGCCCTATTGTTTCAGTAGACAGGCCGGCACTTGGTACAAGGAAGGGGAAGCCAGTGTCAAACCGATTTTCCTGGGGCGTTTAGCCCCTTTGTAGCCTAACCCTCAGATTGGGCTTGAAAGCCCTACATGCCAGGAGAGGGGTGATGCCATATTAAAAGTGGGCAGAATGGTGCATCCTGGGATGCCCAGATGCCACACATTGCAGAAAGTGGTCAGCAGGTGGAAGGGAACCAGTTAGCCCAATGGCTGACAACCATATCCTGCCCTGAAAGCATTATCTGAGTATAAGTAGGATATCCCTGGCACCTCCGAACTCAGATCTCTACTAGACTGGAAGAAGGACCAAGGAAGGACTGCCTTGTTGCATCGTGGAACCAGCAAAGACAGCACTGTCATGCACTGCACCTGGTGGCTACCAAAGGAAAGGGGCTGTGCTTGCCATGTCCTGCTAAAGGAGAGGTCATCTCCAGAGCACAGCCAAAGCCAAGAGACTCCAATGGTCTGCTGAATGGCCTCCTGTTAGCAGCACAGGGACACAACAGCTCAAGAAGCCTGCTAGGGCAAGTTGTTAGCTTAAAGTTGTCAACCCGCTGCCAACCACTGGCGTGGAGCACCAGGGGCCAGGACCCCAACACACAAAGTTGCACCTGAGTTTGCTGAGCCTGGGAGTGCTGTTGAAAAGCAGCTGGGACCCCCAGAGGACAAGTTACCGACACAGGAAGGATTGACCATTGACCCCAATACTGAGTGACTGGTAGTCTAGGGGAGATTGGACTTCTGCCAGCACTGAGATGACTTCAAGGGATTTCAACCCTGTGACCAGGATCACCTTACCCCCTGAATGGACCAAAGAGTAGTGGCAGCAAGACCTCCATCAACCACATCTTAAGCATCCTTCATCACCTGTATCAGGACCTCTTCCGTAGGAAAGCCCTGCAAAGAATTAAAGTGCCTGGAACTGACTGAAGACTTCTTCACCTGCTGAGGTAACTGTTTCTGAGGACCTTGCTGGTCCACTGATGGGCTCCCTACTGGAGTTGGTCACCTAAAGTGACTCCAAAAGACTGCATTACAGGTAACTCAAACTTTTTACTGACAAAATTTCTAAGTGTCAAATTTGTTGAATTTGCCAGTGTTTGTTCGTAGTTGAGTGAATTACTTTGATTTACTATAACTTGTAAATTCTATATCTCCTGAACCCTCCTGTGGATATTTTACATTCAGGTGTCTGAAAATACAGTCCATTTTTAGAAAGTGGTGTCGGATTTCTTAAGTGTCTTGTCTACTTCTTCTAAAATTGTTTTGGTGCTGCTTAAATGCTTCACACTTGTTCCTTTGTGTAAGTCTTGCTGCTTGGAGCCACAGCTATACAGTGTTGAGCTGAAGGTTTGACAAACGAAAACTAAGGGTCCTAAAGGGTTTGGTAAGTGCATTGCATGGTGAGGTCACACAACCACACCATGTAATACACCCCATTTCCTCACATTCATGAATTATAAGAAATGTAAAAATATGTATTTATAGCTAAAACGCAACTGCTTCCCACCTTTTCACTGCTCACTTTCATCTGCTCCCAGTTACGGCGCATATTGAAGAATCCGAGTTTTGACCTGGAAAATTACTTGTTGGACTATGGAAGTCACCTGGAGCATGAGCCCTTATCTCAAGGTACGTGTTTCCTGTGAACCACCATTATACTGTAGCGTCGAGAAGAAACGGAGGTCCATCGATCACTTTGAGATTTTTCTATTAGAGACCCCCACTCCTTAGTGAATGCTTTAAGAATATTATGGACATAATTTTGGGAGTTTTCTTACACCCACAGTTTCCCAGTTGTCTGGTCTCCAGCATTTGTCCCGGCAGAAATTAGGAGCACTTTCATGAACCAACATATTTCCTCAGGTCTCACCAAGGAACAAATGTAATGGCAATCTTGGGCATAGTTGTAATTGGAAGGGGAATCGTTAAAGAGTGATTTTGGTTTGTTGCTGGGACTACATCCCCCTCCCTCTTACGACTCTTTGGTTGGCCTCTTATCAGTTTCTGTGTGATTCTAGTCATATTTATAATAATGTAAGCAGGCATAGAGAGCTCAAATGTGGCTGCAAAGCAACAGAACACAATGTGGAGGAGTCTGGGGTTGGTTTTAAGTCGAGGTGGGGATATGTTGTATTCATCAGAGTTAGGTGGATAGATTGTATGATAGAAGCATGAATACCTAAAGCACGCATGCCCTAACACCCCACCCCTTAAAACAGCACCCCCCCCCCCGCCATGGGGCATAATCCCCCCAGCCCTGAGACCTAAAACGGATCACACTCTGCACCTAAAACTACCCCGACTCACCGCCTAATGCCTAAAACCTTGCCCCATACTTAAAACTACCCCAACCCAGCCCCCTACCCTGAGCATCAAAACTGTCCACAGCCCTGCAAACTGCCCCTTCCCCCAGCCCTGAACTCTAAAACCCTACCCCAACCCTTTTAACTATCCCAGCCCTCCAGCCCAGAGCCCTAAAACCCTGCCCCAGCCCTCACAACTACTCGATTCCCCCCGCCGTGAACCCTAAAATCCTCTCCTACCCCTAATAACTAAACTATCCTGACCCCCCACCCACCTTAAGCCCTTAAAAAAAAAAGTATCCCAACCCTCTTACCTCACCCCTAATAACGAAACTACCCCGACCACCCCACCCGCCCTGACCCCACCCCTGCCCTTATAAACTAAACTACCCCAACACTGATAAGGTGTTGCATGAAGAATGGTATCCTGAGCTGAAGCAGAGGTCAGAGGACAGCCTTCCACGTGCATGGAGTAGTAGCTGAAGGGCCGAGTTTCTTTCTGTCACTGAGCCTCTTAATAGAAGATGCAGAATGTGTTGAATGGGGTTGTGGTGAGAAGTGGGCCCACTAAAAATATCTAGTTTAAATGTTAGTATGCTGAATTTTCTAAGGTATTCGACTCGATGTGCCACAGCATGTACTTGCCTTGGATACCGGCGAATAGAGAATTGTTTACCTCAAAGATCAGTGCTTGAACTGCCATTCTAATGCCCTTTTCGGAAAGGAAGGCCTCACTTTCTGGGGCAGGGATGCTTGTTGATGCCTTGCAAGGTTCGTGAGTGTTGTGAGTTGTAAAAGTGTTAGTCACCGTAGGATTTTCTCTACTGTTTGTAAGAGCTAGAATATCTCCCACAACACGTTTTACATACAATAACGTATAAATTTGAAAGGTGCAAAATTGTGCAGCATTGCTTCTTTTTATATCCAGCCAAACTCCAGAGAGATCAGTACATTTGACTGAAAACTCTGTTATATAACATTATAGGGTATGTTTAAAGCATACATGCTGACCTTGTACACATTGATCTAAAACAAGTGCACGCTGCACATGCCCCTTTCATAACTTTGGAAGAGTACACTATACCATCATTCTCAAACATTTTCTGCCTTTTTACATTTTATTTTAGCCTCAAAGAGCAAGTTTTTTTTTTTTTTTGCTTTAAATGTTTGTATTCTGTTACCTTTTGCCATCCTTTTTTCCTGAAAAACTTTTTTTCCTAGGTATTTTCATGAGGGTGTTTCACATCCTTTTCCCTTTGAATCAGCAATTGGCAAACGTTCAGCCTGCAAATGTAATATCTCAATAGCACATGGCTAGGGGTGGGTGGAACTGCACCATGGAATTCATTCTGTGGAATTCCACAGAGTTACATGAAAATGCAGCAAGATTCTGCAGAGTTCTGCAAACGGGTGGAAATCGAACGTTGCCCTGCTTGTGCTGATTTTTAGCGCTGGGAGCTCATTCCATGCTGAAAAGTCAGTGCGAACACACCACAGGGCTCGCTTAAGGGCCCTTCTTCTCTAGTTGGCTTGGCTGCAGCTTGAGTAGACTTTATACTCGAGCAGCTGTTTTTCACCACAAACAGTTGCAACCGTCCACGTTGCTAGGGGATGCCAATGCTAGTTTGTAGAGTTGTGCGTTAAAAAAAACTCCACCATGGGGCATTTATTTGAATTTGGATGGAACTCTGCGTTAACAAGCGAAACGCAGTGACCAAAATTCTGCCAACTCCACTGGTGTAGTGAAATGTATTGCTCGCTCCTACACATGACCATGAAGTCTGTATGGTTTGTTTTCCTGTCTTATGCACCAATAGCACTGCGATATTCGTAGAAAAATGTAATGTTGGAGACTGAGGGATAGGGAAACTAGGTGAGACTGGCTAACCTATCCACAAAGAGAGGGTCAGGTTCCGTTGTGCCAATTCACTTCCTGAAGTCACAGCAACTCTCAGTCATTGTCAGAGCTGTCAACATTATGATGATGTTCTTCGAGATGTTTTACGTCAAAGCATTTGATGTTGAGGCATCTCATGTGTCAGTGTCGAGGGGGTCAGAGTTTTCTGGGCAGAATTTGAGGGACCAATTGATATTGAAAGACATTTCAGCCTTCGGATAGTCCATGTCTCCATCTGTAACAAGAGCAAGTTTGCCTTTTTTTTTGTGGAAACTTTTGGAAGAGGATTCTTCTGCCATTTGCACCATAAGCCAGAGGCCACTTTTATATGGATGATGTCATCATCATTCCAATTTCTGAATATGACACAACTGTGCAGAAGTACAATGCATCTACATCTTTGTAGGAGAGTACCATCTTGCCTGGCGTGTTACCCCCATTTTTACTTGTGTGTCAGTTTGTTTTTGCCTGTCTCACTGGGATCCTGCTAGCCAGGACCCCAGTGCTCATAAAGTGTCCCCTGTATGTGTTCCCTGTGTGGTGCCTAACTGTATCACTGAGGCTCTGCTAACCAGAACCTCAGTGTTTATGCTCTCTCTGCTTTTAAAATTGTCACTGCAGGCTAGTGACCATTTTCACCAATTCTGATTGGCACACTGGAACACCCTTATAATTCCCTAGTATATGGTACCTAGGTATCCAGGGTATTGGGGTTCCAGGAGATCCCTATGGGCTGCAGCATTTCTTTTGCCACCCATAGGGAGCTCTGACAATTCTTACACAGGACTGCCACTGCAGCCTGAGTGAAATAATGTCCACATTATTTCACAGCCATTTTACACTGCACTTAAGTAACTTATAAGTCACCTATATGTCTAACCCTCACTTAGTGAAGGTTGGGTGCAAAGTTACTAAGTGTGAGGGCACCTTTGCACTAACCAAGGTGCCCCCACATTGTTCAGGGCAAAGGGACTTTGTGAGTGCGGGGACACCATTACACGCATGCACTACATATAGGTCAATACCTATATGTTGCTTCACAATGGTAACTCCGAATATGGCCATGTAACATGTCTAAGATCATGGAATTGTCCCCCATTGCAAATCTGGTATTGGGGTGCCAATCCAATGCATCCCTGGGGCTCCAGCATAGACCCCGAGTACTGACAAACTAGCTCTCTGGGGTTTTCTCTGCAGCTGCTGCCAACCCTCAGACAGGTTTCTGCCCTCCTGGGGTCTGGGCAGCCCAGGCTCTGGAAATGCTTTGAAGGGCACAGATGGCGCCCTCCTTGCATAAGCCAGTCTACACCGGTTCAGGGTTCCCCCAGCCCCTGCTCTGGCACGAAACTGGACAAAGGAAAGGGGAGGTACAACTCCCCTGTCCATCACCACCCCAGGGGTGGTGCCCAGAGCTCCTCCAGTGTGTCCCAGACCTCTGCCATATTGAATGCAGAGGTGTGAGGGCACAATGGAGACCTCTGAGTGGCCAGTGCCAGCAGGTGACGTCGGAGACCCTTCCTGATAGGTGCTTATCTGGTTAGGTAGCCAATCCTCCTCTGAGGGCCATTTAGGGTCTCTCCTGTGGGTTTCTCTTCACATAACGAATGCAAGAGCTCACCAGAGTTCCTCTGCATCTCCCTCTTCGACTTCTGCCAAGGATCGACCGGTTACTGCTCCAGGACGCCTGCAAAACCGCAACAAAGTAGCAAGACGACTACCAGCAACATTGTAGCGCCCAATCCTGCTGGCTTTCTCGACTGTTTCCTGGTGGTGCATGCTCTGAGGACTGTCTGCCTTCACCCTGCACTGGAAGCCAAGAAGAAATCTCCTGTGGGTCGACAGAATCTTCCCCCTGCTAACGCAGGCACCAAACTTCTGCATCACCGGTCCTCTGGGTCCCCTCTCATCTTGAAGAGCGTGGTCCCTGGAACACAGGAGCTGGATCCAAGTGACCCCGACAGTCCAGTGGCCCTTCTGTCCAAATTTGGTGGAGGTAAGTCCTTGCCTCCCCACGCCAGACAGTAATCCTGTGTACTGCATGATCTGCAGCTGCTAGGGCTTCTGTGCACTTTTGCAAGGAATCCTTCGTGCACAGCACAGTCCAGGTCCCCAGCACTCTGTCCTGCATTGCTCAACTTGCTGACTTGACCACCGACTTCGTGGGACCCTCTTTTGTTGTGTTTAGACGACCGCCGTGCTCAGATTTCTTGAACGCCTGTCACATTAGACAAACAGGAAAGTGATCTGCATAAAGAGAGGAAGCTAACACTTCCTGGTTTTTTTAACAAGTATTTCCTTAAAACTGTTTCAGTATTCACATCACACTGATGGATCAAACATTAAAAAAACAATATGATGATTATGCAGTAAATACAAGTTAGATATTAGCCAAATATTAGTGCCGACAAGTATTCCATACCAATAGAATGCACTCCTAGTGTCTATCCAACCTATCTGTGAATGACACAATCGTCCTGGTGGGTGCAGTAGCAATTTATATCCCTTCGTCATCATTTCACAAAGAGGGCTAGGGAAAATATTAAGACCTGCAGGGGTTATTTCCCCAAGATTAAACCACTGTACTGACTAACTGGAGAAAAAAGAAAGTATGAGAGAAAAAGAAGAAAGACTAAACAAAGGCCCTCATTATGACATTGGCCGTAAATCCCACTTACCGCCATGCCGACTGTCGCCAACATAACGCCGCCGCTGTGGATAACCGCCAATCATATTATGACACGCACATACCAATCCATCACTATACAGCCACACACACGTCTGCCAGCCGAAAGGTCAGTGATAAACCGCTGGTAGCAAAACCCACACCGTTACGGCAACAGAACTACGCCCATCACATCATGGCCCATAAATTACTGTGGCGGACATTCAGTGGCGGTAAACCATTGGCGGGACATACTGCCGCACTCAAAATACACACACTCAAACAAAACTACACCACATTGGACAATTCAAACTACACACACCTGACACCCATACACAGCACCACACCCACACACCCACACCACTATAAAACACCCACCCACAATACCCACATCCCTTTACAACTAGAAAGAATTGCCACCAGAGAGAGATACAGCAAGAGCACCCACACCACCAGAGCCACATAACACCATCACCTATACACCATCCACGCACCTTACATCACACACCCAAACACATCACCCCACACACCCTCATCCACACCACTCACACTACACCCATGGCATTACAACGACACCCCAGGTTCTCAGAGGAGGAGCTAAGGGTCATGATGGAGGAAATCATCTTGTTAGAGCCACAGCTATTTGGATCACAGGTGCAGCAGACATCCATTGCTAGGAAGATGGAGCTATGGTGGAGAATCGTGGACAGGGTCAACGCCGTGGGACAGCACCCCAGAACAAGGGATGACATCAGGAAGAGGTAGAACAACCTACGTGGGAAGGTGCGTTCCGTGGCAGCAAGACACCAACCAGCTGTACCTAGGACTAGCGGTGGACCCCCACCTCCTCGCCCACAACTAACAACATGGGAGGAGCAAGTCTTGGCAATCATGCATCCTGAGGGCCTGGCAGGAGTAGAAGGAGGACTGGCTCTGGTAAGTCAAATCTCTATTACTATCACCCCCCCCCTACCTGCATCTCATCACAAACCCCAACCCTTACTCTCACTCCCATCACTTCACCGCCTCCCACATACCCCACCATCATAACCCAATCATCCCAATACCAAGCCCTGCATGCAACACCAATGCATAGACACCCCTCACAGACCTGCATGGACACCTATCACCACTGCATGCACACTGGAGAGAATCACCTACCCCACCAAATAGCAACTCACACAAAGGCAAATCTGCCAGGGCAACAACAACCATAGAGGGCAACACACCCATGCACAATATGTCACACGCAGAAACAATAATACTGCATTCACATCCCCACAGGTACCCCAGCCAATGTCACCGGAGAAGAAGTGCCAGCAACATCCAACCCTGCCCCCAGAAGAGGCCCACAGTGATGACAGCAGCTCTGCTCGCCTGGATCTGGATGACCAACCTGGCTCATCATGGATCTCCGTACAGTCGGTTACCCAGGCACAGTCACAAACCACCACAGAGCCTCCCCCCCTCAGGAAACACCACCATAGCACCCACCCAGCAGGCCCATACCTCTGTCCCCAGGACACGTCAAACAGCAGTGTGTCCACCACTACAGAGACCCCAGGCGACCCCACAAACAAAGGACGATCAGGGACCTGGGGTCAGTGGCAGTGGGCACATGGTTCAGGGGACAGAGGCACAGGACAACAGGGAAGCTGGGAGGACTGCTGTGCGACAGGGGTAGGACAGGCCCAGGGAACTGACTCTCCAGGAGGCACTCACTGTGATCCTTGGAGCATACCAACATTCCCAGGAGACGATGGGCCAGATACTGGACAAGTTGCAGGAGAACATGCGGCTGCTGGAGGGACAGTACTTGGGGATCAGGGAGGACTTGAAGGACATCAACACCACCCTGGTCTCCATTGCAGGGGTGCTGGCAGACATGGCCAACACTATGAGGGAGTCAGTGGCACACCACTGGGTCCCTGACACTAGCCAAACTGATGAACAGTCCTCCACCTCCGCTGCCGCTAGTGGACAGGGGGCCCCACCACAGGAGTAACAGGCCACCAGCAACCCTCCCCCTGCAGAAGGAGAACCACCCCACAAACGTTCCTTGCGATCCAGGCAGAAGCCAGACACTATTGTCAAGACCCCTGCCAGGAAATAAGACTCTCCTGATTGCCACCCTTGTGTCCCACTCTGTCACCCTGTCCACCTTGAAGTGCCATTGCTTCCCTTCCTATCCCCCCTTGGACAATGCACCTGTGATACAAATAGACTGCACTCTATCCTGGACTTTCCTCCATCATCAACCCAGCCCATTCCACTACCCCCTCTACTTCTTAGCACTTAAATAAACACCCTTTGAAAAAATACAAGTATGGAGTATGTCAAGTGATTTAAGTATGTATTCGTTTTTCCAGGTTTAAGCATTTCAATTCAACTTTACAGTAATGTATACATAGGACAGACCTATGGTTGGCTGCAGTCAACACACCAGGAGCGATAGTGGGGCACAAATATCTGCAAATAGAGATGCCAAATGGTACAGTGAGTGGCCATAGAAGTGGGAAAAACAGCCTGCCAGTGACAATGTCAAACACACAACTGTCAATTAAATGTGAAGTTACACTGTCTTACCTGTGTGTCATTGGAAGTACTGATGAATTATTGCACTTCTGCTGTCCTCATCCTCATCCTCTGCCTCCTCATCTTCACTGTCCACAGGGTCCACTGCTGCCACATGGCCACCTCCAGCCTCCTCCTCCTGCAGAAAAGGCACCTGGCGACGCAAGGCAAGGTTACATACAGCATGCTATGATGATCTGGCAGACCTTCTTAGGTGAGTAGCACTCCACTTAGATGGAGGCAACGAAAGCTGGCCTTCAGGAGGTCAAAGGTCCTCTCTATAATTCTTCTTGTTCGCCCATGTGCCTCATTGTAACGTTCCTCTGCCCTTGTCCTGGGATTCCTCACAGGGGTCAGTAGCCATGAGAGGTTGGGGTAACCAGAGTCACCTGCAAATATCGAGGGACAACTGTTAGCCACACACTAACCCTTACGGCCCACACCATACTCATACACCAACATATACTGGGTGGGAACCAGGGCTCACCAATAAGCTGCACCCTGTGCCTCTGGAGTTGAGCCATCACATTTGCGATGCTGCTATTCCTCAGGATAAAGGCATCATGCACCAACCCAGGATATTTTGCATTGACGTGGGAGATGTACTGGTCCGCCAGCACACCATCTGTACATTCATGGAGTGTAATCTCTTTCGATTTCTGAACACCTGTTCATTTCACCAGAGGGGGAGTGGTGGGGGGAGTAAACAAATGCAATATGTGTTCAATCAATTGCCCCAATAACGTTGGGGATATGTCCCATTGCATAGAAATCAGCTTTCACACTGTGGCCAAATCCTCCACCTGGGGGAAAACGATGTAGGTGCACATGTGTTTAATCAGGGCAGACAACACTCTGGTCAGCACTATTAGGAACATTGGCTGAGACATTCCTGCTGCCAAGCCCACTGTCACTTGGAAGGAGCCAGGAAATGGAGCACTGATAGCACTTGCACAAGAGGGTGGATCCCGGTGGGGTGATGGATAGGAGAGTTTAGGTCAGGATCCAATTGGGCACACAGCTCTGTGATTGTGGCCCTGTCCAGTCTATAGGTGAGGATAATGTGCCTGTCCTCCATTGTTGCAAAGTGCACCACAGGTCTGTTCACGGGGGTATGTCTCCATCTCCTATTCATCCGCAGCGGTTGCAATCTATGGGGCAAAATGGTGAGCAGCTGGTCATTATCTCTTAATTCCAACCACTACAGTTCAATGTATGTTGTGATTGTAACAGTATTTTGTTGGAGATGTCCAAATGGTGCATTTGTGTACTGTGACGCAGTTAAGATCCATGCCCCCCCGCCTGTCATGTATGGAGGGACAGGTGGAAATAAGGTAATTCCGCTGACGTTGTGCGCTGTTGCGGGAGCCAGTCGAAAACCACAGTGCAACTCCTCATTGGTTAACATTGGGCCCTATGGGGTACAGCGGCCAATGGTGATGTACGCCGGCGGTGATGGTATGCACAGCCGCGGATGTGACCGCCATTTTCTATCTGTTCACTCACTTGCTACCTGACCTTCAACAGGAGAGGACCTACACTGCATGTGCTGCTGTGATCTGTGTCTGGAACTGACCATGGCTCGTGTGACTGGGGAAAGGGCCCCTGCCTTCACCTCAGCAGAGTTGGAGAGACTGGTGAATGGGGTCCTACCCCAGTACCAAATGATGTATGGACCTTCAGACTGACAGGTGAGTACACCGTGAGTACGATTCATGGTGCGTGATTGCATGGAGTGCTGTGTGTGAAGGCCTCATGTAGGGGGCTATGTCCGTGCTAATGGGGATGGGAAGGGGCATGGTGGGCCATGAGTATAACAGGCAGGACGATCGAACAAATACCTTTCCGTGTGTCCATTTCCCTGTAGGTCAGCGCCAATCAAAAGAAGGGTATATGGCGGGCCATTACCAAGGACGTGCGGACCCTGGGGGTCTACGGCAGGCAGAGCACCTACTGTCGGAAACGGTGGGAGGATCTGAGACACTGGGCACGAAGGACCACGGAGACCCAGCTGGGGATAGCCTCCCAACGAGGAAGAGGTACCCGTCGAACCCTGACCCCACTGATGGCCCGCATACTGGCGGTGGCCTAATCGGAGCTGGATGGGCACTTGGGGGCATCACAGCAGCCAGAAGGGGGTGAGTACAGTGCCCCAATATACAACTTGCGCCTGGTGGGGTGGGATCCGTGTGGGGGGTGTGGGCCCTTTGGGTGCCCCTAGGCCAGGCTTGGTATTGCAGGGTTGGTTCCATGTTGGGCAGGGTTCTGATGTGAAAGTACTCCAACCAAGCTAGTAGGCATCCACTACTGGGCAGGGGTCTGTGGGTCTTAGGTATGTTACAATTGGCGTCCCTATCTATGGCCTGTGACCAGCATTGTGAGTGGTAGTGCATTGCCTAGTGCGTAGGGTTGTTCCCTGTGTGTGAATGTGTTGTGTACGCCAACTGTGGAGCTGTTAGCACCATTGACCAAGTGTATTCTTTGTGTCTCCCCCACCCTTTTGTTTTGTCACCCTGTCCTTATGTGCATTAGCATTATCTGGCGGAGGAGCAGAGGCACCGGGAGCGGAGGGAGCTGCATCCTACTGGACCCAGGATGCAGAATCCACCGACAGTGAGGGCACCAGTGGGACAGAGGGCGAGGGGAGCACCACGGCATAGACAGGAGGGGACAGTTCGGACATGGATTCCTCCTCCGATGGAAGCCCCCTGGTGGTGGCGGACACCTCTGTGCCCACCCCAGCTACAGCCACCACCCCCGTACCAGCAATGCCCTCCCAGCAGCCCCTCAGCGAGTTTCCCGTGCCCACTCACCCTGAAGGGTGGGCATCTCCTTTGCCCCAGGCACCTCACCCCCTGCCCTAGTTAGCCCTGCTGCCCTGAGTGAGGAGGCTATTGACCTACTGCGATCCATCTCTGTTGGGCAGTCAACCATTGTGAATGCCATCCAGGGGCTGGCAGCCCAAATGCAACAGACAAATGCATTCCTGGAGGGCATTCACACTGGCATTCACACTGGCATGGCGGCCCAACATAGATCAGTCCAGGCTCTGGCCTCCTCTATGATGGAAGCCATTGTCCCTGTTTCTAGCCTCCCCCTCCAACTTCCTCTACCCAATCCCATTCCCCTCCACCCCAACCTATTCCAAGCTCACAGTCAGACGAGCATGTACCCAGGACTACACATAAGAGTGGACATGGCAAACACAAGCACCACACTTCATCCCACAGGCACTCACACAAACACCATCCAGAATCAGACATACCAACATCCACTGCCTCCACTGTGGCCCCCTCCTCCTCAACGTCCACCTCCCTCCCAGTTTGTCTCCTCTCACACCTGCATGCACTAAATCCTCATCCACTACCCCCATCACCAGCACACCTAACAGCACACGCCCCTCACTGGCAGTCACAACCCCCACTTCCATGCACACATCCCCTGTGCCCTCTTCCACTGGGTCTGTGCTCCCTCCTCCTAAAGTACACAAATGGACACCCAACAGCCATCAACCTCACAACAACATCCAGCCCATGCACCTGCACCCAAACACAGCAGACAGACACCTCCAACCACCACTCCCTCTTCCTCCACTCCCAAACCATCTCCCGATTCCCGTCCCCATGTCCCTAAGCAGCTTAACCTCTCCACCATTGACCTCTTCCCTCCCCCTCCCCCCGTCCCTCACGTCAGGCCAGGGCGGTCAAATCCCAGGGAAGCACCTCAGCCACCCAGTCCACAGGCACAGAAATGTCCGCAGCTACTCCAGGTGCGAGAGGATTCTAGGCACCAGTCAGCCACCCTGAAAGGGTGCCTGCACCAAGTGCTGCAAGGAAGGGCAAGGAGGCTCCCACAGCTGCTGCAAGGAAGGGCAAGGAGGCACCCCCAGCTGCTGAAAGGAAGGGCAAGGAGCAATCCTCGGCTGCTGAAAGGAAGTGCAAGGAGCAGTCCCCAGCTTCTGCCAAAAGGAGCAAGGAGCCAGCCCCTGATGCTAGCAGGAAGGGCAAGGGGCCTGCACCAGCAGGCAGAAAGGACAAGGGGCTTGGTGCTGGGACTCAATCGGAGCCCCCACCACCAACCATGGTGGTTCAGCCATTCGATGCTGCAGGGGAAGGGCTGGAGCCTCCCCCCACCACTGCAAGCTCACCAGCAGCACCACTACTGCCACCACTGAGCAGCCGGCACCGCTGGCGGACAGTGTGTAGTCCTGCGTCCAGGGGCTGTTGTGCGGCCTGGCCCCAGCAAATCCTGTGGGTCTGACACCCGGGTGAGAGACTGTGACCTTGCACTACCCGCGATCTGCATCACAGGGCACAAAGCTCCCTCCAGAACCAGTGGAAAAGCCATCCACTCACCCTATCCTCCCCAAGATGAAGCTCACTGGGCACAGTGCCCCCTCCAGAACCAGTGGAAGAAGCCATCCACTCACCCCATCCTCCCCAGGATGAAGCTCACTGGGCACAATGCCCCTTCCAGAACCAGTGGAAGAAGCCATCCACTCACCCCATCCTCCCCAGGATGAAGCTTATTGGGCACAATGCCCCCTCCAGAACCAGTGGAAGAAGCCATCCACTCACCCTATCCTCCCCAGGATGAAGCTCAATGGGCACAGTGCCCCCTCCAGAACCAGTGGAAGAAGCCATCCACTCACCCCATCCTCCCCAGGATGAAGCTCACTGGGCACAATGCCCCTTCCAGAACCAGTGGAAGAAGCCATCCACTCACCCCATCCTCCTGAGTATGAAGCTCACTGGGCACAATGCCCCTTCCAGAACCAGTGGAAGAAGCCATCCTCTCACCCCATCCTCCCGAGTATGAAGCTCACTGGGTACAATGCCCCCTCCAGAACCAGTGGAAGAAGCCATCCACTCACCCCATCCTCCCCAGGATGAAGCTCACTGGGCACAATGCCCCCTCCGGAACCAATAGTAGAAGTCACCCACTTGAGAGACTGTGGCCTTGCACTTCCCAGGATCAAGCACAGGGCATATAGCCCCCTCCAGGACCAGTGGCGTTGTACCATCTTCCGGTTGAGGTGCCCCCCCCCTTTATCCGTCTCCCTGAGGTGCCTGCCTATTTTCGACCTGATGCCCCTGCAGTGTTCTCTCTGTGTTGTTGCAGGAGTAAGGTGGGGCCTTGGACTATGTGATGTGGCCCTGTGGCCCACGGACATTTAGGACTGGGCAGTGTCCCTACATTTGTAAATATGTATATACTTTTTTAATTTGATGCACGTATTTATACTATTTTATCTTATTACACTCACTTCAATCAATTTGTTTTGTCCTTGCATTATTCCTGAAGGGTACAGGGTGTATATGTAATGTTACTGCATCTGGTTCTCTGTATGGTGTTGGGGGTGGGGGTGTTGCATGTGTGTGTCATTCTCTTTTTCCTACTCTGTGTGCTAGGTGGCGGTACTCACCGTGGTCGTCTTCGCCGGCCATGGTGTTCGTAATGGAGCAGAAGGTAAAAGAGCATGGGAAAGACATCCAACTCGGGCTCCATGGCGGCGTGGTTGTTCCCTGAGTCTCCACAGGTGAGTCATTTCCCTTCTGTGCAGTGTTTCCGCCAGACTTTTGATGTTGTTGGTACCGCCTCGGAAAAGGTGGCGGATTGGTGTCTCATAATACAGAGGGCGGAACATTGTCTTCCACCTGGCTGTGGTCGGGTACCACTGCGGTGCTTGTTGGTTTCGCCCTGGCAGTCGGTGCGTTGAAGTAGCTGTCTGTCTGAGCGGTTTCCGCTGTGGTCATAATTTCATATTTATTACCGCCGGCCTGTTGGCAGTATTACCACCACTTTATCACCGACCGCCAGGGTCGTAATGAGGGCCAAAGAGGCTTAGCTAAAAAAAAACATCCATTTTAAATGACAAATTCCCCTTCCCCAAAGGTGGCATTTTTCATCTCCAGTTTGGTTTGCTTGTGTCATACACCTGGGGTTTTCTTAGTGGTATAATGTATATCCCTTGACAGGAGACGAAGATCTCTGGTCATAAACTTGGCAACCAGGGGCTGGTACAACACAGCAAGGGGAACTAAAGAGCGACTATGCTACTTGTGCAAATCTCTCAGGATATATCACCCATCTGGCCACAGGGAGACACCGTAATGGTGTGGAGAGTCATGCTAATAATCACACTGGGCAACCCTGAATGATTTAATTGGGGGGGCTTGAAAACACATCTGCAGGAAGCCATGGGGCGTGCAACTTCCATACATCTGATGGCGATGCAGGGAGCCTCATCTTAAGCTCCACTGACTGAGGCCACGAAGGTTGTGGGGGTGCAGATATAGTAGAGTTCTTGGAGGTCAGATATCAGATGTGGCCATTAGTTGTTCCAGGTATTTGTAACTTGTGTCTAAATGTGGTGTATCTCTCTGGTGTGATTTCTGAGTGTGCCAGGCCACAAACTCTGCTTTTGCCCATTTGAGCAGGTCTTGCAGCCAGAGTAACTAAGAGGGGGGACTCTGGAGATTTACGAGCCTTGGCAATGCGCCTTTTTGCTAGGACATACGCTAAGTTGTTTAACCCCTTCACTGCCAGGAGTTTTCCCCTCAGGTGCCAGGTCTTTTTTTGGCTATTTGGGGCAGTTTGCGCTTAGGCCCTCATAAATGTTTATCCACATAAGTTACCCATGCCAACTTTGTGGGTTCCCCTAAAGGAGACCAAGAAATTAGCCAAAATACAGTGAAAATGCCGTTTTTTTTCAAACAAATGGGAATAACGGGCTGCAGAAGAAGGCTTGTGTTTGTTTTCTCCTGAAAATGGCATTAACAATGGGTTTGCAGTGCTAAAATCACAAGCTTCCCAGCTTTCAGGAACAGGCAGACTTAAATCAGAAAACACAATTTTTCAACACAATTCTGGCATTTTACTGCGACATAACCCATTTTTCACTTTTTTGTGTGCTTTCAGCCTCCTTCCAGTTAGTGACAGAAATGGGTGTGAAACAAATGCTGGATCCCAAAAAGCTAAACATTTCTGAAAAGTAGACAACATTCTGAATTCAGCCAGGGGTAAATTGTGTAGTTCTTTCAACAGCTGAAATAAGAAATATTGAAATTGAGTTGAAAAAAAAAACACTTTTTCTCAACATTTTACTCTGTAACTTTTTCCTGCAATTTTAGATTTTTGAAAGCAATATACTGTTACGTCTGCTGGACTCTTCTGGTTGCGGGGATATATAGGGCTTGTAGGTTCATCAAGAACCCTAGGTACCCAGAGCCAATAAATAAGCTGCACCTTGCAATTGGTTTTCATTCTATACCGAGTATACAGCAATTCATTTGCTGAAATATGAAGAGTGAAAAATAGGTATCAAGAAAACCTTTGTATTTCAAAAATGGGCACAAGATAAGGTGTTGAGAAGCAGTGGTTATTTGAATATCTCTGAATTCTGTGGTGTCCATACTAGCATGTGAATCACAGGGCATTTCTCAAATAGACTTCATTTTTACAAAATGTCTTACATTTGGAAAGAAAAAATGAGGAGAAAGACAAGGGGCAATAACACTTGTTTTTCTGTTCTGTGTTCCCCCAAGTCTCCTGATAAAAATGGTACCTCACTTGTGTGGGAAGGCGTAATGCTCGCGACTGGAAACATAACATGGACACATCACATTTTTACATTGAAATCTGGCGTGCTTTTTGCAAAGTGCCTAGCTGTAGATTTTGGCCTCTAGCTCAGCCGGAAACATAGGGAAACGTACCAAACCTGCACGTTTTTTAACCTAGACACCTAGGGGAATATAAGATTGGGTGACTTGTGGGGCTCTCACCAGGTTCTGTTACCCAGAATCCTTTGCAAACCTCAAAATTTGGCTAAAAAAAACCCTTTTTCATCACATTTCGGTGACACAAAATTCTGGAATCTGAGAGGAGCCACAAATTTCCTTCCACCCAGCGTTTCCCCAAGTCTCCCGATAAAAATGGTACCACACTTGTGTGGATAGGCCTAGTGCCCGCGAAAGGAAATTGCCCAAAACGCAACGTGGATACATCACATTCTCCCAAGGAAAACAGACCTGTTTTTTGCAAAGTGCCTAGCTGTGGATTTTGGCCTCTAGCTCAGCCAGCACCCAAGTAAACCTACCAAACCTGCGCATTTTTGAAAACTAGGTACCTAGGGGAATTCAAGATGGGGTGACTTGTGGGGCTCTCACCAGGTTCTGTTACCCAGAATCCATTGCAAACCTAAAAATTGTGCTAAAACATACTTTTTCCTCACATTTCGGTGACACAAAGTTCTGGAATCTGAGAGGAGCCACAAATTTCCTTCCACCCATCGTTCCCCCAAGTCTCCCAATAAAAATGGTACCTCACTTGTGTGGGTAGGCCTAGTGCACGCGAAAGGAAATGCCCCAAAACACTATCTGGACACATCAAAATTATCAAATACAAAACTACCTGTTTTTGCAGATGGGGCACCTGCATTTCTGGTCCTGGGATCAGCAGCCATCTAGGGAAACCAACCAAACCGAGACATTTCTGAAAACTAGACACCCAAGGGAGTCCAGGGAGGTGGATCCCCCAATGTTTTCTTACCCAGAATCCTCAGCAAACCTCACATTCAGCTAAAAACATATTTTTCACACATTTCTGCGTGGGATCACCGCACCAGGACAAATTTCCTACCACCCAACGTTCCCCTCAGTCTCCTGGTAAAAATTATACCTCACTTGTGTGGGTGGGCCAAGTGCCTGTGACAGGGAAAAGCCAAAAACATGTCGAAATTGAGGGGGAACCAAAGCGAGTTCAAAAAGGCAGTTTGAAAAAAAATATTTTTAGGCCGACAAGTTGTAGGAAGGTAGCCTCTTTCTAGCCTTGTTAACCCCACTTTTGGCCTGTTTGTGAGTATATGTCAGGGTGTTTTTACTGTCTCACTGGGATCCTGCTAGCCAGGGCCCCAGTGCTCATGGTGGAAACCCTATTTGTCAATGTGTTTGATATGTGTCACTAGGACCCTGCTAGCCAGGACCCCAGTGCTCATAGTTTGTGGCCTATATGTGTTCCCTGTGTGGTGCCTAACTGTATCACTGAGGCTGTGCTAACCAGAACCTTAGGGTTTATGCTCTCTCTGCTTTAAAATTGTCACTGCAGGCTAGTGACCATTTTTACCAATTCTGATTGGCACACTGGAACACCCTTATAATTCCCTAGTATATGGTACCTAGGTACCCAGGGTATTGGGTTTCCAAGAGATCCCTATGGGCTGCAGCATTTATTTTGCCACCCACAGGGAGCTCACCCCAATATTACACAGGACTGCCACTGCAACCTGAGTGAAATAATGTCCACGTTATTTCACAGCCATTTTACACTGCACTTAAGTAACTTATAAGTCACCTATATGTCTAACCCTCACTTGGTGAAGGTGCAAAGTTACTAAGTGTGAGGGCACCCTGGCGATTTCCCCGTAATTTGTGAGTGCGGGGACACCATTACACGTGTGAACTATATATAGGTCAATACCTATATGTAGCTTCACAATGGTAACTCCGAATATGGCCATGTAACATGCCTGAAATCATGGAATTGTCCCCCCATGCCAAATCTGGTATTGGGGTGCCAATCCCAGGCATCCCCTGGGCTCCAGCATGGACCCCGGGTACTGCCAAACTAGCTCTCTGGGGTTTTCACTGCAGCTACTGCTGCTGCCAACCCACAGACAGGCTTCTGCCCTCTTGGGGTCTGGGCAGCCCTGTCCCAGGAAGGCAGAACAAAGGATTTCCTCTGAGAGAGGGTGTTACACCCTCACCCTTTGGAATAGGTGTTAAGGGCTGAGGAGGAGTAGCCTCCCCCAGCCTCTGGAAATGCTTTGAAGGGCACAGATGGTGCCCTCCTTGCATTAGCGAGTCTACACCAGTTCAGGGATCACCCAGCCCCTGCTCTGATGCAAAACTGGACAAAGGAAAAGAGAGTGACCACTCCCCTGTCCATCACCACCCCAGGGGTGGTGCCCAGAGCTCCTACAGTTTGTCCCAGACCCCTGCCATCTTGAATGCAGAGGTTTGAGGGCAGAGTGGAGGCCTCTGATTGGCCAGTGGCAGCAGGTGACGTCAGAGACCCCTCCTGATAGGTGCTTACCTGGTTAGGTGGCCAACCCTCCTCTGAGGGCTATTTAGGGGCTCTCCTGTGGTTTTCTCGTGAGATAACGAAAGCAAGAGCTCACCAGAGTTCCTCTGCATCTCTCTCTTCAACTTCTGCCAAGGATCGACTGCTGACTGCTCCAGGACGCCTGCAAAACTGCAACAAAGTAGCAAGAGGATTACCAGCAACATTGAAGCGCCTAATCCTGACGCCTTTCTCGACTGTTTCCTGGTGGTGCATGCTCTGAGGGCTGTCTGCCTTCACCCTGCACTGGAAGCCAAGAAGAAATCTCTTGTGGGTCGACGGAATCTCCCTTCTAATGCAGGCACCAAACTTCTGCATCACCGGTCCTCTGGGTCCCCTCTCATCTTGACGAGCGTGGTCCCTGGAACACAGGAGCTGGATCCAAGTGACCCTGACAGTCCAGTGGTCCTTCTGTCCAAATTTGGTGGAGGTAAGTCCTTGCCTCCCAACGCCAGGCAGTAATCCTGTGTGCTGCATGATCTGCAGCTGCTAGGGCTTCTGTGCACTTTTTCAAGGAATCCTTTGTGCACAGCATAGCCCATGTCCCCAGCACTCCGTCCTGCATTGCTCAACTCGCTGAGTTGACCACCGACTTCGTGGGACCCTCTTTTGTTGTGCTGAGATGACCGGCGTGCTCAGATTTCTTGAACGCCTGTTCAAGTGCTTCTGCGGGTGCTGCCTGCTTCTGCGTTGGCTCTCTGTGCTGCTGAGCGCCCCCTCTGTCTCCTCCTCCAAGGGGCGACCTCCTGGTCCTTCCTGGGCCTGGGCAGCACCCATTTTCTTCAACTGCGACTCTTGCAGCTATCAAGGCTTGTTTGCGGTCTTTCTACGTGGAAACAACTCCGCATCCTTCAGCACGCCGTGAGACATCTTCTGTGCAAAGGAGAAGTTGCTGGCACCTTCAGCTGTTGCAGAATCTTCAGCTTCTTCCACCTGGAGGCAGCCCTTTTGCACCTTCATCCGGGGTTTAGTGGGCTCCTGCCCCCCCGGACACTTGCGTGACTCTTGGACTTGGTCCCCTTCCTTTACAGTTCCTCAGGTCCAGGAATCTGTCTTCAGTGCTTTGCAGTCAGTTGTTGCCTTTGCAGAATCCCCTATCACGACTTTCCTGTGCTTCTGGGGTAGTAGGGTAACTTTACTCCTACTTTTCAGGGTCTTGGGATGGGGTATCTGGGACACCCTTATTGTTTTCTTACACTCTCAGCGACCCTCTACACACTACACTAGGTCTGGGGTCCATTTGTGGTTCGCATTCCACTTTTCGAGTATATGGTTTGTGTTGTCCCTAGGCCTATTGTGTCCTATTGCATCCTATTGTATTCTACAGTGTTTGCACTACTTTTCTAACTGTTTACCTACCTGATTTGGTTTGTGTGTATATTTTGTGTATTTTACTTACCTCCTAAGGGAGTATATCCTCTGAGATACTTTTGGCATATTGTCACTAATGTAAAGTACCTTTCTTTTTAGTAACTCTGAGTATTGTGTTTCTTATAGTGCTATATGATATAAGTGGTTTAGTAGGAGCTTTGAATGTCTCCTAGTTCAGCCTAAGCTGCTCTGCTATAGCTACCCCTTATCAGCCTAGGCTGCTAGAACACTACCAATCTACTAATAAGGGATAACCGAACCTGGCACAAGGTGTAAGTACCATCAGGTACCCACTATAAGCCAGGCCAGCCTCCTACACAAGTGCAGCAGAATTGTTATCAGTATAGATGAGACAGTGCTGGGTGGTAGGAATTTTGTGGTTCTCTTCCAGGGGATTCTGGGATCCACATGTATATGTATCAAATGTATATAAAAAATGATAATTCTATTAGAGAATTTTAATACAAATATATGATATACATGTGTAAGCAATAATGCATTCTATGTTGAGAAACAGACTAAAAATGCTTTATTTTTTTGTGAAGTTTAAAACAAAATTAAACTCTTCAATTATAGGTAAAACCTTTCTGCAATCAAAGTAGAGAGCATAGAAAGTATAAACAATCCACTGTAAAAGAAAAACTACATTGAAAATAAAGGAGCATTATTAGCCAATAGGCTGCATGCTGGTTAACACAGCAGAACCAAAAAACTGGCACCGTGCCTTTAAGGGCCTGGGCACCTCCAGTATCCCACCATCCCTCAGAGGTGAGAGTGAGGTGACAGTTGGTTCAGTTAGGTCAGTTCTTTTTTCTGGCTCCTTCTGTTAGGATTCTGGAGCATTGAGCTCTCATTTTTCTGAGTATTTTACCAGAAAAACCTTCTAAAAACGTTTTTTTCTTTACTTTACTCGACATCTTTACTTATTTCCTGAGTAAAGTAAGATTTGTTCTCTGAGAAATCTCTTCCCTTTTTGTGAAATGCCCTGCTTGTGGCAAAAAGAAGGCCCAGTCAGACCCACACTCAGTTTACATAGGGTGTTTGCCACAGAGTCACTGTCCTGAGACCTGCAAACCCTGTCAGAACCTGTCAAAAAGAACTTTGAAAGACAGAGAAAGAATTCATCTTCATGGCTTACATGATAGAGAGAAAATATAATCTTCATCTCTTCAGAAGAAGGTATCCAGAGAAAAAGATTCTTCTGACAAGCAGAGAGCAAGATAAACCTCAGCAGGTAGGAAGATTCCTGTTTGTTCGCCGTCAAAGTCTTCACTCCCGTCATCACATCAACATCGTCAACCGACATCAAGGAGTTCACCTCCGTCAACGGCGACACAGGCGATGTCAAGGGACATGACGTTGAAGAAACAACCTCCTCCGAGAGATAGATCTCCGTTGGCGGCCACCCACCAATTGACGTCGAGTATGCACAAGCGTTTCTGATACGCTGTCAAGGGCACACCAAGACCCTTTGACAACGAAACAACCAACGCCGAAGAAGACCTCAAGAACAAGATCGAGGTCCATGATGACAGCGACCCAGTCCTCACTATACCAAGTAGGTCAGCTGTAGCATCCTCAAGGGCCTCATCGCACGGACAGCTCTCTACCATAAATCTGTTGCTGAGGTGGTTAAAAAGCCTTAACAAGACTCCGGCTCATCAGTCTCCAGACTTGCAATATTCTCGACTATATTCCCCCTCAGCTTCTTTTCCAAGAACACCATCCCCAACACCTCCAGCCAAGCGGGCAACAGTACCATCTTCAGACCGACCTGATCCACGACGACAGTGCAGTCCTTCTCGGTCACGCACAAGGAGTAGGCCACCACAATCCAGGCAAAGATCAAGATCCTGGGCCCCTAGATCCCGTCACTAGATGCGCAGATCTCCTTCATGGTCCACGGCTTCTGCATCTTCAATCAGAGACTATTCGTCCACACTGACAAATACTCCTCCAGCAAGAGTGTCTCCAGTGGACGACATAACCACTTTTAATGAGGTGTTGGTTAGAGGAGCCCAAAAACTCAATATAGACCTTCCGGAATCTACAACGTCATTGTGGGTAATTTCTGAAACAGTACACCATCGCTCCTCTTTGAGGCAGCTTTTACCGTTAGTTCCTGGTCTTCTGCAGCTAGCCATGGATACCTTCCTGACGCCAGCAAGCCTGCGTGCAGCTCCTGCTCGAATCCTAAAGAAATGTGAGGCCCCAGATCAGGGTCCTTTATTTCTCAGAGCTGATCCTCCACCGGATTCTGTTATTTTAGCTGCCGCCCGAAAGACCCATTTGGTGGCCTCCTCATCAATGGTCCCTCCAGATAAGGAGAGCAAGCATCTGGATTCATTGGGTAGGAAGATGTGTGGTACCTCGGCATTCTTTAGTGCCTCTGCACTTTAGAAAGGTGCGACTGTTCTTTGAGGGGCTCTCTAAACAGGTTCGTAGACAAACTGCCGAGAGAAGACAGACAGGATTTCCAAAAAATGCTTCAGGAAGGAAGCCTAGCAGCCAATCAGGTGATCATTGCGGCTGCGGATGGTTCGGACCTAGTGGCTCATGGATACGCAAACGTCATATGTGCAAGAAGGTCATCTTGGCTTCGTCTCACAGGTCTTCGCTTTGTAGTTGCATCCCAACATTACCAATTCAGGGTACTATCCTTCGGACTAAAATCAGCTCCTCGAACATTTTCCAAATGTGTAGCAACAATAACAGCACACTTGAGTAAGAAAAAGATCTTTATTTACCCGTACCTCGACGATTGGTTATTGAAAGGCAGCACTTTAGACCAAACCTTGAACCACCTCAAAATCGCTGTGGACTCTTTCAACACCCTAGGTCTCTAAGTCAATCTACAAAGTCCATACTAGCTCCAACCCAGAGGCTTCACTACTTAGGAGCGATGCTGGACACAAATCTAGAAAGAGTGTTTCCTTCGGAGGAGAGACTATTATCAATAGGGCAGAAGTGTTGCAGCATTCTTCACACTCTATGACCTACAGTCAGGCAAATAGCTTCTCTACTGGGTTCCATGGACTCCTGCATTTTAATTGTTCCAAATGAACAATTACGCATGAGACCTCTTCAGGAGAACCTGGAAGATCAGTGGAACCAACTCACAGCCAGATGGAAAGACAGAATAAACCTCTCACCTGTGGCAAAAACCTCACTACAGTGGTGGACAACATCTGTTGGTAGGGGCTCCTTTTCATCAGAGTACCCCTACGAGACACTTGCAACGGATGCATCACTACAAAGTTGGGGAGCTCACATGGGCTCTCTCCAAGCCCAAGGTCTCTGGTAGAGAAAAGAGCACCAATACCTCATCAATCTGCTGGAACTGAGGACAGTTCATCTTGCTCTCAAGTCTTTTTACCCATCCATCAAGGGCAACTCCATTTTAGTCCAAACAGACAACATGACCACAATGTACTATTTGAACAAACCGGTGGGAACTCGATCTGGCCCTCTATCTCGAGTGTCACAAGCCATCTTGCATTGGCTACTAGCGAGGAGGCTGTCAATCACAGCTGTTCACCTCCCTGGGGACCAAAACACAAAAGTGGATTCCCTAAGCCGAAATCTCTCAGACTCGCACGACTGGGTGCTTCACGACGACGTTGTAGCAGACATTTTTCGGCTATGGCGGTATCCTCAATTAGACCTGTTTGCCTACGAAACCAACAAAAAATGCCCAGACTTCGCATCCAGGTTTTACCGACCAGGAACAAAATGGAATTCCCTGTTGATAGATTGGTCAGAGACATTTCTCTACGCTTTTCCACCCATTCCCCTAATTTCCATGGTGATCAACAAACTCTACAGGTCCAAAACCAGGATGATACTAATAGCCACCGGAATGGCCCCGCCAGTGGTGGTACACAGATCTTCTCCAGTTATCAGAAAAGCCTCACAAGAGGCTGCCGTGCAGACCGGATCTTCTCCATAGATTAGAGGGGAAAGTTCTACATCACAACTTTCCCTCGCTGAGCTTGACGGCGTGGCTTCTGAATTCCTGCAGTATGGACATCTAGGCCTTTCACAGGAATACATGGATATTTTAAAGGAGTCAAAGACCCTCGACACGACGCTCTTATGCGTTCAAATGGAAAAGATTCTACATGTGGTGCATACAGAATGATTTCAATCCTATTCTGGTTCAAGAGGAGGTTATCCTACCCTACCTCCTTCACCTTGCGAAGTCAGGACTGCAGTTTTTCTCCATTAAGGTATAGTTGTCTGCCATTATGGCTTATCTTAAATCGCCCTCACAAAAGTAATTCTTTACTATGCCAGTGGTTAAGGATTTTCTAGAGGGTTTGAAAAAGGTTTTTCCACCAGTTCGTGCACCTTCATCTCTATGTGAGTTGAATGTGGTCTTGTCTAGACTTATGGCCGCTCCCTTTGAGCCCATTCACAAAGCTTCTTTGTAACACCTTACGTGGAAGACAGCTTTTCTTGATGCCATTACTTCAGCTAGAAGGGTCCGTGAAATTCAGGCTCTCTGTTCAAAAGAACCCTATACAGTTTTTCATGATTTCAGGGTAGTTCTATGGACCCATCCTGGGTTTTTACCTAAGGTGGTTTCTCACTTCCATATAATTCAAACCATATCGCTTCCAACTTTTTTTCCCAAACCTTCTACTCCGGCAGAGAGAACATTGCACTCCCTGGACATGAAGAGGGTACTAAAATTTTATCTTGGTAAGAGTAAGGGCATCAGACAATCTGATCATTAATTTGTAAACTACAGCCACATGAGAACAGACATTGGGGCCGCAAAAAAGACAATTTCAAGGTGGATAGTTCCTTGTATTATGATTGCATACCAATTGGCTAACAAACAATTGGCTGCCAAGCCTAAAGCTCATTCTCCAAGAGGCAAGGCAGCAACAATAGCCCTTCTTAAGAATGCACCCATCTCCAAAATTTGCAAGGCTGCAACATGAAGATCGGTGCATACTTTTACAAGGCATTACTGTCTGGATTCGGATACTAAGAAAGACACTCAAGTGGGTCAGGCTTCATTAAGAAATTTATTTAACTAAGAGAAATAGACTGCTTGTGCTTCTACCTCTCCGTCCGCAGGGATGGGCTTGCTAATCTATTAAGTGTTTATGACTATTGATGGGGATCCCCTGGAAAAGTTACTTAACCTGTAAATCCTAGTTCTCTTCCAGGGGTATCCTCATCAAAGTCATAAACAACCCACCCTTCTCCCGGGAGGTGATTTTAGAGGTGCAGCAGCACTCATTTGTCTAATCTATTTCTTCTTAGCACTGTAAAAAAGGTACTGACCTAACTGTGAACCAACTGTCACCTCACTCTCACCTCTGAGGCATGGTGGGATACTGGAGGTGCTCAGGGCATTAAAGGCACAGTGCCAGTTTTTGGGTTCTGCTGTGTTAACCTGCATGCAGCCTATTGGCTAATAACGCTCCTTTATATTCAATGTAGTTTTTTCTTTTACAGTGGATTGTTTATACTTTCTATGCTCTCTACTTTGATTGCAGAAAGGTTTTTCCTATAACTGAAGAGTTTAATTAAAACAAAAAAAACTTCAAAAAAAATAAAGCATTTTTAGCCTGTTTCTCAACATAGACTGTATTATTGCTTACACATGTATATATTATATTTGTATTAAAATTCTCTACTAGAATTATTATTTTTTATATACATTTGATACATATACATGTGTGTTGATATATGCTCTGGGGTCCCCGCACATGGGCATGAATATTCAGTGTTTATGACTTTGATGAGGATACCCCTGGAAGAGAACTAGGATTTACAGGTAAGTAACTTAGCCATTCCTGCAGATTCTGGAAGGTTCCATCACAAAAATGTGGGAAAAATGTGTGATTTCCAGCAAAGTTGGAGGTTTGCAGGGCATTGTGAGCAACAAAAGGGTGTGGTGCATGTGAAGCACACCACCCTGGAATCACCCATATGTTTAGTTTTCAGATGTGTCTAGGTCTTGTGGATTTTTCTACATAGCAGCGTCCCAAAGTCCAAAAAGTGGAGCCCTCACTATTCCAAGTGGGACGATTTTGAGAGATATCCCAGCTCTCATGGCCCAAATGTAAAACCAAAACCCCAAATAATCAAATGTCCTCTTGTTTGCCGTGGGATAAGATGTTTTAGTGTGCGGGGGGAGAGCTGAAAGACTGTTACCACCTTCAGTTGGGGTGGGGGCATAACCAGGCCCATACTGGTTGGTAGCCACCACCTCAATATTTTATATATTGTTTTAATTACCTGGTATCTAGTATGCTTTCTGCCCTCCGGGGAGTGGATCGGGGGTGATTGCCCCATCTGCCCATCAGTGGGCAGAGCAACTTTGGCCACATTTATTTGGGGTGGGGGTATGGCCATACCCCCACCCTCTTATTTTGTTAAAAAACTTCCCTGGTCGCTGATGGGCTTTCTGTCCCCCTTGGGGACAGATGGGCCTTCCAAAAATATGCTGATCTGCCCCCGGGGGGGGCAAATATGTCCAACAGTAATGTGCCCCTCATGGGGAGTGACCCTTGCCCAGGGGGCTGCCCCCCCCTAAACAAAACACACACACCAATCCCTGGTGCATAAGTGGTTTTTGCTCTCCCGGGGGCAGATCAGCCTAATAGAAATAACCTGAGCTGCCCATAAGGAGAGCAGAAATGGCCTAAAATAAATTTCCCCCCAGGGGAACAACCCTTGCCTAAGGGGTTGCTCCCCTTGCTCCCCTTGCGTGAAACTGATGCAAAAAAATAAAAATCCCTGGTGTCTAGTAGATTGGCCTAATCAAAATAGGCTGATTTGCCTCCAAGGGGAGCAGAGATGGCCTAAAAGAATATTTTCCCCCAAGGGAGCGACCCTTGCCTAAGGGGTCGCTCCCAACATTCATAAAACAATAATAAACAAACAAAAAACATGATCCCTGGTGTCTAGCGGTTTCTGCCCCCCATGGGAGCAGATCGGCCTAATTATAATAGGCCGATCGGCCCCCGTAGGCAGAAATGGCCTAAAAATAAATTGCCCCCCTGGGGAGCAGCCCTTGCCCAAGGGGCCTCTCCCCTCATGACATAAACAACAAAGAAATAAAATTCCCTGGTGTCTAGTGGCATTTCTGCTGCCCGATTGGGCAGCAGAAATACTGAGAGACATGAAAGGAAAGGAAAGCCCTTTCCTCTCCTTTCATGCCTCTCTCGCTCCCTCCACGTGATAGGAGGAGAAATGCTTTTGCATTTCTCCTCCGATCCGCGCTGGAAGCTGACGTCATCAGATGCCACAGAGGGTTTGGGGTGGGGCGGGGGTGGAAGGGAAAGCGATTCCCCTTACATCCCTGCCCAAGGGAGAGGGGTGCCAGGCCCCCGGGAGGAGCGCTAGCGCTTTTCCTGTGGGCCCCTAGCTGGACGTAACCGTTACGTCCAGGGCACCCAAGGGGTTAACTCAATAGCGTATTTGTTTCTCTCTGTGTGTGCTGTGATTCTAAGGAGGCACCAGAGGGGGTCATTAGCAGTGTCCTGCCAGTGATGTCCGTCAGCATTGAGTATACCACTCCCCAAAATTGTCCGATGATGGGGCACAAATGTACCATGTGAAGGGAGTCTTCCTCCGGGTGTGGGCAGCGGATACTCACATGGGTGGCCTACGGAACATCCGATGTATACTTACAAGATATGTCCGGTGTAGGGAGTTAAATTGAGTGTTTTCAGTCAGGAATTCCGAGATGCCCTAAGCACTGGCCCAACTGCAGTATCTCACTGTCTGTTCATAAGGTTCACTCCCAACAAAGCAGTCCAGCCACCTCTCAGGATCGGGAAATGCATAGCAAGGGTGTCCATCAAGGCTCTGTAGAGAGCTGTGATCGCACACCTATCATGGCCGTGGTTGAGCAAAGTATGTAGTGGTGAAAAGGGGTCGGGCACTATCCAATCCAGCCCCCACAGCGCACCCAGCAAGGCCAACAGTGCATTGTAAGACAAGAACTGGCCCTCCTCCAGACCATACTGCTCAGTAAGTTATGGAAAGGACAGCAAGATCTTCTGTGTGTATAGTGAGTCCGGCCTCTCTCCACAATCTGATGTTGTGCTATTCAGCCACCAGATGTAAAGCCGGCAATGCCCACAATGGCAAGTTTGTCGAATGCGGAGGCGGGAGACGTTTGAGCTGAACCTAAGTGTGCCAGCAGCACCTGTCTGCCATAATCAGGTGACCGGTCTGATGTATAGCCCGCCGGTGGTCCATGAGCCAGTCCACTGTAGGGTAATCATCCAAGTCCCTCTGTTTGAACAGCAGTTCCGGGCTGGGGGTGACTGAGAACTGTGCAGCTGCATAATGCAAATCATCATCATCAGAGTAATAGATTAGGCTCTGGTGAGCCTTAAAATTTCAAATAAAGTAAAATACAGTATATGATTATACACAAATATAAAAAGGCATACAAATATAAATACCTCTCATAATTACAATTTCCAGGTTTAAAATACTGACAGCATTTCCTTATTCACAATTTAATGGGACCAAAAATATAGATCAGTAAAAAAAGATTTCTCAGTAATTACTGCAGATCTGCATTGCACTCAGGATAAAATTCAACACAGTATGGCTAATTTCTATACTTCGCAAGCATTGTAAGTGACAAAGGCTGACTCATGAGACCTAATCTCAGATGCTATTAAACTGGGCAGAGGAACTGTCTCCTCAGTGTGATTTAAAGGGAGCAAAATAGGATAAAGTGCTTTGTGCTGTAGGACGTAGAGCCGTCACAGAGGCAGAGGGGAAGTGAGGGAAACCATGCACCTTGGTAGGGAAGGCCAACAAGAAATGTAGGGACTTGAGGTGAAATCTGGTCAATAAAAATGTATGCTGCTTTTTAAGGTTGTCTGTAAATAAAGTGCAGGATGTGGGCTTACTGGAGAGATTGGTTGGAAATGCTCAAGTGCCCCGGCACACCTCTTCACCATACAAATAGATTGGGTGTGTTGGTAGAAAAGCTCTTTCACTTTTTGTGGAGACCAGCTGGCAGAGTCACCAAGGTTAGAAAATTATTCTGGGATGCTCAGCTTTGTAAAAATGTGTTTTATATATTTGAGCCATAGGGTGCCTAGGGAGTTATCCAGGGTCAGACAGTCAGTCAGAACTGTTCTGCAACATTTGAATCTCTGGATTCCTCCAGACTGTAGCCTAGAGTAAGAAGGGCTGTAATTTGACAGTCTTCAACAAAGCCAAACTCAACTTCTTTATGGAACAAAATAACAGGGGTAGATTGGTGGACTGCCAACAGTCTTCTCTGAGATTTATTTTCAATTATTTTTAGGCAATTACTGTTGACATAACCCCACACACTGGCACCAAAGGAAGCAGTGGATACGCATTTACTCTTAAAAACACATAATAATTCTCCCACTGGCTTATGCCCTAACCTTTTAGCAAATTTAAACTCAGCATCATTTGATCTTTGGAATTGCAGGGATCTAGTATTCAGTAAAAATAACCAGTTAAAATCAATATCGACAGGAACACCTAAATACTTAAAATGAGGACTTTAATAATTTCTGATCCACCTAGCGTATATTTTCTAGTTTTGGATAATTTTGGTCCACATTTCATTATAAATGAATTTGTTAGGTTTGTCCTTAATCTCAAAGGATTCATAAGGCTATTAAAAGTGTCCAGTAAGTATTGCAGGCCATTTGCTGTTCATGCTATTAGAAACGCATCGTCTTCGTATAGTAATACAGGGACTAGGCGTGAATTATTCCTCTAAATATCTTTCCCTACAGTGCATAAATAGTCCTCAAGGCCATAAATGTACAATAACAAAAATAAATGGACCAATACAAAGCCCTAACTTACCATAGCTACAAAGGAAAATTGTTCTGATAAGTCCCCTTCACTACTAAACCGAATTTTGGCTGTGGTGTGCACATGATGTTTGTGGAGTAAAGTTATGATTGCACTCTGCCATGATTGACCACAGTTTGGACTGATCCACAGTGTCAAAGGAACAGTGCTATATCCATGAATGCCAAAGGGATGCAGCCTTTTTTGACCCTTTGTATTTTTGTGCCAAAAGACAGGTTCAAACATTGTTCAATGGTTCTTAGACCAGGGCAGAATCCAAATTGGACATCCGAAAGTCCCTGGGTCTCCGCCGCCCATTATTTTAGTTTAGACTGAATTACCCTGCCCAGGATCTTAGCCACGTTATCTAACAGTGAGATTGGTCAGTAGCAATGGGGCAAGTTCTTGTCTCCCTTTTTAAAAATTGGGACATTGATGGCCTCTTGCCATGTCTTAACTAAAGGGCCTACAATCGCAGATCTTATAACATTTGTGATCAATGGTCCCCAAAATTGTGGTAAAGATATATATAGGTCAGATGGGATTATGTCTGGGCCTAGTGCTATATCTAGGGGGCTGCTTTCTATAGCTAAAGTGACATCTGGTACCTCAATAGATCTGCTAAGGACTATAGCAGCATCCTGAACATGCATCTTAGCTGAGTACTGTATTGACAGATCACCATAGCCAAAAGTTTTAAAGAAGTAATCTAAGCATGCTTTGGACAATATAACCATCTCCACCTTTGGTATATCATCTCCTGACAGATGTGGGGAATAAACAGCCTTCTAGAAGGCTCGAGAGTCCTTCAGGGTACTTGCTGCCTTGAGATCGTCCCAGGCGCTCTCCTTTATTTCGATGTTCCTGGTGGCAGTCGCTTCTTTAAATGCTTTACTGGCCAAAACCACCCCTGCCTGGTCTTGTGGTTCCTTGGCAAGAACAAACTTAAGGGATTTATGAGCCTGGGTTCAGGCGTGGTTACCCCATCTAGGATTATCACTGATCTTTGTGGCACTTTTGGTTAGTTTTGCTGCTATATAGATATTCAAAGTGGTATATGCCTCTGTCTGTGGGGCTAGCATCATCCTTCAGAAAAGTAGCGATATGGGCCTGGTAAAACCATCTTTATCGATTTTTTCCCACTTGATATTCAAGCTCTTATTTTTGCTTTATTAAACCCTGTACTGCAGAGGATTTTGGGTGTTTCTGCCCAGGTCAAGTTTTAGTTTGATAGTTAGAGGGTATCTTAAGAGTCTAATCAAACCCTTGTGATTATTAAAAATGGGATCAGTTACTTTTTGAATAATATATAAACAATTATAGAACTTTAATCAAGCTCTATATACGTTGGTACTTGCCTCTGGTCTGTGCTTTTAAGGTCTTGTACCAATATAGGATTACTGGCTCCAGCTACCTTGTTAAACATTTCTCCATATGGGGTGTGCCTTAAGTGTGTGAGGAGTTGGTTAATTTTGGGATAATATTTTCAGATATTAAGATCTTCTACCCAGATGATTAAACGTTCCCTCGTGATCATTCTGGACCTTATGCGGGTATTCCTCTAAGTCATCCACCACCTTGATCACTGTTGAATCAATATAGGTTATCATAAAAATAAACAATAACAAGTCAAAAGATTTCTGTAATTTCAATAAAAGCATATGATATGGTGAGCTAATTACTTCCTGCACAGTCATGCAAACAAGAGCCATGGAAATACAGGTAGCCAGAAACCCTTTTGCCCTTCCTTACTTGGATGTAGTGGCTGGAACATAGTGGATTAAGTATTCATTTATGTGAGGGGTGTCTAACAACCAAGTCTCGTGGCAGCAGATGATTTGATGTAGTTCCACTGTCTTTGCCCAATCTGGATTTTTTTAGCTTGGAGAGCAAGCCTGCCACGTTCCACGCGATTAAGTCCCAAGTCTTTTCCCAGGTAACATTGTCATTAGTCATTGGAGGCTTGGCCATAAGAAGGGGTGTAGGTTCTTTGTCCCCCTCTATACGTTCAGCGATTTGTGGTTATCAGTCCAAATGTGATAAGGATGACAAAGCCTCAAATCTGTTATACAGAGGTAAACTGCCATTTTGGAGACAAATTGTTGCCCTATCTTTTGTTAGGACATTCTGTGGGCCCTATTGATGATGCCATGTGATTGATTTTTGGCCCATAGAAAAAGCCCAGGGGTTGTGCTCTGATACCCTCCAGTTGTGTGGTTGATTGGGAGAGGCAGTATAACAAGGATCGCACTAGGTCCGGTCTTCTAAAGTTTATTATGACACAATTTCCATGTGAAGATTTTACCATAGGGCCAACCCATGAAACCCTACTCATAGAGAGTCAAAATGCTTTCTCAGCCAGTGTCGGAAATGGTCTCACTGCAGAGTCACCCCCAAACTTTTTGCCTTCCTCATTTTTGCTGGCTTTAGGACTCTGTACACTTTACCACTGCTAACCAGTGCTAAAGTGCATGTGCTCTCACCCTAAAACATTTTAACATTGGTTCATTCCCAATTGGCATATTTGATTACTTGTAAGTCCGTAGTTAAGCACACTGCATGTGCCCAGGGCCTGTAAAATAAATGCTCCTAGTGGGCCTACAGCACTGGTTGTGCCACCCACATACGTAGCCCCTTAACCATGTCTCAGGCCTTCCATTGCAAGGCCTGTGTGTGCAGTTTCAAAGCCACTTCGACTTGACATCTAAATGTACTTGTCAAGCCTTCAACCGCCTTTTTCTACATATAAGTCACCCCTAAGGTAGACCCTAGGTAACCCATAAGGCAGGGTGCTATGTAGGTAAACGGCAGGACATGTACATGTGTGTATTATATGTCCTGGTAGTGGAAAACTCTGAAATTAATTTTCCACTACTGCGAGGCCTGCTCCTTTCATAGGCTAGCATTAGGACTGCACTCATATACTGTTTGATTGGTAGATTCCGATCAGAAATGGATAACCAGGTCGTATTTAGTATGGCCAGAATGTTAATTGAAAATCATGCTTATTGATGAGGTTGGATTTTATATTACTATTTTAGAAATGACACTTTTAGAAAGTGAGCATTTTTCTCCACTTAAAAACCATCTGTGCCTTATAGCCTGTCTCCAATCAACGTCTGGGCTGGTTGACAGCTTCCTTGTGCATTTCACCCAGACAACCACAAACACAGGACACTCAGTCATACCTGCACCCATCTGCATACTGAATGAGTCTTCCTGGGATGGAAGGGTGGAGGGCCTGACACTAACATTTCAAAGGCTAGTGGCCTGCCCTCACACAATGGACTGCCAATCCTCCTACTGCAACCCTGGCAGACAGACCTGTTCTGAAAGGGCAACTTGTGCACTTCAAAACCACTCACTGAAGTCTCCCCAACTTCAAAGGCATTTTTGGGTATATAAACTGGGACCCTGACCCCACCAACTTAGGCCATTCTGGACCTGCATCTGCAACCTATCAAGAGGAACTGCCTGGCTGCCCAAAGGTCTCATCTGGACTGCTTTGCTGAGAAGGACTGCTGCCCTGCTGTTGCCCTGCTGCCCTCTGACTTTGCTGAGAAGTGCTCTCCAACGGCTTGGATTGAGCTGCCTCCTGTTTCCTGAAGTCTCTGGGCCAAAAAGACTTAGGGGGTCATTCCGACCCCGGCGGGCCATTCTGACTTTCCCGCTGGGCCAGCGGGCGCCCGCCGGCCCAGCAGGAAAGGCCCTGCAACACAGAAGCCGGCGGTGTTGCAGGGGTGCGACGGGTGCAGTTGCACCCGTCGCTATTTTCACTGTCTGCTATGCAGACAGTGAAAATCATGCTGGGGCCCTGTTATGGGGCCCCTGCACTGCCCATGCCAGTGGCATGGGCAGTGCAGGGGCCCCCAGGGGCCTCACGACACCCGTTCCCGCCATCCTGTTCCTGGCGGTAAAAACCGCCAGAAACAGGCTGGCGGGAAGGGGGTTGGAATGGAGGTTCAGCCCAGCCAGGGGAAATCTGGCGGGAAACCGCCGGATCCCCTTTTCTGACCGCGGCTTTACCGCCGCGGTCAGAATGGGCAGGAAAGCATAGCCAGCCTGTTGGCGGTGCTTTCCGTCGTTCACGGCCCTGGCAGGTTTTACCTCCAGGGTCGGAATGACCCCCTTAATCTCTTCAGGAAACCCCTTTTGCGGTGAAAATCGATGCACCGACTGCCGGAGAAGATGCACAGCCGTTTTTGCGTCAGAGAAATCGCCGCACAGCCAAACCGGAATGACACAGCCTGACTTCGCGAGTAAATATTTAATGCAGTGCCTGCCTTGTGACAGAAAAGTCGACGCACAGCCCTACCGGATTGACGCACAGCCAAACCGGAACAATGCAGCTGATTTCCCGAGTGGAAAATCAACGCAGCGCCTGCCGTGCGACAGACAATTTGACGCATCGCCATACCGCAACGACGCAACACCTTTGACTTCTTCCAGGGTAGGGATTGCCCCGCACCGTCCCTGGGCATCAAAAAGATCCCTGCATCGCAGTGAGGAACCAAGACTGCACACCGAAAAAGACACAAAGCCCCTTGCAGCGTGGAAAGAAACTACGCATCCTCTGTGCAGCGTCGGTAAATTTGATGCACACCCTATTTTTCCACGCTTCTTCTCCTCTGCGGTCTCGGTACGTGTTATTTTTGATGCAAACCATGTACTTTGTGTAATCAAGAGACTACTGTTGATTTTTAAGATTTAAGGCTCTTATTAAACCTCCAAAAGTGATATTTCAACTTGTGCTTATTGAATCTTTATAGTTTTGACCAGATCAATATCATATATTTTTCTAAACCTGTGTGGTGTCTTTTTGTGTTTTTTTCACTGTGTTACTGTATGATTTATTGCACAAATACTTTTCACATTGCCTTGTAAGTTAAGCCTGGCTGCTCAGTGCCAAGCTACCAGATGGTGGGCACAGGTTAATTTGCGTTTTGTGTGACTTACCCTGACTAGGATTGTGGTCCCTACTTAGACAATGGTATATACATCTGCCAACTTGAGATCCCATTTCTAACAGTCAGTAAGTCATTTTATTCAAAAGAGAAGTATGTGATTTGAAGTGCAAGGAGTCTAGTCTTGGTACGTTCTCAAGAACAACTTTATAGGGCGTACACTCCGGGGGGATATGTGGTTGAATATTGTGAGCCTCATTCAAATTTTTACCATAGTGATTTGAGGAAATGAGTATTTTGGGTGCCCTGTTTTTGCTGGCCACTCATCTCAAGGGCCACCAGTTTCTTTTTGGGGGTTGTAAATTGGGTAGCACTAGGATGTCATTTTGGGGCCCGCACAAACTGACGGCTTCCTCTCTTGATCTTTCAGGGTGGGTTCAATTAAACAAATTAGGGTCTGATTTAGAGTTTGGCAGACAGGATAGCCCATCTGCTATATTACGATCCCCATAGGCTATAATTCGATCGTAATACAGTGGATGGGATATCCGTCACATTTGTGACTGAGTAACCCCCTCCGCCAGGATCTAAATCAGGCCCTTAGTGTGTTGCACCTTAACCCGCTAGTCACTCGGACTAACTAGGGTCTGTTCATTTCTCTCCAGTACAGTCATTCTATTCCATAGTTTCCGTTGAGCTAGCTGAACGTTGTCTGGCTTCCCTTCTAGCATATTTAGCTTTGTCATAACCAAAGAGCAAAAAATGGCTAAAGTCCCTAAATTGGCTATCCAGATGATCTAGTTTATACAAGCAATCAGAAGCAATTTTTTGTAATCAGTTTTTCCACATCCACATTCTTTACTGGCTTTTTCTCTGTGGCCTTCTTTCCACTTGGTCCTTGCTTTACTGGAAGAACAAGTATGGGCAGTAGGGCTGGCACTGCTTATATTGGTCGTCTCCCACCTGCTCTTCTTAGGGGTTGGGCTTTCAGAATGGGCTATCGCTTCAAGCAAAGTCAGTATTGGTGAATTTTGGGCAACACATGCGTTGGACTGGACCGGTTTGGCTGGGGTTCTCGTTCATGTAGAAAATGGTTGCCCTACAATTAGATTGTCTAGAGCAATCTGATGAAAACACACTATTTTAAAAAATGATTGTTACTGGGTTTTAACATACAGACAGTTATTTCAATATTAAATAGTCTGGATAGAATGGGCAAAAAACAGTTGTTGTTACTTAGCAACTTCAATGCAATAAAAACAGAGTTAACAGCAGAGGTGAGGTGTGCGTGTGTGTGTGAAGTAGTGAGGAGCGAGATACATGGAAGGGGACTGTAGTATGTGGTGCAGAGAGGGGTGCAAGGATCTGAGGGCCTTGGTAGTTGGTATCAGAGAGTATCAAGTACGGTCCCTGAGTGCTGTGTGTAACCATGTAATGAGGTGATGGCCCTCTCCCATGTTGTACAGAGTGTGGATTATGGAATGCGTTGGAGGCTCCTTGTCTATTATTCCCCAGAGGGATTGGAGGGCCGTAAGTAGGTGCCTGTATGTCAGGTGGTATGGCATAGTCTTGATGTAGCCGCTCAAATTCTGAATTGCGGAAGAGGACTCCTAGTGTGATCAGGGATTGTGAATGCCATTCCGCTATTTGAGAAGCAGTGAAAGGTCCCAGGGGCCCAGGTAAGTCTATGAGGAGGGTCATTGCGGAATATGGAAAGACTTGCGGTATCAGCTGCAAGGCCCTTGTGAGGCACTTTCGGGCCACCCAGGCGAGAAAGGACCAAGATTGCTGTGGGCGGATGGTAGGATGAAAAAGTTGATGTAGGATATTGAGGGGGAGAGTACCCCCCCTCCCCCGAACTGGGTTCGTATGTATTCCTTCCCAATAGCCAGCAGGAGAATCATGGAGTTATGCTGCCAAGTAGTAAATTTCAAAGGATGGGGCTCCCAGGTCCCTCCACCCTACTGGTAGCTGCAGCATACGAAGGGCTTCCTGCCACCACCCTCCCACAGGAAGTCACCTAGCAGTTGATGAATCTTGTGGAAAAAAATCACCGACTGGGGACCACTGCTACGTTTGCAAAGTAGTAAAGGAGGCTGGGAAGGACAATCATTTTTGATAGAGCAATCCTACCTGTAAGGGCTAATGGCAATTTTTTCCAGAAGCCCACTTGCAACTTTATTGCTGTAAGAGTGCACCACAGATTGCCCTTGAACAGGTCTTCCTCATTGTGGTAGAGGCGGTGTAGGAAGCTGACCTGGTATGTGGTGGACACCTATGGGGTTTGCACTTTATACCAGGTCCGGGCAGCCCCGGGGCACTAGGGCTAGAAGTGGTAGTAGCAGGCTTGGTGTGTTTTTTAGGACTGGTGCTTTTACCTGTCCTGTGGCCTTTTTGTCTACAGATGTAGTACCAATGTTTCTTGTGGGAAGAGGAAGAGAATTAGACCCACCCCCAGAAGAGTTTTGTGGGCCTGATGAAGACTTGTTCTTGTTTGATTTGTCCCCACCTTTGTCCCGATTCTTGGAAGAACCCTTCTTCTTGTGGTCACCCCCTGTGGAAGTTTTCCCACCCACCCTAATGCAAACCCATTTGTCTGCCATCTTACCCATTTCTTGGGGAGTCATCCAATTTGAGTCCACGAGGAACGGATGCAGTCTATCAGATGTGCAGTTATTAAGAATTTGCTCTCTCACAAGAAGATTGTACAAGCCCTGATGCACATTGCTGCCATGTAACCAGCCTTCCGGGTACTAGCACTGGGAAGCCTTCGGGTAGCCATGCGTTCTATAAATCCATTAAATTAAATTAAATTGACAGAGCTGTCCACAAAATGTACTGAATCCTGGGAGGACTCATTCCTAGCCTCCCTGAATTTTATTCTATATTCCTCTGTGGTCAACGCAAATCCATCAAGGAGTGCATTCTGAAGTGCTTTATAATTATCTGCATCTTCCTGTCTGATAGTGAGGAGTTTGTCCCTGCCATTGTCAGAAGAGTAAAGCCTTAAGAGGGCTGCCCACTGTTTTTGAGGGACCCTCTAAACCTTACAGACCCTCTCTAAGGCACTGAACCACGTGTGAATGTCATCCCCAACCTTGTAGGTGGGACAATTTTACTTAGGTTCATGGTGTCATAGGAGTCCTCCCTGACCCTGACGCCCCTAAAGTTATTGCTGCCACCATGGGGTGTTAGCCCCACATTCTGCCTTTCCCTTTCCACTGCCAAGGCCTCCCTATCTAGGGCTAGCTGTTGCTACTACAGCCTCAGGGTGGCCTCCTCTAGCCTCAGTTTGCTGAACTCCCTATCTAGGCACACCCCTTCCGAGCTAGAGTGGTTAGTCTCATCAGATACTTCTGAGACACGGGTATGGACAGATGAGTAGAACCTACCCCTCCTCCAGGAGACCCGTTGTACCAACTCCCTGGGAGTAAAAGTGGGCCTACTGGTGTGTGTCCCCTTCTCACTGGCAGGAGTGCTCCCTGTAGGACTAGGGTGTTCCCCAGTTTCTTCCTGGCCCTCTCCAGTGAAATCCAGGTCTACCCTATCTAATACTGAGGGGTCAGTCTCTACCTCCTCCTCTTCCTGGCCTGCGGTGCTCTGGCTATCAGCCCGGGGAGCAATCCTAGGATGAAAATGTTGTTGGGATTTCTCTTCAGCTTCCTAGAAGCACACATCTCCCTCAATTCTTGAAGAGTAAGGCCCTCATACTGAGAGTCTGGGGCCTAAAATGTGTTTTCTACTGAAGACATTTTCCCTAGAGTAGTGTGGGTGCACAGACCTACTCTAAGTAACTAGACCTTCTAAGGGTTTATAGAAAGGGTGATGCTAGACCCCCAACGTACCTAAACTAGAAATCTAGTGACCCTAACTATCAAGGGTAGTGTGCCCTGTGGACTTTCCTGTGGAAAGCTACCAGTGACAGTGGTATGGCAATTGCAAGTGTTTTATCCCACTGCTGCGCCATCAATGTAGGAAGCTGTCCTGGTGTGTGGTGTACACCTATGGTGTTTTTGCCTTATACCAGGTAACCCCTATCGTTTAGTGAAAAGTGTCTAGGAAGCCAGGACTCTCTAGTGGTAGCTATGGTGAGCAGCCAAGACTTGTCTAGGAGGAGTGAAAAGCACTTGCAGTATCACAGTAGTCACATAGTAGCTTATCTCACATGAAAGGAATCACAGAGTGTTGCAAAACAAAAAGTACTTTATTACAGTAACACTGAACTAGATTACTTATAGGCAGTCCCCCAACTGGAGGTACGTACACACTCTGGCCCTCATTATTACATTAGCGGTGACTATTAAAGTGGTGGTAATACCGCCAACAGGCTGGCGATAAATACCACCAAATTATGACCATGGCGGTGAGAACTCCCATAGACAGCCAATGTGCCACACCAACCGTCATGCATTAAAAGCACTCACCGAGGCGATAGCTGTCAACAGCCAGGCACAAGACAAAGTACCGCCCACCATATCATGAAACAGGAACCCGCTATGATTTCCGGGGTGGTGCCAACGCAATCAAAAGCATGGCGGAAACAGAACACAGGAGACGAAAGACTCACATCGGAGACACAGAGAAGGACAAAGCCGCCATGGAACCGGAACTGCAAGTCTTCCCCATTCTCATCTATGCCATGCTCCACCTGGAACACCAACGCAGCCGAAGACGATGACAGTGAGTACAGCCGCCTGGCACACAAGGGAGGGAAGGAGGAAATGGAGAGTGACACACACCATACACACAACCAGCTGCAGACCAAAAATAACTGCACACGACACACGGCATAATAATGCAAGGACAACAAGAATGCAGTAATGAGAATGTATTGATTGTGAACAGCCACCAAATGAACCAATTGGAAGGAAAACAGATATGTACAAATATACACAAAGGGCCAATGCTCAGTCCGAAGTACTAAGGGCACACATGGCCAGAGGGGACAGTCCAAGGCCCAACTCGAGTCCTGATATCATCCTGATAGAACTCTGCAGGGGCATCAGTTTGCAAGTGGGTAGGCACCTCAGGGGGTTGGGGGACACCTCACCCGAATACGGGAACATGCACACTGGCTCTGAAGGGGACTCCATGCCCATTTCTCTCTGCTGGGGAGTGCAAGGTAACAGTCTCTCAGGTGGGGAACATGTCCACTGGTTCTGGAGCGGGCTCCATGCCCATTTCTCTCTGCTGGAGGGTGCATGGTCACAGTCTCTCAGATGGGGAACATGCCTACTGGGGTTGGAGGGGGCCCCTTGTACAGCAGTCCCTGGAGGTTGGCCTACATGCCCTCCGCTGGTGGTGAGAACTGCACTGTCTCATAAGGAGGTGTGGGCTGCACTGTCTCAGAAGGTGAGGGTGAGGGTGCCTCCTGGCGGTCAGGGCTCTGTGACCACTGGTGGTGGTGGGGTCTCCCTGACAGCCTCTGCTGGAGGTAAGTGCTGCACTGTGTCAAGAGGTGAAGGTGCCTCCTGGGCAGCCTCTGTTGGAGGTGAGGGCTGCATTGTCTCAGCAGGTGAAGGTGCCTCCTGGGGAGCCTCTGCAGGAGGAGTGGGCTGCCCTGGCTCACCTGGCGGTGAGTACACTGTGGCCTCCTGACGGCCTCTGCTGGAGTCAAGGGCTTCTTCCCCTTTATGGCATGAGGTGTGGGATCCTTACCCTTCCTGGCAGGGGTTGAGGGCTTCTTCCCCTTCATGGCAGGAGGTGCGGGTTCCGTTTCCTTCCTGGCAGGAGTTGAGGGCTTCTTCCCCTTCATGGCAGGAGGTGATGGCTCCTTTCCCTTCATGGCAGGAGTTAAGGGCTCCTTCCCCTTCATGGCGGGAGTTGATGGCTTCTTCCCCTTCGTGGCAGGAGGTGTGGGATCCTTACCCTTCCTGGCTGGTGGAGTGGGATCCTTCACTGTCTTGCCTCCATGACTAGGAGGTGCCTCCACTGTCCACGTGGACTGTTTGGCTGAGGTGCTGGTATGGGTCATTGGGACCCTGCTCTTACGAGCAGGACGGCGGAGAGGGGGAGGGAAGAGGTCAAGTTGGGCAAGGAAAAGCTTCTTAGGGACAGTGGGGTGGGAGGAGGGATGGGAGTGGAGGTTGAGGGAGTAGTTGTTTGAGGTGTGTGTCTGCTGGACTTGGGTGCAGGTGCATGGGCAGTGTGCTGATGCGAGGTGGATGGGTGTTGGGTGTCTGAGTGCGTGCGTTTGTGTCCTTTGGGGGGGAACAGACAGGGTGGGAGAGGACACCGGGGATGCGTGGATGATGTAGCGGAGGTATCTGCTAGTGAGGTGTGTGTACTGCTTGGTGGGGTGATGTTGGTGGTGGATGTTGATGCAGTGCATGCAGGTGTGAGTGTGGACATGACTGCGAGGGAAGTAGAGGTGGAGGAGGAGGAGGGGAAGACAGTGGAGGCAGTGGATGTGGTTGTGGTCTGCAACTGTCTGGTGTTTGCATGAGTGCTTGTGGGATGAAGTGCCTGTGTTTGATAGTGCCACTCATGTGTGTTGTCTTGTGTGCAAGCTCGTCTGTATGTGTGCATGGGATGGGATGGGTTGTGGTTGAGGAGACTGGGGCTGGGAAGTGGTAGTTGGAGGGGTGACGGTAGGAACAGGGACAATGGCTGACATCAGAGAGGAGGCCAGAGTCTGAAACGATCTCGGTTGGGCCGCCAATCCACTGTGGATGCCCTCCAGGAATGCATTGCATTGCTGCATCTGGGATGCCATCCCCTGGATGGCATTAACAATGGTTGACTGCCCTACAGAGATGGATCTCAGGAGATCAGTAGCCTCCTCACTCAGGGCAGCAGGCCTCACTGGGGCAGGGCCTGAGGTGCCTGGGGCGAAGGAGATGCCCACCCTCCTGGGTGAGCAGGCACGGGCAACTCGCTGAGGGGCTACTGGGAGGGTGGTGCTGGTACGGGAGATAGTGGCTGTTTCCTGCAGCTAGGGTGGTCACAGACCACCAGGGAACTTCCATCAGAGGAAGTATCTTAGTCTGTGTTGTCACCTCCTGTCTCAGCTGTGGTGCTCCCCTCGCCCTTCGTCCCACTGGTTCTCTCGGCATCGAGGACTCTTCCTCCTTGGTCCTGTGGGATGCAGCTCCCTCTGTTGCTGATGCTAAATGCACATATGGACAGGATGAGAGAAGAAAAAAGAGGAGAGAGAGAGAAAGGAAAGAGTGGGTTAGTTACTGCACCAACACCACAGTTGGCATACACAGCACTGTCACACATAGGGATCAGGATTGAGCACTCTGCATTGCACTGCCATTGATTTGGCTAGGTGCCACTGCAAGATAAGGGCCAAACACCGCCAACTGCACCCCTACTGCGATCCATAAAGCTCTAACCGACATGGAATGCTAGCAAGCTAGGTTACCTGCATTTGCCATACAACCATTACCCTTGAGCTGGATCATGCTGCAATGTCTGACCTAGCATTAAGGGGCACCCACTAACTGACACCCACCACCCGGATCCCATGCCACCTACCAATTATAGTTGTAACTCCCACTGTACTCATCCCCTTGTGGCTGCTGTGATGCCCTCAAGCGCCCATCCAGCTCTGGGTAGGCTATCACCAGTATGCGAGCCATCAGGGGGGTCAAGTTCGGTGGTCACCCCTTCCTCGTTGGGAGGCCATCCCCAGCTGGGCCTCCGCGGTCTTCCATGCCCTGCACCTCAGGTCATCAAACCGTTTCCGACAGTCGGTGCTCTGCCTGCCATAGACCCCCAGGGTCTGCCCATCCTTGGCGATGGCATGCCATAATCCCTTCTTTTGATGGGCGCTGACCTGCAGAGGTAATACAGACAGGAGGACACCATTACACATACAACCCAGCCTGTCACACATATGGCCCACCAATCCTGTTTCCATCACCATTGGCACACACATTGGCCGGCTAACACCATGTATACCACCACAAGACACCCCCCCCCCATGACAAGATGCTTGCACACACATCTTCATGTATCCTTCCCACATCCATTGTGCCCAAGGTGTACTCACCTGTTGGTCTGGAGGCCCATACAGCAGTCCGTACTGGGGTAGGACCCCATCCACCAATCTCTCCAGCTCTTCCGCAGTGAATGCAGGGGCCCTTTCCCCAGTCACACGAGCCATGGTAGGTTCCAGACACAGGTCACAGCAGCACACCCAGTATAGGTGTTCTCCTGTTGAAAGTGAGGAAACAAGTGAGGAATCTAATGGAAAATAGCGGTCACGTCCGTGTCGGTGTACACCGTCACCACCAGCACAGATCCCCATTGGCCACTGTACTCCATAGAGCCCCATATTATCCAATTAGGAATTGCACAGCGTTGCAAGACCGCCTTCTGCCACGATGCACAGCGTCGGCGGAGTTACCTCACTTCCCCCGTCCCTACATACAGGACAGGCGGTCGGCATTTCATGGTGGTAGACAACAATCATATCAACCTTAACTGTGTCACTGCCTAGATTTGCACATACCTCGCCATTCCCACTGTCCCATCACATAAATGCACTATGTACACTGAGGTGGTGGTTCCACTGTTCAAATTGTGACAGCCTACTTACTCTTGTGTCCTTTAGATACCTACCGCTGCAGATGAATAGGAGGAGACGACAAACCCCCATGTACAGACCCCTTGTGGACTTGGATACACTGGAGGACAGGCACATTATACTCACCTATTGACTGGACCGGGCTACAATCACAGAGCTGTGTGCCCAATTGGAGCCTGACCTGATATCAGTCGTCCGTCATGCGACTGGGATTCCCCCTCTTGTGCAAGTCTATCAGTGCTCCATTTCCTGGCAACTGGTTCTTTCCAAGTGACAGTGGGCTTGGCAGCAGGAATGTCACAGCCAACGTTTTCAGTCGTACTGACAACAGTTCTGTCTGCCCTGGTGAAACATGTGGTGAGCAAAAAAACAATGGTTTAAACCCAGATCTTTGTGACTGGGGGTGAATGTTTGCATTGTTCAGCATTCCGTCCATCATCTGTTCTTTTTGAAACACATGTGCAGCTACATAGCTTTCCCCCAGGTGGAAGATTTGGCCACTGTGAAGGCCGGATTCTATGCAATTGGACATATCCCCAATATTGTTGGGGCGATTGACGTGACACATATAGCGTTTGTCCCCCCGCTAGAATGAACAGGTGTTCAGGAATCATAAGAGTTTGCACTCAGTGAATGTGCAAATGGTGTGCTTGGAGAACCAGTACATCTCCCATGTCATTGCCAAGGATTCTGGGTCGGTGCATGACGCCTTTGTCCTGAGGAATATCAGCATCCCAAATGTGATGGACCAACTACAGAGGCACATGGCATGGCTAATAGGTGAGCCAGGGTCCCCAACCACTGTATGTTAGTGTATGCTTTCAGATGTCATCCCCAAATCATTGTGTGAGGCTAAATGTTGTCCCTCAATATTTGCAGGTGACTCTGGCTACCCAAACCTATCGTGGTCCTGACCCCTGTGAAGAATGCCAGGACAGGGGCTGAGAATCATTACAATGAGGCACATCGGCTAACAAGAAGGATCATCGAGAGGACCTTCGGGCTCCCAAAGGCCAGGTTCAGGTGCCTTCATCTGACAGGTGGATCCCTGTGCTACTCACCCGGGAAGGACTGCCAGATAGTAGTGGCATGCTGGATGTTGCACAACCTGGCCCTCAGATGGCATGTACCTTTTCTGCAGGAGGTGGGGACTGGAGATGCCCTTGTGGTAGCAGTGGACACTGAGGACAGTGATGACGAGGAGGCAGAGGATGAGGATGAGGACAACAGAACAACAGTTATACGTTAATACTTCCAATGACACACAGGTGAGACAGTGCAACTGACCATTCTTCTGACTATTGATGTTTTCTGTGTGGCTGTAGCATGATGGCATTAACTTCCGTTACATCTCAACTTACTGTAACCTATGGCTTGTCATTTTTCAGATGTTGGTGATATGACAACAGTGTCCTGATGTGTTTACTACAGACAGCTACAAGTCATTATTTCTATGCTTTCACAGTGTTCAGATTGTTTACACTACATGTGACTGTTTCCATAAATGCGCATTTTCAACACATAAAATACTAGTAGTCAAGTTGTGTTCAAGGGTGTTAATTGTAGTGCTATTAAATTGAAGAAAAAGTGTAATGGAATGGGGTGATGATAGAGGTAAGTCCAGGGTATTGTCTGTAGCACATGTGCAGTGTCTAAGGGGCTATAGGAAGGGGAGCAAAGGCAGCTCAAAGTGGACAAGGTGACAGGGTGGGACACATGGGGGACAATCAGGAGAGTCTCATTTCCTGGCGGTGGTCTTGGCAAGTGTCTCTGGCTTCTGTCTGGGACGCAGAGAACCTTCTGCAGTGGGAGGGGTGCTGGTGGCCTGTGATTTCTGTGGTGGGGTCTCCTGTCCACTAGCTGCAGTGGAAGTGGAGGGCTGGTCAATGGACTTGCTAGTGGTAGGGGCCCGCTGCTGTGCTGTTGCTTCCCTCATGATGTTGACCATGTCTGCCAGTGTAGGAGGCTGGCCTGGCTTATAGTGGGTACCTGATGGTACTTACACCTTGTGCCAGGTCCAGTTATCCCTTATTAGTAGATTAGTAGTGTTCTAGCTGCTTAGGCTGATAGAGGTAGCTATAGCAGAGCGGCTTAGGCTGAACTAGGAGACATACAAAGCTCATACTATACCACTTATATCATACAGCACTATATCATAAGAATCACAATACTCAGAGTTACTAAAAATAAAGGTACTTTATTTTAGTGACAATGTGCCAAAAATATCTCAGAGGATATACTTCCTTAGGAGGTAAGTAATATACACAAAATTTACACAGAAACCAAAATTTGGTAAGTAAAACCCTTAGAAAAGTAGTGCAAACACTGTAGAACACAATAGAATGCAATAGGAGAAACTAGGCCTAGGGGCAACACAAACCATATACTCCAAAAGTGGAATGCGAACCACGAATGGACCTCAAGCCTAGTGTAGTGTGTAGAGGGTCGCTGGGAGTGCTAAGAAAACACTAAGGGTGTCCAAGATACCCCACCCCAAGACCCTGAAAAGTAGGAGTAAACTTACCCTACTACCACAGGAAGACAGTAAAGTCGAGATAGGGGATTCTGCAAAGACAACAACTGACTAGAAAGCACTGAAGACGGATTCCTGGACCTGAGGACCTGTAAAGAAAGGGGACCAAGTCCAAGAGTCACGCAAGTGTCCAGGGGGGGCAGGAGCCCACTAAACCCCTGATGAAGGTGCAAAAGGGCAGCCCCTGGGTGGAAGAAGCCAAAGATTCTGCAACAACGGGAGGTGCCAGGAACTTCTCCTTTGGTCAGAAGATGTCCCACGGCGTGCTGGAGGATGCAGAGTTCTTTCCACGCAGAACGATCGCAAACAAGCCTTGCTAGTTGCAAGAGTTGCGGTTGAGGATTTTGTGTGCTGCCAGGGCCCAGAAAGGACCAGGAGGTCGCCCCTTGGAGGAGAAGACAGAGGGGGTGCCCAGTAACAGAGAGAGCCCACGCAGAAGCAGACAGCACCCGCAGAAGCAACTGAAACAGGCGTTGAGAAGATCTGAGCACAGCGGTCGTCTCAGCACAACAAAAGAGGGTCCCACGAAGTCGGAGGTCAACTCAGCGAGTTGGGCAATGCAGGACGGAGTGCTATGGACTTGGGCTGTACTGTGCACGAAGGAAGTCTTCCAAAAGTGCACAGAAGCCCCAGCAGGATTACTGTCTGGCGTGGGGAGGCCAGGACTTACCTCCACCAAATTTGGACAGAAGGACCACTGGACTGTCGGGGTCACTTGGATCCAGCTCCTGTGTTCCAGGAACCATGCTCGTCAAGATGAGAGGGGACCCAGAGGACCAGTAATGCAGAAGTTTGGTGCCTGCGTTAACAGGGGGAAGATTCCGTCGACCCACAGGAGATTTTTCCTTGGCTTCCAGTGCAGGGTGAAGGCAGACAGACCTCAGAGCATGCACCACTAGGAAACGGTCAAGAAAGCCAGCAGGATTAGGCGCTACAATGTTGCTGGTAGTCTTCTTGCTACTTTGTTGCGGTTTTGCAGGCATCCTAGAGCAGTCAGCGGTCGATCCTTGGCAGAAGTGGAAGAGAGAAGTGCAGAGGAAGTCTGGTGAGCTGATGCATTCGTTATCTGAAGAGAAACCCACAGGAGAGACCCTAAATAGCCCTCAGAGGAGGATTGGCTACCTAACCACGTAAGAGCCTATCAGGAGGGGTCTCTGACATCACCTGCTGGCACCGGCCACTCAGAGGTCTCCATTGTCCTCACACCTCTGCATTAAAGATGGCAAAGGTCTGGGACAGACTGGAGGAGCACCACCCCTGGGGTGGCGATGGACAGTGGTCACTCCCCTTTCCTTTGTCCAGTTTCATGCCAGAGCAGGGGCTGGGTGATCCCCGAACCTGTGTAGACTGGTTTATGCAAGGAGGGCACTATCTGTGCCCTTCAAAGCATTTCCAGAGGCCAGGAGAGGCTACTCCTCTCAGGCCCTTAACACCTATTTCCAAAGGGAGAGGGTATAACACCCTCTCTCAGAGGAAATCCTTTGTTCTGCCTTCCTGGGACTGCGTTGCCCAGGCCCCACAGGGGCAGAAACCTGTCCGAGGGTTGGCAGCAGTGGTATCTGCAGAGGAAACCCCAGAGAGCTAGTTTGGCAGTACCTGGGGTCCATGCTGGAGCCCCGGGGATGCATGGAATTGTCCCCCCAATACCAGAATGACAATTTCTTAGACATGTTACATGGCCATGTTCGGAGTTACCATTGTGAAGCTACACATAGGTATTGACCTATATGTAGTTCACATGTGTAATGGTGTCCCCACACTCACAAAGTCTGGGGAAATTGCCCTGAACAATGTGGGGGCACCTTGGCTAGTGCCAGGGTGCCCTCACACTTAGTAACTTTGCACCTAACCTTCACTAAGTGAGGGTTAGACGTATAGGTGACTTATAAGTTACTTAAGTGCAGTGTAAAATGGCTGTGAAATAACGTGGACGTTATTTCACTCAGGCTACAGTGGCAGTCCTGTGTAAGAATTGTCTGAGCTCCCTATGGGTGGCAAAATAAATGCAGCCCATAGGGATCTCCTGGAACCCCAATACCCTGGGTACCTAGGTACCATATACTAGGGTATTATAAGGGTGTTCCAATATGCCAATCAGAATTGGTAGAATTAGTCACTAGCCTGCAGTGACAATTTTAAAAGCAGAGAGAGCATAAACACTGAGGTTCTGGTTAGCAGAGCCTCAGTGATACAGTTAGGCACCACACAGGGAACACATACAGGGCACAATTTATGAGCACTGGGGTCCTGGCTAGCAGGATCCAAGTGACACAGGCAAAAACAAACACACACACAAGTAAAAATGGGGGTAACATGCCAGGCAAGATGGTACTTTCTTACATAACCCCCCCACCCCCAAACGAGGGACAATAAGGCTAACCTTGCACAGATGAGTCTCCATTGTCTAAATGGAAATATCTGGAGAGTCCATATGCATTGGAGTGGGTACTCCCAGGTCTATGTTCCACTGTATAGCCCATTCCCTGTAGGGAGATGGACCACCTGAACAATTTAGGTTTTTCACCTTTCATTTGTTTCAGCCAAAGTAGAGGTTTGTGGTCTGTCTGAACAATAAAGTGAGTACCAAACGGGTATGGGGTTAACTTTTTCAGTGCTCAGACCACAGCAAAGGCCTCCGTTTCTATGACAGACCAACGCTTTTCTCTAGGGGTCAACCTCCTGCTGATAAAAGCAACAGGTTGATCCTGGCCGTCAGTATTAAGGTGTGATAGCACTGTCCCAACCCCCAATTCAGAAGCATCAGTCTGGACTATGAACTTTTTGGAGTATCAAGGGCTTTTTAGGACAGGTACAGAGCACATGGCCTGTTTGAGCTCATCAAAAGCTTTTTGACAGCTAGCTGTCCACAATACCTTTTTAGGCATCTTCTTACTAGTGAGGTCATTAAGAGGTGCTGCAATGGAGCCATAATTCTTAATAAACCTCCAGTAGTACCATGTGAGGCCCAAAAAGGCTCTAATCTGGGTTTGAGTTGTAGGGGAGCCCATTCTATAATGGTCTGGATCTTCCCCTGCAGTGGTGCAATCTGTTCCCCACCTACCAGGTGGCCCAGATAAACCACTTTCCCCTGCCCTATCTGGCACTTTGAGGCCTTGGTAATGAGGCCTGCCTTTTGCAGGGCCTCCAAAACTTTCCACAGGTGGACCAGGTGATCATCCCAGGTGGAGCTAAAGACAGCTATATCATCCAGATATGCTGCACTAAAATCTACAACCCTTGCAGGACTGGGTTCACCAACCTTTGAAAAGTGGCAGGTGCATTCTTCAGACAAAAGGGTATCACAGTGAATTGATAGTGCCCTCCAATGGTTGAAAATGCAGTCTTGGGTTTAGCACCTTCTGATAATTTAATCTGCCAGTACCCTGCAGTTAAATCAAAAGTGCTTAGATACTTGGCTGAAGCCAGTGTATCTGTCAGCTCATCTTCCCTGGGTATAGGGTGAGCATCTCTCTTGGTTACTTGATTGAGCCCTCTATAGTCAACACAAAACCAACCGACCAGGGTCAGCGACCTCTGACCCTGCATCTTTGCAGGCAGGTCGCTTCCTCCTCACCACTGCTCCGGTAAGTGCTGCCATTGTTTTGGGCATGTTTGGGCTTGTTTGGGCTTCTTGGTTTCTCCTCTCCCGGAAGGTTTGCGCCGCTGCTTTCCCCCGGCCCCACCCCCGCTCCCTCCTCCTCTGAGCTCTTCCCGCTTCTGACTCCTGCTGCCCCCCCGCACTCCCATTGGAGGTTTCCCTCCCTCCTCCCAGCTGCCACTCCCTCCCACCTCCCCTCTTATGCTGGCCGCAGCGCGAGGTTAGAAGCGACCTCTGACCCTGCATCCTTGCAGGCAGGTCGCTTCCTCCTCAGCACTGCTCCGGTAAGTGCTGCCATTGTTTTGGGCTTGTTTGGGCTTGTTTGGGCTTCTTGGCTTCTCCTCTCCTGGAAGGTTTGTGCCGCTGCTTCCCTGCGGCCTGCCCCCTCCCTCCTCCTTGGAGCTCTTCCCGCTCCTGACTCCTGCTGCCCCCACCCGCACTGCCATTGGAGGTTTCCCTCTCTCCTCCCATCTGCCACTCCCTCCTACCTCCCCTCTTATGCTGGCCGCAGCGCGGACGAGCTGCTGGCGCGCCAAAGGCAAGCCCGTCTGCGTCCATCCGCGCCAAGACCGCGCCCAGCGCCAGACCCCCAGGCCAACACGCCTCTGTGCCACCGAACACCTTTACACTGGCAACGAACTCCACGCCCTTAATCCAGGATGCTCCTCCATCTGCTTCAGGTCCACACCGACACGCACCAAAGGACCCTTCTCCTGCATAGCCTGCAATTTCACCTGCAACCTAACCCCCAAAGATGCATCCTACTTAACACCCGCTCTGTCCACAAACATGCAATTGAACTCTGGGACCTCCAGACCACATACTCGTCCAACGTCGCATTCCTCACCGAAACCTGGATGAATTCGGCCTCGGAACCAGACATAGCCATAGCCATACCAGAAAACTACAAGATCACCAGAAGAGACCGAATCAACAGACCAGGAGGAGGAATCGCCATAGTCCACAAAAACACCATAAGAGTCTCCACCAACTCCCACGACACCATCAACTCCACTGAGCACCTCCACTTCAAAATCCACATCAACGCCAACAACACACTCAGAGGAACACTGGTCTACAGACCCCCTGGACCCAGACTTCAGCTCTGCGATGACATCGCCGACGCCATCAGCTCCCAAGCCCTCGCCTCAACAGACTACATCCTACTCTGTGACCTAAACTTCCACCTAGAAAATAACAACGATATCAACACCACCAACCTAATCGAGAACCGCGCCAACTTTGGCCTCAAGCAACTCGTCACTTCACCCACCCACTCCGCAGGCCACACACTCGATCCCATCTTCTCAGCCAGCAACCACATCTCTTTCAGCCACACCACCGAACTCAGCTGGACAGACCACCACTGCATCCACTTCTCCTACCAGAAACCAGTCACTCACCACCACTGCACACAACCCCCCCGACGCAACTGGAGCAAAATATCAACGGATCAACTGATCTCCACTCTCGGCCGGGACCCACCCCCTGGAACCGCGGACCCCAACACAGCCACCACCAACCTGCATCGCTGGATAGAAGATTGCGCCACCACCCTCGCACCGCTCATAAAACCCCCAAAAACCTCCCACAGAATCAAGGCTAGATGGTTCACCCCAGAACTACAGGAATCCAAACGGCTGTGTCGCAGAATGGAAAAAACCTGGCACCTTGACCCTACCAACTCCAACCACATCGCTTTCAAGGATGCCCTGCGCAAACATCACCAACTGATCCGCACCACCAAAAGGACCCACTTCAAAAACTGCATCGACGCCAACGCTCACAACAGTAAAGAGCTCTTCGGCATCATCAATGAGCTCTCCACCCCCAGGACCTGCTCCAACGAACCCCTGCCATCACAGGAGTTCTGCAACTCACTGGCAACCCACTTCCGTTGGATAGACCAAATCCACAATAGCTTCAAACCCCAGACCCACCAGCTGACTACAAACACCCAAGAACCCAACACTCCAAGCAACACCCACCTCCTCCACACCTGGACCCCCGTCAACATAGAGGACACCGCCACCACCATGGCCTCCATCCACTCCGTATCACTATCGGACCCCTACCCACACCATATCTTCAATAAGGCAAACATCATCATCGCCCCCCCACCCCTGCAAAACCATCAACAGCTCCTTCGAGTCAGCCACCTTCCCAGAAAGATTGAAGCATGCAGAAATCAACGCCCTGCTGAAGAAACCAAAGGCAGACCCAGACGACCCCAAGAACTACCGGCCGATCTCCCTCCTCCCCTTCCCAGCCGAGGCCATTGAAAAAATCGTAAACAGCCAAGTATCCTGGTTCCTGGAAGACAGCGAGGTACTCAACACCTCCCAATCCGGATTCCGCAGAAACTACAGCACCGAGACTGCACTCATTGCTGCCACAGACGACATTAGGACCATGCTCGACGAAGGAGAAACAGCAGCACTCATCCTCCTGGACCTCTCCGCAGCTTTCGACACAGTATATCATCACACTCTCCGCACACGCCTTCACAACGCTGGAATCCGCAACAAGGCACTCAACTGGATCACTTTTTCAAACTTTTGAATAGTTTTGAAAGTTTTCAGAAACTTTTCAGGAACTTTTTAGAAAGTTTTAGAGAAGGAAAGTTAAACTGTTTAGGTTAATGTGTATGTTCTGAAGTATTTGGTATAAGTTTTTCTTACGAAAAGCACCATTGCAAAGTGGTAAAGCAGTTACAAGTACTTATCCCAGTGCTGTACCACCAATGTACGAGGCCGGCCTAGCTTATAGTGGGTACCTGATGGTACTTAAACCTTGTGCCAGGTCCAGTTATCCCTTATTAGTAGATTAGTAGTGTTCTAGCAGCTTAGGCTGATAGAGGTAGCTATAGCAGAGCAGCTTAGGCTGACCTAGGAGACATGCAAAGCTCCTACTATACCACTTATATCATACAGCACTATATCATAAGAATCACAATACTCAGAGTTACTAAAAATAAAGGTACTTTATTTTGGTGACAATGTGCCAAAAATATCTCAGAGGATATACTTCCTTAGGAGGTAAGTAATATACACAAAATTTACACAGAAACCAAAATTTGGTAAGTAAAACACTTAGAAAAGTAGTGCAAACACTGTAGAACACAATAGAATGCAATGGGAGAAACTAGGCCTAGGGGCAACAAAAATCATATACTCCAAAAGTGGAATGCGAACCACGAATGGACCTCAGGCCTAGTGTAGTGTGTAGAGGGTCGCTGGGAGTGTTAAGAAAACACTAAGGGTGTCCAAGATACCCCACCCCAAGACCCTGAAAAGTAGGAGTAAACTTACCCTACTACCCCAGGAAGACAGTAAAGTCGAGATAGGGGATTCTGCAAAGACAACAACTGACTAGAAAGCACTGAAGACGGATTCCTGGACCTGAGGACCTGCAAAGGAAGGGGACCAAGTCCAAGAGTCACGCAAGTGTCCAGGGGGGGCAGGAGCCCACTAAACCCCTGATGAAGGTGCAAAAGGGCTGCCTCCGGGTGGAAGAAGCCGAAGATTCTGCAACAACGGAAGGTGCCAGGAACTTCTCCTTTGGTCAGAAGATGTCCCACAGTGTACTGGAGGATGCAGAGTTGTTTCCACGCAGAAAGACCGCAAACAAGCCTTGCTAACTGCAAGAGTCACTGCTGAGGATTTTGGGTGCTGCCAGTCCCCAGGAGGGACCAGGAGGTCGCCCCTTGGAGGAGGAGACTGAGGGGGTGCTCAGCAACAGAGAGAGCCCACGCAGAAGCAGGCAGCACGCACAGAAGCACCTGAACAGGTGTTCAGAAGATCTGAGCACGGCGGTCATCTCAGCACAACAAAAGAGGGTCCCACAAAGTCGGAGGTCAACTCAGCGAGTTGGGCAATGCAGGACAGAGTGCTGGGGACTTGGGCTGTACTATGTACGAAGGGAATCTTGCAAAAGTGCACAGAAGCCCTAGCAGCTGCAGTTTACGCAGTACACAGCATTAGTGTCTGGTGTGGGAGGCAAGGACTTACCTCCACCAAATTTGGACAGAAGGACCACTGGTCTGTCGGGGTCACTTTGATCCAGCTCCTGTGTTCCAGGGACCATGCTTGTCAAGATGAGAGGGGACCCAGAGTACCGGTGATGCAGAAGTTTGGTGCCTGCGTTAGCAGGGGGAAGATTCCGTCGACCCATGGGAGATTTCTTCTTGGCTTCCAGTGCAGGGTGAAGGCAGACAGCCCTCAGAGCATGCACCACCAGGAAACAGTCGAGAAAGCCGGCAGGATTAGGCGCTACAATGTTGCTGGTAGTCTTCTTGCTACTTTGTTGCGGTTTTGCAGGCGTCCTGGAGCAGTCAGCGGTCAATCCTTGGCAGAAGTCGAAGAGAGAAGTGCAGAGGAACTCTGGTGAGCTGTTGCATTCGTTATCTGAAGAGAAACCCACAGGAGAGACCCTAAATAGCCCTCAGAGGAGGCTTGGCTACCTAACCAGGTAAGAGCCTATCAGGAAGGGTCTCTGACACCACCTACTGGCACTGGCCACTCAGAGGTCTCCATTGTGCCCTCACACCTCTGCATTCAAGATGGCAGGCGTCTGGGACACACTGGAGGAGCTCTGGGCACCACCCCTGGGGTGGTGATGGACAGGGGAGTGGTCACTCCCCTTTCCTTTGTCCAGTTTCGCGCCAGAGCAGGGGCTGGGGGATCCCTAAACCGGTGTAGACTGGTTTATGCAAGGAGGGCACCATCTGTGCCCTTCAAAGCATTTCCAGAGGCCAGGAGAGGCTACTCCTTTCAGGCCCTTAACACCTATTTCCAAAGGGAGAGGATGTAACACCCTCTCTCAGAGGAAATCCTTTGTTCTACCTTCCTGAGACTGGGCTGGCCAGGCCCCAGGGGGGCAGAAAGCTGTCTGAGGGTTGGCAGCAGCGGTAGCTGCAGAGGAAACCCCAAAGAGCTGGTTTGGCAGTACCCGGGGTCCATGCTGGAGTCCCGGGGATTCATGGAATTGTCACCCCAATAACAGGATGGTATTGGGATGACAATTCCATAATCCTAGACATGTTACATGGCCATGTTCGGAGTTACCATTGTGAAGCTACATATAGGTATTGACCTATATGTATTTCACTTGTGTAATGGTGTCCCTGCACTCACAAAGTCCGGGGAAATTGCCCTGAACAATGTGGGAGCACCCTGGCTAGTGCCAGGGTGCCCTCACACTTAGTAACTTTGCACCTAACCTTCACTAAGTGAGGGTTAGACATATAGGTGACTTACAAGTTACTTAAGTGCAGTGTAAAATGGCAGTGAAATAATGTGGACGTTATTTCTCTCAGGCTGCAGTGGCAGTCCTGTGTAAGAATTGCCTGAGCTCCCTATGGGTGGCAAAAGAAATGCTTCAGCCGATAGTGATCTCCTGTAACCCCAATACCCTGGGTACCTAGGTACCATATACTAGGGAATTATAAGGATGTTCCAGAGTGCCATTCAGAATTGGTAAAATTAGTCACTAGCCTGCAGTGACAGTTTTAAAAACAGAGAGAGCATAAACACTGAGGTTCTGGTTAGCAGAGCCTCAGTGATACAGTTAGGCACCACACAGGGAACACACACAGGGCACAACTTATGAGCACTGGGGTCCTGGGTAGCAGGATCCCTGTGACACAGGCAAAAACAAACACACACACAAGTAAAAATGGGGGTAACATGCCTGGCAAGATGGTACTTTCTTACATAACCCCCCCACCCCCAAACGAGGGACAATAAGGCTAACCTTGCACAGATGAGTCTCCATTGTCTAAATGGAAATATCTGGAGAGTCCATATGCATTGGAGTGGGTACTCCCAGGTCTATGTTCCACTGTATAGCCCATTCCCTGTAGGGAGATGGACCACCTGAACAATTTAGGTTTTTCACCTTTCATTTGTTTCAGCCAAAGTAGAGGTTTGTGGTCTGTCTGAACAATAAAGTGAGTACCAAACGGGTATGGGGTTAACTTTTTCAGTGCTCAGACCACAGCAAAGGCCTCCGTTTCTATGACAGACCAACGCTTTTCTCTAGGGGTCAACCTCCTGCTGATAAAAGCAACAGGTTGATCCTGGCCGTCAGTATTAAGGTGTGATAGCACTGTCCCAACCCCCAATTCAGAAGCATCAGTCTGGACTATGAACTTTTTGGAGTATCAAGGGCTTTTTAGGACAGGTACAGAGCACATGGCCTGTTTGAGCTCATCAAAAGCTTTTTGACAGCTAGCTGTCCACAATACCTTTTTAGGCATCTTCTTACTAGTGAGGTCCCTAAGAGGTGCTGCAATGGAGCCATAATTCTTAATAAACCTCCTGTAGTACCCTGTGAGGCCTAAATAGGCTCTCACCTGGGTTTGAGTTGTAGGGCGAGCCCATTCTATTATGGTCTGGATCTTCCCCTGCAGTGGTGCAATCTGTTCCCCACCTACCAGGTGGCCCAGATAAACCACTTTCCCCTACCCTATCTGGCACTTTGAGGCCTTGATAGTGAGGCCTGCCTTTTGCAGGGCCTCCAAAACTTTTCACAGGTGGACCAGGTGATCATCTTAGGTGGAGCTAAAGACAGCTACATCATCCAGATATGCTGCACTAAAAGCTTCCAACCCTTGCTGGACTGTGTTCACCAACCTTTGAAAAGTGACTGGTGCATTCTTCAGACCAAAGGGCATCACAGTGAATTGATAGTGCCCTCCAATGGTTAAAAATGCAGTCTTGGGTTTAGCATCTTCTGATAATTTAATCTGCCAATACCCTGCAGTTAAATCAAAAGTGCTTAGATACTTGGCAGAAGCCCTGGTTATAGGGCAAGCATCCGTCTTGGTTACTTGGTTGAACCCTCTATAGTCAACACAAAACCTCATCTCTCTTTTACCATCCTTACTGTGAGGTTTTGGAGCAAGCACCACTGGGCTACCCATGGGCTTTCTGAAGGCCCAATCTCTCCTAAGTCTAACATTTTCTGAACTTCTTGTTTAATGCAGTCCCTGACATGGTCAGGCTGCCTATAAATCTTACTTTTGACAGGTAAACTGTCTCCAGTATTGATTGTATGCTCACACCAAGAAGTGGTACCTAGTATCAGTGAGAAGAGTTAAGAAAACAGACTTAAAAGATTCATACAGTTATCTTTCTGCTCAGCAGTAGGACAATCTGCCAGTACTACACCCTCTTCTTCCTGTCCCTCATCAGTTGCCATGAGCAGGGTGAGATCAGCCCTGTCATAGTAGGGTTTTAGGCTGTTGACATGGGGCACCCTAAGGGGACTCCTGGCAGTGCACAGGTCTACCAAGTAGGTAACATCAACCTTTTTCTCAACAATTCGATGGGGTCCACTCTATTTGTCCTGGAGTGCTCTTGGGGCCACCAGCTCCAATACCCACACCTTCTGTCCTGGGTGGTACTGGGTCAGGACAGCCTTCTGGTCATGCAATTGCTTTTGCAGCTCCTGGCTGGCTGGAACGTTTTTACTGGCCTTTTTCTTGTACTCAGCCATTCTTGATCTTAGGCCAAGTACATAATCCACAATGTCCTGTTTAGGAGCTTTTAAAGGTTGTTTCCAACCCTCCTTAACAAGTGCAAGGGGACCTCTCACAGGGTGCCCAAAGAGGAGTTCAAAGGGGCTAAAGCCCACTCCTTTTTTGGGTACTTCCCTGTAAGCAAAAAGGAGGCAAGGTAACAGGACATCCCTTTTCCTTCTGAGTTTTTCAGGTAGTCCCATTATCATACCTTTGAGAGTTTTATTAAACCTCTCAACCAGACCATTCATTTGTGGATGATAAGGAGTAGTGAACTTGTATGTTACACCACCCTCCTTCCACATTGCTTTGAGGTATGCAGACATATAGTTACTACCTCTGTCTGACACCACTTCCTTAGGGAAGCCCACCCTGGAAAAGATTCCTAGGAGGGCCTTTGCCACTGCAGGAGCTGTAGTGGTCCTTAAGGGGATAGCTCCAGGACATCTAGTGGCATGGTCCACTACCACAAGGATGAACCTATTGCCTGAAGCTGTTGGAGGGTCAAGGGGGCCAACTATGTCAACCCCTACCCTTTCAAAGGGGACCCCAACCACAGGAAGTGGAATTAAGGGGGCCTTTGGAGTTCCACCAGTCCTGCTAGTGGCTTGGCAGGTCACACAAGTGCGACAAAACTCTTTGGTGTCCTCTGACATATGAGGCCAGTGAAACAGGGGAACAAGTCTGTCCCAAGTTTTACTTTGGCCCAAATGCCCAGCCAAAGGAATGTCATGTGCCAAGGTAAGAAGAAACTCTCTGTATTGCAAAGGGATGACCAATCTCCTGGCAGCTCCAGGTTTGGGTCCCTTGATTCAGTATACAGGAGATTGTCTTCCCAATACACCTTATGGCTATCACTGACATCCCCATTTTGCTGTTTGACAGCTTGCTGTCTCAAACCCTCTAGTGTGGGACAGGTCTGCTGTGCCGCACTCAGCTCTTCCCTAGGAGCCCCCCGTACCCAAAAGCTCAGTAGTGTCTGCTGCCAGCTCATCTGGTGTAGGTTCTGCACAGGGAGAGGATTCCTCTTCCTCAAAAGGGGAATCTTCTGGTGAGGGAGGGATAGTGGGCAAGGATTTACCCTTCCTACCCCTAGCTTTTGGGAGCACTTGGTCCATTGTTCCAGGATCCAAGTTTTACTGTCCTTTTTGCTTTTTGGCCTGAGCCCTTGTCAAAAGAAAAATATGCCCAGGAATGCCCAGCATTGCTGTATGAGCCTCCATCTCCACTTCAGCCCAAGCTCATGTCTCCAAATCATTGCCTAGTAAGCAATCTACAGGTACTTCAGTGACTATCAAAACTTTCTTTGGACCAGTACCCCCCCCCCAGATGAGATTCACAACAGCCGTGGGGTGGCTAAGTGTGTTATTGTGAGCATCAGTCTCATGGTACTGCTGACCAAGTAGGTGTTGATCAGTGTGAACCAGTTTCTCTATAACCATAGTTACACTGGCTCCTGTATCCCTGTATGCCTCAACCTAAACACCATTAATTAGGGGTAGTTGCTTGTACTTACCCATATTAAGGGAACAAGCAACCAAGGTGGCAGAGTCAATGCCACCATCAGAGACTAACAAAGCCTCTGTGGTCTCCCTAATAAGACCACCCCAACTACACTGCCAATAGTAAGCCCAGCTACATCCTTGGATTGGCTATTTGTAGTAGACTTCCCACCACCACTGCTATTACTAGGGGCACTAGAGGTTGTGGGAGCCTTGGTGTTTTTCTTTGGACAAGTGGCATCACTTGTCCAATGGCCTTTTACTTTACATAAATAACACCATGGCTTTTTCTGATTGTGAGAAGAGGATTTGGACCCACCACCCCCAGAGGATTTTTGTGGGCCTGATGAAGACACAGAATGTGTTTTTTATCTTTGTCCCCACCCCGTTTCTGTTCACTCTTGTTCTGACCCATTTGTCTGCCTTCTTTCCCAATTCTTGGGGAGAGGTCAGATCTGAGTCTGCCAAGTACTAGTGCAACAAATCAGACACACAATTGTTCAAAATATGCTCTCTCAGGAATAGATTATACAGACGTTCATAGTCAGTCACCTTACTGCCATGTAACCAAACCTCCAAGGCCTTCACTGAACATTTCACAAAGTCTGTCCAATTTTGAGAGGACTCTTTTCTGGTGTCTCTGAACTTAATCCTGTATTGTTCAGTGGTTAAGCCAAATCCATCCAAGAGTGCATCCTTCAAAACTTTGTAGTTATTAGCATCACTTTCTCTGACAGTAAGGAGCCTATCCCTACCCTTACCAGTGAAAGATAGCCACAAGATAGCAGCCCACTGCCTTTGAGGGACCAACAGTACCATACAGGCCCTCTCAAGTGCAGCAAGCCACTTGTTAATGTCATCCCCCTCCTTGTAAGGGGGGACTCTTATGCAGGTTTCTGGAATCTTGCTCTCTAACAGGATTACTATCAAAAACACTGCTGCTGCCACCATGGGGAAATAACCCCAACCCCTGCCTTTCCCTTTCCACTTCCAGAGATTCCCTGTCTAAGGCCAGCTGCTGCTGTTTAAGCTTCAGCCTGGCCTCTTCCAACCTCAGCTTTCTGAGTTCCCTTTCCATTAAGTTATCTTCAGGGTGGGAGACTTGGGAATTGTGAGACACAGAAGAAATGTGGGAATTGGCAGAGAGAGACCTGTCCCTAACTGGCTGGACTCTAGTAACATGACCTCTAGGAGTGAAAGGTGCCCAACTAGTGTGTGACCCCCTCCCACTACCAGTGTCACTAGGTGGCCTGTTAGCTGGCAGGTCCTTGGAAGAACCCTCCCCAACATCCTCAGGGGACTCCTCTAAGTCTGGCTGGGTACCCCCTCCTCTACGTCCTGATCCTGGGATGGGCCAGACTGGTTCTGGTCACTTTCTAGGAGAAGGCTAAGGAGAAAATCTTTTGTAGGATTCTTACCAATTGCTAAACCTCTTTCAATGCAGAGACCCCTCAAACGTTTAAAGTTTAGATTCCCATATGTTGCCTGGACAACTGTGGCAGTAAGCTCTACTGCTGACATGACAGAAAAGGTTTAGGACAGAGAGAGAAAAACGTTTTTAGAACTTTTCAAAGAACAGAGAAAAACGTTTTCAAATTTTTGAATACTTTTTAAAGTTTTCAGAAACATTTTAGAAAGTTTTAGAGGAGGAAAGTTAAACTGTTTAGGTTACTGGGTATGTTCTGCAGTATTTGGTATATGTTTTTCTTATGACAAGCACCAATGACAAAGTGGTAAAGCAGTTACAAATACTTATCCCACTGCTGCACCACCAATGTAGGAGGCTGGCCTGGCTTATAATGGGTACCTGATGGTACTTACACCTTGTGCCAGGTCCAGTTATCCCTTATTAGTAGATTAGTAGTGTTCTAGCAGCTTAGGCTGATAGAGGTAGCTATAGCAGAGCAGCTTAGGCTGAATTAGGAGACATGCAAAGCTCCTACCATACCACTTATATCATACGGCACTATATCACAAGAATCACAATACTCAGAGTTACTAAAAATAAAGGTACTTTATTTTAGTGACAATGTGCCAAAAATATCTCAGAGGATATACTCCCTTAGGAGGTAAGTAATATACACATAATGTACACACAAACCAAAATTAGGTAAGTAAAACACTTAGAAAAGTAGTGCAAACACTGTAGAACACAATAGAATGCAATAGGAGAAAATAGGCCTGGGGCAACACAAATCATATACTCCAAAAGTGGAATGCGAACCACGAATGGACCCCAGGGCTAATGTAGTGTGTAGAGGGTCGCTGGGAGTGTTAAGAAAACACTAAGGGTGTCCAAGATACCCCACCCCCAAGACCCTGAAAAGTAGGAGTAAAGTTACCCTACTGCCCCAGGAAGACAGTAAAGTTGAGATAGGGTATGCTGCAAAGACAATAACTGACTGCAAAGCACTGAATATGAATTCCTGGACCTGAGGACCGGCAAAGGAAGGGAACCAAGTCCAAGAGTCACGCAAGTGTCCAGGGGGGCAGGAGCCCACTAAACCCCAGATGAAGGTGCAAAAGGGCTGCCTCTGGGTGGAAGAAGCCGAAGATTCTGCAACAACGGAAGATGCCAGGAACTTCTCCTTTGGTCAGAAGATGTCCCACGGGGTGCTGGAGGATGCTGAGTTGTTTCCACGCAGAAAGAATGCAAACAAGCCTTGCTAGCTGCAAGAGTTGTGGTTGAGGGTTTTGTGTGCTGCCAGGGCCCAGGAAAGACCAGGAGGTCGCACCTTGGAGGAGGAGACTGAGGGGGCGCTCAGCAACAGAGAGAGCCCATGCAGAAGCAGGCAGCACCCGCAGAAGATCCTGAATAGGCGTTCAGAACATCTGAGCATGGCGGTCATCTCAGCACAACAAAAGAGGGTCCCACGAAGTCGGAGATCAACTCAGCGAGTTGGGCAATACAGGACGGAGTGCTGGGGACCTGGGCTGTGCTGTGCATGAAGGAAGTCTTGCAAAAGTACACAGAAGCCCTAGCAGCTGCAGTTCACGCAGTACACAGGATTAGTGTCTGTCGTAGGGAGGCAAGGACTTACCTTCACCAAATTTGGACAGAAGGACCACTGGACTGATGGAGTCACTTGAATCCAGCTCCTATGTTCCAGGGACCACGCTCGTCAAGATGAGAGGGGACCCAGAGGACCGGGGGTGCAGATGTTTGGTGCCTGCGTTAGCAGGGGGAAGATTCTGTCGACCCACAGGAGATTTCTTCTTGGCTTCCAGTGCAGGGTGAAGGCAGACAGCCCTCAGAGCATGCACCACCAGGGAACAGTCAAGAAAGCCGGCAGGATTAGGCGCTACAATGTTGCTGGTAGTCTTCTTGCTACTTTGTTGCAGTTTTGCAGGCGTCCTGGAGCAGTCAGCGGTCGATTCTTCGCAGAAGTTGAAGAGAGAAGTGCAGAGGAACTCTGGTGAGCTGTTGCATTCATTATCTGAAGAGAAACCCACAGGAGAGACCCTAAATAGCCCTCGGAGGAGGATTGGCTACCTAAACACGTAAGAGCCTATCAGGAGGGGTCTCTGACGTCCCCTGCTGGCACTGGCCCCTCAGAGGTCTCCTTTGTGCCCTCACACCTCTGCATTCAAGATGGCAGAGGTCTGGGACACACTGGAGGAGCTCTGGGCACCACCCCTGGGTGGTGATGGATAGGGGAGTGGTCACTTCCCTTTCCTTTGTCCAGTTTTGCACCAGGGCAGGGGCTGGGGAATCCCTGAACTGGTGTAGACTGTTTTATGCAAGTAGGGCACCATCTGTGCCCTTCAAAGCATTTCCAGAGACAAGGAGAAGCTACTCCTCTCAAGCCCTTAACACCTGCTTCCAAAGGGAAATCAGAGGAAATCCTTTGTTCTGTCTTCCTGGGACTGGGCTGCCCAGGCCCCAGGGGGGCAGAAACCTGTCTGAGGCCAGAGAGCTAGTTTGGCAGTACCCGGGGTCCATGCTGGAGCCCCAGGGATGCATGGAATTGTCCCCCCCAATACCAGAATGGTCCTAGACATGTTACATGGCTACGTTCGGAGTTACCATTGTGAAGCTACACATAGGTATTGACCTATATGTAGTTCACACGTGTTATGGTGTCCCCGCACTCACAAAGTCCGGGGAAATTGCCCTGAACAATGTTGGGGCACCTTGGTTAGTGCCAGGGTGCCCTCACACTTAGTAACTTTGCACCTAACCTTCACTAAATGAGGGTTAGACCCATAGGTGACTTATAAGTTACTTAAGTGCAGTGTAAAATGGCTGTGAAATAACATGGACGTTATTTCACTCAGGCTGCAGTGGCAGTCCTGTGTAATAATTGCCTGAGCTCCTTATGGGTGGCAAAAGAAATGCTGCAGCCCATAGGGATCTCCTGGAACCCCAATACCCTTGGTACCTAGGTACCATATACTAGGGAATTATAAGGGTGTTCCTGTGTGCCAATCAGAATTGGTAAAATTAGTCACTAGCCTGCAGTGACAATTTTAAAAGCAGAGAGAGCATAAATCCTGAGGTTCTGGTTAGGAGAGCCTCAGTGATACAGTTAGGCACCACACAGGGAACACATACAAGGCACAACTTATGAGCACTGGGGTCCTGGCTAGCAGGATCCTAGTGACACAGGCAAAAAGAAACACACACACAAGAAAAAATGAGGGTAACATGCGAGGCAAGATGGTACTTTCCTACAGCCAGCACCCCTGCTATGGAGATCAAGGTGGTGTTGATGGCCTGCAATTCCTCCCTGATCCCCTGATACTGTTCCTCCTACAGCCGCCTGCTCTCCTACACGTAGTCAAGCATCTGGCCCATCGTGTCCTGGGAATGTTGGTAGGTCCCAGGATCCTGATGAGTGCCTCCTGGAGAGTCGGTTCCCTGGGTTTGTCCTCCCTCGGCACACAGCGGTCCTCCCACTGTCCATGTTGCCCTGTGCCTCTGTCCCCTGAACGGTGTGCCCACTACCACTGACCCCAGGTCCCTGATTGTCTTGGGGGCAAGGTGTGGACTGGGGTCCCTGTACAGGTGGGCACAAGGCTGATTGACGTGTCCTGGGGACAGAGGTGTGGTGATGCTGGGTGGGTGCTGTGTTGTTGGATACTGAGGGGGGAGGCTCTGTGGTGGACTGTGAGTGGGCTGGAGTGACCGACTGTCCAGTAGTCCCTAATGGGCCAGGTTGTTGATCCAGATCCTGAAGTCCAAAGTTACTGTCATCACTGGGGGCATCTTCTGTTGGGGGACTGGATTGTCGTGGCACCTCCTCTCTGCTGACATTGCCTGGGGCACCAGTGGGGGCACTTGTGGGGATGTAAGTGATGTATTATGCTTTATTTCTGTGACATATTGTACATCCCTGGCTTCCTCTCTATTGTTGCTGTTACCCTGCCACCTTTGTTTGTGTATGCCAATGTATTGTGGGATTGTTAGTTTCCCTATGCTGTGCATGCTTTAGTCTATGCAGGGTCTTTCCAGGTATTGGTATGGCATGCAGGGCTTGGCATTGGGGTTAATCAGATGTGTAGGTGCAGTTTGTGGGGTGGAGTGGAGTGATGGAAGGGTGGGTAAGGCGGTGGGATGGCATGCAAGTATGTGGGGTGATAAGTGGTAAACGTTGACTTACCAGTGTCCAGTCTTCCGGCTACTCCAGCGAGTCCTTCAGGATGCAGTACTGACAAGACTTGCTCCTCCCATGCTGTGAGCTGTGGGAGAGGACGTGGTGGTCCACCGCCAGTCTTCTGTATGGCGAGCTGGTGCCTTGCTGCCACAGAACGTACCTTCCCCTGTAGGTCGTTCCACCTCTTCCTGTCCTCCCTTGTTCTTGGGTCCCACAGCATTCACCCTGTCCATGATTCTCCGCCCAGGCTCCATCCTCCTGGCAATGGATATCTGCTGTACCTGTGCTCCAAACAGCTGTGGCTCTACCCTGACTATTTCCTCCACCTCATCAGTGAAATGGGGGTGCCTTAGTGGAGACATGAGTGTTATGTGGTGTGTGTTGGTAAGAGTGTCTCAAATAATTTGGTGGGGTGTGTGATATGGGGTGCATGAGGGATGTATGGGTGTAAGTGGTGTGTGTGTGTGTGTCTAGTTGTGCTCTTCGTGCCAATCGCCTGGCAGTAATTGTTGTTTGTACAGGGTTGTGGGTAATGTGTTTTATGGTGCTGTGGGTGGGAGGGTGTGGTGGGTGTATGAGTGTCAGGTGTGTGTTTTTGGTATTGGCAAATATAGGCCCTCATTATGACATTGGCGGTAAATCCCACCTACCGGCATGCAGACTGTCGCCAACATAACGCTGCGGCGGCCAAGCATATGATGACACACACATACCAGTCCCTCACTATACAGGCACACACACAACTCTGTCAGCCCAAAGGTCAGTGATAAACTGGCGGTAGCAAAACCCACACCGTTACACCAACAGAACTATGCCCTCAGCATTGTGAGCCACGAATCACTGCGGGGGCATTCAATGTTGGTAAACCATTGGCAGTACATACCGCAGCGCTCAAAATACACACACTCAAACAAAACTACACCACATTGGACAATTCACACTATACACACCTGAAACTCATACACACTACACCCACACACACCACTATAAAACACATACCCACATCACCCAAAACCCTTTACGACTAGAAAGAATTGCCACCTGAGAGAGACAGCAAGAGCACACACACAACCGGAGCCACATAACCATCACTTATACACCATCCACGCACCTTACATCACACCCCCCAACACATCACCCCACACACCCTCACCCACACCACTCACACTACTAAAGGTCATGGTGGAGGAAATCATCCGGGTAGAGCCACAGCTATTTGGATCACAGGTGCAGCAGACATCCATTGCTAGGAAGGTGGACCTATGGCAGAGAAGCCACAACTAACAACATGGAAGGAGCAAGTCTGGGCACTCATGCATCCTGAGGGCCTGGCAGAAGTAGGAGGAGGACTGGACTCTGCCAAGTCAAATCTCTATTACTATCACCCCCCCCTGCCTGCTTGCCATCACAAACGCCCACCCGTACCCTCACTCCCATCACTTCACCACCTCCCACATACTCCACCATCACAACCCACTCATCCCAATACCAAGCCCTGCATGTAACACTAATGCATGGACACCCCTCACAGACCTGCATGGACACCTATCACCACAGCATGCACACTGGAGAGAATCACCTAGCACACCAAATAGCAACTCACACAAAGGCAAATCTGCCAGGGCAACAACAACCATAGAGGACAACACACCCATGCACATGATGTCACACGCAGAAACAATAACACTGCATTTACATCCCCACAGGTCCCCCAGCCAATGTCACGGGAGAAGAGGTGCCAGCAACATCCAGTCCCCCCACAGAAGAGGCCTACAGTGATGACAGCAGCTCTGCTCGCCTGGATCTGGATGACCAACCTGGCCCATCAGGGATCTCTGGACAGTCGGTTAACCAGGCACAGTCACACACCACCACAGAGCCTCCCCCTTTAGGAAACACCACCACAGCACCCCCCCAGCTGGCCCATACATCTGTCCCAGGGCACGTCAATCAGCAGTGTGTCCACCACTACCGGGACCCCAGGCAACCCCACAAACACAGGACAATCAGGGACCTGGGGTCACTGGCAGTGGGCACTCGGTTCAGGGGACAGAGGCACAGGACAACAGGGAAGCTGGGAGGACTGCTGTGCGACAGGAGGATGAGAGGCCCAGGGAACCGACTCTCCAGCAGGCACTCACTGCGATCATCAAAGTCTCGACCAGCACCCACGACACCCTGAACTCCACTGAACACCTCCACTTCAACATCTATTTCAACGCCAACACCACCCTCAAAGGAACACTGATCTACAGATCCGCAGGCCCCCGAGCACAATTCTGCAACACCATCGCCGACGTCGTCAGCGCCCAGGCCCTCGCCTCAGCAGATTACATCCTCCTTGGAGACCTGAACTTCCACCTTGAAAACAACAACAACGTTAACACCAACCACCTGCAGGACAACCTCGCTAACCTCGGCCTCAAACCACTCGTCACGTCACCCACTCACATCGCAGGCCACACACTCTACCCCATCTTCGCTGCCTGCAGCCACGTTTCCTTCAACCACACCTCCGAGCTCGACTGGACAGACCACCGCTGGATCCACTTCTTCTACCAGAAACCAACTACCCACCACCACCGCACACAACCCCCCCGATGCAACTGGAGCAAAGTATCAACAGAATAACTGATCTCCACCCTCGCCCAGACCCCACTACCAGGAACCTCGGACCACGACATAGCCACTACCGACCTGCATCGCTGGTTAGCAAACTGTGCCAACACCCTTGCGTCGCTCAATAAATCCTCAAACACCCTGCACAGCACCAAGGCCAGATGGTTCTCCCCCCGATCTTCAGAACTCCAAATGAGAAGGCCATAAAAGAGAGAAGCCTGCCGCATGGATCCTACCGAACCCAACCACATCGCACTCAAGGAGTCTATCCTCAAGCATCACCAACTGATCCGCACCACCAAAAGAACCCACTTCAAAAACTGCATAGACAACAACGCCCACAACAATAAAGAACTCTTCGGCATCGTCAGAGAACTCTCAAACCCCAAGACCTGCTCCAACGAGCCCCTTCCGTCGCAAGAGCTCTGCAACTCCCTCGCCACTCCCGCCGCAAGATTGAAGAAATCCACAACAGCTTCTACCCCAAATAGACCGCAGACATCCACGAGCCAGATGCCCCGAGCAACACCAACCTCCTCCACAACTGGACCCTCGTCAACAAAGAAATCGTCACTCACACCATGGCCTCCATCCACTCCAGATCCTCATCGGACCCCTGCCTTCACCACATCTTCAATAAAGCTAGCAACATCATCGCCCCCCAACCTCTGCGACACCATCAACAGCTCCTTCGAGTCAGCCACCTTACCTGGAAATCTGGGAACATGCAGAAGTCAACGCACTACTGAAGAAGCCCAAGGCGGACCCAGATGACCTGAAGAACTACCGGCTGATCTCCCTCCTCTCCTTCCCGGCCAAGGTCATCGAAAAAGTTGTCAACACTCAGCTCTCCCGCTTCCTAGAAGACAGCAAGGCGCTCGACACCCCCCAATCCGGATTCCGGAAAAATCACAGCACTGAGACCCTCATTCATCGCTGCCACAGACGACATAAGGACCATGCTCGACAAAGGAGAAACCGCAGCACTCATCTTGCTGGACCTCTCTGCCGCATTCGACACGGTATGTCATCACTCCCTCCGCACACAACTCCACAACGCCGGAGCCCGCGACAAGGCTCTCATCTGGATCTCATAATTTCTCACCGGCAGAACCCAGAGAGTCCGCCTTCTGCCATTCCTGTCAGAAGCCTCCAAGATCATCTGTGGCGTCCCTCAAGGATCCTTCCTCAGCCCAACACTCTTCAATGTCTACATGGCCCCCCTTGCCAACATCCCACAGACACACCACATCAACATAGTTTCTTACGCAGACAACACCCAGCTGATCCTCTCCCTTACGAAAGACCCCACCACTGCCAAAATCAACCTACACAAAGGACTCCACGCCATCTCCAACTGGATGGAATATAGCCGCTTCAAACTAAACACCGATAAAACAGAGATCGTCATATTCGGCTCCAACCCCTCAGCATGGAACGACTCCTGGTGGCCCAACTTCCTATGCACCGCACCGCCACCCACGCTCGCAACCTGGGCTTCATCCTGGACTCCACTCTCAGCATGACTCAACAGGCCAACGCAATCTCCTCCTCCTGCTACAAAACTCTTTGCATGCTCCGCAAGATCTTCAAGTGGATCTCCGTCGAGACCAGGAAAACCGTCACCCACGCCCTGGTCAGCAGCAGATTGGGCTACGGCAACGCCCTAAATGCAGGAACAACGGCCAAGCTACAATCCAAGCTACAACGAATCCAGAACACATCCGCCCTCCTCATCCTTGACGCCCCACGCAACAACCACATCTCCCCCCTCCTCAGAGACCTACACTGGCTACCCGTACCGAAAAGGATCACTTTCAAACTCCTGACCCACGCACACAATGGGCCTGATTCTAACTTTGGAGGACGGTGTTAAACCGTCCCAAAAGTGGCGGATATACCACCTACCGTATTACGAGTCCATTATATCCTATGGAACTCGTAATACGGTAGGTGGTATATCCGCCACTTTTGGGACGGTTTAACACCGTCCTCCAAAGTTGGAATCAGGCCCAATGTCTCTACAACACTGGTCCAGCCTACCTCAACGACAGACTTACCTTCCACACTCCCACACGCCATCTTCTATCCGCCAACCTTGCCCTTGCCGCCATCCCCCGCATCCGCCGCACCACCGCCGGAGGAAGATCCTTCTCACACCTCGCTGCCAAGACCTGGAACTCACTACCTCTCCACCTTCGCAAGACCCAGGACCTCCTAACATTCAGGAAGCGCCTCAAAACATGGCTCTTCGACCAGTAGCACCCCCTCCCCCAGCGCCTTGAGACCCTAACGGGTGAGTAGTGCGCTTTATAAATATACTGATTGATTGATCCTGGAGCATACCACCATTCCCAGGAGACGATGGGCCAGATACTGGACAAGTTGCAGGAGAACATGTGGCTGCAGGAGGGACAGTACCTGGGAATGAGGGAGGACTTGAAGGACATCAACACCACACTGGTCTCCATTGCAGGGGTGCTGGCAGACATGGTTGACACTATGAGGGAGGCAGTGGCACACCAGCGGGCCTCTGCCACTAGCCAAACCGATGAACAGCCCTCCACCTGTCACGGTTTCGGGCGGGTCTGATCAGGATTATGGTTGGGACACCCCTTGAGGTCACCGAATATCCTAGAGAGGTAGTGTGCTGGGGCAGAAGAGCAGCTAAAGGCATACACGGAAAGGACAGCTATGGACAGGCACAGGAAACAGGAAAGTAAAAGCAGAGCAACCCTTGTGTGAACAAACAGGAGACGGATTACCAGTGGACAAACACGCTGGGGTTGTACACAGAGTAAGGCGCAGAACCTCCCACAGTGACAGGGAATCTCAATGCCTCTGTGCAGTTTGCTCTTACAGATAGTCACCCTGCCAGCCCCATAGAAAGGAGGCAGCAGAAGTGATTCTGTCTCTGGACCCTAGAGCACAAACAAGGATAGTACTTACATACACAGGACACGCTCTTGTGGGTCCAGCTGGAAACACAGTGGCGATTCCTGAGAAAACAGCAATAGCACACTGTCACTGTTAGGCACGAAATACAACGTATAACACTGGACAAGGATGGGGGCTGGAATTGCCTCCTGGAAACCAGGAGCCAACCCCAGTACACAGGAGGACACGTATACACTGGTGAAGACTGATAGAACACTTACCAGACACAAAGAACCAAGAAGAAACAGAAACAGAAGGGAACAAACAAAGAGGCAGAGGCAAGAACTAGGAACAGGCTCAGGCTGAAGCAAAGGGGGTCTAGGACTTGAAAACAGGGCGCAAACTTCTGTCTGGGACAGACAGAGACAGGACTGGGAATCTGAGAACAGGCTCTGGCTGGAACAGGCAAGGACAGGACTGGAATACAGGGAGTAGGAAATGAGCAGTAAACAGGACTGGGAAACAGAGAGAAGGTTCAGGCTGAAACAAGGCAGGAGCAGGGCAGAGAAACAGGGAGCAGGCTTTGGAAGAAACAAACAGGTACAAAGCTAAGAAGTAGGGAGCAGACTCTGGCTAGAACAATCAGGAGCAGGGCAGAGAAACAGAAAACAGGATCAGGCTGGAACAGAACAGGAACAAAACTGGAACACCATCCGACAAGGGGTCTGTAACACAAAGGAATTGAAGTCCGATGCACGACAAGGATCTTGAGGAAATGGCTGCTTATAAGCAGTTCCAAGCTGGGCTGCACAGGAGAGGTTTCAGGTGTGTGTGGTTTCGGACACTTGCAAGTCCTGGAGGAGAGGATCCAGTGAAAAGGAGCAACTGGACTTCTCCCATTGAAAACAATGGGAAACAGAATCCGGGTTTTCCTGACTAACAAGCTGTGCATTATGGGATTTGCAGTCCAAAGAAGCAAATGTAGTCCTACACAAGTGTACCATGGAGAAAAGAGAAACAAACAGGAGTCAGCAAGGGACTCTAGATAGGTGTTCAAGGTGATTCCCAGGCTTCTGACAGTCCCCTTACAGCGCCCCCTGGAAATGGGACGACAGAGTCGTAACACCACCTCCACTGCCGCTAGTGCACAGGAGGCCCCACCACAGGAACAACAGGCCAGCAGCACCCCTCTCCCTCCAGAAGGTGAACCACCCCGCAAACGTTACCTGCGATCCAGGCGGAAGCCAGAGACTATTGCCAAGGCCCCCGTCAAGAAATAAGACTCTCCTGATTGTCACCCTTGTCTCCCACTCTGTCACCCTGTCCACCTTGAACTGCCATTGCTCCCCTTCCTATGCCCCCTTGGACAATGCTCCTGTGATACAAATAGACTGGACTCCAACCTTGACTTTTCTCCATCATCCCCCCAGCCCATTGCACATCCCCCTCTACCTCTTAGCACTTAATTAAACACCCTTTGAAAAAAAGTATGGAGTATGTCAAATTATTTCAGTATGTATTTGTTAAACAAGGTTTAAACATTGAAAATCAACTGTATAGAAATGTATACATAGGAATGACCTGTAGTTGGTTGCAGTCCACCAGGAGTGATAGTGGGGCACAAATATCTGCAAATAGAGATGCCAAAGGCTACATTGAGTGGCCATAGAAGTGGGAAAAAAAGGCCTGCCAGTGACAATGTCAAACACAAAACTGTCAATGAAATGTGAAGTTGCACTGTCTTACCTGTGTGTCATTGGAAGTATTGCTGAATTATTGCACTTCTGTTGTCCTCATCCTCATCCTCCGCCTCCTCATCCTCACTATCCACAAGGTCCACTGCTTTCACATGGTCATCTCCAGCCTCATCCTCATGCAGAAAAGGCACCTGGCGACGTAAGGCAAGGTTGTGCAACATACAGCATGCCACAATGATCTGGCAGACCTTCTTCGGTGAGTAGCACAGGAATCCACCTGTTAGATGGAGGCAATGAAACCTGGCCTTCAGGAGGCCAAAGGCCCTCTCTATAATTCTTCTTGTTCGCCCATGTTCCTCATTGTAACGTTCCTCTGCCCTTGCCCTGGGATTCCTCACAGGGGTCAGGAGCCATGAGAGGTTGGGGTAACCAGAGTCACCTACAAATATCGAGGGACAACTGTTAGCCACAAACCAACCCTTAGGGCCCACACCATACCCATACATCAACATCCACTGGGTGGGAACCTGGGCTCACCTATTAGCCACACCCTGTGCCTCTGGAGTTGAGCCATCACATATGGGATGCTGCTATTCTTCAGGATAAAGGCATCATGCACCGACCCAGGATATTTTGCATTGACGTGGGAGATGTACTGGTCCGCCAGGCACACCATCTGCACATTCATCGAGTGTAAGCTCTTTCGATTTCTGAACACCTGTTCATTTCACCGGGGGTGAGTGGTGGGGGGGAGTAAACAAATGCAATATGTGTTCCCTCAATTGCCCCAATAACGCTGGGGATATGTCCCATTGCATAGAAATCAGCTTTCACACTGTGGCCAAATCCTCCACCCGGGGGAAAACGATGTAGCTGCGCATGTGTTTAATCAGGGCAGACAACACTCTGGTCAGCACTATTGAGAACATTGGCTGAGACATTCCTGCTGCCAAGCCCATTGTCACTTGGAAGGAGCCAGTTGCCAGGAAATGGAGCACTGATAGCACTTGCACAAGAGGGGGATCCTGGTGGGGTGACGGATAGCAGATATTATGTCAGGCTCCAATTGGTCACACAGCTCTGTGACTGTGGCCCTGTCCAGTCTATAGGTGAGGATAATGTGCCTGCCCTCCATTGTTGCCAAGTCCACCAGGGGTCTGTACACGGGGGGATCTCTCCATCTTCTATTAATCCGCAGCAGTTGCAATCTATGGGGCAAAATGATGAGCAGCTGGTCAGTATCTCTTATTTCCAACCACTACACTTAAATGCATGTCGTGATTGTAACAGTATTTTGTTGTAGAGGTCCAAATGGTGCATATGTGTACTGTGACACAGTTAGGAGCCATGGCCTGCACACCCCACCCCTGAAATGGGGTCCGCCTGTCCTGTTTGGAGGGACAGGTGGAAATGAGGTAATTCCGCTGACGTTGTGCGCCATTGCGGGAGGCGGTCGAAAACCACCATGCAAATCCTCATTGGTTGACATTGGGCCCTATGGGGTACAGTGGCCAATGGTGATGTATGCCGGCGGTGACGGTATGCACCACCGTGGACGGTATGCACCACTGTGGACGTCACCGCCATTTTCTATCTGTTCACTCACTTGATACCTGACCTTCAACAGGAGAGGACCTACACTGCATGTGCTGCTGTGACCTTTGTCTGGAACTGACCATGGCTCGTGTGACTGGGGAAAGGGCCCCTGCCTTCACCTCGACGGACTTGGAGCGACTGGTGGAAGGGGTCCTACCCCACTACCGAATGCTGTATGGGCCTCCAGACAAACAGGTGAGTACACAGTGAGTACGATGCATGGGTCATGAATGCATGGAGTGCTGTGTGTGAAGGCCTCATGTAGGGTGGAGGTTGGTGGATGGGTCCTGGGCAACGTGCTGCATGAATGGTGGGCCATATCTGTGCTACTGGGGATGGGAAGGGGCATGGTGGGCCATGAGTGTAACAGGCAGGATGGTCAGACTAATGGCGTTCCATCGCCAAGGACGTGCGGACCCTGGGGGTCTATGGCAGGCGGAGCACCCACTGTCGCAAATGGTGGGAGGACCTGAGACGCTGGGTACGAAAGACGGCAGAGGCCCAACTGGGGATGGCCTCCCAATGAGGAAAGGGGTGCCCGTCGAACCCTGACCCGCCTGATGGCCTGCATACTGCGGTGGCCTATCCGGAGCTCGATGGGCACTTGGGGGCATTACAGCAGCCACAAGGGGGTGAGTACAGTGCCCCAATATACAACTTGCGCCTGGTGGGGTGGTATCTGGGTGGGTGCCCCTAGGCCAGGCCTGACATTGCAGAGTAGGTCCCATGTTGGGCAGGGTTCTAATGTAAAATACCTCCAAACAAGCTAGTAGGCATCCACTACTGGGCAGGGGTCTCTGGGTCTCAAGTATACTGCAATTGGCATTAGGTGTCCCTATCCGTGGGTTGGGGACTAGCATTGTGACTGGTAGTGCATTGCCTAGTGCATAGGCCTGTTCCCTGTGTGTGTGTGTGTCGTGCACGCTAGCGGTGGTGTTTTTGGCACCATTGACCAAATGTATCCATCTATCCCCCCCATTTTTGTTTTGTCACCCTGTTCTTATGTGCATTAGCATCATCTAGTGGAGGAGCTGAGGCACCAGCGAGGGAGGCAGCTGCATCCCACAGGGCCCAGGAGGCCGAATCCACCGACTGTGAGGGCACCAGTGGGATGGAGGGCGAGGGAAGCACCATGGCAGAGACAGGAGGGGACAGTTCGGACACGGATTGCCTTTCTGATGGAAGCTCCCTGGTGGTGGCGGACACCTCTGTGCCCACCCCAGCTACAGATACATCCGCCACCCCCCGTACCAGCACCGCCCTCCCAGCAGCCCCTCAGTGTGTTTCCTGTGCCCTCTCACACAGGTGGGTGGGCATCTCCTTCACCCCAGGCACCTCAGTTTCTGCCCCAGTGAGCCCTGCTGCCATGAGTGAGGAGCCTGTTGACCTCCTGCGATCCATCTCTTTTGGGCAGTGAACCGTTGTGAATGTCATCTAGGGGCTGGCAGCCCAAATGCAATAGACAAATGCATTCTTGGAGGGCATTCACACTGGCATGGCGGCCCAACATAGATCAATCCAGGCTCTGGCCTCCTCTCTGATGGCAGCCATTATCCCTGTTTCTAGCCTCCCCCTCCAACTTCCTCTACCCAATCCCATTCCCCTCCACCCTAACCTATCCCAAGCACACAGTCAGACGAGCATGCACCCAGGACAACACACAAGAGTGGACATGGCAAACACAAGCACCACACTTCATCACACAGGCACTCACACAAACACCATCCAGATGCAGACACACCAACATCCACTGCCTCTAGTGTGGCCCCCTCCTCCTCCTCGTTCACCTCCATCCCAGTTGTGTCTACACTCACACCTGCATGCACTACATCCTCATCCACTACACCCATCACCAGCACACCTATCAGCACACGCCCCTCAGTGGCAGTCACCACCCCTACTTCCATGCACATGCCCCCAGTTCTCTCCCACTGTGTCTGTACCCCCTCCTTCTAAAGTACACAAACGCAAGCACTCAGACACCCAACAGCCATCCACCTCACAACAGCATCCAGCCCATGCACCTGCACCCAAGCACAGCAGACACCTCCTACAACCACTCCCTCTACCTCCACTTCCAAACCATCTCCCTCTTCCCACCCCAATGTCCCTAAGAAGCTTTTCCTCTCCACCTTTGACCTCTTCCCTAGCCCTCCCGTCCGCCCAACCCCCCACGTCAGGCAAGGGTGGTCATATCCCAGCCCAGAACCTCAGCCACACAATCCAGGGGAACAGTATTGTCCACAGCTACACCAGGTGGGAGAGGATCCCAGGCACCAGGCAGCCACAGTGATAGGGTGCCTGCACCAAGTACTGCAAGGAAGGGCAACGAGGCACCCCCAACTGCTGCAAAAAAGGGCAAGGAGGCACCCCCAGCTGCTGCAAAGAAGGGCAAGGAGGCACCTCGAGCTGGTAAAAGGAAGGGCAAGGAGCAATCCCCGGCTGGTGCTAAAAGGAGCAATGAGCCATCCCCAGCTGCTGGCAGGAGGGGCAAGGGGCCTGTACTAGCAGGCAAAAAGGACAAGAGGCCTGGTGCTGGGACTCAGTCGGAGCCCCCACCACCAACCATGGTGGTTCAGCCATCCGAGGCTACAGGGGAGGGGCTGGAGCCTCCCCCCACCACTGCTAGCACCGCCACCAGAACCACTGCCAGCAGCAGCAGCCCCAGTGGGCAGCCATCCGAAGGCTGCAGGGAAATGGCTGGAGCCTCCCCCCACCACTGCCAGCACTGCCACCAGCACCACTGCCAGCACCAGCAGCCCAGTGGGCAGCCGTCCGAGGCTGCAGGGGATGGGCTGGAGGCTCCCTCCACCACTGCCAGCACCGCCACCAGCACCACTACCAGCAGCAGCAGCCCCAGTGGGCAGCCGTCCGATGCTGCAGGGGAAGAGCTGGAGCCTCCCCCCACCACTGCCAGCACCGACATCAGCACCACTGCCAGCAGCCCCATTGGGCAGCCGTCCGAGGCTGCAGGGGAAGGGCTGGAGCCTCCCCCCACCACTGCCAGCACCGACATCTGCACCACCACTGTCATCACTGAGCAGCCGTCACTGCCGGCGGACAGTGCATAGTCCTGCATCCATGGGCTGTTGTGCGGCCTGGCCCCGGCAAATCCTGTGGGTCTGACAACCAGCTGAGAGACTGTGACCTTGCACTACCCAAGACCTGCATCACAGGGCACAATGCCCCCCCCAGAACCAGTGGAGAAGCCATCCACTCACTCCATCCTCCACAGGATGTACCTCACTGGGCACAATGCCCCTCCAGAACCAGTGGAGAAGCCATCCACTCACCCCATCCTCGACAGGATGAAGCTCAATGGGCACAATGCCCTTTCCAGAACCAGTGGAGAAGCCATCCACTCACCACATGCTCCACAGGATGAAGCTCACTGGGCACAATGCCCCTTCCAGAACCAGTGGAGAAGCCATCCACTCACCCCATCCTCCACAGGATGTAGCTCACTGGGCACAATGCCCCATCCAGAACCAGTGGAGACGACATCCACTCACCCCATCCTTCCCAGGATGAAGCTCACTGAGCACAATGCACCCTCCAGAACCAGTGGAAGTAGTCACCCACTAGAGAGACTGTGGCCTTGCACTCCCCAGGACAAGTCATTGGGCAAGTCACCCATTTGAGAGACTGTGGCCTTGCACTCCCCATGACCAGGCACAGGGCATGTTGCCCCCTCCAGAGCCAGTGGGCAAGTCACCAACTTGAGAGACTGTGGCCTTGCACCCCGCAGGACCAAGCACAGGGCATGTTGTCCCCTTCATTGCTAGTGGGCAAGTCACCCACTTGAGAGACTGTGGCCTTGCACTCCCCAGGACAGAGTGATGGGCATGTTGGCACCTCCAGGACCAGTGGCGTTGTACCATTTTCCAGCTGAGGCGCTCCCCCATTCCCCGTCCCCCTGAGGTGCCTGTCTAATTTCGACCTGATGCTCCTGCAGTGTTCTCTCCGTGTTGTTGCAGGAGTGAGGTTGGGCCTTTGACTTTGTGATGTGGCCCTATGGCCCAGAGACATTGAGGGCTAAGCAGTGTCCCTTGCATTGTAAATATGTATATACTTTTTGATTTGGATGCACTAATTTCACCTATATTTATCTTATAACAGCCTTTTTAAACTATACTAGTTGTACTTGCATTATTCCTGAGGGGTACGGGGTGTATATATTATGTTACCGCATCTGGTTGTGTGTGTGGTATTGGGGGTGTTGCATGTGTGTGTCACTTTCTTTTTCCTCCACCCTCCCCTGTGTGCTAGGCGGCTGTACTCACCGTGGCCATCTTCGCCGGCGTTGGTGTTCGTACTGGAGCAGAAGGTAGAAGAGCATGGGGAAAACATGCAACTCGGGTTCCATGGCGGCGTGGTTCTTCCTTGAGTGTCCAGAGGTGAGTTGTTTCCCTTCTGTGCTGTGTTTCCGCCAGGCTTTTGATGTCGTTGGTAATTCCCTGGAAAAGGTGGCGGATAGGTGTGTCATATTACTGTGGCCGGTACATTGTCTTCCGGCTTGGCTGTTGGCGGTTACCGCCATGGTGCCTGTTGATTTCGCCCTGGCGGTCAGTGTGTTAAAGTGGCTCTGTCTGAGCGGTTCCCCCCATGGTCATAATTTCATATTTATTACCTCCAGCCTGTTGGCGGTATTACCGCTGCTTTATCACCGACTGCCCGGGTTGTAATGAGGGCCATAGTGTTGTTTTGTATTTGGGTGTCCATTCTGAGGGCGGCGGTATGTATCGCCAATGGTTTGCTGCCGTTGAATGTCCGCCGTGGTGATTCGTGGGTCATGATGTGGTGGGTAGCTTTTTGTTGGCATAACGGTATGGGTGTTGGTACTGACAGTTTAACACTGCCCTTTGGGCTGGTGGATTTGTGTATGTGGCAGTATTCTGTCGGACTGGTGTGTGTGTTTGTGTCATAATATGAGGAACGGATATTCGCCACCGTGGTGGTATGTTGATGACCGTGGCTGTGACGGTAAGAGGGATTTACTGTCAATGTTAAAGTAAGGACCTATATATACACTTTAAGTATTGGGAATTAAGCACTGACAAGAAATAGCAGAAAACAGCAAAGGCCTTATAGGGGGGGCAAACCATACAATAAAATAGTGGAATGCAAAGTTAGGTCCCCCACCCAAGGATGTGGAATAGTTAGAAGGGAGTTGGGAGAACTCGGGACACCAAGAGGTGATGATGTGGATGATCCCCAGAGACCAGGAGAGCAGAGGTAAGTTACCTGGTCTTCCCAAAGACTAACAAGGGGACTTGGAAACGGAACTTTGCAAGAACAGGACCAGTCGAGTGGAACCCAACAGTGGATTCTGGTAGAAGAGGACCTGCAAGATAAGGGGACAGAGTCCAGTCCACGCAGGAGTGTCCAGGTGGGGCAGGAGCCACTACCCACCCTTCAGTGGATTAAGATCAAGGTCGACGGTGGATGGTGAGGACCAGCTGTGGAGCCCAGGAGGTGAAGAGGAGTCCCTGAAGCCATGCAGAAGCTGTCTCACGCTGGTAGCTGTGGGTCGCTGTGGGGTCAGTGGTCAAGAAGACCACCAACAAGCATTGGCAAATGCAAATCTGGGCAGAATAGGATTTGCAGAGAAGAAGAGGACCAGCAAGGTCCAGGAGACTCAACCCTTGGAGGGAAGTCCGGGCTGACACTCAGTAGTCGGGAGAGCCAGCAGAAGCAGTCGTAGCCCCCACAGGCAACCCACTGGCAGTAGGCACAATCAGTTGCAGTGAGGCCCAGTCAGCCCACCTGGAGAAGAGTCCCATGTCCCTGGAGCAGCAGAGGAGAGACTGTCCTTGCAGGGATGAAGCACTGGAGGCCTGGGCTACTTGGAGCCTGAAGATCCTTTGGAGCAGGAGTCATTAAGCCTTGGTTACTGCAAGAGTCGCAGTGCACAGAGTTTCTGTCCTGCAAGGAGAGGAAAGCGCTCACCGTCTCCTAAGTTGGATAAAAGGCAGAGAGAATAAAGAGGACCATTGAGAACCACCACCTGCGTTGAGGGATTCACGCAGTTCCTGTGGAGAGCAGATCTCGGCATCCGGACGTCATTGCCTTAGGTGCCTGCGGATGCAGGGAAGTGACTCCGTCACTCCAAGGGAGATTCCTGTTTGCTTCTTTGGTGCAGCTGAAGTCTTACTGACTCCAGAGGATGCACAGCCGGGGAAACAATTTTGCAAGGCAAGGTCATTTCAGGAGTTGCAGGCTTGGTTTGTTCCTGTGAAGTCCAGCAGCGGTTCCGGTGGCCAGGAGCAGAATTTGATGCAGAGGAGTCCCTGTGGAGTCTTGAACACAGAATCTGGGGACCACCTGCAAGAGAGTCCCTAAATAGCCCTAACAGGGGGCTTGGTCACTCTGCAGGGTGACCAGCTATCAGAGGGGGTCACTGACGTCAGTCACCTGTCCTGAGTAACCAGATGCTTCCAGGGACCTCTGCACATCTTATTTCGAAGTGGCCACCTGGAGGAGCTCTGGGCACCACCCAGGGTGGTGATGGACAGGGGAGTGGTCACTCCCCTTTCCTTTGTGTGGTTTGACGCCAGAGCAGGGACTGGTGCAAACCGGATTATGCAAGGAGGGCACCAAATGTGCCCTTCAAAGCAATCTATTGGTGTGGGGAGGCTACCCTTCCACAGCCTTGTAACACCTGTTTCCAGGGGAGAGGGTGTTGCATCCTTTGTTCTGCCTTCCCGTGCTTGAGCTGGTCAAGCAGCAGGAGGGCATAAACCTGTCTGAGGGGATACAGCAGTGTGGGCTGCCCACAAACCCTGTAAGACTGGTAGGAGCAATAATGGGAGGTCCTCTAAGGAGCCCCCATAGTGCATGGAATCATTCACCAATACTGGCATTAGTACTGGGATATGATTCTGACACGTTTGATACCAAACATGCCTAGGTTCAGAGTTACCAACAGTCTAAACACACTGATAAACAGGCAAAAGGTGGGGGTAACCATGCCAAAAAGAATGATTTTCCTACAGGCTGGTTCCCAGATATTGGACAACCGTTGTTGCCCAGGTCAAGAGGACGTCGCTCATGCGTATGACTTGGGGGTCACATCGCAGCATAGCGGGAAAGCACATTATTTCTGCCAATTAACACCCAATCCTGATGCGGTGGTGAATTATTTGAAGTTCACACGATAGGGGATAGGTTAGTGTCGCATAGCATACATAGAGGAGCAGGTCATCCGCATATAGTGGCGAAGCATGGGTAGTGTCATCTAAATGAATTCCCCAGTTCTGGCCTTCTTGGCAAAGGCAGTAAGCTAGTGGTTCCATGGCTATGCCGAATATAATGGGAGAGAGCGGGCATTCGTGGGAGGTTCTGCGTTCAACTTGGAATGGAGGAGAAATTAAGCGGCTAATTCGGTCTCTATATGTAGGGCAGGTGTATGCAAAAAATCTTTGACCTATGCCCACTGTCCGAGAACCTCTAAAAGGTAGTCCCAAGAGAGAAAATTAAATGCTTTCTCGATGTCTAGAATCGAGGAGAGTGCCTGTGGGAAACTTAAGGAGGCCTGGTCCATGACATGAAAAAGTTGCCTAATGTTGTTGGAGGTGCTCTGGCCGGGTATAAACCCGTTCTGATTGAACAAGAGTGGGGGGGACCTGTAGGTATTGTTCAGCTAGGATTTTATCCTAGATTTTATAGTCGTCTCCCAATATCGCTGTTGGTCGATATGAGAATAGTAAGGTGGGGTGGTGAACTGGTTTCAGTAGGGAGGTCAGAACCAACTCTTTTGAGGAAGGTGAGAGCGCTCACATTGTGAGATTTTCATTAAACATCTCCACCCAGTGTGGCACCAGGTGGGTCGAGAAACTATCGTAATATTTGATAGGAATGCCGCTGAGACCAGGTGCTTTGTTGCAGACTAGTTCATGGATACCCTGTTTTACTTTGTCTGGAGTGATTAAACCATCCAGTTCTTCTCGCTCCAGTGCACCTATGGAAGGCAGTCGTAGAGGCAGTAAGACGTGTTGCGCCTCTTCAGGGGTAGAGGTGGTCAGCGCCTTGTACTATTCCGCATAATAAGAGCTTAAGGCTTGTAATATATCTGATTAAGATTGCCCCATTTGACGTGTGGCAGTTGGAATTTCAGTGATTGTGGGGCTGTGTGTTTCCTGGCGGAGTAGCCAAGCAGTGAGGCAGCCTGGCTTATTGCCAGTGGAGTGAATACGGGCTGTGTAGGTGGTGAAGTTGTAACACCGGAGCTGTTCCACTGCTTCTGCTTGATGTTTTTTAAAATCTGTGAGGGCTTGCCATTCCATGTTATCTGAGAGGGGGTGAATGACCAAATCGTTGGTCACTTGGAGGTCCTCCAACAGCTCCCTCCGCACCCCTGCAAAGTTCTGTATGCAGAGACCTCTAGTGACAACTTTGAAAGCGCCCCATTCAACGGCTCTTGTAATAGCTGTGTCATGATTAGCATCAGAGTATTTGCTGATGTGGGTGAGCTAGGTGTCGCAGAATGCTGAGTTGTCTACGGTGTTCCAGGTGGGAACTGTTGGGTGTGGGGTGCCCCGGGAAAAATCGGCTGTGTGGGCGCCGTGATCAGAGAAGACTCGACCCAGGTAATCTGAGTGTGTACACCGCAATAGCAAAGTAGGGGAACATAGGAAGTGATCCAGGCAGATGTGTAATTTGTGTGGGGTGGAGTAGTGAGAGTGCAAACGAGTGGATGGGTTGTGTACCCTCCATACATCTTGTGAGGACCAATGCTGGGCCCACTTAGCTGAGTTTTGTGAGTGTGGGCATATTGGGATGTGCAGTTAGGGTGGACAAGAGCGATCCAGGTGGATATCCAGGACGTTTTTATAATGCCCTCCCAAAAGCCAAGGAATGGCCACCCAGGAGGCAAGTATTTGTGTTAGGGTGGACCAAAAAGTTGATTGATCTATCTTTGGGGTGTAGGTGCAGCCCAATAATCTTGGGAGTCCGTCTAGCCGTCCCTTCTGCGAAGACGTATCGGCCTTCCTTAGCTATTACTGTGTTGAGGGTGTAAAATAGGGTACTAGGACGTATTCACAGAAATGCGCCTCGAACATAAGCAGAGTAGAATGTGCTATGCACAGTGCCACTCCATCACCTTCTAAGGCACTGTAGTTCACAGAGAATAAGATGTGTTTCTTAGAGGAAGCTGATTTGAGGCTCTTGTCATTTAATGTATGAGTAGACGGTGTATCTTCGTCTAGTTGTATAAATTCCCTGCACATTTAGGGTGAGAAACCACATATTGTATCTGGTGGCCACGTAGTCTGGTTAAGTGGGGTGGGTAAGTGGGCCAGACATTGGCTCATGTGCAGTGGCATGCCGCTAGTGTGGTGGAAGTGCCCCGCTTATGCTAGAAAGGCAAAAAAGTACTATGATAAACAACATTCTAGAAACCAGAGCCTGCATCATGGCGCTGCACGCACAGACAGGTGCTACGAGAGCCAAAACAAAGAACGGGACGATGGCCATGCCAGCATTGAGTCCATGGTCATGTAGTAGAGCTGGCTTGTGACCCAAATGGGTGTTACTGCAGCGAGTTCTGCCAACGATGGAGAGATTGTGTGTCCAGGTGGATTCTCAGTTGGTGGTGTGCTCGGTGCACGACAATGTGAGAGCAAGTCCTCTGCCGTCTGTGGCATGATCTGTTGGCCAGCCAGGGAATCATCAGAGTTCTGAACACTTCTGTGTCCTCCTAACTATCTGAGGTGTTTGTGTCTGAATGCAGTGGCAAAGTGGATCGACAGAGAGCAAATACCGCCTCAATGGCTGATCTTTGACTTTGCTGGAGCTCTTGTGGAGTGAGGGCACTTGCTCCTCCCGAAGATTGATTGTGTCACTGGCCCTGTCGGGTCCTCCGTCCTTTGGGGTGCTGGATGTCACCACTCGAAGGTGGCCGCCACTGAGTTCCTGCAAACTGAGTTTAACCCATTCCCAGGCAGCTTCAGGGTCCGTAAAGAGGTGGGTTCATTGGTTGTGCATGACCATCAATTTGGATGGGAAGAGCAGAGAATATTGGATATTAAGCTCTCACAGTTGCCACTTCCTTGGCATGTTAACCTATTTTCTACCTGTAAGTCAGTATGTTTTTGCCTGTCTCACTGGGATCCTGCTGGCCAGGACCCCAGTGCTCATAGTTTATGGCCTAATGTGTGTGTCTGTACAGTGCTTGACGGTGTCACTGAGGCTCTGCTAATCAGAACCTCAGTGCTTATGCTCTCTCTGCTTTTAAATTTGTCACTGTAGGCTAGTGCCTTAATTTACCAATTTCAATTGGCACACCAGACCCCCCGTATAAGTCCCTAGAATATGGTACATAGGTACCCTGGGCATTGGGGTTCCAGGAGATCCATATGGGCTGCTGCATTTCTTTTGCCACCCCTAGGAAGCTCAGACAAACCCTTGCACAGGCCTGCCATTGCAGCCTGTGTGAAATAACGCACACGTTATTTCACAGCCATTTTCACTGCACTTAAGTAACTTATAAGTCACCTATATGTCTAACCTTCACTTGCTGAAGGTTAGGTGCAAAGTTACTAAGTGTGAGGGCACCCTTGCACTAGCAAAGGTGCCCCTACATAGTTCAGTGCCATTTCCCAAGACTTTGTGAGTGCAGGGACGCCATTACACATGTGCACTACATATAGGTCAATACATATATGTAGCTTCACAGTAGTAACTCAGAATATGGCTATGTAACATGTCTAAGATCATGGAACTGTCCCCCCATTCCAAGTCTGGTATTGAGGAGCCAAATCCATGCATCCTGGGGGCCCCACCATGGACCCCCAGTACTGCCAAACCAGCTCTCTGAGGCTTGCACTTCAGTTACAGCTCCTGCCACCTCACAGGCAGGGTTCTGCCCTCCTGGGGTCTGAGCAGTTTAGTCCCAGAAAGGCAGAACAAAGCATTTCCTCTGAGAGCAGCGTATTACACACTCTCCCTTTGGAAATAGGTGTTACAGGCTGTACCCTCCCCCAGCCTCTGGAAATGCTTTGAAGGGCACTGATGGTGCCCTCCTTGCATAAGCCAGTCTGCACCAGTTCAGGGACCCCTTGCCCCCGCTCTGGCGCGAAACTGGACAAAGCAAAGGGGAGTGACCACTCCCCTGTTTATCACCACCCTAGGGGTGGTGCCCAGAGCTCCTCCAGTGTGTCCCAGACTTTGCCATCTTGTTTTGCAAGGTTTGGGGGCACTCTGGAGGGCTCTGAGTGGCTAAGGTAGCCAATCCCCCTCTCTGGGCTATTTGGGGTCTCTCCTGTGGGCTCTCTTCAGATTCTGCTTGCAAGTTTCCTTCAGGAATCCTCTGCAACTACTTCATTATCTTCTGACCTCGATCAACCGCAGCCTGCTCCAGGAACCACTGTAACAGCATCGAAGTATCCACAAGGGATACTTTTCCTCTGCAACTTCAGCTCCAGCCAGCAACTGCAACAGTTTCCACTGTGTGCACACTCTGAGGACTCCCTGTCTTCACCCTGCACCAGAAGAACCGAAGAAATCTCACGTGGGGTGACGGAGTCACTCCCCTGCTCAAGCAGGCATGTTCCAAGGTGACGACCAGTACCTTTGGACTCCTCTCACAGGGACGAGCGTGCTCCTAAGGACACAAGGGTTGGACCCCATCGACATAGACCTTCCTGAGGTCCTGCTGACGCAATTTGGAGGAGGTTAGACCTTGCCTTCCCTGACAGCGACGGTACCCCTGTGTACTGCGTCTTCTTCACCTCCTCAGTCCTCTCTGCACTATTTGCAAAATTCCTTTGTGCCCAGCCTGGCCCAGGTACCCAGCACTCCATCTTGCGACGCTCAGCTCGCTGAGTTATTCTCCGGTGGCGTGGGAGCTTCCTTTGTTGTGCTGCACCAACCACGTTTTGCACCTTCTTTGTCCCCATGTCCTGGGACTACCGTGGGTGCAGTTTGGCATCCTGAGGGCTCTCTAAAGTGATGAGAGCCCCCTTTTCCTCCTCACACAGAGTTGAGACCAACTTTATTAAAACTTTTAACATATCTTAAAGATCTTGGTCTTAAAATGTATATAAAAGTCTGATGTATTTTTATAAATTCTGGTCTTGAGTTATTCATTGAGTGTCTGTGGTGCACGATTGGATTTGTGAGTACAGCAAATACTTAGCACAACTCCTGGATTAGCCTAACTGCTCGACCAGCTGCCTTAAAAATTGGAGCATTAGATGGTCTAACTTTTACCTCTGGAAACCAATGTGTAGTTGCCCGGACACTCTGCATGGTGTGCTCGGTTTTGAATACTACATAGAGGGCCAGCCTCCTACAATTGTGAAATCTGGGAACACTGAAATCCAACAGTTGCCATGGGTGAGAGGGGGGTAATTGTCACACAGCATGTAGGATCATGTCTCTATCTTTGTAATGTAAGAGTTTTGCAATAATGGGGTGTGGGGAGGCCCCTGGTCCAGGGGCGGCTTGCAGGCAGGTACACGATGTGCTTATTCCATGGTTAAGTGGGGTGAAAGGGATTGGGTCGGCATGAAAGAGCACACCCATTCCTCCAGAAAGTCAAATCATGGAGTCGTCCCCCTCCGGCAAGCCCACCATGCAGATATTATTGCGGCGGTCTCGACCTTCTGCATCTTCAGCCCTGTGTTCTAGGTGCTACTCTGTCGAGCTGGTCTCGAGTTGTCTGTTCTTGGGTTGCGATTTGAGGCTGAGCTACACTGCCCCAAAACATGATTGTACAATGTGGACTGCAGTTGTGGTATAATTGTTCATATTGTGACAGCCTACTCACTCTTGTGTCCCTTAAATATCTACCGCTGCGGATGAAGAGGAGATGGAGACATACCCGTGTAGAGACCCCTGGTGGACTTGGCTACACTGGAGGACAGGCACATTATACTCACCTATAAACTGGACAGGGCCACAATCACAGAGCTGTGTGCACAGTTGGAGCCTGACCTGATCTCAGCTATCCGTCAACCCACTGGGATCCCCCCTCTTGTGCAGGTTCTATCAGGGCTCCATTTTCTGGTAACTGGTTCTTTCCAAGTGACAGTGGGCTTAGCAGAAGGAACAGCCAATGTTCTCGATAGTGCTGGCAAGGGTTTTGTCTGCCTTGCTCAAACGCATGTTGAGCTACATTGCTTTCCCCCAGGTGGAGGATTTGGCCACTGTGAAGGCCGGGTTTTCTGCAATGGGACATTACCCAATGTAATTGGGGCGACTGACGGAACACATATTGTGTTTGTCCCGCCCACCTGCAAAATGAACAGGTGCACCGGATTCGTAAGAGTTTCTACTCAATGAATGTGCAGATGGTGTTCTTGGCGGACCAGTACGTCTCCCATGTCAATGCTAAGTATCCTGGGTCAGTGCATGATGCCTTTGTCCTAAGGAATAGCAGCATCCCATCCCATCCCCTCTATGGTTGTTGTTACCCTGCCAGCTTTTGCTTGCGTCTGTTGGCGTATTATGGGATTGTTAGTTTCCCTATGCTGGGCATGCTTTAGTGATGGGTGTCCATGTAGGGCTGGGAGGGATGTCCACACATTGGTACAGCATGCAGGGCCTGGCATTGGGATTAGTGAGATGTGTTGGTGGAGTGTGTGGGATGTGGTGGAGTGATGGGAGTGAGGGTGATGGTATATGAAGGCATGCAGGTATGGGGGGTGATAATTGTTAAATGTTGACTTACCAGTGTCTAGTCCTCCAGCAACTCCAGCAAGTCCCCCAGGATGCAGTAATACCAGTACTTGCTCCTCCCATGCTGTGTATGAATGTCAGGTGTGTGTATTTGGTATTGTCCATTCTAGTGTTGTTTTGTATGTAGATGTCTATTCTGAGCGCGACGTGTGTACGGCCAATGGTTTACCGTAGTTGAATGTCCGCAGTGGTGATTCGTGGGTCATAATGTGATGGGTGTTGTTTTGTTGGCATAACGGTATGGGTTTTGGGACCGCCATTTTATCACTGACCTTTGGTCTGGCGGATTTGAGTATGTGGCTGTGTTCTGTTGGATTGATGTGTGTGTCATAATATGGTGAAAGCATATTCACCAGCACGGCGGTAAGTTGGCGGTCGTCAGCGTGGCGGTAAGCGGGATTTCTCGCCAATGTCATAATGAGGGCCATAGTACACAGTGATGTGTCATTTATGCAACATAGACAAAGTCAGCTAAGATCCATTAAGTAGTTTGGTAGGACGTTACAAATACTGAACGCAGGTTGTGTTCCCTGGCAACACATGAGCGCAAGGGACATTTTTTCTACATTTAATTTATCACAACAATAACAAATAATGGCTAAGAAGGAAGCAACATTTGTCATGTTAAATATTGAGAAATTAGAAAAGTTGCCTTTTACTGTGGCTGAAATACCATCTGCTGAGTGGTTAATACATGGGTTTATAAATCTGCCCATTTCAACACTTCAGTTCACGTCCTGTTTGAAACACATTTTAGTGGGCAGATATGAAAAGCTGTGAGAAAGTTACATACACGTGGTGTGGGAGCTTCCTTTCTCGTACAAATGTTTCTATGGCATGAAAGAGGTCTTTCTTAGCTGTAGTGAATGTTTGACTTCTGTGAGCCATCCGATGGTTTGTAAACAGCTGCCCTTGCATGGGGCATGTAATGCCTCTGAGGTAAATTTGGCTTGTTATGTGAAGGGAGTAGCAGTGCCCTTGATTAGACCTGCATTCCAGATGCTCTCATATGGCAGCTCTGTGCTTCTTAACAGTGAGAGCTGTTGTGGAAGGCGAGCCTGAGTAGCTTATGTTGTTTTGGTCTCCCAAATTGTTAGTTGTTGCGGGAATGTCCTTTTTCCCCCTTTGCAACTAAAAGGAGTAGCAGACTTTTGGCCTCATATTGCTACTTCTGATGTGAATTTTGACAAGTTGAGCAGACTAAAGGCTTTATTGTGTCAAAAACATGTGGCACTTACATCTGCACACAAGACCTATGTACTTCAGGTTGCGAGGCCATCCGCTGAGATTTAGGCCCTCATTACAACCCTGGCGGTCGGTGGAGAAATGGCGGTAATTCCGCCAACAGGCCGGCAGGAAATGGTGACCACCATACTAAACCGCCACTTCTCCACTCCGACCGCCAGTTTTCAGACCATCGGCTGTCACTACACCGCTGGCGGTATCACGACCCCGCATACCGCCATGGATTTCGTGGGGTTCTGTACCGCCACGAAATCCATGGCAGTAGGCACTATCAGTGCCAGGGAATTCATTCCCTGGCACTGATAGGGGTCTCCCCCACCCACCACCCCCACCTCCGAGTCCTCCCCCCACACTCCTGACCCCCCTACCGCTCCTAAGGTGGCAGGACCCCCCTCCCCACCCCCTCCAACATTGACACACACACTCCCCTACACGCACACATACACTACAACTACACATACCCGCACACATACAGACATTCCAACAGACATACACACAGACATACACGCACACATACACAGACATACAAACAGACACGTACACATTTTCCAAACACACACCCGCATGCATACACGCACTCACACCCCCCCGCCACACACTCACACGCACACCCCCATGCATGCACACAACACACAACACCCCCCTGCCCCCCTCCCCTAACGGGCGATCACCTCACCTGGTCCGGTGATCCTCCGGGAGGGAACGGGATCCATGGGGGCTGCTCCGCCGCCAGCTCCCCGTCACCAGAACACTGCCACACCGAATCATGGAACGTGATTTGGTGGGCGGTGTTCTGATGACGTGGAGGTGGAGCAGCCTCCCCTTCCCCGCCGGCTGCCAGTATGGCTGTTGGCGGCTCTCCGACCGAAAAAGGGCAGAGGGCTGCCAGCAGTCATAATGCGCTGTGCAGAAAACCGCCTGCACTGGCGGTCTTCAGCATTGCGGTACCTCAGCGGTCTTGCTTAAAGACCGCCGAGGTTAAAATGCGGGCCTTAGTCCCTTTTAATTTAAGCACAAATTTTCCGAGACATTTTGGTGAACTCATGGGACAAATATTCAATGCGTCCAGTACTACTGGAATCGCCCACTTTTTTAAGGCTGTTTGTTCTGATTTCATTCACACCTTCTCCTCCATATTCAGCTTAATACCTTCTGCCATACACTCAATATGTTTGAGTATTTTGGGGGGATTTCTGATTATTGTCTGGTTATAATAGTTGTCATTCATCTGTTGCTACTTTTTCTGCGCAATGGCTGTCCCTTCACCGCAGGGAGGACTGGAAGCACCTCCACCAGTGCTACTGTGTCGTGAATACATGATGCAGTATTTTGGAGCACCACTCCTGTAATAACTGGAGTGCGGTTGGTCTTTGTCATTCCGACCGGTTTTGGATTGTGTGCAGCCTGTGTTCCGATGGCTCTGGTGCCTCTTTCAATGTGCACTGAAAGTCTGTCTTTTTACGCAGGGCTTACTTTTACTGGACGCTGATCTGTTGATGTTTTCAATGAGGGCTTATTATCAGGCATGCGCGTTGAGGGCATGTTTGCTATGGGAAGCTGTCTGTGAGTTGCCTTTTGTGGATGCTGCACCTCTTAACTCAACAGTGGGCACACTACATAATCCTGCTGCCTCAGCTGGAAGTCAGACTTGGAATACAAGTGCTCTGTGGTTTTCCTTGGACATGATCTAGATATTTTACCACCTGTCAAAGTGGAACGTCTCCTGGCTTTAGTTGTCCCGCATGTAATTGGCTATTTCCAAAATGACACTGACTATTGAATTTGGTCTTTCTGCATCACCTGTGGTTTCTCCATTGTCCTTGTTCCTTCTGCTGTGTCTCTTAACTTGTCACTATTGACATATATATTATATGCTTTTATTGTTAGGGTTTTATTAGACTCATTTTAACTTGGCTTTGAACCACCTTTGACCAGCAAGGAGAGGGTGTTGTATAGCTATTTAAGCTATATTTTAGACATGTTATTCTAGCTAACTAGGCCTGCCGCTGTGCACTTTAACCCAGTTACATTTTAATCAGCATCGCTTTATTTTTTTAGCAAGAGCCACATTTGCTGTGCTTTTTTATTATAATCTCATTGTCCTTTCGCCTAGGAAAGCATTACATTCTTACAAGGACATTTATTTCATTATGTGCTTTCTTCAAGGCTACAGTCAGATAGGATTGCAGACAAATGTGCATGCTGTGTCTCCAACATTCACACAAAAATATGAACTCATACGTGGGGACTGTTAGAAATGGGGTCTTTGGTTGGCAGTCAGGTTACCCCCTGTCCAAGCAAGGATCTTCACTCTAGTCAGGGTAAAAGAGAATCACCCTCAGCTAACCCTCGCTCACACCCTTGGTAGCTTGGCACGAGCAGTAGGCTTAGCTTCAGAGTGCTAGGTATAAAGTATTGGTACCAACACACACAGTAATCCAATGAAAACACTACAAAATGACACAATACAGGTTTAGAGAAATAGAAAATATTTATCTAAACAAAACAAGACCAAAACAACAAAAATCCACAATACACAAGTCAAGTTATCAATTAAAAACTAAAAAGAGTCTTCATGTAATTTTAAACACAATGCTAATGCTGTGAGCGTGGAAATGTACCTGGATGCGTCAAAAGTAACCCCGCACAGGAATGTGCGTCAAAAAGGGCCTGCAATGGTTTGATATCACTCACGAGCGAGACCGTGCGTCATTTCTCCTTCAGTCAAGTTGGCGTGCGTCGTTTCTTCTCTCCGCAGGAGAGTGATGCGTCGATTCAAACCACACTCTCAGGTCTGGACAGGCCTTGCGTTGTTTTTACACGCCCAGTGATGTTTGCATTGGAAATCCTGTCACACGATGATCCGAAAACCATGCAGCGTGGGTTGCGATCTCACCAGCCTCTATCAGCGATGCTGCGCGTCGTTTCTCCAGCCGCGTGCGTTGATCCTTCAGTCGCGCTGCAGGCGAGCATTGATTGTCAGCTGCCAATCTGGCTGTGCGTCAATTTTTCAGCTGCAAATCAGAGTTGCGTAGATCTTTTCCCCACACGGGGGTCTGTGCGTGGATTTCTCACGCTTGTTCTGCCAGCTTCTTTCAGCGTCACAGGAACTGGATGGGCACCACTTGGCAGGGTAGGAGTCTCAGCAGAGGCTCAAGTTGCTGGTAGAGAGAAGTCTTTTCTGTCCCTGAAACTTCAAACAACAGGAGGCAAGCTCTAAATCAAGCCCTTGGAGCATTCTTCACAAGAAGGCAGGCATACAAAGTCCAGTCTTTGTCCTCTTGCACAGACAGAAGCAGCAACTGCAGGATAGCTCTACAAGCAGTCACAGACAGGGCAGCTCTTCTTCCTCAGCTCTTCACCTCTTCTCCAGGCAGAGGTTCCTCATGGTTTCCAGAAGTGTTAAAGTCTGTGGTTTTAGATGCCCTTCTTATACCCATTTTGTCCTTTGAAGTAGGCTTACTTTCATGGAAAGTCTCTCTTGTTTGTGAAATTCTGCCTTGCTCACGCCACGCCCCAGACACACACCAGGGGATTGAAGACTGCATTGTGTGAGGACAGGCACAGCCCTTTCAGGTGTGAGTGACCACTCCTTCCCTCCCTCCTAGCACAGATGGCTCATCAGGAAATCCAGACTACACCCAAGCTCCCTTTGTGTCACTGTCTAGTGAGAGGTGCAACCAGCCAACTGTCAAATTGACTCAGACAGGGAATCCACAAACAGGCAGAGTCACAGAAATGGTTTAAGCAAGAAAATGCTCACTTTCTAAAAGTTGCATTTTCAAACACACAATCTTAAAATCACCTTTACTAAAAGATGTATTTTTAAATTCTGAGCTCAGAGAACCCAAACTCCACGTCTATCCGCTCCGAAAGGGAATCTACACTTTAATCATATTTAAAGGTAGCCCCCATGTTAACCTATGAGAATGACGTGCCTTGCAACAGTAAAAAACAAATTTAGCAGTATTTCACTGTCAGGACATATAAAACACATTACTATGGCCCTCATTATAACCCTGGCAGTCGGTGACCGCCAGGGCTATTGTGGCGGTAGTACAACCAACAGGCTGGCGGTACTGCCTGCCTCATTTTGACCGTGGCGCTTCCACCACGGTAATACCGTCGGGACCGGCAGTATATCAACATGGCGGTCCCGGCGGTTGTAATCCGCCAGGGTAGTGCTGCAAGCCGGACTGCCTTGGGGATTTTGACTCCCCTTACCGCCAGCCTGTCCATGGTGGTAGACACCGCCATGGAAAAGCTGGTGGTAAGGGGACTCGGGTGCCCCTGGGGGCCCCTGCACTGCCCATGCACTTGGCATGGGCAGTACAGGGGCCCCCAGGCACAGCCCCATCACGGCCGCTGCACATCAGCATTGCCGCCAACTCTATTACGAGTGGGCAGCAATGTTGATGTGACTTTTACGCTGGGCCAGCAGACGGAAACACTGTTACCGTCCGCTGGCCCAGCGGAAAGGTCAAAATAGGGAGTCAGAACTACCACCAGCACTGGCGGTATTCTGGCACCCGCAGCCTCGGCAGTCATCTCAGAAGACCGCTGAGGTTGTATTGAGGGCCTATATGTACTACCTGAACCATACTGTACACTGCACCCTGCCCTTGGGGCTACCTAGGGCCTACCTTAAGGTGTCTTACATGTAAGAAAAGGGAAGATTTAGTCGAATTTACAGTTTAAAACTGCACACACAGACACTGCAGAGGCAGGTCTGAGCCATGTTTATAGAGCTACTAATGTGGGTGCCTCAACCAGTGCTGCAGGCCCACTAGTAGCATTTGATTTATAGGCCCTAGGAACCTCTAGTGCACTGTAATACGGACTTACTAGTAAATCAAATATGGCAATCATGGATAAACCAATTACATATACATTTTGTATAGAAGCACTTGCACTTTAACACTGGTTAGCAGTGGTGAAGTGCCTAGAGTAACAAAAACAGCAAAAACTGAGTCCACCACACATAAGCAACCTGGGAAACAGAGTCAAAAAGTTAAGGGAGACCACGCCAAGGATGAAAAGTCTAACAGGGACCATTTTAAAGAATGCCAGCTCTTTTATTATAAAAACACCCCTATGTCCCAAACATGGTAAAGGGAGATTCCAGCCATAGAACTACAACTGTATGCTGATTGCTGATTGCTTCGCTACAGCTACTCGCTTAGACGGCTGAACCCCTGATCCACATGAGGACGGTGTCTCTCTAGACTACAGGCTTCTTTATCCAGGTATGAGGTTTGATGTTCTCCCAGGGGATAACCTAAAGGGTGGATTAGGCTTATTATGCTGTGCTCAAACATAGCGTATACAGGAGGACTGTAGATCACTCCTAGTGACAGTATGGTAGGACTGTTTTTGTGTTTCACTCTTTTAGTCACATGCTTGCGTTTATTGTGCTTATTATCCTAGTTTTTGCAATACATGCTATTTTATCTAAGATGTAGTTACTTCAATAAATTCTCTATTGTCTTTGCCTGTGTGAGCCCTTGGTAATTGAGAGAAAGGGATGAGATCTGATCGACCACGATTCTCCTGAGGAGTCTTTCTTATCATGCGCCCGGTTGCCACAGTCATCTCAGCCAGAGATGAGGCACTGCTAGTTAGCCAGAGTACCCAGGTTAGGCCGACACGTGTCATATGGTGTGGAATCGTACTCAGTACCCACAATCCATGTGATTCTGCTGCCCAAAGCCAATAGCCTCATTAGCATAATGAGAACCTACGCGAAAAGGGGTGGCAGCAGCTTTGGCTGCCCAGAAAACCCCAGAAAGCTGGTAGGAGCACTGCTGGGGGTTCTCTAAGGAGCGCCCAGAGTGCATGGAATTCTACAACCAATACTACCAACAGTGTTGGGGTATGATTCCAACAGGTTTGATACCGAACATGCCCAGGTTCAGAGTTACCATTATGTAGCTGGACATAGGTAGGAACCTATGTCCAGTAAACACATAAAATGGAGTCCCTGCACTCACGAAGTCCAGGAAAATGGGGTTGGAGGTCATAGGGGCGCATCTGCTCATGCAGGGGTGCTCTCACACACAGGTACCTGCACCCTGCCCTCTGGGCTACGAGGGTATACTATAGGGGTGACTTACAGTGACCTTGTGAAGTGGCCTGTTAGGGAAAAAGGGTGCATTCACCCTTTCACGCACGCTGCAATGGGAGGCCTGTAGATACACTTAGATACACTTTTCATGGCCTCCCCTTGGGTGGCATAAAACATGCTACAGCCCATGGGGGACTCCTGGTGCCCCAGTTCCCTGGGTTCCATATAGTAGGGACTTGTAAGGGGACACTAGTATGCCAAATGTGGGGTGTGTGTGGTCCAAGCAACCAAATTTAAAGGGCAAGAGCACAGTCCCTGGGTCCTGGTTAGCAGGATCCAAGGAAACACAGTCAAAAGATACTGACACCAGGCAAAAAGTGAGGGTAAACATGCCATAAAGAGGGTACTTTCCTATACAATCCCTCTCCAGACAAAGGACAGTAAGGTTAACCTTGGCCAGATGAGTCTTCATTGTTTAAGGGGAAATATCTATAAAGTCCATCTGCATTGGAGTGGTTGCTCCTTGGAATATGTTCTACTGTGTAGTCCATTCCTTGTAGGGATATGGGCCACCTCAGCAGTTTGTGATTTTCTCCTTTCATTTGTTTTAACCATAGAAGGGGCTTGTGGTCTGTCTGAACAAGGAAGTGAGTGCCAAACAAGTATTGCCTCAGCTTCTTCAAAGCCCAACCACAGCAAAGGCCTCCCTTTCTATGACTGACCAACGCTTTTCCCTGGGGGTTAACCTTCTGCTTATAAAAACTACAGGTTGGTCCTGACCCTCAGTATTAAGTTGTGACAAAACTGCCCCAACTCCTACTTCAGAGGTATCTGTCTGAACTATGAACTGCTTGGAGTAGTCAGGGCTTCTTAAAATAGGTGCAGAGCACATGGCCTGTGTAAGATCTTCAAAAGCTTTTTGACAGCTAGCTGTCCACAAAACTCTTTTAGGCATCCTTTTTGAGGTAAGGTCATTGAGAGGGGCTACAATGGAGCCATAGTTCTTAATGAACCTACTGTAGTGCCCAGTGAAGCCTAAAAAGGCTCTCGCCGTGGTCTGAGTAGTAGGTGGAGTCCACTCCAAAATGGTTTGACTCTTCCCTTGCAGTGGCTGAATCCGGCATCCACCTAACAGGTGGTCCAGATGTACCACCTTCCCATGTCCTATCTGGCACTTAGAGCCCTTGACAGTGAGGCCTGCTTTCTGCAGAGCCTCCAAAACAGTCCACAGGTGGACCAGGTAATCCTCCCAGGTGGAGCTAAAGACAGCTATATCATCAAGATAAGCTGCACTTTAGGCTTACAATCCTTGGAGGACTGTATTCACCAGCCTCTGACATGTGGCTGGTACATTTTCAGCCCAAAGGGCGTCACTGTAAAGTGATAGTGTCCTCCAGTGGTTGAAAATGCTGTTTTGGGTTTAGCATCATTTAATAACTTGATCTGCCAATATCCAGCAGTGAAATCAAATGTGCTCAGATACTTGGCAGATGCCATTGTATCTATTAGCTCATCTGCCCTAGGGATGGGATGAGCATCTGTTTTTGTTATTGTTGAGCCCTGTATAGTCAACAGAAAACCTAATTTCTCTCTTTCCATTTTGGGAGTGAGGTTTTGGGACTAGAACCACAGGACTAGCCCAAGGGCTATGTGAGTGCTCAATGACTCCCAGGTCTAGAATTTTCTGAACTTCAGATTTGATACAGTCTCTGTCATGGTCAGGTTGCCTGTAAATTATACTTTTTATTGGCAAACTGTCCTATGCGTCAATAGTGTGTTCACACCAAGTGGTTTGACCAGGTATCAATGAGAACATTTCTGAGAACTGTCCCAGGAGATTCGTGCGGTCTTCTTTTTGTGCTTCAGAGAGGCGGTCAGTAAAGAGTACTCCATCAACTGAGCCATCAGCTGCAGTCTGGGAGAATAGGTTAGGGAGAGGTTCACTCTCTTCTTCCTGTACCTCATCAGTGGCCATGAGCAGGATCATGTCAGCCTTGTCATAGTAGAGCTTTAGGTGGCTCACATGAAGCACCCTGAGGGGGCTTCTGTGAGTGCCCAGGTCTACCGGGTAGGTAACCTCACCCTTTTTCTCCACTGTTGTGTGAGGGCCACTTCACTTGTCCTGTAGTGCCCTAGGAGTTACAGGCTCCTGGAACAACACTTTCTGTCCTGGCTGTCAGTACAATCTGCTGGTCATGCCATTGCTTTTGAAGCTCCTGGCTGGCCTCTTTAGTGGCCTTCATCATATACTCAGTCGCCTAGATCTGAGGCCAAGTACATAGTCCACTATGTCTTGCTTCGGAGGCTTGAGAGGTTGCTCTCAGCTTTCTCTTACAAGAGGAAGAGGACCCCTAACAGGGTGCCCAAACAGAAGTTCAAATGAGCTGTAGCCCACCCCCTTCTGAGGGACTCCCTGTAGGCGAAGAGGAGGCATGGTAATAGGACATCCCATCTCCTCTTGAGTTTTTCAGAGAATTCCATGATCATTCCTTTAAGAGTTTTATTGAACCTCTCTACCAAACCATTGGTTTGGGGGTAGCAAGGGGTGGTGAACTCATAAGTAACAGCACATTCCTTCCACATGGCTTTCAGGTAGGCAGACAGGAAGTTTACACCTCTTTCTGACTCCACCTCTTTAGGAAAACCTATTCTTGAGAAGATTCCAAGAAGGGCTTTGGCTACTGCAAGAGCTGTGGTGGCATGGTTATTCCACCACCAGTATAAACCTATTCCCAGAGACTATGGGAAGGTCTAGGGGGCCAACAATATCCACCCAAACCCTTTCAAAAGGTACCCCAACCACTGGAAGTGGAATTAAGGGGCCCTTTAGGGTGCCCTCTTTCTTGCCACTTGTAGGAAAGTACCCTCTTTTTGGCATGTTACCCCCAAATTTCTGCCTGATGTCAGTGTTTTTGACTGTGTCACTGGGATCCTGATAACCAGGACCCCAGTGCTTATGCTCTCTTTCCTCTCGATTTTGTCACTGCATACTGGTATCCCAGTATTTCATCCCAAATTGGCATACTGGTCACCCCTTAAAAGTCCGAAGTATATGGTACTTAGGTACCCAGGGCATTATGGTTCCCGGGGATCTCTATGGCCTGCAGCATTACTTTTGCCACCCATAGGGAGCCCATGCAAAGGCTTCTGCAGGACTGTCATTGCAGCCTGCGTGAAATGGTGCATGCACTATTTCACTGCCATTTACACTGCACTAGGTCACTTATAAGTAACCTGTATGTCAGGCCTTCAGACCCTAAAGGCTAGGTGCAAAGTACCTGTGGGTGAGGACACCCCTACACTAGCAGAGGTGCCCCCACGTCGTCCAGGACCATTTCCCAGACTTCGTGAGTGCGGGGACTCCATTTTATGTGTGCATTGGACATAGGTCAATACCTATGTCCAGCTTCAAAATGGTAACTCCGAATATGGCCATGTAGGATGTCTAACATCTTGGAACTGAACCCTAGTACTGATTGTAGTATTGGTTGTACAATTCCTTGCACTCTGGGGGGCTCCACAGTGGACCCCCAGTACTGTCATACTTGCCTTCTTAGGTTTTCTGGGCAGTCCCAGCTGCTGCCACCTCACAGACAGGTTTCTGCCCTCCTGTTGCTCAAGCAGGTCAAGCCCAGGAAGTCAGAACAAAGGTTTTCGTTTTGAAGAGGGGTGTTACACCCTCTCCCTTTGGAAATATGTGTTACAGGCATGCAAGGGGTAGCCTCCCAGAGCCTCTGGAAATGCTTTGAAGGGCACAGATGGCACCCTCCTTACATAATCCAGTCTACACTGGTTCAGGGAACCCTAGTCCCTGCTCTGGCGCGAAACTAGACAAAGAAAAGGGGAGTGATCACTCCCCTGTCCATCACCACCCCAGGAGTGGTGCCCAGAGCTCCTCCAAAGTGTTCCTGTGTTCTGCCATCTTGGATTCTAAGGGGGTGGGGCACTCTGGGAACATCTGAGTGGCCAGTACCAGCAGGTGACGTCAGAGCCCTCCCATGATAGGTGCTTACCTGTGTAGCTGACCAATCCCCCTTTCAGGGCTATTTAGGCTCTCTCCTCTGGGTATTTCTTCGGATTCGGATTGCAAGACTACAGCAGTAATCCTCTACATCCTTTACTTCACCTTCTCCCGACGAAACTGCATCTGGACCCTCCAGGAACTCTACAAACTGCAACAAAGAAGCAAAGACGACTTCTGCAACATTGTATCTTTAGCCCTTGCCATCAACTGCAACTGTTTCCAGGTGGTGCATCCTTCGAGGACCTACTGTCTTCAGCCCTCACCAGAGGAACGAAGGAATCTCGCTTGAAGTGAAGGAGTCACTTTCCTGCTTCAGCAGGCACCCCTCTGCAGCGATGACGGGTGACGTGGGTCCTCTCTCTTGATGAAGTGTGTTGATCTAGCAACACGGGTGGTCACGGCGGTCCTAAGGTCCAGCTGTCCAACTTTGATGGAGGTAAGAGCTTGCCTCCCCACGCAAGACCGTACCCCCATGCACCGTATGTTTTGCAGTTGCCAGGGCTTGTGTGTGACCTTCTGCGAAGTTCTTCGTGCACAGTAGAGCTCCAGCCCCCAGCACTCCTTCCTGCGACGCGCAGCTTCCTGAGTGGTTCTCCGGCGGCATGGGCCTCTATTTGCACCTTCTTTGTCCCAATGTTGTGGGACTCCAGTGTGCGCTGCCTGGTCTTCTGAGGGCTCTCTGAGTTGCTGAGAGCCCCTTCTGTCTCCCCCTCCTGGGTAGAAGCTGCCAGGTCCCTCCTGGTCCCAGGCAGTGAAAATTTCTGCTAACCACGAGCTTTGCGTGTGCCAAGGCTTGCTGGCGGAATCTAGCGACCCAAACCAGTCTGCAATCATCTATCCGGTGTGGGACATCATCTGCACCAACCAGGAACTCCCATCTGTCTTCTTTGGTACAGAACTGACTTTTCTCTCATAGGGGATTTCAATGTATAGTCATAATCATTGAATAGTTTAGCCCGCCTGCGGAACCCCGGAGCACTTTTTTGCAATATAACTTCTTAAGTGTTCATGTTCGCCTTACTTCAGGAAGGCCTGCAAAGTCACTTAAGAATGCACATATGCAGCCTAAAGGAAAGGCTACAGTGTCCAAAATTCTTCATCCAGTTTGCTTTAAAAAGGACAAAGTTAGGGCACATGCATTCAAATGCATGAATGAGTTGAAAATTAAGCAGAAAAAATCCTTCACAAACCTTTTTATATTGCAAAACAATGATGAAGCAGTGCAGGGCAGTGTAGCCCATAGGCTGTCATTAACAATGAAAAAAAGGAGACTGTGACTTTAAGAACAGCCAGTCCTCCAGTATCCTATCATGCCTAGAGAGTTACCTCAGTTCTTTTTTCCGGCTCCTGCTGACAGGACCCTGGAGCATTGAGCTCGACCTTTTTAGGTTTTTTCTACAAACATTTAGTGAAAATATCACTAACAACTTTGACTTTCTTTCTTGGCTAGTGGCTTTTTCTGACAGGATTTAAGGTATTTTTTCCTGGAAAATGCTTTCTCTTTTTGACAAATGCCCACATTGTGGCATAAAGAAGGCCGAAACAGACTCCCATGATGTCTGTATAATCTGCCTGCCTTCTTCAATCCTTCCTGCCTTATGTAATATCTGCAGGTCATTTTCCAGACATACCCTGCACGACAGGGAGAAAATTCGCCTTCAAGAGAAAGCAGAGAGGAGATGCCAACAAGAAGCCAGTGGGACCTCTGAGCGAGGGGAAGGTCAGTCTTCCACCAGAGCTCTTCCCTCAGCCTCCAGTGGACGTGGAAGGTCTGTGAGGTGTTTTTCTGGGAGAAAACACTGTCGGTCAACGTCGAGGAGGTCACCTTCGAGAGGAGCTATGGTGCCTACATGTTCGCCATCAAAGTCTGGCTTGACGTCACACGACTTCGAGAAACCGCACGCCGACGAGAGGCTGCCAGATGGCAATAGGCCACAGGACATCGAGTACTCCAGATGTTCGACGCACGACATCGAGGAGTGTGTCGACATCAGTGGACTCGCTGTCGAGATGAAGGAGACGTTGCCGTCACTGTCCGATGTCCGATGTCGAGATCTAGGTCACCGTTGGTACATCGACGACAGAGAGAGAGGTCAACGTCGAAGAGTCCCTCGACGTCGAGGACCCAGAAAACTTCTAAAAGGACAAGGATCTATTCCTCATCAGTCACAGCATTCCAGAGACATTTCTCTGTCGCTGGTTCTCCTTCCTTCATCTCCTTCTCCTCCCCCCACCTCTCCTCCTCCGGCTGCAACTCTTCCACCGCATCCTCCACCTCAAGGTCTGGCTACCCCATTGCTGGCTTCTCCGGTGCTTCCTGCACCTACACCACTTCTGGTACCTCAAGTACAGTGCACTACTCAAGCTTCTAGACCGTGCTCAACATCGCGCAACCATTCATATCATAGCCATCATACATCTGGCTGTTCTGCAACGAGATCAAGACACTTATGTCACAGATTGCGACAAAGATCAAGGTCACATTCTTTCCGGCACTACCACGGAGACTCCTCTTCGTCTACCAGAGACTATTTACCCTCTCTATCTGACTCGCCTCAACCTCGTACTTCACCAGTGGACAATGTTAACACCTTTCAGGAAGTTCTAGTTCGAGGCGCAACAAAACTAAACATTCCTATTGGTGTCCCAACACCAACTACTTCAGTCATTTTTTAAACACTACAACAACGCACGGCCTCAAGACCTTTACTTCCGCTGGTGCCCGGTATTCTAGAACCTGCCATGGAAGTCTTCCTTACACCGGCCACGACAAAGTCTGCTCCTTCCAGACTATGAACAAAGTATCATCCTCTGGAACAGGACCCTTTGTTTCTGAGCTCCAGCCCTCCACCTGATTCAGTGGTGATCCTGGCAGCCCGCAAATCTCACGCCACTGCTACCTTTCGGCCTGACAAAGAGAGTAGAAAGGTGGATTCAGCAGGCCGCAATGTATGTAGTTTGGCGGCAACATCCATGAAAGCAGCAAGTGCAACAGCCCTCTTGGGGAGATACGATAGGGCCTTGTGGGACTCCCTACTTCCGTTCGCAGACCATCTCCTGATGTATCAGAAAGAAGATTTTTTTAGAAATTGTAAAAGAAGGCGCCATGGTCTCGAATAAGATCATTAGCGCAGCGGCAGACTCATCCTTGCTCTCAGCACATGCATACTGCCATGGAATATCCTTAAGGAGGCATGCCTGGCTGCGTCTAACGTCCCTGAAACCAGAGGCTCAGCAGCGCATTCAGAACCTGCCATTTTCAGGATCCACGCTGTTCGGCTCTCATGCTGACGATGAAATGGCAAGGATGAAGGCAGAACTGGACACTTTGAAAGCAGAAGGTCTTGAGAAATCTAAAGACCGAAGATCCTTCCGTCCCTTCCAGCGCCGCTACCCTTCTAAGAGGGTTCAAACCCCTCAGTGGTTGTCTAATAGAGCTCAGCAGCAGTTCCAACGAGCCTCTCACCCTCAACAGAAGCAATAAAGCAAACGTGCGGCACACCAGCCCACTTAGGGTTCTCGACAACAACCATCCACAAAACCCTGAAAGTTTTCTTCCCCAACCCCTTTAGTGGGAAGCGACACCAATTACTTGACAGAGTGGCAACGAATTACAACAGACACTTGGGTCTTAAACATTGTGCAGAATGGATATTGTCTCAGATTTTCCACTCCACCGCCAAGTATTCCGCCAAGGGCAACCACTTCCCAGCTCCACCTCCTAAAGGCAGAACTTTGTCCAAGTACATGGCTCTCGTGGCAGCACATCTTCGAAAACACTGAATATTTGTCTACCCGTATCTGGACGATTGGCTTATCAAGGCACCCTCCTTCCCAGAAGCCCAACAGCACTTCAAATGGATATGCGATCTCCTTTATCGCCTAGGACTCCATGTCAGTTTTCCCAAGTCCACGGCAACACCTGTCCAGAGACTGCATTACTTAGGAGCTACCATAGACGCGCTGCAGGGAAAAGTGTATCCTTCAGAAGAATGACATTTATCAATACTACAGAAGTGCTGCGTGCTCAAGACTATCCGTCGCCCAACAGTGCGCACAGTTTCCCCACTTCTAGGCTCCGTGGCCTCCTGCATCTTCCTAACTCCCAACGCTTGCCTCCACATGTGACCCCTGCAGGAGTGTCTGGAGGACCAATGGAACCAACTGAATGAAAAGTGGGAAGACAGAATCATTCTATCCACCCATGCAATCAAATCCCTCAGTTGGTGGTGCTCTCCAACCAGTCTGCAACAAGGAATGCCTTTTCGTCCACATGCTCCGTCGCAGACCATCGTGACGGATGCTTCTTTCCTCCGGTGGGGAGCTCATATGGATCACATACAAATACAAGGCCTCTGGTCTCTGAGGGAGAAGTCTTACCTCGTCAATCTCCTCAAGCTACCTAGCTCTCAAGGCTTTTCTCCCTTTATTCAAAACCGACACCCTGCTGGTCCAAACAGACAATACAAACACCATGTATTACCTGAATGTAGGAGGCTGGCCTGGCTTATAGTGGGTACCTGATGGTACTTACACTTTGTGCCAGGTCCAGTCCCTTATTAGTAAATTAGTAGTGTTCTAGCAGCTTAGGCTGATAGAGGTAGCTACAGCAGAGCAGCTTAGGCTGAACTAGGAGACATGGAAAGCTCCTGCAATATCACTTATATTATCTAGCACTATATCACAAGAATCACAATACTCAGAGTTACTAAAAATAAAGGTACTTTATTTTAGTGACAACGTGCCAAAAATATCTCAGAGGATATACTCCCTTAGGAGGTAAGTAAAATACACAAAATATACACACAAACCAAAATCAGGTAAGTTAACAGTTAGAAAAATAGTGCAAACACTGTGAATACACTAGGATGCAATAGGCCTAGGGGCAACACAAACCATATACTAAGAAAGTGGAATGCAAACCACTTAGGGACTATGGGTGTCCAAGATATCCCACCCCAAAAGCCTGAAAAATAGGAGTAAAGTGACCCTACTTCCCCAGAAACACTCTAAAGTTGTGATAGGAGATTCTGCAAAGACCACAACTGGCTGCAAAGCACTGAAGACGGATTCCTGGACCTGAAGACCTGTAAAGGAAGGGGACCAAGTCCAAGAGTCGTGAAAGTGTCCAGGGGGGACAGGAGCCCACTAAACCCCGGATGAAGGTGCAAAATGGCTGCCTCCAGGTGGAAGAAGCTGAAGATTCTGCAACAACGGAAGATGCCAGGAACTTCTCCTTTGCACAGAAGATGTCCCACGGAATGCTGGAGGATGCAAAGTTGTTTCTTTGAAGAAAGACCACAAACAAGCCTTGCTAGCTGCAAAGGTTGCAATTGAAGAAAAAGGTTGCTGCCCGGGCCCAGGAAGGACCAGGAGGTCACCCCTTGGAAGAGGAGACAGAGGGGGCCCTCAGCAACACAGAGAGCCCACGCAGAAGAAGGCAGCACCCACAGAAGTACTTGAGCACAGGTTCAAGAAAACTGAGCATGGTGGTCGTCTCAACACTACAAAAGAGGGTCCCACGAAGCCGGTGGTCAACTCAGCGAGTTGAGCAATGCAGGACGGGGTGCTGGGGAACTGGGCTAGGCTGTGCATGAAGGATTCCTTGCAAAAGTGCACAGAAGACCTAGCAGCTGCAGTTCACGCAGTACACAGGATTACTGTCTGGCGAGGGGAGGCAAAGACTTACCTCTGCCAAATGTGGACAGATGGACCACTGGACTGTTGGGCTCACTTGGATCCACCACCTGTGTTCCAGGGACCACGCTCATCACGATGAAAGGGGACCCAGAGGGCCGGTGAAGCTGAAGTTTGGTGCCTGTGTTAGCAGGGGGAAGATTCCGTCGACTCACAGGAGATTTCTTCTTGGCTTCCATTGCAGGGTGAAGGCAGACAGCCCCCAGAGCATGCACCACCAGGAAACAGTTGAGAAAGCCGGCAGGATTAGGTGCTACAATGTCACTGGTAGTCTTCTTGCTACTTTGTTGCAGTTTTTCAGGCGTCCTGGAGCAGTCAGCGGTCGATCCTTGGCAGAAGTCGAAGAGGGAGATGCAGAGGAACTCTGGTGAATTCTTGCATTCGTTATCTGAGGAAAAGTCCACCGGAGAGACCCTAAATAGCCCTCAGAGGTGGTTGGCCACCTAGTCAGGTAAGCACCTATCAGGAGGGGTCTCTGACGTCACCCGCTGGCACTGGCCACTCAGAGGCCTGCCTTGTGCCCTCACACCTCTGGATTCAAGATGGCAGAGGTCTGGGACACACTGGAGGAGCTATCTCTGGGCACCACCCCTGGGTTGGTGAGGACAGGGGAGTGGTCACGCCCCTTTCCTTTGTCCAGTTTTGCGCCAGAGCAGGGGCTGGGGGTTCCCTGAACTGATGTAGACTGGTTTATGCAAGGAGGACACCATCTTTGCCCTTCAAAGCATTTCCAGAGGCCTGGAGAGGCTACTCCTCTCAGGCCCTTAACACCTATTTCCAAAGGGAGAGGGTGTAACACCCTCTCTCAGAGGAGATCCTTTGTTCTGACTTCCTGGGACTGGCCTGCCAAGACCTGAGGAGGGCAGAAACCTGTCTGTGGGTTGGCAACAGTGGTAGCTGCAGTGAAAACCCCAGAGAGCTGGTTTGGCAGCACCTTGGGTCCATGCTGGAGCCCCGGGGATGCATGGGATTGGCACCCCAATACCAGATTTGTCATGGGGGGGCAATTCCATGATCTTAGACATGTTACATGGCCATATTCAGAGTTACCATTGTGAAGCTACATATAGGTATTGACCTATATGTAGTGCACACGTGTAATGGTGTCCCCGCACTCACAAAGTCCGGGGAAATTGCCCTGAACAATGTGGGGGCAATTTGGCTAGTGCCAGGGTGCCCTCACACTTAGTAACTTTGCATATAACCTTCACCAAGTGAGGGTTAGACATATAGGTGATTATAAGTTACTTAAGTGCAGTGTAAAATGGCTGTGAAATAACGTGGACGTTATTTCACTCAGGCTGCAGTGGCAGTCGTGTGTAATATTTGTCTGAGCTCCCTATGGGTGGCAAAAGAAATGCTGCAGCCCACAGGGATCTCCTGGAACCCCAATACCCTGTGTACCATATACTAGGGAATGATCACGGTGTTCCAGTGTGCCAATTAGTATTGGTAAAAATGGTCACTAGCCTACAGCGACAATTTTAAAGGCAGAGAGAGCATAAGCACTGAGGTTCTGATTAGCAGAGCCTCAGTGACACAGTTAGTCACTACACAGAGACACACATTCAGGCCACAAACTATGAGCACTGGGTCCTGGCTAGCAGGATCCCAGTGAGACAGGCAAAAACAAACTGACATACAAGTAAAAATGGGGGTAACATGCCAGGCAATATGGTGCTTTCCTACACTGAACAAGCAGGGGGGAACCAAATCCAAAATCCTATCTAGAGAGGCCCAGACGATTTGGCACAGGCTCCTGGCTCCTAAATGTGAAGATAATAGCAACTCACCTTCCAGGAGTTTAAAATGTACAAGCAGATGCCCTCAGCTCGGTTCTAGACGAGAACCACGAGTGGGTACTGAACGAAGACGCCATTCAAGATATATTCTGTTTTTGGGAAACACCCTCTATCAACCTTTTCAACACAGCAGACAACAGAAAATGCTGCGGCTTCCCGCCAGATTTTACCACCTAGAATCGTTGGGGAATACTCTGTGGATAGACCGGTCGAACAAATTTCTGTGCGCCTTTCCACCAATTCCCCTGATCCCAGCAGTCCTAATCAAACTCTCAATGACCTCAACCAGAATGATCCTCGTTGCACCAAAACGGCCGAGACAGTGGTGGTTCCGGGACCTACTTCTCCAGTCGCTCCACGACATCTCAGGCTTTCATGCAGGCCAGACCTCCTGATGAAATATGGAGGTCAGATGAGGCACCCCAACCTCTCCTGCTTGAGGTTGGCAGCATGGCTCCTGAGCTAGTACAGCATGGGCACTTGCTTCTTCCACAGGACTGTATGGACATTCTAAAAGAGGCAAAACAGCCTTCTACCCGAGCTGCATATGCCTCCAAATGGAAGAGATTTTGCATCTGGTGATCCCCCAAGAAGCTAGACCCTACATCTTGCCAGGAGGATGTCATCCTACCATATTTGTTACACTTAGCAGAATCTGGTCTGCATTTCTGTTTTAAAGTCCATGTGGCAGCTCGACTGCATACAGAAAAGGTCCTTCACAAACCTCTTTAAGCTGCCAGTCATAAAAGATTTCCTAGAGGGACTGAAGAAAGTTTTTCCACCACTTAGGCATCCTTTTCCACCATGGGAGCTGAACGTGGTTCTTTCATGCCTCATGTATCATCCATTTGGGCTCATACACAAAGCTTCTCTCCAACACCTCATTTGGAAAACAGCTTTCCTTGTGGCAGTGACTACAACATGCAGGGTTAGCGAGATTCAGGCTCTCTGTGCTCATGAGCCTTACACAGTGCTCCACTGCTCCAAACTAGTGATGAGAACACATTCTACATTTTTACCCAAAGTTGTTTTCTGACTTTCATGTTAACCAGACTATTTCCTTGCTGACTTTCTTTCAAAATCCATCCCCTCCAGCTGGGAGGGCAATCCACTCTCTAGATGTAAAGAGGTTTTTAAAATTCTATTTGGATAAAACCAAATCTATTAGAAAGTCACAACACTTATTTATTAATTATGGACCGGTTCGTACCGGCCTGGCCACCTCTAAACAAACTCTCGGTGGATTGTCTCTTGTATTTTTTATTGCTACCAACTAGCTAACAAAACCCTAGCTGGCAGACCAAGAGCGCATTCTACCAGAGGCAAGTCTGCCACGACTGCCATGTTGAGGAATGTTCCCCTGGCAGATATCTGCAGGGCTGCGACCTGGAAGTCTATCCACATGTTCACTAAACATTACTGTCTTGACTCTGATGCCAGGACAGATGCTCAAGTAGGACAAGGCTCTCTCAGAAACCTCTTTGCGGTATAGTGCATTGCAGTATTGTTCTGTCTACACCCACGCTGTTTCTGGTATGGTCTTGCTATTCTATTCAACGCTTATGACTATACATGGAAATCCGCTACGAGAGAAGGTATAGTTTCTTACCTGTAACTCCAGTTCTCTCGTAGGGGTATTTCAATGATAGTCATAAGCAACCCGCCCTCCTCCCCGGTGGAGTAAACAAAATAATATCTCGGTGTATCATTACTCTTAGCTAGGACTGCCTACAAAAAGAACTGACATAACTGCCTCTCTCTAGGCATGATGGGATACTGGAGGACTGGCTGTTTTTAAAGTCAGTCTCCTTTTTCTTAATTGTTAATGGCAGCCTATGGGCTACACTGCCCTGCACTCCTTCATCATTGTTTTGCAATATGAAAAGGTTTGTGAAGGATTTTTTCTGCAAACTTTTCAACTCATTCGTGCATTTGAATACATGTGCTTTAACTTTGTCCTTTTTAAAGCAGACTGGATGAAGAATTTTGGACACTAGCCTTTCGTTTAGGCTCCATATGGACATTCCTAAGTGACTTTGCATGCCTTCCTGAAGTAAGGCGAACACGAACACTTAAGAAGTTATATTGGAAAAAAGTGCTCCGGGGTCCCCGCAGGTGGGTGGAACTATTCACTGCTTATGACTATCATGGAAATATCCCTAGAAGGGAACTGGAGTTACAGGTAAGAAACAATACCTTTTTCACCGGCAGTTCTTCTTTTGCGCCTTCATTCGGGATAGCAGGGGCTCCTATTCTCTCTGGACTCTTCAGTGCGTCTTGGACTTGATCCCCTTTTTCCACAGGTCTTCAGGTCCAGGAATCCATTGTTGGTGTATTGCAGTCTCTTCTGGTTCTTGCAAAATCTTCTATCACGTGTTCTTGTGTGTTATATGAAACTTACTGTGATTTACTCTTACTTTCCTGGGCTCTGTGGTGGGTTCTATTACTTACCTTTGGTGTTTTCTTACACTGCAAGCGCTTTGCTACACACTACATTTGCCTAGGTGGGAAATCGACTTTCACATACCACTATTTTGGTATATGGTTTGTGTTCCCCTAGACCCATTGCTAACTATTATGATTTTCACTATTTGCACTGTTTGTCTTACTGGTATCAGCTATTACTGAATTCTAGTGTGTATATACTGTGTATATTACTTACCACCAGAGGGAGTAAGGTATTTGTGGCATTTTTGTCACCAAAATAAAGTAACTTTATTTTTGTAACACTGAGGGCCATATTTATACTTTTCGACGCACAACTGTGCCAACGCAGTTGTGGGTCAAAAAATCTAACGCCGGCTAACGCCATTCTGAAGCGCCATGCGGGCGCCGTATTTATTCAATGACGTTAGCCGGCGTTAGCCGGCGGAGCTGCCTGGTGTGCGTCAAAAAAAATGACTTACACCAGGCAGCGCCGGCGTAGGGGAATATGGAGCTTGGGCGTCAAAAAATGGGGCAAGTCAGGCTGAGGCAAAATTTTCGCCTCAACCCGATTTGCGCCATTTACTTTGACTCCCAACCCCCATTGAAATGACTCCTGTCTTAGCAAAGACAGGAGTCATGCCCCCTTTCCCAATGACCATGCCCAGGGGACTTATGTCCCCTGGGCATGGTCATTGGGCATAGTGGCATGTAGGGGGGGCACAAATCAGGCCCGCCTATGCCACAAAAAAAAAAAAAGAATACTTACCTGAACTTACCTTAAGTTCCCTGGGATGGGTCCCTCCATCCTTGGGCGTCCTCCTGGGGTGGGCAAGGGTGACAGGGGGTGTCCCTGGGGGCATGGGAGGGCACCTCTGGGCTCCTTCCGAGCCCACAGGTCCCTTAACGCCTGCCCTGACCAGGCGCTAAAAAACGGCGCAAAAGCGGCTGGACGTCATTTTTTTTTACCCGCCCACTCCCGGGCGTCATTTTTACCCGGGAGTGTAAATACGGCGCACATGCCTCGGAGTCATTTTTTAGACGGGAACGCCTACCTTGCATATCATTAACGCAAAGTAGGTGTCCACGCAAAAAAATGACGCAAACTCCATGAACTTTGGCGCTAGACGCGTCTAACGGCAGAGTATAAATATGGAGTTCGTGTTGCGTCGAATTTGCGTTAAAAAAAACGACGCAAATCCGGCGCAAACGGAGTATAAATATGGCCCTGAGTATTTTCTTCCATGTGTGACTACAGTGGTATTGCTTGAGATTTGTTTGTGTCCTAGATAAGCCTTGGCTGCTCCGCTACAGCTATCTGTAGACATCCTGGCTTCTAGACACTGTCTACATTTCACTAAAAAGAGATAACTGGACTTGGTATAAGGTGTAAGTACCTTTGGTCCCCACTACAAACCAGGCCAGCCTCCTACACAACTGGCTTGATAGGTGACACAGGCGCGACAAAGCGCCTTTCTATCTTCTGACAGATGGGGCCAGTGAAAGTGAGGGACAAGTCTATCCCAAGTTTTGCTTTGTCCCAGGTGACCTGCCTAGTGAATGCCATGTTCTAGAGTGAACAAAAATTCTCTGTTCTGCAGAGGGACCACCAATCTCCTGGTGGCACCAGGTTTGGGGTCCCTTGGCTCTTAATACAAGAGATTGTCTTCCCAGTACATCTTGTGGGTGCCACGGACATCCCCTGCGTCTTGTGTGACAGCTTGCTGTCTCCTGTCCTCCAGTGTGGGACAAGTCTTTTGTGCCCTACTGAACACCTCCTTGGCAGCCCCCCGTGCACCCAAGAGCTCAGCTGGGTCAGCTTGAACCTCCTCTGGTGTAGGTTCTACCAAGGGAGTGGATTCTTCCTCCTGAGGGGTTGAATCCTCACTGGAGGTTTGTGTATTGGGCACTTTCTTCCCCTTTGTACTTTTGAGTTTGGGAAGTTCTTGGGCCATTTTTCCAGGCTCCAAGTTTCTCAGATCTTCTTGTTTTTCGTCTGTGCTCTGATAAGGGCAAAATTATGCCCTGGGTTGCCCAGCATTACTGCATGGGTTTCCAACTCCATTTCAGCCCAAGCTGACGTTTCCAAGTTGTTCCTTAGTAGATACTCTACAGGTAGGACTGTGGATACCACAACTTTTTTAGGAACAGTAACCTCCCCAGCTTAAATAAACAACTGCCATGGGGTGGCACACAGTGTTGTTATTAGCATCAGTCACTTGGGAGTGATGACCAAGTAGGTGTTGCTCAGGAGACACCAGTTTTTCAGTCACCATGGGGACACTGGCCCTTGTGTCCCTGTAGAACTCGGGCTCAACACCTTATATCAGAGGATGCCGCCTGTACTTACCCATGTTAAGGGGACAGGCAGCAAGGGTGGCAAAGTCACACAGCTTCAGTGGTCTCTCTAACTAACCCAGACCCCACTATAGTCCCTAAAGTGAGCCCAGGTACACCCTTAGACTGACTACTGTGAGTAGTCCCAACACTACTGCCGTTGCTAGGGGCACTAGGATTAGAAGATTTTGTGTTGGAAGTCGCCAACAAGCCTAGGCTACGACAAAAGTGCGTCAAAGTGGCGCTGGATGGACCCAGGTGGGACCTGGGAGCCTCAACTCTGTGTGAGGAGGAAGAGGGGGCTCTCAGCACTTTAGAGAGCCCTCAGGATGCCAGCCAGCACCACCGAGAGTCGCAGGATCCGCGTTCAAAGGAGGAGCAGCACAACAAAAAAAAGGTCCCACGCCGCCGGAAAACAACTCAGCGTATTGAGCGTCGCAGGGTGGAGGGCTGGGGACCTGGGCCAGGCTGTGCATGAAGGAATTTCGCAAAGAGTGCACAGAGGCCACAGGAGGCCTAGAAGACACAATACACACGGGTACCATAGTTCTCGGGGAAGGCAAGGTCGTACCTCCTCCAAATTGCATCAGCAGGACCTCAGGACAGTCTATGTCGATGATGTCCACCCTCTGTGTCCTTAGGAGCACCCTCAACACCATGAGAGGAGTCCCAGGGCACCAGTCGTTGCCTTAGAAGGTGCCTGCTTGGAGCAGGGGAGTGATTCCTTCACTCCAAAGGAGATTTCTTCAGTTTTTCTGGTCCGGAATGAAGACAGGGAGTCCCCAGAGCGTGCACACCGTGGAAACTGTTGCAGTTGCTGACTTGGAGCTGAGGTTGCTGAAGAAAAGTGTCTCCTGCAGACACTTTGTTACAGTTACAGCGTTTCTTGGAGCAGGCTGTGGTTGATCCGAGGTCAGAAGGGTCTGAAGTTGTTGCAGAGGATTCCTGAAGGAAACTTGCAAGCAGAATCTGAAGAGAACCCACAGGAGAGACCCTAAACAGCCCTGAGAAGGTTATTGGCTACCTTATCAGGTATGGACCTATCAGGAGGGGTCTCTGACGTCACCTGCTGGCATTGGTCACTCAGAACCCTCCAGGGTGCCCCAACATGTTGCAAAGCAAGATGGCTGAAGTCTGGGACACCCTGGAGGAGGTCTGGGCACCACCTCTGGGTTGGTGATGGACAGGGGAGTGGTCACTCCCCTTTCCTTTGTCCAGTTTCCTGCCAGAGCAGGGGACAAGGGGTACCTGAACCGGTGTAGACTGGTTTATCCAAGGAGGGCACCATCTGTGCCCTTCAAAGCATTTCCAGAGGCTGGGGGAGGCTACCCTCCCCAGCCTGTAACACCTATTTCCAAAGGGAGAGGGTGTAACACCCTCCTCTCAGAGGAAATGCTTTGTTCTGCCTTCCTGGGACTGGGCTGCCCAGACCCCAGGAGGGCATAACTCTGTCTGTGAGGTGGCAGCAGCTGTAGCTGCAGTGCAAGCCTCAGAGAGCTGGTTTGGCAGTACTGGGGGTCCATGGTGGAGCCCCCAGGAAGCATGGAATTGGCTCCCCAATATCAGATTTCGAATGGGGGGCAATTCTAAGATGTTAGACATGTTACATGGCCATGTTCGGAGTTACCATTGTGAAGTTATATATAGGTATTGACCTACATGTAGTGCACATGTGTAATGGCGTCTCCATACTCACAAAGTCTGGGAAAATGGCCCTGAACTATGTGGGGGCACCATTGCTAGTGCAAGGGTGCCCTCACACTTAGTAACTTTGCACCTAACCTTCAGCAGGTGAAGGTTAGACATATAGATGACTTATAAGTTACTTAAGTGCAGTGAAAATGGCTGTGAAATAGTGTGTACACTATTTCACGCAGGCTGCAATGGCAGTCCTCTGTAAGGGTTTGTCTGAGCTCCCTAAGTGTGGCAAAAGAAATGCTGCAGCGCATATGGATCTCCTGGAACCCCAATGCCCTGGGTACGTAGGTACCATATACTAGGGACTTATAAGGGGAGTCCAGTGTGCCAATTGAAATTGGTAAGTGAAGTCACTGGCCTACAGTGACAAACTTAAAAGCAGAGAGAGGTTCTGATTAGCAGAGCCTGAGTGACACAGTTAGGCGCTAGACAGGCATACACATTAGGCCAGAAACTATGAGCACTGGGGTCCTGGCTAGCAGGATCCCAGTGAGACAGAAAAAACACACTGACATAAAGGTTTTTACCTGTGAGCACTGGGGTCCTGGCTAGCAGGATCCCAGTGACACAGTGAAAACACACTGACACACACTCACGAACAGGCCAAAGGTGGGGGTAACCATGCTAGAAAGAGGCTATTTTCCTGCATCCCCACTGCCCCCAAACGAAAGACAATAAGGCTAACCTTGGCCAGTTGAGACTTTATTGTCTAAGTGGTGATAAGTGGAGAGTAGATCTGCAACAGAGTGGTTACTCCCTTTATCATCCACTATATGGTTACATCCCTGTGGGGATGTAAACTATGCCTGTTTGGAGATTGTTACCTAACCAACAGTGTGAGTGTAAATTCTCAGAGTTCGTATGAGTATGTTTTAATGTTGGGCAGTGGGATTGGTCCACTGGGCCTATGTCAAATGCAGTAAATGCTAGACATGGATTCTGTCTCAACAAAACCACAGCTGGGCAAAACCTTTGTCCATATGGCTGCAAGAGAGAACAGGGTTGCTGTTTCCCTTGAGTTGGAGCAGGGCAGGGCTGCTGTCCTATAAGCTCTACACTAGGACAGGGCTGCTGACCTAAGTGTTTAGAGGTAGTGCAGGGCTGCTGCAATAAAGTTTCTCTGGGAGTGCTGGAGGGATGCTCCATATTTACTAAAATGGTGCAATTTTGCACATCTGGCTTAGTAGTTCCACAGAGAGGTACTTCTACCTCTGGGAGTCGAGCTGTGGTAGCTGAGGGCTCCTTTGGTACAGGTTCTACCCCAGGAGATGTTTCTCCCACCACAGGAATGGTATCCTTAGTGGCAGGATAGGGAAGGGATACTTTGATACCCTTCTTACCTGTTGGTGGAGAGGGATCCTGAGATTTCAGGCCTTTTTCTCTCCGTTGCTTTTTCATTTCACCAGAAATGAGAGGAAGCAATTCCTCAGGGATACCCAGCATGGATGCATGGGTACTAAACTCTACCTCAGCCCAACCTGAGGCCTCTAGGTCATTTCCTAAGTGACAGTCGACAGCTAAGCTAGGTGATAACGCCACCTGCTTAGGACCAGTAACTACATCCCAACTAAGTTGAACTACAGCTAAGGGGAGAGACTGAGTGGAGGTATTGACATCAGTAACTTGGTACTTCTGTCCAAGGAGGTGTTGTGCAGGTGACACCTGGTTTTCAGTCACCAAAGTGATACTGACACCTGTGTCCCTGTAGGCCTGGGCCTCAACACCATTTATTAAGATTGACTGCCTGTACTTATCCATGCTAAGGGGACAAGCAGCCAATGTGGCAAGGCCAATGCCACCAGGTGTGACAGAAGCTGTCTTGGGACTGTCTACCCCAGTTTCTATTATGGTCCCAAAAGTGAACCCAACTACACCTTTAGTTTGACTATTGCCAGTAGTCCCACCACTATTACCACTACTGATAGGGGCACTAGAGTCTGATGTCTTAGTGGTGGTAGGCTCAGGGGCGTTACCTGTGCAGGACCTATCCCCTGGCCAATAGCCTTTATTTCTAAACACATAGCACCAAGGCTTTTTCTGATTGTGTGAAGAGTTTACAGAAGATGAAGAAGTTTTATCCCCACCCCCAGAGGAGTGTTTTGGGCCTGAAGAAGGATCTTTGTGTTTACTTTTGTCCCCATGCTTGTCCTGAGCTTTTTCACCATCTTTCTTCTTGCCATCCTTGTCACCCCCTGTATGAGCTTTTCTGCTCACCCTTGTTCTGACCCATTTGTCTGCCTTCTTTCCCAATTCTTGGGGAGAGGTCAGATCTGAGTCCACAAGATACTGATGTAACAAGCCAGACACACAGGCCCTCATTACAACCCTGGCGGTAAAGTCAGTTGACCACCGTGCCGACGGCCGCCAACATACCGTGTCCATGGCAGAAATCCGCTACGGGTATTATGATCCACACTTAGAAATCCTCGACAATACAGACACTAACAACATGGGAGGAGCAACTCTTGGCGATCATGCATCCTGAGGTCCTCGCAGGAGTAGCAGGAGGACTGGACTCTGGTAAGTCATATCTTTACTATTATATCCCCCCCACCCTACCTGCATGCCATCACAAACCCCAACCCCTACCCTCACACCCATCACTCCACCACCACACATATACCCCACTATCACAACCCACACATCCCAATACCAAGCCCTGCATGTTACACCAATGCATGGACACCCATCACAGACCTGCATGGACACCCATCACCAAAGCATGTCCAAGGGAGAGACTCACCCAGGGCACACAATCACCACTCACACAAGGGCCAAGGCGATATTGCAAGCACAGTAGTAGAGGAAAACACACCTATTGCACAAGATGGCACACACAGATACAATAACAATGCATTTCCACCCCAACAGGACCCCTACACAACGTCACCGGACAGGAGGTGCCAGTCATATCCAGTCCCCCCATAGAAGAGGCCCACAGTGACGACAGCAGCTCTCTACGCCTGGATCAAGATGACCAGCCCTGCCCATCAGGGACCTCTGGACAGTCGGTTCCCCTGCCACACTCCCAAACCACCACAGAACCTCCCCCTTCAGGAAGCACCCACCCAGCGGCCCATGCCACTGTCCCCAGGACATGTCAATCAGCAGTGTGTCCACCAATACAGGGACCCCAGGCAACCCCACAAACACAGGACAATCAGGGGCTTGGGGTCAGTGGCAGTGGGCACACGGTTCAGGGGACAGAGGCACAGGATAACAGGGAAGCTGGGAGGCCTGCTGTGCGACAGGGGGAGGACAGGCCCGGGGAACCCACTCTCCACGAGGCACTTTCAAACATAATGGGAGCATACCACCATTCCCAGGAGACCATGGGCATGGTACTGGCCAAGTTTCAGGAGACCCAGCGGCTGCAGGAGGGACAGTACCTAGGGATGACGGAGGACTTGAAGTCTATTAACACCACCCTGGTCACCATTGCAGGGGTGCTGGCAGACATGGCCAACACCATGAGGGAGACAGTGGCATACCACCGGGCCCCTGACACCAGCCCAAACAATGAACAGCCTTCCACGTCCGCCGGCGTTAGTGGACAGGAGGTCCTGCTACAGAACCAACAGGCCACCAGCACCCCACCCCCCTGCAGTAGGAGAACCACCCCGCAAACGGTCCCTGTGATCCAGGCAGAAGACAGAGAACATTGCCAAGACCCCCGCCAGGAAATAAGACCCTCCTGATTGTCACCTTTTTGTCCCACTATGTCACCCTGTCCACCTTGAACTAACTGCCATTGCTCCACTTCTTATGCCTCCTTGGACAATGCACCTGTGATACCAAGAGTCTGGACTCTATCCTGAACATTCCTCTACCATCACCCACAGCCCCTACCACATACCCCTATACACATTAGCCCATAAATAAACACCCTTGAATCACAAAACAATCTGAAGTCAGTCTGTACTTTCACAAATGTATAATTACAACTTCTTCAACAAATATCAATGTTAATGTTCATTTGCACATACCAATGAATGACAGTTGTTGGGCAGCAATAAACATAGCAGAAGGCAGAATGAGGTACCCAGCTCTGTGAAATGGAAAGCCAATGTGAACTGTCAGGGTCCATACACAGAGGTTAAGAGGCTGACTAATACAATGTCCTACAGTAGTCAGATGTGAGATGAGCAGTGCCAGTCTCTTACCTGTGTTTCACTGGAAGTACTGCATGATGATGTTGTTTCGGTTGTCAGTATCTTCTTCCTCTGCCTCTTCTTCCACACTGTCCACAGGCTCCACAGTTGCCACAATACCATCATCAGGCCCATCGTCCTGCAGAAAAGGCACCTGGCGTCGCAAAGCCAGGTTGTGCAACATGCAGCATGCCACGATTATCTGGCACACCTTCTTCGGTGAGTAGTATAGGGAGCCACCTGTTAGATGGAGGCACCGGAATCTGGCCTTCAGGAGGCCGAAAGTCCGCTCAGTAATACGCCTAGTTCGCCCATGTGCCTCATTGTAGCATTCCTCTGCCCTTGTCCTGGCATTCCTCACTGGGGTCAGTAGCCATGAGAGGCTGGGGTAACCAGAGTCACCTGCAAATGTTGAGGGAAATCTGTTAGACACACACTAACCCTTAAGGACTACCCTCTCACCCAGACACCAATTCATACTGTGTGGGGACCTTGGGCTCATCTACTAGCCACACGGTGCCTCTGGAGTTGGCCCATCACATAAGGGGTGCTGCTATTCCTCAAAATGTAACCGTCATGCACAGAGCCAGGATACTTGGCATTCACATAGGAGATGAACTGGTCCGACAAACACACCATCTACATATTCATAGAATGGTAGCTTTTTCGATTTCTATACACCTATTTATTTCTACGGGGGGACAAATGCCACATGTGTACCATCAATGCCACCAATGATGTTGGGGATGTGTCCCAGGGCATAGAATAGGCTTTCACTGTGGCCAAATCCTCCACCTGGGGGAATACAATGTAGCTGCGCATGTGTTTCAGCAGGGCAGACAACACTCTGGTCAACACGTTGGAGAACATTGGCTGAGACATCCCTGATGCCATGGCCATTGTAGTTTGAAAGGAGCCACTTGCCATGAAATGGAGCACTGACAGGACCTGCACTAGAGGAGGAACTCCTGTGGGATGACGGATAGCTGACATCAGGTCAGGCTCCAATTGGGTACAGAGTTTGTGGATTGTGGCACAATCACGTCTGTAGGTGATAATGATGTGTCTGTCTTCCATTGTCGACAGGTCCACCAGAGGTCTGTCCATCGGAGGATGACGCCATCTCATCATCTGCCCCAGCGGATGTGCCCTATAGAGGAGAATGGTGAGCAGAGGGTCAGTACCACATAGGTTGCACAAGTGTTTTTGCTGTAATGTGAGTAAATCTTTGTGCGGGGTTGTCTGTCTGTATTTCTGTCCAAATGTACTGTTACGCAGTTAGGTGCCATGCCATGTGCCACCCTGAAATGGTGGCTGCCTGACCTGTAAGGAGGGACAAGGGGAAATGAGGTAACTGCGCTGGCGTTGTGCAGCGTCGCAGTAGGCGGTCGAAGACCGCAGCGCAATTCAGCATTGGTTGTCATTGGGCCCTATGGGTTCCAGGAGCCAATGATGATGTACGCTGGCGGTGACGGATGGCACAGCCACGGACGTGACTGCCATTTTCTATTTGTTCACTCACTTGATACCTGACCTTCAACAGGAGAGGACCTACACTGCAAGTGCTACTGTGACCTGTGTCTGGAAGCGACAATGGCTCGAGTGTCTGGGGAAAGGGCCGCTGCCTTCACTTCCGAGGAGTTGGAGAGACTAGTGGATGGGGTCCTCCCCTAGTACACGCTACTCTACGGTCCTGCAGACAAACAGATGAGTACACTGTGAGCATGATGCGAGGGCCATGAATGTATGGAGTGGTGTGGATGGAAGAGACATGTGGGGGTGGGGGCTGAGGCCTGCATGTGAGGATGGTGAGTGTATGTGTGTATGGGCATGGGTGGGAACTGGTGGGCAATAAGTATGACAAACCGGACGGGGGAGTAATTTCCTTTCATCCTATACCTTTCCTCTAGGTCAGCGCCCACCAGAAGAAGGGTATTTGGCGTGCCATCGCCAAGGAAGTGTGGACCCTAGGGGTCTATCATAGACGGAGCACCCATTGCCGCAAGAGATGGGAGGACCTGCGCCACTGGAGCAAGAAGACGGCGGAGGCCCAGCTGGGGATGGCCTCCCAACTTGGAAGGGGTGCCCGTCGCCCCATGACACCCCTGATGTTCTGGATCCTGGCAGTGGCATTTCTGGAGTTGGATGGGCGCTTGAGGGCATCACAGCAGCCACAAGGGGGTGAGTACAGTCTCATTCAGCTGACTGTGCGCTTTATGAGGTGTCTGGGTGGGGGATGTGGGCTGTGGGTTCCCCTAGGCCAGGGCGAACTTGGTAGGGTAGGTCCCTTGTTAGGCAGGCTCTGTGGCACTCCAACCCCAATAGTGGTAGTGGGCATCTACAACTAGTCAGCCTCCTGTGGGTTCCAGGTGTACAGCAAATGGTGTTAAGCATAGTCCCCCATGGGCAGGTGATTTTCCTACTAACTGCTAGTTCATGGCCTAGTACATAGGGCTGCTCCCTGTGTATTGTGTCCGCCAACGGTAGTGGTGTTGCTGGCATTGATCATGTGTCTCCTCTGTCTTTCCCCCCCTTCTTGTTCTGTCACCCTGTCCTTGTGTGCATTAGCATCATCTGGCGGAGCAGAGGCACTGGAGACAGAGTGAGCTGCATCCTACATGGCCCGGAGGGTGAATCCACAGACGGTGAGGGCACCAGTGGGACGGAGGGCAAGGGGAGCTCCACGACGGGGACAGGAGGGGAAACCAGCAACTCCTCCTCTGATGGGAACCCCCCCTACCAGCACCGCCCTCCCAGCAGCCCCTCAGAGTGTGTCCCGTGCCCGCTCACCCAGGAGGGTGGGCATCTCCTTCGCCCAGGCACCTCAGGCCCTGCCCCAATCAACCCTGCTGCCCTCAGTGAGGAGACTATTGACCTTCTGAGATCCCTCACTGTTGAGCAGTCAACCATTTTGAATGCCATCCAGGGTGTTGAGAGGCATTTTCAGCAAACAAATGCATATCTGGAGGGCATTCATTCTGGTGTGGCGGCCCAACAGAGAGCATTTCAGTGCTCTGGCCCCAGCACTGATGGCAGCCATTGTCCCTGTGTCCAGGCTCCCCCCTCCAACTTCCACTACCCAGACCCAATCCCCTCTACCTCAGCCTATCCCAAGCACACCATCAGACCAGCATGCACACACATCAACACACAAAAGTGGCTCAGGCAAACATAAGCACTACACATCCCACAGGCACTCACACTAGCACCATACCCATGCGGACACACGAACATCCACTGCCTGCTCTGTGTCCCCCTCCTCCACCTCCTTCCCTGTCTCATCTCTACTCACACCTGCATGCACTACATCCTCAGCCGCTCCATCACCAGCATGCCCATCACTACACACCGCTCACGTGCAATCACCACACCCACTACCATTCACATGTCCCCTGTATCCTCTCCCAGTGTGTCTATGAGCCCTCCTCCCAAAGTAAACAAATGCCGACACACACCCACTTAACAGCCATCCACCTCACAACAGCCTCCAACCCATGCACCTTCACCCAAACTCAGCAGACGTACACCTCCTACAACTACTACCTCTTCCTCCACTCCCAAACCCCCTCCATCTTCCCCTCCCAGTGTGTCCAAAAAAATTTACCTACCTAACCTGGAGCTTTTCTCTACACCTCCCCCCCTCGTCTTTCTCCTAGGGCCTGGATGTCTAGATCCTAGCCCAGCACCTCAGCCACCACATCTGCATCCGCTGTGGTCCCTGCTACTCCAGTACGGTCAAAGGGGGCACCTGTCAGAGTTGCCATTGTGCCACCGACGGAAAAGAAGGACCAACCTCTTCCACCACCTGCAAAGCTCAAAAAGGGACTGGCTTCAAGCAGGGGACAGTCACACCACCCACCCAGCAAGGCCTCGCACAAACACAGAGTGGACAGTGCCAAGGTTTCTTGCAGCTGCTGTCAAGATGTGGAAGGGCCACAAGCCAAAGGACACATAACCTCTGGGCACTCAGATGTCACCTGGGGAGGGGCTGGTAACCACCAAATCATCAGGGATGGCAGCCACATGCACCCCAGTCACCACCGCCTCTCCGACCACCACCTGAACTGCCACCTGCTCCGCCGCTACCACAACGTCAGTCTGCAGCATCCTCCCTAGGGATCAGCCATCCAAGGCTGCCAGAGATGGTATGGTGTCTTCATCCACCCCAACAGTCCCTTGCACCACAGCCTGCACTGACAGCATCTCCGCCGCAGCCACCGCCGCCTGCACCACCCTTAGCACCGCCACGTGCACAGCCGATGCCACTCTGTCGGACGTCAGCCCCATCCCCAGTGTGCAGCCATCGGAGTCTGCAGGTGACATCCTGGACACGCAACTTGAGACACCACTTCCAGCACTGACACAAACCAACAATTGGCAGCCTAAGTCACCGCAGAATGGAGTGTGGGTCTGCCTCCATAGAGTATTATGCTACCTGTTCCGACACACAGGTGAGACGAAGTCAACAAGCCACACCCCAGGAGCAGCATCACTGGGCACAAAGCCCCCTCCAGAACCAGTGGAGAAAAGCATCCACTAACACAGTCCTTGGCAGGATGAAGCACTCTGGGCACAAAGCCCCCTCCAGAACCAGTGGAGAAAAGCATCCACTAACACAGTCCTTGGCAGGATGAAGCACTCTGGGCACAAAGCCCCCTCCAGAATCAGTGGAGAAAAGCATCCACTAATACAGTCCTTGGCAGGATGTGGCACTCTGGGCACAAAGCCCCCTCCAGAAACAGTGGAAGATGCCACCCACTTGAAAGACTCTGGCTTTGTACTACCCAGGACCAAGCATTGGGCAAACCACCCACTTGAGAGACTTGAGAGACTGTGTCTTTGCACTCCCTAGGACCAAGCAGTGGGCAAACCACCCACTTGAGACACTTGAGAGACTGTGGCTTTTCACTCCCCAGTACCAAGCAGTGGGCAAACCACCCACTTGAGAGACTTGAGAGACTGTGGCTTTGCACTCCCCAGGACCAAGCAGTGGGCAAACCACCCACTTGAGAGACTTGAGAGACTGTGGCTTTGCACTCCCCAGAACCAAGCAGTGGGCAGCCCACCCACTTGATAGACTTGAGAGACTGTGGCTTTGGACTCTCCAGGACCAGGCAATGGGCATGGAGCCCCCTCGAGGAGCAGTGATGTCGTACCATCATCCAGCTGAGGTGTCCTCCCCTCCACTTCCCCCTGAGGGGCCTGTTTTTTTTCCGACCTGATGCCCCTGCAGTGTTCTCTTCGTTTTGAGGCAGGTGTCATGTGTGGGCTTTGCCCATGCTTTTTGGGACCACTGGTCCACGGACATTTTATGGGACAGTGTATGGACTTGTTTACTTGCTGTAAATATTTGTGTATACTGATTATTTACTTTTCTCTTGGGCTATCCGATTGTTTGAATATTACACTTGTTAAACTCATTTTTTCTGATGGATACAACTACCTGTGGATTCCTCACCTCATGATTCCTCACCTCATGAATACTCCCATGGCGCCAGCATTCGACGGAAATCTTCTTACTAGTCTCTGCACGTCGACGAGGACGTCACTGTCTCGCACGCGACGCCGTCTGACGTCATACAGGCAATAAGAGGTCCTCGACGACGTGCGGACGTCAGTTCCCTTTTTTCCGTGCATTCGAAACGGTTATCTTCGAGGGAGCAACTGTTACTCTTGCGGTTACAGTGTAAATATCTTGCTGCGTACTCTTTCTCTGTGGAAATAATGTCGCAGAGAAAGTCTGGATTTAAGCCTTGTCGTGAGTGTGGAGGCAAGATGTCGGTGACGGATCCTCATTCCGATTGCCTTTGGTGTTTGAGCTCCGACCACGACGTCTCGACTTGTGATTCGTGTCAGCACATGAATCCGAAGGCCATTAAAGAACGCGAGGCGAAGCTGTTTATGGCCAAGTCAAAGGAGAAGCATCACAAGAAAAAGTCTTCTCCAAGACATTGGCGTCATCGAGACTCCCGGCGCCGTAGAGAATCTCGGCGTCATTCAAGGGAGGCTCGTTCCAGGTCTCCGGATCGGCGCCGGAGGACATGGGAGGTCAGCCCCACGGTGACGCCGCATCCTTCGACGCCGTTGCTCTCTCCGACGTCTCCAACTTCGCCTGGACAGGCGTCGGTGATTGAGGTATTGGAGCCTCAGGTGTTTTCTCCGGCGCAGACGCCGAGGCCGGCGTCGGGGTCGCCTCCGAGTCAGGCACCCCAGTATCCGGCTTTTCCCACCCCTGGAGCCGATAGTTCCGCATTCTTGAATGCGATGTATGCCATCTTCCAACAGATGGCTCCAGGGGGTGCTCCGGCTGGGCCTTTGGCCTTTTCTTTGGGTGATCCTGCGCCTCTTCGGCCGGCACCCTTTATGCCCTTTCTCCCGTTTGGGAACGTGGGCTCGGCGCCAGTGTCGGCGCCGGTGGCCGCTCCGATGGCTTCGGAGGGATTGGCCCCAGGGATTTCCATCCCGTCGACGTCGAGATTTCGGCCTGTGACTCCGGTGGGTCCATCCGTTTCATCTGCTCTTCAGTCGGCGCCGAAGTTACCTGTGGCGCCGGATGCGGCGTCGGTGGCTTCGGAAGATCGGCGCCGATCTCCGACTTCGGCGGAGGTGTTGTCGACTCCGCGGATTGAGCAACGACTGCATTCAAGGAGGCGTGCTCTCCGGGTACTAGAGGAGCAGGAGTACCAACGAGCCCTAGAGGAAGGAGAGCTAGAGGACTCGGGTGATGGGCTGCGTGGACTGGAGTCGGCCAGTGGGCTGGACACTTCCCCTGAGTGGGACCTTTCGTCCCCGGGGGAATATACCGAGGAAGCTGCTTCCTTTCATACAGTGGTACGGAAGGCAGCTAGTTTTTTGGACCTGCCTTTGCCGGTGGTGGAGGCGAAACAAAACCTTTTGACAGAGGTGTTGCATCCGGCCTCAGCCGCGGCGGAGCCTCTATTACCTTTTAATGACGCTCTGCTGGATCCGGTCTTAGAGGTGTGGAAGAAGCCGGCATCTTCCCCAGCAGTTCACAGAGCCGTGGCCAGGAGGTATCGGACGGCTCCAACTGATCCTGGTTTCCTATCTAGACACCCTACGCCGGAGAGCTTGGTTGTGCAGGCCTCCTGTTCGTCCAAGTCAGCGCCTGGTTCTTTCCCGACGGTGCCTGGGGACAGAGACTCAAAAAAGCTAGAGGCGCAGTCGAAGAAGATTTTTTCGTCCTGCAGTCTGGTGTTAAAAGCCACTAATGCGACCTGTATCCTGGGGAGGTATATTCATGCTCTGATGGATGACATCTCCTCTTCGTTTACAGAGCTTCCCCAGGGTCTTTTGGATCTTGTCTCTGATGCCCAGGCTGCTGCGACCCAAATTATCCAGACGGGACTGGATACCACCGACTCGGTAGCCAGAGCAATGGGCACAACTGTGGTGGAAAGGAGACAGGCCTGGCTCCGTAACTCGGGCTTTTCGGCAGATGTACAGTCCACATTGTTGGATCTCCCGTTTGATGGGGACAAACTGTTTGGGGCTAAGGCTGATTCGGCCTTGGAACGTTTTAAGGAGAGCAGGGCCACGGCTAAGTCGTTGGGACTCCAAGCTCCTTCTTCCACGGCCTCTTCCAGATTCTTCAGGAGGTTTCGTGGATTTGGGCGTGGCTCTTCCTCCTCTTCCTTTCGGGGAAGATATCAGCAACCTGCCTCTTCCCATCCCTATAGATCTTTTAGGGGGAGGGGTAGGGTCCGCACCAGGGGAGCCTCTCAGCAGCACTCTGCCTCTTCCTCATCCTCTGGCGGGGTGCAGCAGGGGAAGCAGCCTTAGGCTTCCACCATTTCCCACTCACTCCTCTCCTGTAGGGGGAAGATTACAGCATTTTCTCACCAAATGGGAGACTGTTACGTCGGACACTTGGGTTCTCAGTGTTGTGGGAAAAGGCTACACCCTTCCCTTTCGGGAGTTTCCGCCCCTCATCCCGCCCCGCCCTTCGTATTGTTCACAAGAACACCTCCTGTTGCTAGAACAGGAGGTAGAAGTCCTCCTTTTAAAGGGCGCGGTGGAGTTGGTCCCGGAGCAGGAAAGGGGTCAAGGAGTTTACTCAAGGTATTTCCTGATTCCCAAGAAGGATGGTCGTTTGAGACCAATTCTGGACCTGAGGATCTTGAATTGGTTCCTCAAGCAGGAAAAGTTCAAGATGCTGACCCTAGCACAGGTGCTTTTGGCGTTGAACATGGAAGACTGGATGGTGTCTGTCGACTTGCAGGATGCTTACTTTCATATCCCGATACTCAAGTCACACAGGAAGTATCTCCGGTTTGTGGTGGGATCGCAACACTACCAGTTTGCGGTCCTTCCGTTTGGTCTTACTTCAGCACCTCGAGTCTTCACGAAGGTGATGTCGGTGGTTGCGGCAGAGCTCAGAAGGAAGGGGATAGCAGTATTCCCTTACTTGGACGATTGGTTGATCAAAGCCAAGTCCCCGGAGCTTGTGTTGCGTCATCTGCAGTCAACAACCCAGTTGTTGTTCGACCTGGGCTTTTCGGTGAACGAGCCCAAATCTCACCTGGAGCCCTCTCAGCGCCTCCTGTTCATAGGGGCAGTACTGGATACGACATTGGGTCGGGCCTTTCCTCCGCCTCAGCGGATTCAAGATATTCAGGATTTGGTTCCAATGTTTCGAAATTGAGCGGTAGTTCCAGTCCTCAAGGTCCTTCGTCTGCTCGGTCTTTTTGCCTCCTGCATTCTGTTGGTCACGCATGCTCGCTGGCACATGAGGGCTCTTCAGTGGTGCCTCCGAAGGCAGTGGTCTCAACACAGAGGGGATCTAGAGGGTACTGTCAAGATCTCCAGAGATGCTGCTGTGGATTTGAAGTGGTGGATTGCAAGCAACAATCTTTCACAAGGAAAACCGTTCCAGCAGTCGCCACCAGTGGCCACAGTCATAACGGATGCTTTCACTCTAGGGTGGGGAGCTCATCTGGGGGATCTGGAGATCAAAGGTCTTTGGTCTCCAGAGGAACAGATTTTTCACATCAATCTGTTAGAGTTACGGGCTGTACGTCTGGCTCTCAAGGCCTTCCTCCCTTCCCTTCGTGGTCAGTCGGTACAGGTCCTAACGGACAATACTACCACGATGTGGTACATAAACAAGCAGGGAGGAGTGGGGTCGTACCTTCTCTGCAGAGAAGCTCTTCGACTATGGTCCTGGGCAAAGGACCATCGGATTTGCTTGATAGCAAACCATCTGGCCGGAGTCTTGAACGTGCGTGCGGACAGTCTCAGTCGCCACTTCTCGGCAGACCACGAGTGGCGTCTCCATCCAGATCAAGTCCGTTTAATCTTCCAGAAGTGGGGGTTTCCTCGGGTAGATCTGTTCGCCACTCGAGAGAACGCGCATTGTCCGTTGTTCTGCAGCCTTCAGTATCCGATGCAGGAAGCGTTGGGGGACGCGTTTCAAATGACCTGGTGCGGCCAGTTGCTTTACGCGTTTCCTCCCATACCCTTGATTCCTCGAGTATTGAGGAAGATTCGCCAAGACCGGGCTCTAGTAATCTTAATAGCTCCGGATTGGCCAAGGAGGGTGTGGTACTCCGACCTTCTCCAACTCTCAACGTGCCCGCCGCTCCGTCTCCCTTTCAGGGCAGACCTCCTCTCGCAGTCGCAGGGGCAGGTTCTACACCCCAACCTCCAGAGTCTGCACCTACATGCCTGGAGATTGAACGGGGCAACCTGAGTTCCTTCTCTCTCCCGCCTGAGGTAGTGGATGTTATATTAGCGGCCAGGCGACACTCCACTAAATCTATCTACGCTAATAGGTGGTCTAAATTTGTTGCGTGGTGTGGAGAGAGGCAGATTGATCCTTTACAAGCTCATCTATCGGACGTTTTGTCTTTTGCTCTATCTCTGGCGCAGAAAGGTTGTGCAGTGGCTACCATTAAAGGTTATTTATCGGCCTTGTCAGCCTTCATATGTCTTCCAGACCAACCATCTTTATTTAAATCCCCTATTGTTATCAGATTCTTGAAAGGTCTTCTAAATCAATATCCTCCAAAGCCATTCGTTATGCCGCAATGGGATTTGTCCTTAGTCCTGACTTTCCTTATGGGGTCCCCTTTTGAACCTATGCATTCTTGCCTCTTGAGGTATTTGGTTTTAAAAACAGTCTTCCTGATAGCTATAACATCAGCAAGGAGAGTGAGTGAGTTGCAGGCCTTATCAGTAAAACCCCCTTATACAACTTTTTATGGGGATAAGGTGGTGTTGAGGACCAAGGCTGCTTTCCTCCCGAAGGTTGTTTCACCCTTCCATTTGGCTCAGGCAATTACTTTGTCCACGTTCTATCCTCCGCCTCATCCTTCCAAAGAGGAAGAAAGACTGCACCGTTTGGACCCAAAGAGAGCGTTGAGCTTCTTTATCGATAGAACAAAGGATTTCAGGCTGGAGGATCAGCTGTTTATTGGATACGTGGGCAAGAGGAGAGGAAAGGCAGTCCACAAGAGAAAACTATCCAGGTGGGTTGTTCTTTGCATTAAAATATGTTACTCTTTGGCAAAGAAGGATCCTCCTGAGGGCATTAGAGCTCATTCCACCAGAGCTAAGTCGGCCACTTCGGCCTTAGCCAGAGGTGTTCCTGTGGTCGACATCTGCAAGGCCGCAACTTGGTCGTCCCTTCACACTTTTGCAAAACATTACTGTTTAGATTCTGAGGTTAGAAGGGACGGCCATTTTGCACGGTCAGTGCTGCAGGATTTCTTGGTTTGACCATTTAGGCACCCACCGCCGGGCGTGGTACTGCTTTGGGACTCTATTCATGAGGTGAGGAATCCACAGGTAGTTGTATCCATCAGAAGAACGAGTTACTTACCTTCGGTAACGACTTTTCTGGTGGATACATTAGCTACCTGTGGATTCCTCACGGTCCCACCCGCCTCCCCGTTGCCTTTATGGTCTTGCCAAGTAATCCTTGAGTGCGCTCCTCTTGATCTTTGAGGGTGCAATAGATGTATATATATAATATATTTATATATATATAGGTATATGTGTATATATCTTTATGTATATACTTGGTGTGTGTATATATTTTAAAAGAGAGAGTTTTATATATATATATATATATATGTACATAAAAAGATTTACAGTTATTCATACAATGTGGTGTATTTTTACAATATAATGGATGTTGCTTTGTTCTTTCATTGCATTGCCTGGTTGTTCTCATTCACGTAAAAAATGATTGGTACTGACGTCCGCACGTCGTCGAGGACCTCTTATTGCCTGTATGACGTCAGACGGCGTCGCGTGCGAGACAGTGACGTCCTCGTCGACGTGCAGAGACTAGTAAGAAGATTTCCGTCGAATGCTGGCGCCATGGGAGTATTCATGAGGTGAGGAATCATGAGGTGAGGAATCCACAGGTAGCTAATGTATCCACCAGAAAAGTCGTTACCGAAGGTAAGTAACTCGTTCGTTTGGTCCTTGCGTTCTTCCAGGGGGTGATGGGGTGTATCTGTGATGTTATCAGATATGTGTATGTGTGTGTTGTTGTGGGTGGGGTTGTCACGTTTTGCGTGTGTGTGTCACTTTCTTTTCCCTCCTCCCCTTCCCTGCGCGCTAGGTGCAGTACTCACCGTGGTCGTCGCTGCCGCTGTTTGTACTCCTGGTAGATGAGAAGCTACACCAACATTGGTAACACCTGTAGTTCGGACTCCATGGCGTTCTGGTTCTTCGTTGAGTGTCGAGTGGTGAGTGGTTTCCCTTCCAAAGACTGTTTCCGCTGTGCTTTTGATGGCATTGGTACTGCCCCGGCAAAGCTGGCGGATTGGTGCCTTGTAATAGTGTGGGCGGTACATTGTGTTCCGCCTGTCTGTTGGCGGTTACTGCTGCGGTGTTTGTTGCGACCGCCGTAGCGGTCGGAGTGTTAAAGTGGCTGTCTGTGTTGGCAGTTTCCACCATGGTCGTAATTCCATTTTTTTTTACCGCCGGCCTGTTAGCGGTATTACCACCGCTTTATCACCAACCACCAGGGTTGTAATGAGGGCCACAATTATTTAAAATATGCTCTCTCAGAATCAAGTTATATAGGCTTTCATAGTCAGTCATCTTACTGCCATGTAACCAACCTTCTAGGGCCTTCACAGAACAGTCCACAAAGTCTGTCCAGTCCTGTGATGACTCCTTTCTGGCCTCTCTGAACTTAAGTCTGTACTGTTCAGTGGGTAAGCCCAGACCATCTAAGAGTGCATTTGTAAGAACCTGGTAATTATCTGCATCATCCTCTCTGACAATAAGAAGTCTTTCTCTACCTTTGGCAGAGGCGTATAACCAAAGGATAGCAGCCCACTGTACATGAAGGGCCCTTTGAACTTTACAGGCCCTCTCAAGTGCAGCAAACCACTTGTTGATGTCATCACCATCCTTGTAAGGAGGGACAGCTTTGTGCAGATTCCTAGAATCAAATGAAAGTTCCCTAACATTTGTATTTCTAAAACTGCTGCTGCCACCATGGGGAACTAACCCCGAACCCTGCCTCTCTTTCTCCACAGCCAGGAATTCTCTGTCTAAGGCCAACTGTTGCTGTATTAGCCTCAGTCTGGCCTCCTCTTCCTCAGCTTTCTGAGTTCCCTATCTCGGGACTGGTCCTCAGTGTTAAAATTATGTGAAGCCTCTGAAACAGAGGTAACATGAGAGTGTGCCGAGGCAGACCTATCTCTAACAGGGACCACTCTAGTGACCTGGCCTCTAGGGGTGAAAGGAGCCCTATTTGTGTGTGAACCCTTCCTACTACCAGTTATACTAGGGGGCTTGTTGACAGATAGGTCTGTGGAAGTACCCTCCCCAGGATTGCCATCATGCTCCTCTGAGCCTACCTGGTTGGAGTTATCCTTTATCTCTTCCCTTGTCTGATCTGGACCAGTGCTGAGTCCCTGGTCATCTTGGAGGAGAAGATTTAGGAGGAACTCCTTATTGGGGTTCTTACCAATCCTTAAACTTCTTTCAATACAGAGACCCCTCAAACTTTTAAAGTTTAGATTCTCATATGTTGTTTTCAGACATATTGAAAGAAAAAGGTTTTGGGAAAGAGAATTTTTTTTTGTAGAATAACAGAGCTAACGTTTTAGAGAAAAGAAGAAAACTTTTCAGAACTTTGAAAAACTTTTGCAAAGTTAAACAGAACTTTTAAGAAAGTTAGACAATTGTTTCTAGGTATATATTATATATGCTCTAAGTATTGGAGCAAGCTTATCTTGTGAAAAGTACAGGTAACAAAGTGGTAAGCAATTGCAAGTACTTATCCCACCGCTGCACCACCAATGTAGGAGGCTGGCCTGGTTTGTAGTGGGTACCTTGGGTACTTACACCTTACACCAGGTCCAGTTATCCATTGTTAGTGAATGCAGTAGTGTTCTAGCAGCTTAGGCTGATAGAGGTAGCTATAGCAGAGCAGCTTAGGCTGAACTAGGAGGCATGCAAAGCTCATGCAATACTACTTATAGTTACACAGTACCTATACACAAGCAAAGACAATCCTCAGTGTTACCAAAAATAAAGGTATTTATTTGGGTGACACAGTACCAAAGATATCTTAGAGACAATACTCCTTCTGGAGGTAAGTATTATACACAATATATACACTAGAAACCAAAATTAGACAAGTAAATAGTCATAGAACAATGCAAACAGTAGGAAATCCTATAGAATGCAATGGAAGAAAATAGGTATAGTGGCAACACAAACCATATACTAAAAAAGTGGAATGTGAATCACGAATTCCCCCCTACACAAGTAGAGTGTATGCAGAATCGCTGGGAGAGTAAGAATACAGTAAAGGTAAGTAAATTACTCCACCCCAGAGCCCAGAAAAGCAGGAGTTAATTACTGCAAGTTTCCTTAGGACACACTACACCTCGTTTTTAGGATTTTGCAGCAGCCAACCATATCTGCAAAGAACAACTGCTGGATTATTGGACCTGAAGACCTGCAAAGGAAGGGGACCAAGTCCAGAAGTCGAAAGAAGTTCCAGGAAGGACAGCAGCCCCTGCCAACTCAGAAGAGGGTGCAAGAGAAGAGTCCCTGGTTAGTAGAAGACTGCAGGAATGCACCGTAGGAAGATGCCAGCGGGTTCCTAAGTGATGCAAAAGATGTCCCACGGCGTAAAGATCGTTGCAGATAAGATTTTGTGTCGGAAGGCGCCAACAAGCCTTGGCTACGACAAAAGTGCATTTGTCATCAAAATGCCGCTGGATGGGCCCAGGAGGGATCTGGGGGCCCTCAACGCTGTGTGATGAGGCTCTCAGCACTTTAGAAAGCTCTCAGGATGCCAGCCAGCACCCCCAGAAGCCACAGGATCCGGGGACAAAGGAGGTGCAAAACATGGTTGATGCAGCACAACAAAAGAAGGTCCCACACCGCCAGAGAACAACTCAGCGAGTTGAGCGTCGCAGGGTGGAATGCTGGGGACCTGGGCCAGGCTGTGCATGAAGGAATTACGCAAAGAGTGCTCAGAGGCCTCAGGGGGCGAAGAAGACACAATACACGGGGTACCATCGTTCTCGAGGAAGGCAAGGTCTTACCTCCTCCAAATTGTGTCAGCAGAACCTCAGGACACTCTATGTCGATGATGGCCACCCTCTGTGTCCTTAGAATCACGCTCGTCGCCGTGAAAGGAGTTCCAGGGTACCGGTCATTGCCTTGGAAGGTGCCTGCTTGGAGCAGGGGAGTGATTCTGTCACTCCACTGGAGATTTGTTTGGTTCTTCTGATGCAGGATGAAGACAGGGAGTCCCCAGAACGTGCACACTGTGGAAACTGTTGCAGTTGCTGACTTGGAGCTGAGGTTGCTGAAGAAAAGTGTCTCTTGTAGACACTTTGTTGCAGTTACAGCATTTCTTGGAGCAGGCTGCGGTTAATCCGAGGTCATAAGAGTCTGAAGTTGTTGCAGAGGATTCCTGAAGGAAACTTGCAAGCAGAATCTGAAGAGAACCCACAGGAGAGAGCCTAAATAGCCCTGAGAAGAGTATTTTCTACCTTATCAGGTATGGACCTATAGGGAGGGGTCTCTGACGTCACCTGCTGGCACTGGCAACTCAGAGCCCTCCAGAGTGCCCCCACACCTTGCAAAGCAAGATGGCTGAAGTATGGGACAAACTGGAGGAGCTCTGGGCACCACCCCTGGGGTGGTGATGGACAGGAGAATGGTTACTCCCCTTTCCTTTGTCCAGTTTCCCGCCAAAGCAGGGGACAAGGGGTCCCTGAACCGGTGTAGACTGGTTTATCCAAGGAGGGCACCATCTGTGCCCTTCAAAGCATTTCCAGAGGCTGGGGGAGGCTACCCCTCCCCAGCCTGTAACACCTTTTTCCAAAGGGAGAGGGTGTAACAACCTGCTCTCAGAGAAAATGCTTTGTTCTGCCTTCCTGGGACTGGGCTGCCCAGACCCCAGGAGGGCAGAACCCTGTCTGTGAGGTGGCAGCAGCTGTAGCTGCAGTGCAAGCCTCAGAGAGCTGGTTTGGCAGTACTGGCGGTCCATGGTGGAGCCCCCAGGATGCATGGATTTGGCTCTCCAATATCAGATTTGGAATGGGGGGGGCAATTCCATGATCCTAGACATGTTACATGGCCATATTCGGAGTTACCATTGTGAAGTTACTATTCACCTATATGTAGTGCACGCGTATAAGGGCGTCCCTGCACTCACAAAGTCTGGGGAAATGGCCCTGAACTATTTGGGGGCACCTTTGCTAGTGCAAGGGTGCCCTCACACTTCGTAACTCAGCAAGTGAAGGTTAGACATATAGGTGACTTATAATTTACTTAAGTGCAGTGAAATGCCTGTGAAATAGTGTGTGCACTATTTCAGCAAGGCTGCAATGGCAGTCCTGTGTAAGGGTTTGTCTGAGCTCCCTATGGGTGGCAAAAGAAATGCTGCAGCCCACCTGGATCTCCTGGAACCCCAATGCCCTGGGTTCCTAGGTACCATATACTAGGGACTTATAAGGGGAGTCCAGTGTGCCAATTGAAATTGGTAAATTAAGTCACTAGCCTACAGTGACAAATTTAAAAGCAGAGAGAGCATAAGCACTGAGGTTCTGATTAGAAGAGCCTCAGTGACACATTTAGGAACTAGACAGGCATACACATTAGGCAACAAACCATGAGCACTGGGGTCCTGGCTAGCAGGATCCCAGTGAGACAGGCAAAACACACTGACATATAGGTTTTTATCTATGAGAACTGGGGTCCTGGCTAGCAGGATCCCAGTGACACAGTAAAAACACACTGACACACACTCACAAACAGGCCAAAAGTTGGGGTAACCATGCTAGAAAGAGGCTACTTTCCTTCAAGGCTCTCTAGAGGTAGCTGTGGATGAGCAGTCAAGGCTTACCTAGGAGACATGCAAAGCTGATGCAATACGACTTACAGTCACACAGCACTTACATACATGAAAGAACCACACTGTGTTACAAAAATAAAGGTACTTTATTTTAGTAACACAGATACTAAATGAGTAGATAGGCAATTTTCCAATAGGATGTAAGTAAACACACTACGGCCTTCATTACGACCCTGGCGGTTGGTGTAAAAGTGGCAGTAATACCGCCAAGAGGCCGGCAGTAACTATTGCCAGAATTATGACCATGGCGGCAAGATCTGCGATAGACAGCCAATGTACCATACCGACCACCAGGGTGGAAACAATAGCCACCACGGCTGCAGCCACCTACAGCCAGGCGGCAGTCAATATTCTGCCCACCATATTAAGACACATGAAAACGTCACCTTTTCTGGGGTGGTACCACCGACATCAAAAGCCTGGCGGAAACTGAGCTCAGAAGGGAAAGGACTCACCATTGGAGACACAGGGAACAACCACCCTGCCATGGAACCTGAACTGCATGTCTTCCCCATGATCTTCTACGTTCTTCTCCACCACGAACACCTACGCCGGCGAAGATGACAACGGTGAGTACAGCTGCCTAGCACACAAGGGAGAGGGGGAGGAAAATGAGAGTGAAACACACATGCACAACACCCCACCACCACCCCATACACACAATCAGCTGCATTACAAACACAATTTTAGCCCATAACTTGTATGAATAATGCAAGGACAAAACGATTTAGCAAAAGTGAATGTAATGAGATGAACACAGCATGAAAAATAAGTTAGGCAAGATAATAGATATATACATATGTACAGAAAAACGAACACCGCCCAGTCCATTATTTGCATAGGCCAAATGGCCACTGGCCAAAGTCCAAGGCCACACATGTCACCTGCCTCAACACGGAGAGAACACTGTAGGGGCATCAGTTGATAAAATGGCAGGCACCTCAGGGGGGAGGGGGGACACATCAGCCAGGCGATGTAACACGACCACTAGTTCTGGTGGGGGCAACATGCCCTGTGCTTGATCCTGGGGAGTGATGGGCCATAGTCTCTCAGGTGGGTGCCTTACCCACTGGTTCTGGAGGGGGCTGAGTGCCCTGTGCTTGATCCTGGTGAATGATGGGCATGTGGGTGTCTTACTCACTGCTTCTGGAGGAGGCTGCGTGCCCTGTGCTTGATCCTTGGGAGTGATGGCCCACAGTCTCTCAGGTGGGTATCTTACCCACTGGTTCTGGAGGGGGCTACGTGCCCTGTGCTTGATACTGGTGAGTGATGGGCATGTGGGTGTCTTACCACTGGTTCTGGAGGGGGCAACGTGCCCTGTGCTTGATCCTGGGGAGTGATGGGCCACAGTCTCTCAGGTGGGTGTCTTACCCACTGGTTCTGGAGGGGGCTACATGCCCTGTCCTTGATACTGGTGAGTGATGGGCATGTGGGTGTCTTACCCACTGGTTCTGGAGGGGGCAACGTGCCCTATGCTTGATCCTGGGGAGTGATGGGCCACAGTCTCACAGGTGGGTGTCATACCCAGTGGTTCTGGAGTGGACAGGCCGCACAGCAGCCCATGGAGGCAGGTTTACATATCGTCCGTCGGCTGTGATGGCTGCAAAGTGGTGCCACTGGTGGGGGGAGGCTCCTGCACATCCCCTGAAACCTCGGACGGCTGCACAGTGGTGGTGCCGCTGGTGGGGGGAAGCTCCTGCCCATCCCCTGCAACCTCGGACGGCTGCACAGTGGTGGTGCTGCTGGTGGGGGGAGGCTCTTGCACATCCCCAGCAACTTCGGACAGCTGCACAACCATGGTTGGTGGTGGGGGATCCGTCACAGTTCCTGGCCCAGGCCCCTTGGTCTTACTGCCTGCTGGTGCAGGCTCCTTGGACTTCCTGCTTGCTGGGTCAGGCTCCTTCATCTTCCTGCCTGTTGGGGCAGGCTCCTTTCCCTTCTTGCCTGCTGGGGCAGGCTCATTGGTCTTCCTGCCATTTGGGGCAGGCTCCTTTCCCTTCTTGCATGCTGAGGCAGGCTCCTTGGTCATCCTGCCTGCTGGTGCAGGCTCCTTCACCTTCAGGACATGTGGCCAGGATCCCTTTCCACCACAAGTGGGTGTTGTGCCAACTGGGCCTGTGGACTGTGTGGCTGAGGTGCTTAACTGGGTTCTTCCTACCCTGGCCATACGTGCAGGGGGTGGGAGGAGGGTTAGGCAACAGGTCAGTGGAGGATAGGAACAGTTTTTTAGGGACAGTGAAGCAGGAAGAGGGAGAAGGAATGGGAGTGGAGTGGAGGATGAGGGAGTGGTTGTTGGAGGTGTTTGATGGATTTGGGTGCAGGTGCATGGGCTGTATGCTGTTGTGAGGTGGGTGGCTGTTGGGTGTCTTAGTGCTTGCGTTTGTGTACTTTAGGTGGGGACAGACACAGTAGAGAGGACAGAGGGGATGTGTGCATGGCTGTTGTGGAGGTGTCTGCCAGTGAGGTGTGTGTTCTGCCTGGTGTGGTGATGCTGGTAGTGGATGATGATGTAGTGCATGCAGGTGTGAGTGTGGACAGAACTGGGTGGGAGGTGGAGGAGGAGGAGAAGGGGATACAGTGTTAATAGTGGATGTTGGTGTGTCTGCAACTGGATGGTGTTTGTGTGAGTGCCTGTGGGATGAAGTGTGGTGCTTGTGTTTGCCTGTGACACTCTTGGGGGTTGTCTTGTGTGCATGCTCGTCTGCCTGTGTTCTTGGGATGGGTTGGTGTTGGGGGTAGAAACAGGGACAATGGCTGCCATCGGAGAGGAGGCCAGAGCCTGAATCAATCTCTGTTGGGCCGCCAAGCCAGTGTGAATGCCCTCCAGGAATTTATTAGATTGTTGGATCTGGGCTACCAGCCCCTGGATGACACTCACAATGGTTGACTGCCCTACTGAGATGGATCTCAGGAGGTCAATAGCCTCCTCACTCAGGGCAGCAGGCTCACTGGGGCAGGCCTGAGGTGCCTGGGGCGAAGGAGATGCCCACTCTCCTGGGTGAGCGGGCACGGGCAACTCACTGAGGGACTGCTGGGAGGGCGGTGCTGGTACGGGAGTGGCGGCTGTACCTGTAGCTGGGGTGGTCACAGAAGTGTCCGCCACCACCAGGGACCTTTTATCGGAGAAGGTATCAGTGTCAAACCTGTCCCCTCCAGTCTCCGCCGTGGTGCTCCCCTCGCCCTCCATCCCACTGGTGCCCTCCGCATCGGTGGACTCTGCCTCCTGGGTCCTGTGGGATGCAGCTCCCTCCGTCACCTCTGCCTCTGCTCTTCCACCAGATGATGCTAATGCGCATAAGGACAGGATGACAAAACAAGAAAGGGAGAGGAAAGAGACAAAGGATACACTTGGTCAATGACTGCACCAACACCACCGTTGGCGTACACAGCACCCTCACACACAGGGAAAAGCCCTACGCAATATGCCATTGCACTACCAGAGAAACAGTTAGCAGCCAAGGCATGGGGAGGGGCACACACCACCAGATGCATCCCACCTGGGACCGATGCAGTCCTGACCAGTAGTGGATGGCTACGAGCTAGGATGAAAGATTTTTCCTTCTGAAACCAAGCCACCGGGGACCTAAGCTGCAATGTGAGGCCTGGTCTAGGGGCACCCACTGACACACATCCCCCACCCGGACACCACCCTACCAGGCATACGTTGTAATTATGGGCACTGTAGTCACCCCCTTGTGGCTGCTGTGATGCCCTCAAATGCCCATCCAGCTCAGGACAGGCCACCTCCAGTATGCAGGCCATCAGGGGGATCAGGGTTCGACAGGCACCCCTTCCTCTTTGGGATCCGTAGCTGGGCCTCCGCCGTCCTCCGTGCCCAGCGTCTTAGGTCCTCCCACCATTTCCAACAGTGGGTGCTCCGCCTGCCATAGACCCCAAGGTCCTCACCTCCTTGGCGATGGCATGCCATATACCTTTCTTTTGATGGGTGCTGACCTGCAGAGGCAATAAACACAGAAAAATAATTTAGACAAACACTCCTGCCTGTTAAACATATGGCCCACCATACCCGTTTCCATCACTATTTACACACACATGGCCCAGCACACAACCTGTATGCCGCCCAGAGGACATCCTCCCACCCCCCTTACATGAGGCCTTCACACACACAGCTCGATGCATTTATGCCACATGCATCGTGCCCACAGTGTACTTACCTGTTGGTCTGGAGGCCCATACAGTAGTCCGTACTGGGGTAGGACCACATCCACCAGTATCTCCCTTTCCCCGGTCACACGGACCATGGTAGGCGTAGATCACCATTGGCCACTGTACCCCATAGGGCCCAATTATAACCAATGAGGAGTTGCACGGCGGTTCCTGACCACCTCCCGCAAACTCGCACAACGTCAGCGGAATTACCTCGCTTCCACCTGTCCCTCCACACAGGACAGGCGGACTCCATTTCGGGGGGGCAGGCCCTGGAATAATGCTGCATCACAAGAGATATTAGGACATACTGTACAAATCACAATGACCCATTAGAAGTTTACAGGATGCAAAGTTCTGTTTTAGCACCATTGTTCAGTTTGTGACCGGCTTCTCACTCTTTTGTCCCTTAGATTGCTACTGCTGCGGATGAATAGGAGATGGAGACATACAGACCCCTGGTGGACTTAGCTACACTTGAGGACAGGCACATTATCCTCACCTATAGACTGGACAGGACCACAATCACTGAGCTGTGTGCCCAATTGGAGCCTGACCTGATATCTGGTATCCGTCACCCCACTGGGATCCCCCCTCTTGTGTAAGTGCTATCAGTTCTCCATTTCCTGGCAACTGGTTCTTTCCAAGTGACAGTGGGCTTGGCAGCAGGAATGTCACAGCCAATGTTCTCAATAGTGCTGACAAGAGTGTTGTCTGCCCTGATTAAACACATGTGCAGCTACATTGTTTTCCCCCAGGTCGTAGATTTGGCCACAGTGAAGGCCGAGTTCTATGCAATGGGACATATCCCCAACATAATTTCTACTCTATGAATGCACAGATGGTGTGCCTTGCAGACCAGTACACCTCCCACGTCAATGCTAAATATCCTGGGTTGGTGCATGATGTCTTTGTCTTGAGGAATAGTAGCATCTCAAGTGTGATGGGCCAACTACAGAGGTACAGGGTGTGGCTAATAGGTAAGCCCTGGTCCCCACCCAGTATATGTTGGAGTATGGGTATGGTGTGGACCATATGGGATAGTGTGTGGCTAAATGTTGTCCCTTAATACTTGCAGGTGACTCTGGTTACCCCAGCCTATCATGGCTGCTGACCCCTGTGAGGAATGCCAGGACAAGGGCAGAAAAATGTTATAGTGAGGCGCATGGGCGAACCAGAAGGATAATTGAAAGGGCCTTTGGCCTTCTGAAGGCCAGGTTCCGGTGCCTCCATCTAACAGGTGGATCCTTGTGCTACTCACCAAAGATGGTCTGCCAGCTAGAAGTGGCATGCTGCATGTTTCATAACCTGGCCCTCAGATGCCATGTCCCATTCCTGCAGGAGGAGGAGGCTGGAGATGCTTGTGTGGCAGCTGTGGACCCTGTGGACAGTGAGGAAGAGGAGACTGAGGGTGAGGACAAAAGAACATCTGTGATCAGACAAAACGTCCAATGACACACAGGTAGGACAGTGTTACATCGCATTTCAATTACTTTTGTTTGAATTTGTGTGGCAATGGCATGCTGATGTTTCCCACTTCTATGCCCACTTACTGTTCCCTCTGGCAATTCATTTTGCAGATGTTTGTGACCTCACATATACTCCTGGCGTGAACACTGCAGCCAGCTACAGGTCAATAATCTATGCCCATTTTTATCTACAGTTGATTTGCAATGTTTGTACCTGTTTCAATGAATACATATTTGTAATACATGAGATACTCCAAACTTCTTTTTTCCTAAGGGTGTTTATTGAAGTGCTAAAATATTGAGGGGCAAGTGCAATGGGATGGGTGATGATGGAGGAAAGTCCAGGGTATTGTTCCAGTCTGTAGCACAGGTGCATTGTCCAAGGGGACATAGGAAGGGGAGCAATGGCAGTTCAAGGTGGGCAGGGTGACAGGGTGGGACACAAGCGTGACAATCAGGAGAGTCTAATTTCCTGGCGGGGGTCTTGGCAAGTGTCTCTGGCTTCTGTCTGGGTTGCAGGGAACATTTGCTGGGTGGTTCTCCTTCTGCAGGGTGAGTGGTGCTGGTGGCCTGTGAGACCTGTGATGGGGCCTCCTGGCCACCAGCGGCAGCGGAAGTGGAAGGCTGTTCAGATGTCTGGCTACTGGCAGGGGCCCGTTGGTATGAGACTGCCTCCCTCATAATGTTGGCCATGTCTGCCAGCACCCCTGCTATGGAGATCAGGGTGTTGTTGATGGCCTGCAAGTCCTCCCTGATACCCTGGTACTGTCCTTCCTGAAGCCGGCTGTTCTCCAGCACATTGTCCAGGATCTGACCCATCGTGTCCTGGGAATGTTGATAGGCTCCTAGGATCTCTGTGAGTGCCTCCTGGAGAGTCTGTTCCCGGGGTCTGTCCTTCCCCTGGTGCACAGCACTCCTCCCAGTTTCCCTGTTGGCCTGTGCCTCTGTCCACTGAATGGTGTGCCCACTGCCACTGACCCCAGGTCCCTTATTGTCTTGGGTATGAGGTGTGGCCTGGGGTCCCTGTAGAGGTGGACACACTGCTGATTGACGTGTCCTGGGGACAGAGGTGTGGGTACGCTGGGTGGGTGCTGTGGTATTGTTTCCTGATGGGGGAGGCTCTGTGGTAGTGTGTGGCTGTGCCTGGGCAACCGGCTGTCCAGAGGTCCCTGATGGGCCAGGTAGGTCATCCAGATCCTGAAGACCAGAGTTGCTGTCATCACTGTGGGCCTCTTCATTTGGGGAACTGGATAGTGCTGGCACCTCCTCTCCGCTGACATTGGCTGGGGTACTTGTGGGGATGTAAATGAAGTGTTATGGTTTCTGTGTCTGACATATTGTGCATCCGTGGCTTGCCCTCTTTGGTTGGATTTGCCCTGGCAGCTTTCACTTGTGGACGTTGGTGTATGGTGGGCTAGTTAGTTCTCTATAGTGTGCATGCTTTAGTGATAAGTGTCCATGCAGGGCTGTGAGTGGTGTCCATGCATTGTTAGAGCATGCATGGCTTGGCATTGGGGTGAGTGAGATGTGATGGTGGGGTGTGTGGGAAGTGGTGGAGTGAAGGGAGTGAGGGTGGGGGTATTTGATGGCATGCAGGTAGGGAGGTAGTAGTAATAAAGAGTGGACTTACCAGAGTCCAGTCCTCCTCCTACTCCGGAAAGGCCCTCAGGATGCAGGATTGCCAAGACTTGCTCCTCCCATGCTGTTAGTTGTGGGGGAGAGGTGGGGATCCACCGCCAGTCCTCTGTACAGCGAGCTGGTGTCTTGCTTCAATGGAACGTACCTTCCCCCATAGGTCGTTCCACCTCTTCCTGATGTCATCCATAGTTCTTGGGTGCTGTTCCACGGCATTGACCCTGTCCACGATTCTAAGCCATCGCTACATCTTCCTAGCTATCGATATCTGCTGCACCTGTGCTCCAAAAAACTGTGTCTCTACCCTGATAATTTCCTCCACCATGACCCTTAGCTCCTCCTGGTGTCTTTGTGGTGCCATGGGTGTTCAGTGAGGTGTGTTGGTGAGGGTGTTTTGGGTGATATGTTGGGGTGTGTGATGTGGAGTACGTGAGTGGTGTATAGGTGTGAGTAGTGTGTGACTCTAGTTGTGTCAGTGGTCTTGGTGTCTCTCTGCTGGTAATTTTTTGGAATAGGTTGTGGGTAATGTGGGTGTGTGTTTTATAGTGGTTTGGGTGTGGTGTATGTATGGGTGTCAGGTGTGTGTTATTTAAATTGACCAATGTGGTGTTGTTTTGTTTGTGTGTGTCCATTTTGAGCGCAGCGGTATGTACCGCCAATGGTTTACCGCTGTTGAATGTCCGCCATGGTGATTTGTGGGTCATAATGTGGTGGGCGTTGTTCTTTTGGCGTAATGGTGTGGGTTTTGAGACCGCCAGTTTATCACTGACCTTTGGGCTGGCGTATTTGTGTACGTGGCTTAACACTGACGGATTGGTGTGTGTCTGTCATAATATGGTGAACGGATGTCCACTGCGGCGGCCGTCAGCGTGGTGGTAAGTGGGATTTACCGCCAATGTCATAATGAGGGCCAATATGTATTGTATGTACAGTGGTAATCAGAAACAGGCATAAAAAGCAATAGAAAACGATGAACTGCAATAGGCAATATTGAAGGCGTACGGAGAGACCAAACCATATATAAGAAAGTGGAATGCAAATGTCGGGTCCCCACCCAAGGAATTGGAATCGGTAGAGGGGATTTGGAAGAACTGGGAAACCTCAAAGGTAAGTACCAGAGTGCCCCCCCAGGGACTAGGAAGAAAGGAACATGTTACTGGATTTTCCTGAAACTACCAAAAGGACTGAAAATAAGGATAATGCAACCCTAGACAAGACTGCAAGAAAGTAGCAGTGGATTCCTGGGGAGGAAGACCTGCAAAAGAAGTGTACCAAGTCCAGAACTTGTAGAATTGTCCGGTGTGGGCAGGAGCCACAACCCACCTGTCGGTGGTTGCAGGAGTTGGTCAACTGTAGGACGGAGACGGTCAGCAATGCAGCCCTAAGTAGGTGATTAGTTCCTCTAGGAAGAAGTTGACATCCCATGCCGGATGGAAGATTGCAGTCTGTCTGTGGTGTAGGAAAGCCTTCACAAGCCTTGGCAAAGGCAAGAGGTGCGGTAGACGAAAAGTAGAGCTGCCGGGGACCAGCAAGATCCAGGGGGACTCAGCCCACAGAGAGGAGTCCCAGGGGACCCAGAGCAATGGAGAGAGTCCACAGGAGAAGAGGTAGTCCCGACAGAAGATCCACTGCATGAGGACCCAGGAGCGCAGAGGCACCCACATAGCACAACTGAAGAAGGGTCCCATGCCACAGGAGAAGCATGCAGAGGGCTGTATATCGCAGGGAAGAGTTCTGGGGGCTGGGGCTACACAGAGCCTGAAGATCCCTTGGAGGAGATGCCAACAAGCCTTGGTAGCTGCAAGAGACGCAGTGCACAATGATACTGTCCTGTGTGGAAAGGCAAGGGCTTGCCTTCACCAACGTTGGACAGCTGGTAGAGAGGACCAAGGGAACCACCCCAGACTACCACCCATGATGCAGGATCCACGCAGCTCAGGATGAGAGGAGATCCACGCAACCGTTTGTCATTGTAGTTGGTGCCTGCGGATGCAGGGAAGTGACTCCTTCACTCCAAGGGAGATTCCTTCTTGCTTCTTGTGCAGACTGAAGACTTGCCTCCCTCAGAGGATGCACAGTCGGGGAAATGTTGCAGCTGCTGGAAGGAGCCGGAGAAACAATGCTGCAGGGTGAAGTTGTCACTGGAGCTGCAGATTGTAGGTTCCTGAGAAGTCCAGTTGCAGTTCCAGTGGCCAGAAGTCAAAATAGATGTTGCTGAGGAGTCCTGCTGGAATCTTGCAAGTCGACTCTGAGGACCACCGAAGAGGGAGACCCTAAATAGCCCTAGAAGGGTGATTGGTCACCTAGCCAGGTGACCACCTATCAGGAGGTGGCTGTGACATCACCTGCCTGATCTTGCCACTCAGATGCTCCCAGAGGCCTCTGCCCACCTTGGATTCAAGATGGCAGAATAAGGGGCCATCTGGAGGAGCTCTGGGCACTACCCCTGGGGTGGTGGTGGACAGGGGAGTGGTCACTTCCCTTTCCATTGACCAGTTTCACCCCAGAGCAGGGACTGGAGGTCCCTGAATCGGTGCAGACTGGTTTATGCCAGGAGGGCCCCAGATGTGCCCTTCAAACCATACCAGTGGCTTGGGGAGGCTTCCCCTCCCAAGCCATGCTTTCCAAAGGGAAAGGGTGTTGCCTCCTTCTACGAGAGTAAATTCCTTATTCTGCCTTCCTCGGCTTGAGCTGTTCAAGCATCAGGAGGGCAGAAACCCGTCTGAGGGCTGGCAGCAACTTGGGCTGCCCAGAAAACTCCAGAAAGCTGGTAGGAGCAATGCTTTGGGGTCCTCTAAGGAGACCCCAGAGTACATGTTACCATACAACCAATACTGGCACAGTATTGGTGTATGATTCCGACAAGGTTGATACCAAACTTGCCCAGGTTCGAACTTACCATAATGTTGCTGGACATAGGTAGTGACTGACGTCCAGTACACCCTTAAAATAGCATCCCCGCAGTCACGAAGTCCAGGAAAATGTGTCTGGACTTTGTGGAGGCACCTCTACTCATGCAGGGGTGCTCTCACACAGAGGTACCTGCACCCTGCCCTCTGGGCTAGGAGGTCCTACCATAGGGGTGCCTTACAGTGACTTGATGCAGTAGCCTGTTAGTGAAAAATCTTGCATGCACCCTTTCACGCAGGCTGCAATGGCAGGCCTGCAGATACACTTTGCATGTGCTCCCTATGGGTGGCATAATACATCCTGCAGCCCATGGGGGAACCCTAATGCCCCAATGCCCTGGTTACCTGGGTACATATACTAGGGACTTATAAGGGGGCACCAGTTTGCCAAATCTGGGGTGTGTGTGGTCAGAGCACAGTCACTGGGGTCCTAATTTGCAGGATCCCAGTGAACACAGTCAAAACATACTGACAACAGGCAAAAAGTGAGGGTAACCATGCCAGAAACAGGGTACTTTTCTGCACGACCAACAAATATCAGTATGGGCCATCTAAAGGTCTGTCTCTGGTGTTTGGGCGCCTTACACGACTGGGCATTGTGTGACAAATATGTACGGATGAATGTAAAGGCCATTTACTACTGCAAGGCCAACCTCTATGCCACAGAAGACCACCAAAAGGCTTTCCAGGCTCAGTCCTATTCGAAGTTAAGGTGGCTGATTCCGCTCGCTCATATAAGTCTAGATAAAAGAACTATTAGAAGCAGTCCTTAATTTGTAAATAAATAAGTGCCCGGCCCCTCATCTGCAGGCCACTGCAGGTTGCATCGTTGCCCTTGCCGACGCTGCCAGTGACAGTACTGACACAACTACTAACCATCACACTCAAACAAGTGCGATAATTCAGCTACTCCATGTCTGCAAAGCTATTAAGAATGGCTTTGGAGAAAGGTGTTAGCCATTTTTAATGTGTATTGAATTAATAAACAACTGTTGATGTGCTGATCTCTAAATTATATGAACAGTACCACCATGTCATGACTGTCATAGGGGCAGGTGTTGACAATTGAGTTCCGGTACCGAGCACCATAAACCACCGGCTCATATTAAGCACTGAGAAGAAGACAAAGCATGGCTCTCCCTTGACCCACCACTTCTGTCACAAGGAATCGCACTGCGCAGAGGGTACCTCTAAGATCATATAAGTCTAGATAAAAGAACTATTAGAAGCAGTCCTTAATTTGTAAATAAATAAGTGCCCGGCCCCTCATCTGCAGGCCACTGCAGGTTGCATCGTTGCCCTTGCTGACGCTGCCAGTGACAGTACTGACACAACTATTAACCATCACACTCACACAAGTGCGATAATTCAGCTACTCCATGTCTGCAAAGCTATTAAGAATGGCTTTGGAGAAAGGTGTTAGCCATTTTTAATGTATATTGAATTAATAAACAACTGTTGCTGTGCTGATCTCTAAATTATATGAACAGTTCCACCATGTCATGACTGTCATAGGGGCAGGTGTTGACAATTGAGTTCCGGTACCGAGCACCATAAACCACCGGCTCATATTAAGCACTGAGAAGAAGACAAAGCATGGCTCTTCCTTGACCCACCACTTCTGTCACAAGGAATCGCACTGCGCAGAGGGTACCTCTAAGTCACGGTCTTGGACTCCATCCTCAGAGCTAATCCTGGCCTTTGTCCAACAGATCCATGCCTTCATAGAGGACATACTGCGGATGTTCGATATCCTAGCAGATCCCTCTGGAGCACTGTAGGGCCCTAATAATCCCTTGGGGGCCTCCAGTCGGTCTACCATTGGTGGATTTGTTCCCGACGCCGACTATGCCCCTTGACCCAGTTCTGCAGTGAGCCCTGTCTCTGGGGGTGATGCCCACTCCTAGGCCTCACACAGCATCACAACTGATGCTAGAGCCCCAAGCATCTATACCAGCAGTGACGGCAGAGGAGCCAGTTGTCTTCTCAGAAGCAAATCTGCTGTGACCTCAATCAAAGTCACACCCATCTCACTCTCTTGCATATTCAGATTTGGAGATTCTTCCACTGCCTTATATCTCAATAATTAAAACCTATTTTTTAGACCTACAGGATGCCAGTGGTCTTGCCACCTTCCCAGACACTTGCCTACATTTGCCCACTCCTGGCACAGCCACAGAGTCTGTCTTCTTTTCAATGGTCTTAAGGAGGGCAGCAGAGGTACTCGACATCCAACTACCCACCACGGATGTCAAGACAAATGTCCTCGCACATTTTCTGCAGCCAGTGCTAATGTCACAGGAACCCCTTTTACATTTCATTGAGGCCCTCTGAGGATACCCTACTTGGTGGCTGGGCAAAGCCAGAATCTTGCCCAGTAACAGGCAGATAGTGATGAGACACAGACCTGCTCCGAAAGACCCTGCTTTTTTCCTGCAACATCCCACACAGGATAGACTAGTGGACCAAGCCTCTACCAGCAGGCTCAGCCCAAATGCGTTTCCAACCACCCTGCACGACAGTGTATGGAGTTGTTTGTGAAACATATTTTCTTCTGCCAGCCTTGCCTTACGTTGTGATCAACGCATGCTTCCTTCTTGCTTGGTATTCAAATGATGATGGATATCTCGCCAGCAGTCCTGACAGTACACCTCAAACAGATTATACATGATGGTCAGGACACTTCTGGCCTATCTCCCTACTCCCCTTCCAGGCAAAAGTAATCGAGAAGGACCCTTCCCAATCTGGATTCCGCAGCAACCACAGCACCAAAACCGCCCTCATCGCTGGCACCGACGACATCAGAACCATACTGGACAGCGGCGAAACCGCGGCCCTCATCCTCGTGGAACTCTTGGCCGCGTTCGACACCGTCTGCCACCATACCCTAAGCTCATGCCTCAGCAATGCTGGAATCCGGAACAGAGCCTTGGACTTGGTCACCTCCGTTCTCACAGGCAGAACGCAGAGAGTCCCCAATTCCGCTCGGAGGCCAGCGAAATCATCTGCGGTGTACCCCAGGGTTCGTCCCTCAGCCCGACCCTCTTCAATGTATACATGGCCCGCTCGTTAATATCGCCCGATCCCACTACCTCAACATCATCTCGTACGCCGACGACACCCAGCTGATCCTCTCCCTCACCAAGGACTCCGCCAAGACCTACCTCCACGAAGGAATGAAGGCCATCGCCAAAAGGATGAAGAGCAGCTGCCTCAAACTTAATTCCGACAAGACGGAAGTCTCATCTTCGGCTCCACCCCCTCTGCATGGGATGACTCCTGGTGGCCTGCCACTCTCGGAACCACTCTGACTCCCACTGACCATGCATGCAACCTAGGATTCATCTTGGACCCCTCACTATCCATGACCCAGCAAGTCAACGCCATCTCCTCCTTCTGCTTCAGCACCCTCTGCATGCTCCGAAAGATCTACAAATGGATACCCACCGAAACCAAAAGAACAGTCACCCAAGCTGCCAAAACGTGGAACACTCTAACCACCCACTTGCGCCAGACCAAAGACCTCCTTACCTTCAGGGAACTTCTCAAGACCTGGCTGTTCGCGCAGTAGCAGCACCTCCCTCCTTTCTTCCTCCCCTGCCCTCTCAGCGCTTTGAGACCTCCACGGTGAGTAGTGCGCTTTATAAAGTTGGGTAGTTGGGACCTCTGCGGTCCTTCGGAGTCTCGCTTGTACATGTTCCTCAGGGTTTTCCAGTGAAATACAACAATCCTTGATGAACATGCCATTTGATGTAACATTTATTTTTGGAGAAAAGGTAGACTCAGCCGTGGGGCTCTCCAAAAAGTCCTCAGCACGCTCCTTTGGAATAGCAAATGTGGTAGTGGCAGTTCCCACAACATGTTCGCCCTTTTCACAGCTTTAGAAGAGAATTCCAGCAACATTAAACTTTACCTCAGCAACGGCAGATATCACAGGCCTTTCAAGGCAGAGGTCAGGGATCAGAGTGCCAGCACTAGGCTTCCATGGACAAAGAAATAATCCAGTCCACCACCACTCCTCTGCAGCCACCGTAAAAATGCTTTCATTTGCTCTCAAAAGCATCCGGTCGCCTGGTAGGAGGTCGGATCACCTTTCACCTCAACAAGCGGCAGAGCATGAGCATGACATCAGACCGATGGGTGCTCCAAATTATCCAGAATGGGTACACCTTCACTCCTCTGCCCATTTGAATATGCCTCATGCAGCGCAATGCCTCCTGGAGGTCCACTTGTCAATTCTCTCTTGGAGAAGGGAGAGAAAAAGAGGTGTCCTGAATCAGAGGACGGGGTTGTTTTTTATTCCTATTGCTTCACGCTGCCAAAGAAGGACAGAGGCCTTCTATCCGTTGCCCTCTAAACTTATTATTCAAGAAGGACAATTTCAGAATGCTCACCCTAGCCCAAGTTATGTTTGCCCTGGATCTAGGACACTGAAGGGTAGCATTGAAGCTACACAATGCCTATTTTTACCTTCCTGTCCTGCAATGTCACAGGCATTACCTGCTTTTTCAGATAGGCCCAAAGCTCTTTCAGTTCTCAGTGCTCACCTTTGGCATGGTTAGCTGCCCAGCTTTGCAGGTTGGAAATACCAGTCCTCCCATATATCGACAACTGGTTGTTGAAGGCAAGCTCGCCTCAGACAGTTGTGGACCACCTCTAGACAAGAGATGACCTGTTGACATCGCACAGGTTTTCCATCAACATGCCAAGTCACATCTGACTCCGTTATACTTGTTTCGCTTTTATTGCAGCCATCTTGGACCCAGGGCTCTTCTGAGCCTTTGCTTCACTTAAAAAAATCATGGACTTTTCGGCTTTGAGTCCAACGTTTCAGCTTTTGACCTGGGCCTCAGAGAGAGCAGCTTTGAGTCTTCTTCTCCTCTTGGCCTCCTGGATCCTACAGGTGTACCACCCCTCTCCAGCTTTTTCTTAAATGTCAGTAGGGTCAGCACCAAAGGAACTTCTTGGATTCCATCCAGGTGTCATAAGAGATTGTGAAAGATCTGCAGTGATTTTTGTTGAACTGCTATTGGACCAGTGCCAGAGGCCTCTCCCTACCCAACCAAGACCTAATCATTGTGAACATAATTGCTGGGTTGGTGAGATCATCTGGGAGAGGTGAAGAGCAGAGAACTCTGGTCTTCGGTGGAAACCTGCCTTCACATTAAAATGCTGGAGTTTCAGGCAATTTGCTTGGCATTGAAAGCATTCCTCCTCTCCATCAAGGGGGAATGGGAACAGGTTCTCAAAACCAATACCTCTTCCATGTGGTACTACAGCAAACAGGGTGTAGTAGGGTCGCCAGGTTAATAGTACGTCACCTGACAGGAGCTTTTAAAGCAGGGGTGACAAACTAGGCAAGAGTTGCTAGTGAATCACGAATGGTGGCGTCACAGAGCATAATACGGCTCAATTTTTCTGCCACCTCAGAGAAAGTGCAGTGTCCAGACTATTGCGTGTTGGAGTTCCCAGTGCAGTTCTTTCATATAGGCTTTTGTTTGGCTTGGAGTGCTCGGGATTCCTGTACGCCTTTGCGCCTCGGCCTCTACTGCTTAAGGTTTTGAAAACAATCAGGAGGGATAAGCCCCAAGTCATCGCAGAACGGTCAGCATCTGTCCTCAGATCCAGATGCCCACTGGGAGGACTTCCTGCCGTAGCTGCAGGGCAAGGCTCTGCACCCAAACATCAACAACCTATACTTCAATGCACCTATGATTGACAGTTTTTGATCTCCCTCTTGAAGTAGCGAGTTTCATCTTGGCAGACAGCTGTCCCTTGACTAAAAACAACTATTTAGGTCTATGGGACAGGTTTGTTGTTCTCTCCAAAATATCCAGTCTTTACAGGGACAGTTTTCTGATATTTTACGGTTTTGTCTTTCTTTAGTTCACCAAGGCCTTGCCGTGGTAACAGTTAAAAGTTAATCATCAGTTCTTTCCGCCTTCTTATTTATGCCTGATCAGCCATCTTTATGTAAAAAATCTGTTGTAAAGTGTTTTCTCAAAAGGTAGACCCTTATGTTCATGCCAACCATTTCTGGTATCTAGTGGTACCTTAATCTAGTTCCCACTTCATGAGCTCTCCGTTTGAGCCAGTGCAGAGTTGTTCTCTCTGACTGCTCACCTGGCTCACCTGGAAGACGGCATTCCTCATAACAATAATGTTAGCTTGTTGCGTGTGTGACTTGCATGGACTCTCGGTCTAGCAACCATATACCAACTTCTTTCCAGACAATCTAGTCCTCAGGGTTAAAACAGCATTTCTTCTCAAAGTTGTCACACCTTTCCACATGGGCTGCCCATTACTTTGCCAGCTTTCTTCGCCCCACCTCATCCATCATAGTGGAAGAAAGACTCCATTTCTTAGACCCAAAAAGAGCTCTGAGTTTTTACATCATTTGCACCAAGGAACATCGAATGGATGATCAGCTAATTGTGTGGTTCTCTGGGGCAAAGAAGAGAAGGGCAGTGCAGAAAAGAACCATCGCCAGATGGATTGTTCTATGCATTAAAATCCAGAAGGCCTACATCCTCCTTCCACCATAGCAAAGGCTGTAACCACTGCGGTGGTGTGCGGTGTGCCAGTCTTTGACATCTGCCAGGCTGCTATGTGGGCTTTGGTTCACATGTTCACAAAGCACTACTTCCTGGATAGCTTAGTCTCACAGTAAGGGCACTTTGCCCATTCTGTCGTGCAGGATTTCATGATCTGAGTCATTCCACAGCTTCCCACAACTCCGTCAGCTCTAGCGGAGCTCTCGAGACACTTCCACAGAAAAACAAAACACGAGTGGACAGCTCCTCAATGAAATGTACCAACTAATGTTGTCCAGTCTACTGGAATGACTAATGGAGATCAATCTAGAGGCACAGGAAACAGAGTACTGCCTCCGAGAATACAAGAGGCGGTGATGGTGCTGATTCCGAAGGGTGGGCGATACATCACCTGCCTGGCTTCCTACAGGCTGCTGTCCATGCTCAATACAGATCTGAAACTACTCCAGGTAGATGGTTCCTTGATACACCCAGATCAGACAGGGTTATTCCTGGTAGGAGTGCAATGTATAAATACCTGCAGACTCAGCCGTGTGATGCATTCACTGGGCAGCTTCCCCGTTCTCTCTTCACTGGCCTTATAAGCCCTGCAACGGACATTTGAGACAGTGGGGTGAAAATATTTTTGGGCAGTCATGCAGCACATGGGGTTTGACCCAAACAATATGAAATTGGTACATCTGCTATGCAGAGAGAGTGTCCACATGGGAGGTGTGGTTTGAGTTCTGTGGACTTTGTATAGAGAGACCAGACAGGGGTTCTCGCTGTCCCCGGTGCTTATTGCGCTGGCTGTAGAACTGCTCACGTGTCGGCTGCATGCAAGACTGAGACCTTGGCTATAGACTTGGGCGGACAAAAACATGTGGCCTCCCTCTATGCAGAATATGCACTAGGCTTTATCTGAGCGATCCTGCGGGCAATGCCTCTACTGCTGAAGGATCTGGATGTCATTGCAGCAGTGTCTGGTTTGCATACAAACAAAACAAAAAAATCACCTATTCCCACTTGGAGGGCTGGACCAACTGCAAGAGACTGTCCCGCTGGGCCTGGGGCTGAGATGGGAGGTCGACCAATTCCGGTATTTAGGCATATGGATGTTGCTTGAATGTGGATTTACTTTAAATAAATGAAAGACAAGAGGCGTTTGACAAAACAGGAACAGCTTAATTGGAAGCAGCAGCCGGGAGTGCAGAAAAGAGTTGGGGTCTGATGGCTGTCTCTCAAAGTTAGAGTTCTCAGCACCATTCTATACAATTCTCAAAAGGTCATACAACAATTCTCTGCATTCTTTGGAGAAAGAAAGATGGACCTAATCACAGAGTCGTAAATCTCACCATCTGATAAAGTGTGCAGTTAGGTCTCGACCTTGCATGGACATAATTCGGGCCAGTAGGTAACATGTCCAGATGTGCGGCATGGGGAGCGCGTGATCACTGCGTGTTGTGTGTATTGTGCTCTGATTGGATGAGTGTTCCTAACTTCATGTAGCATCTAACTTTTATGGTGTTTTGGGAATGCGCATGTGTTTTATTGATGGCCAACCACCTACGACTATTGTAGTGTCACTGCCTATCTGAGGGATCGATCTGGGTTTTTCCTGTTCGTGAATTTGTCCATGAGTTACGTGTCACCCCACCTGTGATCTGTCAATCAGTTTCTTCAGGCCTAGGTCGCAGGACTTGCCTGACCACTTTTCTCTGTCTCTGGATTGATGAGGAGGTCACATTGGGTGGAATTGACAACAGTGATGCAAGTTTGTTGTGATACGCACACATATCATGGCGTACACTGACATAGTTTTTATCAATATCAACATTAACCCGTATAGTTGAATTTTCAACTACTCTATGCACCCTATACTGTTGAAAACTGGCTCTGTATAAACTATACCAAAGTAAGGTATAGTGTGTACAGAGTCCAGTGGATCCCCAGAGGCTTTACAGAGAGAAAAGTAAATAATACTAATGCTCTTTTTTGTGGTAGTGTAGGCAAACAGTTAGGTTTATGAGAGGGTAGTGCCAAGCTAAGCATTTGTTGAATACACACAGTCAGGAAATGAGGCACACAGTCAGTGACTAACTCCAGTCTAATGTTTATGTATAAAAAATATAGGGGGTTATTACAACTTTGGAGGAGGTGTTAATCCGTCCCAAAAGTGACGGTAAAGTGACGGATATACCACCAGCCGTATTACGAGTTCCTTAGGATATAATGGACTCGTAATACGGCTGGTGGTATATCCGTCACTTTACCGTCACTTTTGGGACAGATTAACACCTCCTCCAAAGTTGTAATAACCCCCATATTTTGTTACTTTATTTCTAGAATCAAAACGATCTTTTTTGCAGGTAAGTACATTTCCATCAATGTATCACTTTAAAATATAAAATGCAATTTGTAAATCACGTTTAATATAGGTTTCAGGTAAGCAATACTTTTCCATAGCAAAAGTACACAATGAGAGCAGAAATCATTGAAGTACATGCAGACCTACGGGAGGAAAAGTACAGTTTACAGGTAAGTACTCGACTTGCGGTCCCAGTCTTCGGGGTTAAGGTGTCCACAGGGTAAGGTTCTAGGGGACACCCAGACTGCACCACGTGCAACACAGGGCCTGCCAGGTGCAGAGGTCAGAGGTGGTGCCGGGTGCCCAGTGGAAACCAGCGGGGACTCGGGGCACTTAGAAAGAAATGGGTGCAGGTATATACTGTAGGAGGCTGGACTGGCTTGTAGTGAGTACCAAGGGGTACTTGCACCTTGCACCAGGCCCAGTTATCCCTTATTAGTGTATAGGGTGTCTAGCAGCTTAGGCTGATAGATAATGGTAGCTTAGCAGAGCAGCTTAGGCTGAACTAGGAGACGTGTGAAGCTACTACAGTACCACTTAGTGTCATATGCACAATATCATAAGAAAACACAATACACAGTTATACTAAAAATAAAGGTACTTTATTTTTATGACAATATGCCAAAGTATCTTAGAGTGTACCCTCAGTGAGAGGATAGGAAATATACACAAGATATATATACACAATAGCAAAAATATGCAGTATAGTCTTAGAAAACAGTGCAAACAATGTATAGTTACAATAGGATGCAATGGGGAAACATAGGGATAGGGGCATCACAAACCATATACTCCAGAAGTGGAATGCGAACCACGAATGGACCCCAAACCTATGTGACCTTGTAGAGGGTCGCTGGGACTATTAGAAAATAGTGAGAGTTAGCAAAATAACCCTCCCCAAGACCCTGAAAAGTGAGTGCAAAGTGCACTAAAGTTCCCCTAAGGACAAAATAGTCGTGTTAGAGGGAAAATGCAAGGAAAACACAACTCAGCAATGCAACAACGATGGATTCCTGACTGAGGGTACCTGTGGAACAAGGGGACCAAGTCCAAAAGTCACAAGCAACTCGGAGATGGGCAGATGCCCAAGAAATGCCAGCGGTTGGTGCAAAGAAGCTCTTACTAGGCTGAAGAACTGTGAATACTGCAGAAACGACAAGGGCTAGAGACTTCCCCTTTGGAGGATGGATCCCCCACGCCTTGGAGAGTCGTGCAGAAGTGTTTTTTCGCCGGATGGACGCCAACAAGCCTTGCTACACGCAAATCGTGCGTTTGGCGTTTTTGGACGCTGCTAGAGCCCAGGAGGGACCAGAAGGTCGCAAATTGGACCTGCAGAGAGAGGGGACGTCGAGCAAAACAAAGAGCCCTCACTGAAGCAGGTAGCACCCGGAGAAGTGCCAGAAACAGGCACTACGAGGATGCGTGAAACGGTGCTCGCCGAAGTTGCACAAAGGAGTCCCACGTCGCCGGAGACCAACTTAGAAAGTCGTGCAATGCAGGTTAGAGTGCCGTGGACCCAGGCTTGGCTGTGCACGAAGGATTTCCGCCGGAAGTGCACAGGGGCCGGAGTAGCTTGCAAAGTCGCGGTTCCCAGCAATGCAGCCCAGCGAGGTGAGGCAAGGACTTACCTCCACCAAACTTGGGCTGAAGAGTCACTGGACTGTGGGGGTCACTTGGACATCGTCGCTGGATTCGAGGGACCTCGCTCGTTGTGCTGAGAGGAGACCCAAGGGACCGGAAATGCAGCTTTTTGGTGCCTGCGGTTGCAGGGGGAAGATTCCGTCGACCCACGGGAGATTTCTTCGGAGCTTCTGGTGCAGAGAGGAGGCAGGCTACCCCCACAGCATGCACAAGCAGGAAAACAGTCGAGAAGGCGGCAGGATCAGCGTTACAGAGTTGCAGTAGTCGTCTTTGCTACTATGTTGCAGGTTTGCAGGCTTCCAGCGCGGTCAGCGGTCGATTCCTTATCAGAAGGTGAAGAGGGAGATGCAGAGGAACTCGGCTGAGCTCATGCATTCGTTATCTAAAGTTTCCCCAGAGACAGAGACCCTAAATAGCCAGAAAAGAGGGTTTGGCTACCTAGGAGAGAGGAAAGGCTACTAACACCTGAAGGAGCCTATCAGCAGGAGTCTCTGACGTCACCTGGTGGCACTGGCCACTCAGAGCAGTCCAGTGTGCCAGCAGCACCTCTGTTTCCAAGATGGCAGAGGTCTGGAGCACACTGGAGGAGCTCTGGACACCTCCCAGGGGAGGTGCAGGTCAGGGGAGTGGTCACTCCCCTTTCCTTTGTCCAGTTTCGCACCAGAGCAGGGGCTAAGGGGTCCCTGAACCGGTGTAGACTGGCTTATGCAGAATTGGGCACATCTGTGCCCAACAAAGCATTTCCAGAGGCTGGGGGAGGCTACTCCTCCCCTGCCTTCACACCATTTTCCAAAGGGAGAGGGTGTCACACCCTCTCTCAGAGGAAGTTCTTTGTTCTGCCATCCTGGGCCAGGCCTGGCTGGACCCCAGGAGGGCAGCTGCCTGTCTGAGGGGTTGGCAGCAGCAGCAGCTGCAGTGAAACCCCAGGAAGGGCAGTTTGGCAGTACCAGGGTCTGTGCTACAGACCACTGGGATCATGGAATTGTACCAACAATGCGAGGATGGCATAGAGGGGGCAATTCCATGATCATAGACATGTTACATGGCCATATTCGGAGTTACCATGGTGAAGCTACATATAGGTAGTGACCTATATGTAGTGCACGCGTGTAATGGTGTCCCCGCACTCACAAAGTTCAGGGAATTGGCTCTGAACAATGTGGGGGCACCTTGGCTAGTGCCAGAGTGCCCTCACACTAAGTAACTTTGCACCTAACCTTTACCAGGTAAAGGTTAGACATATAGGTGACTTATAAGTTACTTAAGTGCAGTGTAAAATGGCTGTGAAATAACGTGGACGTTATTTCACTCAGGCTGCAGTGGCAGGCCTGTGTAAGAATTGTCAGAGCTCCCTATGGGTGGCAAAAGAAATGCTGCAGCCCATAGGGATCTCCTGGAACCCCAATACCCTGGGTACCTCAGTACCATATACTAGGGAATTATAAGGGTGTTCCAGTAAGCCAATGTAAATTGGTAACAATGGTCACTAGCCTGTTAGTGACAATTTGAAAGTAATGAGAGAGCATAACCACTGAGGTTCTGGTTAGCAGAGCCTCAGTGAGACAGTTAGGCACCACACAGGGAACATATACATGCACACCTATGAGCACTGGGGCCCTGTGTGACAGGGTCCCAGTGACACATACATATAGGCCACAAACCTATGAGCACTGGGGTCCTGACCAGCAGGACCCCAGTGACACATAACAAACATACTGAAACCATAGTGTTTTCACTATGAGCACTGAGGCCTGGCTATCAGGATCCCAGTGAGACAGTGAAAACAGTGACAAACACTCTGACATACACTCACAAACAGGCCAAAAGTGGGGGTAACAAGGCTAGAAAGAGGCTACCTTCTCACACAACCCCCCCCCAAACGAAGGACAATAAGGCTAACCTTGGCCAGTTGAGACTTTATTGTCTAAGTGGTGATAAGTAGAGAGTAGCTCTGCAATAGACTGGTTACTCCCTTTATCATCCACTATATGGTTACTTCCCTGTGGGGATGTAAACCACCCTGTTTGAAGTTTTTTAGCTAAGCAACAATGTGAAGATGTATTTTCAGAGTTTCTATCAGTAAGTTTTAGTTTAGAGCAGTGGGAATTGTCCACTGAACCTATTTGTAGTGATGGAAATGCCAGACAGGGATGCTGTCTCAGAAAAGCCATAGCTGGGCAAAAACTTTGTCCATATGGCTGGAAGAGAGAACAGGGATGCGGTTTCTCTTGGGTTGGAGCAGGGCAGGGATGCTGTCCTATCAGCTCCACACTAGGGCAGGGATGCTGTCCTAAGTGTTGTGAGGCAGTGCAGAGTTTCTGCACTAAAGTTTCTCTGGGAGGGTTGGAGGGATGCTCCATGTTAACTAAAATGGTGCTCTTTTTCTCACCAATGTTAGTTATCCCACAGAGAGGTACTTCCACCTCAGGGAGTCCAGCTTTGCCAGCTGATGATTCCCTTGGAACAGGTGCCACCCCAGGAGAGGTTTCTCCCACCACAGGAATAGTATCCTGAATGGTAGGGTGGTTAGGGGATACCGTGATACCCTTTTTACCTGTTGATGGAGAGGGATCCTGAGTTTTAAGGCCTTCTCTCCTTTGCTTTTTCATTTCAGTAGAAATGAGAGGGAACAATTCCTCAGGGATGCTCAGCATGGCTGCATGGGCATAAAACTCTACATCAGCCCAACCTGAGGCCTCTAGGTCATTACCTAAGAGACAGTCTACAGGTAAGCTAGGTGATACCACCACCTGCTTAGGGCCAGTAACTCCACCCCAACTAAATTGAATTATAGCTAAGGGAAGAAACTTAGTGGAGTTATGGACATCAATAATCTTATACTGTTGTCCAATGATGTGTTGTTCAGGAGGCACTAGGTTTTCAGTCACCAAAGTGAAACTGGCACCTGTGTCCCTGTAGGCCAAGGCCTCAACACCATTTATTGAAACTGTCTGCCTGTACTTATCCATTGTAAGGGGGCAAGCAGCCAGTGTGGCAAGGCCAATGCCACTAGGTGTGACAGAAACTGTCTTGGGACTGATTACATCAGTTTCCACTATGGACCCATAAGTGAACCCAACTACACCCTTTGCTTGACTGTTGCCAGCAGTCCCACCACTAGTACCACTACTGCTAGGGGCACTAGAGCTTGATGTATTAGTGGTGGTAGGCTCAGGGGGTTTACCTGGACAGGACTTATCCCCTGGCCTATGGCCTCTGTTTTTACACACAAAGCACCAGGGCTTTTTAATGTGTGCAGGTTGGGAAGAAGAGGAAGAATTTGTTTTATCCCCACCCTCTGAAGAGTGTTTAAGATTTGAAGTGGGATCTTTGGTTTTACCCTTATCCCCATGCTTATCTTGAGATTTTTCACCATCTTTCTTCTTATTGCCATCTTTGTCACCCCCTGTATGAACTTTTCTGTTCACCCTTGTTCTGACCCATTTGTCTGCCTTCTTTCCCAATTCTTGGGGAGAGGTCAGATCAGAGTCTACCAGGTACTGGTGCAACAAATCAGACACACAATTATTAAGTATATGCTCTCTCAGGATTGTGTTATACAGGCTTTCATAATCAGTAACTTTACTGCCATGTAACCACCCCTCCAAGGCCTTCACTGAATGGTCAATGAAATCAACCCAGTCTTGTGAAGACTCCTTTTTGGTCTCTCTGAACTTTATCCTGTATTGTTCAGTGGTTAAGCCATAACCATCCAGGAGTGCATTCTTAAGAACTGTAAAATTATTGGCATCATTTTCTTTCACAGTAAGGAGTCTATCCCTACCCTTTCCACTAAATGATAGCCATAGGATAGCAGCCCACTGCTTTTGAGGGACATCCTGTACAGCACAGGCCCTCTCAAGTGCAGCAAACCACTTGTTAATGTCATCCCCCTCCTTATAAGGGGGAACTATCTTGTGCAGATTCCTGGAATCATGCTCTTTTGCAGGATGACTATGGGGAATACTGCTGCTGCCACCATGGGTTTCTAAACCCAACTTCTGTCTTTCCCTCTCTACTTCTAAAGACTGTCTATCCAAATCCAGCTGTTGCTTCTTGAGCTTCAGTCTGGTTTGTTCCACTCTCAATCTATTGAGCTCCCTTTCTAACAATCTGTCATCAGGGTGGGTGGGAGGGACATTTCTAGATACAGAGGTATGATGGGAATGAACAGAAGGAGACCTGTCCCTTACAGAGGGCACCCTAACAGCTTGGCTACCAGTATAATGTGAGAGCACACCATTAGTATGATGTGATTCAACCTCTGTACCAACTATGCTAGACTGTCTAGTAATGGGCAGGCTGAGAAGTTTCTTTCCTGAACCTTTTCATGGGGGAGTCCCTGGATCAGATTGAGAACCATTAGCTACTTTTTCTACAGATTGGGCACTTATGGCCTTATCCTGTACTCTAAGCATATTAATTAACAGTTCTAAAGAAGGATTCTTCCCTACACTCAAACCTCTCTCTATGCAGAGACTCCTTGCTCCTTTCCAGCTAAGGTGATCATATGCAAGTTTGGACAGTTCAACATTTTTTCCTGTGCCAGACATTTTTAGAGAGAGTTAAAGTGATAGTAAAAGATAAAAAGTTTGTCAGAGCTTTTAGAAAGACAGAGAAAAAAACTTTTTAAACTTTTTATAACTTTTTAGAAAGTTTAGAAGTACTTTTCAGCACTTAGAAAAGAGTGAAAAGAGGAAATGCAAAACTTTTTGGCTATGTGTATATACACTGACCTTGTTTTGTATATTTTTCTCTTATGAAAAGTACAATGACAAGAGTGGTAAGTAGTCTCAAAGCACTTATCCCACCACTGCACAACCAATGTAGGAGGCTGGACTGGCTTGTAGTGAGTACCAAGGGGTACTTGCACCTTGCACCAGGCCCAGTTATCCCTTATTAGTGTATAGGGTGTCTAGCAGCTTAGGCTGATAGATAATGGTAGCTTAGCAGAGCAGCTTAGGCTGAACTAGGAGACGTGTGAAGCTACTACAGTACCACTTAGTGTCATATGCACAGTATCATAAGAAAACACAATACACAGTTATACTAAAAATAAAGGTACTTTATTTTTATGACAATATGCCAAAGTATCTTAGAGTGTACCCTCAGTGAGAGGATAGGAAATATACACAAGATATATATACACAATAGCAAAAATATGCAGTATAGTCTTAGAAAACAGTGCAAACAATGTATAGTTACAATAGGATGCAATGGGGAAACATAGGGATAGGGGCATCACAAACCATATACTCCAGAAGTGGAATGCGAACCACGAATGGACCCCAAACCTATGTGACCTTGTAGAGGGTCGCTGGGACTATTAGAAAATAGTGAGAGTTAGCAAAATAACCCTCCCCAAGACCCTGAAAAGTGAGTGCAAAGTGCACTAAAGTTCCCCTAAGGACAAAATAGTCGTGTTAGAGGGAAAATGCAAGGAAAACACAACTCAGCAATGCAACAACGATGGATTCCTGACTGAGGGTACCTGTGGAACAAGGGGACCAAGTCCAAAAGTCACAAGCAACTCGGAGATGGGCAGATGCCCAAGAAATGCCAGCGGTTGGTGCAAAGAAGCTCTTACTAGGCTGAAGAACTGTGAATACTGCAGAAACAACAAGGGCTAGAGACTTCCCCTTTGGAGGATGGATCCCCCACGCCTTGGAGAGTCGTGCAGAAGTGTTTTCCCGCCGGATGGACGCCAACAAGCCTTGCTACACGCAAATCGTGCGTTTGGCGTTTTTGGACGCTGCTAGGGCCCAGGAGGGACCAGAAGGTCGCAAATTGGACCTGCAGAGAGAGGGGACGTCGAGCAAGACAAAGAGCCCTCACTGAAGCAGGTAGCACCCGGAGAAGTGCCAGAAACAGGCACTACGAGGATGCGTGAAACGGTGCTCGCCGAAGTTGCACAAAGGAGTCCCACGTCGCCGGAGACCAACTTAGAAAGTCGTGCAATGCAGGTTAGAGTGCCGTGGACCCAGGCTTGGCTGTGCACGAAGGATTTCCGCCGGAAGTGCACAGGGGCCGGAGTAGCTTGCAAAGTCGCGGTTCCCAGCAATGCAGCCCAGCGAGGTGAGGCAAGGACTTACCTCCACCAAACTTGGGCTGAAGAGTCACTGGACTGTGGGGGTCACTTGGACAGTGTCGCTGGATTCGAGGGACCTCGCTCGTTGTGCTGAGAGGAGACCCAAGGGACCGGAAATGCAGCTTTTTGGTGCCTGCGGTTGCAGGGGGAAGATTCCGTCGACCCACGGGAGATTTCTTCGGAGCTTCTGGTGCAGAGAGGAGGCAGGCTACCCCCACAGCATGCACAAGCAGGAAAACAGTCGAGAAGGCGGCAGGATCAGCGTTACAGAGTTGCAGTAGTCGTCTTTGCTACTATGTTGCAGGTTTGCAGGCTTCCAGCGCGGTCAGCGGTCGATTCCTTATCAGAAGGTGAAGAGGGAGATGCAGAGGAACTCGGCTGAGCTCATGCATTCGTTATCTAAAGTTTCCCCAGAGACAGAGACCCTAAATAGCCAGAAAAGAGGGTTTGGCTACCTAGGAGAGAGGAAAGGCTACTAACACCTGAAGGAGCCTATCAGCAGGAGTCTCTGACGTCACCTGGTGGCACTGGCCACTCAGAGCAGTCCAGTGTGCCAGCAGCACCTCTGTTTCCAAGATGGCAGAGGTCTGGAGCACACTGGAGGAGCTCTGGACACCTCCCAGGGGAGGTGCAGGTCAGGGGAGTGGTCACTCCCCTTTCCTTTGTCCAGTTTCGCGCCAGAGCAGGGGCTAAGGGGTCCCTGAACCGGTGTAGACTGGCTTATGCAGAATTGGGCACATCTGTGCCCAACAAAGCATTTCCAGAGGCTGGGGGAGGCTACTCCTCCCCTGCCTTCACACCATTTTCCAAAGGGAGAGGGTGTCACACCCTCTCTCAGAGGAAGTTCTTTGTTCTGCCATCCTGGGCCAGGCCTGGCTGGACCCCAGGAGGGCAGCTGCCTGTCTGAGGGGTTGGCAGCAGCAGCAGCTGCAGTGAAACCCCAGGAAGGGCAGTTTGGCAGTACCAGGGTCTGTGCTACAGACCACTGGGATCATGGAATTGTACCAACAATGCGAGGATGGCATAGAGGGGGCAATTCCATGATCATAGACATGTTACATGGCCATATTCGGAGTTACCATGGTGAAGCTACATATAGGTAGTGACCTATATGTAGTGCACGCGTGTAATGGTGTCCCCGCACTCACAAAGTTCAGGGAATTGGCTCTGAACAATGTGGGGGCACCTTGGCTAGTGCCAGGGTGCCCTCACACTAAGTAACTTTGCACCTAACCTTTACCAGGTAAAGGTTAGACATATAGGTGACTTATAAGTTACTTAAGTGCAGTGTAAAATGGCTGTGAAATAACGTGGACGTTATTTCACTCAGGCTGCAGTGGCAGGCCTGTGTAAGAATTGTCAGAGCTCCCTATGGGTGGCAAAAGAAATGCTGCAGCCCATAGGGATCTCCTGGAACCCCAATACCCTGGGTACCTCAGTACCATATACTAGGGAATTATAAGGGTGTTCCAGTAAGCCAATGTAAATTGGTAACAATGGTCACTAGCCTGTTAGTGACAATTTGAAAGTAATGAGAGAGCATAACCACTGAGGTTCTGGTTAGCAGAGCCTCAGTGAGACAGTTAGGCACCACACAGGGAACATATACATGCACACCTATGAGCACTGGGGCCCTGTGTGACAGGGTCCCAGTGACACATACATATAGGCCACAAACCTATGAGCACTGGGGTCCTGACCAGCAGGACCCCAGTGACACATAACAAACATACTGAAACCATAGTGTTTTCACTATGAGCACTGAGGCCTGGCTATCAGGATCCCAGTGAGACAGTGAAAACAGTGACAAACACTCTGACATACACTCACAAACAGGCCAAAAGTGGGGGTAACAAGGCTAGAAAGAGGCTACCTTCTCACATATACCCACAGCAGTTTAGATCAGCACTGCGGGGTGGCACAGGTCAGCACCAAACATACACCCTCAGTGGCACAGGGCAGCTGGATGCAGGGTGTAAACACAGCTCGGGCCCCCAATGCAATTCTATGAGGGACTCCGGGTTCACAAAGAAGCTGCAGGCTTGGTCCAGGGAGTCGGATGAAGAAGACCAGTGGCTAGACAGGTAAGTAGAGATCCCACTGGACGTCAGTGGACTGTCAACATGGTTCCTTTAGGCATCGGGAATCTTCACCAGAGCCGGTCCGGGGGGGCCTCTGGATTCTGGCTGCAGGCGTCATCATGTTGGTCAAGAGGGCTCAACGCAGGGTAGACTCGAGGTCGGAATCTGGACCTTCTCTAGACCAGTGGGCCACATGGACTCCGGCCAAGGACGTTGTGTGCAGAGCGGGCATGACTCGCAGATCTGTAGGTCTCTGGAGTCCTTGTTGGAGGTTTCTTTGTGGACAGTGCCGCTGTCTTCTGGAGTTCTTGGTCCTTGGGGAAGGCAGGCAGTTCTCTGAGGGTTTGTAGAGGTCGCTGGTCCTGCAGGATGAGTTGTCTTTTGTAACAGGAGTCTTGAAGCTGCAGACAAGCTGGTAGAGCTTGGGCCATTTCAGTTGTTGTCTGGAGTCTTCACTACTGATGCAGCTCTTCAGTCCTTCTTCTTTAAGTCGCCAGGAAGCTGAAGACCAAGGTTCATGGATGCCCCTAAATACTAGATTTAGAGGTTTACCGGGGATCAGAGGGCAGAAGCCAATGGCTACTGATCCTGAGGGTACTACACCCTTCCTGTGCCCTCTCCCTTTGGGGAGGGGGAACATTCCTAACCCTATTGGCTAACATTCTCTAAAACAAGATGGAGGATTCTGAAGAGAGGGGTTCATCTTAGCTCTGGTTACCTTAGGGGTGGTCCCAGCTGGGGTGGACACTCCTACTCCTTCTAGTGTTTACTAATGTTCCAAAAGTGGGTCTTGGTCCTGGGGGCGGGAGTCTCCACTGGCTGGAGTGCCCTGGGGAGGAGTGAAGCACCTCCACCGAGAGCAGGCTTTGTCACTGGCTCCAGAGAGCACAAATGCAGTCACCCCATTGGGGCCAGAAACTTGTCTGGTGGTGGCAGGCTAGCATAGACCGGTCAGCCACACACTAGAGAGTTAGATGAATTTCAGGGGGCATCTCTAAGATGCCCTCTGTATGCATTTTTCAATAAATCCAACGCTGGCATCTGTGTGGGTTTATTGAGCTGCGAAGTTTAATATCAAACTTCCCAGCATTCAGTGAAGCCATCATGGAACTGTGGAGTTCATAATGACATCTTCCCAGCCCAGGCACTCAGTATGGCTACACTGCACATACAGCGTCTAAGAACAAACTTAGACACTGTAGGGGCATATTGCTTATGCATCTATGCCCTCATCTGTGGTATAGTGCACCCTGCCATAGGGCTGTAAAGCCTGCTAGAGGGGTCACTTACCTGTGCCACAGGGAGTGTTTTGTAGGCATGGCACCCAGGGTGGGGTGCAATGTCGACTTTACCTTTTTCTCTCCACCAACACACACAATCTGCAATGACAGTGTGCATGTATTTGGTGAGGGGTCCCTTAGGGTGGCATAATACATGCTGCAGCCATTAGGGACCCTCCCTGGTCACAGGGCCCCTGGTACCACTGGTACCTTTTACAAAGGACTTTGCTGTGTGCTATAGGTGTGCCAATTGTGGAAATAATAGTACAGTTTAGGAAGGGAACAAAGGTGCTGGGGCCTGGTTAACAGGATCCCAGCACACACTTACAAAGTTAGCATCAGAGATCAGCCAAAACGTGGGGGGATAGGATGACCATGCCAAAAGGGGCACTTTCCTACACAACCCCCTAATGAAAGAGGATGGGACTTAACTTTCCCAAGTGAGTCCTCATTGTCTAGTGGAAGAACCTGGAAAGTCCATCTGCATTGGTGTGGTCAGTCCCAGGTAATGTGCTTTCCCTGTAGGGAGATGGACCACCTCAAAAGTTTAGGGTTCTCACCTTTCATCTGCATAAGCCACCTGAGAGGTGGGTGGTCAGTTTGAACAGTGAAGTGAATACAAACATGTATGGTCTCAACTTCTACAGGGACCAAACCACAGAAAAGTCCTCCCTTTCAATGGCACTCCAGCGCTGCTCCCTGGGGAGTAATCTCCTGCTAATAAAAGTAACATGGCCATCATTGTTGGTTTGGGACAGGACTGCTCCTATCTCATGTTCAAATGCATCTGTCTGCACAATTAACTGCTTAGAGTATTATGGAGCTTTGAAAACTGGAGCTGAGCACATTGCCTCCTTCAGGGTGCCAAAGGCCTTTTGACAACTAACTGTCCAGTTTACTTTCTTGGGCATCTTCTTGGAGGTAAATTCTGTGAGGGGAGTCATAATGGATCCATACCTCTTCACAAACCTCCTGTAGTACCAAGGAATGCCCTGACTTGAGTCTGAATCTTAGGAGCATCCCACTCCAGAATTGTCTGGATTTTGGGCTGTAAGGGTTGAACTTGGCTTCCACCTACAAGGTGGCCCAAGTATACAACTGTACCCTGCCCTATCTGGCATTTGAATGCCTTAATAGTGAAGCCTGCAGGTTGCAGGACAATATCATGGAGATGCGTTGCACTAAAGGTCTCCAATCCAGCAAGGACTTGATTCACCAACCTTTGGAAGGTGGCAGGGGCATTCTTTAAACCAAAGGGCATTACAGTGAACTGATAATGCCCATCAGGTGTGGAGAATACTGTCTTTTCTTTTGCTCCTGGTGCAATGCGAATCTGCCAGCACCCTGCAGTTAAGTCACAAGTACTGAGAAACTTTGCTGCACCTAGTTTGTCTGCAGCTCATCTGCGCTGGGTATGGGGTGTGCATTTGCCTTGGCGACAGAGTTGAGACCACTGTAGTCCACACAAAACCTAATTTCTTTCTTTCCACCCTGGGGATATGATATGGAGACTAAGACCATTGGGCTAGCCCAGGGACCGTAAGGGGATTCAAGAACCCAGCATCTAGTTGACCTCCGCTTTGATGCTCACCTTAACTTGGTCAGACTGCCGATAGATCTTGGATTTGACAGGCAAGCTGTCTCCAGTGTCCACATCATGGGTACACCAGTGTGTCTGTCCAGGGGTTAAGGAGAAGAGCTCTGCATACTGCTGCAGGACTTGCCTACAGTCAGCCTTCTTTTTGAGTAGAAAACTTCATCAACTGACTTATCTTTAGGACTGTAAGAGAGGAGGTCAGATAGAGGTTCACTCTCTGCTTCCTGATCCTCATCAGTAACCATCAGTTTGGTTGCATCAGTCCTGTCACAGAAAAGCTTCAGGCGGTTCACATGGATCACCCTTTTGGGGGTCCTTCTAGTGCCCAGGTCTAGCAAGTAGGTGACCTCACTTTTCTTTTCAAGGATAGGGTGAGGGCCACTCCATCGGTCTTGAAGTGCCCTTGGAGCCACAAGTTCCAGAACCCAGAACTTCTGCCCTGGTTGGAACTCCACCAGTGCAGCCTTTTGGTCATACCACTGCTTCTGGAGCTGTTGCCTGGCCTAAAGTTTTTGGGATGCTTTCTCCATGTATTCTGCCATCCCGGAACGTAGGCCTAGTACATACTCCACCACATCTTGCATAGGTTCGTGGAGAGGTCTCTCCCAACCTTCTTTTATAAGAGCAAATGGTCCCCTAACAGGGTGGCCAGACAGAAGCTCAAAGGGGGAGAACCCTATTCCCTTCTCAGGCACCTCTCTGTAGACAAAAAGCAGGCTTGGCAAAAAGACATCCCATCTCCGTTTGAGCTGTTCAGGGACTCCCATGATCATACCTTTTAATGTCTTGTTGAACCTTTCAACAGGTCCATTGGTTTGTGGGTGATAAGGTATTATGGACTTGTAGGTCACCTCATTCACATTCCACATGTGTTTTAGGTAAGCGGACATGAAGTTGGCTCCTCTGTCAGAAACCACCTCCTTAGGAAGCCCTACCCTGGTAAAGATACCAATGAAGGCCTTTGCTACTGCATGGGCTGTAGGAGGCCTAAGGGGAATTGCTTCAGGATACCTGGTAGCATGATCTACTACTACCAGTATATATTGGTTTCCTGAGGCTGTAGGTGGCTCAAGTAGACCCACTACATCTACACCAACCCTTTCAAAGGGAACCTCAACCACTGGTAGTGGAATTACGGGGGCCTTTGGATGGCCATCTGCCTTACCACTGGCTTGGCAGGTGTCAACGGAGTTGCAAAACTCCTTCACCTTTTGAGACATCTCGGGCCAGCAGAAGTGGCTGACTATCCAGCAAGTTAATGTTTGGCCCAGATACCGAGCTAGGGGGATATCATGGGTGTTGGACAATGGCCTCTCTGAAGAGTCACCCCAAACTTTTTGTCTTCCTCCTCTCTTTTTTCTGACCTAATTTGTGCTGAATTTAGGACTCTGCTAACGAGTGCTAAAGTGCCCTCTCCCTAAAACATGGTAACATTGATTCCTACCTAATTGGCATATTCAGTTTACCTGTAAGTCTATAGTAATGTACACTACATGTGCCCAGGGACTGTAAATTAAATGCTACTAGTTGGCCTGCAGCACTGATTGTGCCACCTATATAAGTAGCCCTTTAACCATGTCCCAAGCCTGCCATTGCAAGGCTTGTGTGTGCAGTTCCATTGGCACTTTGACTTGGCATTTAAAACTAAATGCCATGCCTTAAACTCCCCTTTTTCTACATATACCTCACTCCTAAGGTAGGCATTAGGAACCCATAGGGCAGGGTGCTATTTAGGTAAAAGGCAGTACTTATGCGTTTTATATGTCCTGGTAGTGAAAAACTCAGAAATTTGTTTACCACTACTATGAGGCCTGCTCCTCTCACAGACTAGCATTAGAGCTTCCCTCATATACTCTTAAGAGGTAGATTCTGATCTGGAAGGAGTAGCCATGACTTGTTTGGTATTGCCAGATTGGTAATAGAAAATCCTTCTTACTGGTGAAGTTGGATTTAGTATTACTATTTTAGAAATGCCACTTTTAGAAAGTGGGCATTTCTTTGCACTTACTGCCATTTGTGCCTTACAGCCTGTCCACGTCTTGTCTGTGCTGGTTGACAGCTCCCCTTATGCATTTCACCCAGACAACCATAAGCACAGGACACTCAGTCACATATGCATTCATCTGCATACTGAATGGGTCTTCTTGGGTAGGAAGGATGGAGGGGCTCACACTTACATTTCAAAGGCCAGTAGCCTGCCTTCAGACAAAGGACTTCTAACTCTCTACAGGGATCCTGGCAGACAGGACTTGGCTGAAAGGGGAACTTGTGCATTTGAAAACCACTCTCTCTTTGAAGCTTCCCCCACTTCAAAGGCATTTTTGAGTATATAAACTGAGTCTCTGACCCCACCAAATCAGACACTTCTGGACCTACACCTGCACTCATTCAGAAGAACTGCCTGGCTGTCCAAAGGACTCATCTGGGCTGCTTTGCTGAGAAAGACTGCTGCCCTGCTTCTTGCCCTGCTGCCCTCTGACTCTGCTGGAAGGACTATGCCTTCCCCCTTAAGTGCTCTCAAAGCACTTGGATTGAGCTTGCCTCCTGTTTCTGAAGTCTCAGAGCCAAAAACGACTTCATATCTTCAAGAAAATCTTTGTGCGTCGAGAATCAACACGCCTGCTGAAATCACCAGAAAGCCTGTATCGTTGCTGAGAAATCACCGCACTGCCGACCTGAATGACGCAGCACCGACTGGAAATTCGACGCATCGCCTCCCTTGTGACGGAAAATTCAACGCATCGCCTACTGGATCAACGCAGTACCTGTTCCTTCTACCAGCACATCAAGGATTTTAAATGCATCGTCCCTGGGTATCAAAATAACCTTGCATCGCAGTGAGGAACCAAGATTGCGCACCTGAAAAACGTCGCAACCCCTTGCAGTGTGGAAAGAAACAACACATCATCTGTGCCATGCCAGAAAATCAGAAGCAAAACACCTTCTTTTTCCACGCATCTCTTCCTCTGCATTCCCTGTGCGTCGTTATTTTTGACGCATCCCAGGTCTACTGTGTGTTACAAAGAAACAACTATTGATTTCTAAGCAATGAGGCTTTTAAAAGTGATATTTCAACTTGTGTTTATTGGATCTTTGTCGTGTGACCTTATTATATTCAGATAAATATTATCTATTTTTCTAAACCTGTGTGGTGTATTTTTGTGGTGTTTTCACTGTGTTACTGTATGATTTATTGCACAAATACGTTACACATTGCCTTCTAAGTTGACCCTGACTACTTAGTGCCAAGCTACCAGAGGGAGGGCACATGATAATTTGGATTCTGTTGTGACTTACCCTGACTAGGATTGTGTAGGAGGCTGGCCTAGTTTGTAGTGGGTACCTAAGGTACAGTTATCCCTTATTAGTGAAATGTAGACAGTGTCTAGAAGCCAGGCTCTCTAGGGGTAGTGTGGATGAGCAGCCAGTGCCTAACTATGAGACATGCAAAGCTCATACAATACCACTGTAGTCATACAGTACTCACACACATGAAAGAAAATACTCAGTGTTACAAAAATAAAGGTACTTTATTTTGGTGACACAAATGACAAAGACACCATAGAGACTATACTCCCTTAGGAGGAAAGTAATACACAGATTATATACACTAGTATGCAGAAATAGCTGTAAAACAGTTAGAAAACAGTGCAAATAGTGAAAATCACAGAAGTTAGAAATGGGCATAGGGGGAACACAAACCATATACTAAGAAAGTGGAATGCGAATGTCGGTTTTCCACCTAGGCAAGTGTAGTGTATAGAGGGGCGCCGGGAGTATTAGAAAACACCAAAGGTAAGTAATAGAACCCACTCCAAAGCCCAGGAAAGCAGGAGTAAATCAAAGTAACATTCCTAGAACACACAAGAACACGAGAAAGAAGATATTTCAAGAAACAGAACCAGAAGAGACTGCAAGACACCAATGGTGGATTCCTGGACCTGAAGACCTGTGGACGAAGGGAACCAAGTCCAAGAAGCCCAGAAGAGTCCAGGGAGAACAGGAGCCCCTGCTAACTCGGATGAAGGTGCAAAAAGAAGAACCACCGGTGAAGAAAAACAGTCAGTACTGCACCCAAGAAGACAGATGCGGGTTCCTGGTTGGTGCAGAAAATGTCCCATAACACAAGGTTCAAGCTCCATTGGCTCACTTCCCTCTGGGTTTAGTAAGACTTCTTCCTGAGAAGAGGATGTAGGAGGCTGGCCTGGCTTGTAGTGGGTACCAAGGGGTACCAGGTCCAGTTATCCCTTATTAGTGTAGAAGAGGTGTTTCTAGCAGCTGAGGCTGATAGAAGGTAGCTATAGCAGAGCTGCTTAGGCTGAACTAGGAGACATGCAAAGCTCCTACTATACCACTGGTGTCATATGCACAATATCATAAGAAAACACAATACACAGATATACTAAAAATAAAGTTACTTTATTTTTATGACAATATGCCAAAAGTATCTCAGTGAGTACCCTCAGTATGAGGATGCCAAACATACACAAGATATATGTACACAGTACCAAAATTATGCAGTAATAGCAAAAGGAAATAATGCAAGCAATGTAAAGTTACAGTAGATTGCAATAGGAGCACATAGTTATAGGGGCAACACAAACCATATACTCCAAAAGTGGAATGCGAACCACGAATGGACCCCAAACCTATGTGAGTTTGTAGAGGGTCGCTGGGGCTGTAAGAAAACAGTGAGGGTTAGAAAAATAGCCCACCCCAAGACCCTGAAAAGTAGGTGTAAAGTGCACCTATATTCCCCAGAGAGCACAGAAGTCGTGATAGGGGAATTCTGCAAGTAAGACCAACACCAGCAATGCAACCAAAGTGGATTTCCGGGCGAGAGTACCTGTGGAACAAGAGGACCAAGTACAAGAGTCGCGACAAAGTCGAGATTGGGCAGATGCCCAGGAGATGCCAGCTGAGGGTGCAAAGAAGCTGCCACCGGATGGTAGAAGCTGTGGATTCTGCAAGAACGAAGAGGGCTAGAAACTTCCCCTTTGGAGGATGGATGTCCCACGTCGTGAAGAAGCTTGCAGAGGTGTACCCACGCAGAAAGACCGCAAACAAGCCTTGCTAGCTGCAAGGGTAGCGGTTAGGGTTTTTGGATGCTGCTGTGGCCCAGGAGGGACCAGGATGTCGCCACTTGGATGAGGAGACAGAGGGGGCACCCAGCAAGTCAAGGAGCCCTCACAGAAGCAGGCAGCACCCGCAGAAGTACTGGAACAGGCACTTAGAAGAGGAGTGAACCGGAGTTCACTGGAAGACACAGAAGGGAGTCCCACGAGTCACTTGGACAGAGTTACTGAGTTCCAGGGACCACGCTCGTCGTGCTGAGAGGGGACCCAGAGGACCGGTGATGCAGTCTTTTGTTGCCTGCGGTTGCAGGGGGAGGATTCCGTCGTCCCACGGGAGATTTCTTCAGAGCTCCTGGTGCAAGAAGGAGGCAGGCTACCCCCAGAGCATGCACCACCAGGAAACAGGCGAGAAAGCGGCAGGATCAGTGATACAAGGTTGCAGTAGTCGTCTTTGCTACTTTGTTGCGGTTTTGCAGGCGTCCTGAGCAGTCAGCGGTCGATCCTTTGGCAGAAGGTGACGAGAGAGATGCAGAGGAACTCTGATGAGCTCTTGCATTCGTTATCTAAAGAATTCCCCAAAGCAGAGACCCTAAATAGCCAGAAAAGGAGGTTTGGCTACCTAGGAAGGAGGATAGGCTAGCAACACAGGTAAGAGCCTATCAGAAGGAGTCTCTGACATCACCTGCTGGCACTGGCCACTCAGAGCAGTCCAGTGTGCCAGCAGCACCTCTGTTTCCAAGATGGAAGAGGTCTGGAGCACACACTGGAGGAGCTCTGGGCACCTCCCATGGGAGGTGCAGGTCAGGGGAGTGGTCACTCCCCTTTCCTTTGTCCAGTTTCGCACCAGAGCAGGGCTGGGAGATCCCTGAACCGGTGTAGACTAGCTTATGCAGAGATGGGCACCATCTGTGCCCATCGAAGCATTTCCAGAGGCTGGGGGAGGCTACTCCTCCCCAGCCCTGACACCTTTTTCCAAAGGGTGAGGGTGTAACACCCTCTCTCTGAGGAATTCCTTTGTTCTGCCTTCCTGGGCCAGGCCTGGCTGGACCCCAGGAGGGCAGAAACCTGTCTGAGGGGTTGGCAGCAGCAGCAGCTTCAGTGAAACCCCGGGAAAGGCAGTTTGGCAGTACCCGGGTCTGTGCTAGAGACTCGGGGATCATGAAATGTTCTCCCCAAATCCAGAATGCCATTGGGGTGACAATTCCATGATCTTAGACATGTTACATGGCCAGGTTCGGAGTTACCATTGTGAAGCTACACATAGGTAGTGACCTATGCATAGTGCACGCGTGTAATGGTGTCCCCGCACTCACAAAGTCCGGGGAATTTGCCCTGAACGATGTGGGGGCACCTTGGCTAGTGCCAGGGTGCCCACACACTAAGGGGGTCATTCTGACCTCGGCGGTAAAATGCCCTTACCGCCGGTCATAAGACCGCCATAACACCGCCGCGGTCAACCGCCACGGTCATTCTGACCCACAACGGCCAAACCTCCAAAAATCCGTCCTCCACTGCAGCCCGCCACATCGCCGGGCAGCGATAAACTGGAGATGACCAAACCTCCACCGTCACGCCAACAGAAATACGCCCATGCCATTACGACCCACGAATCCACACGGCGGTCATTCAAACGCGGTATTCCATTGGCGGTACACACCGCCGCGGTCAGAATACACACACATCACCAAAACACAGCCACATTGGACAATTTGAAATACACACACCTGATACACATACACACACCACTCCCACACAATCAACCAACTATAAAACACACACCCACATCACCCACAAACCCCTGCGACCATAATTACTGAGAGAAGGAGAGAGAGACACAGCAGACAATCCATAGCAAGACACACTGAGGCACACTACACCATCACACACACCACATAGTAGCACAAAGGACCACACACCAACATACTCATCATCACATACACCACCCCACACCTCACCCACACCACCCCATGGCACCCCAAAGGCACCCACGCTTTTCGGACCAAGAACTCCGGGTCATGGTGGAGGAAATCCTAAGAGTGGAACCCCAGCTCTTCGGCTCGCAGGTGCAGCACACCAGTATAGCCAGGAAGGCGGAGCTATGGCAGCGGATCGTGGACAGGGTCAACGCGGTGGGACAGCATCCCAGGAATAGGGAGGACATCCGCAAAAGATGGAACGACCTACGGGGGAAGGTCCGATCGATGGTCTCCAGGCACAACATCGCGGTCCAGAAGACTGGCGGTGGACCCCCACCCACCCCTCCCGAATTTACATCGTGGGAGCAAGAGGTCTTGACCATCCTGCATCCTCAGGGCCTCGCTGGAGTAGCCGGAGGAATGGACTCTGGTAAGTCCCATCTCAACTACTATATCCCCCCCACCCCACCAGCATGCCAACCCACACCCCCACCCTCACCCCCAACCCCCCAGCACATATCCTCCCTGACAATGTCTCACCAGCACAACCCACCCATCCCAACACCAACTCCTGCATGCCAACACAAATCATGGGCACCCATCACCTATGCATGACCACTGCACTAACCCCTCCCCCCCACTAAATACCCTCACAACACCTCCCTCAAGGGAATGCCTGCACTGGGGAACAAGGGCACCCATAACACGCACGCTATTGCACACACAGAAACAATAACCAAACTCTCTTACCCCATGCAGGACCCGAACGACAACACACCAGCCAGGAGGGTCCAGAAGTGTCCATCCCACCACCGGAACAGGCCCACACTGAGGATAGCAGCTCTGTCGACAGTGAACCTGATGACCAGCCCGGACCATCGGGGACCTCTGGGCAGTTGGTTCCCCTCAGGCAGCTACAGGCCACACCAGACCCGACCCCCTCTGCCGACACCAGCACAGCTCCCACCCAGCGGGCCCATGCCTCTGTCTCTAGGACAGCTCAATCAGCAGTGTGTCCGCCACTACAGGGCACCCAGGCTAACCCAACACCCCAACAACAACAGGGACCTGGGGGCAGTGGGTGCGGGCACACCGGCCAGGGGACAGAGGCCGGGGGAAACCGGGCAGCTCGGAGGGCTGCTGTGCGACAGGGGGGGGAGGAGAGGCCCAGGGAACCCACTCTCCAAGAGGCCCTCACCACCATCATGGCAGCCTACCACCACTCCCAAGAAACGATGGCGACGGTACTGGCCAGGTTCACTGAGATCCAGGCACAGCAGATAGAACGCTACATGGGGTTCAGGGAGGAGCTGAGAATCATCGGGACCGCAATGGGGACCATCGTCCTGGCCCTCCACAGGATAGAGGACGCGTTGCGGGACCATGGTGCACCACACAGGGCCCCTGTCACTAGGCCGGACCAGGAACAGCCTACCACCTCCGCCGGCGCTAGTGGACAGGAGGTCCCAACACCTCGACAGCCCAACAGAACCCCACCTCCTGCTGAAGAACAACCACCCCGTAAGAGGAGCCTGAGACCAAAGAAAAAGACAGAGTAGGATGTCAAGACCCCCGCCAGCAGGACATACCCCCTGAACTCTTCCCACTGTCCCACATTGCCACCCTGTCCAACCATGAACTGCCTATGCTCCATCCTTCCCCAGGCAAAAGAACAATGCACCTGTGAGACTGAGAACTGGACTCTGCCATGGATATTCCTCCACCCCCACCCATCACCCTTAGAATCACATGTACCGATATCTAGCACTGTAAATAAATCACATTTTGCACAATAATCTGTTTTGAGTCATGCTGTCTTATTAACAAATGTATTACATATTGCTGTTCAATTTCTGTTCTGTCAATTAGTCATGACAACATACCAATGTCAATACGCTGTATTTCATGGGCGAACCAAGCAGAAGTCAGGTACTGAGTCAGACAGCACTGAGAAGGGAAGGGAAAGGCAAAAATTACTGAAAAACATCTGTGGGGAACTACAGAAAGTACAGATGCAGGAGGCTAGAAGCAATTGGGAAATGGCGTGGGTGATTCTTACCTGGGTGTCACTGGAAATACTGTTGTATCACTCTATCCCTATTGTCTGTGTCGTCCTCTGAGTCTTCCTCCTCTTCACTCTCCACAGGCTCCACGGCTTCTACAACACCACCATCTGGACCATCCTCCTGCAGGAAAGGCACCTGGTGTCGCAAAGCCAGGTTGTGAAGCATACAGCAGGCCACGATGATATGGCACACCTTCTTTGGTGAGTACATGAGGGATCCACCAGTCATATGCAGGCACCTAAACCTGGCCTTCAGGAGTCCAAAGGTTCGCTCAATCACCCTCCTAGTACGCCCATGGGCCTCATTGTAGCGTTCCTCTGCCCTTGTCCGGGGATTCCTTACTGGGGTCAGTAGCCACGGCAGGTTGGGGTAACCAGAGTCACCTATTAGCCACACACGTTGTCTCTGTAGCTGCTCCATCACATAGGGGATGCTGCTATTTCGCATCACATACGCGTCATGCACTGACCCTGGGAACATGGCATTTACATGGGAGATGTACTGGTCAGCCAAACAGACCACCTGGACATTCATCGAATGATAATTTTTTCTGTTTCGGAACACCTGCTCATCGTCTTTTGGGGGTACCAAAGCCACATGGGTCCCATCAATGGCACCAATGATGTTGGGGATGTGTCCAAGGGCATAGAAATCACCCTTCACTGTAGGCAAGTCACCCTCCTCGGGGAAAATGATGTAGCTCCGCATGAGTTTCATCAGGGCAGACAACACTCTGCTCAAAATCTTAGAAAACATAGGCTGAGACATTCCAGATGACATGGCCACTGTGGTCTGGAATGATCCACTGGCCAAAAAATGGAGGACTGACAAAACCTGCACCAGAGGGGGAATCCCTGTGGGTTGGCGGATGGGGGACATCAGGGCTGGCTCCAGCTGGGCACACAGTTCATGGATAGTGGCACGGTCAAGTCTGTATCGAAGTATTATATGGCGTTCTTCCATTGTCGACAGGTCCACCAGCGGTCGGTACACGCGAGGATTCCTCCTTCTCATCGCAAGTCCCAGCGGACGGTGCCTAGGAAGGACAACATGGAGCACAGAGTCAGCCAAAACACAGGTATGTACAGACAGCTTGCACAGTTAAAGAATGGCAATGGGTTGAAAGGCGTGTATGTGTGGCAATGCAAGGCCTAGGCCTGTGTGTCGCAGTCAAAATTAAGCCATGTGGGCCCTTGAAATGGCGGCTGCCTGACCTGTGAAGTGGGACAATGGGATGTGAGGTCAATGCGCTGCCGGGGCACACCGTGGCGGTAGGCGGTCGCAGACCGCGGCGCAAAGCCGCATTGGTTAACATTGAAGCCTATGGGTTTCAGGAGCCAATAACGAAGTGAGCCGGCGGTCGCGGTACGCACCGCCACGGTATGCACCGCCGCGGACGTGACCGCCATTTTCTATCTGCTTAATCACTCGAGACCTGATCATCCACAGGAGAGGACCTATACTGCAAGTGCTGCTGTGACCTCGGTCTGGAAGATACAATGGCTGCTGCGACTGGGGAAAGGGCCCCTGCCTTCACGTCTGAAGAGTTGGACAAGCTCGTGGATGGGGTCCTCCCCCAGTATGCGCTACTCTACGGTCCTCCAGACCAACAAGTGAGTACACCGGGTGCTAATGGAATGGGCTATGCCTGTGTGGATTGGGGTGGATGTAAGTTGGTGGGGTGGGGGGCGAATGAGGAGTGCAACGCCCGACAGATGAGAGCATGTGCCATATGGCAAAGTGGGTGGGGGGGCCAATTACATCTAACATGCAGGTCATTGATGAGTTCCTCCTTTCCACCCTGTACATGTCTAATAGGTCAGCGCCCATCAGAAGATCGACATTTGGCGTGCCATCGCCAAGGAAGTCTGGACCTTGGGGGTCCACAACAGACGGGGCACCCACTGCCGCAAGAGGTGGGAGGACATCCGCCGCGGAACAAGGAAGACCGCAGAAACACTGCTGGGGATGGCCTCCCAACCTAGGAGGGGTGCCAGTCGCACCATGACCCCCCTGATGTCCCGGATCCTGGCGGTGGCCTACCCTGAATTGGATGGGCGCTTTAAGACATCACAGCAGACACAAGGGGGTGAGTATCAGCACATTCTCCTATCTTTCTGCGCAGTGGAGGCATCTGGGTGGGGGAGGAGGGCTGTGGGTGACATTAGGCCAGGGCGCTTTCTGTAGTGTAGTCCTCTCCCTTAGGCATGGCCCTGTGCCCCCGGCCCCCACCTCGGTAGGGTGACAAGTACAGCCATTGAAGGTCCAGCATCTCCCATGTGCGCGTTTGACGTCTCTTGGCCTGTTGTCTTAGTCAGTAGTACTGAGTAGTGTACCCCGAATGCGCGGCTTAGTGCATTAGGCACCTGTGTCTGTCCTCAACTCAACCTGGTCTTCTTTTTTCTCCCCCCACCCTTTCTCTTCATCTTCTTGTGCATGTGTGCATTAGCATCATCAGGCGGAGGAGATATGGCATCGGAGCACGAGGGAGCTGCAGGACACAAGGCCCCGGTGGGCCCAGGAACAGACACCGAGGGCACCAGTGATCCGGAGGGCGAGGGGAGCACCACGACGGGGACCGCTGGTTAGAGCAGCGAAAGCGACATGTCCTCGGATAGGAGCTCCCTAGGGGTGGCGGCAACATCCGTGCCCCCCGCCTCTACAGGTACAGCCGCCACCCAGCGCACCAGCCCCGCCCTCCCAGCAGCCCCTCAGTCTTCGCTCCGTGCCGGTTCGCCCAGGAAGGCGCGCGTCTCCTTCGCCCCAGGCACCTCAGCCCCTGCCCCTGTTGCCCCTGCTGCCCTCAGTGCGGAGCTCATTGACCTGGTAAGGACGCTCATTGTTGGGCAGACGACCCTTTTGAATGCCATCCAGGGTGTGCAAAGGGAGGTGCAACAGAGCAATGCGTACCTGGAGGGCATTCATTCTAGTCAGGCTGCCCATCAACGAGCGTTCACTGCTCTGGCCTCAGCACTGACGGCAGCCATTGTCCCTGTTTCCAGCCTCCCTCTTCTGACTGCCTCCAGCCTGTCTCTGTCTCTGTCTCCTGTTCCTCAGCCTATCCCATCCACACCATCAGACCAGCCTGCACACACCTCAACACCCAAGAGCAGCTCATCCAAACACAAGCACCACAGATCCCGCAAACACTCACCGAGCAACACCCAGATGCAGACATGCCAACAGCCACTGCCACCCCTGTGTCCCCCTCCTCCTCGTCTCCCTCCTCCCTCCCTGTGACGTCTACACTCACACCTGCATGCACCCCAACATCAGCCAGTGCTTCCATCACCACCCCACCCTCCAGTACAGTCCACACTCGTGCAGTCACCACCCCCACTGCCATGTACACGTCCCCTATGTCCTCTCCCACTGTGTCTGTCACCCCCTCTTCCAAGACACACAAACGCAGGCAGCCACCCACCCAACAGCCATCCACCTCACAACAGCCTACAGCACCAGCACCTTCACCCAATGACAGCACACCTGACTCTCCTACAACCACCTCCTCTACCTCCACTTCCATCTCCACTTCTCCTACCCTTTACCTTGGCCCTAAAAAACTTTTCCTGGCTAACCTTAACCTCTTTCCCACCGATGACCTCCCCCATCCATTTTCAAAGAGTCCCAAGAGCACCGCAGCCACCACCAGCCCAGCTTCGGGTGTCACTGTTGTGCCTGGGTTCTGGAGCCCACCCTTTGCCAGCAGTGACACATCGAGCTGCAGCAAGGACACGTCCAGCCCCCCCCCCGGCAAGAGGACCCGCAAAACCAAGGACCGCCGTGCGAGGACCGACAGGGCTGCCCCCAAGGAGCAATGTGCGGCCACTTCACCACCCACACCATCTGGGGGAGGCAAGGGCCCGAGAGCCCCATCAAAGGAGCGGAAGGGCAGCAGGAGCGCGGAGAAGGTGGACCCCACATGCCACATCCCAGCTGGGAAGGAGGACACTAAGGAGGCCAGGAGTCCGTCCCCGAAGGGTCCAGAAACGTCACGGTCCGAGGGCGACTGAGCAGGGAGTCGAGGCCAGGTCTGGCTCCCTTGACCTGCTGGATGAGCACCGCTGAACAGGGCCCGCGGTGCAGAAGAGCACCGCTGAACAGGGCCCTGCCGTGGAGATAGGCACCGCTGAACAGGGCCCGCGGTGGAGAAGAGCACCGTTGAACAGGGCCCGCGGTGCAGAAGAGTACCGCTGAACAGGGCCCCGCCGCGGAGAAGAGCACCGCTGAACAGGGCCCGCCGTGGAGAAGAGCACCGCTGAACAGGGCCCGCCGTGGAGAAGAGCACCGCTGAACAGGGCCCGCGGTGCAGAAGAGCACCGCTGAACAGGGCCCGCGGTGGAGAAGAGCACCGCTGAACAGGGCCCGCGGTGCAGAAGAGCACCGCTGAACAGGGCCCCGCCGTGGAGAAGAGCACCGCTGAACAGGGCCCGCCGTGGAGAAGAGCACCGCTGAACAGGGCCCGCCGTGGAGAAGAGCACCGCTGAACAGGGCCCGCGGTGCAGAAGAGCACCGCTGAACAGGGCCCCACCGTGGAGATAGGCACCGCTGAACAGGGCCCGCGGTGGAGAAGAGCACCGCTGAACAGGGCCCCGCCGTGGAGATAGGCACCGCTGAACAGGGCCCGCGGTGGAGAAGAGCACCGCTGAACAGGGCCCGCCGTGGAGAAGAGCACCGCTGAACAGGGCCCCGCCGTCTCAAGCACCGCTCCGCTGGGCACCGCCGTCTCAAGCACCGCTCCGCTGGGCCCTTCTTCTCAAGCACCGCTCCGCTGGGCCCTTCTTCTCAAGCACCGCTCCGCTGGGCCCCGCCGTCTCAAGCACCGCTCCGCTGGGCCCTTCTTCTCAAGCACCGCTCCGCCCGCCGTCTCAAGCACCGCTCCGCTGGGCCCTTCTTCTCAAGCACCGCTCCGCTGAGCCCTTCTTCTCAAGCACCGCTCCGCTGGGCCCCGCCGTCTCAAGCACCGCTCCGCTGGGCCCCGCCGTCTCAAGCACCGCTCCGCTGGGCCCTTCTTCTCAAGCACCGCTCCGCTGGGCCCCGCCGTCTCAAGCACCGCTCCGCTGGGCCCTTCTTCTCAAGCACCGCTCCGCTGGGCCCCGCCGTCTCAAGCACCGCTCCGCTGGGCCCCGCCGTCTCAAGCACCGCTCCGCTGGGCCCCGCCGTCTCAAGCACCGCTCCGCTGGGCCCTTCTTCTCAAGCACTGCTCCGCTGGGCCCCGCCGTCTCAAGCACCGCTCCGCTGGGCCCTTCTTCTCAAGCACCGCTCCGCTGGGCCCTTCTTCTCAAGCACCGCTCCGCTGGGCCCTTCCTCTCAAGCACCGCTCCGCTGGGCACCGCCGTCGCAAGCACCGTTTATGGTTCACTGTGCCCACCATGCCTCCTCCTTGACCAGTGGAGACTGTCATCCACCTGATGGACTGTGGCTTTGCACTCCCCAGGATGGTCCAGTGGGCAGCCCACCCACTGTAGAGACATTGAGAGACTGTGGCTTTGCACTCCCCAGGATGGCCCAGTGGGCAGCCCACCCACTGTAGAGACATTGAGAGACTGTGGCTTTGCACTCCCCAGGATGGCCCAGTGGGCAGCCCACCCACTGTAGAGACATTGAGAGACTGTGGCTTTGCACTCCCCAGGATGGCCCAGTGGGCAGCCCACCCACTGTAGAGACATTGAGAGACTGTGGCTTTGCACTCCCCAGGATGGCCCAGTGGGCAGCCCACCCACTGTAGAGACATTGAGAGACTGTGGCTTTGCACTCCCCAGGATGGCCCAGTGGGCAGCCCACCCACTGTAGAGACATTGAGAGACTGTGGCTTTGCACTCCCCAGGATGGCCCAGTGGGCAGCCCACCCACTGTAGAGACATTGAGAGACTGTGGCTTTGCACTCCCCAGGATGGTCCAGTGGGCAATCCACCCACTGCAGAGACTTGAGAGACTGTGGCTTTGCACTCCCCAGGATGGTCCAGTGGGCATGGTGGCTCCTCGTGGATCTGGCGTCGTGGACTCATGAGGCTGTGGTGCCCCCCCCTTCCCTTCCCCCTGAGGTGCCTGTAGTTTTTACATCTGATGCCCCTGCAGTGTTCTCTCCAAAGGACTCAGGTCTCCTGTGTGGGCTTTGCCCTTGTTTCTCAAGACTTTAGCCCACGGACATGCTGAAATCGTAGGTTGTGCAGGACTTGGTACTTCAGTTATACACTGATGTGTGTGTCATTAGTTTTGTTGTGGATATCTTTCATGGTTGTACGCTAATTTTCTGGAGCTTTTTGGTACATAAATATTTATTCAAAATATGATTATGTCCTAGCATTTTTCAGGGGTGTTTGGGTGGTGTCACTGTGACTTGGTGCGCTGCATTGGTGAGTACATAGTTGGGGGGGGGGTCGCATATGTGTGTGGCCGTAACCTTTCGTCCTCCCCCTCCCGTGTGTCGTAGGTGCAGTACTCACCGTTGTCGTCTGCGCCGGACTTCGTACTCGTGGTAGATGAGAAGGTAGACGAGAGCAGGTAGGATGTTTAATTCGGGTTCCATGCTGTCCTCCTTCCTCCTGGAGTGCGTAGTGGTGAGCGTTTTCCCGTCCGTAGTCTGTTTCCGCCGTGTTTTTATCGGCGGTGCTCCCGCCCCGGAAAAGGTGGCGGATTGGTGAGTTGGAATAGTGTGGGCGGTACATTGTCTGCCGCCTGTCTGTTGGCGGTGACCGCCGCGCTGTTTGTTTGTACCGCCGTGGCGGTCGGAGTGTTAAGGTGGCTGTCTGTGTTGGCGGTTCCCGCCAGGCTCAGAATCCCATATTTTTTACCGCCAGCCTGTTGGCGGGTTGGCCGCCGCTTTAACACCGACCGCCAGGGTTAGAATCACCCCCTAAGTAACTTAGCACCCAACCTTTACCAGGTAAAGGTTAGACATATAGGTGACTTATAAGTTACTTAACTGCAGTGGTAAATGGCTGTGAAATAACGTGGACGTTATTTCACTTAGGCTGCAGTGGCAGGCGTGTGTAAGAATTGTCAGAGCTCCCTATGGGTTGCAAAAGAAATGCTGCAGCCCATAGGGATCTCCTGGAACCCCAATACCCTGGGTACTTCAGTACCATATACCAGGGAATTATAAGGGTGTTCCAGTATGCCAATGTGAATTGGTGAAATTGGTCACTAGCCTGTTAGTGACAATTTAGAAAGCAGAGAGAGCATAACCACTGAGGTTCTGGTTAGCAGAGCCTCAGTGAGACAGTTAGTCATCACAAAGAGAACACATACAGGGCACACTTATGAGCACTGGGGCCCTGGCTGGCAGGGTCCCAGTGACACATACACTAAAACAACATATATACAGTGAAATATGGGGGTAACATGCCAGGCAAGATGGTACTTTCCTACACCCCTCCCCCCCCCAAACGATGGACAATAAGACTAGCCATGGCCCTATGAGTCTTCATTGTCTATGTGGAAATATCTGGAGAGTCCATCTGCATTGGAGTGGGTACTCCCAGGTCTATGTTCCACTGTATAGTCCATTCCCTGTAGAGATATGGACCACCTCAACAATTTAGGGTTTTCACCTTTCATTTGTTTTAGCCAAAGTAGAGGTTTGTGGTCTGTCTGAACAATGAAGTGAGGACCAAACAGGTATGGGCTCAACTTCTTCAGTGCCCAGACCACAGCAAAGGCCTCCTTCTCTATGGCAGACCAACTCTTTTCTCTAGGGGTCAACCTCCTGCTAATAAAAGCAACAGCTTGATCCTGGCCCTCAGAATTGAGTTGTGAAAAGACTGCCCCTACCCCTAATTCAGATGCATCAGTTTGAACAATGAATTTTTTGGAGTAACATGGGCTTTTTAGAACAGGTGGAGTTCACATGGCCTGTTTCAGCTCCTCAAAAAGCTTTCTGACAGCTAGCTGTCCACAATACCTTTTTAGGCATTTTCTTGGAGGTGAGGTCATTGAGTGGGGCTGCAATGGAGCCATAGTTCTTAATGAACCTTCTGTAATACCCAGTGAGGCCTAAGAAGGCTCTCACCTGGGTCTGAGTTGTAGGGGGAACCCAATCTATGATAGTTGGGATTTTCCCCTGAAGTGGTGCAATCTGTTCTCCACCTACCAGGTGTCCCAGATAAACCACTTTCCCCTGCCCTATCTGGCACTTTGAAGCCTTGATAGTGAGGCCTGCCTTCTGCAGGGCCTCCAAAACTTTCCACAGGTGGACCAGGTGATCATCCCAGGTGGAGCTAAAGACAGCTATATCATCTAGATAGGCTGCACTAAAAGCCTCCAACCCTTGCAAGACTGTATTCACCAACCTCTGAAAAGTGGCAGGTGCATTTTTCAAACCAAAGGGCATTACTGTGAATTGGTAGTGCCCTCCAATAGTCAAAAATTCAGTTTTTGCTTTAGCATCCTCTGATAACTTGATCTGCCAATACCCTTCAGTCAAATCAAAGTTGCTTAGATACTTGACAGATGCCAGTGTATCTATGAGCTCATCTGCCCTGGGTATAGGGTGAGCATCAGTTTTAGTTACCTGGTTGAGACCTCTGTAATCTACACAAAACCTAATTTCTCTTTTCCCATATTTTGAGTGAGGTTTTGGTACAAGCACCACAGGAGAGGCCCATGGGCTTTCAGAATGTTCAACCACTCCCAGTTCAAGCATTTTCTGAACCTCTTGTTTTATGCAGTTCCTGACATGGTCAGTCTGCCTATAGATCTTGCTTTTGACAGGCATGCTGTCTCCAGTACCAAGAAGTGGTGCCTGGCACAATAGAAAAGAGTTCAGAAAACTGACCCAGGAAATTTATGCAGTGGTCTTTCTGCCCAGCAGTAAGACAGTCTGATAAAACTACACCTTCCTCTAGAGCATCTTGTTCTGTGGAAGAGAAGAGATCAGGGAGAGGGTCACTCTCGTCTTCCTGTCCTTCATCTGTTGCCATGAGCAGGGTGAGATCAGCCCTGTCATAGTAGGGTTTCAGGCGATTGACATGGAGCACCCTGAGGGGACTCCTGGCAGTGCCTAAGTCAACCAAGTAGGTGACTTCTCCCTTCTTTTCAACAATGATGTGGGGTCCACTCCATTTGTCTTGGAGTGCTCTTGGGGCCACAGGCTCCAAGACCCACGCCTTCTGTCCTGGTTGGTACTGAATTAGAACAGCCTTCTGGTCATGCCATTGCTTTTGGAGCTCTTGGCTGGCCTGAAAGTTTTTACTGGCCTTTTTCATGTACTCAGCCATTCTGGATCTTAGGCCAAGTACATAGTCCACTATGTCTTGCTTAGGAGCTTTTAAAGGTTGTTCCCAAACCTCCTTTACAAGTGTTAGAGGACCTCTTATAGGGTGCCCAAATAGGAGTTCATAGGGGCTAAAGCCCACTCCTTTCTGGGGTACCTCCCTGTAAGCAAAAAGGAGGCAAGGTAACAGGACATCCCACCTCCTCCTGAGTTTTTAGGGAGTCCCATTATCATTCCTTTGAGAGTTTTATTAAACCTTTCTACCAGTCCATTTGTTTGTGGATGATAAGGTGTGGTGAATTTGTATGTTACACCACATTCCTTCCACATGGCCTTCAGGTATGCAGACATAAAGTTGCTACCCCTGTCTGATACAACCTCTTTTGGGAAGCCCACCCTGGAAAAGATTTCCAGGAGGGCTTTTGCCATTGCAGGTGCTGTAGTGGTCTTTAGAGGAATTGCTTCAGGATATCTTGTGGCATGGTCCACTACCACCAAGATAAACCTATTGCCTGAAGCAGTAGGAGGGTCAAGGGGGCCAACTATGTCAACCCTTACCCTTTCAAAGGGAACCTCAACCACAGGCAGTGGAATAAGGGGAGCCTTTGGTGTGCCACCAGTCTTGCCACTGGCTTGGCAGGTCACACAGGACTTACAAAAGTCTTTTGTGTCCTCTGACATTCTAGGCCAATGAAACAGGGGGACAAGCCTTTCCCATGTTTTAATTTGCCCTAAATGTCCAGCCAAGGGAATGTTGTGTGCCAGAGTTAGGAGGAACTTTCTGTATTGCAGGGGAATGACCAATCTCCTGGCTGCTCCAGGTTTTGGGTCCCTTGCCTCTGTATACAAGAGGTTGTCCTCCCAGTAAACTCTGTGAGAGTCACTGACATCCCCATTTTGCTGTTTGACAGCTTGCTGTCCTAGACCCTCTAATGTGGGACAGGTTTGCTGTGCCACACTCAGCTCCTCCCTGGCAGGCCCCCCTCCACCCAAAAGCTCAGCAGTGTCTTCTTCCAGCTCCTCTGGTGAAGATTCTGCACAGGGGGGAAATTCTTCTTCCTCAGAAGTAGAATCATCTGTAGAGGGAGGGATAGTGGGTAGGGATTTACCCTTACTAACCCTAGCTTTAGGGAGCACTTGGTCCATTGTTCCAGGATCCAAGTCACCCTATCCTTTTTGCTTTTTGGCCTGAGCCCTGGTTAAAGCAAAAATATGCCCAGCATTGCTGCATGAGCCTCCAACTCCACTTCTGCCCAAGCTGATGTCTCTAAATCATTCCCTAGTAGACAGTCTACAGGTAAATCTGAGGCAACCACAATTTTCTTTGGACCAGTAACCCCCTCCTCCCCCCCCCCCCAGTTGAGATTCACAACAGCCATGGGGTGGCTAGGAGTGTTGTTATGAGTGTCTGTCACTTGGTACTGGTGACCAAGTAGGTGTTGTTCAGGGTGTACCAGGTTCTCTATTACCATGGTAACACTGGCACCTGTGTCCCTGTAGGTCTGAACCTCAACACCATTTATTAGGGGAAGTTGCTTGTACTTATCCATATTAAGGGGACAAGCAACCAAGGTGGCCAAATCAATGGCACCTTCAGAGACTAGCACAGCCTCTGTGGTCTCCCTAACAAGACCAACCCCAACTAAATTACCAAAAGTGAGCCCAGCTACTCCCTTGAATTGGCTATTAGTAGGTTTGCTCCCACCACCACTCCTATTACTAGGGGCACTAGGTGTAGCAGTAGGGGTTGTGGTAGTGGGAGGCTTGGTGCTTTTCTTTGGACAACTGGCATCAGTTGTCCAATGGCCTTTTAATTTACATAAATAGCACCATGGTTTCTTTACTTGATTAGAAGAGGATTTGGACCCACCACCCCCACCAGAGTGTTTTGTGGGCCTGATGAAGACTCATTTTTAGATTTGTCCCCACCCTTGTCTGAAGACTTACCATCCTTCTTCTTGCCATCCTTGTCACCCCCTGTATGAACTTTTCTGTTCACTCTTGTTCTGACACATTTGTCTGCCTTCTTTCCCAATTCTTGGGGAGAGGTCAGACATGAGTCCACTAGATATTGGTGTAACAAATCAGACACACAGTTATTCAGAATATGCCCTCTCAGGATCAGATTATACAGGCTTTCATAGTCAGAAACTTTACTGCCATGTAACCACCCCTCCAAGGTCTTCACTGAATGGTCAACTAAGTCTACCCAGTCTTGTGAAGACTCTTTTCTGGTTTCTCTGAACTTAATCCTGTATTGTTCAGTGGTTAAGCAAAATCCACCCAAGAGTGCATTCTTTAAAACTGTAAAATTATTGGCATCACTTCCTTCACAGTAAGGAGTCTATCCCTACCCTTTCCACTGAAAGATAGCCATAGGAAAGCAGCCCACTGCCTTTGAGGGACCCCCTGTACCATACAGGCCCTCTCAAGTGCAGCAAACCACTTGTTAATGTCACCCCCCTCCTTGTAAGGGGGAACTACCTTATGCAGATTCCTAGAATCATGTTCTCTCACATGATTGCTATATGGAATACTGCTGCTGCCACCATGGGGTCCAAACCCCAACCTCTGTCTCTCTTTTTCTAAGTCTAGGGATTCCCTGTCTAGAGCCAGCTGTTGCTGTTTAAGCTTCAGCCTGGTCTCTTCCACTCTCAACTTATTGAGTTCCCTTTCTAACATCTTGTCATCAGGGTGGGTGGGTTGGGAATGTCTTGACACAGAAGAATGATGTGAATGAACAGAGGGAGACCTATCCCTAACAGTTCGCACCCTAGCAACCTGGCCTGCAGGAACAAAAATATCCCTACTGTGATGGGAGCTTCCATTACTACCAGCTATGCTAGGTGGGCTGCTAAGGGGCAGGTTAAGAAGGGCACCCTCTAACAGTCTTACTGGGGGGTCCCCTGAGTCAGAGTGTGAGCTATCTCCTAACTTCTCTATTGAAGTGCCAGCTAAGGCCTTATCATTTTCAACAAGCATGTTAGACAATAATTCTCTAGAGGGATTCTTTCCTACCACTAAACTTCTATCAATGCAGAGACTCCTTAGGCTCTTAAAGTTAAGGTGGTCATAAGCTGTGCTGACCAAATTAAGAGGAATTCCTACATCAGACATGATAGGAAAGGTTTAGGGACAGATACAAGAGAGAAAAAGTTTTCAGGACTTTTTAAGGAAGCAGAAAAAAAACGTTTTCAACTTTTTAGAAACTTTTTGAAAGTTTAGGAGTACTTTTCAGCAGTTAGCAGATAGTGTAAGAGAAGAAAAGCAAAACTTTTTGGTTAGGTGTACATACACTGAACTTGTTTTGTATATTTTTCTCTTATAAAAAGTACAATATGACAAAGTGGTAAGTAGTTACAAGTACTTATCCCACCGCTGCACAACCAATGTAGGAGGCTGGCCTGGCTTGTAGTGGGTACCAAGGAGTATTTACACTCTGTACCAGGTCCAGTTATCCCTTATTAGTGTAGAAGAGGTGTTTCTAGCAGCTTAGGCTGATAGAAGGTAGCTATAGCAGAGCAGCTTAGGCTGAACTAGGAGACATGCAAAGCTCCTACTATACCACTGGTGTCAGATGCACAATATCATAAGAAAACACAATACACAGATATACTAAAAATAAAGGTACTTTATTTTTATGACAATATGCCAAAAGTATCTCAGTGAGTACCCTCAGTATGAGGATGCCAAATATACACAAGATATATGTACACAATACCAAAATTATGCAGTAATAGCAAAAGGAAGTAATGCAAGCAATGTAAAGTTACAGTAGATTGCAATAGGAGCACATAGGTATAGGGGCAACACAAACCATTTACTCCAAAAGTTGAATGCGAACCACGAATGGACCCCAAACCTATGTGAGCTTGTAGAGGGTCGCTGGGGCTGTAAGAAAACAGTGAGGGTTAGAAAAATAGCCCACCCCAAGACCCTGAAAAGTAGGTGTAAAGTGCACCTATATTCCCCAGAGAGCACAGAAGTCGTGATAGGGGAATTCTGCAAGTAAGACCAACACCAGCAATGCAACCAAAGTGGATTTCCGGACGAGAGTACCTGTGGAACAAGGGGACCAATTCCAAGAGTCGCGACAAAGTCAAGATTGGGCAGATGCCCAGGAAATGCCAGCTGAGGGTGCAAAGAAGCTGCCACCGGATGGTAGAAGCTGTGGATTCTGCAAGAACGAAGAGGGCTAGAAACTTCCCCTTTGGAGGATGGATGTCCCACGTCGTGAAGAAGCTTGCAGAGGTGTTCCCACGCAGAAAGACCGCAAACAAGACTTGCTAGCTGCAAGGGTCGCGGTTAGGGTTTTTGGATGCTGCTGTGGCCCAGGAGGGACCAGGATGTCGCCACTTGGATGAGGAGTCAGAGGGGGCGCCAGCAAGTCAGGGAGCCCTCACAGAAGCAGGCAGCACCCGCAGAAGTACCGGAACAGGCACTTAGAAGAGGAGTGAACCGGAGCTCACCCGAAGACACAGAAGGGAGTCCCACGACGCCGGAGGACAACTCAGGAGGTTGTGCACTGCAGGTTAGAGTGTCGGGGACCCAGGCTTGACTGTGCACAAAGGAAATCCTGGAAGAGTGCACAGGAGCCGGAGCAGCTGCAAATCACGCGGTACCCAGCAATGCAGTCTAGTGTGGGGAGGCAAGGACTTACCTCCATCAAACTTGGACTGAAGAATCACTGGACTGTGGGAGTCACTTGGACAGAGTTGCTGAGTTCCAGGGACCACGCTCGTCGTGCTGAGAGGGGACCCAGAGGACCGGTGATGCAGTCTTTTGTTGTCTGCGGTTGCAGGGGGAGGATTCCGTCGTCTCACAGGAGATTTCTTCAGAGCTCCTGGTGCAAGAAGGAGGCAGGCTACCCCCAGAGCATGCACCACCAGGAAACAGGCGAGAAAGCGGCAGGATCAGCGATACAAGGTTGCAGTAGTCGTCTTTGCTACTTTGTTGCGGTTTTGCAGGCGTCCTGAGCAGTCAGCGGTCGATCCTTTGGCAGAAGGTGAAGAGAGAGATGCAGAGGAACTCTGATGAGCTCTTGCATTCGTTATCCCCAAAGCAGAGACCCTAAATAGCCAGAAAAGGAGGTTTGGCTACCTAGGAAGGAGGATAGGCTAGCAACATAGGTAAGAGCCTATCAGAAGGAGTCTCTGACGTCACCTGCTGACACTGGCCACTCAGAGCAGTCCAGTGTGCCAGCAGCACCTCTGTTTCCAACATGGCAGAGGTCTGGAGCACACTGGAGGAGCTCTGGGCACCTCCCCTGGGAGGTGCAGGTCAGGGGAGTGGTCACTCCCCTTTCCTTTGTCCAGTTTTGCGCCAGAGCAGGGCTGGGGGATCCCTGAACCGGTGTAGACTGGCTTATGCAGAGATGGGCACCATATGTGCCCATCAAAGCATTTCCAGAGGCTGGGGGAGGCTACTCCTCCCCAGCCCTGACACCTTTTTCCAAAGGGAGAGGGTGTAACACCCTCTCTCTGAGGCAGTCCTTTGTTCTGCGTTCCTGGGCCAGGCCTGGCTGGACCCCAGGAGGGCAGAAACCTGTCTGAGGGGTTGGCAGCAGCAGCAGCTGCAGTGAAACCCCGGGAAAGGCAGTTTGGCAGTACCCGGGTCTGTGCTAGAGACTCGGGGGATCATGGAATTGTCTCCCCAATGCAAGAATGGCATTGGGGTGACAATTCCATGATCTTAGACATGTTACATGGGCAGGTTCAGAGTTACCATTGTGACGCCATACATAGGTAGTGACCTATGCATAGTGCACACGTGTAATGGTGTCCCCGCACTCACAAAGTCCGGGGAATTTGCCCTGAATGATGTGGGGGCACCTTAGCTAGTGCCAGGGTGCCTACACACTAAGGCGCTCATTCTGCCCGCGGCGGGCGGCGGTCGCCGCCCGCCATGCGGTTACTGCCGAATGACCACCCCGCAGTCAAAAGACCGCGGTGGCCATTCCAACTTTCCCACTGGGCCGGCGGGCAACCGCCAAAAGGCCGCCCGCCGGCCCAGCGGGAAACCCCCTGCAGCGAGGAAGCCGGCTCCGAATGGAGCCGGCGGAGTTGCAGGGGTGTGACGGGTGCAGTGGCACCCGTCGCGATTGAAAATCTGTATGGGGCCCTGTGAGGGGGCCCCTGCACTGCCCATGCCAGTGGCATGGGCAGTGCAGGGGCCCCCAGGGGCCCCACGACACCCGTTCCCGCCATCCTGGTTCTGGCGGTGAAGACCGCCAGAAACAGGCTGGCGGGAAGGGGGTAGGAATCTTAGTGGCGGCGCTGCAAGCAGCGCCGTCATGGAGGATTCCCTGGGCCAGGGGAAAACCGGGGGGAAACCGCCGGTTCCCCTTTTCTGACCGCAGCTTTACCGCCGCGGTCAGAATAGCCCAGGAAGCACCGCCAGCCTGTTGGCGGTGCTTCCGCTGCCCTCCGCCCTGGCGGTCATGGACCGCCAGGGTCGGAATGACCCCCTAAGTAACTTAGCACCCAACCTTTACCAGGTAAAGGTTAGACATATAGGTGACTTATAAGTTACTTAAGTGCAGTGGTAAATGGCTGTGAAATAACGTGGACATTTTTTCACTCAGGCTGCAGTGGCAGGTCTGTGTAAGAATTGTCAGAGCTCCCTATGGGTGGCAAAAGAAATGCTGCAGCCCATAGGGATCTCCTGGAACCCCAATACCCTGGGTACCTCAGTACCATATACCAGGCAATTATAAGGGTGTCCCAGTATGCCAATGTGAATTGGTGAAATTGGTCACTAGCCTGTTAGTGACAATTTAGAAAGCAGAGAGAGCATAACCACTGAGGTTCTGGTTAGCAGAGCCTCAGTGAGACAGTTAGTCATCACACAGGGAACACATACAAGGCACACTTATGAGCACTGGGGCCCTGGCTGGCAGGGTCCCAGTGACACATACACTAAAACAACATATATACAGTGAAATATGGGGGTAACATGCCAGGCAAGATGGTACTTTCCTACAGAGGAGTCCTGAGCTTTTTGCTGTTTAGTCGTCTTGCCCTTCCTCTTGGAAGGTTGAGCCATTTTTCCAGGCTCCAACACTTCTTTTCCATCCTGTGCTCGGCTTTGTGCTCTGGTTTTCATACACACCACCTCGGTGATTCCCAGCATGGCTTGATGGGTTTTCACTTCTACCTCAGCCCATGCTGAGGACTCCAGGTCATTCCCTTGTGGACATTCAACTGAGATGCAGAAGAGACTGCTACCTGTTTCAGGCCAGTAACACCCCTTCCCCCATTCTAAGGACACGATAGCCATGGGATACACCTTAGTCACATTATCAGCATTGGTAACTGGATATGTTTGTCCAGCCAAATACTGTTTTGAGGAAACCTGTTTCTCTGTCACCATGGTATCCCTCAAGGCTTCTACTCTGGTCCCATTAATCAAGGGGTAATGTCTGTATTTATTCATGTTACGGTGCCAGGCAGCAAGAGTGGCAACATCTACCCTGCCCTCAGAGACTCAAAAAGCTTCAGTGTGAACCCTGATTTGCTCTGGGCACCCTGTAGATCCCTCCTGGAGACTGGCTATACCACTGCTTGCTGGTGCAGTACTATGGGGATTCTTTTTGGGAAAGACCAAGTCTCCAATTTGGTGTCCAGTCTGTCTGCAGTTGAAACACCAAGCCATTTTTGGATCAAAGTTTTCACCTTTGTACCCGTTATTGGACTGTGAAGAAGCTCGGAGCCCACTCCCCCATGGCAGGTTTTTGGGGGCCTTTAGAAGTCTCTGTACTTTTGCCCCTATGAGTCTCACGCACCTTCTCCCGGGGAGGCTTAGTAACCCCTTTCATTTGGTCACCTCCAGTGGAGCTTTGTCACCCTAGGTCCTGACCCAGTGGTCTGCCTTCTTTCCCAATTTTTGGGGAGAAATTGGACCTAATTCTGCCAGATATTGATGCAGCTTTTCATTAGTGCAATGACTTAAAATATGTTCTTTCATAAACATATTTTATATCCCATCACAATCATGCACCTCACTCCCAGTTTACCAACTATCTAGTGTTTTCACTTAGTAGTTTATGAATTGAACCTAGGTCTGGCTCAAGGTTTTGTGAGCCCCCCTGAATCTAATCCTATACTTTTTCAGCAGTGAGTCTAAAACCTGCAATCAAAGTAGACTTCATGAGGCCACAGGCCTCAGCATCTGCTCCAGTACGTGTGAGGAATCTATCCCTACACTTACCAGTGAACAGTTCCCAAAGGAGAGCTTCTCAGTGAGACTTTTTCACGTTTCTCAGTCCACAGGTCCTCTCATATGCTGTGAACCATTTGGTGATAGCATCACCATCCTCATACTTGGGGTCAATTCATTTGGGGATTTTAGGGTCATAAGAGTGCTTCCTGTCCCTAGGTATTATGTTGCTACCATCATTAATGGGTGCTAGGCCCATTTCTGTTCTCTTCCTCTCTATAGGTAGGTGTCTATCCTCCAAAGCTATTCTTTTTGCCATCCTTGCTAAAAGAATGTCTTCTTCACTGAGGTTGCCCTCAGTGTCCTCAAAAGACCCAGACCCACCAGTGTGAGGTCTAGGTGCTGTGAGTAGTATCCTTGGAGTCAGGGGCACAGGGACCCTGTCTTCCCTAGTTAGGTTATGAGGGCTTAGAGCTCCTGTAGCTCAAATCAAATCAAATCATTAACATTTATAAAGTGCGCTACTCACCCGTGCGGGTCTCAAGGCGCTAGGGGGGAAAGGGGGGGTTATCGCTGCTCGAACAGCCAAGTCTTTAGGAGTCTCCGGAAAGCGGAGTGGTCCTGGGTGGTCCTGAGGCTGGTGGGGAGGGAGTTCCAGGTCTTGGCCGCCAGGAAGGAGAAAGATCTCCCACCCGCCGTGGAGCGGCGGGTGCGAGGGACGGCAGCAAGTGCGAGGCCAGCGGAGCGGAGGGGGCGGGTGGGGACGTAGAAGCTGAGGCGTCTGTTGAGGTATTCCGGTCCCTTGTTGTGGAGGGCTTTGTGTGCGTGGGTGAGAAGACGGAAGGTGATCCTTTTGCTGACTGGGAGCCAATGCAGGTGTCTCAGGTGTGCGGAGATGTGGCTGTTGCGGGGTACGTCGAGGATGAGGCGGGCCGAGGCGTTTTGGATGCGTTGCAGGCGGTTTTGGAGTTTGGTGGTGGTCCCGGCGTAGAGGGTGTTGCCGTAGTCCAGGCGACTCGTGACAAGGGCGTGGGTCACGGTTTTTCTGGTGTCGGCGGGGATCCAGCGGAAGATCTTGCGGAGCATGCGGAGAGTGAGGAAGCAGGCGGAGGACACGGCGTTGACTTGCTTGGTCATGGTGAGAAGAGGGTCCAAGATGAAGCCGAGGTTGCGGGCGTGGTCTGCGGGGGTCGTTGCGGTGCCGAGGGCCGTGGGCCACCAGGAGTCGTCCCAGGCGGACGGGGTGTTGCCGAGGATGAGGACTTCCGTTTTTTCAGAGTTCAGCTTTAGGCGGCTGAGCCTCATCCAATCTGCGACGTCCTTCATACCCTCTTGTAGGTTGGTCTTGGCGCTGGCGGGGTCCTTGGTGAGGGAGAGTACAAGTTGGGTGTCGTCGGCGTAGGAGGTGATGATGATGTCGTGCTTGCGTACGATGTCGGCGAGGGGGCTCATGTAGACATTGAAGAGTGTCGGGCTGAGCGATGAGCCTTGAGGTACGCCGCAGATGATCTTGGTGGGTTCTGAGCGAAATGGAGGGAGGTAAACTCTTTGGGAGCGGTTAGCGAGGAAGGAGGCGATCCAGTCCAGGGCCTGGCCTTGGATCCCGGTGGAGCGTAGGCGGGTTATTAGGGTGCGGTGACAGACGGTGTCAAAGGCAGCCGAGAGGTCGAGGAGAATGAGGGCGACTGTTTCACCGTTGTCCATCAGGGTTCTGATGTCGTCTGTGACTGAGATGAGGGCAGTTTCCGTGCTGTGGTTGGTTCGGAATCCGGTTTGTGAAGGGTCGAGCAGGTTGTTGTCTTCCAGGAAGGTGGTCAGCTGTTTGTTGACGGTCTTTTCTATTACCTTGGCTGGGAAAGGTAGAAGAGAGATGGGGCGGAAGTTTTTCAGGTCGCTTGGGTCAGCCGTAGGTTTCTTTAGTAGGGCGTTGACTTCAGCGTGCTTCCAGCATTCGGGGAAGGTAGCAGAAGAAAAAGAAGAGTTGATGACGGTCTGGAGGTGCGGGGCGATGATGTCGTCGGCTTTGTTAAAGATGAAGTGCGGGCAGGGGTCCGAAGGGGCGCCGGAGTGGATAGAGTTCATGATGGATTTGGTTTCTTCCGTGTTGATGTGGGTCCAGTTGTTGAGGGTAATGTCCGGGGAAGCGGGTTCAGTGGTGTATGGTTGGGTCTGGTGTCCGAAGCTGTCGTGGAGGTCGCTGATCTTGCGATGGAAGAAAGTGGCGAGGGATTCGCACAAATCCTGTGAGGGCGTGACGGCGTTGGAGCTGGCGCTGGGGTTGGAGAACTCTTTGACGATGCTGAAGAGTTCTCTGCTGTTGTGGCTGTTTTTGTCTAGTCTGTCGGTGAAAAAGTTCCTTTTGGCAGTGCGGATCAGGTGGTGGTGTTCGCGTGTAGCGTTCTTGAGGGCGGTCATGTTGTCCGCGGTGTGGTCCTTGCGCCAGGCCTTCTCAAGGGCACGACAAGTTTTCTTTGATTCTTTGAGGGTGTCAGAGAACCAGAGAGGTTTTTTGGTGTTGGTCTGTCGATGCGTGCGTTTGAGGGGTGCAAGGTTGTCAGCGCAGTTGGAGATCCAGTTTGTGAGGTTGAGAGCTGCGTCGTTGGGGTCGGTGGTGAGGGTGGGTTGGTTGGCGGCGAGAGCGGAGAAGAGTTGCTCTTCAGGGATCTTGTTCCACTGTCGACGAGGGGTGGGTTGAGTGCGGAGGTGGGAGGTCTCGCGTCGGAATGTGAAGTGGACGCAGCTGTGGTCGGTCCAGTGTAGGGCAGAGGTGTGGCTGAAGAAGACGTGTTTGCTGGCGGAGAAGATAGGGTCGAGCGTGTGTCCGGCGATGTGGGTGGCGGTGTTCACCAGTTGTTTGAGGCCGAGGTTGGCGAGGTTGTCGAGCAGGGTGGTGGTGTTGGGGTCGTTGTTTTGTTCCAGATGGAAGTTGAGGTCGCCTAGGAGGATGTAGTCCGGTGAGGCGAGGGCGTGCGGGGAGATGAAGTCGGCGATGGCGTCGCTGAAAGAGGCGCGAGGTCCGGGAGGATGGTAGACGAGGGATCCTCTGAGGGTGGTCCTTGGGTCGGTGCGAATCTGAAAATGCAGGTGTTCAGCGGCGAGGGGGGGGTCTTCGGTGGAGGTGGTGACGCTGATGGAGTCTTTGAAGATGATGGCGACACCTCCTCCTACTTGGTTGGTGTGGTCTTTTCTGGAGATCTTGTAGCCTTCGGGGATGGCGGGTAGCGATGTCTGGAGCAGAGGAGGCGTTCATCCATGTCTCCGTGATGAAGGCGACGTCCGGGGCTGTGGAGTCCAGGAGGTCCCAAAGTTCAACGGCGTGCTTGTGGACGGAACGAGCGTTGATCAGGATGCACTTGAGGTGGTTGATGGCGCGTGGGCTTGTGGTCGTGGTAGTTGCGTGGTGGAAGATGCGTTTGCAGGAGTTGCAGGCGAAGGGTCCATGGGTGCGTTTGGGGTGAGCTAGGAAGCAGGTTTTGGAGCGCCCTGGGTTGAGGGCGTGGAGGGTGGTGGGGTCGTAGCGGATCAGCGGGGCTTGGGGGAGCTGGGGATCAGGGGTCGTGGCGCTGGGCGCGGGCCAGGCGCGGACGGGCGCAGACGGGCTTGCCTCTGGCGCGCCTCTGGCGCGCCAGCGGCGTGCCCGCTGCGCATTCGCGCAGCGGCCGCCATAAGAGGTAGGAGGGGGGGGAGGGGTCAGCTGGGGGCGAATGGGAGCTGGGGGGCGGGGGCGTGCAGGAGGTCGCGGCGGGAAAGCGCGAGGGAGGGGGGGGACAGGTAGAGTGAGAGGAGCTGGGGGAGGGGGTTTAGGGTGGAGGAGGGTGAGTGTTAGGAGGTTTGGAGATTAGGGAGAGAGATAGGAGTAGGGTTGTGAAGATAGGGGAGGGGGGGTTGTAGAGGTGGGTGAGGGAGAGAGGTAGAGTGAGAGGATAGGGAGATAGGTAGTAGAGGGGGTGGCGGGAGGGGGGGAGAGATAGAGAAATAGATAGAGAAAATAGATAGAGAAGTCGATAGATAGGGAAATAGATAGATAGACAGATAGGTAGGTAGGAGGAGGTGGAGAGTGGGGGAGTTAGATAGTGAGATAGGGAGCTAGAGAGATAGGAAGATAGGAGGAGTGAGGGAGGTAGATAGCGAACGGGTTAGCTAGGGGTGAGAGAGGGGGAGGCGAGTGAGGGAGGGGGATGAGGAAGGAGCAGGAGGGCAGGCTCGGGGGAAGAAGACGGAGGAGGTAGAAGAGCCGAAGACAGAAGACAGAAGAACAGAAAACAGAAGAACAGAAGATCGGAAGAGCAGAAGAACAGAGAAGAACAGAGAAGAACAGAGAAGAACAGAGAAGAACCGAGAAGAAGAACACAGAAGCACCGAGAAGAACAGAGAAGAAGAACACAGAAGTCCGGAAGAACACAGAAGAACAGAAGGGAAGAACAGAAGAACAGAAGAGAAGAACAGAAGAACACAGAAGAAGATTGCAGAGGGGGAGCGAGGAGGAAGAGACAGAGAGGAGGAAAAGAAGCAGGAGCAGGAGAGAAGGTGAGTGGCGCGGGGCAGGGCGAGGGGCTGGGAGGAGGGGGTACTTACAGTTAGGTGGGTCTCAGGAACACAGGAACTCGGGAACTTGGAGGAGCTGCAGCGGCAGGGGGAGCGACCTACCCTTGGTAGGGATAGAACCAGTTTTAAACTTTTTCAGACTGGTGAGAGACCTTAGTTCTCTAATCTTGAGATGGCGGTAAGGGGTCAGGTCAAGCTCCACAACCTTGTTCTCTGAGTTAGTCATTACTAAAGTTTGGGATTTCTTTTAGGAATTAAAACTACTTCTAGATACTTTATCCCAGCTACAATATTGGTTTAACTTTTATAGAAATGCTAAAGGGGACTTAACCAAGGTCCTAGCAAGACTTTTAAAGAATTGGAAAAATTGGCAGCTCAAAAAATCAATTGGATCTCAGGGCAATTTTTGAATTTATTTGTGTGATCAGATGTTGGCTGAGTAGTCCAGCAAATGCAAAGTTTAGACCCCACAGCTGATCCACCAATATAGGAAGCTGGCTCTGTATATGCTATACCAAAGTAAGATATAGGGGGTCATTCCCCGCCCGCCAAGCGGAAACCGCCAATTGCCCGCTCCGCGGTCAAAAGACCGCGAAGGCCATTCAGACTTTCCCGCTGGGCCGGCGGGCGCCCGCCAAGGGAGTGCCCGCCGGCCCAGCGGGAAAGGCCTTGCAACACAGAAGCCGGCTCCGAATGGAGCCGGCGGTGTTGCAGGGGTGCGACGGGTGCAGTTGCACCCGTCGCGATTTTCACTGTCTGCTATGCAGACATTGAAAATCATGCTGGGGCCCTGTTAGGGGGCCCCTGCACTGCCCATGCATGGGCAGTGCAGGGGCCCCCAGGGGCCCCACGACACCCGTTCCCGCCATCCTGTTTCTGGCGGTGAAAACCGCCAGAGACAGGCTGGCGGGAAGGAGGTCGGAATCCCCAGCGCCGCCATGGAGGATTCTCCCAGCTGGGGCTAATCCGGCGGGAAACCGCCGGACCCGGCTGGGCGCCCGCGGCTTCACAGCCGCGGTCGGAATTCCACATGAAGCACCGCCAGCCTGTTGCCAGTGCTTCCGTGGACAGCCACCCTGGCGGTCTATGACCGCCAGGGTTGGAATGAGTCCCATAGTGTACAGGTTAGCACCAAACATACACTTTCCGTGGCAAATGGGCGGCTGAGTGCAGAATGCACACACAGTGTCGGGCGCCCAATGCTATTCAGTGAGGGACTTTGGGTTAACAAAGAGGCTGCAGGCTTAGTCCAGGGGGTCAGATGAAGAAGACCAATGGCCGAACAGGTAATTATAGACTCCACTGGATGTCGGTGGACCGTTGGCGGGGTTTCCCTAAGGCCCGAGGGTTACGGATGCAGGGGTATCTTTAGGCGTCTAGAATCTTCACCAGAGCTGGTCACAGGAGGGTCCACTGGATTCAGGCTGCAGGCATTGTCGTGCTGGTCAGGAGGGGTCAACCCAGGGTGGACTCGAGGTCAGAATTGCCTGGGGACCTTCTCTGGATCGGTAGGCCACCTGGACGCAGGCCATGGGCGTCTCGAGTGGGCAGGACTCGTGGAACCGGAGGGCTCTGGCGTCCTTATTGGAGATTTCTTTGTGGACAGGGCCTCTGTCCTTTGAAGTTCTTGGTCCTTAGGGAAGGCAGGCAGTCCTCTGAGGGTTTGTAAAGGTCGCTTGTCCTTCAGGATGAGTTGTCTTTTGTTGCAGGAGTCTTGAAGCTGCAGATAGGCCAGGAGGGCTGGGGCCAAGTCAGTTGTCATCTGGAGTCTTCACTGCTGGTGGGGCTCTTCAGTCCTTCTTCTTTAGGTCACCAGGAATCTGAAGACCAAGGTTCAGGGGTGCCCCTAAATACTAGAGTTAGGGCCGTTAAGGGGTCAGAGGGCAGTAGCCATTGGCGAGCTGTGCGTAGGCAAATTCTCCACAGTGCCTCTGAAACACAAGGAATTCAGTATAAGTTTCTGTGCAATTAGGGGTTGCCCCTTCTCCTCCAACCATGTATACCGATCTATCTCAGCATCCCAGATTTCCTGACATGGGGTATCTATGTTGGTCCTATGAGACCCGTTTCCCCTTGTATCATTGAGGTGAATGGCCCTACACAGGAACTTCATTTCTGGGGTCCATTTAATATTAAAGAAGACTGTCCCAGACATGCTAATAGCCACCCTAGGACCACAGAGGGAGGTGGGAGTGGACATATTTGTGCACTGGTGCGGTGGTTTTGCTACCTCCAAGAACCTCTTTTCTGGAAAGTCTTGGGGCCAAACAGTGTCCTCCCCTACAGTGCCTCAGCCATGCATCCTGCCTAGCTCGGTGTAAAGGTACAATATGGTGGGATTGGTCCCATATCGAGTGATGTTTACCCCCCCATGGGGTTCCACTTTACTAGGTTGTATCTTGGCCCTAATCCTACATAGGTACAGATGGGTGAGACATTTTGCTTTCTCTGGGGCTATTTTTGGGATAAATAAACCCTGTCTGCACCAAGTGGTATGAGTGAACAGACGTTGCACATTCTGCTGCTGTCTGGGTGCCTATGGTTGTCATGTGCTGATACCATGTTTTGTATAAGAGTGTGCTGTATAGTGCATGTAGAATACTAACATTAGGTTCAGTGTCATTTTAAGTGATGTGGGAAAGGCCCCTACACAAGCGTAGAAATGTCGAGGTAGGCCCCATATGACTATTCAGATTTCAGGCTATGGATGGATGCGGCCACTCCCACAGGGAATGGTGCAAAAATACATAAGTTTTGGAATTCTACTGGTCTCTGGATGGCTTCCTAGGAAAACATGTGTGGTCTTCTGGTGATCGGGGATGTTTCTGCTCTGGCAAAGAGCTGTGGTACCGATGCTTTCTTAGCTTTAAGAAAAAGAGTTCGTAGAAGAATGGCTGTAAAAAGTAGTTGAAAACAGTCTGTGGTCTTTGTCTTGTACAGTATAGTTTTGCTGGGGTTCTGGAAGCTGCTGCCGAAGAGGTGGCGGGCTGCTGTAATGGTGGTGCACTTTTGGTTCAGTTGCAGACCTGTTGAATAAGAGCTGTGGGTTGTAGGTTAGCTTTAGAAAAACATACATCATTATTCATTCTCTAGAGATTTCTGTGCATTTCTTTGTTATGTATGTTCTGTACACTTAGGGGGTCATTACAACCCTGGCGGACGGTGTTAAAGGTGCGGTAATACGGCAAACAGGCCGGCGGACAAAAAAAGGGAATCATGACCGTAGCGGAAACCGCCAACATAGACAGCCACTTTAACACTCCGACTGCCACGGCGGTACAGACAAGCAGCGCGGCGGTCACCGCCAACAGACAGGCAGAAGACAATGTACCGCCCACAGTATCACAACCCGCCAATCCGACACCTTTTCCGGAGCGGATTCACCGTGGATAAAAACACGGCGGAAACAGCTTTTGCAATGGGAAAACGCTCACCTTAACACACTCCACGAGGAAGGAGGCCACCATGGAGCCGGAATTACAAATCCTACCTGCCCTTGTCTTCCTGCTCATTTATGAACACCAGCAACGATGGCGGCGAAGACAACGGTGAGTACTGCACCTACAACATAGGGGAGCGGGGAGGCAAAGGTCAGGGACACACACACGCAAAACCACCACCCCCACCCTCGCACATTATAACACACACAGCTATGCATGTCAAAACATCACAGTAACAACCCACAACCCCCCCGGAAGAATGCAAAGACCAAAGGAAATCAGTCGAAAAATTGTAATGTATCAAAATACAGTTACCAAATATATGCAGATATATATATACACATTCAAAAGTATATACATTACGAGAAGCAGTCAGGTATGCACATATCAATGTCCGTGCACCACTGGTCCAAAAATGCATGGGCAAGGCCCACAATAGATACCTGTCCACAAACGGAGAGAACACTGCTGGGGCATCAGATAGAAATACAACAGGCACCTCAGGGGGAAGGGAAGGGGGGGGGCACATCAGCCGGATTACAGCACCACGCCAGATCCACAACGGGGCTCCATGCCCACTGAACAATCCTGGGGAGTGCAAAGCCACAGTCTCTCAAGTGGATAACAGTCTCCAACGGTTCTGGAGGGGGAATGGTGCCCACACTGCATTTAGCTCCGCGTGACGGTTTCTGTACCGTCACAGTCCAAGCTGTACATGGGATAACGATGCTTGATGTGGCGGTGTTTCCTTGTTCAGCGGTGCTTTGCCATGGCGGTCTCTGATCTGTTCAGTAGTTCTCTGCCCTGTTTAGCGGTGCTGTGCCCTGTTCAGCGGTCTTCACCATGGCGGTGATTCCCTTGTTCAGCGGGGCTTTGCCATGGCGGTCACTGATCTGTTCAGCGGTTCTCTGCCCTGTTCAGCGGTGGTGTGCCCTGTTCAGCGGTCTTCACTATGGCGGTGATTCCCTTGTTCAGTGGTGCTTTGCCATGGCGGTCTCTGACCTGTGCATTGGTGTGTGGCATGACGATCCCTCATTTTCCAGTGGGGCTGTGGCAGCCGGGGCACTCCTGGGCACTGACTCCGGCGGTGGTCTCCTGACCAGTGACGATACTCGTGCCCTCCTGGGCAATGACTCTGGCGGTGGTCTCCTGACCAGTGACGATACTTGTGTCCTCCTGGGCAATGACTCTGGCGGTGGTCTCCTGACCAGTGATGATGGTGCTGGCGGTGGCGTCCCGGCCGCCGGGGAGGATGGCACCCTTCTCCGCCGTGCTGCTCTCACCAGACTGTGCAGACTTCCTCTGGCCCTTCACCACCTTTGGAGGAGTCACAGCTGACTCTGCAACCCCCCTGGGACCCTTGTGAGCAGTTTTGCCACCCGGAGTCTTCACCCTGTCCCGTCGGCCACTTTCCAACTTGAGATGCTTTACAGGGGGTGGCCTGGCAGTGCTTTGGCTCCGTGTCACACTGCCTGCCCTGGTGGCCGGTGCACTCCACACACCTGTAACACGCACCACTGGTACTGGAGTCTTTTTGGCTGAGGTGCTACTACGGGACTTATGAATTGGAGGGGTAGGGATGGGGGCAAAGAGGTCAACGTTGCTGAGGGAGAGTTTATGACGAACACTGGGATGGGTAGCTGGAGGGGGTCTGGGAGTAGAGGAAGAGGAGGTGGTTGTAGGAGGTGTCACTTTAGGTGTTTTGGGTGCAGGTGCAGATACTGGAGGCTGTTGTGAGGTGGATGGATGTTGGGTGTGTGGGTGCCCGCGTTTGTGTACTTTGGGAGGGGGCGTCACAGACACACTGGGAGAGGACACAGGGGACGTGTAAATGGGAGTGGGGGTGGTGAGTGCAGGTGAGCGGGGTGTGGTCCTGAGTGTTCTGGTGCGAGTCCTAGTGCCTGTAGATGTAGAGCATGCAGGTAAGAGTGTAGACGACACTGGGAGGGAGAAGGGAGACGATGAGGAGGGGGACACAGTGGAGGCAGTGGATGTTGCTGTGTCTGTATGTGTCTGATGCTTGTGTGAGTGCTTGTGGGATGTGTGGTGCCTATGTTTGCCTGAGCTACTTTTGTGTGTTGAGGTGTGTGCATGCTTGTCTGTTGGTGTGCTTGGGATAGGCTGGGGTACAGGGGATTGGGTCTGGGTGGAGGAAGTTGGAGGGGGGAGGCTAGACACAGGGACAATGGCTGCCATCAGTGCTGAGGCCAAAGATTGCAGGGTTCGATGAAGGGCAGCCTGACCAGAATGAATGCCCTCCAGGAATGCATTACTGTGTTATAACTCCCTTTCTACACCCTGGATGGCATTCACAATGGTAGACTGCCCAACACTGAGTGACCTGAGGAGGTCAATGGCCTCCTCACTGAGGGCAGCAGGGGTGACAGGGGCAGGGGCTGAGGTGCCTGGGGCGAAGGTGATGCCCACCCTCCTGGGTGAGCGGGCACGGAGCGAACGCTGAGGGGCTGCTGGGAGGGCGGTGCTGGTAGGGGAGGTGGCGGCTGTACCTGTAGAAGTGTGGGGCACAGATGATCCCGCCACCACAAGGGAGCTCCCATCAGCGGACGAGTCTGTGTCGCTGGTTGGTGATCCGGTGCCCAAAGTGAAGCTCCCCTCGCCCTCCGTCCCACTGGTGCATTCTGAGTCTGTGGTGTGGCCCTCCATGGCCATGTGGGATGCAGCTCCCTCGTGCTCCGGTGCCACTGTACCTCCGCCTGATGATGCTGATGCACAAAAGAACATGAAGAGTAGAAAAGGGGGGGGGGGAACGACAGAAGAAAGACAGGTTGAGTGCATGGCATACCGCTACCGTTGGCGGACAATACAGACACATCAGCCCCCTGCACTACGCCGTGCTCCTGGCCTCTACAGATGCAATTCCTGGGATATGGCCTACATCGCTATGGTGGACATCTGCACACATGGATGCCACAGGGGCATGCATACCTGTACTTGGCGCTCTACTGCGGTGGTGTGGAGTGCCACATGGCCTGCATTACGGAGGGGCCTAGCCTATGGAAGTCACCCTGGCCTAGGGAAACCCACAGCCCTCCTCCCACACCTAGACCCCTCAACTGCGCGCAAAGTCCCCAGAATGATTGTGTACTCACCCCCTTGTGTCTGCTGTGATGCCCTCAAGCGCCCATCAAACTCAGGGTAGGCCACCGCCAGGATCCAGAACATCAGGGGGGTCATGGGGCGACGGGCACCCCTCCCACGTTGGGAGGCCATCCCCAGCTGAGCCTCCGCTGTCTTCTTGCTCCAGCGGCGAATGTCCTCCCATCTTTTACAGCAGTGGGTGCCCCGTCTCTGGTGGACCCCCAGGGTCCGGACGTCCTTGGCGATGGCACGCCAAATGTCCTTCTTCTGGTGGGCGCTGACCTACATGACATGCACAGGGGAAGAAGAGAAGTCATTAGCAAGAGCACCGTCGAAGTGAGTGGCCCCCATCCCTGCCCTTGCCATGTGGCACATGCATTCACAGTCCTTCATGTTCACTTCACTCTGCCCCCTTCCCTCTTACAACCAGCCCTCTCCACCCAGGCATAGCCCATACAACGTGCTCCCTGTGTACTTACCTGTTGGTCTGGAGGACCGTAGAGTAGCGTGTACTGGGGGAGGACCCGGTCCATGAGCTTCTCCAACTCCTGAGCAGTGAAGGCAGGGGCCCTTTCCCCAGACGCAGCAGCCATTGTCTCTTCCAGACCGAGGTCACAGCAGCACTTGCAGTGTAGGTTCTCTCCTGTCGAAGATCAGGTATCAAGTGATTGAACAGCTAGAAAATGGCGGTGACGTCCGCGGCGGTGTGTCTCATCACCGCCGGCGCACTTCATCATTGGCTCCTGGGACCCATAGGGTCTAATGTTAACCAATGAGCTTTGCGCCGCTGTCTTCGACCGCCTACTGCGATGGTATACAACGCCAGTGCAGTTACCTCACATCCCACTGTCCCAGTTTAGAGGTCAGGCAGCCGCCATTTCAGGGGCCCACATGGCTTAATTTGCAACTGCGTCAAACATACCTGGGCCTACACTCGACACACATACAGGAAGATTTTTGTCTTTGGTGTCGTGTTCTGTGTATCTGTGCGTACATACCCGGGATTTTGATGACTCTGTGGTCGCTGTTGTCCTTCCTAGGCACCGTCAGCTTGGACATTTGAGAAGATGGCGGAATCCTCCGGTGTACCGACCGCTGGTGGTCCTGTTGACAATGGAGGAGCGACATTTACTCATCACCTACAGGTTTGACCGTGCCACAATCCAGGAACTGTGTACCCAGTTGGAACCAGACCTGATGTCACCAATCCGCCATCCCACAGGAATCCCCCCTCAAGTGCAGGTGCTGTCAGTGATCCATTTTCTTGCAAGTGGATCGTTTCAGACAACAGTGGCCATGGCATCAGGGATGTCCCAGCCTATGTTTTCCAACGTGTTGTCCAGAGTGTTGTCTGCCCTGCTGAAACACGTAAGGAGCTACATCGTTTTCCCTCAGGTGGAGGATTTGCCAACAGTGAAAGGTGACTTCTATGCCCTTGGACATATCCCCAACATCATAGGTGCTATTGATGGGACCCATGTACCTCTGGTTCCCCCCCCACAGGAGTGAACAGGTGTACAGGAACCGGAAGAGTTATCATTCCATAAATGTACAGATGGTATGTTTGGCAGACCAGTACATCTCGCAGGTAAATGCTATGTTCCCTGGATCAGTGCATGACGCCTACATCCTGCGCAATAGCAGCATCCCTTATATGATGGGTCAACTCCAGAGGCACCGGGTGTGGCTATTGGGGGACTCTGGTTACCCCAACCTGTCCTGGCTATTGACCCTAGTGAGGAATCCCAGGACCAGGGCAGAAGAACGCTACAATGAGGCCCATGGGCGGACTAGGAGGGTGATCGAACGCACCTTCGGCCTCCTGAAGGCCAGGTTCAGGTGCCTGCATATGACAGGTGGTTCCCCATTCTACTCACCAAGGAAGGTGTGCCAGATCATCATCGCCTGCTCGATGCTTCACAATCTTGCTTTGCGACGCCAGGTGCCTTTTCTGCAGGAGGATGGTCCAGATGGCGGTGTTGTGGCAGCTGTGGAGCCTGTGGAGCCTGTTGACAGTGATGAGGAGGACGCTGAGGAAGAAGACATAGACAACAGGGAGTCAGTCATACGGCAATATTTCCAGTGACACACAGGTGAGAACAGTTTTCTTTTTACCATTACATTCACTTTCACACTTCTACCTCTAACCTGTCTGTCATTTCATAGCAGTATTTGGTCACTGAGTTGTACCTTTCCATTACGGTTTCACAGGTGTGGTTAGCAACGTGTGTCATCTGCTTGCATCCTTCAAGGACTTGTGATGTGTGACATAGGTATGTTGGCTATAAAAATGGAAAGCATGTTGACACTGTCATTGAGTATACATATTTACCAAATCACAGACTGACTCCAGATTGTTTTGTGGTTCAAGGGTGTTTATTTCAGTGCTCAGAAATGGAGGGGGGTAGTGATATGGTGATGGGGGACGGTGGAGGAATGTCCATGGCAGAGTCCAGTCCATTCGTCACACAGGTGCACTGACCATATGGGCATAGGAAGTGGAGCTGGGGCAGTTCCAATCGGGACAGGGTAACAAAGTGAGACAGTGGGAGGACAATCAGGGTGGTCTCATTTCCTGGCGGGGGTCTTGCCATCTTGCTCTGTCATGTTCCTGGATCTCAGGGACCGCTTGTGGGGTGGTTGTCCGTCTGCAGGGGGTGGGGTGCTGGTGTGGTGGTCCTGTGGCGGGGCGTCCTGTCCACTAGCGCTGGCGGAGGTGGTGGGCAGTTCATCGTCCATGCTAGTGTCAGGGGCCCCTTGGAGTGCCACGGTGTCCCTCATGGTCTTTTTTATGTCCTTCAGCACCCCTACGATGGTGCCCAGGGCAGAGCTGATGATTCTGAGCTCCTCCCTGAACCCCAAATACAGTTCGTCCTGCAGGCTCTGGGTCTCCTGAAACTTGGCCAGAACTGTCGCCATTGTCTCCTGGTAGTGGTGGTATGCTCGCCTGATGGAGGAGAGGGCCTCGTGGAGGGTGGGTTCCCTTGGCCTCAGCAGCCCTCCCAGTTCCCCTGTGTTCCTGTGCCTCCACCCCCTGGACCGTGTGCCCACTACCACTGCCCCCAGGTCCCTGTTGTTGTTGGGGTGGTGGGTTATCCTGGGTTCTCTGTAGTGGTGGACACACCGCTGATTGACGTGTCCTGGGTACGGAGGTATGGGCCCGCTGGGTGGGTGCTGTGCTGGTGTTACCAGAGGGTGGAAGGTCAGTTTTGGGCTGTGCCTGTGCAACGGGAACCGACTGTCCCGAGGCCCCCGATGGTCCGGGCTGGTCATCAGGATCCAGTAGGGCAGAGCTGCTGTTGTCACTGTGGGCCTCTTCTGTGGGTGGAGTGGAGTTGTCTGGACCCTCCGGTGTGGTGACGTTCCGTAGTGGTCCTGCAGGGATAGAAGAGCATGATTAGTGCATGTGTGTGAGTAATGGTGTGCAATGGGTGGGTGTTTGTGTACCCCAGTTCAAGCATTCCTGTGTGTGGGTTTGTGTGATGATGGTTAGGGGGTTGTTATGGGTATGTGCAGTGAGCATGCTTTGGTGAGGGCTGACCATGCTTTGTTTTTCCATGCGGGGCTTGGTGTTGGGATGGGTGGTTTGTGTTATGAGTACATTAGTGAGGAGTTGGAGTGATAGGGGAGGGGGTGAGGGTGGGGGTGTGTGATGGCATGCAGGTAGGGTGGGGAATATAATAGTTGAGGTTTAACTTACCAGTGTCCATTCCTCCACCGACTCCTCCGAGGCCCTCTGGATGCATGATGGTCAAGACTTGCTCCTCCTATGTTGTTAGTTGTGGGGGAGGAGGTGGGGGTCTGCTGCCAGTCCGCTGTACCGCGATGTTGTGCCTGGATACCACTGAACGCATCTTCCCCCGTAGGTCGTTCCACCTCTTCCTGATGTCCTCCCGATTTCTTGGATGCTGTCCCACTGCGTTGACCCTGTCCACGATTCTTTGCCATAGCTCCATCTTCCTGGCTATGGATGTGTGCTGCACCTGTGAGCCAAATAGCTGTGGCTCTACCCGTAGGATTTCCTCCACCATGACCCTGAGCTCCTCCTCTGAAAACCTGGGGTGTCTTTGGCGTGACATGAGGTGGTGTGGGTGATGTGTGGGGTGGTGTAAGTGTTGATGTGTGTGGTGATGTGTAGTGGTGTGTGGTGTATTGTGCGTGTAATGTTGTGTGGGTGATGTTGTGGTGTGCCTCTGTGTGGTGGGGTTGTCTATTGCTGTGCTCTCTCTGTCGCCTTCGTCCCTAATTTTTGGTCGTAGGGGTTTGTGGGTGATGTGGGTGTGTGTTTTATATTGTGTTGGGTGTGTGGGAGTGGTGTGTGTATGTGTATCAGGTGTGTGTATTTTGAATTGTCCAATGTGGCAGTGTTTTGGAGATGTGTGTGTATTTTGAGCGCGGCGGTGTGTACCGCCAATGTAATACCGCGGTTGAAAGACCGCCGCATGGATTCGTGTGTTGTGATAGCATGGGCGTGTTTCTGTTGGCGTGACGGTGGAGGTTTTGTTTTCGCCAGTTTATCACTGACCTTTGGTGTGGCGGTCTTGTGTGGGTGTCTGAATTTCGGCGGATTCCGAGATGTGGGTCATAATAGCTGTGGCGGAATTCCGCGGCCGCAGCGGTGTTTTGGCGGTCTTCTGCACGGCGGTAAGCTCCTTTTACCGCCAATGTTGTAATGAGGGCCTTAGTTTGAAGTGACTCCAGTTGGGGTAAGTATTCCTCGGAGCGGTGAGCGTTTTAGTTATGAATCGCCTGAGTTCTATTTTGCAGGACATTTGGTCCTCTCGCCATGACAGAGGAGAGTGTTTCGAAGGGGTGATCTTCATGGGATTATTCCTTTTTACCAACTATTTTCCCTAACGTGTGCGTGTGGTTTACCGATGCAAATGGAACCTTTTGCCCTTCACTTGTGTGCAGTGATGTGAGAGAAAGGGTGTGTGTCTCAATTTGGTTGATCACAACGTGCTCTGAGGACACATGTAAATTCCTTTCGTTCCTACACATGGCGTTCAATGAGGGTCTCCCTAATGGAGTGTCTTGGCTATGCCCTTTTTCTGGAAATTTAATTTTGGGCTTCTTTTTGCAAGTTGGTGGGCGCCTCCCTAGATCTTCATGTGATGCTGCTTTTATTGCAGTATCCTGGAGGGGGTCCGAGAGGCGCTCTGAGGCCTCTGTGTGATTTTGATGCAGCAATCACTGGGATCAGGCCTTTAGCCTCCTTAGAAAGTGTGTGGGAGTCCTTGTGTGATCTGATCGATAGGCAGGACTCTGCGGTGGGTGTATCCGTGCACCTCGCATGGGGCTGTGATGGTCATTTACAGAATCCATTTCCCTTTCAGCACTACCCCCACCCCCCACACCCTCGGATCCAGGATATTTTGGGTCTGCCGCCTCAGCTGAGACCAAGGACCTCTACCCAGTGACACACTACGCTTGCTGTTTTGGAGAACAGTCTTTAGTCATTTGGAAGCCTTTTGGAGAGAGAAGGCAGAGCACTTGCTTACGATGGGAGTCAAGTGTTCTGCCAGGACTCGTTGAGATTTGCCAGATACGGGTAATGAACTGGGACAGCTGATTACTATGGTGAATTTCTCACCTGACTTGGTGCCATGTTGTTGCTACGTAATCTGTTGGATTTGTGTGTGGACTTTGGAGTTTATGGGGACATCATTATTACAAGTGCGCAGGAAACCTGTCTCCCAGCACTGAAATATAGCTTAATTTTGGAAATGAAAGGGGGCCTCTATTGACCTGGAGGCTACTGGTTTTGGAGGTGCTGCAGTTGGGGCTATACACCACAAGGGAACTTTGGTCCCAGGCTAGGTGTCCTTGAATGGGGACCGTTTGGTCTGGTTATTGGAACCCATCCTAGTTGGACTTGTACGAGGGGCCTGGGTGCTTGCTTTTATGCGCTGGTTGGGGGACCATCCTGCCCCCTCGTCAGACTGCCACCCCCCCCCAGGGCGTGGCCAGCCAGCCTTACCCTGGGTGACCAGCAGCAGAGAGGGGCCTAGAGTCCTGCAGGTACCCGAATGGTGTACTCTAACGCGAATTCCCGATCGCCAAAATGTACAGCAGCCCTAAGTTGTTCCCGAATGCAAGTAAAGGCATAAGTGTTCTCCTAATGTTGTCACTAGTCTTTATTTTTTAAATGAGTTTTTAAAGTGGGTATGGGGTAAATGCAAACTTATTGGGGGTTTCGGACTAACTGCGTAATTGGATTTTGTGCTGTGTAAAAGCATTTCCTTCCTAGATAGTAAACATTCCCTGCCATGGTTGTGACCCCGGGCCTTGCTGGGCTGGGTTCCCTGTCTACTGTTGCAATGTGTTTGGCCAACCACTTGGTCCCTGCTGTAGTGGTTTGGTACCTGTCTGATTTCCCTGTGGCTGAATTTAGGATGGATTTGGGTTGACGTGGGCTTGGTTTTGTGTATGGGGAATTTGCAGAGACTGGCCTTGGCTTGTCACTCTTTGCTCATGACACCACTTTAGGCAGCATTGGTCGCCCATGTGGCCCATTCTGCAGCAATAGTAGTACTCCCTGAGGTCTGGCTGCTGCCAGCCTCCCTGACCTCTGTTGCTAGGAATGGAAACCTGCTGGAGTTCGGAGGTGGAGCTCCCTTCAAGACTGGTGCCATTTGTATGTTTGCAGCCAACGTGGCTCCCTCGAGGCAGTCCTCTTTAACTTATGTTGGACCAGCTTAGCTGTGTCTCTCTGGGCTTGCTCCTGTTTTTGGCCTTTCCAAGTGGGCTGCTGCATGGGGAGCATGAATGGTGGCCTGCCCACCCCAGTCTCTGAGACTCTCCCCATGTGGTCAGTGGGGGCACCTCCTTGGGGTGTTGTTCCAGATGTCGGGCATGCCGAATCCCTTACAGCAGTCACTCTGTTTTTTACCATCTTCGGCAGCAGACACAGGGCTTTGGTCGTGGGTAGCGCACCGCATAGTTTTGGGACATCTGATCTGTGTCACTTCCTTGCTCGTGGAGGTGTCAGAGTGGCAACAGAGGCTGGACTTGGTAACTGCGAGGGTACGAGCACTCTGTCTGCTACCACCATCGTCTCTATGTGCCTTGGTGCTGCTCCCCTCGTAACCTTGGGGGACTCAGTAGGCATTTGCATGTTGTGGCCTTAGATCTCTTGCTCCTTGTGTACCTTATTAGTGATTCTTTTGCTGGTCCCTACTAGGAGGTGGTGTGCGTGACATGCCCACAGCTGAGCTAATTTACGTAGCTCGAAGTAGCTCTACGTATATTCCAGGATGATCCTCCTGAAGGGGGTCCGACTGGCTGGGACCCCCGGCTGGGGTCCTTGTGATGGGGGACTGTCCCGCTGGTTGGTGCTCTAGAAAGTGAGCTCCAGCGGAGGAGCAGGCTACTATACCTTTCTCGGCAAAATGGATAGACACTTTTAACTTGGTCATTAGGTCTCATCCTGATATATTAGTCAGGGATCAGGGCAAATACAGCAACTGTTCCATCATCCTACTCCCCCTTATCTCCAGCTTCAGGTTTTCTGTGAAGGGGACCATAGCCACTGTACCTGAGACCCCTTGTAGGAAGGCAGTGTTTTTTGATAAGGTAACTGCTTCTTCTCATAGGCATGACCTTGTTGCCTCTGTGTCATTTCCCAATAACGCAACCATGGGTTCCTGCTCAGAACAGCCTAGGGCAGACAGTGGGGTGTATGTGTCCTTAGGTGTTTTGGTGGCATAGGTTCCCTGTTTTCCCCTTTGGTTGGTGCGACCAGTCCTGCATTCTTACCCTCGCTTTCGGATCCTGAGGGACTAGAGCCTGCTTCCTCACTATTGGTAGTTGTATACTCTTTCAGGTCTGCTACGAAATTCCCTGTCGCCCGTGCGTGGCCGTGCAGACAGGTGGGTATGCATGTTCTTCGTGCCACTAGGGTTTGATGGACCTAACGTGGTGGGCGGGCGGGGGGTTGAATTTAGTGGAACCCTAGCGCTGACCTGGGATGGAGCTGTAATCATTTGGGCCTGTTGTTTTGTTGCCTCCCCCAGCCCTGGATCCAGCGGCTTGCTGCCCAACGGAGGGGCCTTCCGGACTCAAAAAAACGGCAGCTTGGTGTAACCCATGACAAGAATGACTGGGATGGCAGGCATCAGAGAGGGCACCTCCATGCCTGTGTATGGTGGGGGAGGTGCAGAAAGCAGTGCGGAAAGCAGTGTCCAGGAGACACAGCTATCAGACTCCAACTCTGTACTAGGCTCCTGGCTGATGTGTTTAATTAAACCAACTGTTCCTGTTTTGCCAAACACCTCTTGTTTTTTATTTCCTTAAGGTAAATCTGCATTTGTGCAACATGGATCGTACGAACAATTACGGTACATTAGAACCTGATCTTTGAGGCATTGCTGAAGGGACTTGAGCCAGGTCTTGTTGTTTTTGCATTTGTCGCCCTAAGTGGGAAGGGTATGCCCAGACGTGGGTCCCGTGCTTCCCATGCCACTGGATTCAAACTAGCCTGGCTGATGAGGGGTGAAACCCCGAAACCGGTCCCAGGATGCTTGTTTCCAGTCCAGGGAAGACCTGGCCTAGCAGTTCGGGCTGGACTGTTCCCATGGGGAACAGGGTCAAGACTGATTTGCATATGGCTGGGTCCAAACTGGAATGCCATGGGCAGCAAAAAAACGATGGATTAAACCCAGATCTGTGACTGGGGGTGAATGTTTGACAATGTTCAGCATTCCGTCCATCACTTGTTGTTTTTGCATTTGTCGCCCTAAGTGGGAAGGGTATGCCCAGACGTGGGTCCCGTGCTTCCCATGCCACTGGATTCAAACTAGCCTGGCTGATGAGGGGTGAAACCCCGAAACCAGTCCCAGGATGCTTGTTTCCAGTCCAGGGAAGACCTGGCCTAGCAGTTCGGGCTGGACTGTTCCCATGGGGAACAGGGTCAAGACTGATTTGCATATGGCTGGGTCCAAACTGGAATGGCATGGGCAGCAAAAAAACGATGGATTAAACCCAGATCTGTGACTGGGGGCGAATGTTTGACAATGTTCAGCATTCCGTCCATCACTTGTTGTTTTTGCATTTGTCGCCCTAAGTGGGAAGGGTATGCCCAGACGTGGGTCCCGTGCTTCCCATGCCCCTGTATTCAAACTAGCCTGGCTGATGAGGGGTGATACCCCGAAACCGGTCCCAGGATGCTTGTTTCCAGTCCAGGGAAGACCTGGCCTAGCAGTTCGGGCTGGATGGGCAGCAAAAAAACGATGGATTAAACCCAGATCTGTGACTGGGGGTGAATGTTTGACAATGTTCAGCATTCCGTCCATCACTTGTTGTTTTTGCATTTGTCGCCCTAAGTGGGAAGGGTATGCCCAGACGTGGGTCCCGTGCTTCCCATACCACTGGATTCAAACTAGCCTGGCTGATGAGGGGTGAAACCCCGAAACCGGTCCCAGGATGCTTGTTTCCAGTCCAGGGAAGACCTGGCCTAGCAGTTCGGGCTGGACTGTTCCCATGGGGAACAGGGTCAAGACTGATTTGCATATGGCTGGGTCCAAACTGGAATGGCATGGGCAGCAAAAAAACGATGGATTAAACCCAGATCTGTGACTGGGGGTGAATGTTTGACAATGTTCAGCATTCCGTCCATCACTTGTTGTTTTTGCATTTGTCGCCCTAAGTGGGAAGGGTATGCCCAGACGTGGGTCCCGTGCTTCCCATGCCACTGGATTCAAACTAGCCTGGCTGATGAGGGGTGATACCCCGAAACCGGTCCCAGGATGCTTGTTTCCAGTCCAGGGAAGACCTGGCCTAGCAGTTCGTGCTGGACTGTTCCCATGGGGAACAGGGTCAAGACTGATTTGCATATGGCTGGGTCCAAACTGGAATGGCATGGGCAGCAAAAAAACGATGGATTAAACCCAGATCTGTGACTGGTGGTGAATGTTTGACAATGTTCAGCATTCCGTCCATCACTTGTTGTTTTTGCAGAGCACTTTCATCAACAGTGGCCCTGAGGTGACACGCCTAGCTGAGGATGTCTAGCTTTTCAGGGGATTGCCAGGCTACTTTGATGGGCATGCCCTTTGATGGCACCCGTCTCTTCAGTAACAAGGCAGACTTGGTGCTCGAGCGCTTCAAAGATTCTCATGCTGCAACCAGGTCCTTGGGTCTCATGGCGGCCTGTTGTCCCCCTCAGTCTGCCTTTCGTGGCTACAGAAGGGGCCTCCAACTATGTTTATTCCCGGCCAGCCATAGTGCTGTGCCTGCTGCCCAGCCTCTCCATGGCCAAGGGTGTGGGATTCATTGACCTCTTGGATCACGGAGCCAGTGGTCTGGCCAGTTCGACACTCTCCCTCTACAGCAACCTCTAAGCCTTCCTAGTCTGAATCTCCATCAGGGGCCAATCAGAAGCAGAATCTTCCATCACCTTCTCTGCTGGCAGCCCATCAGGTCAGACAGGTGGGTTTTGCAGCTAGTCCGAAGAGGCTACTCCCTCCCCGTCGAGACTACCCCTCAATTGATGCCGCATCCTATGACCTGATGTCGGAGGATCACTTATTCCTTGTCAGCGAGGAAGTTATGGCTCTCTTGGCCAAGGGAGCCATAGAGAGGATTCCCATGACAGATGTAGGTTGTGGTGGCTATTCCCTCTACTTTCTGGTACCCAGAAAGGGTAAGGGCCTCCGCCCTGTCAGAGACCTTCGATCTCTCATTCTCGTCCCCAAGAAGGAGAAGTTCAAAATGCTCACCTTATCTGTCTGGACCCAGGAGACTGGATGGTAGCTTTGGGCTTGCAAGATGCTTTTTCCCAATTTCCCGTCCTTCCTGCCCACAGACGTTGCTTGCGGTTCACAGTAGGCCACAAGCACTTTCAGTTCACCGTGCTTCCCTTTGGCCTTACCATCAACCTTGCGTGTTCACCAAGTTGATGGTGGTGGTCGCAGCTCACCTGCGCAGATCAGGGATTTCAGTCTTCCCCTATCTCGATGACTGGCTGTTGAAGGCGGACTCGCCCAAAAGCTGTTTTCTCCCACCTCCAGACTACGGCGGACCTCCTGTATTCACTGGGGTTCACTTTAACCTTGCCGAAGTCACACCTTACTCCCTCTCAGATGCTCCATTTCATCAGAGCTGCTCTGGACACAGTGCAGTTTCATGCTTATCATCCCGAGTGGCGAATCCAGGATATTTAGGCTATGATACAGATACTTCAGCCTCAATCCTTGATTTCAGTGAGAATGACCCTGAGGATGTTGGGCCTAATGGCCTCCTGCATCCTTCTGGTGATACATGCCAGATGGCATATGCAGACTCTGCAGTGGGATCCGAAGTTCTAGTAGGCGCAGCATCAGGGGAATCTCTCTGATAAGGTCCAGATGACAACAGGAACTGCACAAGATCTGCAGCGGTGGTTAACAAACCGTGGTTGGGTCAGAGGCAGATCCCTCTCCCTTCCCCAGCCAATCTGACAGTAGTGACAGATGTGTTACTCCTGCAAGGGGGCTGCCATCTGGAAAGGTGGAAATCAGAGGCATCTGGTCTCCGACAGATTCTGGACTCCCCATCAACCTGTTGGAGCTTTAGCTCCAACTAGCACTGAAGGCAGTTCTTCCCTCTGTCAAGGGGAAGACGGGGCAGGTGTTCATGGACAACTCCACTGCCATGTGGTACTGTAACAAGTAGGGTGGGGTGGGGTTGTGGGCCCTTTGTCAAGAGGCTCTGCGCCTCTAGAAACGTGGCTGGAACAACAGGGCATATCCCTGGTTGTTCAACATCTGGCTGGCTCTCTGAAAGCTAGAGCCGACACACTCAGCCGAAAATGTCTACTGGATCATGAATGGCTTCTCTATCCGGAGGTGACGCAAGCAGTGGGAAGAGCCTTGGTTAAATCTGTTCGCCTCCACAGAGAATGTGCAATGACGGAGTTTCCAAGGCGGCAATCAGTTGTGAAACACTTTTTGTCTCGAATGGAACTCAGGCCTTCTATACGCCTTTCCAGCCATACCACATTTTCCCAGAGTTATAAAGAAGGTAAGGAACTACCGGCCCAAGTAATCCTTGTAGCTCCAGACTGGGCACGGAGAGTATGGTATCCCGAGCTATTGCGTATGTCCATCGATCCTCTGATCAGGCTGCCCCTTCAGGAGGATCTTCTGTTGCAGCAGCAGGGGTTTTTGCACCTGAACCTGTCAACTCTCCACCTTCTTGTGTGGAGATTGAGCAGTGACAGTTGACAGCTTTTGACCTTCCACCCAAAGTCTGTAAAGTCAGACTTACCACCCAAAGTAACGTAATCTTGCCAACCCTCAACCAACCAAACAAAACAGAAATTTGTGGCATGGTGCACAGAAAAGCCTTTTGACCCCCTTTCTGCCCCTCTCTCTGAGGTCCTATTGTTTATCCTTTCTCTGGCCCAACAGGGCTCCTTGATGGGCATTCTAGTTGGCTATTTGTCAGCGATTTCAGCATTTTTTAGGTTGCCTAATCAACCTTTGTTTATGTCTCCTATTTTTAATAGGTTCCTTAAAGGCCTTACACATCTTTTTCCTTCATCCCCATTCAGTATACCCCAAAGGGATTGGAATTTGGTTTTGACCTTTCTGATGACCTCTCCCATTGGGCCTCTCCACAACTGCCCTCTCAAACTTCTCACTTTGAAAACAGCCTATCTTGTGGCCTTTACATTTACATGCAGGGTGAGTGAGCTGCAGGAATTGTCAGCCAAGCTGCCCTACCTTTTCATCTATCCTGACAAAGTGGTGCTTTACAATAGTGGCTCTTTTCTGTCAAAAGGGGTTACGCCCTTTCATGTAGTCCAATCCATCACCTTGCCTATTTTTTACGCACACTCACATCCTTCTAAGGAAGACTCTGCTACCTGGACCCAAAAAGAGTATTTGCGTTCTACCCTGATCGTACAAAGGAGTTCCGGGTGGATGATCATCTCTTTGTCAGTTATGTGGGTGCGAAAAAAAGTTGGGCAGTGCAGAAGTAGACTATCTCCAGATGGGTCATACTCTGCATTAAGACCTGCTACCCACTGGCAAAAAGCAACCCTCTGAGGGCTTGCGTGCTCATTCTACTCAACAGCTATGAATACTCCGTTAGCATGCGGAGTTCCAGTCCTTGATATCTGCCATGCGGCAGTGTAGCCATTCTTGCACATGTTTACCAAAATCTGCTGCCTGAACAATAAGGTCTGTTGGGACGGGTACTTTGTCCCTTTTGGTCCAGCAGGACTTTCTAGTATGATTTTGGTTCACAGACCCACTTTCGGGAATGGTAGTGCTTGGGTATCTATTCACAGGTAAGGAATCTGCAACTAGAAGTTTTTATCAGATGGACAAGTTAGTTACCTTCGGTAAAACCGTATCTGGTAGAGACATATCATATATGCAGATTCCTTATCAACCCACCCATCCTCCCCGCTCTGCAAACTGATTTCTCGGGACAGGGATTCCTCCTTAAGGGCCTAAGTTTTGATGCACCAGTAGTCAGTGTTCTTCATTGCTCTGCACTTCTGGTGTGGAAAAGAACCTGACGTCAGCTCTCCGATATCATATCCAGCAAGGATGATGAGACGACAGAGGCGGAGCTGATCGATGCCACCTAACAGTGCGAAGGGGTACTGCTCAGAAAATTCTCTGCATCCAGTCTGACACCTGAGAGAAATTCATAGATAAGGAATCTGCAACTAGAATATGTCTCTACCAGATAAGGCGTTAACAAAGGTAAGTAACTTCTGCAGGCGGGAGCAAATGTGCCTGCCTTACTGCGGTTTTTGTCATCATGTGGGATAAAATGTGGCATTTGAAAGTGGTCAAAATACGACAGAAGATGTCATCTTCTTTCAGTATTCATTCCTGGCTAACAGCCTGGTTCCAAGCCTGTATCTGAAGTGTACAAAAAAAGTGAAGGATGGAATGCTTGAATCAATTTAGACCACTGGTGGATTGGTGTGCAAAATTACTATGGACTGGGATGTGGCCCCTAGTAATTACCAGTTGTTGAGAATAATTCCACCATTCCTTCCTTCACTTTTGTCCGTAATTCGGTGCAATGTCCAAAGTGGGACAGGTATGCCAAGAGGTGGGCCCCGTGCACACTATGCAACTGGAACCTAGCTATACCCGATTGAGGAGCCATAATAATGGAGAAACCAGTTTTAGGTTGCTTTTGTTCCAGTTCAGGGAGGACCTGCCTGGTAGTTAGGGCTGGGTTTGGCTGATACTGGGGAAGTACCCACAGGCAGTGTCCCTGACGGGGGCCCATTAGATCTATTGTGCCCATTGGTGCGCCAGAGAGAACCAATTCATTAGAGAGCATCAGCATTATTGTGTGAATGCAGGACCTGCACTGAGTGCCAGGAAGTCTGTACATAGCAGTATTTCACCCGGCACTGGAATCAGCACTGGTTGTTCTGCCAGAGTGATATCTACCAGCTCTGGCTCAGACAGTGACTCAACAGGTGAGGATCAGTGAAATGGTATCTAGGATTTGATTCGTCCCGCCTGGACCTTTTCTTATGCTACTTCTTTTTGTCTTTTAATGACTTAGAAGAGGGCGATGAATGTGAATGCCACCTAGACCTTGAGCATGGTTGTCGCCAGGTCCACATTGATCACACATGTGCACCATTAACAGGGTTGGAATGGCACCAAAATAAAAGTGCCCCCATTAGCAAACCAGATAGCTAAAAAAAAGTCTTAAAAAGTGACCAACATTTGAAAATTAGTCCAGTTTTGAAGGTGGAAAGACACACTTCATAGGTATTTTGCGAGGTAAGAGAGATGCATGCATTTTTATTTACTGAATGCAATCTTTGTGGGTTAGTTATATCAGGTAAATCAACAGTAAAAAAACTCCACCTGGCTAAAACATAGGCCCACAAACTGCGTAAAAAGCAGCCCTTACATTGATCTGCCTGACCATCTCATTGGGCATTGCCTGATTGCCCTATATGAACAATTTAGCCTCCTGCTCCTTGATTGCTTTTGAATGCTTGAGGCTGCTCTGCTATCGGGAAATCCTCAGTTTCTCCGGCTCCCCCCTCCAGGTTTTGGGGGTTCTTCAAAGTTGACAACACCCGCACAATCTGCAGACTTCTTTATGGAGAGTTTCCTGGAAGCAGAGGGCTCCCAAAATGGCAGCCGCTGAGAGTCAAGTTTGCCACTCTAGTGTTGCGGCTGGAGGAGCTCTTGTGGACAGCTGAGTGATGTGAAGTGCACGCGCAGCCTCTGAAGTGGTGCACTTCACTGAGGAGAGTTTGAGAGACAGAAGCCTTTCTGGAGAAGTCATGCATTTGTTTTCCTGAGTCAATTGTTGAAGTCACACAAGTACTCACTCAGAGAGAGAGAAAATGAATTCTTAAGAGTTCCGGTTTCAAGCCATAGAAGCATTTACCTCCTAGAACATTTGTTTCAGTCATGAGCAAATAGTAAAGAGCAGGAATAACGGTATTTTCAAGAACATTCATTTTCTGTCATATTAAAAATCCTGAAGAGCAGTTATTCCTAGAGCATTTGTTTAGTCCTGAGAAAACAGTACAGAGCAGGAATAACAGTTATTTCAAAAACACTAGTTTTCTGTCATATGCAAAAGGTGAAGAGCAGTACAGTCATGACAAAACTGTAAAGAACAGGAAGAGCAGTTATTTCAAGAACAATCGTTTTAGTCATGAGAAAACTTTAAAGAACAGGAAGAGCAGTATTTTCAAGAACATTCGTTTTAGTCATCAGAAAACTGTGAAGAGCAGGAAGAGCAGTTATTTCAGGAACATTTGTTTTCTGCCATGTGAAAATTGTGAAGAACGGGTTTTCTCTTACAGTAATCATTTTCAATCAAATCCAGTGTGCTGAAGAAGAGGAAAATAATATGAAAATAGAAGTTGTATAATCTCATACCCAAAAACTCCACAAGTAAAATGTAATTGCAATTTTTACCATTAATTGCAAACACAGAAGATACGCTAACACCTCTCTACACTGGGGTAGGCTACACTAAAAGTTACCTTTGATAAAGAAAATATTAATCCTAGTGAAAAGGAATAGGGAAGGTAGGACTTAGTGAAATAGAGTATTAATGTTTTCCTTCATCTTACAGCTCGAGAACATAACCACTGAGTCCCCAGAAACAACAGGTGAAGTGATGGACAAGCGCAGAGGACGAGGCAGTCTCTTCTTTCATCCCCAACCTCTTCCCCCTCTGAGAGTTTTTTAGTCTCCATATAACAATAAGTTGAGGACTGAGAACTTTAGAGAGGCATTGGGTTCAAGGCGTCATTCTGCTCCTGTAAAGATTTGCAATCGATACTGCTTGTGACATCTGCTGCATGACCAGAAGTTATTGTTTGGCCCCAGCCGCCACAATTAGAACTCGCTGGTAATCGAACATCTGCCCATGAGTGGAACTTCAGGACTTAAACCTTGACTTTGTATGTTGTGAGCTACCTGGGACTATAAAATTGACATTTTTCGTGATTAAAAATCTTCACAGAGGGGAGCTCTGGATCAGCGTCAAAATGTGTGGAAAAAAGGAAACTGATGTTAGGTCTCAGGGGTGGCACTTTATGGTTTCAGTAATGTCCTATTCAGGCAGGAACCAATACTGTGGCAGAGCTAACACCACCTGCCGCACAGAAGAGCTGTTGCAAAGTTTACTTATTTGATTAGGTACCTGGAAAATTCAAATTTTGAGGAATCGGAAGGTTAGACATATCTTTCAGAAGGGTAACATTCTCTCACATACTCAGTGAGGAGTTACTCACAGTGGCAAATTCTTCCCCTTTAAAACTGAGTTTCCCTGCCAGCCCATGTGAAGTCATGTCCAGCGGGTACCATTTACTTAGGGAGAACCTGCATGTTTCACGTACATTAAGAACGTCCAATTTTTTCTGCATTGCTGTTCGTGAGAGGACTAAACTTCTTCTTTCTCTTTTCTAGAGATATGTCGGAAAGTCTCTCAGTTGAAGCCAAACTCTCAGCTAGAAAAAACTCTGAGAAAGTATGTGATGTCCACAGTGCTCCAGAAGGTATTTCAGATGTTCTCTATTATTTGTCTCTGTTTTCTGTCCATGGCATCATTGAGCTGAGAAGTGAAACAGAGCTGGGGCTGTTCCAGTAATGATGTTTGCTGCAAGATGTAACTAGGATTCACTACTAATGCTGTGCTAGCATGTGTGTGTTTTGTTGTATTGTGATATATTATTACTGCTATTCCATTAATTCACCCATAACAATTGTACTAGTTTTCATGTGGGTTCTATCTTGTGTTCCTGCTCAACATTCAGTCAGGATTGGTAAAGCGCAGCTAATCATCTGTCGGGTTATCCAGGAGCTTGCAACGAGAAGGCACACAAAAACAGGAGAAAAAGCACACAGAGAGCAGTGACAATGAGGGAAAAGTAAGGAGACAGCACACAAAAAAACAGGGGAAAAGCAAGGAGAGGCACACAAAAACTGGAGGAAAAGCAAGGAGAAAGCAGTGAGAAAGAGGGGAAAGCAGGGAGGAGGGACACAAAAAATAGGAGTAAAAGCAATGAGAAAACTGAAAACGAGGGAAAAGCAAGGAGAAGACACACACAAAATGGGGCAAAAGTAAGGAGGAAGTAGTAAGAATGAAGGAAAAGCTAGGAGAGGGCATTAAAAAAAATGGGGGGAAAAGTAAAAAGAAAGCAGTGAGAACAAGGGAAAAGCAAGGAGAGGGCACACAAAAAATAGAGGGAAAAACAAAAGAGAGAGCAGTGAGAACGAGAGAAAAGCAAGGGGAATGCACTCAAAAAGTGGGTAAAAAGCAAGGAGAAGACAGGAGTAAAAGCAATGCTGCAGCACAGGCAGAGCTGGGCCTGGGACATAGAGTGCAATTCAAGATACTTCTGTCCTTTGAGGAGAAAGATCTGAAGGTTGACCCTCATGGTTTACCTAATTCTCATTAAAGTATTTAGTCATATTACACCCAACACTGATCATGTCCTTCCTTACCAAATCCAGGGTAAGATCTCTGATGTTTGCAGAAGGGACTGGGAGCAAAGCTGACATTTGTCTTGTCTGTATTCATTGCAGGCATTATCTTTACATTTTCGTAGCTTCAGGTTGGTTGCTTCCTAGCAAACTGGTCATGCTGTTGATGCTTCATTACAACACCAACTGGAAGTGAGGTGATGCACAGTAAGGAGTTTAAGGACAATTTTTCATAGTGCCACCTTCAGTCCTCATCTGGCCACCCGCCATTACGGATTGGAGGACATTTTGTAGAACCTGCGTTACCTCCAGAAATATGTGTTTCAATTTGGTGGCAGGAATTTTGAACCCGTTTAATTACCTGATTCTACTGGGATTCTGTAATGCCCATTAGCACTCTTAAAAAGATGATTACATTGTTCTCTTCACTAGAAAAGCCAAATCAGGGGGTTCTCGAGTGAGGAAAAAGTGATGATGTGGCGTGTTTCTTCACCCTGGACAAGCAGATGATAGCCTACCGCTTATCAACCTTGGAGAACCAGCAAGCTCCACTCAGCTTTCCTAGCAGGTCATCCATGGTGGGGGTAAGATGCCGTTCTATCCTGATCGCCACATTAGGCAGCCCAGGTCCATGCATATGCGCATCTCACCCAGTTGTTTTGGGTTTTCCTGGTTACTATGATTGGGGACACCCACAGGGTGGGCCTAGTCACCTTCTCTGTTATTCCAGCAGCTTCCAGCTTCTCAAGGTCCTTTTTGACCTGGAGTCTCAGGTGCTATTCTTCTGTGGGGCTGCGCAGCCGGCTGTATGGAGCAGTCTCTATGAAGTTTGATTTCTTTCTATTTTAGACATCCTATCCCTTCAAACACCTCCGGGAACTCCACTAGGATGTGTGACACTCCTTCCTGGTGTATTCTGAGGGCAAAGGTGACAATTCCTCGGCCTCCTCTGTGCAGCACCCCAGTAGCATGCTATGCCCTTTTTTTTGTGATATACACAAGAGAGTCGAGGGACTCAGCCCCATGGGTAATGAGTGTGTGAAACTTTCCCCGAATGACAAGGGGTTTGCTCTTTCTTATGCAAATACTTTAATCGCTATCTTTAGGAGAGGTGGAGGGGGGGGTCGTAGTATCTGATGAGCCTCATTGGATAGCAGGCTGATGGATGCTCCTCTGTCCACAGTGGCAAGCGCTCCCACCTGTATGTGGCATTGCAGGAGGTGGCATGGGTTTGTGCCGCTGTGCCTACTGTGAAGACTGAGTGCACTGTGTGTTCTGCAGCTTCATCATCATCCATATTCGCTGCTTGGTTCTTGCACATCAAATATCACCTTAACCTTAACTCTGGTTGTCACCTTTTTGCTTGAGTGGCACACATTAGCAAAATGGTTGTATTTCCCACATACGGCACACTTCTTGCCCTTGGCAGTGCAGTCATTTGGGCAGTGTGTGGGGCCACCGCAATACCCACATGATGTTGTTGATTGCCCTGTGGATTTGGGTTTCCTGGGTGGCAGCGTGGAGGTGACATAATTGACTGGCTCTGACTTGACAGACTTTTGGAGGGCAGCCTCAATGTGGGAAGCACGAGCTTTGGACAGTTCTATGGTCCTTCCTATTGTTTGAATGTCTGTTAGGAATTTGCCAGACTCTTCTAGGATATGTTCCTTCAGTTTCATTGATGCTCACCCCTGGATGATTTGGCCACAAATTTCATGTCCCTTGTTGGCAAACCCACAGGTCCTTGCTAATTTTTTCAACTTGGTATAGAACACATCAATGGACTCATCAACTGTTGCCGGGTTTTACGGAAGATGAATTGCTCGTAGTCCTGGTTAACCATGGGTTCAAAATATGCATTGAGTGCTCTTATGAGGGTTGTGTGTGTTTTCAAGATCGCTTCTGGGAGCGTCTTGGAGTTTCGTTGTCAAGCCTTTCCCCCTAGGGAAGAATCATGTCCTCTTCCTCTCGTCCTCTACCTCAGTTGCTTCAAAATACAGATCAACTTGTTCTACCCAGGCTTTCCATCTGGTCGTCTGCGCCGATGGGGCCCCTTTAATGATGAATGGTTTGATGGGGAGAATGTAAGTCATGGTGACATCTCTTGGTGTGTCGCTGGGTGTGTAAATGTGTTGAGGGAGACAAGCTGGAGTTTCCTCTTTGGTCTTTACTGGGCTGCCCTTTGTGAGTTGTGGCTGCTGGTGGTGTCTTATACAGGGTGGAAGGGCTGGCTGGTACCCGCTACAGGTTTAGCTCCTGTGTGTATTGTTGCTCGTGCAGGTGCTGGCTTCCACTTTCTTCATGTGCTTGCTTTGGGGACCTGGAGCTTTGTGGGTGCTCTTGTGTGGGGGCTTACCTCTACTGCATTGTCATTGCAGGGCACCTTAACACCCCCTTTCTGCGCTCTTTAAGCTGGCCCACGTGGTTTTGCCTTCATCACTGGCTGGCCTGATAACAAGGCCTCATTGCGTCCACCACAGGCTGATCTGGTTGCTGTTAGGTTGGGGCCTCGTGGTGCAGCCTCTGGCTGGGATGCCTGCAAGGCCGCACTCCCTTCCCAGCGGGAGTGGTGACTCAGCACCTTGACCCACACAGCAAAAGCACTGCTCCTCTTCACGGTACATGCAGCCGCCGCACTCAGGCATACAGAGCCTTAGGGACGTCAAATGAATTGTTGCCAGTTTGTTGTGTCGGGTTATAAATCTGAGGCAGTGCTACCCTCCACGATGCTCTCTAGTGGAGGTACCAGGAGTGCTCAATGAATGAGGCCTGCCCCCCTCAATAAACACTCACAAACACTGAGTTATGTTTAATCCGTCCAACGGCGGGTCTACTTGATGCACGCCCGTCCACATCGAACTTTTATTACCTTAGCCCACGTGACCATGGGGCCACACTATTAGGACCTCTGGGGCAGGGAACATTATATCCAACCCCTGTTGGTAATTACGATTGTCCTCATCCCGCGCGCTAGTTACTTCACTAGCGCTACACAGCAAGGGGCCTTTGGCTGCTCCTGCCTTGATCTTCACAACAGCTATGGAGTGCTGTGATGGCCACTGATGCCTCAACACGTCTTGGCTACCTTGTATCCGCACTGGTCCGATAAAGGCCAAGCTAATCGTAGCAACAGAGGGAGAGAAGATGGGGGCACTCCTAGAAATGTGGGGAGCATCCAGTTCATCTACCCAGTCTCCAGTCCAGTTCATCTAAACAGTGTTTGCTGTTGGAGACTGGGTTTAGGAGGTGAGAAGGGAGCAATGAAAGAGTGGATGTGGTTGGATTGGGCCCCCAACCTGCCACTATATAAATTTTGTGAGCAATCCTTTCTACAGAGTTGTCTCCTGTTTGCTGTTTTTTGGAAGGAGTTGCAGCTATAATGACCCCCTTGGGTTGTTGGGATACTGGAATAAGCTGGGGATACTCTTCTATTGTGAAACCTCTCCTCTTGATGTCAGTCTGGCATTTCATGTGGACAGTCCCATTCCCTTTCTCATTAGCTATCTTGAAGTATCATAGAGATTGGGTGCCTAAGGGTACCCTTGTAATACGCCAGGGCTGTTGACTGCAACTGGGAAGGTAGTTGGTTGCCCCCATGCAGCTTTGGACTCAGGGCAATACGCTTGGCTGCAAATCACATGGAGACTGGAGCCTTCCCCACGTTTGGGAGCACAGTGAGTTACCAACTGAGTGGCTACAGGGGTGATGGTCCCACACTTTGGTCCCACCTCCCCTTCTTTATTCATCTTCCATGGAAGGTACCAAGCATAAAGCACCCAAATCACCATCCATAAAAGACTTGATGCAGTATCACAGGAAGAAAAGCCCAATAGAATGGAATCCCTCTTTCCACTAGAAGACCAGTCTATTTCACAAACATTAGAACCTTGGCTCCCAGGCTCCAGCCACCATGAGTTACGTTAAACCCCTCATTAAAGAATTCAAGAACGGAATGTCGGCCTTGCTGCAGAAGCTGGTGGAATCAATATCGGAATTGGACTTGAACTTGCAGTGTGCAGAGAGACGCAGCTATATCAAGTGGAACTTTTAGTGTAGAGCAGGCTCATGAGCAAACTGTTCTCCAAGGACCAGAACATACTGATCCTTTAGAAATTTTGAAGATGGAGAAAACAAGTCTCAGAGAAATAACATCAGGGGTGACAACCTGAACATCTCCAACGGAGAACTCGAACATCAATTTAAAGGCCTCTTTCACCCTATCCTTCCGAATGTTGAGACTGTAGACTTAGGCCCCCATTATGAGTTTGGCAGGCCCGCCAAACTTGTCTCGCCATCAGGCCGTCTGTGCAGCATGAACACCGTCCGCCCTACTAAGAGTTCATCGCAAGGCCTTATCATTGACACCAGCTTGATTATGAGCCAATGTGGCTGTGCGGCAGGTGCAGCAGCATCCGTCGCGCTTTCCACTGCCCATAATTCGGGCAGTGGAAAGTGCGACAAGGCTGTCCATGGGGCCCCCTAGAGCGGGGGCCCCCATGGGACCCCTGCACCCTCTTTCCGCCAGTCTTTGCATGGTGGGGCTACCGACATGCAAAGGCTGGCAGAAAGGGGACTGTAGGAAAGTACCATCTTGCCTGGCATGTTACCCCCATTTTTCACTGTATATATGTTGTTTTAGTTGTATGTGTCACTGGGACCCTGCCAGTCAGGGCCCCAGTGCTCATAAGTGTGCCTGAATGTGTTACCTGTGTTTTGACTAACTGTCTCACTGAGACTCTGCTATCCAGAACCTCAGTGGTTATGCTCTCTCATTTCTTTCCAAATTGTCACTAACAGGCTAGTGACCAATTTCACCAATTTACATTGGCACACTGGAACACCCTTATAATTCCCTAGTATATGGTACTGAGGTACCCAGGGTATTGGGGTTCCAGGAGATCCCTATGGGCTGCAGCATTTCTTTTGCCACCCATAGGGAGCTCTGACAATTCTTACATAGGCCTGCCACTGCAGCCTGAGTGATATAACGTCCACGTTATTTCACAGCCATTTACCACTGCACTTAAGTAACTTATAAGTCACCTATATGTCTAACCTTTACCTGGTAAAGGTTAGGTACAAAGTTACTTAGTGTGTGGGCACCCTGGCACTAGCCAAGGTGCCCCCACATTGTTCAGGGCAAATTCCCCGGACTTTGCGAGTGCGGGGACACCATTACACGGGTACACTACACATAGGTCACTACCTATGTGTAGCTTCACAATGGTAGCTCCGAATATGGCCATGTAACATGTCTATGATCATGGAATTGCCCCCTCTATGCCATCCTGGCATTGTTGGCACAATCCCATGATCCCACGGGTCTCTAGCACAGACCCGGGTACTGCCAAACTGCCTTTTCAGGGGTTTCACTGCAGCTGCTGCTGCTGCCAACCCCTCAGACAGGTTTCTGCCCTCCTGGGGTCCAGCCAGGCTTGGCCCAGGATGGCAGAACAAAGGACTTCCTCAGAGAGAGGGTGTTACACCCTCTCCCTTTGGAAAAAGGTGTTAAGGCAGGGGAGGAGTAGCCTCCCCCAGCATCTGGAAATGCTTTCATGGGCACAGATGGTGCCCATTTCTGCATAAGCCAGTCTACACCGGTTCAGGGACCCCTCAGCCCTGCTCTGGCGCGAAACTGGACAAAGGAAAGGGGAGTGACCACTCCCCTGACCTGCACCTCCCCTGGGAGGTGCCCAGAACTCATCCAGTGTGCTCCAGACCTCTGCCATCTTGGAAACAGAGGTGCTGCTGGCACACTGGACTGCTCTGAGTGGCCAGGGCCAGCAGGTGACGTCAGAGACTCCTTCTGATAGGCTCCTTCAGGTGTTGCTAGCCTATCCTCTCTCCTAAGTAGCCAAACCCTCTTTTCTGGCTATTTAGGGTCTCTGCTTTGGGGAATTCCTTAGATAACGAATGCAAGAGCTCATCAGAGTTCCTCTGCATCTCTCTCTTCACCTTCTGCCAAGGAATCGACTGCTGACTGCGCTGGAAGCCTGCAAAACTGCAACAAAGTAGCGAAGATGACTACTGCAACTCTGTATCGCTGATCCTGTCGCCTTCTCGACTGTTTTCCTGGTGGTGCATGCTGTGGGGGTAGTCTGCCTCCTCTCTGCACTAGAAGCTCCAAAGAAATCTCCTGTGGGTCGACGGAATCGTCCCCCTGCAACAGCAGGCACCAAAGAACTGCATCACCAGTCCCCTGGGTCTCCTCTCAGCATGACGAGGGAGGTCCCTTGAATCCAGCAACTCTGTCCAAGTGACTCCCACAATCCAGTGACTCTTCAGTCCAAGTTTGGTGGAGGTAAGTCCTTGTCTCCCCACTCCAGACTGCATTGCTGGGAACCGCGTCTTTTGCAGCTACTCCGGCTCCTGTGCACTTTCCGAGGGAATCCTTTGTGCATAGTCAAGCCTGGGTCCTCGGCACTCTAACCTGCATTGCACGACCTCCTGAGTTGTCCTCCGGCGGCGTGGGACTCCTTTGTGCAACTTCGGGTGAGCACCGTTTCACTCCTCTTCGTAGTGCCTGTTCCGGCACTTCTGCGGGTGCTGCCTGCTTCTGAGAGGGCTCCTTGTCTTGCTGGGCGCCCCCTCTGTCCCCTGACGCAATTGGCAACATCCTGGACGATTAGTTCAGTTTGTAATGCAGACACTAAGGCCCATATTTATACTTTTTGACGCTAAACTGCGCTAACGCAGTTTAGCGTCAAAAAATTTTGCGCCGTCTAACGCCATTCTGAAGCGCCATGCGGGCGCCGTATTTATGGAATGGCGTTAGACGGCGCAATCAGACCGGCGCTGCCTGGTGTGCGTGGAAAAAAACCACGTAGACTAGGCAGCTCCGGCGTTGGGAAAAAATGACGTTAGGGCGTCTTAAAATGGCGCAAGTCAGGTTGACGCTAAAAAATCGTCGTAACCCGACTTGCGCCATTTTTTTTCGACGCCCATCCCCCATCAACATGACTCCTATCATTGTAAAGATAGGAGTCATGCCCCCTTGCCCAATGGCCATGCCCAGGGGACTTATGTCCCCTGGGCATGGTCATTGGGCATAGTGGCATGTAGGGGGGCACAAATCAGGCCCCCCTATGCCAAAAAAAATTATAAAAAAAAAAAAAAAAATTACTTACCTGAACTTACCTGAATGTCCCTGGGGTGGGTCCCTCCGTCCTTGGGTGTCCTCCTGGGGTGGGCAAGGGTGGCAGGGGGGGTCCCTGGGGGCAGGGGAGGGCACCTGTGGGCTCATTTTGAGCCCACTTGTCCCTTAACGCCATGCCTGACCCAGGCGTTAAAAAGCGGCGCAAATGCGCCGTTTTTGGCCACGCCCACTCCCGGGCGTCATTTTTGCCCAGGAGTATAAATACCACGTAAAGGCCTGGGAGTCATTTTTTAAGACGGGAACGCCTCCCTTGCATATCATTAACGCAAGGAAGGGGTTCACGCTAAAAAATGACGCCCACTCCGGGCACTATGGCGCCCGAAGCGTCTAACGCCATAGTATAAATATGTCGTTAGTTTGCGTTAGTTTAGCGTCGAATTTGCGTCGAAAAAAACGACGCAAATTCGGCGCAACCAGAGTATAAATACGGCCCTAAATACGAATGCAGCGCATGCTGCTCCAGCGCACCCACAGGCTGTGGTTCCGGGTATTAATCCGGCCACTGTACACTCAGTTATGGGTAAGGTACCAGCTAAACGAGAGGAGACTCCATTTTGTCTGGCGCAAAAAATTAATACGCTGGAAGCAGTATTTCCCCATACGGGACCTCAGGATAAACATAGAATTTTGACGATGTGTTTGCCGTATGGGATGGTTCCTCCGGTGGACCTTTGTAATACCTGGGGCACGGTGTTTGCCGCGCTCTACACTACGGCACACGGTACACCGACATTAGCTAATTTACCGGACGTGCTTAAACAGATTCAGGATGAATATGGGGCTGCCCCTGCCTTAGATTTGGGCATGCAGTTGCTGGGCAATTTTGCCACAGTTTCTTCTATTATTTTGAGTAATCTCAAAGGAGAGGCAGTAGCGCTGGCAGTGCGAATGCGTCTTCGGGATGTTCCGCTGCTTAATCAGGAGCGGGAGCTTCCGAGAATAATAGCGGAAACATATTCTAGTATTGGTCGTGATAGCCTAGGGGCTAGACCACAAAAACCCCAGTTACAGGGTAAAAATAATAAAGATAATGCTAAACAGCAACAACCTGAGGGTTCGAAAAAGCGCTGGGAAAAGAAACAGCAAACACCTAAGAAAGATGGTGGACAGTCTCCTCAACCGGAGACCCCACATAATAAGTATAATCTCAGGAATAGGGATACTTTGAAGACGCCTGATAGATATCAATATACTGATACACGCCAATCTCGTTCCTTTCAGGACTCCTCGGAAAAGAGAAGTGAGAGAGGTGGGCGGTCAGAGCGGAGGACGGAGTACGTGAAACCGAGATAGGATTCACAACGCTCGGCAGAGATTTCTATTAAACAAGAAGAGAAACCGCTGCACCAAAAACAGCAATTTAAAAAGAAGAAAGTGGCAGCAGTCTCGGTTAGACATGCCGCTCAAGAAGAGAGTTCTCTTGACGAACAAGACATGGGCGTTAGCACTGTTAGACAGCGCGGCAGAGGTCACAATAGTTCGCCGGAGTCTTCTAGAGCATCTGGAGGTGAAAGCAACTGATGACTTCATACAAGTCGAGACGGCGGACATGCGAGTCTCTGATCCTGATAGAGTATATGCAGTGACTCTACGATTGGAAGGGGACATTGACCGTATTATAAACGCCATTTTTTGGGACCATGTGGTAAAATCATATGATGTTCTGCTGGCCGAACAGGATTGGCCACCTGACTTTGTTCGCAACTGTCCAGTTGGGGAGGAGGTTATTACACCTTCCTTCTCACCACTTGTTCCGAGAGAACTAGTGGTGTCCTATAGTGAATTATGGGCTCTAGCACAGGCTCCCGCCTTGTATAGAAATAACGTGGGGTGGGACAGACAATCACCTTATCATGTAATTCCGATAAAGGGCGAACCTCAGCCACAACCGCAGTATCCTATCAAATTTGAAGCAAGGGCATCGGTTAGAAAAATTCTTACACAATTGGAATATCAGGGTGTAATTGAGCCCTGTGTCTCGCCGATGAATAATCCCTTATTTCCGGTTGCTAAACCGGACCATTCATATAGGATAGTGGTGGATTATAGACATTTGAATAGTCATACACGCACATATGCAATACAGAATTCACACAGCGCAGCGCTTATGAATAATATAGTGCGTAAAAAATACAAGACAACATTAGATATCTCGAATGGATTTTTCTGCCAGAATATAGTACCCGAGAGTCGGGACTATACCTGTTTCAGTGCGTTTGGCTCTTAGAAAAATTTTTGTCGTTTGCCTCAGGGATATAAGAATAGCCCAGGACTGTTTTCAGCTCGTGTAACTGAAATGCTGCATGAGTTCGACCCTGAAGCGTTATCATATGTTGATGACATATATTTGACAGACGATGAGATTCTGCAACATCTAAGGCGTGTATCGCGCATTGTTGTGGGGTTTGCTGATATTGGCTATAAGTTTAATTTTAAGAAATCAAAGATTGCCTTCCTCAGCGTCATTTTCCTGGGATATGAGTTGTCGAGTGAGGGCAAGAGCTTAGCGCCACATTTTTTGGAGAAATGTGCTTTATTGCAGCCTCCTAATACGGTTCAGAAACTCCAGTCATTGTTGGGGTTTCTGAATTTTGGCAGAACTTACATTCCTGATTATGCGACGCGTGTAAAACCCTTATACGAGTTGATTCGCCCACATTTTTCGAGTAGATTTTGGACGATTGAACATACACACATACTACGAGAATTACAAAGTGATCTCTTAGCAGTTAAACATTTACACACACGGGACAATAAGACACATTTAGTCATCAGGGTGATACCTGGGGCTGTTGGGTTTACTTATGTCACCTTTAATGAGGGGGAGACAGTCCCGATTGCATACAAGTCTCACTTGTATTCTGCTGCAGAACAACGTTTTGCACAGACTGAGAAAATTCTCACGGCAGTTCAGATGGCTGTTATTAAAGAAAGACCGCTGGCCCAGGGTCAACACATCGTTGTCGTTTCCCCGATTCCGGCCTTAGAGGCAGTTACAAAAGCGAGTGTTCCAAATTCGTAAGCTTTACACCCGCGATGGATACAATGGGCTACGTCTTTGACAGCCACTGATGTAGATTATGTATTTGACCCTAAACTGCAGACTCAGGAATTTCTTCAATATGAGATGGAATACCCAGTTCCTGCTGGTACGTTGCCTATTGACCAATATCAAGTGGTCATGTATACCGATGGCTCTGCGAAACCAGCGGTTGGGACTAAACAACAGTATTCTGCTGCATGTGCGGTGGTGAGCGGCATTATGGAGGGGGACGTGTTCTGCCCCCGACATACTTATACTAAAACCTTGGGAGATTGCACGGCACAGCTGGCTGAGCTCAAGGCTCTATTGTTAGCATTGGAGCACGCGGATCCCGCGACTTTAACGTTGCTGGTCTGTGACTCCTACTACTCTGTTCAGTCTTTCAATGAGTATCTACACTATTGGAAGATGAATGGGTTCAGAGATTCTAAAGGCAACACCATTAAACATAAAATGTTGTGGGGTAAGGTTGCGGATCTGAAGGAAACGCTTCCTAGCGTCCATGTTGTGCATACACTTGGACACCAGCGCATTGCAATACACGTTGCTGGGAATACTTTGGCTGATGAAGCCGCGAAATCGGCAGTGGCTGTCGCCACTGTGGCCGCAGTGACTCGTTCGAGTTCCAAACCAGACACAGAGATTTCGGCTGCCATAAAGGCTACGGTTGATGGCACGCCCTTTCCTAAAGGATTTCCTTCAAAATATAGTTAATGCTTGAATGGTGCGCTGAATGCTACTGTTACAATTCCAGGCATTGGTGTACGTGAAATTCCCAATAAAATTGAGAGACCTCGATTGATTTGTGCAGCACATGAGGGGGTGGCTTCTGCACATGCTGGTGTGGCTGCTACGATTTCACTTTTACAGGCTCGTTACTGGTGGCCTGGTCTCTATAAAGAGACGAAGCAATATGTCCTTTGTTGTGACGTTTGTCAACAAATTAAAGCATTGTCGGCTAGACGCCCGCAGCAGACGCCCCTTCTGATTTCAAATAAACCATTACAATGTGTGTACTTGGATCATTGTGGTCCGCTGACACCAGATAGTGCATACAAATATATATTGGTTGCTGTAGATTCGTGCTCCAGATTTGTGTGGGTATGGCCACAACGCTCGGCTGACGCTCGAACTGTTATTAAAGATTTGCGCATCTTTGTCGATACATTTGCAGTTGCGGCTTTTCATTCGGACCAGGGCCCTGCTTTTGCCTCTAAGGCATTCAGGGACACCATGGCTTCGTTGGGGGTCCAACTCCAATTCTCGTCTCCATTTTATCCCGAGGGAAATTCTGTTGTGGAGCGTTTAAATCGCGATTTAAAGCAGTCCTTAACGGCCAGAGTTATAGGTACGGGTCGTGGTTGGCTAGCCCACCTATATGGAGTACAGAGAGCACTTAATAACTTGCCTAGAAGGTCACTGGGGGGTCGTACTTCATATGAGTGCCTGTTTGGAACACAAATGTATGTTCCTGATCTAGATGGTCCTGGTGTGGAGGCGGCAGATACGCCCTTTGACATAAATGATCGTGTCACTGTTTTGCAGGATTTACAACAATTCCATGAAGATAACTCTTCTGCCAGTGCTGCCTCCTCAGGAATTAAGGATGAGCCGGTAACACCTACTGGTTGGATACCCAGGATTGGGGATCTAGTGCGTGAAAAGGTCGCAGTTAAAAAAGAATTTGGTCCTTCTTATCGAGAACCTGTCCCTGTGTTGGGGGTGAGCGGCACGTGAACTGTGATTTTACCGCCGCTGCGAGGGGCCAAAGGAAATCGCTTTGTTTCCATTGATAATGTCAAGTTACAACATATGGCCGATTCTGCACAGCAGACCAAGAGGGACACCCAGTAGTTCCGGAATCCCTCTCACTACTGGGGAAGAAGTCCCGCTGCAGGTGATTTTCACCGACACTGTTTCCTCTCCGAGCTTGGGGAGGGTTGATGATGATCTTGCGATTGTTCCACCGACGGCGATTAATATGCAATCTTGTGATCAAATTGCTGTACGTTCTACTGACGTTTCTGAACATGTGGTTTATAGCGTGCCACGGCGAGAGCCTCCATCTGCTTCTTTCTTCACAGTTGCACCTTTTGCTAGAACTGCTTCTGGCTGCTTCAACGACGCTGATAATGATGTGTCCGGCTCCTCGTCCTCGATGTCTTCTGTCCACGGTCCACGACGGCTGCTGGGTTGGCTTAAACGCACATATTTTGTTTTTCCTTGGAACTATTTTTGGCTGTTTTTGGCCGTGATGACTTTTTTATTATGGTTGGGATTTGTGGTTACTTTTTTTCTGATAATACATGGTCATTTTCTTCCTGATCGGTCTGACATTGAGCACGTGGAGACTGTGTTAAAGCCGCATTTTACGTCTCATATGGTTCGAAGAGACTTGTCCACTGTAAACATTTCTGCGATACCAGTTCCGGATGGAATTGTGTGGGATAAAGTAATGTTTGATATATATGGTCCCACTGAATTGATTCAAATACCGTATGTCCTCAAATTATCAATGAATGATATTGTTATACCTGGCATTGTTTCTGATGATTGGGATGTGAAGACAGTAGATTCTATGCTAACGGATTTGCAATATTATACTGTCTATGACGATGATGATGCTTACCAGTTTAGAGATAATCATGGTGACATGTTTTGTTACAACTATTATGGACACCACTTTATTCATAAAGCTAGTAGCCCTAGGCCCATGTTTAATTATGTGCAATGGGAACATTGCTCGACTCCTCCACAGGGGAGTTCGAAAACGTATTATGATAAATTTGCATATTTTTCTGGGCATGATCAACGTAATGCTAAGTCCTACTATTTTAAAGTTGCACCGTATTCTAATAAGCAAATGTTATTGACCGATACTAAATTACTGCATTCCAATTTGTTTGTATCTAAACTTTCGGTCGAGGGATATGAATACTGGTTTAAAACTGTTGACTTGAAAAGTGTTTGGGGTTCGAAAAATTGGTAAATGCAAGGCAGGGACACGTTATTTAGAGCATGTATTATCCCTGTGCAGATGATTTTCCTCAATGACACAGTACAACAGACTAGCTGTTGGGCTTAGCGACAATTAGGGAGTTGACTTTGCCTAGTATACCTGTCCCTTCTAAATTAAAAAATTGGCAGCACTATGTGAATGCTACTTTTAGTGACTTTACACATTGGGTCCAGAATGGTACGCTTAACACTTCATCGTTACATCCAGGCGGGTGGTTATTATGGCCTGTAGACACTAATATGTGTCATGAACGTTTTGTCACCTCTTCAGGGGGATTCAGGACTAGTAGGGCAGACCCTCGTTATGTCTCAGAACATGCTGATATTATAACTACATACAGTGTGGGGAAGCTTTGTCAGCAATGGTTGAAGTCATCCACGCTGGATGCAGTTAAATCACATCTCACGTTACTGTCTAATGATACTGATTTACAAGATTTTTTATCAGGTCCCAACGTACCACGGAAGAAAAGGTTCTTATACGAGGTTTATAATGAGATTTGGAAGCTTTCACAACAAGAGGCTGCAGCCCGGTTGAGGCAGATTGATCAGGAAAATCTGATGCAGACTTTGTCTGTTGTTGATAATGGCATGCATACCCTTTCTGACCATGTTTACACGATTGACAGCATTGTTTCCTCTGCCATTGACATTATTAAATCGGACATGTCTTCTTTATATCATGGGCAGAGTCAGACGCGGTCCATCATGCAGCTGGGTTGGACTCTTCAGACCTTGAAGGCGGGTCGCGTTCCATGGCAGCACGTTCGTGCCAGAGAGATCTTTATCTCATTTAATTTGACTCGTCAACAACAACTGATGGCTAAAAAGGAAGCGACATATGTTATGTTAAATATTGAGAAATTAGAGAAACTGCCTTTCACGGTAGCTGAGATTCCGTCAGCTGAATGGTTGATACATGGGGTTATTAATTTGCCTATCTCTACTTTGCAATTTACTTCTTGTTTGAAGCACATTCCGTTGGGTAGATATGAACTATTGGGAGACAGTTACATACACGAGGTGTGGGACCTTCCCTTTCAGTACAGATGTGTTAATGGTTTGAAGGAGGTTTTTCTTAGCGGCAGCGAATGCGAAGCTTCTGTCAGCCATTCAATGGTTTGTAAACAGCTGTCCTTGCACGGGGCGTGTTACGCTTCGATTGCTAACTTAGCTTGTTATCTGAAGGGAGTTCCAGTCCCGGTTATTAAAAACACTTTCCAGGTGCTTTCTAACGGCAGTTACATTGTTCTTAACAGCGAACGCTGCTGTGGCCTGCGTGCCGGAATAGTTTACATCGTTGTTGTCAACAAGGCCGTTACGTGCTGCGGGAATGTGTTGTTTCCCCCCACTCAATTTAGGGAGGTAGCGGACATCTGGCCTCATATTGCTACTTCCAAGGTTGATTTCGACAAGTTGAGTCGGCTAAAAGCTTTATTGTTTCAAAAGCATGTGGCCCTTACATCTACTAGCGAGATCTACGCACTTCAAGTGGCAAGGTCATCGGCGGAGATACAGTCCCTTTTGAATACTAACTTTCCAAATCACTTCGGTGAACTTGTGGGACGTATATTTAATGCATCCAGCACTGCTGGTATTGCACATTTTTTCAAAGTCGTTGGTGTTGGTTTTGCCCATACCTTCTCTTCCATATTCGGTTTGATACCTTCGGCTATACATTCTATTTTCGGAAGCATTTTTGGGGGTTTCCCGATTACTTTGGCTTTATTGGCTGGAGTCTTGCTGTTGTTGCTGTTTTTTCGCAATGGCTGTCCCGTCACGACGAGATCCTGTATTGCTGCTCCCGTCAGCGCAGCTGTGTCGTGAACGCATGATGCAGCATTTTGGAGCGACACTCCTGGGACATTTGGAGTGTGACTGGTCTCTGTCATTCAGACCGGTTTTGGATTGTGTGCAACCCGTGTTTTGATGCCTTTGGTGCTCGTTTGAACATGCACTGGCTCTCTGTCTCTCATTGCAGCGCCCTCCAATGGTCGATACTGATCTGTTGATGTTCCCGATTTGGGCTCATTCCCAGACTTGTGTACTACGGATGCGCTTGCTTCGTGAGGCAGTTTATGAGATTCCCTTCCTGGAGGAAGATGGTATTGTCTCTTTCATAGGCCCTGCACGGGGTGCCGCCCTGAATGGTTTTGGGGCTTTGGATCACACCTGCTCCATGGTACTTTGTGGCGTGGATCTTCCGATATTGACATATATCGAAGTGGAGGAACTCCTGCGTTCTATTGTTTCTATCTGACGATTGGATTTTTACGAAATTGACACTATATTGAATTTGGCTTTATGGTCACATGTTACCTAAATTTATGACTTTGTTGTCTTCTCATCTTGTCGAAATAATTGTTTTAGGTGTTGTTTATATTTGGGGCATCCTTTTATATTGTTGGAACCACTTGCTACCGACAAGGGGAGGGTGTAGTGTGGTTAGTTTTACGTATTCATTGCGCTTTAGCTTCAGGCTTTAGGCCTTTGTGCACTTTGCCCTGAATATATTTTATTCATTTGCTGACGGTTTAGAGCCTCTGTGCACTTTGCTCTACATGCTTTTTATTAGGCTTCGTACTGTTATTTTTCAAATAGCCAGTTCTACGGTGTTGTTTTTTATTCATATCACACTGTTTTGCCTACTTCTGCACTGGAGTTCTCCATAACATATTTACTCTGTGCTTCAGTCAAGGATACAGTCTGGTACATTGCCGATAGACGTGGTAGGAGTTTAGACTTGGCATTCCTGCGTAGGAACATTTTGTGATCACGATGACATGTTAGTTATAAAATCACTTCCTTGTCCCAATACACGCAAGAGGGAGATTCCGACCAGGGAACCACAACTAGACGCTGACTGCCTCATTGCAGATGCTGAACCAAGATCACAGGTCTTGCTCAGGTATGAGGGCTGATGTCTCCACAGTGATTCTAATAGGCAAGCTAGAAGCTTAACATGTTGTGCTCTAAATAGAACAAGCAGAGGGAGAGTAGAAACTGTTAGACAATATGATAGCTTTGTTCTTATGTTTTACTCTCTTGGTGACTATTTCAATCCTACTGTGTTGAATCGTTCTGGTTATTGCGGCTCACGCCTTAATATCTAAAATACAGTCGTTTTATTAAAAACATTATATAAAACTTATACTGTCTTTGTCATTTGTATATGAGATCATATTGGAAATAAGAGAGTTGGTTTGGATCTGAGTAACCACGACTTCCCTGAGAAGTTCCAAAGATGTCATGCGCTCGGCTGCCAAATCATTTCTTTCACATGGGAGAAATGAGGCACTGCTAGTTAGCCGGAGCAAAAAACGGATTTAGGGTGACAGAGTTCTTTACACGTGGGTCAGACTCAGTCCCCCACACTGTTATAGATCCTGCTACCTAGAAATCCAGTAGTCTCATTTAGAATAATGAGAGCCCACGCGACAGTTTGTGTTGCCCCTATCCCTATGTGTCCCCATTGCATCCTATTGTAACTATACATTATTTGCACTGTTTTCTAAAACTATACTGCATATTTTTGGTATTGTGTACATATATCTTGTGTATATTTGCTATCGTCATACTGAGGGTACTCACTGAGATACATTGGCATATTGTCATAAAAATAAAGTACCTTTATTTTTAGTATATCTGTGTATTGTGTTTTCTTATGATATTGTGCATATGACACTAGTGGTACTGTAGGAGCTTCACTCGTCTCCTAGTTCAGCCTAAGCTGCTCTGCTAAGCTATCATTATCTATCAGCCTAAGCTGCTAGACACCTCTATACACTAATAAGGGATACCTGGGCCTGGTGCAAGGTGTAAGTACCCCTTGGTACTCACTACAAACCAGTCCAGCCTCCTACATTGGTTGTGCAGCGGTGGGATAAGTACTTTGCAACTACTTACCACTTTTGTCATTGTACTTTTCATAAGAGAAAAATATACAAAACAAGTTCAGTGTATGTACAACTAACCAAAAAGTTTTGCTTTTCTTCTTTCACAAGTGCTGAAAAGTACCTCTAAACTTTCTAAAAAGTTCTTAAAAAGTTGTAAAAGTTTTTTTCTGTCTTTCTAAAAGTTCTGAAAAACTTTTTTCTCACTTTTTCTATCACTTAAACACTTTCTAAAATGTCTGGCACAGGCCAAACTGTTGATCTGTCCAAACTTGCTTATGATCACCTTAGCTAGAAAGGAGCAAGGAGTCTCTGCATAGAAAGAGGTTTAAGTGTAGGGAAGAATCCCTCTAGAGAACTGTTAGTTAATATGCTTGTTGAACAGGATAAGGCCAGAGGTGCCACTTCTGTTGAGAAATTAGCTGATGGTTCCCAATCCGACCCTGGGGCACCCCTAGCAAAAGATTTAGAAAGGAAACTTCCTAGCCTGCCCATTATCAGACAACCTAGCATAGCTGGTACTGATGTAGAGTCACACCATACTGATAGCGTTGTCTCACATCATAGTAAGAGTATTCCTTCTCATCATAGTAGAAGTGATGTTTCTGTTAGCCAAGCTGTTAGGATGCCATCTGTTAGGGGCAGGTCTCCTTCTGTTCATTCTCACCATACTTCTGTTTCAAGGCATGTCCCACCCACCCATCCTGATGACAGAGTGTTAGAAAGGGAGCTCAATAGATTGAGAGTGGAACAAACCAGACTGAAGCTTAAGAAGCAACAGCTGGATTTGGATAGACAGTCCTTAGAAGTGGAAAGAGAAAGACAGAAATTGGGTTTAGAAACCCATGGTGGCAGCAACAGTATTCCCCATAGTCATCCTGCAAAATAGCATGATTCTAGGAATCTGCACAAGATAGTTCCCCCTTATAAGGAGGGGGATGACATTAACAAGTGGTTTGCAGCACTTGAGAGGGCCTGTGTTGTACAGGATGTCCCTCAAAGGCAGTGGGCTGCTATCCTATGGCTATCATTTAGTGGAAAGGGTAGGGATAGGCTCCTTGCTGTGAAAGAAAGTGAAGCCAATGATTTCAAAGTTCTTAAGAATGCATTCCTAGATGGTTATGGCTTAACCACTGAACAGTACAGGATCAAGTTCAGAGAGACCAAAAAGGAGTCTTCACAAGACTGGGTAGACTTTGTTGACCATTCAGTGAAGGCCTTGGAGGGGTGGTTACATGGCAGTAAAGTTACTGATTATGAAAGCCTGTATAACTTAATCTTGAGAGAGCATATTCTTAATAATTGTGTGTCTGATTTGTTGCACCAGTACCTGGTGGACTCTGATCTGACCTCTCCCCAAGAATTGGGAAAGAAGGCAGACAAATGGGTCAGAACAAGGGTGAACAGAAAAGTTCATACAGGGGGTGACAAAGATGGCAAGAAGAAGGATGGTAAGTCTTCTGACAAGGGTGGGGACAAATCTAAAAATGAGTCTTCATCAGGCCCACAAAAACACTCTGGTGGGGGTGGTGGGCCCAAATCCTCTTCAAATCAAAACAAAGAAAAGAAACCATGGTGCTATTTATGTAAAATAAAAGGCCATTGGACAACAGATCCCAGTTGTCCAAAGAAAAGCACCAAGCCTCCTACCACTACAACCCCTGCTGCTACACCTAGTGTCCCTACTAACAGCAGTGGTGGTGGGAGCAAACCTACTAATAGCCAATCCAAGGGAGTAGCTGGGCTCACGTTTGGTAACTTAGTTGGGGTTGGTCTGATTAGGGAGACCACAGAGGCTGTGTTAGTCTCTGAGGGGGCTATTGATTTAGCCACCTTGGTTGCTTGTCTCCTTAACATGGATAAGTACAAGCAATTACCCCTAATAAATGGTGTTGAAGTTCAGGCCTACAGGGACACAGGTGCCAGTGTTACAATGGTAATAGAGAAACTGGTCCACCCTGAACAACACCTACTTGGTCACCAGTACCAAGTAATCGATGCTCATAACAACACCCTTAGCCACCCCATGGCTGTTGTGAATCTCAACTGGGGGGGGGTTTACTGGCCCAAAGAAAGTTGTGGTTGCCTCAGATTTACCTGTAGACTGTCTATTAGGAAATGATTTAGAGACATCAGCTTGGGCAGAAGTGGAGTTGGAGGCTCATGCAGCAATGCTGGGCATTCCAGGGCATATTTTTGCTTTGACCAGGGCTCAGGCCAAAAAGCAAAAAGGACAGGGTGACTTGGATCCTGGAAGAATGGACCAAGTGCTCCCTAAAGCTAGGGCTAGTAGAAGTAAATCAATACCTACTATCCCTCCCTCTACAGTGGATTATACTTCTGAGGAAGAAGAATTTCCACCCTGTGCAGAACCTACACCAGAGGAGCTGGAAGCAGACACTGCTGAGCTTTTGGGTGAAGGGGGGCCTGCCAGGGAGGAGCTGAGTGTGGCACAGCATACCTGTCCCACACTAGAGGGTCTAAGGCAGCAAGCTGTCAAACAAGCAAATGGGGATGTCAGTGACTCTCAGAGAGTTTATTGGGAGGACAACCTCTTGTACACTGAAGCAAGGGATCCAAAACCTGGAGCTGCCAGGAGATTGGTGATTCCTCAGGAGTACAGAAAGTTCCTCCTAACTCTAGCTCACGACATTCCCTTAGCTGGACATTTGGGGCAAATGAAAACTTGGGACAGGCTTGTTCCCTTGTTTCATTGGCCTAGAATGTCAGAGGACACAAAATAATTTTGTAAGTCCTGTGAAATCTGTCAAGCCAGTGGCAAGACAGGTGGCACTCCAAAGGCACCCCTTATTCCACTGCCTGTGGTTGGGGTTCCCTTTGAAAGGGTAGGGGTTGACATAGTTGGCCCCCTTGACCCTCCTACTGCTTCAGGCAATAGGTTTATCTTGGTGGTAGTGGACCATGCCACCAGATATCCTGAAGCAATTCCTCTAAGGACCACTACAGCTCCTGCAGTGGCAAAGGCCCTCCTGGGAATCTTTTCCAGAGTGGGCTTCCCAGAAGAGGTGGTATCAGACAGGGGAAGCAATTTCATGTCTGCTTACTTAAAGGCCATGTGGAAGGAGTGTGGTGTGACATACAAGTTCAACACACCCTATCATCCACAAACAAATGGACTGGTGGAGAGATTTAACAAAACTCTCAAAGGCATGATTATCGGACTCCGTGAAAAACTCCGCAGGAGGTGGGATATCCTGTTACCTTGCCTCCTTTTTGCTTACAGGGAGGTACCCCAGAAAGGAGTGGGCTTCAGCCCCTTTGAACTCCTATTTGGTCACCCTGTGAGAGGTCCTCTAACACTTGTTAAGGAGGGTTGGGAACAGCCTTTAAAAGCTCCAAAGCAAGACATAGTGGACTATGTACTTGGCCTCAGATCAAGGATGGCTGAGTACATGAAAAAGGCCAGTAAAAACCTTCAGGCCAGCCAAGAGCTCCAAAAGCAATGGCATGACCAGAAGGCTGTTTTGGTTCAGTACCAACCAGGGCAGAAAGTGTGGGTCTTGGAGCCTGTGGCCCCAAGAGCACTCCAAGATAAATGGAATGGACCCCACATAATTGTTGAAAAGAAGGGTGAAGTCACCTACTTAGTTGACTTAGGCACTGCCAGGAGGCCCCTTAGGGTGCTCCATGTCAATCACCTGAAACCCTACTATGACAGGGCTGATCTCACCCTGCTCATGGCAACTGATGGGGGACAGGAAGAAGAGAGTGACCCTCTCCCTGATCTCTTCTCTTCCACAGAACAAGATGCTCTAGTGGAAGGTGTAGTACTGGCAGATTGTCTTACTGCTGAGCAGAAAGACCACTGCATAAATCTCCTGGGTCAGTTTTCTGAACTCTTCTCTACTGTGCCAGGTACCACTTCTTGGTGTGAGCACACTATAGATACTGGAGACAGCTTGCCTGTCAAAAGTAAAATCTATAGTCAGCCTGACCATGTCAGAGACTGCAGAAAGCAAGAGGTGCAGAAAATGCTTGAACTAGGAGTGGTTGAGCACTCTGAAAGTCCATGGGCCTCTCCTGTGGTACTTGTACCAAAACCTCATTCCAAGGATGGAAAGAAGGAAATGCGGTTTTGTGTAGACTACAGAGGTCTCAACCAGGTAACCTAAACTGATGCTCACCCTATGCCCAGGGCAGATGAGCTCATAGATACACTGGCATCTGCCAAGTATCTAAGCACTTTTGATTTGACTGCAGGGTATTGGCAGATCAAATTATCAGAAGATGCAAAAGCAAAAACTGCATTTTCAACCATTGGAGGCCATTACCAATTCACAGTAATGCCTTTTGGATTGAAAAATTCACCTGCCACTTTTCAGAGGTTGGTGAAAACAGTCCTGCAAGGGCTGGAAGCTTTTAGTGCAGCATATCTAGATGATATAGCTGTCTTTAGCTCCAACTGGGATGATCACCTGGTCCACCTATGGAACGTTTTAGAGGCCCTGCAAAAGGCAGGCCTCACTATCAAGGCTTCAAAGTGCCAGATAGGGCAGGGGAAAGTGGTTTATCTCGGACACCTGGTTGGTGGAGAACAGATTGCACCACTTCAGGGGAAAATCCAAACTATTATAGATTGGGTTCCCCCTACTACTCAGACTCAGGTGAGAGCCTTTTTTTGGCCTCACTGGGTACTATAGGAGGTTCATAAAGAACTATGGCTCCATTGCAGCCCTCTTAATGACCTCACTTCAAAGAAAATGCCTAAGAAGGTATTATGGACAGCAAACTGTCAGAAAGCTTTTAAGGAGCTGAAGCAGGCCATGTGCTCTGCACCTGTCCTGAAAAGCCCCTGTTACTCCAAGAAATTCATTGTCCAAACTGATGCATCTGAATTAGGGGTAGGGGAAGTCTTATCACAACTTAATTCTGAGGGCCAGGATCAACCTGTTGCTTTTATCAGCAGGAGGTTGACCCCTAGAGAAAAGCGTTGGTCTGCCATAGAGAGGGAGGCCTTTGCTGTGGTCTGGGCACTGAAGAAGTTGAGGCCATACCTGTTTGGCACTCACTTCATTGTTCAGACAGACCACAAACCTCTACTTTGGCTAAAACAAATGAAAGGTGAAAATCCTAAATTGTTGAGGTGGTCCATATCCCTACAGGGAATGGACTATACAGTGGAACATAGACCTGGGAGTACCCACCCCAATGCAGATGGACTCTCCAGATATTTCCACTTAGACAATGAAGACCCATCAGGTAATGACTAGTCTTATTGTCCTTCGTTTGGGGGGGGTTGTGTAGGAAAGTACCATCTTGCCTGGCATGTTACCCCCATTTTTCACTGTATATATGTTGTTTTAGTTGTATGTGTCACTGGGACCCTGCCAGTCAGGGCCCCAGTGCTCATAAGTGTGCCCTGAATGTGTTACCTGTGTTATGACTAACTGTCTCACTGAGGCTCTGCTATCCAGAACCTCAGTGGTTATGCTCTCTCATTTCTTTCCAAATTGTCACTAACAGGCTAGTGACCAATTTCACCAATTTACATTGGCACACTGGAACACCCTTATAATTCCCGAGTATATGGTACTGAGGTACCCAGGGTATTGGGGTTCCAGGAGATCCCTATGGGCTGCAGCATTTCTTTTGCCACCCATAGGGAGCTCTGACAATTCTTACACAGGCCTGCCACTGCAGCCTGAGTGAAATAACGTCCACGTTATTTCACAGCCATTTACCACTGCACTTAAGTAACTTATAAGTCACCTATATGTCTAACCTTTACCTGGTAAAGGTTAGGTGCAAAGTTACTTAGTGTGTGGGCACCCTGGCACTAGCCAAGGTGCCCCCACATTGTTCAGGGCAAATTCCCCGTACTTTGTGAGTGCGGGGACACCATTACACGTGTGCACTACACATAGGTCACTACCTATGTGTAGCTTCACAATGGTAACTCCGAATATGGCCATGTAACATGTCTATGATCATGGAATTGCCCCCTCTATGCCATCCTGGCATTGTTGGCACAATCCCATGATCCCACGGGTCTGTAACACAGACCCGGGTACTGCCAAACTGCCTTTTCAGGGGTTTCACTGCAGCTACTGCTGCTGCCAACCCCTCAGACAGGTTTCTGCCCTCCTGGGGTCCAGCCAGGCTTGGCCCAGGATGGCAGAACAAAGGACTTCCTCAGAGAGAGGGTGTTACACCCTCTCCCTTTGGAAAAAGGTGTTAAGGCAGGGGAGGAGTAGCCTCCCCTAGCCTCTGGAAATGCTTTCATGGGCACATATGGTGCCCATTTCTGCATAAGCCAGTCTACACCGGTTCAGGGACCCCTCAGCCCTGCTCTGGCGCGAAACTGGACAAATGAAAGGGGAGTGACCAGAGCTCCTCCAGTGTGCTCCAGACCTCTGCCATCTTGGAAACAGAGGTGCTGCTGGCACACTGGACTGCTTTGAGTGGCCAGGGCCAGCAGGTGACGTCAGAGACTCCTTCTGATAGGCTCCTGCAGGTGTTGCTAGCCTATCCTCTCTCCTAAGTAGCCAAAGCCTCTTTTCTGGCTATTTAGGGTCTCTGCTTTGGGGAATTCCTTAGATAACGAATGCAAGAGCTCATCAGAGTTCCTCTGCATCTCTCTCTTCACCTTCTGCCAAGGAATCGACTGCTGACCGCGCTGGAAGCCTGCAAAACTGCAACAAAGTAGCGAAGACGACTACTGCAACTCTGTAACGCTGATCCTGCCGCCTTCTCAACTGTTTTCCTGGTGGTGCATGCTGTGGGGGTAGTCTGCCTCCTCTCTGCACTAGAAGCTCCGAAGAAATCTCCCGTGGGTCGACGGAATCGTCCCCCTGCAACCGCAGGCACCAAAGAACTGCATCACCGGTCCCCTGGGTCTCCTCTCAGCACGACGAGCGAGGTCCCTTGAATCCAGCAACTCTGTCCAAGTGACTCCCACAGTCCAGTGACTCTTCAGTCCAAGTTTGGTGGAGGTAAGTCTTTGAAAACTGCAGTGTGCCCACATATAATGCCTGCAGAACGCAAGCTTTAATTGAATACATCTTGTTCAAGATCACTGACTGGGCCAGGTTTGAAAACATGAAGTTGCAATGGAAACTGGAAAGCGATCACAACCTCCTCAGTCTCAAACAAATGCAAGAGTTAAGAAATACCTGGGATATCAACAGCTGACCTTCAACAACAGATACTGAAGGGACCAGTGGATATAGAAATAATTCCACTATATGACCTATTGTTGAAATCAGTAACCCCAATAGTCTTGAGAACATATATGTTTAAAAAATCCCAGATAACAAAAAACATATGCAGGGTGATTTGATGAAGAATGAAAAGCAGTGAAAACCGAATTGCAATTTGCCTTGGGTAGTGAATTTTCTAGACAGGTAATAAGGGCTGCAAGAGGAAGCTATAAAGCCCTAACAAAGAAGAAGAAAACTTAATTATCAACCAGAAAGCAGAAGGAGTTAGAACTTGCCACCCTGGAGAAGGGCACACACACCTTTTGAAGGAAGATTGAAGAAGAGCTTGGAGTAAGGAAAAACTTCCTGGAATCAAACATCACAGAAGCAGCATGGATAACACACTTTAATATAAACTTTAATCTCAAAGTGACCCCCGCAGAAGATACACCGCTCCTGACCACCACTCCAACTAATGAATGAAAATCTCTCCCACTAACAAGTGTCAATCTCTTAGATGCTTTCTCAAAAGACAAAGTGAAGGGAGTAATACAGGAACTCCCTAAGGGAAAAAGCACAAGGACTCAACATGATTCCCTCAGTGTTTTTTCTTGCTGATGTTGACTGTTGGGTTGAAATACTTGCAAGAGTTTTTGAGGAGATTTTAATGACTAATAACTGCCTCCATGCCATTATAAGAAGGAACACAAAGACAATCAAAAATCCTTCAGGTCAATAAGTTTGATCAATAACAAAAGTACACTGTTCCTAACTCTAGGGTGAACAGTTAAAGTTTAGGAGCTAAAAACCCTCACACACCCGAAAGGGTGTCGTGCTTCATCATCGGGAAGCTCCTCGTCAGACCGGCTGGTGCAATGTCTGACGGGCTCCCCTTTCGGGGGCTCTTTGCCGGAGATCTTTTTGATATGTGGTGGCTGCCGTTGATTTATGAAGGTCAGACACTCTGAATGGCAGGAGAGTGATCAAATTAAGATTGATTAGAAACCCCTGAACTTGTTCTGTTTTAATATCTATCCAGAGGGGTTACGATCAAGATTAAAAACATAATAAAGTGGGGAATGAGAATGATGCTCAACCACTTTAGAAAGCCTGGAGTACTGGGAAATTGTCACCTGTCCCCTAGGGTATGGTCAACATGTTTCGCGTAATATTGGTCGTGAAAGATCCTCTAACGCTTCATCAGGACCTACAGCAAACTAGACTTCTCCTGGCTGTGTACAAAAGAAAACACTATCTAATTACGTGTATGAGAGATAAATAGCAGTCACTTACAGCATTTCTGTGAACTGTCTCGTAAACAAAAAGGTCGCCCTAGAAAACAAAGGATATAATGCAAACAATTCTGAGAGCACGGTTGTATGACCTTCACCCCCAATGTGAATCTGTGCATCAAGTGGTGTCAAACACATAAAAGAACATTTGCTTACCCGCCCTCTGCTTTTGGGGGGCCCCTTAGGGAGTAGCACGATCCAGCCTATAGCTTCTGGCAGGGGTGAAATGTGGTTAGCACATTGAGAAACATTTAAAACTTGAATAGGGGACAAAATATGCAGTAGAGTAACCCCTATAACAAAAGGTATTGATGCCGGAATAAGTCAACATGCTAAGCACCATTAAATAACATGATCCTGACATCATCATTTGTAATCAATCTAATATCTGTAGAAATAGCCGTATGTAAAAATTCCTCCTTATCTTTAACAAATGTCTGGTAGAGTAACTGTATCACCAAGTTAATAATACTGATAGATCTTAAATCAAAGCATATTTCCAACCAACCGTCATTAAAGATGAAGCAGTCCCATTCAATGGAGGTATATTCAGCATAGTGAAAAATTGCAGAGCTAGTCTCTGTCGAACGCTCTCCTTGAAGTACGATTCCCCACACTTACTTTTATATAGGCGTCCTCAATTCGAGACACCTACCCACAGTCGTGCTCGCCCTGAAGACAGAGAGCCGGTGCTCGATCGGCACATTTTAAACGCGGTATGGAAGCTAATTGCTTCCGCGTTTCGACGGCGTGGCTTCATAAAAATGAAAAACGGACTTGATGAAGCTCGAATGATTAGCAAAACATCAAATAGTTCACTGCCAGTGTGTCGGCCATCTTAGAAAGGGGTTTGGACGGCTCCTCTCTGGTTAGAATTGGAGAGTACAAACAAAGAACGCTTGGTAAAATATTTATTGTGTCAAACGTCAAAAATGAGTTAATTTAAAAATGATACATTGCCAGCATATGAGATAATGGCACCAGATAAAAAGTGGTGTATCAGGCAAGTTATAGACTAGCGATAAAGGAAGGAGATTCATTGCTATTTTAGTTTAAAAAACCAGGAAGTTCGTAAAAATACCCATCGTTGGGGGTCATAAAAATGGTTATAGGTGGATTCGCCTCATTTAGTACAAACGAATCAGTGATCCATGCTCTTAACGAGACAAAGATACCCAGGGGATGTCATCATTCAACCCAATGATGTTAGTATGTAATTTAAACACCCAGCGTTGTTCAAGTCTGAACAATGATTGGGAGGAGTCGTTGATAAACTTGGGGGATTCCAACACTACCCAGCGCAAATCGTCTGGATGGTGGGGTTTCTCAAGAAAGTGGGCACATAATTTAGTAGTTATTCGGCCACATCTGATGTTACTTCTATGTTCATTGATCCTTATCTTGACAGGTCTGGTGGTCATTCCTATATATCGTAGGCCGCATGGACATGTTATCATGTACACACAATTTTTTGTATTGCAATTAGTATGTTTTATCAGGTTCCATCGGCCGATGGGTACCAGATCAAGTGTCTTAGTGTGGTGTGTCAAAGGACAGACGTTGCATTGTCCACATGGATAATGTCCTGATACTGGAGGAAGATTCCAGAGTGTTGTCTGGGTCTGGGTGGTATTCCTAGGGCGAGTATGAATTATCAAGTCCTTGATATTCTGTGATCGTTTAAAGGCAAAGAGTGGTCTAGGAATATTACAGCCACTACTGCCAAGTATTGACCATCTTTTCAAAATAAATCTCTTGATTTTATTGGACAGAGGGGTGAAGGTAGTCACACATGTCATTGATTTGTTGGTATCCCTGGTGTTAGGTTCGAGTAAAGCCTCACGATTATTATTCCTTGCTCTTTTCCGGGCTCGATTGATGATTTCCCGGGGGTAATTACATGCCAATAATTTGGTTTGAAGGTCATTAGCCTGTGTATTGTAGGTGTGTGTTGAACTACAATTACGTCTTAGTCGCAAGAATTGGCCAAATGGTAAGTTATCACGTAATGATTTTGGATGATGGCTGTCGTATGTCAGGAGGCTGTTACGGTCCGTTGGTTTTTGGTATGTACTCGTAGTTAGTTTGCCATTCTGGATAGTGATTAGTAAATCCAAAAAGCTAATCTCAGTGGTTGACATTGTCGATGTAAATCTCAAGAAAGGGTTGAGTGTATTAACCCATTCTGTAAAAGTTGAAACAGTCTCTAGGGGACCATGCCATACAATCAAAATGTCGTCGATGTAGCGTCGCCATAGTTTGATGTTGGCAAAAAACGGGTTTGTAGGTGGCAAAATAAATTGTTTCTCAAAGTTGTACATGTATAAACATGCCAAGCTGGGAGCAAAGGTGCTACCCATGCATGTACCTCTTATCTGATGGTAAAAATCGTCTTCAAACTGGAAAAAATTCTCAGTCATTGCTAGATTAGCACATTGCATGATAAAAGAGACTGGTGATGTAAGATTTTCACTATTTGCTAGAAGTGTAGTTTCAACTACCCGTAAGGTCGCATCCTGTGGGATGTTTGTATACAGTGCTTCCACATCCAAGGTAATCAAACCGTGGACATAGACCGTGTCATTAATCAAGTCGATCAAATTTAATACATCCTTGGTATCCTGTATATAAGTTGATGATTTTTTAACCAAAGGCTGTAGGAAATGATCGCAAAATATAGACAGTGGTTCTAATAGAGACCCAATGCCTGACACTATTGGTCGTCCCGGTGGTGGTGAAGTGCCTTTATGAATCTTAGGAAGGCAATAAAAGTATGGGACCTTAGGGTGAAGAGTATCCAGAAAGGCTGCTTCTTTGGGAGAAATCCATGTATTATTGGTTGCTTCAAGAATCATAGACTTGATCTGTGATTGTAATCTAGGGGTAGGGTCCCTAGAGATCTTGGCATAGTAAGTATCATCACTTAGTAGTCGTAAGCACTCATGTCGATAGTCTCCAGAGTTCATTATCACTATTGCCCCTCCCTTATCAGCCTGTTTGATGACGATGGTTGTATCTTCACTCAATGTCTTTAAGGCTTGTCGTTCAATTGTAGGGATATTAATAAAAGGGCACTTGGGGTGTATTGTAGCTATGTCTGCTAGGACCGCTTTCTCAAAGGCTAACACCTCACAAGGAATAGTAGTAGATGGTGGGGTGAATGTGGATTTTGGCCTAAGTCCCGAATCAGTCTGAATATTGTCAGATGGTGTATCTGAAAAGTAAAAGTGTAATCTAATTTTACGGAATAATTGTGATAGTTCACAGTTCAACCTAAAAAGGTCTTCAGTCGGTGTGGGGACAAAGCCAAGACCTCGATTGAGCACCCTGGTTTCTGTCGCAGAGAGTTGTTTAGTAGAAAGATTTACTACTAGGTTCTCGCCGGTTGATTTTTCCCCTGGCTTCTGGTGATCATCTGGGGTTCTTCTGTGGCCCATTGAACACGCCTGCCTCTGCCTCTTCTCCTGCCTCTCCCTCTGCCCCGGCCTCTGCCTAAAAAAGGATTGAATGGCATAAAGGGGCGGGGTTGGTAGAAGGGGTAGGGAGGTTGCCAGGGTACATGATGGTTGACAGGGTAAGGAGAATAATTGTAGAATGGTGGAGTGGGTGAGTTATCATCCGTACTCCATCCATCAGAAGAAGAACTGTTGCTGGTTTTGCGTGGTTTTTTGTAAGAGGATTGGGAATCGTCTGATGAACGTGACTGGCCATCTGTCTCAAAATCCTCAAGGGTATAGGGATAGATTTTATCCCGACTAAATCTGGAGATATCTTTTTGGAGTTTGGTAATCTTTTGATTTGTTAGGAAAATTTTTGTTTCGTTTAGTTCAGTGTTAATCTCGGCTAGCCGGGTCTTAAATGCTGCCAGGGTGACGGTGGTTCTTAATGTACCTTCTAAGGAGTTGATCTGGATGGTAATAGAGTCTGCCAACCGTCTGGAAGTATTGATGATAAGTACTAACCAGTCTCTGGTGCATTTCCACGCTATCTGTGCCCAGTCTTTCCTAAATGCAAGATCTTGCAGGAAAATCCTGGGTATGTTAGACACTAAAAGGCCATTGGGAGCGATGTTAGCTCTTAGATATTCGGTCATTATAGTCCCGTGCATAACAGTTTTTATAAGATCACGCTTCAAGGTGGACAATTTGTCCCAGTCTTCTTTTAGACTACCCGTTGGAGCTGACCCGTCATTAGTTAGAATTGACGGCGTTTGCAGGATTGCTGCAACCATTTCATCGTCAAAACTCAAACCCTGGAAAGTATCCATAGTGTCGAAGACACTGGGTGAGTATTAATAGCTAATCCCACAGTAGAAACTGTGCAGAAATATCAACAAAAAGAGGGATCGGGAGGATTAAAGGTCCAGTGTACATACTCCCAATACGTGCAATCAATAACAAAAGTACACTGTTCCTAACTCTAGGGTGCAAGTTTGATCAACACAGCTTGCAAAATCCTTTCTAAATTGATTCTGAAGGCACTCAATGAGTGAGTCACTAATGGGAACACTCTGATACAAGGTTTCAGAGAAGGACTATTGATGATAGACAAGATTTTCTTTTTTCTACATACATATAATTCATAAATTTAACACAGCAACAAAAATGCCCTGATAAATGGCATTTCTAGATTTCCCATCAACTTTTGATTTGGTTTCAAGAAATTGTCTCTGAGAAAAGCTGAACACTATGGGCATTGATCTTGAATAATTATCTTTAATTCAACTATTGTACATGGGAACATCTCCCAGGAGAGATGTAATCAAACAGGGCACATCATAAAAAAATATATACCAGCGGAGGGTCAAGCAAGACTGCCTTTTGGCTCAACTGGTGTTTTCCTTCTATATGAATGATTTCTGTCATGAACTTCTAAAAGCCTCGCATGACATTTCAATAATAAATGGTTTCAAGTTCTGGAGTACAAGACCTAGGCACTTTCCCACTGAAGTGGGTTGCTTATGTGCCCCAGCGCTACAAAGATTGGATAGATGGGCCTGGGAGACCCACTAGCCAGGTTGGAGGAACTTTCGGGCCACACGTTGATGGACTAGACCATAATTGAGGTGGACGTCCATGAACCACTAATCCTTGGGGACCCTGTGACACTTCTCCATCTCCTAATACCTTTCTGGGAGCACCTTAATAGGTATTCATGATTTACTAGACAACTACTGCTGGGCAGCAGTTTCTTTTTGTTATATGTTGTACTGGCTTCTCTCTTCCACTGCTTTGCATGTGTTAGGAATGGGAGTGGCACTGTAATTTACACTGATAGCAAACTGTTGATCATTGCTTTCTGATGGATACAACTACCTGTGGATTCCTCACCTAATGAATACTCCCATGGCGCCAGCATTCAACGGAAATCTTCTTCCTAGCTTCTGCACGTCGACGAGGACGTCACATTGGCCCACGCGACGCCGTCTGACGTCATACAGGCAATAAGAGGTCCTCGCTGACGTGCCGACGTCAGTTCCCTTTTTTCCGTGCATTCGAAACGGTTATCTTCGGGGAGCTACTGTTACTTTCATAGTTACAGTGTATTTTCTGCTGCGTGGATTTTCTCAGCGGTAATAATGTCTCAGAGGAAGTCGGGTTTCAAGCCCTGTTGAGACTGTTTATGGTGCTTAAGCTCCGACCACGACGTCACTACATGTGATTCATGTCAGCACATGAATCCGAAGGCCCTGAAAGAACGTGAGGCTAAACTATTCATGGCGAAGTCGAAGAGGAAACATCATAAGAAGTCTTCTTTGCCAAGGTCTCATCGGCGTCATCAAGACTCCCGGCGCCGTAGGGATTCACGGCGCCATTCCAGCAAGGAGTCTCGTTCGAGGTCGCCTTCGGCTCGGCGTCGGAAGACTTGGGAGGTCAGTCCCACGGTCACGCCACATCCATCGACGCCGTTGCCTTCTCCGGCGTCACCGACTTCGCCTGGACAGGCGTCTGTGATTGAGGTGACGCAGCCTCAGGCGTTTTCTCCGGCGTCACAGACGTCGAGGCTGGCGTCGGGGTCGCCTTCGATCCAGACACCCCAGTACCCGGCTTTTCCCGCCCCTGGAGCTGATAATACCGCATTTCTAAATGCGATGTATACCATCTTTCAGCAGATGGCGCCAGGCGGTGCTCCGGCTGGTCCTTCGGGGCCGTTGGCCTTTTCTTTGGGTGGTCCTGCGCCTTTACGGCCGGCACCCTTTATGCCCTTTCTCCCTTTGGGGAATGTGGGCTCGGCACCGGTGTCAGCGCCGGTGGCCGCTCCGGTGGCTCCAGAGGTTTTGGCCCCGTAGGTTTCCATCCCGTCGACTTCAGGATTTCGTCCTGTGACTCCGGCAGGTCCATCGGAGTCTCCAAGACGTGACTTTCTTTGTCCAGCTCCTACCTCGGCGCCGAAGCTGCCTGTGGCCATGTTGACTCCGCGTATTGAGGAAAGACTGCACTCGAGTAGGCATGCTCTTCGCCTGTTGGAAGAGCAAGAATACCAACGAGTCTTGGAGGAAGGAGAGGTTGAGGACTCTGGTGATGGACTCCATGGTCTGGATACAGCCAGTGGGCTGGATACTTCCCCTGAGTGGGACCTATCATCTCCAGGGGAGTATACGGAGGAGGCTGCTACCTTTCACGCTGTGGTTAAAAAGGCAGCTAACTTTCTGGACCTGCCTTTGCCGGTGGCAGAGGCGAAGCAGAATTTGCTGACTGAAGTACTGCATCCGGCCTCTACTGCAGCGGAGCCTCTTTTGCCATTCAATGAGGCTTTGCTTGATCCGTTGTTAGAGGTGTGGAAGAAGCCAGTATCTTCCTCGGCTGTTCATAGGGCTGTGGCCAGGAGATATCGGGCTGCGCCATCTGACCCTGGCTTTCTGTCTAGACACCCTACACCGGAGAGCTTGGTGGTACAAGCCTCCTGTTCTTCTAGGTCAGCGCCTGGGTCTTTCCCGACGGTACCAGGGGACAGGGACTCCAAAAAGTTGGATGCACAATCCAAGAAGATATTTTCGTCTGGCAGTATGGCGTTGAAGGCCACCAACGCGACTTGCATTCTGGGGAGATACATCCATGCTCTTATGGACGACATATCATCTTCATTTACGGAGCTTCCCCAGGGTCTTTTGAACATTGTTTTGGATGCCCAAGCTGCCGCGACCCAGATTATCCAGTCTGGGCTGGACATGACCGACTCAGTGGCTAGGGCGATGGGTATGGCTGTGGTGGCGAGGAGACAGGCTTGGCTCCGCAACTCAGGGTTCTCTGCGGACGTGCAGTCGACCCTGTTGGACCTCCCATTTGATGGGGACAAACTGTTTGGAGCCAAGGCTGACTCGGCCTTGGAAAGGTTTAAAGAAAGCAGAGTCACAGCCAGATCATTAGGGCTGCAGGCCCCTTCTTCTGCCTCCTCCAGATTCTTCAGGAGGTTTCGTGGATTTAGACGTGGCTCTTCCTCCTCTTCCTTTCGGGGGAGATTCCAGCAACCCACCTCTTCCCTCCCCTATAGGTCATTTAGAGGGAGGGGTAGGGCCCGCACCAGGGGAGCCTCTCAGCAGCACTCTGCCTCTTCCTCGTCCTCTGGAGGGGTGCAGCAGGGAAAGCAGCCTTAGGCTTCCACCATTTCCCACTCACTCCTCTCCTGTAGGGGGAAGGTTACGGCATTTTCTCCACAAGTGGGAGACTATTACATCGGACACTTGGGTTATCAGCATTGTGGGAAAAGGCTACACCCTTCCTTTTCGGGAGTTTCCGCCCCCCATCCCGCCCGCCCATCTTATTGTTCAGAAGAACACCTCCTGTTGTTAGAACAGGAGGTTCAAGTCCTCCTTTCAAAAGGCGCTGTGGAGTTGGTCCCAGAGCAGGAAAGGGGTCGAGGTTGTTACTCAAGGTACTTCCTGATTCCCAAGAAGGATGGTCGGTTGAGACCAATCCTGGACCTGAGGATTTTGAATTGGTTCCTCAAACAGGAAAAGTTCAAGATGCTGACCCTAGCTCAGGTGCTTTTGGCGTTGAACAAGGGAGATTGGATGGTGTCTGTCGACTTGCAGGATGCTTACTTTCATATCCCGATACTCAAGTCGCACAGGAAGTATCTCCGGTTTGTGGTGGGGTCGCAGCACTATCAGTTTGCGGTCCTCCCGTTTGGTCTTACTTCAGCACCTCGAGTCTTCACGAAGGTGATGTCGGTGGTTGCGGCAGAGCTCAGAAGGAAGGGGATAGCAGTATTCCCTTACTTGGACGACTGGTTGATCAAAGCCAAGTCCCCGGAGCTTGTGCTGCATCATCTGCAGTTGACAACTCAGTTGTTGTTCGACCTGGGCTTTTCGGTGAACGTGCCCAAATCTCGCCTGGAGCCCTCTCAGCACCTCCTGTTCATAGGGGCAGTACTGGATACAACATTGAATCGAGCCTTTCCTCCGCCTCAGCGGGTTCAAGATATTCAGGAGTTGGTTCCAATGTTTCGAAATGGAGCGGTAGTTCCAGTCCTCAAGGTCCTTCGTCTGCTCGGTCTGTTTGCCTCCTGCATACTGTTGGTCACGCATGCTCACTGGCACATGAGGGCTCTTCAGTGGTGCCTCCGAAGGTAGTGGTCTCAACACAAAGGAGATCTAGAAGGTGCTGTCAAGATCTCCAGAGATGCTGCTGTGGACTTGAAGTGGTGGATTGCGGGCAACAATCTTTCACAGGGAAAGCCGTTCGCGCAGTCACCACCGGTGACCACGGTCATAACGGATGCTTCCACTCTAGGGTGGGGAGCTCATCTGGGGGATCTGGAGATCAAAGGGCTTTGGTCTCCAGAGGAACAGATTTTTCATATCAATCTGTTGGAGTTGCGGGCTGTACGTCTGGCTCTCAAGGCCTTCCTCCCATCCCTTCGCGGTCAGTCGGTACAGGTCCTGACGGACAACACTACCGCGATGTGGTACATAAACAAACAGGGAGGAGTAGGGTCGTACCTTCTCTGCAGAGAAGCTCTTCGACCATGGTCCTGGGCAGAGGACCATCAGATTTGCTTAGCAGCAAATCATCTGGCCGGGGTCTTGAATGTACGTGCGGACAGTCTCAGTCGCCTTTTCTCGGCCGACCACGAGTGGCGTCTCCATCCAGATCAAGCCCGTCTAATCTTCCAGATGTGGGGGTTTCCTCGGATAGATCTGTTTGCCACTCTAGAGAACGCGCACTGCCCGTTATACTGCAGCCTCCAGTATCCGGTGCAGGGAGCGTTGGGGGGCGCGTTTCAGATAACCTGGTGCGACCAGTTCCTTTACGCGTTTCCCCCCATACCCTTGATTCCTCGAGTGTTAAGGAAGATTCGCCAAGACCCGGCCCAAGTCATTTTAATAGCTCCGGATTGGCCAAGGAGGGTGTGGTACTCCGACCTTCTCCAACTCTCGCTGTGCCCTCCGCTCCGTCTCCCTCTCAGGGCAGACCTCCTCTCGCAGTCGCAGGGGTAGGTTTTGCACCCCAACCTCCAGAGTCTGCACCTACATGCCTGGAGATTGAACGGGGCAACCTGAGTTCCTTCTCTCTCCCGCCTGATGTAGTGGATGTTATATTAGCGGCCAGGCGACACTCCACTAAATCTATCTACGCTAATAGGTGGTCTAAATTTGTTATGTGGTGTGGAGAGAGACAGATTGATCCCTTACATGCTCATCTGTCAGATATTTTGTCTTTTGCTTTGTCACTAGCGCAGAAAGGTTGTGCAGTGGCTACTATTAAAGGTTACTTGTCTGCCTTGTCAGCCTTCATTTGCCTTCCAGACCAACCATCATTATTTAAATCCCCTGTTGTTCTTAGATTCTTGAAAGGTCTTCTAAATAAATATCCTCCAAAACCATTCGTTATGCCTCAATTGGATTTTTGCTTGGTCCTGACTTTCCTTATGGGGTCCCCTTTTGAGTCTATGCATTCTTGCCCCTTAAGGTACTTAGTTATTAAAACAGTCTTCTTAGTGGCTATAACATCTGCAAGCAGAGTGAGTGAGTTGCAGGCCTTATCGGTAAAACCCCCTTATACAAACTTTTATGAGGATAAGGTGGTGTTGAGGACCAAGTCTGCTTTTCTCCCGAAGGTTGTTTCACCCTACCATTTGGCTCAGACAGTTACTTTGTCCACGTTCTATCCTCCGCCTCATCCTTCAAAGGAGGAAGAGAGACTACACCGCTTGGACCCAAAGAGGGCGTTAAGCTTCTACATTGATAGAACGAAGGACTTCAGGGTGGAGGATCAGCTGTTCATCGGATACGTGGGCAAGAGGAGAGGAAAGGCAGTCCACAAGAGAACACTCTCCAGGTGGGTTGTTCTTTGCATTAAAATCTGTTACTCTTTAGCAAAGAAGGATCCTCCTGATGGTATTAGAGCTCATTCCACCAGAGCTAAGTCAGCCACTTCGGCCTTGGCTAGGGGTGTTCCTGTGGTTGACATCTGCAAGGCCGCAACTTGGTCGTCCCTTCACACTTTTGCGAAGCACTACTGCTTGGACTCTGAGGTCAGGAGGGACAGCCATTTTGCTCGGTCAGTGCTGCAGGATTTCTTGGTTTGACCATGCGGGCACCCACCGCCGGGCGTGGTACTGCTGTGAGGAATCCACAGGTAGTTGTATCCATCAGAAGAACGAGTTACTTACCTTCGGTAAAGACTTTTCTGGTGGATACATTAGCTACCTGTGGATTCCTCACGGTCCCACCCGCCTCCCCGTTGCCTTTTTGGTCTTACCAAGTAATCCTTGAGTGTGCTCCTCTTGGTCTTTAAGGCTGCAATGGATTTTGTACATATGATACTTGTATATACATATATATATATATCTTTGTGTGTATACATAATTAGTGTATATTTGTTTTGTTTAAAAAAAAGAAATAGAGGATATATTAAATATACAGCCATTTTATTGCAATGTTGTGTGATTTACAATGTTATAGGATGTTGCCTTAATCTTTCATTGCATCGGGTTATTGTTCTCATGCACGTAAAAAATGTTGGTACTGACGTCGGCACGTCGGCGAGGACCTCTTATTGCCTGTATGACGTCAGACGGCTTCGCGTGGGCCAATGTGACGTCCTCGTCGACGTGCAGAAGCTGGGAAGAAGATTTCCGTTGAATGCTGGCGCCATGGGAGTATTCATTAGGTGAGGAATCCACAGGTAGCTAATGTATCCACCAGAAAAGTCGTTACCGAAGGTAAGTAACTCGTTCTTTACTGACAGTCTGGAGGTAATCCTGTGCAAAAGATGTGCAAAAGGGTGGACGACAACTGTTGGATTGCGTGCAAAGTAGAGTACTGCAAGACGACAATTTAGAAAATCTGTGCACATACGAAACATTCACTGATAATGATATTGTCCACAACTGCATATGCTGTTTTCCCCTTGTCTTTGAAAAAACAATAAATACATTTTTTTTAAATGGTTTCAAGGTTCCTGCCCTGCTCTACATGGACAACTCTACATTGACAGCAAAAACCCTAAATGTCTGCAAGCCCAACTTTCAGCCATGGTAAACTATTGTAAATCAAACAACGTAATAATCAGCACAGGGAAAACTGAGATAAGGCCTTTGAGGACCAAACATGCAAAGAAGTACAATTTAAGCAAGGTTGGAAGAAGTGGCATAACTCAATCACCTACGCATACCAATTGACAGAACACTTACATTGAAAACCCATATACAATCTACTCTAGGAATATCTGAAGTAGCAGCAAATGCCATCTTGCAGCTAGTGCTCAAACACAGTCACCGGTTCTCAAATTTAATTGATAAAGTCTTCAAGGCAAAAGTTGGTAGCCAAATCGTGTATGGAGCAGAACTGTGGGGAATGTTGTTGGATGTTATGAGAGGATGCTCTAGACATTTTTTGTAAAATTGCCAACAACCTTCCCTACAGTAGCCTTGAAATGAGACACAGGCTAGTCCTCTGTCAAGACCAGCTGTCAGATGGCTTCTATTAGTTACAGGCAAAAAAGATGGAGTTTGCATGGCACAAACCTGGTAGATCAAGCCTGTAAAGAAAATGTTTCCAAATCATTGTTCACAACCAAATGGGAAAAGGAAGACAAGAAATTGTGTCTGTCTGTGGCATCGAAATTCAACTTTCTGACGCTCAAGAAGATAAATGCCATTGTCAATAAACAATTTCTTAGCCTAAAGTATAATCAGAAATGAGTTGCTTTAAGTAACCTCCATACCAGGAACCATGCCAGCCTGTTCGATCTTTCACATAACGAACGACCAACAGTACCCTGCCCTTCTACAGAACCACAGAGAAAGGGGACTTTTTACCTTAGCAAGGGGTGGCTGCCTGTTATTAAACACCACCAAGAGGAGTAGAAACCCAGCAATTTCTATTGGATGTATATGTGGTGCAAAAGAGAACCTGGCACACTTTATGCTGTGTTGCTACTTGTATAACAAGGTCAGGTCCAGCTCTATAAGCAAGATCTTGCGCAAAGAGTCGATTGATAATTCAACAGAGCAACTATTTTTCCTGTTAAGTGAGCTTTCAGACGCAACAGTTAACTGGAATGAAATACCAACTTATGACCTGGAATGTTAGAGGAATGGCCAGCTAAGTTAAGAAGTATCATATCTATGAATATTTGAGGAGACAAAGGTGTGGGGTGGTGCATATAGCTCCTATCCAAGAGACCCACCTCTCCTCCCCTGGTCTCGAAGGGGTGCACAAGAGATGGGGTACATTGGTGGGAACCACGTATTCCAAATATGCCAGGGTTGTGTTGATATGGGTTGCTCTGGGGTACCTCTCTTGGTGTTGCACATTAAGACCAATCCAAATGGGAGGTGCATGGTGATGGAGGGGTTGTTCGATGGACTTTCCATGTCCCTAATCTCAATAGATGCCCCCAACTCTAACCACACTTTTTTTGATCAACTCCTTAACCCCAGTATTAATACACTCTACTCTGACTCTAAGCTATGGGGGGAGGACTGCAGCTGTGTCCCAGATGTGGAGTTAGATCGTTCCTATATGCCGATACGTGACGCACAGTCCATTATCCTTTCGAAACACTGGTGACACTGGGCGTCCCACAACCAGATGTGTTTTTCTCTGGTCTCCACATTTGTCCCTTTCCTGCTGAATTTATTTTCTGGAGTACTGCTAGACCCCAGCTACAGTCTGGCCTCTGCTACTGTCTCTGGAGATAGACGGCCATATCTACTAACTAAGAAGACACTCAAAGCGTCGCCTACAAAAACAGTTGTTAGCACCCATTCCCAATAACGTCCCAAGTTGGTTTTGACCCGGATACTTGTGTGTAATCATTCAATAACTTCAGTCTTCAGTGCTAGTCAAAAACAAATGATATCATTCCCAAATGATTGATTTGTGATGTCCAGATCGATTCTCGGATAACCTCCAAAGTGTGACAGAGAAATTGAAAAGCATGTTAAATAGTTGCAGATAGTTTGCCATTCACCTTGGCTTTGAGTTGAGGCCCTACAAAATTTGATATGATTAATGTTTTGAGGTTAGCATCCAAATGTGTAAAATCCAGAACCTGAAACTATAGACTTGTCTTTTGATAGATTCTGTATTTTCCTAGCAGGAACTGAGCTTTTTTCGTCCTGAGAAGCTAGCTTCTCCTGTATAAGGGTTTCAGTGGTTTCACAGATTACGACTACGAGGATGGCGCTTCTTTGTTTTCTTTCATCACCTTTCTCTTTTCTGCAGGGTCTTGTTCTAACGTGGAGGATTAACAACATCACAATGGACCTTTCTGATGGGATTCACCCACCCATCTGTACCAGTCTAGTGCTCACACTGCCATTTATATTTCTTTGGAGAGAGATTTTGCTGGTGTTTAAAGCTATGCTTTTGCTTATCTTGTTCCTAATGTTCTTGGGGGCAGTGCTCTGGTTTCGGTAAGAGTATCTGCACAGACCCTGCCTTCTTGAGCAGGCATATGATACCATACGAAGGCTTCTTCTGATGGATACAACTACCTGTGGATTCCTCACCTGATGAATACTCCCATGGCGCCAGCATTTGACGGAAATCTTCTTACTAGTCTCTGCACGTCGACGAGGACGTCACTCTAGCCCACGCGACGCCGTCTGACGTCATACAGGCAATAAGAAGTCCTCGCCGACGTGCCGATGACAGTTCCCTTTTTTCCGTGCATTCGAAACGGTTATCTTCGAGGGAGTTACTGTTACCTTCGTGGTTACAGTGTATTGTCTGCTGCGTAGTCTTCTCTGCGGTAACAATGTCTCAGAGGAAGTCGGGTTTCAAGCCCTGTCGAGAGTGTGGGGGCAAGATGTCAGTTACAGATCCTCACTCCGACTGTCTATGGTGTTTGAGCTCCGACCACGACGTCTCGACTTGCGATTCATGTCAACACATGAATCCGAAGGCCCTCAAAGAGCGCGAGGCCAAGTTATTCATGGCAAAGTCAAAGAAGAAGGAGAAACATCATAAGAAGTCTTCTTCGCCAAGGTCTCACCGGCGTCATCGAGACTCCCGGCGCCGTAGAGACTCACGACGTCACTCCAGCAAGGAGTCTCGTTCGAGGTCACCTTCGGCTCGGCGTCGGAGGACTTGGGAGGTCAGCCCCACGGTCACGCCGCATCCATCGACGCCGTTGCCCTCTCCGGCGTCACCGACTTCACCTGGTCAGGCGTCAGTGATTGAGGTGGTGCAGCCTCTTGTGTTTTCTCCGGCGTCGCAGACGTCGAGGCCGGCGTCGGGGTCGCCCTCGATCCAGGCACCCCAGTATCCGGCTTTTCCCACTCCTGGAGCCGATAGTACCGCGTTTCTTAATGCGATGTATACCATCTTTCAGCAGATGGCTCCAGGAGCTGCTCCGGCTGGTCCTTCGGGGCCCTTGGCCTTTTCGTTGGGTGATCCTGCGCCTCTTCGGCCGGCACCCTTTATGCCCTTTCTCCCTTTTGGGAATGTGGGCTCGGCGCCGGTGCCGGCGTCGGTGGCCGCTCCGGTGGCTTCGGATGTTTCGGCCCCGGAGGTTGCCCCTCCGTCGAAGTCAGGATTTTGCCCTGTGACTCCGGTTGGTCCATCGGCTCCAAGACCTCGTCCTCCGGCTCCTGCCTCGGCGCCGAAGCTGCCTGTGGCGCCGGACGCGGCGTCAGATGCTTCTGGAGATCGGCGCCGTTCTTCGACGTCGGCGGAGGCCATGTCGACTCCGCGTATCGAGGAGAGACTTCATTCGAGGAGGCGTGCTCTCCGTCTTTTAGAAGAGCAAGAGTACCAGCGAGTCCTAGAGGAGGGAGAGATTGAGGACTCTGGAGACGGACTGCATGGTCTGGATACAGCCAGTGGGCTGGACACTTCCCCTGAGTGGGACCTTTCATCTCCAGGGGAATATACGGAGGAGGCGGCTTCCTTTCATGCTGTGGTGAGGAAGGCAGCGAGCTTTTTGGACCTGCCTTTGCCGGTGGCAGAGGCAAAGCAGAATTTGCTGACAGAGGTATTGCATCCGGCCTCTGCTGCAGCTGAGCCTCTCTTGCCATTTAATGAGGCTTTGCTGGATCCGGTGTTGGAGGTGTGGAAGAAGCCGGTGTCTTCCTCGGCCGTTCATAGGGCTGTGGCCAGGAGGTATCGAGCTGCACCATCTGACCCTGGCTTTCTCTCTAGACACCCTACGCCGGAGAGCTTGGTGGTGCAAGCCTCCTGTTCCTCAAAGTCAGCGCCTGGTTCCTTCCCGACGGTGCCTGGAGACAGAGACTCCAAGAAACTGGATGCGCAGTCCAAGAAAATATTTTCGTCATGCAGTTTGGCGTTGAAGGCCACCAACGCCACGTGCATTCTGGGGAGGTACATCCATGCGCTGATGGATGATATTTCGTCTTCATTCATGGAGCTTCCCCAGGGTCTTTTGGATGTGGTCTCGGACGCCCAGGCTGCCGCGACCCAGATTATCCAGTCTGGGCTGGACACGACCGACTCGGTGGCCAGGGCGATGGGCACGGCTGTGGTGGCAAGAAGACAGGCCTGGCTCCGAAACTCAGGGTTCTCTGCGGATGTGCAGTCGACCCTGCTGGACCTCCCGTTTGATGGGGACAGACTGTTTGGAGCCAAGGCAGATTCAGCCTTGGAACGATTTAAGGAGAGCAGAGCCACAGCCAAATCGTTAGGACTGCAAGCTCCTTCTTCCTCTGCCTCTTCTAGAATTTTCAGGAGGTTTCGGGGATTTGGGCGTGGCTCTTATTCCTCTTCCTTTCGGGGGAGGTTCCAGCAACCCGCCTCTTCCCTCCCCTATAGGTCATTTAGAGGGAGGGGGAGGGGTGGGGTCCGTACCAGAGGAGCCTCTCAACAGCACTCTGCCTCTTCCTCGTCCTCTGGAGGGGTGCAGCAGGGGAAGCAGCCTTAGGCTTCCACCGTTTCCCACTCACTCCTCTCCTGTAGGGGGAAGATTACAGCGTTTTCTCCACAAGTGGAAGTCTATCACAACGGACACTTGGGTTCTCGGCATTGTGGGAAAAGGCTACGCCCTTCCCTTTCGGGAGTTCCCGCCCCTCATCCCGCCCCGCCCATCTTATTGTTCAGAAGAACACCTCCTGTTGCTAGAACAGGAGGTTCAAGTCCTCCTTTCAAAGGGCGCGGTAGAGTTGGTCCCAGAGCAGGAAAAGGGTCGAGGTTGTTACTCAAGATACTTCCTGATTCCCAAAAAAGATGGTCAGTTGAGACCAATCCTGGATCTGAGGATCTTGAATTGGTTCCTCAAACAGGAAAAGTTCAAGATGCTGACCCTAGCACAGGTGCTTTTGGCGTTGAACAAGGAAGATTGGATGGTGTCTGTCGACTTGCAGGATGCTTACTTTCATGTCCCGATACTCAAGTCGCACAGGAAGTATCTCCGGTTTGTGGTAGGGTCGCAGCACTATCAGTTTGCGGTCCTCCCGTTTGGTCTTACTTCAGCACCTCGAGTCTTCACAAAGGTGATGTCAGTGGTTGCGGCGGAGCTCAGAAGGAAGGGGATAGCAGTATTCCCTTACTTGGACGACTGGTTGATCAAAGCCAAGTCCCCGGAGCTTGTGTCGCATCATCTGCAGTCAACAACCCAGTTGTTGTTCGACCTGGGCTTTTCGGTGAACGTGCCCAAATCTCACCTGGAGCCCTCTCAGCGCCTCCTGTTCATAGGGGCAGTACTGGATACAACATTGAGTCGAGCCTTTCCTCCGCCTCAGCGGATTCAAGATATTCAGGAATTGGTTCCAATGTTTCGAAATGGAGCGGTAGTTCCAGTCCTCAAGGTCCTTCGTCTGCTCGGTCTGTTCGCCTCCTGCATTCTGTTGGTCACGCATGCTCGCTGGCACATGAGGGCTCTTCAGTGGTGCCTCCGAAGGCAGTGGTCTCAACACAAGGGAGATTTAGAAGGTACTGTCAAGATCTCCAGAGATGCTGCTGTGGAATTGAAGTGGTGGATTGCGGGCAACAATCTTTCACAGGGGAAGCCGTTCGCGCAGTCGCCACCAGTGGCCACGGTAATAACGGATGCCTCCACCCTAGGATGGGGAGCTCATCTGGGGGATCTGGAGATCAAAGGGCTTTGGTCTCCAGAGGAACAGGTGTTTCATATCAATCTGTTGGAGTTACGGGCTGTACGTTTGGCTCTCAAGGCCTTCCTCCCATCCCTTCGTGGTCAGTCGGTACAGGTCCTGACGGACAATACTACCACGATGTGGTACATAAACAAACAGGGAGGAGTAGGGTCGTACCTTCTCTGCAGAGAAGCTCTTCGGCTATGGTCCTGGGCAAAGGACCATCAGATTTGCTTGGTGGCAAATCATCTGGCCGGGGTCTTGAATGTACGTGCGGACAGTCTCAGTCGCCAATTCTCGGCAGACCACGAGTGGCGTCTCCATCCAGATCAAGTCTGTTTAATCTTCCAGATGTGGGGGTTTCCTCGGATAGATCTGTTTGCCACTCGGGAGAACGCGCATTGCCCGTTATTCTGCAGCCTCCAGTATCCGATGCAGGGAGCGTTTGGGGACGCGTTTCAGATAACCTGGTGCGACCAGTTGCTTTACGCGTTTCCCCCCATACCCTTGATTCCTCGAGTGTTGAGGAAAATTCGCCAAGACCGGGCCCAAGTCATCTTAATAGCTCCGGATTGGCCAAGGAGGGTATGGTACTCCGACCTTCTCCAACTCTCACTGTGCCCTCCGCTCCGTCTCCCTCTCAGGGCAGACCTCCTCTCGCAGTCGCAGGGGCAGGTTTTACACCCCAACCTCCAGAGTCTGCACCTACATGCTTGGAGATTGAACGGGGCAACCTGAGTTCCTTCTCTCTCCCGCCTGATGTAGTGGATGTTATCTTAGCGGCCAGGCGACACTCCACTAAATCTATCTACGCTAATAGGTGGTCTAAATTTGTTATGTTGTGTGGAGAGAGACAGATTGATCCCTTACATGCTCATCTGTCACATGTTTTGTCTTTTGCACTGTCTCTAGCGCAGAAAGGTTGTGCAGTAGCTACCATTAAGGGTTATTTGTCGGCCTTGTCAGCCTTCATTTGTCTTCCAGACCAACCATCGTTATTTAAATCCCCTATTGTTCTCAGATTCTTGAAAGGTCTTCTGAATCAATATCCTCCAAAACCATTCGTTATGCCTCAATGGGATTTGTCCTTGGTCCTGACTTTCCTTATGGGGTCCCCTTTTGAGCCTATGCATTCTTGCCCCTTAAGATATTTGGTTATTAAAACAGTATTCCTGGTAGCTATAACATCTGCAAGGAGAGTGAGTGAGTTGCAGGCCTTATCGGTTAAACCCCCTTATATAACGTTTTATGGGGATAAGGTGGTGTTGAGGACCAAGGCTGCTTTCCTTCCGAAGGTTGTTTCACCCTTCCATTTGGCTCAGACAATCACTTTGTCCACGTTTTATCCTCCGCCTCATCCTTCAAAGGAGGAAGAAAGACTACATCGCCTGGACCCAAAAAGGGCGTTGAGCTTCTATATCGACAGAATGAAGGATATCAGGCTGGAGGATCAGCTGTTTGTCGGATACGTGGGCAAGAGGAGAGGAAAGGCAGTCCACAAGAGAACACTCTCCAGGTGGGTTGTTCTTTGCATTAAAATCTGTTACTCTTTGGCAAAGAAGGATCCGCCTGAGGGCATTAGAGCTCACTCCACCAGAGCTAAGTCGGCCTCTTCGGCCTTGGCCAGGGGTGTTCCTGTGGTTGACATCTGCAAGGCCGCAACTTGGTCGTCCCTTCACACTTTTGTGAAACATTACTGTTTGGACTCTGAGGTCAGAAGGGACGGTCATTTTGCACGGTCAGTGCTGCAGGATTTCTTGGTTTGACCATTTAGGCACCCACCGCCGGGCGTGGTACTGCTTTGGGACTCTATTCATCAGGTGAGGAATCCACAGGTAGTTGTATCCATCAGAAGAACGAGTTACTTACCTTCGGTAACGACTTTTCTGGTGGATACATTAGCTACCTGTGGATTCCTCACGGTCCCACCCGCCTCCCCGTTGCCTTTTTGGTCTCTCCAAGCAATCCTTGAGTGTGCTCCTTTTGGTCTTCAAAGTTGCAATACATTTTGCATGTATGATATTTGTATATATGTGTATATTTATATATAAATCTATATATATATTGGGTATATACATGATTCGTATGTATAAATATATTTATTTGTTTAAAAAAAAAAAAAAAAAAAAAGTTATATTAAATCTACAGCTATTTTATTGCAATGTTGTGTGATTTACAATATTAAGAGATGTTGATTTGCTCTTTCATTGCATTGGGTTATTATTATTATTCTCATGCACGTAAAAAATGTTGGTACTGTCATCGGCACGTCGGCGAGGACTTCTTATTGCCTGTATGACGTCAGACGGCGTCGCGTGGGCTAGAGTGACGTCCTCGTCGACGTGCAGAGACTAGTAAGAAGATTTCCGTCAAATGCTGGCGCCATGGGAGTATTCATCAGGTGAGGAATCCACAGGTAGCTAATGTATCCACCAGAAAAGTCGTTACCGAAGGTAAGTAACTCGTTCTTCTTTCTGATTGGTCCTTTCCGAGATGTTGAGGTCTGCTGTCTTGATGATATGCCAATACTTCTGGTATCCTTTGGGATAGCCTACTTTGGGACTTGCTTCAAATTTGCGGAAGTTAGGTTCTCCTGCAATGGACTGATGTAGTCTGTGACAGAGGCCTATGCCCAGCCACTCAATTTTGTTGTAAGCCATTAGTTTGCACCTTTTTGACACTGTTGTTTGTCCTCCTACTGACTGTAATAGTATAGTACACCATGCCAGCCAGTCCATGGCATGCTCCTTACCCTTTAAAAACCCTTTCCTACTTTCACTTTTCAGTCTTTTTTGGCTGATGATTGTGGCTTTGTTTGAGGCCTTTGTTTTTTCTCTACAAACGCATGACTGATTCTACTTGCTGACTTTTGTACTATGTTAGGTGAGACTGCGTTAAGTTTTGCTCCTGGTTTTGAAATTATGCAGTTCTGGTTTAGTTCTGTTGCTTTCAAACTTACCTTAGATGTCTTTTTTGGTCGGTGCCCTTGTGTGCTGTTACCCTTTGGCATTGGAGCTGGGTTCAGGCTACATTTAATTGTGGGGACATTACAGTAGACAGATTGGTGGTTTCTGATTCCTCACCTTATGAATTCTCCCAATGCGCCAGCATTCAACGGAAACCTTCTTCCCAGCTCTTCACGTCGACGAGGATGTCACAATTGCATGGCTCCGCATACGACTCCATCTGAAATCATCGCTGCAATAAGAGGACCTGGCCGGCGTGCTGACGTCAGTTCCCTTTTTTCTGTACCATAGACGCAAACGCTTTTTTCCTGGCTCTCGAACAGCTACTGTTTCGAAGGTGTCTTGTTGTACTTGTTACAATGTCTCTGCCAAAGAAATCAGGTTTTAAGCCCTGTCGCGAGTGTGGGGGTCGTATGTCAGTCACAGACCCTCAAGAAGACTGCTTGTGGTGTCTGAGTTCAGACCACGACATAGAAGGGTGCGTGTCTTGCCAGAGGATGAACCCGAAGGCCTTAAATGAAAGAGAGGCTAAACTCTTCTTAGCAAAAGCTAAGAGAGGACACAGGGGTCATCAGCGATCTTAGACAAGGGACCCTTCTTCTCATAAGTCATCGAGATCTCACATGAAGCGCCGCCGGCACGATTCTCAACGCCATTCTTCCAGAGATCGGTCTCGGTCCCCTTCGAGACGACATCGTACAGCGTGGGAGGTCAGTACAACTGTTATTCCCCAGCCTGAGAGTCCTCAGGCTTCTCCTGCGCCATCACTGATCGATGTCGTCGAGTCCCCAGTGAGTCCTCCGACTCACTTTTCACCTGTGTTGGCCCAGGAGCCGGTTGCGCAAGTTTTGTATCCGACCCATGCGCCGGAAGATGAACAGAGGTTTCCTGCCTTCCCGACTCCGGGAGCGGATCCAGCGGCTTTCCTGAATGCTATGTTCAGCATTTTTAACAAAGCTATAGCCCCTCCTGGTGCACCGGCTGGTCCCACTGGTCCATTAGAGTTTTCCTTGGGTTCGCTGGCGCCATACAAGTTCGCTCAGTTTGTGCCCTTCTATCAGGCTGATGGTGCTGGTTTGGCGCCGATGACGTTGTCACCTCAAATGATGCAGATGGCGCAGATGGAGTCAATGCCGGCACCGAATGGGTCCAGGTCGGGACGCAGTGTATCTCCACCATTTCCTCTGCCGACGTCGGCTAACTCTCTGTCGACGCCGAGATTGGAGGCCAGATTGAGATCGAGGAGGAGAGCAGTGAGGCTCTTGGAGGAGTAGGAATACCAGCAACAGTTGTTAGAGGAAGGAAAGATTTCTGAACCTATGGTGGAGTTTCAGGGTCTGGACTCTGCTAGCGGACTGGATACCTCCCGTGAGTGGGATCTTCATCCCCGGGTGAATTTAGAGAGGATGCAGCATCCTATCACACTGTCATAAGGAAGGCTGCGGAAGTTTTGGAGCTGCCGTTACCAGCTTCGGAAGTAAAGACAAACGCTTTGACAGAGGTATTGCATCCTTCCTCTACATCGGTGGAGCCCATGCTCCCTTTCAATGATGCGCTTACTGAGCCTATTTTGTACATTTGTAAAAAGCCTGTTACGTCTCCAGCGGTGTCCAGGACTGTAACAAGGAGGTACAGGGTTGCTCCTGGGGATCCTGGATTTTTATCCCAACATCCGACTCCAGAGAGCTTGGTGGTCAAACTTCTTGTTCTGCTCGATCTGCATCTGGCTCATTGCCTGCTACTCCATCGGACAGGGAGTCCAAGAGAATGGAGTAAGCAGCCAAGAAGAGTTTCTCCTCTTGTAGTATGGCCCTAAAATCGGTCAATGCTACCTGTGTGCTGGGGAGGTATGTTCATGCCGTGATGGACACGGCAAGAGCTGTGGTGCCTAACTTGCCTCAGGATACGCAGGGGCAGTTTGATGAGCTCCTTTTGGATGCTCAAGAGGTGGCCAAGCAGATTATCCAGTCTAGTCTGGATACAGCGGACTCAGTAGCCAGGGCAATGGGTACTTCGGTGGTCACCAGGAGGCATGCGTGTCTTAGGTCTTCAGGATTTTCAACGGATGTTCAAAGAACTTTGTTGGACCTTCCGTTTGTCAGTGAAAAGTTGTTTGGATTCAAGGCGGACTCTGCTTTAGAATGTTTCAAAGACAGCAGGGTACTGCAAGATCTTTGGGGCTACAGGTGTCTGCATCTACTCCCTTCAGATCCTTTCGGCGGGTTAGGGGGTTTGGCTGTGGATCATCGTAGAAGGCCACAGTCCAGCTCTCAACAGCCTGCCAACCCTCTCTATAGATCTTTTAGAGAGCAGGAGAGGGTTAGGACACAAGGAGCCACTCAGCAGCACCCTGCCTCATCCTCTTCCTCTGGGGAAACACAACAAGGAAAGCATCCCTAGTTTTCCATTAATATTAAGTCATGTTTCTCCCATAGGAGGCAGGATATTTCATTTTCTCCACGAGTGGGAGTTAGTCACATCGAACTCTTGGGTACTAAGTATTGTGGGGAAAGGTTATGCCCTTCCTTTTTGTGCGTTTCCCCCTTCCATCCTTCCCCGTCATTCGTCTTGTTCATCAGATCATCTCCTGTTGCTGAAGCAGGAGGTTCAAGTCCTTTTATCAAAAGTTGCAGTGGAGTTGGTTCCAGAGCAGGAAAGAGGTCAGGGATAGTATTCGAGATATTTCCTGATTACCAAGAAGGCTGGTCGATTGAGGCCTAGCCTGGACCTGAGGATTTTGAATTGGTTCCTCAAACAGGAGAAATTCAAAATGCTGACTCTAGCACAGGTGCTTCTGGCGTTTGACAAGAAAGATTGGATGGTGTCTGTTGACTTGCAGGATGCTTATTTTCCTATCCCCATTCTGAAGTCGAACAGGAAGTATCTCCTGTTTGTGGTAGGGTCGCAACACTACCAGTTTGCGGTCCTTCCTTTTGGTCTTACTTCTGCACCTCGGTTCTTCACAAAGGTGATGGCGGTGGTTGCAGTGGACCTCAGAAGGAGGGGACTATCTGTATTCCCTTACCTGGACGATTGGCTGATAAAAGCCAAGTCCCCAGAGCTTGTGCTGCATCACTTGCAAGTGATAACAAGGTTGTTGTTCAACCTGGGCTTTTCGGTGAACGTGTCCAAGTCTCACCTGGAGCCCTCTCAGCGCCTCTTGTTCATAGGGGCAGTACTGGATACCACATTTTATCGGCCTTTCGTCCGCCTCTGTGGATTCAGGACATTCAGGCGTTGATTCCAATGTTTCAAAATGGAGCAGTTGTTCCAGTCCTCAAGGTCCTACGTCTGCACGGTCTGTTCGCTTCTTGCATTCTGTTGGTCACTCATGCACGTTGGCACATGAGGGCTCTCCAATGGTGCCTCCGCAAGCAGTGGTTTCAACACAAAGGGGATCTCGAAGAGTCTATAATGATCTCCAGAGACGCTGCAGCAGATCTACGATGGAAGTCTGTGGACGGCAACCTTTCCCAAGGAAGGACGTTTTGTCTACCAACTCCAGTGGCCACGGTCATAACGGATGCTTCCACTCTAGGGTTGGGAGCTCATCTGGGGGACCTGGGGGTCAAAGGTCATTGGTCTCCAGTGGAATAGATGTTTCACATCAATCTGTTAGAATTGCGGGCAATATGTCTGGCTCTCAAGGCCTTCCTCCCATCCCTTTGCGGTCAGTCAGTTCAAGTCTTGACGGACAACACTCCCGCAATGTGGTAATCAAACAAGCAGGGAGGAGTAGGGTCGTACCTTCTCTGCAGAGAGGCTCTGCAGCTCTGGTCCTGGGCTCAGGACCATCGGATTTGCATACTAGCAAACCATCTGGCGGGGGTTCTCAACGTACATGCGGACAGTCTCAGTCGGCATTTTTCGGCCGATCACAAGTGGCGTCTCCATCTAGACCTGGTTCTTCACATCTTCCAGATGTGGGGATTTCCACAGATAGACCTGTTTGCCACTCGGGAGAACGTGCACTGCCCGTCATTCTGCAGCCTCCACTATCCGGTGCAAGGAGCATTGGGGGATGCGTTTCAGATGTCTTGGTGCGGCCAGTTACTTTACGCGTTTCCCCCACACCCTTGATTCCTCAGGTTCTGAGGAAGATTTGCCAAGACCGGGCTCAGGTATTTTAATAGCTCCGGATTGGCCAAAAATGGTGTGGTACTCAGACCTTCTCCAACTCCCACTGTGTCCTCCGCTCCGTCTCCCTCACAGGGCAGACCTCCTCTCGCAGTCTCAGGGGCAGATTCTACACCCCCACCTCCAGAGCCAGCACCTACATGCCTAGGGATTGAACAATCTGAGTTATTTTTCTCTCCCTCCAGAAGTGGTAGATGTTATTTTATCGGCCAGGCGACACTCCACCAAAACTGTCTATGCCAACAGATGGGCAAAATTTGGTACTTGATGTGGAGAGAGGCAAATTGATCCCTTAAAGGCCCATTTGTCCGATGTTTTGCTTTTTGCCCTTTCCCTAGCACAGAAGGGTTGTGCAGTTATGACTGTGAAGGGTTATTTATCTGCGATGTCGGCCTTTCTGTGCCTTCCTAATAAGCCTTCCTTGTTTAAGTGTCCTATAGTTATTAGGTTCTTGAGACGCCTGACTAACAAGTTTCCTCCCACTCCTTTTCTTATGCCTCAGTGGGATTTGAATTTGGTTCTAATGGGTTCACCGTTTGAGCCTATGCATTTGTGTTTGTTGAGGTGTTTAGTTTTGAAAACAGTCTTCCTCACAGCTATCACGTCTGCTAGACGTGTGAGTGAGCTCTAGGCTCTTAGTGTGAAACCTTCCTTTACATCCTTTCATGCTGACAAGGTGGTGCTGAGAACCAGGGCGGCTTTCCTTCCTAAGGTTGTCACTCCCTTCCATATGGGGCAATCTATAACACTCTCATCCTTCTACCCTTCTCCCCATCCTTCAATGGAGGAGGAAAGACTTCATCGCCTGGATCCGAGAAGGGCTCTGAATTTTTATATTGAAAGGACAAAAGACTTTTGTATTGATGATCAACTCTTTGTTGGATATGTGGGCAAGATGAAGGGCAAGGCCGTCCACAAGAGAACCCTTTCCAAGTGGGTCATTATTTGCATAAAGATTTGTTATTCACTGGTAAAGAAGGTTCCTCCTGAAGGTATTAGGGCCCATTCCACCAGGGCTAAGTCTGCCTCTTCGGCCTTGGCTAGAAGTGTCCTAGTTGCTGAAATTTGTAAAGCCGCAACTTGGGCTTCCCTCCATACTTTTACAAGGTGAGGAATCCACATGTAGTTGTATCTATCAGAAGAATAAGTTACTTACCTTCGGTAATGCCTTTTCGGGTGGATGCAGTAGCTACCTGTGGATTCCTCACAGTCCCAGCACGCCTCCCTGTTGCCTGGTCATACCAAGACTTCTTTTGCTAGATATGTATATACGTTTTTTGGTGTTTTTTATATAAACAAATATTCTGATTTATATTTGTAGTTGGAATGGTATATTTATGTTGTTCTTGTGAAGTCGGTATTCACCTGTTCGCCCCAAAGGCACGTACAAAATGGTGAAACTGACATCAGCACGCCTGCGAGGACCTCTTATTGCCACGATGACGTCAGACTGAGTCACGTGCGGACGTGCAATTGTGACATCCTCGTCGATGTGAAGAGCTGGGAAGAAAGTTTCCGTCAAATGCTGGTGCATTAGGAGAATTCATAAGGTGAGGAATCCACTGGTAGCTCCTGTATCCACCAGAAAAAGCGGTGCTGAAGGTAAGTAACTTGTTCATCTGTGCAGTTGCCCATGTGTCTTCTTTCTTTCTTGTGAATGGCCATCGTCATTGTCCTTGGTGTGCTGGCTCTCCACAGGTCCTATTTCGATTGTTCGTATGGTGCTGTTAACATTTTCTTCTATTTTATGAGATTGCTGAAATTTTTGATGTAATGCATCGTACGTCACTGCGTAGAATTCGGATAATACAATTATTACCAGTTATACTTATTCTCTTGATTTGGGCATTTGTAAAGTCTTGTACAGTATTCTGTCTACTTGTTAACTTATGTGGAGTCACATTGTTTAAGATTCTACTGTTGAACTCTGAAATGAGCGAATGACACTTGAGGAGCTCGACGTGCGCTGGGGTGATTAATGACAAGATTACTTCGTATAATAAATCCAACTATTTAAACTTGTGTGTCCGATCTCAGCTCCCTTTATGTGGCGACGAGCTGATTCACACAAGGCGAGAACCCACGGACAAACAGGCAACGAGCAAGCGATCAAGTCTGTGACAAAAGCAATTGCATAGCAGTGGAGCACATTGGACGAACGCAAAGCGTGCAAAGTAGATACTGAACGGGCTTTCATTAAGCAGTTTTCTTATGTGTTCAGTCACTGTGCGATGTAGTGGGCCGGCGCAAAGCTTTCACCACATCACGGAAAACGCTGCCTCCTCACAACGATGAGGCCGACTTTACAGTTGGGGTATAAAGCACGTCAGCCATCTGATTTGTGGCGGCCATCTTTCTAGTGTCACATCTCGAATTAACAGTTTTGTCACAACCTGAACACGACATTTGCTGCGCACCAGCCACACTGACAATATTTTTAAAGCTTGTCAGTGCAATTTACACAACATAAATTATATATTCTCTATCTACAAGCAAAATTGATACTGGTTAGTAATAAAGAACAGAGAATTTGTGGATTTATTTTATTTGTCAAATTTTTGTTTACAACGTGTCAACAGTTTAAAAAATGACAACGTTGTCTACAACATCAATGGTTTTTTTTCCAAGAACAATATTTATGTTGCAAACTTTCATACTTTGCATGAGGTGACCTAACTTGGGAAGATATATATACATATATAGTAACTAATGGCATCCGTATTGAACTCTGTGGTCAATTATTCTTATAAATTGGGAAATAATAGTCACCCAACTTAAATAATTAGATATGCAATCTGTAAATCCTCTGCCATCATTTTTACAAGCACCAGGTGAGCCAGCAATACTGTTGAAGCAAGGGTATGATACGTTTGAGACGTATTTAGGAGCTATTTGAGCATCAAGGTTCAGACCTGAAAGGAAGTCATTTTTATTGTTGCATTCGTTGGGATTCAAAGGCAGATCAACCTTCAAACATTTACCAGATATTCAACTGGAGCAGGGTGAAGAATTGAATGAATATGAAGAAGCCTTGAAAAGTGAATTACCAGATTTGATACACCACCATGTCTGGTAGTCACAAGACTTACGTTTTTTAGAAGGGAACAGAAAAGTGATAAAGATGTGAATACATACACAACCGTGCTAAAAAAGCTTTCCTCAGTGTGCCATTTTGAAACATTTGGAAATCAGCTAAGACGTGATCAATTCATTTGTCACTGTACTGATAAATCCATCAAACAAAACTTATTATCCATGGAAGATCCATGGAACTGATAAGATTAGGGGCGCCAGGAGTATTGAGACAGCAATTAAATCTGCAAAAGAGTTGGAAGAGAAACATGGTGACCAAGCACAATGTGGTTCAACATAAAGATGAAAAACGTAAAAGTATTAAAACAACGTCCAATAACATGGAACAAAATAGACAAAATGAATTTTTCAAACAAACTAATGTATGTTTCAGATGTGGATATCCACCATATCAGAAAGGAGGTAAAACATGCCCTGCGAAGAAGGTTCAGTGTAGACTTTGTGGCAAATTGGCCATTTTGTAAAGGTTTGCCAAAGTATCAAACACAAGAACAGTAATATTACAGCAGTGATGGATTAGTGTGAGGATAGGATGGGTGATCTAGTAGGTAAAATGCAAGACATGGTGTTGGCTGTTGAGGATGGCGATATAAAAAGTGGAAGTTCTGAACAGTGTGTCGATCCATATGTTTTTGTTCAGATTGGCGATAAACAAATAAGGTTATTGGTGGACTCTGGGGCCAGGATAACTATGATAACACAAAAATTGTTTCAACAAAATTGGGGTGCACGTAAATTGAATCCTCCTGATAGGTCACCTGTTTCCTATGAGGGAAGGAGGATTGATTTCCAAGGTTTTTTTTTAAGACATTCTAGTGTTTAAAGGGCAATGGATTCATGGGAAGATATATGTGGCAGTCAAAGGTCTGAATATTTTGGGTTGGTCTCACCAAGGTTTGTTTGGGATTGTACTACATCCTGGTACGAGTGAACAAGTGTTAATAATAAGAGATTCTACTCATACTGAAAATTTACTAAATGAGTTCTGGAAGGATTTTTCAGGAAAATTAGGCAAAATAAATGGCTTTAAGCACAAAATAAAAGTAAAAGAAAATGCTCAGTTTTAGAAAGAGTTGGAGAGTTTATGCACAAAAGGCATTATTGAACCTGTGGAATCCTCATTGTGGCTTTCCCCTTTGGCTGTAGCAAATGGAGAAATAAGGGTATGTGTTGACCTTAGAGCACTCAGTAGAGAAATATGGGTAGATTTGCATCCTGTACCAAAGATTAATGAAATGCTATCTAGTATATCTGGAGCAAAGTTTTTCACAAAACTTGATTTAGCGTCAGCTTACCACGGGGTAGAATTAACATCGGACTCACGTCATTTCACATCGTCTGTGTCTCCCTGGGGTACATATCAATCTTGCTGTATACCTTTTGGTCTTGCTTCAGCAGCAACATTTTTTCTGAGAATAATATGTACTTTACTCAAAGGTATTCAAAAGGTATGTGTTTTTCAAGATGATGTGTTAATTAATGCTTGTGACCGTCATGAACATGAAGTGATTTTACTTCAAGTTCTAAAAAACATTGAAACTGCTAGAGTTGTACTAAAAAGAGAGAACTATGTGAGTTCTATTCGAGGTTCATTCAAAATGTTGCTACGGTGGTTAGACCCATTTCAAATTTGTTGAAAAGCAAAACTAAATTTTTGGGTGATTCTGGCTGTGAGTATACATTCAACAGTATCAAACATCAGTTATCTAATGTGAATGTTTTGCAATCTTACGACCATAATCTTAAATATTGTTTAAATGTTGATGGTAGCAAATTTAGTGTGGGAGCCATATTAATGCAAATGTGTGGTGAACAGGAATACACCATTGGTTTTGCTTCTACAGTGCTTAGAGACAATGAAATGCACTTTTCTGTAATAGAAAAAGAACTCTTGGCATGCTGGTGGGCCATCGAAAAATGTAAATGCTATCTTTGGGTCCGACACTTTATTCAGACCATATCTCAGCAACCCTTGAGCCTGCTTTAGCAGGCAGGTCGCTCCCCGCCCCGCCACCCAGCGCCACCTCCTCACCGTCCTTTCCTTTCCTTCATCTCTTTCCAAATTCCCCTGCCGCTGCGGCCCCTCCCGCCTCCCCCCTCCTCCTCACCGTCCTTTCCTTCATTTCTTTCCAAATTCCCCTGCCGCTGCGTCCCCTGTGGCCCCTCCCCCCTCCTCTTCACTGTCCTTTCCTTCATCTCTTTCCGAATTCCCCTGCTGCTGCGGCCCCTCCCACCTCCCCCCTCCTCCTCACCGTCCTTTCCTTCATCTCTTTCCAAATTCCCCTGCCGCTGCGTCCCCTGTGGCCCCTCCCGCCTCCCCCTCCTCCTCACCGTCCTTTCCTTCATCTCTTTCCAAATTCCCCTGCCGCTGCGTCCCCTGCAGCCCCTCCCTCCTCCCCCTTCCTCCTCACCGTCCTTTCCTTCATCTCTTTCCAAATTCCCCTGCCGCTGCGTCCCCTGCGGCCCCCCCCCCCAGCCTGCCCATTCATCCAGCCCTCCCTCCTCCCAGCTGCCACTCCCTCCCTCCCCCCCATTTATGGCACCCCAAAGGCAAGCCCGTCTGCGCCCGTCCACGCCAAGACTGCACCCAGCGCCAGTCCCACTGGCCCTCTCAGACAAACCTACTCCCCCCTCACCCTCCACTCACTCAACCCAGGCCCTCGCCCCACCTGCACCCTTTCCAACCCCACACACACTCATGGCCCCTTCACTTGCCACACCTGTCATTTTTCCTGCTCCTCCTCCCTCACACCAACCCAAGGGGACCACCCTACAACACACACAACACCCCCAACGCAACACACACCTGCTCTGTCCCCACCCCCACCAACAGCCCTGCAGCACACCACCCCACAACCAGAACACACCCCGCAACAACACCCTCATGCACCACACCAACACCACCCACCACAACCACCTCAACTGCCTGCTCCTCAACACCCGCTCCCTTCACAAACATGCCATATAACTCTGGGACCTCATCACATCACACTCACCTGCCATCGCCTTCCTCACGGAAACCTGGACCAACCCCTCCTCGGAACCCGACATAGCCATCGCCACCCCCAAGGGATACAAACTCCAACGCAAAGACAGCCTCAACAGGCCAGGTGGTGGCATCGCCATCCTACACAGGGACACCATCAAAGTCACCACCAGCTCCCAAGACACTATCGACAACACAGAACACATGCACTTCCTAATCCACATCAACAACAACTCCACCCTCAGAGGTACACTAATCTATAGACCACCAGGACCACGCCCCGCAGTGCCTTCTGCGACACCATAGGCGACACCATCAGCTCGCACGCCCTCACCTCCACAGACTACATCCTCCTCAGTGATTTCAACTTTCACTTGGAGAACCTACAAGACCACAACTCAACCTCCCTCACCAACCTCGGACTCAAACAACTGGTCACCATACCCACCCACTCAGCAGGACACACGCTTGACGCAATTTTCACCTCAAGCCAACACATAGCCTACACCCACACCACCGAACTCCTCTGGACTGACCACCACTGTGTCCACTTCTCCTTCACCAAACCCCCCACACACCATCATCAACACACCACACCCTACCGCATGTGGGACAAGATCCCCACAGAACGACTGAACTCCCAACTGGCTCACAACCCCCCACCCCACACCAACAACCCCAGCGCAGGAGCACACAACCTCTCGAAATGGATCACTACCTGCGCAGACACACTAGCCCCCCTCAGAAAACACATCGCCACCGCAACATCAAGAATGCCCCATGGTTCACCCCCGAACTCCAAGCGCAAATGCTGCCAAGCGGAGAAAATATGGCGACAAGAACCCTCTACAACCAACTTCTCCACCCTCAAAGCCACCATTCGCACCCATCACCAACTCATACGCACCACCAAAAGAGATCACTACAAGACACGCCTTGACAACAACTCTCAAAACAGCAAAGAACTCTTCACCATCATTAATGAAGTAGCCAAACCCAAAGCCAGCAGCATAGACCCCTCACACACACAGCCCCTATGTGACGCCCTCTCCAACCACTTCCACCACAAAATCCTGGACATCCACAACAGCTTCATACCACACACACCCCTCACTCACCCAACTCAACCCCCACTTATGACCCCCCCACCACACTCACCACCTGGGACCCCACCACACACGAAGAAACTGAAAAAACCATGAACTCTATCCACTCCGGATCCCCCTCCGACCCCTGTCCACATCGCATCTACAACAAAGCCAGCCCAACCACCGCCCCCATACTCCGCAACATAATCAACTCTTCTTTCGACTCCGCCACCTACCCAGACCCCTGGAAGCACGCGGAAATCACTGCTCTCCTAAAAAAGAAAACGACCCAGAGACCCTCTCCAACTATCGCCCTATCTCCTTTCACCCTTCCCCGCCAAGGTTGCAGAGAAACTAGTCAACGCCCGTCTATCCCACTTCCTCGAAGAAAACAACACTCTTGACTCCTCACAATCCGGGTTCCGCAAGAACCACAGCACGGAAACCGCCCTCATCGCATGCACTGACGACATCAGGACCAAAGTCGACAAAGGCGGGACCGTCGCACTCATCCTCCTAGACCTCTCCACAGCCTTTGACACTGTCTGCCACCACACACTCCGCACACCCCTCCACAACATTGGAATTTGCCACAAAGCCCTAGACTGGCTGGCCTCCTTTCTCACCGACCGGACCCAGAGAGTCCGCCTTCCTCCTTTCCACTCCACCGCTACCAAGATCATCTGCGGAGTACCCCAAGGGTCCTCCCTCAGTCCCACACTCTTCAACATTTACATGATCCCCCTAGCCAACATCCTCCGATCACACGGAATCACTATCCTCTCCTACGCAGATGACACCCAACTCATCCTTTCCCTCACCCCCAACCCCACCACTGCTAAAACCAACTTACACGCTGCTCTCCTCGACACCGCCAACTGGATGTCAAATAACCACCTCAAGCTTAACTCCAACAAAACCGAGATCATCATCTTCGGCCCCAACAAAACCATATGGGAGACTCCTGGTGGCCAACCGCCCTAGGCCCCGCACCCACCCCCGCAAACCACGCACGCAACCTCAGCATCATCCTTGACCCCTCCGTCTCCATGACACATCAAATCTATGCTCTAACCACCTCCTGCTTTCACACATTCCGCACTCTAAAAAAATCCTTCAAATGGATTCCCCCAGAGACCAGGAAGACAGTCACCCATGCACTCATTAGCAGAAGACTAGACTACGGCAACGCCCTCTACGCCGGCACCACACTCAAACTCAAATGCAAAGTCCGGAGGATCCAGAACACAGCCACACGCCTCGTCCTTGGCCTCCCCCGCCACAAACGAATCTCACCACACCTTAAATCCCTTCACTGGCTCCCCATAGACAAGAGAATCATATTCAAGATCCTCATCCACGCACACAAATTCCTCCACAACACCGGCCCAACCTACCTCAACGACAGAGTGAACTTCCACACTCCCACCCGTAACCTTCGATCAGCTGACCTCGCCCTAGCCACAGTCCCCTGCATCCAACGCAACACCACAGGAGGCAGGTACTTCTCCTACCTCGACCCCAAAACCTGGAACTCCCTCCCCACCAACCTCCGCAAAACCAAAGATCTCCTGCTCTTCAGAAATAACCTCCAGACATGGTTGTTCGAACAGTGACCCTCCCTGTCCCCCTTAACCCCGTCCTTAGCGCCTTAAGACCCTCACGGGTGAGTAGCGCACTTTATAAAAAAAAAATATTGATTTTTTTTATTGATCTCACTGGTGACTATTCTCAGTAGTACTAATATTAAGAATAGCACTCAAAGGATTTTGGAGATTTGCTTCTAAGGTATTACAGTTTGATTTTACTGTTGTCCATATATCGGGTGGGAAGAATGTGAGAGCATATTACCTATCTAGATTTCCTATTAAGGAAAAAGATGAGGAAAAAGACAACATAGTAGATGATAATTGTTTGATTGCAGCTGTAGAGATTGGGCATAGTGCTATCTCAGAAACGGAATAGTGAGGAAGCCTAAAAAAATGATGCTTGGTTGTGTAAACTTATGACTTATGCTTTGGAAGACTGGCCCCATGAAAAGGCTTTTGACTCAAATTCTCAACCAGTTGTCAAGGTATCTGATGCATTAACTATTGAAGATGGTGTACTAATGAGAAGTGATAAATTAGTAGCTCAGTTGGTCATTGTAGGAGGCTGGCCTTGCATATAGTGGGTACCAAATGGTTCTTACACCTTGTGCCAGGTCCTGTTATTCCTTATTAGTAGATTAGTAGTGTTCTAGCAGCTTAGGCTGATAGAGGTAGCTATAGCAGAGCAGCTTAGGCTGAACAAGGAGACATGCAAAGCTCCTACTATAACACTGTCAATGAGACCAAATCCCCGGGATGTACGCGTTGTTGCCAATAGGCCCACCTCCTGGCAGCTCCAACGCTACCAGCTATAACAGCGCAGAGTTGTAAAGTGGCCAAGTGGGGGGAAGGGAATTAGGGAAGGGAACAGCTGGGAAGGAGACCTGTGAAGACAAGAAACACAGATACCAAACTGAAAATATAAATCATAGATTATTTTTAAAAGGAATCTGTACACCATAAATGATTACCCTTCGTAATCCTCTTGAATGGAGGGTTGGTTTAGAATTCCCTAAAAGAAATGTTAATTCACACTTCCAGTAATTCAACAACACGATTTCAAATTGTAGCATTAAATCGTTTTGTTCACCAAACAATTTGCCATTGCATTCAACAGGCTTTTAACTTTAACATTTATTACACATTAGAATTCTTCTGTGAATTCGAATGTTATGTAATTTGCCTCCTTTTTCTTCTTGCTGCTAAATCAGAGAGTTCAAATTGAAACCTGTTTTGTTTTGCGTGGTTGAAAGAAAAGACAGCAATTATGTATCTGCTAATGGCAAAAATAACCTTAACTTGACCTTTTTAAAGTAGCTATTCAGTATCCACTGTGTATCTGCTAATGGCAAAAATACCCTTAACTTGACCTTTTTAAAGTAGCTATTAAGCACGACTGTTCACTAGAGGACACGTCACCAAAAAAAACAACTTTGACTGAATACAAAGTAACAAGAAAACGGATGATGGAACTTTGGAGAAAAGACCACCATCCGTCTTACCGTCCCGAGTTTAGACCAAACTCTCTTTTAAAACTCCAGACAAGGAAATTCAAGGTGATTTTCAGGAACCATATGTCGTCAGAAAAGAAGAGCTTCAATCCAAATTGAAGCACACCAAAACAGGAGCTCCGATCCTTGTAAGAACTCCAGAATAATGAGCACTGAGGACTGGGTTTGGCTGTTTAAATAGAGGTGCCCCGCCCATGGAGCCACACCCAAGGTGCCCCGCCGAAGATGGCCGCCGCAAGAACAAATGGGATTCAAGGTCCCCTCCAGAACTCTGAGGATGAAACCAAGGCGCGCCCAAAACATTTGAAACATTCACCTGCTTCCTCCAAACACTACGCACATAGCGCGCAGACACCTGAATCCAAAGACAATTCTCAATCCCTGAGCAAATCAAAAACTAGTCATTACAAACATTTTATGCTCTTTTAGATATTTAGACATGACGGCATGTAGGTAACCTCCGTCCTGATGATGGATACTAAATAGGAGCAGGTCCTAGAGCGCACACTGCTGTGATGTTGACAGTATTCCCGCCTCCCATGCGCGCTCTAGGGCCTGGTTTATGAGGATGGAGGCAATGAAAACGTTGCACCAGGCGTGTAGCATAGGTTACAACCTTGGAACTTAGATTCCAGAGTTTGTCACACTTCATACTCCCATTCCCCTTGTACCAAAACTGGAGAAGGACGGGAACAAGAGGTCTGTTGTGCTTTTTTCAAAAGGGAAGTATGAAAACCTGGATGAATATGTAATGATGCGGGTAATTGTAATTTATATGTAACTGGATTTACTTGTTGAAGTATAGTATAAGGACCAATGTACTTAGGTTGGAACATATGTCTCTTTTTAAAGGTGATGTTACGAATTAAAAGCCACACTTTGTATCCTGGCTTATATTGTGGGCCTTCACAATGTTTTTATCATAATTCTGTTTATATTTCAATTTACCTTTTTCTAAGTGCTGTTGAATTAGATTTTGAGTGTGATGAAGTTGTTGTACAGCATCTGAGACTGCGGGAGTGAGAGAAACTTCTTGAGGTATTGTGATAGGTAATATAACTGGGTGGTGTCCAAATATTCCATAAAAATGTGTTGATCCTGTGGATGCATGGTAAGAGTTATTGTAGGCTAATTCAGCTAGCCAGAGCACAGATACCTAAGAATTAACTGCCTTTTCTGCATAAGCCCGTAAATATTGTTTTAATGATTGATTTAATCTCTCGGTTTGTCCGTCTGTTTGAGGATGATGACTGGTGGACAGAGTGGACGTGAGTTGTAAAGCTTTGCACCACGTTCGCCAAAAGCGTGAGGTGAATTGCGATCCCCTATCAGAGAGTATCACTTTAGGCAGTCCATGAAGACGAACCACTTGGCTTAAGAGTATCATTGCCAAATCACTAGAAGTAGGTAACGTTTTACAAACAATGAAGTGTGCGTATTTGGTGAGACTGTCTACAACTAATAGAATCACGGAATGATATTGTACTGGTGGCAGTCCTGTAATAAAGTCTAAAGATATATGTTCTCATGGTTTACTTGGGGTTGGGAGAGGTTGTAGGAGTCCTTTGGGTTTTGAATGACTTGTCTTTGTCCGGGCACATATTTCACAGTTTGTTACTATTGTTTTAATATCTTTTACTAGATTGGGCCACCAAAAATAACTTTGAATTAATTCAAGTGTCTTTGGAATTCCTGGATGACCTGCAATCGGGATGGTGTGTAGCCAATAAAAAACGAACTTGCGTAGATTTAATTTTGGGACAAACAAACAAGAGTCATGAAAGGGCAGGCCTTATTTAATTATTCTATTAGGTTTAGCTTGAACCCATTTTTGCCATTTCTCAATAGTAAAGTAGTTACGAATGTTTTCACAGAAGTCTTCAGTTTTAATAATACATAGAACCTTTTCTGGGGCGATTATAGCTTGTGGAGGTTGAGCTATGGGGAATATCATGGAATCTTGTCTGGATAAAGCGTCAGCTTTACAATTATCTTTACCAGGGCGAAAGGTTACTATACAGTTAAATTCTGCGAAAAACAACATCCACCGTAATTGTCTAGGTGTTAAAAGACGAGCTGCACTCATGAATTGTAGATTACGATGATCTGTGTAGACTGTGATGATATATTTTGCACCCAATAAGTAATGCCTCCATTCTTTAAAAGGGTCACGTATTGCTAGGAGCTCTTTTTCTGCTATTACGTAATTTTGCTCCGCCTCATTTAGTTTACGTGACATGTAAGCTGCTGGATGGAGTTGGCCAGTTTCTTTATTGCGTTGAGAGACTACAGCACCTATTGCAATATCAGAGGCATCTGCTTCTACGATAAATGGGCGTTCAGTATCCGGAATTGCCATAATAGGAGCTGTAGAAAAAGCTTTTTTTAGAGTCATAAATGCTTTGTCTGTCTCAGGAGACCACAAAAAGGGTTATTTTTTCCTCAGTAGTCTGGTAATCGTTGATACAGTTTGAGAAAAATGGTCAATAAACCTACGATAAAAATTGGCAAAACCAAGAAAACATTGCACGTCTCCTACTGTTTTAGGGGTTGGCTAATCAGAGACAGCTTGAACCTTTCTTTCAGCCATGGTCATTCCTTTTGGAGTAAGTATTACAACCAAAAATTCAACGGTAGTGACATGAAATTAACATTTGCTTAGCTTACAAAATAAGTGGTGTTTTCGAAGAGTCAAGAGAATCTTTTTAACATTTTGTTCATGTTCAATCTCATTGTTGGAATAAATTAGTATATCATCTATGTATACTAATGCAAAAAGATCCAAATATTCTCGAGGGACGTCATTCAGAAAAAATGTAAAAGCTGCCAAGGCATTACAAAGTCCAAATGGCATTACGGTGTATTCAAATAAGCCATACTGGGTTTTAAATGCAGTTTTCCATTCATCACCAGCTCGCATTCTGACCAAATGGTACGCTCCTCTTAAGTCTAATTTTCAATAGATTGTTGCCTTTTTAACTTGGTCTAAAAGGATTGGAATCAAGGGTAAAGGATACCTGTTCTTTACCGTAATTTTGTTTAGTGCTCTATAGTCTATACAAGTTTTGGGGATTAGGAGGGACGAATAAATCCGTTAGCCAAGAATTGGTCTAAATACTTCCTGAGGTATTGATCCTCTTGTTCGGATAAGGCATATATACGACAACTGGGAAGTACAGCCCTGGGCAGGAGATCTATTTGGCAGTAGTATGGTCTGTGTGGGGGTAGCACTTCTGCTTCTTGTTCATCAAAAACATCAATAAAAGATGAGTATTGAGAGGGTTCAACTATATTTTTCTCAGCAGCTTTAGCTACATAGGATTTAATGGACATTTTAGTGTCTGTTGTCTTAAGACACTTCGTGTTACAGAAAGGAGATGAACATTTAATTTTTCTTTCTCTCCAGTCTACCTGAGGATTATGACAACTCAACCATGGCATACCAAGGATTATCCCATACTGAGGGGCATTAATCACATCAAACGTTAACAATTCCACATGTTTAGTCTTTTGATTTTGTTCATAACGTTATTAATAGTGGACGAGTTTGTAAAATTACTGGTCCTCCAGATAGTATTTTGCCATCCACTGTTTGCACCATCTCTGGAGTTTTCTTTTTCTCACAGGGAATGTTCCATGATTGAATGATATGTGTAGCTATGAAATTGCCGGTAGCCCCAGAGTCTATTAAAGCCTTGCCTAAATGACTTTGTCCTTTTACCTGTACCTCCAGATTAATTCTTAAATGTTGTGATTTAGTTAAATTTTGACATTGGTTTATCTCTTGAGAAGGGATTATGATTACACCCAAGAGTAACCCTTATTTACACCTTGGGTGTTCTAGTTTTCGACTTCAGTATCAACACTTGCTAAAGTCTTCTTTGTAATAGGGATCTTATTCTTTGGTTTTACTGGGCACTCCTTTACAAAGTGGCCCTTACGGCCACAATACAAACATTGTCCATTTTTCCGGCTTTGTACTTTTTCCTCTTTGGTCAAGGGTTGTCTGATTGCTCTTATTTCCATTGGTTCTGGGATATGTTTGTTATTTGGTTGTGGACCTTTCCCCTTATCTATACGCCAATTATTTTTTTCAGGTTTTCTCCGTTCACCTTTCCTCTTGGCAAGCCGATGATCTAATCTTAAGCAAGATTTCTGAGTTCCGAACAACCAGTTGGTTGAGGATCAATTTGTGCCAGGACATCTTTCAAATCGTCTTTGAGACCTTGATAAAAAAGGGCTGCTATTTTTTCTTCTGGCCAGGCTGTTTCAGCTACTAATCGATTAAAATTAGCTAAGTATGAAACTAAGGGCCAGATGCAGGAACATGCCAATTTGCGACTTGCAAATTGCGAGTCCCTGCGACTCGCAATTTGCAAGTCGCAAATTGGTATGCAGAACGGTGTCTCAGACACCGTCTGCGACTCGCTATGGGGTCGCAATGACCCACCTCATTAATATTAATGAGGTGGGTCGCAAATTGCGGCCCCATAGCGAGTCTAGGCACTCGCAAACATGGAGGCCTGCTGTTGTCAGCTGACCTCCATGTTCGTGACTGCTTTCTCAATAAAGCAGTTTTTTTTTTTAAGTGTAGCCCGTTTTCCTTTAAGGAAAACGAACTGCACTTAAAAAAAAACCGAAACCTTTAGTTTCGGTATTTTTTCAGGGCAGGCAGTGGTCCCTTGGACCACTACCTGCCCTGAAAAAAATGTTTTGGGTGAATTCACAAACTGGAAGGGGTCCCATGGGGGCCCCTTCCAATTTGCGAGTGGGTTACCATCCACTTGAAGTGGATGGTAACTGCGATACCCTTTGCGACCGCATATGCGGTCGCAAATGGTATTGCATTCCACTCCGAATCGCAAATAGGAAGGGAACACCCCTTCCTATTTGCGATTCTGAAATGCATATTGCGAGTCGGTCCCGACTCGCAATATGCATTTCTGCATAGCAAAGAGGCATTTGCGCCTCGCAAACGGCGATTTTCGCTGTTTGCGACGCACAAATCCTTTGCTACATCTGGCCCTAAGTCCTTATTTCCTTGCTGTAATTCTAGTAGTTCTGGATCCGCAGACAAGGTTACTGCTCTTCAATCAAATACATTTTCAAACTCTTGCACAAATCTTCTCCAATTATAGAGTAATGGACTATCTTGACAAACTAAGGGAACTGCCTATGTGGCCGCATCTCCTGATAGGTAAGAGATTAAAAATGCTACTAGTGATTGTGGATCTGGAAAGGTGCTTGGTCTACAAGTGAAATGAAGTTCCACTTGTGTAAGGAAAGTCTGTACTTTATTTGGATCACCTGAAAATCTTTTGGGTGCAGCTAAAGGAATTGGTGTGGGAACGGTGAGGGAAATGTTAGTTGGGGGATTAGTTCCTGACGCTTGAGGCGTAGCCATTTGCCAACCTGTTCCCAAAGGACTTTGTTCCTTTTTTTCCAATCTGTCTTGTAATTGATCAGCCCCATCAGCTAAAGCAGCTGTTGTGTTTCTTGATTCCACCAACTCCTGCTGAATCTGTGTAATCACCTTGAGCAAGTCATCCAGGGTGGCCATATTGAAAACCAAGCGCAAACCAGGAAGATTTAAATTTGTGGGCTCACTATTCTGTCAATGAGACAAAATCCTCGGGATGTACGCGTCGTTGCCAATAGGCCCACCTCCTGGCAGCTCCAACTCTACCAGCTATAACAGCGCAGAGTTTTAGAGTGGCCAAGTGTGGGGAAGGAAATTAGAGAAGGGAACAGCTGGGAAAGAGACCTGTGAAGACAGGAAACACAGATACAAAACAGAAAATTTAAATCATAGATTCTTTTTAAAAGAAATTTGTAGACCATAAATGATTACCCTTCATAATCCTCTTGTATGTTCACTAGAGGACACGTAATGTCAGCAAAGAAAAACAACCTTGACTGAATACAAAGTAACAAGAAAACAGATGATGGAACTTTGGAGAAAAGACCACAATCCCTCTTACTGTCCCGAATTTAGGCCAAACTCTCTTTTAAAACTAAAGAAAAGGAAATTCCAGGTGATTTTCAGGAACCAGATGTTGTCAGAAAAGAAGAGCTTGAATCCAAATTGAAGCACACCAAAACAGGAGCTCCGATCCTTGTAAGAACTCCAGAATAGTGAGCACTGAGAACTGGGTGTGGCTGTTTAAATAGAGGTGCCCCGCCCATGGAGCCACACCCAAGGTGCCACGCCCAAGATGGCCGCCGCAAGAACAATTGGGACTCAAGGTCCCCTCCAGCACTCTGAGGATGAAACAAAGGCGTGCACAAAGCGTTTGAAACATTCACCTGCTTCCTCCAAATACTACACACTGCGCACATAGCGGGCAGACACCTGAATCCAAAGACAATTCTCGATCCCTGAGCAAATCAAAAACTAGTCATTACAAACATAGTATGCTCTTTTAGATATTTAGACATGACGGCATGTAGGTAACCTCCGTCCTGATGATGGATACCAAATAGGAGCAGGTCCTAGAGCGCGCACCGCTGTGATGTTGACAACCACTTATATAGATACTATATCAAAAGAAAGAAAATACTCAGAGTTACTAAAAATAAAGGAACTTTATTTTAGTGGCAATGTGCCAAAAAATATCTCAGAGGATAAACTCCCTTAGGAGGTAAGTAAAATACACAAAATATACACACAAACCAACATCAGGTAAGTAAAACAGTCAGAAAGTAGTGCAAACACTGTAGAATACAATAGGATGCAATAGGCCTAGGGGCAACACAAACCATATACTAAAAAAGTGGAATGCGAACCACGTAGGGACCCCTGGCCTAGTGTAGTGTGTAGAGGGTCGCTGGGAGTGTAAGAAAACACTAAGGGTGTCCAAGATACCCCACCCCAAGACCCTGGAAAGTAGGAGTAAATTACTACTATTTCCCCAGAAACACACTAAAGTTGTGATAGAGGATTTTGCAAAGACCACAACAGACTGCAAAGCACTGAAGACGGATTCCTGGACCTGAAGACCTGCAAAGGAAGGGGACCCAGTCCAAAAGTCATAAAGTGTCCAGGGGGGCAGGAGTCCACTAAACCCCGGTTGAAGGTGCAAAATGGCTGCCTCCAGATGGAAGAAGCTGAAGATTCTGCAACAAAAAAAGGTGCTAGGAACTTCTCCTTTGTGCAGAAGATGTTCCCACGGCATGCTGGAGGATGCAAAGTTGTTTCCTTGGCAAAAGACCGCAAACAAGCCTTGCGAGCTGCAAGAGTCGCAGTTGAAGAAAAAGGGTGCTGCCCGGGCCCAGGAGGGACCAGGATATCGCCACTTGGGAGAGGAGACAGAGAGGGCCCTCAGCAACGTAGAGAGCCCACGCACAAGAAGGTAGCACCCTCAGAAGTCCTTGAACACGGGCTCAAGAAGACTGAACATGGCGGTCGTCTCAACACTGCAAAAGAGAGTCCCACGACACCGGAGATCAACTCAGGGAGCTGAGCATCGCAGGACAGAGTGCTGGGGACCTAGGCTTGGCTGTGCATGCAGGATTTCTTGGAAATGTGCACAGAAGCCCTTGTAGCTGCAGTTCATGCGGTGCACAGGATTACTATCTGGAGAGGGGAGGCAAGGACTTACCTCCTCCAAATTTGGACAGTTGGACCACTGGACAGTCTGGGTCACTTGGGTCCACCACCTGTGTTCCAGGGGCCACGCTCATCAGGATGAGAGGGGTCCCAGAGTACCGGTGACACAGAGGTTTGGTGCCTGCTGAAGCATGGGGAAGATTTTGTCGACCCACAGGAGATTTCTTCGTGGCTTCCAGTGTAGGATGAAGACAGGCAGCCCCCAAAGCATGCACCACCAGGAAACAGTTGAGAAAGCCGGCAGGATTAGGCGCTACAATGTTACTGGTAGTCTTCTTGCTTCTTTGTTGCAGTTTTGCAGGTGTCCTGGAGCAGTCAGCGGTCGATCCTTGGCAATAGTCGAAGGGAGAGGTGCAGAGGAACTCTGGTGAATTCTTGCAATTTGTTATCTGAGGAAAAGCCCACTGGAGAGACCCTAAATAGCCCTCGGAGGAGGATTGGCCACCTAGTCAGGTAAGCACCTATCAGGAGGGGTCTCTGACGTCACCTGCTGGCACTGGCCACTCAGAGGCCTCCAGAGTGCCCTCCCACTTCTGGAAACAAGATGGCAGAGGTCTGAGACACACTGGAGGAGCTCTGGCCACCACCCCTGGGGTGGTGATGGACAGGAGAGTGGTCACTCCCCTTTCCTTTGTCCAGTTTCGCATCAGAGCAGGCACTGGGGGTTCCCTAAACCGGTGTAGACTGGCTTATGCAAGGAGGGCATCATCTGTGCCCTTCAAAGCATTTCCAGAGGCTGGGAGAGGCTCCCCCTACCCAGCCCTTAACACCTATTTCCAAAGGGAGAGGATGTAATACGCTCTCTCAGAGGAAACTCTTTGTTCTGCCTTCCTGGGACTGGGCATAACCCTGTCCGTGGGGTGGCAGCAGCTGTAGCTGCAGATAAAACCCCAGAGAGCTGGTTTGGCAGTACCCGGGGTCCATGGAATTGGCTGCCCAATACCACATTTTGAAAGGGGGGACAATTCCATGATCTTAGACATGTTACATGGCCATATTCGGAGTTACCATTGTGAAGCTACATATAGGTATTGACCTATATGTAGTGCACGCGTGTAATGGTGTCCCAGCACTCACAAAGTCCGGGGAAATGGCCCTGAACTATGTGGGGGCACCTTTGCTAGTGCAAGGGTTCCCTCACACTTAGTAACTTTGCACCTAACCTTCAGCAAGTGAAGGTTAGACATGTAGGTGACTTATAAGTTACTTAAGTGCAGTAAAAAATGGCTGTGAAATAACGTGTGCGTTATTTCACTCAGGTTGCAATGGCAGCCTGTGTAAAGGTTTGTCTGAGCTCCATATGGGTGGCAAAAGAAATGCTGCGGCCCATAGGGATCTCCTGGAACCCCAATACCCTGGGTACCTATGTACCATATACTAGGGAATTATTAGGGTGTTCCAGTGTGCCAATTGAAATTGGTAAAAGTGGTCACTAGCCTATAGTGACAATTTTGAAGGCAGAGAGAGGCATAAGTACTGAGGTTCTGATTAGCAGAGCGTCAGTGACACAGTTAGGCACTACACAGGTATACACATTCAGGCCATAAACTATGAGCACTGGGGTCCTGGCTAGCAGGATCCCAGTGAGACAGTAAAAACACACTGGCATATACTCACATACAGGCTAAAAGTGGCACATATGCCACCATGATTGCTTGGTCTGATTGAAACACAAGTGCCTGTAAGCTTGGTCTTTATTTTCAAAATATAAGTTGTGGAAATATAAAATTGGCGGTCAGATACTATAAAAACCCAGGGATGAGACTAAAGGTAGAGAGGGACGTGCACTAGGATTATCAAGCCAGAGGCCATGCCGGTGTGCAGTGACAACCAGCCTCAGTCTAAGGCAACAGTGGAGATAGCAAGAAAAAATGACCTTCAGTAGGTCGCTGTTTATTTTTCTGCACCAAACGAGCTGCGATAAACAATAGCTTACTTACTATTTCATAATGTTCCATCTTACAAACTTGAGCACAGACTTGTATTTACTTCTTTAACTAAAGTTAGCAGGGCGCTTAGAAATACAATGAGGATGTTAGGATTAAAAGAACTCATTTCAAATGTTAGAATTCTTTTTACTGTTTTTGCTGACCCTGACATACTTAACTGCATTTCCTTTGTCTTCTGTGGGGGTACTATTTTAAGTATGTACCTAAACTCATCTTGTGGGATTTATGGTTACCAGGAAGCATTTCCTACACAGTATTGGTCAATGGGCTGTGTATGATTTGCAGCCCAGCTGGATTTCTAATTCATAGTGACACATTCACTAAGGGCCTGATTCACAAAAGTAAACTAAAATTTGCTGTATATTTACGACCCTGCAGTTGTAAAAATACTACTCGTAAAATACCTTTGTGAACAGCAAACCATAGAACACTTACACAAAAGTGTAAATTTACCTTTCTGCATCAGACCCACTGTCTTTTACCCCAGGGGTTAACATCTGACTCCTACAACCTTGAGGGGCTACCCAAAAAGATGTATCAGATGGTTTGTTGAGTTGTACAAGTACTACAGACTTTGTCAACATGTAGTGATGTCCCTTGTTCCACCAACCTTAGTTGGGTGGATCAATTTCTGGTACCTTATGTGTTTCCTGGCGTTTGATTGGGTTGTGGCCTTTTCTGCTTTTATGGATTTATTTTTCCATTACCTTCACTCAGTTGGTGATTCAGTTTCTTCTGGGTAGTGACTGACTAACATGCTGTGATAGATTGTTTTCCACTGCTACTGCGAGGTACTCTCTTTGTATCTGGAGGTGGGTCATGTATTTTGGGTGCTTGTTTCTGTCGAGGCTTTTTTGAAGCTTGGGAAGGTTGCGGCCTGGAATGCAACAACGGTCCTCCCTTTTTTCTTTGAAGTAGCTTTTGCTGGAGTTGCCATTCTGCTGTGAGCGTCAACCACGTGTGTTCGGTTGGAAGTTGACACTTCCATCTGGGTGTATTCTCATTGCCCGATAGGATTTCTCTGTTACAGTTGTGTAGCAGTTGAGTCTTTATTGTCTAAGTGGTGATAAGTGGAGAGTAGCTCTGCAATAGACTGGTTACTCCCTTTATCAACCACTATATGGTTACTTCCCTGTGGGGATGTAAACCACCCTGTTTGAAGTTTTTTAGCTAACCAACAATGTGAAGATATATTCTCAGAGTTCCTATCAGTAAGTTTTAGTTTAGAACAGTGGGAATTGTCCACTGGACCTATTTCTAGTGATGAGAATGCCAGACAGGGATGCTGTCTCAGTAAAGCCATAGCTGGGCAAAAACATTGTCTATAAGGCTGTAAGACAGAACAGGGATGCTCTTTCTCTTGTTTTGGAGCAGGGCAGGGATTCTGTCCTATGAGCTCCACACTAGGGCAGGGCTGCTGTCCTAAGTGTTTTGAGGCAGTGCAGGGTTGTTGCACTAAAGTTTATCTGGGAGCGTTGGAGGGATGCTCCATGTTAACTACAATGGTGGACTTTTTCTCACCAATATTAGTTACCCCACAGAGAGGTACTTCCACCTCAGGGAGTACAGCTGTGCCAGCTGATGGTTCCCTTTGTACAGGTGCCACCCCCGGAGAGGTTTCTCCTACCACAGGAATGGTATCCTGAATGGCAGGGTGGGTAGGGGATACTGTGATGCCCTTTTTACCTGTTGTTGGAGAAGGATCCTGAGTTTCAGGCCTGTTCCTCTCCTTTGCTTTTTCATTTCAGTAGAAATGAGAGGAAGCAATTCCTCAGTGATACCCAGCACGGCTGCATGGGTAGAAAACTCTACCTCAGCCCAACCTGAGGTCTCTAGGTCATTAACTAAGAGACAGTCTACAGGTAAGCTAGGGGACACTACCACCTGCTTAGGGCCAGTAACTCCACCCCAACTAAGCTGAACTATAGCTAAGGGAAGAAACTTAGTGGAGTTATGGACATCAATAATCTTGTACTGTTGTCCAATGATGTGTTGTTCAGGAGGCACTAGGTTTTCAGTCACCAAAGTGATACTGGCACCTGTGTCCCTGTAGGCCTGGGCCTCAACACCATTTATTGAAACTGTCTGCCTGTACTTATCTATTGTAAGGGGACAAGCATCCAGTGTTGCAAGGCCAATGCCACTAGGTGTGACAGAAACTATCTTGGGACTGACTACCCCAGTTTCTATGATGGACCCATAAGTGAACCCAACTACACCCTCACTTTGACTGTTGCCAGTAGTCCCACCACTATTACCACTACTGCTAGGGGCACTAGAGTTTGATGTATTAGTGGTGGTTGGCTCAGGGGGGTTTACCTGGACAGGACTTATCCCCTTGCCAATGGCCTTTATTTTTACACACGTAGCACCAAGGCTTTTTAATGTGTGTATGTTGGGAAGAAGAGGAAGAATTTGATTTATCCCCACCCCCTGAAGAGTGTTTAGGATTTGAAGAAGGATCTTTGGTTTTACCATTATCCCCATGCTTATCCTGAGATTTCTCACCTATCTTTCTTCTTGCCATCCTTGTCACCCCCTGTAGGAACTTTTCTGATCACTCTTGTTCTGACCCATTTGTCTGCCTTCTTTCCCAATTCTTGGGGAGAGGTCAGATCTGAGTCCACTAGATATTGGTGTAACAAGTCAGACACACAGTTATTCAGAATATGCACTCTCAGAATAAGATTATACAGGCTTTCATAGTCAGATTCTCTACTGCCATGTAACCACCCCTCCAAGGCCTTCACTGAACAGTCTACAACGTCTGTCCAGTCTTGTGAGGACTATTTTCTGGTGTCTCTGAACTTAATCCTGTATTGTTCAGTGGTTAAGCCAAATCCATCCAAGAGTGCATCCTTCAAAACTGTAAAATTGCTAGCTTCACTTTCTCTAACAGTAAGGAGCCTATCCCTACCCTTTCCAGTGAAAGATAGCCACAAAATAGCGGCCTACTGCCTTTGAGGGACCCCCTGTACCATACAGGCCCTCTCAAGTGCAGCAGACCACTTGTTGATGTCATCCCCCTCCTTGTAAGGAGAGACTATCTTGTGTAGATTCCTGGAATCATGCTCTCTAACAGGATTACTATCAGGAATACTGCTGCTGCCACCATGGGGTCCTAACCCCAATCTCAGTCTCTCCTTCTCCAGGTCTAGGGATTCCCTATCTAAGGCCATCTGTTGCTGTTTAAGCTTCAGTCTGGTCTCTTCAACCCTCAACTTTTTGAGTTCCCTTTCTAACATGTTGTCTTCAGGGTGAGTTGGTTGGGTATGCTTGGACACAGAAGATAAATTGGAAAGAACAGAGGGAGATCTGTCCCTAACTGACTGAACCCTAGCAACTTGGCCTCCAGGAATAAAGACTCCCCTACTATGATGGGAACCTCCATTACTACCAACATTACTGGGTGTTCTGCTAGGGGGCAGATCTGGTACAGAACCCTCCCCACCTCCCTCAAGGAGATCCCCTGAGTCAGAATGGGAACATTCTATTAACCTCTCATTTGATGTGCCTGCTTGGGACTCATCATTCACAATCAGCATGTTGAATAGAAACTCTTTTGTAGGGTTCTTTCCTATCACTAAACCTCTATCTAAGCAGAGACTCCTTAGGCTCTTGTAATTTAAATTGTCATAAGTAGTATTGGCCATTTTAAGAGTAGAGTCTTCTACAGACATGATAGTAAAAGGTTTAGAAATAGTGAGAAGGAAGAAAAAGTTTCAGAACTTTTTAAAGAACAGAGAAAATACCTTTTTCTAACTTTTTAGAAACTTTAGAAGTTTTAGAGAAACTTTTCAGAACTTTGCAAAAAGTTTAAGATGAGAAAAGCAAAACTTTTTGGTTAGGTTTACATACACTGAACTTGTTTTGTATATTATTCTCTTATGAAAAGTATACAATGACAAAGTGGTAAGTAGTTACAAGTACTTATCCCACCGCTGCACAACCAATGTAGGAGGCTGGCCTGGCTTGTAGTGGGTACCAGATGTACTTCCACCTTGTGCCAGGTCCAGGTATCCCTTATTAGTGCAGAAGAGGTGTTTCTAGCAGCTTAGGCTGATAGAAGGTAGCTATGGCAAAGCAGCTTAGGCTGAACTAGGAGACATGTAAAGCTCCTACTATACCACTGGTGTCAAATGCACAATATCATAAGAAAACACAATACACAGAAGCACTAAAAATAAAGGTACTTTATTTTTATGACAATATGCCAAAAGTATCTCAGTGAGTACCCTCAGTATGAGCATAAGATATATACACAAGATATATGTACACAAACCAAAATTATGCAGGTAATAGCAAGAAAACTAATGCAAGCAGTGTAAAGTTACAATAGATTGCAATAGGAGCACATAGGTATAGGGGCAACACAACCCATATACTCCAAAATCGGAATGGGCACCACGAATGGACCCCAAACCTATGTGGGCTTGTAGAGGGTCGCTGGGACTGTAAGAAAATAGTGAGGATTAGAAAAATAGCCCACCCCAAGACCCTGAAAACTAGGTGTAAAGTGCACCTACAACCCCCAGAGAGCACAGAAGTCGTGAAATGGGGTTTCTGCAGGAAGAACAAACACCAGCAATGCAACAACAGTGGATTTCCGGACCTGAGTACCTGTCAGACAAGGGGACCAAGTCCAATAGTCGCGACAGTGTCGAGAGTGGGCAGGAACCCAGGAAATGCCAGCTGAGGGTGCAAGGAAGCTGCCACCGGATGGAAGAAGCTTGGAGTTTTGCAAGAAAGAAGAGAGCTAGGGACTTCTCCTTTGGAGGATGGATGTCCCACGTCGCGATGAAGCTTGCAGAGGTGTTCCCACGCAGAAAGACCACAAACAAGCCTTGCTAGCTGCAAGGGTTGCAGAAGGGGTTTTTGGGTGCTGCTGTAGCCCAGGAGGGACCAGGATGTCACCACTTAGAGGAGGAGACAGAGGGTGTGCCCAGCAACTCAGGGAGCCCTCGCAGAAGCAGGCAGCACCCGCAGAAGTACCTGAACAGGCAGTTGGAAGATAAGTAAACTGGAGTCCATGCGAAGTCACAAAAGGGAGTCCCACGACGCCGGAGCACAACTCAGAAGGTTGTGCACTGCAGGAAGGAGTGTCAGGGACCCAGGCTTGGCTGTGCACGAAGGAAATCCTGGAAGAGTGCACAGGAGCCGGAGCAGCTGCAAATCACGCGGTCCCCAGCAATGCAGTCTAGCATGGGGAGGCAAGGACTTACCTCCCCCAAACCTGGACTGAAGAGTCACTGGACTGTGGGAGGCACTTGGACAGAGTTGCTGAGTTCCAGGGACCACGCTCGTCGTGCTGAGAGGGTACCCAGAGGACCAGTGATGCAGTCTTTTGGTGCCTGCGGTTGCAGGGGGAAGATTCTGTCGACCCATGGGAGATTTCTTCAGAGCTCCTGGTGCAGAGAGAAGGCAGGCTACCCCCAGAGCATGCACCACCTGGAAACAGTCGAGAAAGCCGGCAGGATGAAGCGATACAAGGTTGCTAGGAGGCGTCTTGCTACTTTGTTGCGGTTTTGCAGGCGTCCTGAGCAGTCAGCTGTCGATCCTTTGGCAGAAGGTGAAGAGGGAGATGCAGAGGAACTCTGATGACCTCTTGCATTCGTTATCTGGTGAGATCCCCAAAGCAGAGACCCTAAATAGCCAGAAAATGAGGTTTGGCTACCTAGGAAGGAGGATTGGCTACCAAGAGAGGTAAGAGCCTATCAGAAGGAGCCTCTGACGTCACCTGCTGGCACTGGCCACTCAGAGCAGTCCAGTGTGCCACAGACACCTCTGTTTCCAAGATGGCAGAGGTCTGGGATACACTGGAGGAGCTCTGGGCACCTCCCCTGGGAGGTGCAGGTCAGGGGAGTGGTCACTCCCCTTTCCTTTGTCCAGTTTCGCGCCAGAGCAGGGCTGGGCGATCCCTGAACCGGTGTGGACTGGCTTATGCAGAGATGGGCACCATCTGTGCCCATCAAAGCATTTCCAGAGGCTGGGGGAGTATACTCCTCCCCAGCCCATCACACCTATTTCCAAAGGGAGAGGGTGTAACACCCTCTCTCAGAGGAAATCCTTTGTTCTGCCTTCCTGGGCCAGGGCTGCCTGGACCCCAGGGGGGCAGAAACCTGTCTGAGGGGTTGGCAGCAGCAGCAGCTGCAGTGCAGATCCCAAAAAGGCAGTTTCGCAGTACCCGGGTTCTGTGCTAGAGACCCGGGGATCATGGAATTGTCCCCCCAATGCCAGAATGGCATTGGGGGGACAATTGCATGATCTTAGAGATGTTACATGGCCATGTTCGGAGTTACCATTGTGACGCTATACATAGGTAGTGACCTATGTATAGTGCACGCGTGTAATGGTGTCCCCGCACTCACAAAGTCCGGGGAATTTGCCCTTAACAATGTGGGGACACCTTGGCTAGTGCCAGGGTGCCCACACACTAAGTAACTTTGCACCCAACCTTCACCAGGTGAAGGTTAGACATATAGGTGGCTTATAAGTTACTTAAGTGCAGTGGTAAATGGCTGTGAAATAACGTGGACGTTATTTCACGCAAGCTACAATGGCAGGCCTGTGTAAGAATTGTCTGAGCTCCCTATGGGTGGCAAAAGAAATGCTGCAGCCCATAGGGATCTCCTGGAACCCCAATACCCTGGGTACCTCAGTACCATATACTAGGGAATGATATGGGTGTACCAGTATGCCAATGTGAATTGGTAAGTTTAGTCACTAGCCTGTTAGTGACAAATTTGGGAAGCAGAGAGAGCATAACCACTGAGGGTCTGGTTAGCAGAGCCTCAGTGAGACAGTTAGGCATCACACAGGGAACACATACAGGGCACATACTTATGAGCACTGGGGCCCTGGCTGGCAGGATCCCAGTGACACATAACAAACATACTGACAACATAGGGTTTTCCCTATGAGCAGTGGGCCCTGGCTAGCAGGATCCCAGTGAGACAGTAAAAACACCCTGACATACTCACAAACAGGCCAAAAGTGGGGGTAACAAGGCTAGAAAGAGGCTACTTTCTCACAAGTTGTCAGATAGTTTCTGACGGATACTTCTTACCTTTAGAAAATCCCCATAAGCAAGACTGGATTCAGAGATTTTAAAGCAATATCATCTGCCTGCTGCCAGGTGGTACTGCATGGTTCCATGGTGACCTCACACTGCCCCAGAGCAGAGCTCCTTATAGTCGCCACCCATGCATACTTACACCATGTTCTTTCTTTCTGTACCGTTTGACATGTATAGAAGCTCCACTCCTAACTCCTATCAGGTTTTCCTGATATTTTCTCAGCATGTGAAGAAGCCCCAACCCCAATAATAATAGGATTGAAGCCTACAGTAACTGTAAAGTAGTGTGAAAGTGTGTCCTGATGCACCGGAAGGCGATTGAAGAGTCAGAAGCAAATCTATATGTCACAGAACATAAGGAGAGATTGCATGGCAACATGGCAAGAAGTGCTTTTGCTCCCTTTCTAAGTCTCAGACCGCTCCCTGAGGTAAATATTTGTCCCGTTCCAGATCCATAAGTAAGTCGAAATCCTAAGCACAAAAACTCCAAGTGGAATTCCACCCCATCTTGCTAGTCGAAATCAGGCGAGAAGATGTACTGTTAGTATTTCGTCTCCATCACCTACTGACTCCCAGCCAATTCACAGTCAGCCCCGAAATACTATGAAATACTCTGAATTCCCTGGGCCATTGTTGACTCTGCAGCAGTGCAAGACGTTAAGAAGGCATGCTTGAGATGTCTCCATGGAGCTCTAGTCACACTTATGCTGTTCAGCCCTCCTTCTGTGCCAACTGTCCTTGTGGGATTCACTACCTGCCCGGTGCTGATCCCATTCCAAAAATCCACCCGGCCCAGGGCCCACACCAACCCCTTCAATATCCAGGCAGATGCTGATTCTGGTAGCAACCTACCCAGTGCTGATCCCATTACAAAAATTCACTCTGGCCCAGGGCCCATGCCAACCCCTTCCATATCCTACCAGATGCTGATTCCCGTAGCATTTGTTGCTGACATTGGCCTATGCCAGGCCTGTATTGCAATACAAAAATCTGATTCTGATGCAACCCAGATTTAATATCATATCCTCCATGAGAACGACAGTGAGTAGGAGATGGACAGCTAACTCCCCACTCACCACACCAATGAAAGGCTTGTTGTACCTATGATATGCAAGTGGGTTAAATACCTCTCCAGCGACTGTGCCTGACATACCAAGACGTCTGTCAGCAGAGGAAAGCCCTTCCTTATGGCGAGCAGAGCAGTTGAAATCCTCGGCCTACACCTGCCTACTGTCAAAACTAAATGAAATGTACTGATAGAAATCCTGCAGCCAGGACTAGCCTTTATTGCCACTCAATGAAGTACTTACAATCACTCTTATGGCCACTAGATTGAAACCATGTTCAATCCCTCCAGCCAGCCACTGGTGACTCAGCACTTCTTACCGAACACCAGATGCCAGAAGCCTAGTGGCTAGGTGAATCCTGAGACTTTTGGGAAAAATATATTTGGACAGGTATACCATGGTCAGTGAAATCTTGCTGCTACCCCAGAGTCACTCAGAGCACATTTTTCCCGAACCATTTAAGATGGACAGGATGCAGCAAAATATATGCTGTGTGCGGATCCTGATACTACTGCTTGGATCGTGCCATTGACAGCGATGTTATTACAAACATGCCCTTTAATGGCTCAACACTTTTCGGGTAGAAGGCTGTAATAGCATCCCATTTAGGGAGAGCTGTGTTAGGGCCCGCTCCCCTTATATGCTTGCACCGGCCAGCCAATTTCACCATCAGTACTAGACATTTCTGGGTTACTCATGAGGTCTAGCATACAGAAAGCATCAGACTTTTCAGGTGGTGTAACAATCAGCCCAGTCTATTTGCGGTTCATGAAAAGAAATGATCACATTAACAGGGGCAGCAGTCTTTTGCTTCCTTCGCCCCTGCTGCAGTGGCCACCAAGCCTCTCTGATTTGTCCTTCTCAAGCCAAACCCAACCCTTTGGAGGCAGGACCTGATTCTTCCTGCCAGACTTGAATCCATCACAACCAACGATGTTGCAAATCGTTCAGAGGGATTATACTCTGCTGTTCATTTCACCCCTTCCGCATATCCATTCCTATACCAAGTCAAGTCACATCTGACCATGCTACAATTTTGATACAGGAGGTCAAGCTTCTTGTGGCTAAGGGGGGTCATTGAAAGAGTGCTCAAATAGTGAGAGGGAAGGGCTGTTATTTTGGTTTCTTAGTGAAGAAGGATGGTGGTCTCAGACTCATTCCAGACCTCTGACTACTGACTCCCTTCTTGATAAATTAAAGATATTTACTCCTGCTTGGATCCTTTCTGCTTTGGACAAAGAAGATTTGGATGGTGCCCTTGGACTTGTCGAATGTGTATTTTAATATACCCATTGTGCAGTTCCACAAAGGCTACTATTGGTTCATGGTGGTGGAAAACACTTCTAATTTGCTGTTATATACTTCAGCTTCATTTCAGACCCTTAAGAGTTCATGAGGTTGAGGATACATGTGCCCCATACCACAGCAACCAGCTTCTCAAGTCGGGCTCACCACAGTCAGTAGCAGACCACCTCTGAATGCCGATCGATCTCATGACATTAATGAAGTCCCTCATCAGCATGGCAAAGTCCTACCTAATGCTAATGCAGAGAATTCCCTTCATAGGGGCCATACAACATCCCACCACTGCAGCATGTCCTGGACCTTGAGAATATGATACTGATGTTTTGGGCTCAATCCTGAGTCTAAATAAAGGTGGTGCTCAGGCTTCATGGTCTTCTAACTTTGTGTATTCTCCTTGTAAAGTGTCCCAGGTGGCACATGCAGGCCTTATAGTGGAATCATATTAAACCAGGGTGTTACGATGAACATTTGCAACTGTAGTGAAGGCCACATCGGATTCCTCTGTGGAACCCATTGCTCTATATACAGTATGCCCCCAATCCTCAGCTTGGTACTCAAGCTAATGATGTTACTGCTGTCTTCTAGGGGTAGTTCGTTCAGAATGCAGAGAGGCTGACATGGTGTACTCAGAATCCTTCTTGGTATCCATGATGGTATGCTGTACAGAATCGGCCACACAGTGCTTCTCCACTTGGTTAATGGACTCTTGTTGGTTTCTCTTTGAACCAGACAAAGGAGTCAGTAAGAAAGTTTGTCTGCCTTTTACATCCAGGACTGAAACACGTGGTCATAGGATGATTCAACAGCGTGTTTATCATGGATCTTTTTACACCCTTCAGCAGCTGTTAAAAACTTCTCTTCACTTTTGGCAGCTTCAGAATGTTTCACATTAGATAGCTTGTCTCTTACCTCTTGGATACTCTGTAAGACATTCAAATGTTGTTAAGCATTTTTTCATTCACCACCTTGTCGGGATTATCTAAGCCAGGTACACACTTGGGCTCTCCAAAGAGCACCTCATAGGAAGTGTGACCTGCCAACACTATCTAAGCAAGCTATTCAATGCTCTCTGAATTCCATACAGATTATGCTACCAATGTATACCCGAGCTTAGTGACCCAGCAGTCAAGGCTTGTTTAACCATGCTGTAGTATGCTCAACTAATCAGTTGAACTCAGCTCAAAACGAATTGCTGAATTGCAGACGAACTCCCAGAGCAAACAGAACATCCCTGTAAGCCTTGGAGACAAATGCAGGACCATTACCTGAATTAAATTATTGAACTGCTCCCATCACTGCCAGAAACTGCAAATCCTTTATGTCTGCTCGAGCACTTGCATTTCTCTGTGGCCACACCCATAAAAATTGAGAACATGAATGAGGTTGCGACCTATATGTACTTTTACTGGTTCACAGAATTTATTGTCCAAAGAAGTCACCCTGAATGGGATGTTGGAGACTGTGAGGTGAGTTGGCGGGGGTCTTCTAACAGTAGAAAGTTTGAGCTGTTGACAGATATCACATCATCTAACATAATTTCTAGTCTGTTCATACAAACATGGCATTGCTACGGTTGCATTAATCCCAGCATGCGCAGATGCCGATCCCTCATATGCTATCCTGATTAAATTTAACCTGAACAACGTGAAAGGAATTACCCTGCGTCCCACTCCTGGGATGGTAGCCACAGGAGTGTTATCTGAATTAAGGATGGAGGAATATTTCCAGCCTACGTGGTTGCCTGTATTGCTATTAATATATCTGGGCTGATCTTCTTCTAAGATCTAGTTAGGACTGCTACGCTGACAGTCTGTATTGCAGTCTCCGTAGATAACCTGGGTGCACAGATCCCTTTGGTAGGAAACCCATCACGTTAATTACCCAAATGTATCTTATCTTATCTTGCATCCCCAGAGCTGTTTATTCTTCATAAGTTTCCTTTTTTAATCGTTTAATCCATTCAGGCTCCAGTGTTTCAAATAGACATTGTACTCTTGCACACAGAATGGTGAATTGGGCACTATTATTGTGGGAACTGACAGGTCTCCCTTCTGTAATGCAAGTCTTCTGTAATACCAGGGCATACAATTCTGCATGCAGCGCAGTGCTATCACATAATATTTTAAGGTGGGTGCACTGTGGATGGAATTCACCTTCTTTCACTGTTTCGCTTTTCTTATACCTCATAGTCAAGCGTTTTTCCATACTAGGTTTTGCACTGTGTATGTTCTCGTGTATGTGTATTTCAGTTACTGTAGTCTAAAGCGATCTTGTAGGATTCTTCTGGTTTAGAGATGGGGAAAAAGAGGCGCATGTCCATTGATGAAAGGCAAGACGCTATTATGCACTGATATTGCAGGTAATCTAATATTGACTTTTTACCAATCTTTGCTTCTGGCTTTAAGGGTATTGAGCATGCGCGTGAGGTTCAATGCGTAAGGGTTTACTTATTTATTTATTGGTTACTAAACCGTTACACTCCCCTCATCTACCGAAGCAGAGGTGGAGGACGCCTCTTCGACTACATTGAAGCAAAGACCTGGGCCAGCCCCCCACACAGTTCCAGGCCATCGCCTCACTGCCGCAGTTCCGAAGCAGCACTATATACACCCTGTATGATTGATTGAATCTATAGCAGTATAAACAACATTAAAACGTCATATTCAAAAACTTCAGTGCTTTTAAATTTACCAGTGATGCTGGATGATAAGAACAAAGCGCAGTCTGCAATAGCTGTCGACAGGACTTGAGTGCGAGAGACAATGCATAGTTTGGCTCAGTATGTCTTCATTAAATACATAAACACTCAAAGTGCGCTACATGGAGTAATTCGTATGATGCTTTGAAATGGAAATTTCATAAACAAGATCCATTGTAAAAAGAGAATTAAAACACTAACATTGGTGCAGTAGGCAGACTCGGCAAGACGGGGATGAGCAAAGTTCTTCACACATTGGGAAGACCTCTGGTGAACATAGTAACCAGGCACTTTGCTTGCACTACTGACTGGCCATTGCTTTGAGCTAGACCCAATGCTCTTAGATTGTTGAACTGAACAAATGTGCCTCTGTGCTGTAAACTGACGGACCGTCATTTGAGATGTTTGAACCCGTGGCAGATGCACAGAACAAACTGTGACCTCCGTGCGTAGTTTCTTAACACCAGGGCCACAAACTTGAGCAGCAAAATGTTCAAAGCGGTGTTGTCAGGATTAGGGCATTAATAATCCTTGGTTTGTTCCATTTTAGCCTTAGGAGTCCTTTCCATTCCTCTGACAAGGCTGGGCAGCTGCAAACAATGTGTTGGAGTTATTCCTCCTGTGCACTGCAGCCCCTACAGTTTGTAGCTTCCCAAAGCCTGCGCCACCTGGCTAGGTGTTGTAGAAACAGCCAGTTCCCTAGCCTAAGAGCCATAGATCTTTGTTTTTTTAATGTCCTGAGTACTTACAGGCCAAATTAAGGTTGCACCAACACCACCTGTACCAGAATTAACACCACTAATACTGTACATTAGCACCTCTGATACCACCTCTGCCATCACTACCACCAATACTATCATCAGTTTCAGTACCAATGCCAACAAAATCACCTCTACAAGTACCACATCCACCATACCACTACCACCAATAAAATACCAATAACACTGTCAGTACCACCAGCATCAAAGGTTCTCCACCACCACCACTACAGAGCATGTACAAAGCCAGCAGGTCTGGCTTTACTGTGGAATTGCATTGAAACGTCATGTCTGCATGTTTGCATGCACTATTATGTTAAAATTACTCCTATTGGCTTACCAATTGGTACCTATTGGGTACCTGAAAGTCCCGTAGCAATAAGAAAAAAGACAGCCCGTCCACGTACATTCCGGGATCCGGCAAATGCGAAGGAAGAATGCCAGACTTACTAGTCTGCCTCGACACCTGGACAAACATGGTTTATGCTTTGTTTGGGGTATGTTTTAATTGTACCCTTTTACTTAACATGCTTTCCTTGGGAACAATCCCCGGCATACAACTTTTTTCTGTTGTGATGTGTTATACATCTGCTGTTGACATAAATTTAAAAGCTTTTCGTCAATTCTAGGGAGTTTTCTTCCCTTTTTGTTCTACATACATACCTTCAATTTTGGTTACTGATTACCCAGACTTCTTATATGATACAGTATTTTCCTCCCTGTATTGATATTTTCAACAATATTCAGGTTGCTATGTCGATTTCATTATTTATTTCGTTTTTGTGATATTAGCAGCCCCAGTCTCAGGCCTCCTCTTCCCAGGCAACCATGTCCTAAATTCGGGATGGTAAGCCTTAATTCTTTTGTATGTGCGTGATGGTCTCTACGTTCATGTGTGCACTTCTTTTTAAACACGGGTTATGTTTGAATTTATAACACACCCTCCTCCTCATTTAACTATTTTGTTTACAGGGTGACCGTATTTTTAACTGACCGGACGGACAATAGGCTTCAATGTAAGTTACTTGAAGGTTAACCTAATCTCTTTTTGTCCTTTTTTAGAAACCTACAGGGTTGTTTTTCATTTTTTCTCAGGAGAAGGCCCTTTCTTTTTGGCCCTGATGAAGCGTCATTGGATCCTCCCGGACCACTAGACGTGAAACATGTTAACCCTAGTCTAGAGGCCTAGTGATAATTCTTTCGCCCTGACTCATTTGAAGAAAGTGGTTGAGGATTATATCTCACATGGACACTTTCACGTTGTTCTTAATCTTGGTCTAGACCCCAGATTTTGTTATTAAATTTCTTAGACATTGAGGTTTAGAACCAATTTTAATCCTCCCCCTCCTGTTTTTGATGCAAGTCTGCCTAGACACCCTTTCTTGGCGACCTGTACAAAAGATCTCCGGCAAAGAGCCTCCTTATTGGGCAGCCCGTCAGACATTGCAGGGCCGGTCTGACAAGGAGCATCTCCCAATGATTAAGCATGACACCCATTTGGGTGTGTGAGGGCTCTTGCTCCTAAACCTTCGGGTTCCCTGTAAATAAATAACCCCTTTGCCATTTCTGGAGCAGTGCACTTTACTTGTTATTGTTCAAAATTTCTAACTCCACCGTTAAATAAAAGATCTCAAAGGCATATGGTACATGTGCAACTATTACACCCTGCATCGGGGACACCTATAGTCTTGAGATATTGAGTAATAGGAGCTGCGTTTAGCCAAATGGATTCAAATTGGATTCAAAATACATGGAAAAATCACAGATAAGGAATAACTGTTTTAAAAATCAGCTTTACAAGCCTACAGCCATTTGTGCTTCATTATTCCCTGAATGAGGTAATTATGATTACTATAGGCGCCTCCGTAATTATTGTTCACTTGTGTGTGCATATTAAAAGAAACTACTCAAGGGCCCCAAAAAATCCACATGCATGCCCCCATTGGGCGCCATTGTAGTGTAAACTAAGACTCTGGCTTAGCTCTACAAAGTTTGCTTTCACACCCAGGGTTGTCACGAGTGAATTTAGTTCAACATACCAGTGATTAAATGTAAAGAATCAGGTTGTTGTAGCCCCACGCAACCTGGCTCAAAACAGTTGAAGCGGTGTTCATGTGTTTAGCTTTCTAAAAGTCCCTAAACAGTGATCCAGGGAGGAAGAGGTCATTTAGAAGCCCAATTTCATTCTTTATAACAGTGGTTCCCAACCTGTGGGCCGGGGACCCCTGGAGGTCCGCGAAGCCTCCTCAGGGGGTCCGCGGCTGCTTAAAACATTTAATAATAATATTAGGTCCCAGCTATTAGTAATGACTCCTCGGGGGTCCCCGTGTTCCAATAATGATTCAGTGGGGGTCCCCGGGCTCCAGTATTGATAAAATGGGGGTCCACAGAAGTCAAAAGGTTGGGAACCACTGCTTTATAATAACACACATAAGAACTGCACTAGGAGAAATACTTTTTTCACTAAAAAGTGTTTATTTCAACAGTCTCATCCTGTTGCTTAACACATCTAAAAAAGAAACACACAGATAGTCACTAAAGCTGCACAAATGCATGTTGAGAGCAACAAGAATAAACTAAACATTTCTACCATAGTTAAAAAGTCATTTAGAAACCTAACATCCTAAAAATTTACTTCTGTGTGCTATATTAGAAGAGCGTGGAGTAATGTTACTTGCATCAGAATCACACCACTGCATACCTATTTACAGGAAATGCTGCAGCAGTTGGGAGGAAGTGTTTCCCCAAAAGGAAAACCCATCAGCAGCAGTACCTTCGATCCTCCCAGACTTAGCTCGGTTTCAGCTTTCAATGCAGAACCGGATGCATCACAGCGGTCTGACAATCTGCTGTCAGTTTCTTGCGCGATAATGTAGGGCGAAAGACCCCTTCTCCAAAGAGGTCGATTGGATGGCCTTTCATACTATATCTTATCTGAGAATGGAATGTCAGACATAACCTGTTTGCATCAATATGTTAGCCTTAACACACTGTAATAAGTAAATATGGTAAACACACATCAATTCAGACTACACTATTTATGTTATTATGTAATTATGTTATTATTATTGTTATTATATGACCATAAGATAGAGATAACAAGGCAGTTGTTCCAGACTGATGTCACTGTCTGCGCATCAGGTATTATATCAATATTATTGTCTGAATGGCTTGACACTTTCACATATTTTTGGAAAGATAAGGACAGACGATGTCTGCGTCAAAGGCACACATTTGAATAATTGTGCAAAAATAAAGAGAATGGAGTCTCGATTTGCTCAAGATAGTCGGGCCTTAGGGACTGTACGTCAGTGAATGGGTTCTACAGCAGCCAAGGTATTAAAGCAGTTTCAATTGGATGAAACAGACATTCAAGTTATATGCAACTTTCTGGAACGGTTCTCCACAATGAAAGGGTAACATTTCATCAGTCAAGATAGATTTGCGAAAGGGACTAAGACATCCCAAACGATGTGACTGACCCTGGAGAGTGAGTGAACACATTGGAAGAGAGCAGATAAGTCAGACCTTTAAATGGAATACTGCAACTTCTGATGGATTGCACTCAAACAGCATAACATTTTCTCTCAAGGAAGGAACAAGTGGGGGCTGAGGCCTGGCGGGGGGCTAATATTTCTACCAGCTCCCGAGATGTTGCATACATATCTGTGCTCTAACGGCAGCTGCAACTGCCATCCACACCCCCCACATCCCCACCACTTCCACCACACTCGACAGGGGAGGTTTAGAGTAATCAATTTCTGCAATGACTGAGTGAGACACGGACCCTTGAGGAGGGCTTCTCTAAGAGTGTCCCTGGTGGCAAGAACTGCCCTTGACGGTGATAACCAGCTTCGGAGACTGAAGCTGATAAAGGGCCTGACGTGAGATGGCTGGACGTTGTAGTGCCGCACTCCATGGGGAAGACCTTGCATCACGGCTACACATGTGGTCCGTGTTATGAGTCGTGGACCGTGCACCAAACACTGCACTGCCTCGCCTTAGGGGATTTATTCCCACATGAACAACTCTACATCAAGCCCTGTCAGACCTGAAAGCATTAGGGTGGTCAAATTTTTGTCTGCCTCCCTCCACTTTTCTGACACTATTTTTGCTGGTTTTAGGACTCTGTGCACTTTACCACTGCTAACTAGTGCTAAAGTGCATATGCTATCTCCCTTTAACATGGTAACATTGGTTCATTCCCAACTGGCACATTTTATTTACTTGTAAGTCCCTAGTAAAGTGCACTACATGTTCCCAGGGCCTGTAGATTGAATGCTACTAGTGGGCCTGCAGCACATGTTGTAGCACCCACATATGTAGCCCCTTAACCATGTCTCAGGCCTGCCATTGCAAGGCCTGTGTGTGCAGTGACACTGCCACGTCGACGTGGCATTTAAAAGTACTTGCCAAGCCTTAAACTCCTCTTTTTCTACATATAAGTCACCCCTAAGATAGGCCCTAGGTAACCCATAAGGCAGGGTTCTATGTAGGTAAAAGGCAGGACAGGTACATGTATGTTATATGTCCTGGTAGTGGAAAACTCCTACATTAGTTTTCCAGTACTGTGAGGCCTGCTCCTTTCATAGGATAGCATTAGGGCTACCCTCATACACTGTTTGAGAGGTAGATTCAGATCATAAAGGGGTAACCGGGTCATATTTAGTATGTCCAGATTTGTATTAGAAAATCCTGCTTATTGGTGAGATTGGATTTTATATTACTATATTACTATTTTAGAAATGCCACTTTTAGAAAGTGAGCATTTCTCTGCATTTAAAATCCATCTGTGCCTCACAGCTTGTCTCCAGTCCACGTCTGGGATGGGCTGCTTGACAGCTCCCTTGTGCATTTCACCCAGACAACCACAAACACAGGATGCTCAATCAGACCTGCACTCATCTGCATATTGAATGGGTCTTCCTGGGCTGGGAGGGTTAAGAGCCTGACACTTACATTTCAAAAGCTAGTGGCCTGCCCCCACACAATGGAATGCCAAATTCCCTGTTGGGATCCTGGCAGACAGACCTGTACTGAAAGGGAACCTTGTGCACTTCAAAACCACTATTTGAAGTTCCCCCACATCATAGGCATTTTTGGTGTATAAACTGGGTCTTTCACCCCACCAACTCAGACACTTCTGGACCTGAACCTGCAACCTGTCAAGAGGAACTGCCAGGCTTCCCAAAGGGCTCATTTTGACTGCTTTGCTGTGAAGGACTGCTGCCCTGCTGTTGCCCTGCTGCCCTCTGGCTTTGCTCAGAAGTGCTCTCCAAGGGCTTTAGCTTGAGCTTACTTCCTGGTTTTGAAGTCTCAGGGCCAAAAATACTTCATCTCTTCAAGGAAACTCCTTGTATGCAGAAAACTGATGTACAGCCGGCCAAAAACAACACATAGCCTGCCTTGCAATGAGATAATTGGCACAGTCGAACAGGAACGACGCAGCCTCACTTCCTGAGAGAAGATCGACGCAGCGTCTGCTTTGTATCCGGAAATTCGATGAACTACTGAGTCTGGAGCAATGCACCCCAACTTCCTGAGTGAAGAATCGACGCAGCGCCTGCTGTGTGACAGAAAATTTGACGCATTGCCTACCGGATTGACTCAATGCCTGTGAATTCGCCCTGCATGCCCAGGATTTTCCCCGCATCGTCCCTGGGCATCTAAATATCCCCGCTTTGCAGTGAGGAACCAAGACTGCTTGCCAGAAATCAATGCAAAGCCCCATGCATCGTGGAAAGAAACAACACATCATCTGTGATGCACCTGAAAATCTAACGCACACCTTATTTTTCCATGCATCTCCTCCTCTGCGGTCTTCGTGTGTGGTCATTTTGACCCAAACCAGGTACTTTGTGCACACAAGAGACAGCTGTTGATTTCTAAGATTTAAGACTCTTTTTAATCTTGCAAAAGCGATATCTCAACTTGTGCTTATTGAATCTTTATCGTTTTGACCTTAATTTAACCAGATAAATATTCTATATTTTTCTAAACCTGTGTGGTGTGTTCATTGTGTTACTGTATGACTTATTGCACAAATACTTTACACATTGCCTTCTAAGTTAAGCCTGACTGCTCAGTGCCATGCTACCGATAATTTGGATTGTGTGTGACTTACCCTGACTAGGATTGTGGTCCCTATTTGTACAAAGGTGATACCTCTGCCAACTAGAGACCCCATTTCTAACAAGCTCCTTAGGGGAAAGATATCCGTGATATTGGGCGATGAGTGGGGTGTGCAGTGAAGAGGACACACTACACTTATGGAGGCCCTCCACCCCCCCATCCCACGACCTGCCAAAACAAGGACTCCACAAATGGCCTAACGGTGGAGGCAAAGGAGCTAACCGATGACCATAGAAAGCTGGCAGACAGGTTAACTGGCCAAGAACGTGAACTTGCTGACCTTCAGTCAATGCCAGCAACCTCCCAAAAGTTTTGGAGGCTTGTGCAAGCAACGCAGAAGGCTGCTCACGCAGGGGTAATCTATATGTTATGGGCCTTCCTGAAATTGTGGAGGGGTGATATGCTTCGACCTACATGGAGAACCAGCTGTGATCTTTCTCACCCCCTGACACTCTGCCACCTTTCTTCTCTGTTGAGAGGGCACACAGAGTCACTTCACGTCACCTAATAACCCAGGATCCCCTCTATGTCCAACAGTTCTTAAACTATTGTACTTCGGGGACAGGGACGCTATCCTTCATGCGGCCCGAACTGCAGGTCCCCTGATTGTGGAAAATCACCACATGATGCTGTTCCCGGATTATACACTGGTGGTGCAACACCAGCAAGCCACCTTCCAAAATGTTAACCCCAAACTGCAGGAGCTTCTCCTCCTGTACTCCTTGCTGTTCCTGGGGCGCCTGTGGGTTTTCTCAGATGAAAAAACATACTTTTTGACCAAGTGGCAGCGTGGGACTGGGCGGAGAGATATTCCAGTGGCAACACAACCCTTCCACCACCTGCATCCAACTGAGTCATGGTCTCATGTATGACCACTGCAGGTCCTCTCTGCAGAGACAATCCCCAGACCTTTCTGATCTGGAGCAGGAGACACGTGAGAGGAAGAGGGCCTTGGAGACATCTGGGACACAGACTCTGATACCACCCCTCAGTGCTCCACCATAAGAGACAGTGGTTCATTGCTGACCTGCTTAATGATATACTTTAAACTTGATGCTCACCTGCTGTTTGAATTCTTCCTTTTTATAGGTGCTGTCTAGCCCTCCAGCACCCACTCACCCTTTGTTAGGTGGCCTGCAGCTTCCTCATTCCACCCCTACTCCCCCAGCTACTACCCTGAAAGGACCCCACTTGCCTCTCCTCCCTCCCTGGCTGTGAGTGCTTGCGCTCAATGGCTCTTGTTGCCTCACCCTTCTTCCTTTAATAGCCCGCGCTGGAGCGTCCACTTTCTCTCACAGTCATTTTTCAGATAAGAGGTCTTGCCCAGAGGGACTCCATTTCTTTGTGACCTACTAGGCCTCCCCCATTGCACTTCATTACTTTGCACAGTCACAGTCACATATTTGAATGGAGTGCTGTTTGCCCCTATACACACTGTTTTACCCCTGTTTTGCAGCCCACACATGCCCACCAGCAGAAGCCCACTAGCACTCATCCATCTCCCATCAGACCCCCCACCGCTCCCACAGCTATGACTATTGATCAGTGCTCCCAACATAAAACTAGCTATACCTGACCTCAGTGTGATCACATGGAACATTAGGGGGATGCACACCCCTCCAGACAATATTTAATGTATTCCTACCTCTGCCGACTTAACATGTGTATTGCGCTGTAGGAAAGTGCCCCTTTTTGGCATGGTTACCCCCCCTATTTTTTGGGCTGATATTGATGCTGACTTGACTGAAAGTGTGCTGGTATCCTGCTAACCAGGCCCCCCCACTAATGTTCTTTCCCAAAAACTGTACCATTGTTTCCACAGTTGGCACACCCCTGGAATACAGCTAAGTCCCTTGTAAAAGGTATCCATGGTACCAAGGGTCCTGTGACTGGGGAAGGTCCCCAAAGGCTGCAGCATGTATTATGCCACCCTGGGGGATCCCTCACCAAGCACATGGACACTGTCATTGCAGTTTGTGTATGCTGGTGGGAAGAAACCCTCTCAGGGTGCCATGCCCACAAACCATTGGCTGTGGCATAGGTAAGTCACCCCTCTAGCAGGCCTTACAGCCCTAAGACAGGGTGCACTATACCACAGGTGAGTCCATTCTTAGACATTGTAAGTGCAGTGTGGCCATACTGAATATATGGGCTGGGATTTGTCATAACAACCTAAACAGTTCCATAATGGCTTCACTGAAGTCTGGGAAGTTTGGTATCAAACTTCTCGGCACAATAAACCCACACTGATGTTCGTGTTGGATTTATTGAAAAATGCACCCAGAGGACATCTTAGAGATGCCCCCTGTATTTTAGCCAAATGTCTAGTGCCTGTCACTTCCATACAAGTTTGTGACCACATTGGGTGAGAGCCTCAAAGGCTCAGGCCTCTTGTTACGGCGCCCCAGGGCACTCAGCTAGTGGAGATGCCCACCCCCCAGACAAAGCCCCTCTTTTGGCGGCATGTCCAGCAGGAAAGTTAGGAAAAACATGGAGGAGTGACCACTTCAGCTGGGCCCACCCCTAAGGTGTCCAGAGCTGAAGTGACCCCCTCCAGCGGCCCTGTCCAGAAAGAAACTCCAGCAAAGGACTCCAGAACCGCCCTGAATTCGCGAGTCCTGCCCACTCTGCACCCGACGCCGACGGCCCGTGTCCAGGTGGCCCAACCAACTAGAGCTGGTCGCCAGATGATTCTAACCTAATGTCCACCCTGGGTTAACCCCTCCTGTCCAACACGACGACGCCTGCAGCCTAAATCTGGAGGACCCCCCTGACTGCAAGAGAACCAGACAAAGATCCGGATGCCTAAAGATACCCCTGCACCTGCACCCCGGCCTTGGGGAATCCGACTACCGGTCCAGCAACATTCAGCAGGCAGCCCACCTCCTTGTCTAGCCTGTGGTTTTCCGAAACCGACCCCTTGGACCTAGCCTGCAGCATCTTTGTGACCCCCAGGGTCCCCCTTTTGATAAGCATGGGGAGCCGATGCTGTGTTTTCACCCAGCACCCAGCCGCCCCTGTGCAGCTGAGGGTGTGTGTTTGGTGCTGACTTTTGGCCCCCCCTAGCGGTGCTCACCTAAACTCCCCCAGGTCTGCCCTCATAAGACGCGGGTACTTATCTGCATGCAGGCCTGGTTCCAAGTGCCCCCAGTCTCCATAGAAGCCCATTTTAAATTTACCTCAGCTTTGACCTCTGCACCCGGCCTGCCCCGTGTTGCTGGTGGTGGGTGTTTGGGGTTAACTTGAAACCCAAACTGTGGAGATCCTAACCCCCGGAGACTAGAACTGTAAGTCTTGTACTTACCTCAAAACTGTACTAACTTTTCTTCCCCCCAGAACTGTTTCTGAAAACTGCAGTGTCAACTTTTAAAACAGATATTTGCTATTTTCTTGACAACCATTTAACTTGCCAAATTGAAAGAAAGTGATGTTGATACATATGTTGGATACTTACCTGCAACTTGAATCTTGTGGTTCTAGAAATAAAGTAACAAAGTATATTTTTGCTATATAAAAACCATTGGCCTGGAGTTAGTCATTGGGAGTGTATTTCCTTTATTGCATGTGTATGTACAACAAATGCTTTTCACTACCCTCTGATAAGCCTACCTGCTCGACCACACTACAACAAAAAAGAGCATTAGTATTGTCTACCTTAGCCTCTGCTAAGCCTCTGGGGAACCCCTGGACTCTGTGTACACTATGGCCCTCATTATAAACATGGCGGCAATCACCGCTCCGCTGGCAGTGGCAGTAACTAACGCCAACAGGCTGGTGGTCCGGACCACCAAATAATGAAGCACATTAGAAACAAGTAGCGGTCCATCCACACACCACCAGCAGTGGAGTGGCAAGGAGGCCGCCCACAGGCCGACGGAAAGGCCCTAGCCGCCCATCAAATAATGAAGCGCAAGACCGCCGTCAGTTCCGGGGTGGCGGAAACGAACCAAATAAAAGATAACACTCACCGTAGGCACACACAACATGCCGAAGCAGTATGGAGAGAGAGTTGCAAATAATGCCAGTGCTGCTCCTTGCAATATACCTCCACGACTGTGACCGCCGACGAAGACGACAACGGTAAGTACCGCAGCCTCGTACACATGGGAACAAAGGGCACAGTTACACACCCACCCCACCCACCATGCAACGCACTCCCAGCCCCTCCTACCATCCCACACCATACACACCAGAATAAGAGGTACTTACCCAACACAAGGCAACAAAGACCTGGACCAAAGTACACACATGTGCACACCACACCCCCTCAATGAAACGATGAACCATGTCACCATATTGTGCCAACAGCACCACTGGGCACACAAACTTTAATAGAACTTTAAAAAAGTAATGCCCAAATAAGGCCATTGGCCAGTCTGTGAAGAATACCCTGAAGGGCCCAAATAAGCCGGACTTGACTCCCACATGTGCACAGGGTACTCCACTGTAAAGGGACATCAATGGGGCAGCCAGGCACCTCAGGGAACAGGGGCAGGGCCTGGCGGGGTTGGGGACTTACGCCCTGAAAGGGGGGGCTTGGGCTTATGTTTGGGAGGTGGAGGGGGTTTGGGCTTGCACTTGGAAGGTGGGGGAGTGGGCTTGGGCCGGGGGATGGCAGAAGGATGTGGGGCAGCATGGGGCTTCTTCCTCGCTGGGGAAGGGGCATTGGAATGGGAAGGGCGGACTTGGTCAGACTTGGATGAGGAAGGAGTGGACAGGGCAAGGAGATGGGCACGTTTAGGGAAGAGGCGGGGTGGGCCAGTGGGTTCAAACAGGTCAACACAGGAGAGGAAAGGTTTCTTAGGGGCAGTTGGTGGTGGATGTGGAGGAAGGTGTGGAAGTGGAGGAAGAGGGAGTGTTTGTACCAGGTGTAGGTGTGCTGGACGTGGATGCAGGTGCCTGTACAGTATGCTGATGTGTGGTGGATGTGTGTTGAGTGGATGTCTGAACGTTTGAGTGTCTTGGGAGTAGGGGGGGTGGACACAGTGGGACAAGACAGGCTGCCAGTGTAAATGGATGTTGTCTGGGTGTCTGCAGGTCTGGTGAGTGAGCTGCATGTGTCAGTCAATGTAGTTGTGGTGAGCGCAGGTGCCCTGTCTGGGGTGCATGACTGGATGTCAGATGTTGTGGTGACTGCAAGAATGGGGCCAGCAGCAATGACTGAGGGTGCAGTGCTTGTGGGTGTGCATGTTATGGTAGCAGACAGGGAGGCGGAGAGGTGGACACACTGAGGGAAGTGGATGTTGTTGTGTGTGCCTTTGTATGTTTTGTGTGTGTGTATGCCTCTGGTGGGAATTGTGGTGCTTGTGTTTCTCTTTGTGCTTCTTGTGTGTGGAAGTGTGTGCATGGCTGTCTGAACTTGTGCTTGGGATGGGTGAAGGGAGTGGGGTGCTGGAAGGGGTAGAGGTGGTTGGTGATGGGATGGAAAGACCAGGGACACTGGCTGCCATCAAAGAGGAGGCCAGAGCCTGAAAAGATCTCTGTAGGCCAGACATGGCACCATGAATGCCTTCAAGGTATGCATTGCATTGCTGCCTCTGGGATGCTAGCCCCTAGAAGGCATTCACGATGGTTGTCTGCCCTGCAGAGATGGTCCTCAGGAGGTCAATAGCCTCCTCCCTGAGGTCAGCAGGGCTGACTGGGCCAGGGGATGAGGTGCCTGGGGTGAAGGAGACGCCCACCCTTCTGGGTGAGCGGGCACAGGCAACTCGGTGGGGAGCAAGTGGGAGGGCGGTGATGGCATGGGAGGTGGTTGAAGATGACAAAGAATGGGTGGGCCCACTAGAGTCCGCCGCCACCAGGGAGCTGCCATCGGAGGAGGTATCAGAGTCACTACCGCCAATGGTAGTTGCTTCCCCCGTGGTACTCCCCTCGCCCTCAAACCCACTGGTCCCCTTGGGCTCCGCTGACTCTGCTTCTTGGAACCATGGGCCGCTGCATCCCCACTTGCCGGTGCCACTGCTCCCTCGCCAGATTATGCCGATGTACACAAAGAATACAAGAGCACAAGGATAGGGAGACAAAACATGAGAGAAACCTGTGAATACCAGAATGAATGTACATACTTGGTGCACACACAACCACATCCAGCTCACACACCTACATGCAGCACCTACAACAATAGTCATGACTATGCCCCTGACTAGTGGCCACTACCCCAGCATACAACTCATTTCCCACTTGAAACATGGACCTGATGAACTGTGTGGACTACACACATGGGGGACCATGGCCAGCCATTGCACCCACTAGTCCATGGGCCCACTAAGAATCCTAGAGTACAGGAAGATCAACCCGCATGGGCCTATTTGGACCGTCAACACCTGCCCCACACCATTTCCATGTCTATGGGAGGCAGGACTGCAGGAACACACCTGTCAGAGTGTCTGGCACTAGACAGCATACATACCAAAGCACCCAAACACATCCATCAAAGTGGTATTAAACAGTGTAGGTACTCACCCCCTTGTGGCTGCTGTGCTCCTTTCAAGCGCCCACCCAAATCCAGATAGGCCACCCCCCAGAATGCGGGCCATTAGGGAGGTCATGGTCCGACGGGCACCCCTTCCTCGTTGGGAGACCTTCCCCAGCTGGGCCTCGCAGGTCTTCCTGGCCCAGCGCCTCAGGTCCTCCCACCGCTTCCTGCAGTGGGTGCTCCACCGGTTGTAGAACCCCAGGGTCCGCACCTCCTTGGCGATGGCTTGCCAAAGGCCTTTCTTTTGATGGGCACTGACCTGCATGGGACACACAGAGAAGAAAAACACACGTCAGGATATGGCCATTTGATACAGCTGACATGTCGTCCCCTATGGGATGGAAACTTCACAGGATAATTTTACCAACTCTCTAACAGTACATGCCACACAATCTACGCCTGTTCAGTTAAAAATCAAGCACGCATACATACGGGCATCCGCCACTATCACACACATCCAAGCAAGACAACCGCCAACTCACCTGCTCCTCTGGTCGCCCATATAACTTGGCATACAGGGGTAGGACCCCGTCCTCCAGCTTCTCGAGCTCCTCTGTGTTCAAGGCCGGGACCCGTTCCCCTGTGACTCGTGCCATTGGAGTAACAAGAGTCAGGACATAGCAGCACACTCAATGGAGTACTTGCATGCGCGGGAATCGGGAGCCAAGTGAGATTGACGTGACGACATGGCGTACGCTCCGCAGCGGTGTGCACCATCACCGTCGGTGGCTAACATGATAGGCCCAGTTTCCCCATTGACAACTATGTAAACCGATGAATGGGTGCACGGTGGTGAACACCGCCGTCCGCCTTAACAGCTACCGCCAGCGGAATTATGGGCCTGATTCTAACTTTGGAGGAAGGTGTTAAACCGTCCCAAAAGTGGCGGATATACCACCTACCGTATTACGAGTCCATTATATCCTATGGAACTCGTAATACAGTAGGTGGTATATCCGCCACTTTTGGGACGGTTTAACACCGTCCTCCAAAGTTAGAATCAGGCCCTATGTCACTTCCACTCCCTCAGACGTGGATGGCAGGAGGCTGCCATTTTGCTAGCACCACGTACATATTTCCTGGTCAGGGGCCCCATTCAGGGCCTACAAATCCCATCCCTTAGTTGCATGCTCACATGAGTGACTGATCATCACATTCACACATCTCATGAAATGTATCCACACTGGCATGCCATTAGACCAGAGGTATCTCTGCATACATGTGCCTAGCGTTGTACATAATACATAGCTTGTGTGTGTAACCTAAGTATTGCACACCAGTTGTTCATTCGCAACATGTTTTGCACGTGTATGTGTGTCCCTCATATGTGTTCTTTCCTTCCCCATAGTGTTGAGGGAGGGCCCCATCTGTGTACAGACCTCTTGTTGATCTGGATGCCATGGAGGAACGTAACATCATTGTCACCTACAACTCAATCGTTCAACAATCCATGACCTATGTGGTTTACTGGATCCTCTACTGAGACCGGCTAATCGGAATCAGCATGCCATCCCTACTGAAGTGCAACTGCTATCTGTACTCCATTTCTTGGCTACGGGCTCATTTCAGGTGAGAGTGGGCATGGGTGCTGGGTTCTCACAGCCAATGTTTAGCCTCGTCCTGTCCAAATTCCTGGATGCATTTGTACAACACATGCAGACATATGTCCAGTTTCCCCAAAGGGCTGAACTCTCTGCCATCAAGTCTGGATTTTATGCCTTTGCTAACATCCCCCATGTGATAGGTGCCATTGAAGGAACCCACATAGCCCTCATACCCCCAAGAGTGAATAGATGTACAGGAACAGAAAGAACTTCCACTCAGTGAACATATGATTTGTGAGTAGTGCTGACCAGTACATATCACATGTGAATGCCAGGTTTCCAGGATCAGTCCATGATTCCTTTGTCCTGAGGAACAGCAGTGTACCACTCTTGATGGGACAACTACTAGGGGACAGAGGATGGCTCATAGGTAAAGTGTGTCTTACACTGGATCTGTACATAGCTGACAACCTGCCTGTATGCAAATAATGGCATTATGTTAAGGTCCTCTGTCGCTCATTATTGCAGGTGATTCTGGTACCCCAACTTGCAATGGCTCCTGACACCTGTGAGAAACCCCAGGACAGATGCAGAGAGGAATTATAATGAGGCCCATGGATGTACTAGGAGGGTGATTGAGTGCACTATAGGTTTCCTGAGGGCTAGATTCTGTTGCCTCCATCTCTCTGGGGGATCGCTGTGCTATGGCCCGAGAAGGTGTGTAGAATAGTGGTGGCCTGCTCCATGCTGCACAACTTGGCTGTGAGGAGAGGTATCCCCCTTCTAGAGGCGGAGGGTGATGTACATGCCGACCTGCAAAGAGGGGATGAAAGTGATGGTGAGGATGAAGAGGGGGAAGATGTCAACTTCAGGAACCAGCTGATCCACCTATAGTTCCAGTGACTATGAAGTACTGTTCACTGATGCTGTTGTCTGCACTGCATAATGTTAGTCTGACTCATTTGCATGGGGATGTGGTGTCAGTAGTCATTGACACTGTTAACTGAAGACTGAGGTGGCATGTGCCATGGAAACATACATGGTGTACATTCTGACTTACTTCAGACACTGCTGTGCGTGGGGTACCATTCCTGCAATAAAGGTATGATTATGGAATTGACTAGCTAATGCATACACACTAACAATTGTATACTCGTAATGACAGGGGACATACGATTTGGTGTAGGTGTGTTTTATTATGTGTCACAATTTCATAGGTACGCTGTACAGTGATAGGGAGTGGGCTCATGATGCATATCCATACCAGGTACATGGGCTCAGCGATTGGTGGCAATGGGTATTGGTCCATATGTCCCTTGCTAGTTGGTATGTTGGTATTGGCGGGTCAAGATGGTAGCACAGTGGCACACTTTGGAGACAGTTCAAGGCAGAGTCACTTCTTAGCGGGGGCCTTGGTCTTGGCAGGTGTTCCAGTGCCATATCTGGGTCTGAGGGCACGTTTGTGTGACTGGTGCTGGGCTGCAGGGCTAGGGGTGCTGGTCTCCTGTGTGTCCTCTGGCAGTGCCACCAGTCCAGTAGCTGCTGCAGATTTGGATGGCAGGTCTGTGTCCTGGGCAGTGGTAAGGGCTTCCAGGTGTGTGGGGGTCTCAGGCTGGCTAGGGTAGTGGTGCTGCAGCACCCCTGCAATGGTGGCCATGGTGGCATTGAGCTGCTTCCATTGCTCCATTGTGACTCTGCGCTCTATCGCGTCGTCCCTTCCTCGAGCCGCGGTCTGGCCGCCGCTCCTAGTATCGGAGCACTGGCATCGCCGCAGCCTGCGTTTCTGCCTGTCTTCTCTTGCGGCACGGCCCAGAAAGCACATTTCGTGCTCCCGGTCGTGCCGCTTTCTCAGCTTGCCTACCTGATACTCTTTCCATTCCTTACCTGGGGGGAATTCTCTTCTTTCTTCTTCTTGTCTTCCACGTTTACTTCTTTGCTTGTTCTGGTGTCCATGTTGTCTTCCTCTTGGTGTTCTTTTTTCCCAGCATGCCTTTTTTCTTTTTTCTTTTATACTGGTACTTTTTTTCCTATTCTTTCCTATGTGGCCTTCCCAATCCAAGATGGTGTCGCTCTTTCTTTCTGTTTGTCACTTCCTGCATTCTGGTATATAAGCCTTTCAGTTCTGATCTTTCTTGCGATGCAAACACTTCCACTTTGTGGTGATCCTCGCTCCTGTTTCTTCGTGTTTTTCTCCAGTTCCTGTTGTTCTTGGCAAGGGATTATTCCATATTTTCCCTTTTTTCATAATTTCTTTCCTCTTTTCTAGGAGTTCCTGTGTAGAGGTTTTTCCCACATTTTATTTTTTTCCCCTCTGGGACTCCTTCTGGAGGGTACAGTTTGCTTAGGTGTTTCCTGTCAAACAGCATTGTGGCTACTAGAAAGGTCGCCCTTATCTTGTTCAGTCCAGAACCAGCAGAAGACCGGGTGTCCTTCAAGTTCCTCAGCCAGCGGTGGGAAGCGACATGCTGACCGTGACAGATTGCAACGCCAAAAGAATCTGCGTTGTGCGATAACCAGGGAAGGACCGCAGGAAGATTTCGTAGAAAATGCACAAGCCATGCTTCAGACTGTGCGACAACAAGCCCAAGAATTACAATAACGACAAGTCTTGTCTTCCCGATCAATGGATGTACCTCCTGCGTCCACCTCGACACCTCGATATTCTGGAGATCCGCATAAGATAAAAGAATTTCTGGATGCTTTGACAGTCTTCTTTTCCTTTCGACCAATACAATTCTCATCTGGCAAGACCAAGGTGGGTTATTTAATCAGTGCCTTATCTGGCCCGCACTAGCTTGGGTGACCCCCTTGGTCTCTGCGGAAGATCCTGTCTTAAATAACTATCCTGCTTTTTTAAAACTCTTCAAGCAGATGTTCGAGCGACCTGGGGTGGAGGCAGCTGCTGATGAAGCATTATGTGATATACAGCAAGGCATTCAGAATGTCTTACAATATATAACCCCCTTCAAACAGTTAGCAGCTGAAACCAAGTGGGTGGAACGCATTTTTGTAACCCTGTTCCGCTGTGGACTTCGAGAGGAAATAAAAGATGAATTGGTACATTCCACTGTAACTCAATCTCTGAAAGAACTAATGGATCAAGCAATGAATATAGAATATAGACTGCGAGAACGTAAGATAGAAAAATGAAGAACTCGATTACCGTACCAGCCTGGAGTACACCGTACCACAAGCCGACAGTCTGATGAAGTCCATCCTGAAGCACCTCGATCTACCGAAGAACAACCTATGCAGATTGATCTAGTCCGTGGTCCTTTATCCGACTGAGAAAAGGAGGACAGACAGTGAAAGGGTCTTTGTCTATATTGTGGCAAGGCTGGTCATCTGATCCGTAGTTGTCCTGTTCGTCCATCCAAGCCTTCGGGAAACGCAAAACTCCCGCCCCTTGTGAGGAGGAAGGGGACGGGAGGAGTAGAATTACCTTCAATATGTTCCTCCAGAGATAATTTTTCTGCCTTATTTAGATTATCTGTTACATTACAATGTTTTACAAAGTCAGGAAGCGCAGCTTTGTGCTTTATTGAACTGTGGAGCCCGTGGTATCTATTTGGACAGGACCTGGCCCAAAGAGAGAGGTATTCCACGTGTTCCTAAAGAAACGCCGGAACAAGTACACACTGTAGATGGTTCTCCTTTGACCTCCAGACCAGTGGTGGAGTCTACATCTACTCTCTGTCTGCGTTTTGGTAGGCACCAGGAAAATGTTACTTTTGATCTCATATCCTCACCTAACCATACTATGATTTTAGGAATACCCTGGTTGACTCTGCACAACCCATATATCAGTTGGGAAACAAGAAACATATCTTTGACATCTCAGTTTTATCAACAAAATTGCTACTCCACGAACTCTTATTGGTCTCCCAAAGGGTTAAGTCTTTCTCCCAAAATTAATGACTGCTCTATTAATACGAATCAGGGAGTAGTTGTTATCAGGAATACTCTGATGTTTTCCAGAAGCCTAGCAAGTCTGTCTTACCTTCTCATTGTGCCTAGGACTGTGCTATTCCATTGGTTCCAGACAAAGTGGTTCCATTTGGTCGGATGTATTCCTTGACAGAACAAGAAAAGAAGGTATTCAAAGAATACGTAGATGACAACCTACAGAACGGTTTAATTGCCCCCTCTTCATCTCCTGCAGGGGCTCCTCTTTTCTTCGCTCCTAAGAAAACAAAAGATTTGCGTCCCTGTGTTGACTTTCTCAAACTCAACAAGATAACAATCAAGGATCGTAATCCCTTACCCTTGATTAGGGATATATTGGACGCTGTTCAAGGAGCCTAGATGTTTACTAAATTTGATCTAAGGGGTGCCTACCATCTCTTGCGTATCAAAGAAGGAGAAAAATGGAAAACAGCCTTTCGTATGCCATTTGGTCACTACGAATATCCTGTCATGCCATTTGGCTTAACCAATGCACCTCCTATACTCCAACGATTCATAGATTTTGTGTTTTCTGACTTATTAAATCAGAGCGTGGTGATTTATCTGGATCATATCCTAATATATTCCCGAAACCTTGATCAACATACTGAATGTGTACAGCAGGTTCTGGAAAGACTCAGACAGGTGGCCTGTAAAGAGTGAAGACATTTTTTAATGGGTACTAACGAACCTTTTGAAGCAAGAACGGACCATTGTAATCTACAATGTCTCAGAAGTTTCCAATGTCGTAACAGCCGTCAAGCAAGATGGGCTTTCTTTTTCAGCTAATACGATTTCATAATAACCTACATTCCCAGAACCCAGAACTTAGTGGCCGATGCATTATCCCGTCGTTATCCTGAAAGCACCAATACCTCTTCTCCAAACATCATCGAGTCCAGTTGAATCATCAGGGTCACTCAGTCCTTTCTTGATGGTGTAAAATCTGAATACCAGTATCTTCCACTTGAAGAGTGGAATAAATTAACTCCTCAACTACAAAAGGATCAAGATGACTTCTATTTTCAAGACGCTCTTTTCTTACCTACTAAGAAGGTATGAACCGAGGCATTACAGATGTGTCATGATTCTCCTGTAGCTGGGCATTGTGGAGTTAAAAAGACCCAGGAGCTGATTTTATGTTCTTTTTGGTGACCTTCCCTTAAAAATGATGCTGAAACGCATGTATCAGCATGTCCTCTATGCTCCATGGTGTACCCTGTTCCCAGATTTCATATGTGCTCTACCATCTTCTTCAGGTCATCATGTCATCATGGTAACTGTTGATTCCTTTACCAAAATGGCTATTACAGGTGTGGTGGATATGAAGTAATTGTAGATGACTTACCAGAGTCCAGTCTTCCAGTGAGTCCAGTGAGGCACTCCTGGTGTAGTCGGGTGGGTGTAGGTGGGGGTCCTCCCCAGTCTTCTGTACCACAATGTTGTGCCTGGATGCCGTTGCCCTCACCTTCCCGCAAAGGTCGTTCCATCTCTTGTGGATGTCATCCCTTGTGCATGGATGGTTTCCCACGGCGTTGACCTTGTTAACAATCGTCTGCCATAACTCCATCTTCCTGGCGATGGGTGTGTGCTGCACCTGTGCCCTGAAGAGTTGTGGCTCTACCTTCAGTATTTCGTCCACCATGGTCCTTAGCTCCCTATCTGTGAAGAGTGTGTGCTTATGGGGTGCCATGGTGTGTGTAATGGGTATGGTGTTGTGGGTGTAATGGTGAGGGTGCTTTTGTGTAGATATGTGTGTGACTTTTGTTATGTTGTGTACAGTGTATGCGTGTAGTATTGTCAGTCTAATTTGTGCTATTGTCGTTGCAAAGGACTGTTGGGTGTGTATGTGAATGTTTGATAGTGTTGTGGATGTATGTCAGGTGTGTGGGTTTCGAACTTGCCAATGTGTGCATTTCTTGCTGTTGGGTCCCATTGCAGGCCGTGGCAGTCTGTACTGCCAGTGGTCGTTCGACATCCACTATCCGCCACGGTGATTTGTGCATCATTATTTGTTGGGCGGAGGATTTGTCTGCTTGGCGGTGGCGTGGTGGGGTGTACAGCCTTTCCGCCATCATAGACCCTGGTGGTGGCTGGAGGTTGCAGGATTTTTAGAGGTTTCTGATTTTGTCATCATTATATGGTGGTGTGCTGTTCACCTCCACTGGCGGTCTTCTGTTCACCGTTGCCACGGCGGTCGACGGTGTTTCCCGGCATGTCATAATGATCACCTATATCTAATTTTGCTATAGTATATACACAGAGCCAGCTTTATACATGTGCTCCTACAGGAGACGCACATCACGGAGGTGGAGACCATTCGCTTTCTCCGGCATTGGAGGGGCCAGGTCTTCACAACAGACTACTCCTTTTATGCACAGGGGTTATGATTTGGGTCAGGGGTCCCCTTTTTGGCCACTGACACAGTGATTGACCCCCAGGTTCACTACCGCTTTGTGGAGGACATGTTGGAGGGGCGCAGCCTACTACTCGGAACAATATAGGCTCCCAATGCTGAGCAGCCTGCTTTCTTTGATAGGCTTTTGGGGATCCTTGCTCACTGGGGTGGTATCCCCTGGCTTGCTCGACCCAATGTTGAACAGGTCCTACCCCCTCAGTCTCCTGCACACTCTAATGCTAAACATCTGTGCTCCTGGCTACACCACTGGAATGTGGGAGACATATGGTGGCAATGCCAAGCAGACAACAGTTTACACTCCTGTTCCCACCCTCATGACTTCCATGTCCGTCTTGACCACATTGTCGGCTCCACTGACCTGGCCATGTCTGTGTCACACACTGATTACTTAGGGAGGACACACTCTGACCACAACTGACAACACAACCAGCTCAGCAAGGACGATGGTCGACCTCCCATACTGACGTGACGTCTCCACCCTGAGGTCCTGTGGGATGCGGCAGTCTGCACGACCCTTAACTCTTCCTGCCTCAAATACTTTGAGGCAAATGCTGGCACTGTATTATCCCGGTTGATAGAATGACACACGTTCAAAGTCATCCTCATAGGCCACTGTCTGAGTGTGATTCAGGCATCAGGAAGCGGCTGGACTGGGACATTGCACAAGTGGACCGTGAGGTGCTTCACCTGAAGTGGTTGGCTGCAGCCTCGGCTGATGGGGCCGCTGACTCGCTGTGGCATGACAGGAACACACTACCTTGCTGGAGCACCTGCACTGTCTCAGCTACGCTGCACACTCCCCTCATACTCACTCTGGCGCAGACAAATCTAGCTACCTCCTGGCCTGGTTAATCAAGCAAGACAGTCCAATGCTGTGCTCCCTGATCAGAAACTGCACACACAGCTTGAAATCAATGCAGCCTTCACTCAATACTGTGAACGCCTTTACTCGCCAACACCAGAGATAGTGGATTCGACCATTGAGATCTTCCTCTCACGTGGACCTGCCCCAGTTTCCTCCTGACTTATCACTGGAACTCCGTGCGACAATCAACCCATTTTATTTTCAGGAAGCCATTCCGTTGTTGGTGTAGAGTAAAATCCCTTGACCGGATGGACTCCCTGTGGAGTGCTATAGAACATATGCCCCGCTCCGGGTTCCCCGCCTCCACACCCTGTATGATAAAGCTCTTTCAGGCTGATTCCTGTGATCCCACATCTGGTCCCCAAAGACCAGAATGGCTTCGTCCCAGGCTGTAGCACATCAATAAACGTCGGCCCCCTTTTCCAAATCCTGGAGCAGGTGCCAAATCACTGGCCATGATTTGGTTGCCTGGTTCTGGACTTGGAAAAGACCTTGCTGGAGTGGGGCAACCTTTTTATTGCTGTCCTATCTAAATTTGGCCTGGGTCCCCATATGCTTGGCCTTATCAAGCTTCTCTATGCTGCTATACTTGCTAGGATCAAAACTGGCAGATTTATTTCCGAGCTCATTCACATTGGTCGGGCAGCTATCAGGGCTGTCCCCACTATTCTTCTAGCTGGTTATGGAACTCCTAGGACATAAACTGCAGAACCAAGGATGAGTGGAGCATTAGTACATTGCTGCCCAACTGCAGTTGGTGGCACGCTGGTGTACTGAGCACGATCTAGATGACACAGTGATGCAGACGACCCCTCCATGGACGCTAGAACGCCTGTTACATATTTCCAGCCCTTGGTCTGTGCTCCTATTCTGCCTTTCTGTCTTTTATGTGTGGCACTGCGCTGCTCCTGCTGCTGTTTGTGTCTCACCAACTCCTCGGTGCCATACTCCTCCTCTACTCCTGCTGCTAGGAACTCCTAGGGGGCAAGATTACCTCATGCAGCCAATAGTTAGCCCTTGGCATGAGGCTGATGTTCGCACCTTGGGCGACCTCTTTTCCGAAACTGCACTCATACCTTTTGCAGACTTGTGCGATCGCATGGGCCTCCCCCCTGGGCAGTCTATAACTCATGAATGGACACAATACGTGTGCACTGGGGGCCAATGCAGCAAGAACCAAATATGCATCAGGTAATCCAAAACCTACATCTCTTGCCATGCAACACCACCTGATCACATGGCTCACTTAGGCGATGCACGACCACTCCTGCTTACCTCTCCCAACACTATGTGACGGTTGAGGAGAGGACGTAGGCAGGGAGTACAGTCATGCTGAATGGGCTGCAATCCTGGCCTACCCGGGTGCATATGTTTTTGTTCTGACACATGCCTGTGGATTACTAGTCATCTGTCACAACTCACCTGTCCTATGGTACTGGAGTCCCCTCACTATGCCCCTGGGGTATGTATATATGCTCCAGGCTTGTTTACACACCCTAAGAGCAATAGGACAGTTGAGGTTTCTTGAACATGTTTAAAAGGGAAAAAAGAGAGGAAGGAAGAACTTGAAAAGCGCTCAAGGAGAAACAATGTGCAGAGTAGAGGGATTTCTAAGGAAATGGAAGTTAAAGACATCAAGGGAAATTTTTTTCAAGTCAGTCACAAATTCTCCTCAGAAGCAAAGTGTCAGAACCCCTTTCAGAGGGCCCCAGGCAAGCAGGAGCTACTGGGCCTGAGGTTGAGGCCTTATACTCCTGATGTCCCAGGGCCCAACCTATTATGGGTCCTGAGCAACTGGGCCAAGTAACCCTTCATCACTTGACTCTCAGTGGTAGCACAGGCCAAGCAGTCCAAGGTTTCTGAGGGTGATGGGTAAATGTAGGGGAGTGAACACAGGCTCACAACTCAATACGCTCAACTCAATACGCTCAATACGTTCAATAGCAGTAATAAATTATCTCTTTTATGACAAAAGTAGTACTTTGTAGGACAGGTCCCTGAGTTCCACTTCCCTTTCAGTAGCGATAGTAGTCATTTCACATTAACTATAGGCAACAATCATGTTAGGCCCCACTAGTAGTTCAAGTTTCAGAAGCCCACTCCAAATCCGTTAAAAGTGAGAAGTGTTCCAGCCTCCAAAGCGCTATCTAGCAGAACAAGTTACCTGCTCCTCCGAAGATGGTCCAACCGGAGTCTCTGTGGAGAGAGGCAGGGGCTGTTTTTGGTGAGAAGAGACGCATGGTCAGCTGGTGCAGCAGCTGAGTATCCATGGTGCTTCCTCCAGTGAGACAATAAGTTCCTGTGATCCTTCCCACCGGTGGAGGTTTGGTTGCTCAAGTTCTGATCCTGAGTTAGGGTTTGAGCCAGCACAGATTACCACTGTGATCTCTCCTCATTACAACAGCTTGAACTAGGCAACAACTGTTGTCCTTTCTGTTTACCCCACCTGGCACACAGGGACCCTGACCTTACTCCGCACATGGGCTATGGCCTGGTTAGCACAGCAGTAATCTGTACGGTGGCCCAGCCTTGCATACTGAGTCATCAACTTCACACCACACATGGGCTCTGGCCTGATCGTCACGGCAGTGATGCTAACAATGGCTAACTTCACTGCAGCTTCCTGTGGCATACGGAGCCACTAACTTGAATCTGCAGACGGGGGTTGACCCAATCGGTGAAGCAGCCATCTCCTCACATTTCGCTACTGGGATCCAAACATCAGGATCCCAACTGGACCTCCCTCCCCCTCTCCAGCACTCTCCTCTTCCTCACAGGACACACTGATCTTGGCAAGCAGTGAAGCACTGGTACTGCACGCTCAGGGGCAGGTAGTCTTATATGTCTCTGGGTGATGTCCTCTTTACCAGCTGGAGGACTGGCAGGCCTTAGTCTCCAGTCCTGGTCACAGGTAAAAGTCTTGCAGAGCTTCTTCTCCTTGGACAGCCTGACTGGTTTCTTGACAGTTGACAATTTTAAGGGCCTTGAGCTCCCATTCCTGTAGTCCATTTCCAGACACCAAATGTTATTTAGGGTCTGAGTCTTTGAAGTTTGTGTTGGGGGGGTCTACTTGTTTTTGAAGTGCCCACTTCTCTGCCTTGCCCTCCCTCCAGAAAGCAGTCATTTACAATGTAGCGACTCCAAATATGATATCCCCACAACAAAGGCTACGTGAGTAACTTGAGGTTCACACCTAGATGTTAGTTATAGGGATATGTGCATCAAAAGATTAACTGAGGGCACCAGCCCTACACTTTGATTTTCTTATCAAACCCATCTTCTTCCTAAGATGTGCCCATGCCCCTTTCCAGTGACCTTTCCGTACGTCAAAGAGCACCCTTTGACGTGTACTGAAGGTCTGACTCTCCCTCCTATAAGGTGTCCCATCTAGTTTACAAGAGTGTGAGCCACAAATCTGTATGGGGGGGGGATTCCTCTGCTTCTTCATTCTCCTTCAGTCAGCACTGGGTGTCCCAAAATGGACCCTAGAATCTTCCATGTATTGTCCAATTCATAGACAGACATGCATACACAGAAGATGCATGTAGCCACATGTGTGCTGCACAGCTCTATATACTAACTTGAAGTAGGCCAAGGGTAGGTTAAGTACACAGCAGTGGAACTTTACATGAGTAAGCCTGTAGGCATCACTCCAGTGACAAAAGTAAAAACCTCTTGGCAGAGGCAGTAGCCTTTCACAATTATGAGGACTGCACTTTTGTCACCCCTCCCAATCCAACAAGACTGCAGTCCGTGAGACAGGCCTATGTCATGACACACACACATTATCTGTGTTCGCCCATGGCAACAAAAGTCAGCACCAGGAATCCAGACATCATTGTAGCTGGGCTCTCAGGGCAGGAGGGCATATCCATCACCATGTGAGGGGCTTTTCTTTCTGAACACAAAGGTATTCTGTATAGATGAGGACACTCATTCATGCTTTCTTTTCTCTTGCAGGGTAAAAGAACGTAGGCAGAGGGGACAGTATGCACTGGAATCCTTCCAAGAAGCATTCTGCATTCTGGACTTCATAGAAGATGTGAGAACCAAGGAGAGGCCCCTGGTTCCACAGACGAGACTAGGGGATGGCCAGAACGGCAAAGAGAAGGTCCACAAGGCAGGAAGGGAAGACCGTCGGGGAAGGAAAAGCATGCAGAATAGATTAAAACCCTCAGGTAGATGCAGGTCTTGACTGTAGAGACAAAGATGAGGACAAAATTAACCTCATCACGTCATATGGATGTAGTATTCACCATTGGAGGGACGATGCCGAACAGTGGTGCAGCATTATTCAGATCATATTCATATCAACCAAAGCTACACTGCAGATCTGGAATGCAAATATGGAGTCATGTGTAGGCCCATTAGCAAGAGTTAAAATGACAGTAGTTCCCAGAATACTGAAAGTATGTAATGGATACCTCTAGAAGTGGAGCAGACCTGGATTGACTGACTCACTGACTCAAATCACAGTAAACAATATAATTGACAAAAATGTTGTCTCAAAAACATTGTTTAGCACAATATTGTGCTCCTGTACTTATAATGGTATATACACAAATATTTAAAGAAAATAAGGTTGACATTTATATCATCCAAAAATTGACAAAATATCTGAATTTGTAATATAAGTACCATTTAAAGTAGTACATGTTAAATATTTTAATATATACATGTAATAGAATGTACATTAAATATATTCCACTAATATTTAACTGGACTCCTAGATGAACAAAGCCCATTGTAACTGCTATCAAAAACTATTCCACCTACCACGCAGCAAAAGTCCATCACAAATTTGTTTACAATTCCATCTCACAAGGCAACATCTGCTACTAAAGGCAAGGTTTCTTGCCTATGGTGCCAAACTAAACAGGGTGCCAAATAGATGAAACATTACATATCTCAGGTGATAACTTTCATTGGCACCATTATTATAACTCTTTTAATTGCTTTAGAGGCGCACAAAATTGGGGGTGGGTAATGTCCTGCTCCAACAACTAACAAGAATTCTGCCGAAACACATAAAAATGATCTTGACAGCGTTGGACATAAAGGAGTGCAGGAAAAAAGTGTGTGGAAAATTGGTAGTCCACCTCTGTGCCTCAGTGACCCTGCCTGTTTATTTAAAACAATCACTGGTTAGAGGCCTGAAGAGGCAATTGATGTGGCTAAGGTTTGGACTGTTTCCCCTAAAGTGTATTGGCACGGGCGATTAAGTGGCGCAAAGGACAACAGTTTCAGACTGTGTGCTTGTTGGTGGAATCATTAACCCCTTAGCTGCTGGGCCTTTTCCCCCCCAGTGCTGAGCCCTTTTTTGGCTATTTGGGGTAGTTCGCGCTTAGGGCTTCATAACTTTTTGTCCACATAAGCTAACCACGCCAAATTTGCGTCCTTTTTTTCCAACATCCTAGGGATTCTAATGGTACCCAGAGTTTGTGGTTTACCCTGGAGGAGACCAAGAAAATAGCCAAAATACAGTGAAAATTTAGTTTTTTCCAAAAAAATGGGAAAAAAGGGCCGCCGAAGAAGGCTTGTGGTTTTTTCCCTGAAAATGCCATCAACAAAGGGTTTCTGGTGCTGAAATCACTATCTCCCCACCTTTCAGGAACGGGCAGACTTGAATCAGAAAACCACATTTTCCAACACAAATTTGGCATTTTACTGGGACATACCCCATTTTTACTATTTTTGGTGCTTTCAACCTCCTTCCAGTTAGTGACAGGAATGGGTGTGAAACCAATGCTGGATCCCGGAAAGCTAAACATTTCTGAAAACTAGACAAAATTCTGAATTCAGCAAGGGGTCATTTGTGTAGATCCTACAAGGTTTTCCTACAGAAAATAACAGCTGAAATAAAAAAATATTGAAATTGAGCTGAAAACAACAGCCATTTTTCTTTATGTTTTACTCTGTAACTTTTTCCTGCGATGTCAGATTTCTGAAAGCAATATACCGTTTTGTCTGCTGGACTCTTCTGGTTGCGGGGATATAAAGGGCTTATAGGTTCATCAAGAACCCTAGGTACCCAGAGCCAATAAATGAGGTGCACCCTGCAGTTGTTTTTCATTCTATACTGGGTATACAGCAATTCATTTGCTGAAATATGAGGAGTGAAAAAGAGGTATCAAGAAAACCTTTGCATTTCCAAAATGGGATCAAGATAAGGTTTTGAGGAGCAGTCGTTATTTGCACATCTTTGAATTCCGAGGTGCCCATACTAGCATGTGAATTGCAGGGCATTTCTCAAATAGACGTCTTTTTTACACACTCTCTTATATTTGGAAGGAAAAAATGTAGAGAAAGATAAGGGGCAATAACACTTGTTTTGCTATTCTATGTTCCCCCAAGTCTCCCGAAAAAAATGATACCTCACTTGTGTGGGTAGGCCTAGCGCCCGCGACAGGAAATGCCCCAAAACACAACGTGGACACATCCCATTTTTTCACAAAATACAGAGCTGTTTTTTTGCAAAGTGCCTACCTGTGGATTATGGCCTCTAGCTCAGCCGGCACATAGGGAAACCTACCAAACCTGTACATTTTTGAAAACTAGAGACCTAGGGGAATCCAAGATGGGGTGACTCGCGGGGCTCTGACCAGGTTCTGTTACCCAGAATCCTTTGCAAACCTCAAAAAGTGGCTAAAAAAACAAGTTTTCCTCACATTTCGGTGACAGAAAGTTCTGGAATCTGAGAGGAGCCTCAAATTTCCTTCCACCCAGCGTCCCCCCAAGTCTCCCGATAAAAATTATACCTCACTTGTGTGGGTAGGCCTAGCGCCCGCGACAGGAAATGCCCCAAAACACAACGTGGACACATCACAGAAAACAGAGCTGTTTTTTGCAAAGTGCCTACCTGTAGATTTTGGCCTCTAGCTCAGCCGGCACCTAGGGAAACCTACCAAACCTGTACATTTTTGAAAACTAGAGACCTAGGGGAATCCAAGATGGGGTGACTCGCGGGGCTCTGACCAGGTTCTGTTACCCAGAATCCTTTGCAAACCTCAAAAAGTGGCTAAAAAAACAAGTTTTCCTCACATTTCGGTGACAGAAAGTTCTGGAATCGGAGAGGAGCCTCAAATTTCCTTCCACCCAGCGTCCCCCCAAGTCTCCCGATAAAAATGATACCTCACTTGTGTGGGTAGGCCTAGCGCCCGCAACAGGAAATGCCCCAAAACACAACGTGGACACATCACAGAAAACAGAGCTGTTTTTTGCAAAGTGCCTACCTGTAGATTTTGGCCTCTAGCTCAGCCGGCACCTAGGGAAACCTACCAAACCTGTACATTTTTGAAAACTAGAGACCTAGGGGAATCCAAGATGGGGTGACTCGCGGGGCTCTGACCAGGTTCTGTTACCCAGAATCCTTTGCAAACCTCAAAAAGTGGCTAAAAAAACAAGTTTTCCTCACATTTCGGTGACAGAAAGTTCTGGAATCGGAGAGGAGCCTCAAATTTCCTTCCACCCAGCGTCCCCCCAAGTCTCCCGATAAAAATGATACCTCACTTGTGTGGGTAGGCCTAGCGCACGCGACAGGAAATGCCCCAAAACACAACGTGGACACATCACAGAAAACAGAGCTGTTTTTTGCAAAGTGCCTACCTGTAGATTTTGGCCTCTAGCTCAGCCGGCACCTAGGGAAACCTACCAAACCTGTACATTTCTGAAAACTAGAGACCTAGGGGAATCCAAGATGGGGTGACTCGCGGGGCTCGGACCAGGTTCTGTTACCCAGAATCCTTTGCAAACCTCAAAAAGTGGCTAAAAAAACAAGTTTTCCTCACATTTCGGTGACAGAAAGTTCTGGAATCGGAGAGGAGCCTCAAATTTCCTTCCACCCAGCGTCCCCCCAAGTCTCCCGATAAAAATGATACCTCACTTGTGTGGGTAGGCCTAGCGCCCGCGACAGGAAATGCCCCAAAACACAACGTGGACACATCACAGAAAACAGAGCTGTTTTTTGCAAAGTGCCTACCTGTAGATTTTGGCCTCTAGCTCAGCCGGCACCTAGGGAAACCTACCAAACCTGTGCATTTCTGAAAACTAGAGACCTAGGGGAATCCAAGGAGGGGTGACTTGCGGGGCTCGGACCAGGTTCTGTTACCCAGAATCCTTTGCAAACCTCAAAAAGTGGCTAAAAAAACAAGTTTTCCTCACATTTCGGTGACAGAAAGTTCTGGAATCTGAGAGGAGCCACAAATTTCCTTCCACCCAGCGTTCCCCCAAGCCTCCCGATAAAAATGATACCTCACTTGTGTGGTTAGGCCTGGTGCCTGCGACAGGAATAGATCACACAACGGTCAATGTTGGTCCTTACGTGAGGCAGCTGTTGACCCTGGGGTGATCCATTCCTGACACAGACACTAGGTGTAGGCACTCAAGTGGGGTAGTGTTTTTATCAGGACAGGTGAGGAGTCACTGGGTGGTAGGAATATTGTGGATCCCAGCATATTCCTGTAGTTTGTGTGACAGAAATGCGAGAAAAATTTAGTTTTTTTTCAACATTTCAGCTTTGCAGGGTATTCTGGGTAAGAAAACTTTGGGGAAGCCACACAAGTCACACCTCTGTGGACTCCCCCGAATGTCTAGTTTCCAGAAATGTTTGGGTTTAGTGTGTTTCTCTATATGGCCGCCGAATCCAGGACCAAAAACACAGGTGCCTGCCTTACAAAACCAGTTTGTTTTGCCATGGATAATTTTGATGTCTCCACAATATGATTTGGGTGGTGGAATTTGGGGCTGAACTAAATTGGGGAGCTCCCAAGAGAGCACTCTCTCTCTGCTTGCCGCCGCATTCACCTGCTCTCTGGGTTGACCTAACCCACTATTACCCAGTTGCACAAACAGCTTGCGAAGGGACAGCAGGACTGTCCTCATCACCTCCCTCATAATGTACTGGAAGAGGAGTTATCGAATGGGACTCCTCTGACTGAAAAATCACTCCCAGAGTCTGCGCCATTGTCCTATCCCTCAGATGCTGTCTCAGTATCTGATGTCTCAGTCTCTGATCCTATGTCAGAGCGGTCCTCTATAACCCGAGTGTAGGCAGCAGTCATCCATCAAGATGCCATCTCTGCTATTGGCTAAACTGTTGCTCTAAAACACTAGCCTACGTAGACAGTCACAAAATCGATGGTGTGTGAGATACGTGCAACAGTAGAGGCCACCTTACCTGCGCTTCTTCCCTCAATCAGCACGTACTTTCAAGACACTCAAAAAACACCTTGTCACATACCATTCGTCACAGTCTTTAGCACCTCCTGCGCCCAGTCCAACAATCATTATTGGTGCTCCCACTCCCTCCTCCTCGGATTCCCTCATTACCACCCAGCAAAAGTGCCCTTCATCTCTCCATAGACTTTGCTAATGTACTCAGCTATTTACATAAAATACAGATTTGCTCTTTGCAGTAGGCATATAAACCTTCTGCGCTTCTTTATGGCACTAAAACTGCCACTAGACAAGTCGGACCCTTTTCCCCCCAGGGAAACCACACACATATTGACAAAAGTGATATATATATGACAGCCAATCACCTGAAACTCAACTCAAGCAAAACCGAAATAATCCTCTTTGGCCCACACAAAAACACCTGGGACCCCTCATGGTGGCCCACCACGCTAGGCCCTGCACCCACCCCCGCCAACCACGCACGCAACCTCAGCATCATCCTAGACTCCTCCCTCTCGATGACCCAACAAATCAACGCTCTCACCTCCTCATGCTTCAACACACTCCGTATACTGAAAAACATTCAAATGGATCCCCACAGAGACCAGAAAAACTGTCACTCACGCACACATCAGCAGCAGGCTTGATTATGGAAACGCCCTCTACGCCGGCACCACTCTAAAACTCAAGCGCAAACTACACGCATCTAGAACTCAGCAGCACGACTCATCCTCGACTTCCGCCGACACAAACACATCTCTCCACACCTCAAATCCCTCCACTGGCTCCCCATTGACAAAAGGATCACCTTCAAGATCCTCATCCTCGCACACAAATCACTCCACAACACAGGCCCTGCCTACCTCAACGAGAGTCACCTTCCACACCCCCACACGAAACGTCCGCTCAGCTGACCTCTCTCTCGCCTCTGTCCCCCGCATCAAACACACCACCACCGGGGGCAGATCCTTCTCCTACCTTGCACCCAAAACCTGGAACGCCCTCACAACCCACCTTCGCAAGACCCAAAACCTACTTCTTTTCAGGAAGGGCCTCAAAACCTGGCTTTTCGAACAGTGAACCTCCCAGCCCCTTTCCCTCCCCCCGCCCCCCCCCCCAAGCGCCTTGAGACCCTCACAGGTGAGTAGCACACTTTATAAATCTCTTTGGTATATATAGATCTACCTCTATATATATATATATATCTATGTACATGGATATATCTATAGATATATCCATGTACATAGATATATCTATCTACATAGATATATAAATATAGATCTATATATAGATCTATTTTTTTTAGTTGTTGTATGGTTTCCTTGGGTGCCAAAATGGCCCCCAGGGAAACCCTACAACATCTAAAAAAAAAATTGCCCCCACAGGGGGTCACCCTGCCCACGGGCGACCCCCTGTCATTTTTTATTTTTTTTTATTATTTAAAAAAAAAAAAAAAAATCCCCTGGGGGGGGGGGGGCGCGATCGCGCCCCCCCACCCCCCCCAGGGGGCACCTACCTTTTTTTTTTTTTATTAATTATGCCCCCGGGGGAGGGGGCGGCCCGTTTTCCGAGGGGGCCGCCCCCCCAAAGTGAAATCCCTGGCGTCTAGTGGTGTTTCCTGGCCCCCGATCGCAGCTGTGCTGCGATCGGGGGCCAGGAAACACTTTGAGAAGGCCTCGTAAGAAAGGGGAGAGTCTCCCCTTTCTTACGAGGCCTTCTCAAAGTGTTTCCTGGCCCCCGATCGCAGCACAGCTGCGACTGGGGGGCCAGGAAACACTTTCAGGAAGGCCTCGTAAGAAAGGGGAGTGTCTCCCCTTTCTTACGAGGCCTTCCCGAACGTGAGAAAGGCCGTTTTCCCCATCAAAGCAGGAAGCGGCCGCAAGGCTGCTTCCTGCTTTGATGGGGAAAACACCTTTGCAACGTCAGCGCGCCGCGAGGCGCGCTGACGTCACAAAGGGGCGGGTGGGGGGGCGGGGGGAGACACGGAAGCTTCCGTGTCTCCCGGGGGGGGTTTAAAAAAATAAATAAATCCTCGGGTGCGACGCACCCGAGGATTTATTGATACCCTTCCTGGTGTCGGCCACTGGTCGTGACCCGCACCAGGGAGGGTGTGTGGGCATCGGCCAGTGTCCGACGCCCGCACCTAACAGGTTAAGCCACAAACTTGTAATTAGGCCATTGAATACTGCTTGAATGGGGAGTCAAATGAGTTTGGCAGCACAGTTTATAAATTAACATTTTATGTTATGTTATGCAGATTTGTACAGTGCACTGTCACCCAGGAGGGTACCCTGGTTGTGAGCAGGTGTGAGTCTAGCCACACCTGGAACTAGTGGGACAGCCCAAAAAGCCAGGTCTCTAGCTTCTTGCAAAATTCAAGAAGTGAGGAGGAGGCTCTTATTTGTAGCAGCAGGTTATTCCATTCTTTTGGAGTCATGCAGGGGACAGCTCGACCACCTGATCTGGTTTTGGGTGTGCGTGGGATTTGTGCAAGTAGGATTCTGGACGAGTACAGGTGTCTACAAGGTTTGGGAAAGCAGATGCGATTATTGAGGTATGCTGGGCTATTGTTTTGTCGTGCCTTGAATGTGTGGGTTTGGAGTTTGAATTGGGAATTGTTTGTGAATTGGGAGGCAGTGGAACTGCTTTAGGTGTGGTGTGGTGTGATGTGAGTCCGGCATGGGAGGTTGAGAGTGATTATGGCCTCTGAGTTCTAAATGATCTGCAGCCTTCCGGTGAGTTATTTGTTGATCCTGGCAAAGAGGGTATTACCATAGTCCAGCTTGCTTGTCTCCAGGGCATGCGTGATGGCTTTCCGGGTGAAAATCCTTCTCAGTATCTCCAGGGTATGGGACCATGAGGCCAGTTGCTTGCAGTGGTGTTTATCAGTCTGAGTTCCGCTGTGTACTAACTGGCCTGGGGTCTAGATCTTGTTGTGTTTGAGGGGGATCAGGGAAGTGATCCAGTTGTTGAAATGTTGAAAATATTGATGGCTTTGGGGAGGGTGTTGCTGCGCTTGGCCCAGTGGGTGTTCAGAGCAGTATTACCATCCTTGTGAGTCATGCTTTTCCAGTTTCAGCGTGCTGTTCTGGCAGTGGTGCATGTTCATTGGACAGGGATGGGGATGGTGAACTTCACAAGGGTGTGGTCTGTTAGGGGACTGGTGTGGGATTGTCAACTACGATATTGTTGAGGCTGGTGAAAATAGGGACCCGGAAGGCATCTGACAATGTGGGAAGGTCCCTTTACTTGTTGAGTGAGGCCCAGTCTTCCAGGTTCTTCAGTCAATGCTCATGAGTTGGGGTCTGTGTGACCTTCAAGGTAGAAATTCAGGTCTCCAAGTAGGATGTAATTGCTAGTATCAAGGGCAAGTGGTGCAACAAAGTCTGTGATGGTTTTGGTGAAGTCTGTGCATGGTCTCGTTGGTCTGAGAGTGCTGCATAGGGTGCAGTTGGCTGATGTGTAGAGCGTGAGCGACAGGTGTTCCGTGTTGGACGATAGCATGACAGTAGATGTGATGCAGCTGATGGTGTTCTGCCATGAGGCTTGTGAAGTCTGTTTTGCATGACAATCTTTTATCCGGAGGGTTAGGGGGGATGGCTGTGGCGATGTGAGGTGCAAATGCAGGGTTCAGCTATATTTCCATGAAGAAAAGTAGGTCAGGGACATTGTTGTGCTGCACTTCTCAGATCTCTGTGGTGTGGTTCATGAGTGAGTCAGTGCAGAACTTTCTCTTTTTTAGACTCCTTCCGATTATCCCAGTGGTATTCCCATCTCCCCCTCCACCGTTAGCACTTTGTGTCCCCCATTGTGGTCTTGGTCCCGTTCAGAATTGTTTATATGTACTTATAAACATTGTTATTGAATGGAGTCCAAGACGAGTAGGTAATCCTGCTGCACGTATGGCCCATGAAGTATAAAAGATGGGTTTGACTTCATATTTAGATAATTCAGGCAACTCAGTGGTAGGCTTGTAGAGTTTTGTAGCACTTTTTTCTACTTTGTAGCATTGAATTTGCTGTTTAATTATCAATGCGGTCCCTTCCTGAAACTTTGGCCACCCTGAAATCAAAAGCACTCTACGGAATGTCGCCCATTCAGGAAAATCATTTTAGCCAGTGGAATGGCTTCTGAGATAATTAAGGAGGGACTTGATTGAAACTTTTGCTCATTCTAATAGGGCCGTATCTCTGAATCTAAGGCCTTCTGTATGGCAGCGGCAGCATTTAAGAATGCACTGGATTGACCTTTGCATTATTTGTACGAATAACCTGTGGATTCTCTTTAAAGCACTTTTATTGTTTTGTCATTTTTAGGTCTCAGCTCTAGATGGCCCGTATGTGCTGTCTCAAACTGAGACATGCTGTATCTACTCTATGGGCTTCGAGCATGGCCATCGTTTTTCATTGGTTCTATGGTGTGCCTTTCATAAATCCTTTCTTTCAATAGTGTATTGGTTTTATTTGTCCCGCCTTTTGGTTTTTAGTTGACTCCTATGGCTACTGGCCCTATTACATGTAGTTGTTACCTTCATTTTATTTCTGTTATTTACAGCACACAAATTTTTTAATTGGTGTTGGATCGTCCTATCAGAATGTTGCGTTGCGCTTAGCTGATTTCATTTTATTTTACAATCGCCTTGCAACGTACCCACACAGCTGGAGATACCGTGCCCCTCAGCCTTACAGCAAAGCTTTCTTTTATTTTTAAATTATGTGTTTTTGAGCAATACAAAAATGTTAATATTTATATGCTTTTGATCATTTCAGACATGTTGAATAGTGCAAACTCCACTCCAAGGTATCGGAGCGCTTTATGCAGAATACCCCGAACCACTCTAGCACTAGCGGCCAGGTTGATCACTTGAGCTTTTATGCCACATCCTCAAGATCAGCATTTAAGAAGGCTGGCACTCCTTTGGAACGCACAATTATTATGCATTCCATCGCAGCGCCAACCATCTTGTTTTTTTGGGATGCAGTCTCACGCAACTTTCAAAAAATGTACGCGTAGTGCTGATTTTATTTTACTTTTTGTTTCTATTCTAGTCCATCTTCTATTTTTATTAAAACTGTAGGCTTGTGAGCTACGTGTATTTGTGTCCGCTTTAAACAGTTGTACAGTGTATCCTTAAAGGCTCAAAACTCCTGATTTGAAAACATGGGCCACTTTTTGTGAAATCTATTGGCTATACATGAAGTAAAGCAGGTTACATTTAACAAGGGCAGGTTCTTGCATTCAATGTAGGGAAGGCATCAGTCTTTTTACGTGTTTGTCTTTACCGGGTGCACATAGACGTCAGTTGAACAACGTCATGCACTTTCGCAAGACTGTTTATGCTTTATATAAAGTGAAGCTGAATGGCTCGGTATAAGTTCAAAAGACCACTTCTTATGACGTCCGACATTACACACAAAGCTCCAGCAAGGTTAAGCAGGGGCGTAGCAAGGATGCTGTGGATCTTAGTGCAAGCAAGGACAAGCATTGGCAAAGCCAATAGGTCTGAGCAATCCGAGAGCTATAGGCGTTGGCAATGGTAATGCATTTGTGCATATTAATAAAAACAACCCCAGAGCCGTACACAAATGCATTAACATCGCTAACACCTATAGCTCTTGGATTGCCAAGAGCTGTTGGTTGTTATTGCTTGTTTTAAACTATTTTTTAGATAAGTAACCCAATACGGATTATTCTGTTTCAACCAGGCATGGCATGATATGTCTGGTCCTTTTTTTGTTTTCATTCTGATGAGCTCTATGTTTTTTTTGTTTTGGATTTTAAATTATCTATCTATCTATCTATCTATCTATCTATCTATCTATCTATCTATCTATCTATCTATCTATCTATCTATCTATCTATCTATCTATCTATCTATCTATCTATCTATCTATCTGTCTGTCTGTCTGTCTGTCTGTCTGTCTGTCTATCTATCTATCTATCTATCTATCTATCTATCTATCTATCTATCTATCTATCTATCTGTCTGTCTGTGTAGCTGTCTGTCCTATCTATCCATAATGTGGCTTTTCTGTTTTTTGCATGATGGTAGAGTTATGATACTCTGTAAACTAATGGGCAGGGTGGATTGCAAATCCCTACTCTGTCTGATTCTGTCTTGTGTAAAGAGTGGCATTTTCTCTTGTTTGACCTTGTGTTCCTCCCATTCTGCTCTTCAGATTGATGACTATCAGCCATTGGAGTTCCTATCGGAGATGAGACCAGTGACCATCATGTTCCTAAATCTGCAATTTAAGGAGAGTGCTAAAATCGAGCATCAGTGCCAGGCCATGCAGGATACAAGCAATGTCATAATCAAACTGATCCGCAGATACAATGGCAGGATCAACAAGGTCTTCATGTTCGACAAGGTACAGTTTAGGCTGGTGAGGGAGCACAATGAGGAGGTGGGAAGGGACTATCTGAAAGGAAACAATTGCTTACTGAGTGTGAAAGATGTGAACAGGGAGACCGAGAGTATGTTTAGAACATTAATTTGTATTTTCTTATTGTTGCAATGTGATAGCGTTTCATACCCATTGCCAGGCGGCAACCCTCAGTATTGTACGGGTAGCACGCTGCACTCTGGAAGAGTACTTGATTGGAAGAATGTTGTACTTACAGTCAGGCCTATATGAGAAGGGACCAAACTGATGCACTTATCATGTCTTGGGTTGCAGCTCATAACACTGTGATGGAGTAAAGATGAGTGACACTCAGGTGCGCACATCTTACATTTGTTGGCTGCTGTGAGGTACTATGCAGATCCCTTATGCAGTGTTTAGTAACGTTTGACCTCCATGTAAATGTATTTAAAGCAGTAAGAAAGTTGACGGGGCGTCCCAATTGAAGTTCAAGCAACGTTATTGGTGTGATCACTGTTTTTTGTTTATCATTCTTGTGAGCTATTCACTTCTTCCATACAGAAAAAATGATTTACAAAGGTAAGCAGCCGCAATCTTTCATTTGAATAACTTGTGTTTTATATGAGTAACAGTCAATACTTTATTGATAGTTCCCACAGGGCTTGTGCTCTATTCCAATGATCTCAATAATGTCAAAATGGACTGCTTTGCAAATGAACAATAGCAAATATCCTGATCCGTGATAAGTCAACGTGATTCGATCATCTGTCTAAAATATTGATGAACCAGCAACCGCCAGGATACTCAATCGCACGGAGGAAGCGGTGGGGAAAGCCGTGGTCAGTGGTGGCGGTGCCCAAACAAGGCCCCAGGACGATTTTGCACATTGGGCAGTGTGACTGCACTGTCAGTGCACACTGCTGCCATGCACAACATTGTGCATGGCAACAGTGTGCCCGAGGTGCATCTGGCACTGCACTGCACCGGCACATGCTTCAGGCATACTGCCGCAGTGACACTGCCACAGACACTACCGCCAGCCTGCCGTAGTGTCAATACGGCGATGGGGAGGCTGCTGGCTTGGCGGTGTCCTCTGAACACCTGTATTGGCAGTCAGACAGCCAAAATCATTATCAAGCCCTTAGTCTTCACCTTTTTTTGGATAACTCTCATTTGCATCTGCACATCCTTTGCAAACTTATTCGTTTAAGTGTCAGTAAGGGTCATATACGGCCAGCCCCTACATTTTGATTTGGTGAATACAAATTATCATTATTATTAAAGTAGCTTGCTATAAATCATGCTGATCCGACATGTTTAGCCGGATTTTCTTTGACGTTAAACAAATCATGGGTACTCCTTCTGATGCCTGGTGGTTTACAACTGAAGGTTTGGGTAGTTGTTGCAGGGGGGGGGCTCCTAAGGTTTTCTTACTGGACAGGAAGACGGATGAAGAGGCAATGGCAGGTAGCAGGGAGAGTTAATGTCTCAGACATTAAGAGTAGTATTGGTCTCAGGGATTAGGTATAATATTTGTTTTGTGCAGCAAGAACTGTTTATTTATCTAGTAAAAACCAGAGTATGTTTCACTTAGTGGTTACAGTTCTAGAACATGTCTCATGTAATCTGTGTTGATTTAATTCCTCCCCAGGGCTGCACCTTTCTCTGTATCTTTGGCCTACCTGGTGATAAGCTGGAGGATGAATGCACCCATGCTCTCCGCAGCGCCTTTAAGATCCATGTCTTTTGCAACGAACAGCTAGAGAAAATCAGGTACCAAGAAACACAGGATCCGAGGTGTGTGCTTGTGTGAATGTAAGGTGTTGTGTAAATGCAGGGTAATGTTACCGGCGCAGTTGATACAAGCATGAATAGTGACTGCTAGGGGTATTTGTCGTTTGTGACGTGATCATATTATTTATATAATATAGACTTGTATTATTGTTTGGTAACATATAACATAATTTGTAAGGGAGGCTTCCACTCTGAGCTAACCAGCTGTCCTTGCTGAAGCGGTTGTCCTATGGTAACCCAGCAGTGGACAGATGGTTCATCTTACTCTAGCACCTGCCAGATTACCTAATTTAACACTATATTCACATGCAAATAAAGTTGTTTCTTCTTACAGTCTTTCATCCTCAATTTGCATGGCATCTCAAAAAATGTCTTCCACATTCCTAAAATCTGGTGTGAAAAAACTAGTCTTTACCTAAAACCTCTGATGGTTACCTCTCCTTTCTACTTTTAAATGGCTCTCACTTTCTTTTCTATCCGTTGCGTGCCTCTTCTCAATGAGAACATCCTTGTCTAAGTTAGTGTTTGCCAAACTGTGGGTTGAGACCCGCATTTTTGGTGAGTTGCTAAATTCTAAGCAATAAATTAAGATGCCGTTCAATTCTGTATTTATCTTGTCACATTTGCTGCACTTCCAAGACAGAGGTCAAAAGTCAGGCTATGTCTTCTGCTGCATAATTTGTTAACAGGTGAACTGTTGTTTTTTACAAACTTCTCTCAGTTTGCAGAGAATGAAAAATAAATTAACAATTTTGCTGGAGTACATGAAGTGTGAAAGGAAAGCTGTAGGATGTCATTTTTTCGTAACACACAACATTCAAATACATGTAAATGAACTGTACACATTTGGCAGTTAGGAAAGGCAGATATGAATCACTGTTTTGTAAGTCTGAAGTGTGATTGAAACAAAGATATGGAGAGAATCAGAACAAATCAGACACTTTACTTGGTGATGCACAATTAATAAATATTCACTTTAACCCTATTTCCACATATTATCATTTGTGTGCAGTATAGTTTTATCAGTAAAACTGTATGTCTGTGAAAATTAAGTGACCATGTCAATGGACTGTGTGCTTTATGTAAAAGACAATGTGCTACCACGATGCTTTAGTTACATTAAAAAGATCCCTGCCTCATGTCCATTAAAGCTTGGTTGGTCAGGAAAGTTTGTCATACTTAAAAGTGGGTTGTGGTTCTAAAACGTTTGGGAAGCTCTGCTTATATGCATGTTGCCTTAATCTCAAGTAATACATTTCTGCAAATGCCTACAACTTATTTTTGGAAAGTGAGACTCCTGCAACCTAACAAGACATTATGGCCCTCATTACAACCCTGGCGGTTGGTGTTAAAGCGGCGGTAATATCGCCAACAGGCTGGGGGAAAAAAAATTGGATTACGACCACGGCGGAAACCGCCAACATAGACAGCCACTTTAACACTCTGACCACCACGGCGGTACAGACAAACAGCATGGCGGTCACCGCCAACAGTCAGGCGGAACAGAATGTACCGCCCATACTAGTATGACAGGCCAATCCGCCACCTTTTCCGGGACGGATTCAACGCAAACAAAAACACGGCGGAAACAGGACTTGGAAGGGGAAACACTCACCTCTACACAACACCACGAGGAACCAGGACGCCATGGAGCCTGAACTCCAAATACTCCCTGCGATTGTCTTCCTGCTCCTCTACCAGGAGCACGACCGACAGCGACGACGACCACGGTGAGTACTGAACCTACAACACAGGGGTGGGGGGAGGGAAATGAGAGTGACACACACGCAACACCCCCCCACCTTCACCCACTACAACACAGACACCAATACATGCTGAAACATTACATTTACACCCCCCCAAACTCCCCTGGAAAATTTTATATACACTATGAACAAATATGTACACCAAGAATTCAAGTCCAGGTACTGCACCAATATAGTCCGTGGACCACTGGGCCCAAAATGCATGGGCGAGGCCCACACAAGATACCCGATCGAAACGGAGAGAACACTGCAGGGGCATCAGATTGAAAAAAAACAGGCACCTCAGGGGGAAGGGAAGGGGGGGCACCTCAGCCGGATGAGTGCACGAGGGGGCTCCATGCCCATTGATGTATCCTGGGGAGTGCAACGCCGCAGTCTCTCAAGTCTCTCCAGTGGGTGGTTTGCCCACTGCATTATCCTGGGGAGTGCAAAGCCACAGTCTCTCAAGTCTCTCCAGTGGGTGGTTTGCCCACTGCATTATTCTGGAGAGTGCGAAGCCACAGTCTATCAAGTCTCTCCAGTAGTGGTTTGCCCACTGCATTATCCTGGGGAGTGCAAAGCCACAGTCTCTCAAGTCTCTCCAGTGGGTGGTTTGCCCACTGCATTATTCTGGAGAGTGCGAAGCCACAGTCTATCAAGTCTCTCCAGTGGGTGGTTTGCCCACTGCATTATCCTGGGGAGTGCAAAGCCACAGTCTCTCAAGTCTCTCCAGTGGGTGGTTTGCCCACTGCATTATCCTGGGGAGTGCAAAGCCACAGTCTCTCAAATCTCTCCAGTGGGTGGTTTGCCCACTGCATTATATTGGGGAGTGCAAAGCCACAGTCTCTCAAGTCTCTCCAGTGGTTGGTTTGCCCACTGCTTTATCCTGGAGAGTGCAAAGCCACAGCCTCTCAAGTGGATAACAGCCTCCACTGGTTCTGGAGGGGGCTTTGTGCCCAGAGTGCTTCATCCTGCCAAGGACTGAGGTAATGGATGTGAATCTCCACTGGTTCTGGAGGGGGCTTTGTTCCCAGAGTGCTTCATCCTGCCAAGGACTGAGGTAGTGGATGCCTTTCTCCACTGGTTCTGGAGGGGGCTTTGTGCCCAGAGTGCTTCATCCTGCCAAGGACTGAGGTAGTGGATGTGAATCTCCAATGGTTGTGGAGGGGGCTTTGTGCCGAGAGTGCTTCATCCTGCCAAGGACTGAGGTAGTGGATGCGAAACTCCACTGGTTCTGGAGGGGGCTTTGTGCCCAGAGTGCTTCATCCTGCCAAGGACTGAGGTAGTGGATGTGAATCTCCAATGGTCCTGGAGGGGGCTTTGTGCCGAGAGTGCTTCATCCTTCTAAGGACTGAGGTAGTGGATGTGAATCTCCACTGACGGTGGGGCAACATGGAAGCTGCCCAGGCCCATGCAACTGACCACCAGCCTCGTACGAATGACCACTGGGGATGGCAGCCATGTCTGCGGTGGTGCCACTTGCTCAGGATGTGGCGTGGCCGCTGGCGGTGGGCTCAGTAGCGGCGGTGCTTGCGACAGTCATTGGGCATTGGGGCTGGTGGTGGGCTCACTGACCTCGTGTCAGAACCACAATAGCACGTGGACGCAGTTGTGCTAATGTAATAGAGAAACCACGTATTATATGTGGCACAAGACATTTATTTCATAGATCAGGTCATTGGTGGTATCATTATGCTCAAACAGAGAAAAAGCATTGAACATCACCATTATGGAAGAATCCAGAATATAGAGAAAACTCTAAATCCCAGACTTCCCTTTAATTCAATTATGTTTGGGCGTGGCCAGGCTATAAATACCTGCCACACCCGTTCATCCGACGCTTTCTATTCCGAGCGTCTAATGAACATCATTCTGGTGAGCAGCTGACAGAGTTCTGCGAAATGCGAGCGGCCGGCTCACAGCGGTGAGGAATTTCAGTTCAGATTTCTGAACCTAATTACCAGAAATCCGTTTTGTTTGTTTAGCGAGCGGACGGCTCGCAGCGGTAAGGAATTTCCTTTTTAGCTTCCAGAATAGCAGCTGATATAATCTTCAGAGTTCTGTTTGTTTATTTAGCGAGCGGTCGGCTCGCGGTGGAGAATAGTTTCCTTTAACACAGTTGCACTTTTGAAATTCCGTGTTTATTCCTTGTTTTAAAACAGAAATGCTACGCGACTGAGTTTTTGCAACAGTGTGCCATTAGAAGATCGATCTCTCTGGGAAATCTAAGGCAGCCAACATTCTCTGTGGGGGATTTCTTTTGAAAGAAAAGCTAAAGGCTATAATTGTTTTTCCTTTTTAAAAAAAAGTTCAAAGTATTCTAAAAAGTGTTGGTTTTCATTGTGCCATGTTTTAAAGGTGACATCGTGTTTTTGTTTAAGAGAAAGACAAAGACTGGTCTGCTAAAGGAAAAAGATTAATATTTGTGTAGTTGAAAATAATTGAGTAATTCTTGGTGCTGAGTTTCAAGTCTTTACAAGAACTTATTTTGGAGGAAATAATCCCGCTAAATGTTTACATGTTTAATTCTTGGTACAAGGTGTGCTGCTGATTTTATTTCTAAGAAACAAATACTCTCTTAGGAATTAGCGAGATCTTTGTCAGTTAGTAGAATTTTCTGGTTAATGTCAATTTGTATATTTTAAATTAACCCATTCCTTTTCAGATCTCCCTCCTTGCTGTACCTTCCCGATTAACCCTTCCCCCGGCTGGGCCACTCGAAAGTTCAGCGCTATTACAGCATCTGACTTTGGTGTTGCCTGGAAGTGGGACCCTGTTCAGCATCGTGCAGATCCCGAGAATTTGGACCCTCCTGACACCTCGGTGCTGGCGGCGGTGTCATGAGCGGCGGTGCTGGTGGGGGGCTCACTGACCTCGGTGCTGGCGGCGGTGTCATGAGCGGTGGTGCTGATGGGGGGGCTCACTGAACTCGGTGCTGGCGGCGGTGTCATGAGCGGCGGTGCTGGTGGGGGGCTTACTGACCTCGTTGCTGGCGGCGGTGTCATGAGCGGCGGTGCTGGTGATGGGCTCAGTATCTTGGCTGATGGTGGCGGTGCCCGTGGCGGTCTTGTCCGCCATGCAGGTTGGCGGCGACGTTGACTTTCCTTTCTTTTTCAGGCCCTTCCCCACCTTGAATGGTGGTGCAGCTGTCTTGCCACTCCCAACTGCTATCTTGGCTGAGCCCTTGGTGGCAGGTGTTTTGGCCTTCTCCCTCCGGGATGTGGGCAACTTCTTCTGTTTTGGAGGTGGGGGAATGTCCTTGGCCTCGCTCCTTGGGACACTGGCAGCCCTGCTGCTTAGCGCACTCCAGAATCCAGTGACTGCTGGCACCACTGTGCCTGGTGATGTGGTGGCTGAAGTGCTGGGTTGGGACCTGGAAAGGCGGGCCCTAAGTGACGGAAGGGGTGGGGGAGGTGAAGGGAAGAGGTCAAGGCTTGACAGGAAAAGTTTTTTAGACACACTGGGATGGGTAGATGGGGGGGTTTAGGGGTGGAGGAAGAGGTAGTGGTTGTAGGAGGTGTTCGTTTGCTGACTTTGGGTGAAGATGCATGGGCTGGAGGCTGTCGTGAGGTGGATGGCTGTTGGGTGGGCGTATGGCTGCGTTTGTGTACTTTGGGAGGAGGGCTCACAGACACACTGGTAGAGGACACAGGGGATGTGTGAATGGTAGTGGGGTGGTGATTGCATGTGAGCGGTGTGTTGTGATGGGCATGCTGGTGATGGAGGTAGTGGCTGAGGATGTAGTGCATGCAGGTGTGAGTGGAGACGTGGCAGGGAGGGGGGGAGGGAGACGTGGAGGAGGGGGACACAGTGGAGGCAGTGGATGTTGGTATGTGTGCATGGGTATGATGCTTGTGTGAGTGCCTGTGGGCTGTGTGCTGCTTATGTTTGCCAGAGCTACCCTCGTGTGTTGAGGTGTGTGCATGTTGGTCTGATGGTGTGCTTGGGATAGGCTGGCGTACAGGGAATTGGGTCTGGGTGGAGGAAGTTGGAGGGGGGAGGTTGGACACAGAGACAATGGCTGCCATCAGTGCTGAGGCCAGAGTCTGAAATGCTTGCTGTTGGGCTGCCTGGCCAGAATGAATGCCCTCCAGGTATGCATTGGTCTGTTGCAACTGCCTCTCTACACCCTGGATGGCATTCAGAATGGTAGACTGCCCAACAGTGAGGGATCTCAGGAGGTCAATGGCCTCCTCACTGAGGGCAGCAGGGCTGACTGGGGCAGGGCCTGAGGTGCCTGGGGCGAAGGAGATGCCCACCCTCCTGGGTGAACGGCCACGGGTCACAAGCTGAGGGGCTGCTGGTATGGTGGTGCTGGTAGAGGGGGTTACGGCTGTACCTGTAGATGCAAGGGGCACAGAGGGGCCCGCAACCACAAGGGAGCTCCCATCAGAGGAGGAGTCGGTGTCGCTTGTCTCTGCTCCAGTCCCCGCCGTGGAGCTCCCCTTGCCCTCCGTCCCACTGGTGAATTCTGACTCCGTAGTCTCGCTATCCAGGGCCATGTGGGATGCAGCTCCCTCCTGCTCCGGTGGCACAGCTCCTCCGCCTGATGATGCTAATGCCCACAAGAACAGGGACACCACAAAAAGGGGGGGGAAGAAAGTAGAAAGACATGTTCAGTACATGCAATGCCGCTACCGTTGGCAGACACTACAGACACAGCAGCCCTCTGCACTACGCCATGCACTTGGAGTTCCCTAATTCTTCACAGGGACATGGGGTACATGGCCTATGCCCCATTGCTGCACACATGGAAGTCACAGGAGCCTGACTAGGTATAGATGGCTCTTACTACTGGTGGGGTTGGGGTGCCACTTAGCCTGCCTCACAAAGGGTCCTTGCCTACAAGGCTCACCCTAGCCTAGGGGAACCCACAGCCCACCTCCCCCACCCAGACACCTCCAATGCTCGCAGAGTCAGATGGATGTGACTGTACTCACCCCCTTGTGGCTGCTGTGATGCCCTCAAACGCCCATCCAACTCCGGATAGGCCACCACTAGGATCCGGAACATCACGGGGTGATGGTGCGACGGGCACCCCTCCCACGTTGGGAGGCCATCTCCAGCTGGGCCTACGCCGTCTTCTTGCTCCAGCGACGAATGTCCTCTCATCTTTTATGGCAGTGGGTGCTCCATATGTGGCCCACCCCAAGGGCCCAAACGTCCTTGGCGATGGCACGCCAAATATCCTTCTTCTGGTGGGCGCTGACCTACAGGAATAGTACAGGGGAAAAGGTACAGCATTAACCGTCCGGACCGTCACAGTCATTGGCCCGCGTTCCCACCCTTGCCCTGACGCACATACACTCATCGTCGGATCATGCACGCCTCAACCCCCCCCAATATCTCCCATCCACACCACTCCAAACAGGCATTGCCCATACAGCATGCCCACTAGTTTGTCCAACTCCTCTGATGTGAAGGCAGGGGCCCTTTCCCCAGACACATGAGCCATCGTCGCTTCCAGACTGAGGTCACAGCAGCACTTGCAGTGTAGGTCCTCTCCTGTTGAAGATGAGGTATCAAGTGAGTGAAGAGAGAGACAATGGCGGTCACGTCTGTGGCGGTGCGTACCGTCACCGCCGGCGTACATCGTCATTGGCTCCTGGGACCCATAAGGTCCAATGTTAACCAATGCAGGATTGAGCCGCGGTCTTCGACCGCCTACCGTTACGGTGTACAACGCCAGCGCAGTTACCTCATATCCCCTTGTCCCACATTACAGGTCAGGCAGCCGCCATTTCAATGGGCCACATAGCATTAATTTTAAATGCGTCACACATATCGAGGCCTTGCATACACACTAAGACAGGCACATAGCGGATTGACATATGTGTGCAATAAAGTTGTTTTTTTAGTACCTCAGTGTTGGCTGACCCTCTGATCGCTGTTCTCATCCATAGAGCACGTCCGCTGGGGCAGGTGAGGAGATGGCGGCATCCTCCGGTGTACAGACCACTGGTGGACCTGTCGACAATGGAAGAGCGACATGTAATTGTCAACTACAGACTTGATTGTGCCACAATCCATGAACTGTGTGCCCAGTTGGAGCCAGACCTGATGTCAGCTATCCACCATCCCACAGGAATCCCCCCTCTAGTGCAGGTCCTGTCAGTACTCCATTTCCTGGCAAGTGGGTCTTTTCAAACAACAGTGGCCACAGCATCAGGGATGTCCCAGCCTATGTTCTCAAATGTGTTGTCCAGAGTGTTGTCTGCCCTGCTGAAACACATGCGCAGCTACATCATGTTCCCTCAGGTGGAGGATTTGCCTACAGTGAAAGGTGACTTCTAGGCCCTGGGACGTATCCCCAACATCATAGGTTCTATTGATGGGACACATGTGGCCTTGGTACCCCCCGCAGGAGTGAACAGGTGTACAGAAACCAGAAGAGCTACCATTCTGTGAATGTGGAGATGGTGTGTTTGGCAGACCAGTACATCTCCCATGTGAACGCCAAGTTTCCTAGCTCAGTGCATGACGCTTACATTCTGAGGAATAGCAGCATCCCTTATGTGATGGGGCAACTCCAGAGGCACTGTGTGTGGCTATTAGGTGAGGACAAGGACCCTATACAGTGTGAATAGTTGTCTGGGTCTGGGGTTGTCCCTAAGGGTTAGTGTGTATCTAACAGTTATCCCTCGACATTTGCAGGTGACTTTGGCTACCCCAACCTGTCATGGCTACTGACCCCAGTGAGGAATCCCAGGACAAGGGCAGACGAACGCTACAATGAGGCACATGGGCGAACTAGGAGGGTTATAGAGAGGACCTTCGGCCTCCTGAAGGCCAGGTTCTGGTGCCTCCATGTGACAGGTGGTTCCCTATACTACTCACGAAAGAAGGTGTTCCAGATCATCGTGGCCTGCTGTATGCTGCACAGCTTGGATTTGCAACAACAGGTGCCTTTTCTGCAGGAGGATGGTCCAGATGGAGGTCTTGTGGCAGCTGTGGAGCCTGTGGACAGTGAAGAAGTGGAGGCAGAAGAAGAGGACATAGACAACATAAACACTGTGATCCAGCAATACTTCCAGTGACACACAGGTATGAAGACATCACTGCCTCCTACATCTGATAAAATTGTTCGACCTATCATCTGTATGTCACTTTCACCCAGTGTATGGACCCTAATTTGTAACTTTCCCTTTCGATTTCACAGATGTGGGTCACACTGTGTGACCTCTGCTATGTTACCTCATGGACTAGAGCTGTGTGACATAGGTATGTTGACAATAGAATGTACATTGCTATTTCCCTCAGTTATTGCAAAAACACATTTGTGAAAGCACAGACTGACTCCAGATTGTTTTGTGATTCAAGGGTGTTTATTTAAGTGCTAAATAGTGGAGGGCATTGTAAAATGGTCAGGGGTGATGGTGGAGGAATGTCCATGGCAGAGTCCAGTCTATTTGTCTCACAGGTGCATTGTCCAAAGTGGCATAGGAAGTGGAGCTAGGGCAGTTTAAGGATAGACAGGGTGACAAAGTGGGACAGAAGGATGACATTCAGGGTGGTCTCATTTCTTGGTGGGGGTCTTGGCATTGTTCTCTGTCTTTGTTCTGGATATCAGGGACCGCTTGCGGGGTGGTTCTCCATCTGCAGGGGGTGGGGTGCTGGTGTTGTGGTCCTGTGGTGGCAGACACTGGCCTCAGATTCCAGGAGGGGGAATGTACCCTTATAGTCAGTAGCCTTAGACATTGGGATCTCCGCGAGGTAGTTCCTTGCCACAGGTAGGCCCTTTCAATTGCTCAAATTTCCTTCCCACCCCCTTTTACGGGTGGACTGTCTATCTGCACTTTGCATGATGTTTAGGGATCCTAGGCCCTGAAGAATGCCCCCAGACCTTCCTTGGCTCATAGTAGAGGGCAGAAACATGTCTGCCAATTTTTAGATAGGCGACCCAGTGAGTCCTTACTCTCACTGAGGTGTCCCATCCTTGTTTTTAATACACCAGCAGACACCACTATTAAAAGTGTAGATCACACACTGGTAACTGCCTAGGTGTTTTTATCTTCCCTTAGCTTAGCTGGATCCCACTAACTCCAGATAAAAATATATTTACGCACTCCATCCTGTTCCCTTAACGGTGAGGTTGAGTCTGCCCAGGTGGAACTGTCCTGCCTGGGTGGGGCTAGGTGGTCAAATGATGAAGCATGACACTATATAGTGTGTGAGACCACCTAGTCCGTAAAGGAAATACCCCCTCCCCTCACTCACCACCATCCCACAGCACTCACACTCCACTTTTTGACACCCAGCGAGGTGTAGGAGCCCACAGATAATCTCTCGTGACTTTAGCTCCATATTTTTGGTGAACCCCATACTTTTTTGTGTTTACTGTGTCAGGGGAACTGACTGTCCCGAGGCCCCAGATGGGCCGGGCTGGTCATCTAGATCCAGTTGGACAGATCTGCTGTCATCACTGTGGGCCTCTTCTGTGGGGGGAGTGGACATGTCTGGAACCTCCTGTCCGGTGACGTTGGGTAGGGGTTCTGCAGGGGTGTAAAGGCATGATTATTGTATCTGTGTGTGCCATGGTGTGCAATGGGTGGGTGACCCTGTACCCCAGTGCTTACATTCTTGTTTAGGACCTTGTGTGATAATTGTTTAGGGGTCTGTGTGGGTATCTATAGTGGACATGCATTGGTGAGGGGTGTCCATGTTTTGTTGTTGCATGCAGGGCTTGGTGTTGGGATGTGTGGTTTGTGATAGTGGGACATATGTGAGGAGTTGGAGTGATGGGGGTGACGGCGAGGGTGGGGGTATGTGATAGCATGCAGGTAGTGTGGGGGATGAAGTAGTTAAAGATTTGACTTATCAGAGACCATTCCTCCTGCTACTCCTGCGAGGCCCTCAGGATGCAGTATAGCCAAGACCTGCTCCTCCCATGTTGTTAGTTGTGGGGGAGAAGGTGGGGGTCTGCCGCCAGTCCTCTGGACCGCAATGTGGTGTCTTGAGACCACGGAACGCACCTTCCCCCATAGGTCGTTCCACCTCTTCCTGATGTCATCTCATGTTCTTGGGTGCTGTCCCACTGCGTTGACCCTGTGCACGATTCTGCGCCATAGCTCCATCTTCCATAACTATGGAGGTATGCTGCACCTGTGATCCGAATAGCTGTGGCTCTACCCGGATGATTTCCTCCACCATGACCCTGAACTTCTCCTCAGAGAACCTGGGGTGTCTTTGCGTGCCATGGGTTGGTGTGGGTGATGTGTGAGGTGGTGTGTGTTGTGATGTGTGGGGTGATGTTCAGGGGTGTGTGGTGTTGTGCGTGGATGTGAATGAGTGATGGTGTTTTGTGCCTCTGTATGCTGGTGTGGTCTTTGCTTTGCTGTCTCTCTGCTTCTTCCAAATTGTTTGTTGTAAGGGTTTGTGGGTAATGTGGGTGTGTGTTTTATATTGTATTGGGTATGTGGGAGTGGTGTGTGTATGTGTATCAGGTGTGTGTATTTGGAATTGTCCAATGTGGTTGTGTTTTGTAAATGTGTGTGTATTTTGAGCGCGGCGGTGTGTACCACCAATGGAATACCGCGGTTGAAAGACCGCCGCGAAGATTCGTGGGTCGTGATAGTGTGGGCGTATTCCTGTTGGCGTGACGGTGGAGGTTTTGTTATCGCCACTTTATCACTGACCTGTGGTGTGGCGGACTTGTGTGGATGTCTAGATTTTGGCGGATTCCGAGCTGTGGGTCGTAATAGCTGTAGCGATATTCTGTGGCCGCGGCGGTGTGTTGGTGGTCTTCTGCACGGCGGTAAGCGGGATTTACCGCCAATGTTGTAATGAGCGCCTATCTCTTTTAACTCATTTATTCACCCTGCAAACTACGTACATAAAATTGCGTATTCACCTTTTCCCACTACTAATCATATCTACCTCCTATTATTTTAATCTGCTACCAAGTAACTGGACTGAATATGTGGAGTCATTTGCTTGAGTGGACAGGACTAATCCTAGTAACCAACAATAACCAATAACACTGTCCTAGTCACTAACCTTGGGTTTTGGCGCAGCGTGCTTCCTGGTGTAAAATGCTTCAACCCCTCGTCAGAGGTGGTAAGAGATATATAAATAACATTACAATGATAAGTACAAATAGCAGCTGTTACTTCCACTCATTTGTATTCTTTTTCACTAACCTCATTGTACTGAAGTTCTGAGTTAGTGCTTTTAACATGTGAACTTATGACCAGCAATTCACACATGGATATCAGCATCCAGCACTTGATATCAGCATCCAGCACTTGACCTACTAGGTTTTTTGAAGACCTCAAAATTTTTCTTGATTCATTTTCATTGTTCAGATATGAGTGAATATGCTTCAACTGTATGATTGATTTTGCGAGTAAGTGTGTAATTACATGTGTGGTACATCTGTGTTTGATTGTATAGGTCGTTTTATGGTTAAATGTGCAATTGGTTGTGTAATTTATTATTGCTTGTGAATGTGTACTTGATTCTGTGACTGATTACACTGATGTTAGTGTGACTTGATGTTGGGACAGGAATGTGCCCTGCATGATTTGCAGGCATGAGCCTATGACCTTAATGAATCTGCATGTGGATCCCTAGAAATTATTGTATATTTGGTTTGGTCTTAGCTCACATGACCTGAGAAATGTATCATGACCAGAGTAGGGCACTGGTCTGGAGTAGCAACCCAAGCATACCTTCCTTTGTTAATGTGACTACTCTCTGCTCACCTGTCTGTTAGGAACCGACAATGGTGGTAGTGAAAAACAGCTTCATTGTGTAAATTGCCAATTTGGTTAATTAACCCTGGGTTTTGTGCTGCAACCCTCTATGTATGAAGGAATTGTTAGTAAGTGTGCGGGTATACATGCTTCAGTGTGTAGCAGAGGTATATGTTGTAGGAAGCTGGCCTGGTGTGTGGTGAGCACCTACGGTGTTATCGCCTTATACCAGGTCCAGGTATCCCCTATTAGTGAAGTATAGACAGTGTCTAGGAAGCCAGAACTCTCTAGAGGTAGCAGCCAAGACTTATATAGGAGACATGCAAAGCTTATGCAATACCACTACAGTCACGCAGCACTTACCCACATGAAAGAACCACACAGTGTTACAAAAATAAATGTACTTTATTATGGTAACACAAATACTAAAATACTGTATAGGCAATACTCCAACTGGAGGTAAGTAAACACACTATTATATACATATTAGCAATCAGTAAATAGCATAGAAAGCAATAGGCATTGGTAAAAGCAATAGCAAATAGCAAATCCCCCTAGGAGAGGGCCAACCCATATACTAAAAATGTGAAATGTGAGCCCCAGTCACCAGGAGAGCAGAGGTTTTCCCCAAATCCAACAGGAGGACTTTGGAAGAAGATTGTGCAAGACCCAGACACAACTGGAAGATCCCAAAGGTGGATCCTGACAGAAGAGGACCTGCAAAGGTAGGGGACCAAGTCCAGTTCGAGTTGGAGTGTCCAGTTGTGGCAGGAGCAACAACCGACCCTTCTGTGAATGCAAGACCAGGTTGACAGTGGACGATGAAAGTCAGCAGTGCAGCACAGGAGCAGAAGCGGAGCTCCAGAAGTGATGCAGGTGAAGTCCCACATCAGCAGTTGTGATGCAGTCAGTCAGTGGCGCTGGAAAACCACCCACAAACTTGGCAAATGCAAGAGTTGGAGAATAAGGTTTTACAGGATTGAAAAGGACCAGCAGTGTCCAGGGGACTCAACTCAAAGAGGGGAGTCCATAGAGACCCCCAGCAGCTGGGAGAGTCACAAGAAGAGGAAGCAACCCTCACAGGTGACCCACGGGCAGTAGGCACGGGAGTCGCAGTGAGGCCCATGCAGCACACCTGAAGAAGTGTCCCACGTCTCTGGAGAAGCAAGCAGGAGACTGCATTGCAGAAAGAATTGCTGTGGGCCAGAGATAAATGGAGCCTAAAGATCTCTTGGAGGAGGAACAAACAAGCCTTGGTAGCTGCAAGAGTTGTGGTGCACAGGGGTACTGCCCTGCAAGGAGAAGCAAAGACTTACTATCTCCCAAGTTGGACAGCTGATAGAGAGGACCAAGAGGACCACTCCAGTCCACCACCTGTGATGCAGGATCCACACAGCTCCGGAGGAGAGAAGATCCACGCTGCCGGTCATCATTGCAGTTGGGGTGTGCAGCTGCAGGGGCGTGACTCCTTCACCCCAAGGGAGATTCCTTCTTTCTTCTTGTGCAGGCTGAAGACTCGCTGCCCCCAGAGGATGCACAGCCAGAGAAATGTTGCATTTGCTGGAAGGAGCCGGAGAAACAATGTTGCAGAGCTGAGTCGACACTAAAGTTGCAGATTGTCGGGTCCTAGAGGGTCTGCCAGGCGATGAAGTAAACGATGCAGAGAAGTCCTGGCGGAATCTTGCACGTCAAATCTGAGACCCCGCCCCCTCTTCAAGAGGAAGACCCTAAATAGCCCAGGAAGGGGCATTGGTCATCTAGTTGGGTGACCACCTATCAGGAAGGGTCTGTGACGTCACCAACCTGACCTGGCCACTCAGATGCTCCCAGGGGCTTCTGCCCATCTTGGATTCAAGATGGCAGAACCACTTGGCCACCTGGAGGAGCTTTGGGCACCACCCCTGGGGTGGTGATGGAGAGGGGAGTGGTCACTCCCTTTTCCATTGTCCAGTTTCGTGCCAGAGCAGGGACCTGGGGACCCTGGACTGGTGCAAACCGGTTTATACAAGGAGGGCACCAAATGTGCCCTGCAAAGCATACCAGTGGCTTGGGGAGGCTACCCCTCCCAAGCCATGTAACATCTATTTCCAAGGGAGAGGGTGTTGCTTCTCTCTCCCACAGGAAATCCTTTGTTCTGCCTTCCTCTGCCTGAACTCGTCAAGCAGCAGGAGGGCAGAAACCTGTATGAGGGGTGGCAGCGGCACAGGCTGCCCGGAAAGTAGGAGCAATGCTGGTGGTCCTCTAAGGAGCCCCCAGAGTGCATGGAATCTTACAACCAATACTAGCAACAGTATTGGAGTATGATTCCGATATGTTTGATACCAATCATGCCCAGATTCGGAGTTACCATTATGTAGCTTGTTAGATATGGGGTCTCTGATTTGCAGTCAGTTTGCACTCTGTCCAAGCAGGGACCCACACTCTAGTCAGGGCAATGGATAAACACCCTTAGGCTAACCCCTGCTCACCCCCTTGGTAACTTGGCACAAGCAGTCCGGCTTATCTCAAAGGCAATGTGTAAAGTATTTGTACTAACACAAGTGAAAATATTACAAAATGGACACCACACCATTTTAGAAAAATATCCAATATGTATCTAAATCAAACAGGACCAAAACAACAAAAATCCAACATACACAGGTAAAGTTATGAATTTTTTAATTAAAAAGAGTCTTACGCCATAGAAACAATGGATGCATTGATGTTACACAAACTACCTGGTTTGAATCAAAAATAAAGCTGCACGGACGAGCGTGCGTCGGAAAAGTCTCCGATGCGTCGATTCCTTACTCTCAAGTGAGGCCGTGTGTTGTTTCTTCTCTGGTTGGGTAGGCAATGCGTCATTTTTCTCTTCCACAAGAGAGTGTGATGCGTAGATTTCTGGATAGGCAGCTCGGATCCTGGCAGGTTTACTTCGATTTTGATGCCTTGTGTGTGAAATCTGGCCGCAAGAGCACGAGAATACGTGCTGCGTGGGGTTTGTGTCAATTTCAGCATCCGCAAGCGGTATTGCGTTGTTTCTCCAGCCGCGATGCAGGTTATGTGTCGATTTCCCAGTCGCGATGCAGGTTGTGCGTCGATTTCAGAGCCGCAGTGCAGGTGGTGCGTTTTTTTTACAGTTGTGTTGCAGGTGGTCGGTAGAAATTTTCCCTGAACGGCTCCTGTGCATTGATTTCCACCTTTGGTTCTACCAGCTTCACCTTTCATGCGCCTACGGACTGGATAAGGCACCACTTGGCTTGGTAGGAGTCACAGCAGGGAGTCCAGGTGCTGGCCCTGAGGCTTCAAAACAGGAGGCAAGCTCATTCCACGCCCTTGGAGACACTTCACAAGCAGGAATATACCCCAAAGTCCAGTCTTTGTCCTCTTTCAGGCAGAAGCAACAACTGCAGGCCAACCCAGCAAAAAACAATCACAGGCAAAGGGGTAGTACTCCTCCTTCAGCTCTTCAGTTCTTCTCCTTGCCAGAGGTTCCTCTTGGTTCCAGAAGTAATCTAAAAATCTGGGGTTTTGGGTCCACTACTTATACCCCTTTCTGCCTTTGAAGTAGGCAAACTTCAAAGAAAAGTTGTTTACAAGAGCCTGCCTTGCCCAGGCCTGGCCCCAGACACACACCAGGGTGTTGAAGACTGCATTGTCTGAGGGCAGGCACAGCCCATTCTAGTGTAAGTGACAGCTCCTTCCTCCACTCTAGCCCAGATGACCCATTGGGATATGCAGGCTACACCCCAGCTCTCTTTGTGTCACTGTTTAGTGGAGATTCACAAACAGCCCAACTGTCAGTCTGACACATAAGCAGGCAGAGTCACAGAATGGGTTATGCAAGAAAATGCTGACTTTCTAAAAGTGGCATTTTCAAACTGACAATTTAAAAACCAACTTGACCAAAATATGTATTTTTAAAATATGAGTTCAGAGAACCCAAATTCCATATCTCCATCTGCTCCCAAAGGCAGTCCCCATGTTAACCTATGAGAGAGCTAGCCCCTTCATCAGTGGAAACCGAATTTGGCAGTAATTCACTGTCAGGACATGTAAAACACATCAGTACACGTCCTACCTTTAGCATAAACTGCACCCTGCCCATAGGGCTACCTAGGGCCTACCTTAGGAGTGCCTTACATGTATAAAAAGGGAAGGTTGGGGTCTGGCAAGTGGGTACACTTACCAGGTTGAATTGGCAGTTTAAAAGTGCACACACAGACACTGCAGGGGCAGTTCTGAGCCATGTTTACAGGGCTACTCGGTTGGCACAATCAGTGCTGCAGACCCACTAGTAGCATTTGATTTACAGGGCCTGGGCACCTCTAGTGCACTTTACTAGGGACTTACTAGTAAATCAAATATGCCAATCATGGAAAAGCCAATTTCACATGCAATTTACACAGGGAGCACTTGCGCTTTAGCACTGGTCAGCAGTGGTAAAGTGCCCAGAGTACCAAAACCAGCAAAAACAAAGTCCAGCACACAGTCCAAAGATAGGGAGCAGAGGCAAAAAAGACAGTGGAGACTATGCCAAAGATGCCAGGTCTAACATAGCTGGCAAGTAGTGACCTGTGTCCAGTACATGGGTAATATGACTTCCCCACACTTATGAAGTCCGTGTAATGGAGCTGGAGTTCTTAGTGGCACCTCTGCTCATGCAGGGGTGCGCTCACACACAGATACCTGCACGCTGCCCTCTGGGCCAGGAGGGCATACCATAGGGGTGGCTTACAGTGATCTGGTGCTGTGACCTGTAGTGAAAGGGTGCATGCACCTTTTCACACAGGCTGCAACTGCAGGCCTGCAGAAAACATTTTGTATGGACTCCCATGAGTGGTACAATACATGCTGGAGCCCATGGGGAATTCATGGTACCCCAGTCTGTAGGAAGGTGGCCTGCTGTGTGGTGGGTACCTAAGGTATTTACACCTTATACCAGGTATCCCCTATTAGTGTACTGTAGGCAGTGTCTAGAAGACAGGCTCTCTACAGGTAACTGTGGATGAACAGCCAAAGCTTATCTAGGAGACATGCAAAGCTCATGCAATACACTGTAGTCACACAGCACTCACACACATGAAAGAATACACTAGTTACAAGTTACAAAAATAAAGGTACCTTATTATGGTAACACAACACCAAAATACTATAGAGGCAACCCCCTTACGAGGTAATACACAAGGTATATACACTAGTTGTCAGAAATAGGCATAGGAATAGTTAGAAAACAGTGCAAATAGTGTAAAACACAGAAGAGAATAGGGGACCTAGGGGGAGCACAAACCATATACTAAAACCATATACTAAAAAAAAATGGAATGCAAGAGTGTCACCCCCCCAGGTAAGTGGAGTGTGTAGAAGGTTGCTGGAGGTACCAGGAAAGCACAAAGGTAAGTACCACAACACCACCCAGCAACCAGGATAGCAGGAGTAAATTACTAGAATTTCCCCAGAACACCCACTCAGAAGAAAAGAAGAGAATTGCAAAACCTAGAGATGACTGCAAGAAACCAACGGTGGATTCATGAACAGGAAGACCTTTGGAAAGAGGGGACGAAGTCCAGCAGAGTCCAGTGGGGGCAGGAGCCCCTACCCACCAAGCTGAGGATAGCAGGATTTGGTAGACGGTGAGGAAGAAGAGTCAGCACTGCAGCCCTGGAGTCGGAGTTGAGTTCCTGAAGGATGCAAGTGATGTCCCATGCCGGAAGGAAGATTGCAGTTGGGTTTGCGTGTCCGGGTTTGCTTGTCTGGATTCCACTAACAAGCCTTGGCACAGGCAAAACTCGCGGTTGGTGGAAAGTGGTGCTGCCGGAGACCAGCAAGGCCCAGGAGGACTCAACCCAAGAGAGGGAGTCAGAGGGGGCCCTCAGTGTCCTGGAGAGTCCAGATGCAGGTTCTTTGGTCAGAAGTAAAAGTAAGGGATGCAGAGCAATACTGCTGGAATCTTGAGAGAGCCTAAATAGCCCTAAAAGGGGGATTGGTCACCTAGCTGGGTGACCACCTATCAGGAGGGGGCTGTGACGTCACCTGCCTGACCTGGCCACTCAGATGCTCCCAGAGTTTCCTGCCAACCTTGGATTCAAGATGGCAAAACCCAGGGACCTTCTGGAGGAGCTCTGGGCAAAACCCCTGGGGTCGTGATGGACAGGGAAGAGGTCACTTCCCTTTCCATTGTCCAGTTTCGTGCCAGAGCAGGGACAGGAGGTCCCTGAACTGGTGAAGACTGGCTTATGCACGGAGTGCACCAAATATGCCCTTCGAAGCATACCGGTTGCTTGGGGAGGCTTCCCCTCCCAAGCCATGTAACACCTATTTCCAGAAGGAGAGGGTGTAACACCCCTCTCCCAAAGGAAATCCTTTGTTCTGCCTTCCTGGGCTTGAGCTGTTCAAGCAACAGGAGGGCAGAAACCTGGTTGTGAGGTGGCAGCAGCTGGGGCTACCTGGAAAACCTCAGAAGGCTGTGGAAGCAATGCTGAGGGTCCTCTAAGGAGCCCCCAGAGTGTATGAAATCATACAACCAATACTTGCAAAAATATTGGGTTATGATTCCAACATGTTTGATATCATACATGCCTAGGTTCGGATTTACCATTATGTAGCTGGACATAGGTAGTGACCTATGCCCAGTAAACGAGTAAAATGTCCTGAAAAGTGGGTCTTGAGTTTGTGGGGGCACCTCTAGTGCACCAGTGCCCTCACACACAGGTAGATGCACCCTGCCCTCTGGGCTGAGAGGGCCTACCATGGGGTGACTTATAGTGACCTGGTGCAGTGATCTATAGAGAAAACAGGTCCATGCGCCCAGTTCACACAGACTGCAATGGCAGGCCTGCAGAACCCCTGGCACGGGCTTCCTATGGGTAGCAGAATAACTGCTGCAGCCCATAGGGATCCCCTGGAACCCCAGTGCCCTGGGTACCTGGGTACCGTATACTAGGGGCTTACATCGGGGCACCAGAATGCCAATTGTGGGATGAATACAGAGGTTTGGGAGAGAGAGCATAATCAATGGGGTCCTGGTTAGTAGAATTCCAGTGAACACAGTGAAACACACAGATATTGGGCAGAAAAGGTTGTAACCATGCCAAGAAGGAGGGTACTTTCTCACCCTTCTAATCTCTGCTGATTTATCTACTAATCACACCAACCATCTGCATGAACTAACATACCCCACCATCCCAGCTAATGGTCACACATACATCCTATTAACTTAATCTATAGCAATGAAACTGGAGGAGACCCATGGAACATTTTCAATGGCAGCACAAGACTAATTCTAATAACACTGGACTAACCGCCCCCTGTCCATCACCACCACAGGGGTAGTGTCCAGAGCTCCTCCAGAGAGTCCCAGGGTTGCCATCTTGGATCCAAGGTTGGCAGGGAACTCTGGGAGTGTAGGAAGTTGGCCCTCTATGTAGTGTGCAAAGCTAGGCACACTGTGTAGGGGGTCCAGGCAACTACCTAATGCTCCAATTTATAAGGTAGCTAGTCGAGCAGTTAGGCTAATCCAGGAGATGTGCTAAGTATTTGCTGTACTCACAAATCCAATCATGCACCACACACACTCAATGAATAACTCAAGACCAGATATTATAAACATACTTCATACTTGTATATAAATTTTAAGACCAAGATCTTTAAAATACGTTAGGTACTTTTTGAGATATGACTTTTCAAAGTTTTAATAAAGTTAGGCCCTCATTCCAACCCTGGTGGTCTATGACCGCCAGGGTGGATGTCGTCGGAAGCACCGCCAACAGGCTGGCGGTGCTTCATTTGGCATTCCGACCGCGGCTGTAAAGCTGCGGTCGCCCAGCCGGGTCCAGCGGTTTCCCGCCGGATTACCCCCGGCTGGGAGAATCCTCCATGGCGGCGCTGCAAGCAGCGCCGCCATGGGGATTCCGACCCCCTTCCCGCCAGCCTGTTTCTGGCGGTTTTTACCGCCAGGAACAGGATGGCGGGAACGGGTGTCGTGGGGCCCCTGGGGCCCCTGCACTGCCCATGCCACTGGCATGGGCAGTTCAGGGCCCCCCTAACAGGGCCCCAGCATGATTTTCACTGTCTGCATAGCAGACAGGGAAAATCGCGATGGGTGCAACTGCACCCGTCGCACCCCTGCAACACAGCCGGCTCCATTCGGAGCCGGCTTCTGTGTTGCAGGGCCTTTCCCGCTGGGCCGGCGGGTGCTCCCTTGGCGGGCGCCCGCCGGCCCAGTGGGAAAGTCTGAATGGCCTCCGCGGTCTTTTGACCGCGGAGCGGCCAAGTGGCGGTTCCCGCCAGGCGGGCAGCGCCCGCCGCCCGCCGGGGTTGGAATGACCCCTTAGTCTTTCTGTGTGTAATTACGCACCATAGAATTCAATAGGCAGTCACTTTAAAAATGCATTAAAAATCAGACGGTTGCGTTACCAGTCTCTTCTTTTGCAGGATGGTCAAAGTAGTCGGTGGGTACCGTGTGCCAAGCTGGAGAGCTTTGGGCGGCTCCTGGTGGGAGCAGCGTTGGAAAGTCTCTTGGCACAGGCACAGGGCCACCTGGAGGGGCCTCTTGGAAATGGAGCTGGTTTGCAGATTTAAAGATGGTGCCTTGGGTCCTCTTGGACTGTTGAGGTTGCAAGGGGTTGGGGACCGGGGCACACAGCCAATCCCGCGATGCAGGGTGGCCAGATGGACGGAGATTTGAAGGTTTTGGATGCTGTGTGCAAAGGGACCCTTTGGAGTCGGAGGTGCGTCTTCTTCCATGGGCCTTGCAGGATGTCGTGGGCGCTCTGGTGGGAGGTCTGGGGTGTCACTGAAGTCCCTTGACTGGGGCTTCCTTCAGGTCCAGTTGCAACTCTGGGTGAGCTGTTTTTGGGGTTGTCCGACGTGCACTGACCAGTACCTGGGGTATTGGCTCAATTCGGCCACAGGAGAGCGCTGGGCCACCAAAGTTGGCACACTTGCATGTCTCATCTGGGCTGTCGTCGGGTCCGGCTGCAACTTCCGGTTGCAGAGATATCGCCTGGTCGGTGAAGTGTCTCTCACCGGTTTACTGGTTCCTTGTAGGATTCCTTGGTTTCTTGAGTGGTACCTCCACTCAGAAGGGAGAACCTGGGCTATTTGCAAAGCCTGGAGGTCCTAGGGGGTCTTTTGAGGTCGGTCCAGTGGTCCGCTCCTCTGCAGCTGCAATTGTCAGGACTCTGGTGCAGCAAGTATGGGTCTTGGAGCCTCTTCTGGTGCAGAAGGCCCTCTGTTCCTGCCCTGTTGGGTTCTTTAGTGCTGTCTTCTTTTCTTCCAGATTAATCTAGTTTCTTGGTCTAGGGGAGCCCCCTAAATACTGAATTTAGTGGGTGTGGTAGGGGGAACCTGGCAGTGTCCAACTGGACGCTTACCCTTGGGTGGCTACACCCACTACAGTGACCACTTCCTGTAGTAAGGGTCACTTTGCTAACCCTCATTGGCTATTTTCCTGCCATCCAACATGGAGGAAAATTAAATGAAGGGTCCACTTCGCCTGCAAGCCCCTAGGGGTGGTGCATGCTCAGTGAGGCCACTCCTCCTACCCTTTGTCTGGTTTCCCGCCTTTGCCCCCACCAAAGATGGGCATGTGCAGGGGGAAGCCATCTGCTACTAGTAGCAGACCTGGGGGCTCGAGTTTCAGGGGCAGTAGCCCTTTGAAGCTCACCCCCAGGGTGTTGCACATTCCTGAGGGAGGGGGTATTAGCTCCTCCACCCAGGAAGGGCATTGTTTTACAAACCAGTAAGCCAGTCCCCCCCGCCCCCCCAGGTTTGTATATTGTCTGTCTGGAAGTGGCAGCTGGATGGAACCAGTCAGCAACTATGCCAGTCTGGTTAGCTTTTGCAGGGGGCACTTCTAAGGTGACCCCTGGGTAAATCTAGGGTTAACTCCAATACTGGTACCAGTTAGGATTTAACATTATGAGTTGTTTGATACCAAACAACCCAGGGTGCAGAGTGGCCATCATGTAGCTGGGGAATTCGTGTTTGACCAGTGTCCGGTACATGTACTAAAAATGGCTGCTCTGTTCACTCACTATGTCCCAGGTTTGACAAGGACCCAGTGGGGGCATATTGCTCATGCAATCATGCCCTCACAAATAGTATGGTGCACCCTGCCTTAGGGCTGTAAGGCCTATCAGAGGGGTGACTTTCCGTTAACATATGCAATGTACAGTGGACAGGGCACACAGGGGGTGTGCCATGTCGAATTTGCCTTTTTAGATTTGCCCTAGTATACTCAGCCTGCAATGGCAGTGCTGGGTGCATCTGGGTGGAGGCCCCTAGAGGGTGGCACAATCAGTGCTGCTGCCCTCAGGGGCCCGCTCCTAATATCCCATGGCCTGTGTGCTGGGGTACCCATTTACTAGGGTCTTAAAGTGATATGTAAAAGTGTATCCAATTATGCAAAGCATCACAACAGATTTAGGGAAAGAGCTCTGGCCCAGGGAGCCTAGTTAGCAGGGGCCCTGGGCACTACAACATTTAGGACACGTCAACATCAGGCAAAAAGTAGGGGGATAACCATGCAAAAAGAGGCCTCCTCTCACACTACCCCCACACCCCCCAAACGAAAGAGGATGAGACTACTGTTCCCTATTGAGTCTTCATCTTCCAAGTGGAAGAACCTGGAGAGGACATCTGCATTGGCATGGGGAGTCCCAGGTCTGCGTTACACTTACAGTCTATCCCCTGTAGGGAAATTGACCACCTAAGCAGTTTGGTGTTATCACCTTTCATTTGATGTAGCCATCTGAGAGGCCTGTGGTCAATCTGAATCATGAAGTGAGAGCCAAACAAGGCCTCAACCTTTTCAGAGCCCAAACCCCAGCAAATGCTTCCCTCTCTATGGCACTCCATTTTTGTTCCCCTAGGGAGTAGCTTTTTGCTAATAAAAGCCACTGGCTAGTCATGTCCATCATCATTCCTTTGGGAGAGGACTGCTCCTATTCCCGTTTCTGAAGCATCTGTCTGGACTATGAATTCCCTAGAGTAGTCTGCTGCTTGTAGAACTGGAGCAGAGCATATAGGTTTCTTCAGAGTGTCAAATGCCTGTTGACAACTCACTGTCCAGTTGAGCTTTTGGGCATCTTTTTGGAGGTAATTTCTGTGAGGGGGACAACTATTGTGCCAAAATTCTTCAGAAACCTCCTGCAATATCTAGTTAAGCCAAGGAATGCCCTGACTTGTGTCTGGGTTGTAGGAGTTTCCCAAGACAGAATAGTCTGAATCTTGGGTTGTAGAGGTTGTACTTGGCCTTCACCAACTAGATGGCCCAAGTACACAACTTTCCCCTGCCCTATCTTGCACTTACTGGCCTTGATAGTGAGGCCTGCTTTCTGCAGAGCCTCAGGGACCTTGCCAAGGTGGTCCTGCCTGGTGGAACTATAGACATCCATGTCATCTAAGTAAGCTGCACTAAAAGTTTCTAATCCAGCAAGGACTTGGTTCACCAACCTTTGGAAGGTGGCAGGTGGATTTTTTAGTCCAAAGAGCATAACAATTAACTGATAATGCCCACTAGAAGTAGAACATGCTGGCCTCTCTTTTGCTCTTGGGGTCAGGCCAATCTGCCAGTGCCCTGATGTTAAATCAAAAGTACTCAGATACTTGGCTGTCCCTAGTCTGTCAATGAGCTCATCAGCTCTTGTGATTGGGTGTGCATCCATTTTGGTAACTGAGTTGAGACCTCTGTAGTCCACACAAAACCTCATTTCTTTCTTGTCACCCTTGGAGTGAGGTTTGGGGACTAACACTACTGGGCTAGCCCAGGGGCTCTCTCAGGGTTCAATGACACCCAAATCCAACATTTTCTTGACTTCAGCTTCTATGCTTTCTCTGACTTGGTTAGACTGTCTGTAAAGTTTGTTTCTGACAGGCAGGCTGTCACCAGTGTTCACATCATGAGTATACCAGTTTGTCTTCCCAGGGGTCATTGAAAAGTGCCCAACATACTGGTTGAGGACTTTCCTGCAATCAGTCTGCTGTTGTCCTGAGAGGGTGTCTGACAAGACCACTCCATCTACAGAACCATCTTGGGGATTGCTGGAGAGGAGATCAGGGAGATATTCACCCTTATATGTAACCATGAGCATGGTCCCATCAGTTCAGTCATAAAAGGGTTTTAGGCGGTTGACATGTATGATTCTCTTGGGGTTCTTGCAACTGCCTAGGTCCACTAGATAAGTGACCTCCCCTTTTCTTTCAAGAATGGGATAGGGTCCAGACCATTTGTACTGGAGGGCCCTTGGAGCAACAGACTCCAACACCCAAACTTTCTGCCCTGGTTGGAACTCCACCATAGCAGCTTTTTGGTCATACCAAAGCTTTTGAAGCTCTTAGCTGGTCTGAAGATTTTTGCTTGCTTTCTCCATGTACTCAGATATTCTAGAACGTAGGCCAAGCACATAGTCCACAATATCCTGTTTGGGCTCTTTGAGAGGTCTCTCCCAGCCTTCCCTTACAAGACTTACTAGTCCCCTAACAGGGTGCCCAAACAAAAGTTCAAAAGGAGAAAAAACCTACTTCCTTTTGTGACACTTCCCTGTAGGCAAATAGCAGGCAAGGAAGTAGGACCTTCCACCTCCTTCTGAGTTTTTCAGGAAGCCCTCCAATCATGCCTTTTAGGGTCTGGTTGAATCTTTCTACCAGCCCATTGGTTTGTGGATGGTATAGGGTAGTGAACCTATATGTCACACCACATTCCTGTCACATGTGTTTTAAGTCTGCAGACTGTTACACCGCAGCGCTCGCTGCGGCCGCGGGCTCAGGTTGCCGCGGCGCGGCACGTTAATTTTGCCGCGGCCGACGCCCGGGCCGCGGTAGATGCCGAGGCAGACACCCAGGTCGCGGGGGTCGCCGCGGCTCCGGCGAGGGCCATAAAGGCTCCAGGGAGCCGGTCTGGGGGTCACGGCGCTCGCCGCTCCCCCTTTTTCAAGTTCTGCCTTAAAGGCAGACGCGGCAGAGCCTGAAACCCCGAGGGGGTTTCAGGCATGGCCGCACACAGCGCATTATGCGCTTAACATTTATTTCTCTTGCATGTATTCACTTGCCCACCACCACTTACCGATGTTCCTAGGACAAACCAAACCCTTACACTGGGGGTTCTTTATACTTGCCTTTTTTCTCTTCCCAGCATGCTTACCACTTCCTCTCTACCCAGCATGCATTGTCTAACACACATACCTAATTCATTACTGTTTTCTTTTCCCCAATCCAAGATGGCGGTGTTCTACTTCCTGTTTCCTGTTTCCTGTCCAGGGGTATTTAAGGGGATTCCAACTGCCTGTTCATTGCGTTGCAACACTCCTTGGTGATAGTCACGCTCCTATTTGATATCCTTCTGCGAATCCTGTCTGTTCCTGATTTGCTTTGTTTTCCTGCCTTCCTGAACTGCGGTCCTAATACCCTGGTGTCCTCCTTTCGTTTCAGGGAGTTCCTGTGGAGGTTTTTTACCCTACTGGGGTTTTTCCTCTGGGACTCCTTCTGGAGGGCACGGACTGTAGTGGTTTGCTCATACCAAACAGCACCGTGGCTACCGGAAGGGGTCGCCCCTACCTCGGCCAGAGCAGAACCCGTCGGAACAAGGACCGTTCCCCTACGCCTCTCCGCTGCGAGGGTAAGACCGTTGAGAACCGCGACAGATTGCAACGCCCACAATTCCTGTTGCAGTCCGGAACTATGGATAACCCAGTGGTAAACACGGAACCTACTAACCAGGACCTGCTGGCGACGATACAACAACAGGCTCAAGAACTCCAGCAATTACGTACTGAGAATACTGTTTATCGACAAACCTTTGCCTCCAGGACCACAGATGTCCCTGCAGTAGCCGCCTCTACACCTCGATTTTCCGGGGATCCCACCACATTAAAAGAATTCCTGGATGCCTTAACGGTGTACTTTGCCTTTCGCGCCTCGCAATTTGTACAAGATAAGACCAAGGTGGGGTATTTGATTAGTGCCTTATCAGGACCAGCCTTGGCCTGGGCCACACCTCTAGTAACCAGAAACGATCCCTGTCTATCTAATTATTCCACCTTTATCACTACTTTTAAACAGATGTTTGAACGCCCTGGACTCGAGGCGTCAGCAGAAGAGGCTCTTTGCGAAGTCCAACAAGGGAGTCAGGATGTATTACAATACATCACCCGTTTCAGACAATTAGCTGCAGAAACAACCTGGGTGGAACGTACCTTGGTGACACTCTTCCGTAGAGGTCTAAGAGGGGACATCAAAGATGAACTAGTACATTCTGCCAGGATAGAAAACCTCAAAGGGTTGATGGACCAAGCACTAACTATAGAGTATCGGTTAAATGAACGACGAATGGAGAAAAAGAAGAGTCGTTTGCCTTTTCACTCAGTACCATCTCGTCCCTTCGCCCATCGTTCCGAGGAAGCCCGCCCTGAATCCAAAGGGAATACCGAGGAAGAGCCCATGCAGATTGACACAGCTCGCGGACCTCTATCCGCCAGCGAACGGGAACATAGATTAAGGAAGGGGCTTTGCCTATATTGTGGTGCAGCTGGTCACCTAATTCGCGCCTGCCCCATTCGTCCAACCAAGCCCTTGGGAAACGCCAACTCCCGTCCCCAGTAAGAAGGGTGAGGACGGGATATCGTGATATACCTTCTATTTGCTCTTCCAGGGAGGAAGGAACTGCTCTTTTTCTCTTACCAGTTATCCTCCATTTAACTGATGGCCGCGAAGCAAGAACTTTGGCTTTATTGGATTGCGGAGCCAGTGGCCTATATTTAGATGAAACCTGGGCCAAAGAACAACAAATAACACAAATACCCAAAGAAATACCAGAACAGGTACATACTGTTGATGGGTCACTCTTGGCCTCTGGACCGGTACAATACACCACCGCTACTTTCTGTTTACAGTTCGGTAAACATCAGGAAATTCTCTTGTTTGACTTAATCTCATCACCACACCATGTCATGATCCTGGGAATTCCATGGCTTACACGGCACAATCCTTACATCAACTGGGAAACAAAAACCATTTCGTTATCCTCCCATTTTTGTCAACACCATTGCTATCCGGCCGGGGATTATTGGTCCCGAAAAAGTCTCTCAACAGCACCTGCCCAGGTGGGAGGATCCATTAATGTTCTACAGGGAGTTCCCAGACAGTATCAGGACTATATCGATGTATTCCAGAAGCCAGAAAGACCTGAATTGCCACCCCACAGAGAATACGACTGTGCCATTTCTTTAGAGCCAGACACTGTAGTTCCTTTTGGGCGGATGTACTCCCTCACCGAACCAGAGAAACAAATTCTGAAGGAGTACCTAGATGAGAATCTACAAAGTGGGTTAATAACTCCCTCCTCTTCACCCGCCGGGGCTCCTCTTTTCTTTGTACCAAAGAAAACCAAAGACCTGCGTCCCTGTATCGACTTCAGAGGGTTAAACAGGATCACTATCAAAGACCGGTATCCGCTACCCCTCATCAAAGACATCTTAGAAGCAGTCAGAGGAGCCAAGAGGTTCACTAAGCTGGATCTCCGAGGAGCCTATCATCTGCTAAGAGTCAGAGAAGGTGATGAGTGGAAGACCGCCTTTAGAACACCTTTTGGTCACTACGAATATAGAGTAATGCCCTTCGGACTCACTAATGCCCCGTCCATCTTTCAAAGATTCATGGATTCTATCTTTTCTGATCTTTTGCAACAAACAGTGGTAGTGTATCTTGACGATATCCTAATTTATTCGGTTCATCCAGAGGAACATTCCAAACACGTCCGCCAAGTCTTAGAAAGACTCCGACAACATCATTTGTTCTGTAAGCCTGAAAAATGCGAATTTGATCAGATAGAAGTGAAATATTTGGGATACTGTATAGACCAAACCGGAATTGCCATGGACTCAGACAAAGTACAGGCTATATTGAACTGGCCATCTCCTTCTTCCATCAAGGAGACTCAATGTTTTCTGGGACTAGCCAACTTCTACCGGCAGTTCATAGCAGACTTTGCCCAGAGAACCAGCTTCATTACTCAAACCCTCAAAAAGGAACACCTAAAGAAAGGTTTTTGTTGGACACCAGGCGCTGAGTCAGCTTTTCAGGACTTAAAGAAAGCCTTTAGTCAAGCCCCTATTCTTCGACACCCAGACACTAGCAAACAATTCATTGTTGTCACAGACGCCTCAGAAAGAGCCATTGGGGCTGCCTTGTTACAAAGACAAGACGATGATGACCTAGAACACCCTGTATTCTATCTATCCCACATTCTATCTGATTCTGAGCGAAACTATTCCGTGCTAGAACGCGAATTACTCGCCTTAAAGGTCGCGTGCACTGAATGGAGACACTTTTTGATGGGATCAAAGGAGCCCTTCGAAGCCCGGACCGATCATAGAAATCTACAGTGTTTAAGAAATTTCCAGTGCCAAAATAGCCGGCAAGCTCGATGGGCCTTCTTCTTCAGCCAGTATGATTTCTATATCACCTACATCCCTGGTTCTCAGAACATCCTGGCGGATGCCCTGTCCCGACGTTATCCTGGGTGCGGTGATTCCGCGGTTCAAAACTTATTCGACAACAATAAAATCATAGGGGTAGCACAGACCTTTTTAGATCAAGTTAAGTCTGAATATGCCCGTCTACACGAAACAGAACTAAAGAGGTTACGTCCACAGCTGCACATAGATCATGACTACTATTATCATGATAAGGCCCTGTTTTTACCCACTAAAACAGTGCAAATCGAAGCCTTACACATGTGCCATGATTCTCCTATTGCGGGTCATCGAGGAGTGAAAGCGACTCAAGATCTTTTGCTTCGCTCTTTCTGGTGGCCAACTCTCAAGGCTGACACTGAGGCATATGTGTTATCCTGTCCTACATGTGCTCAAGCCAAGACACCCCGAACCAGACCTGTGGGCTTACTCCGCCCATTACCTGTTCCCCCAGGCCCATGGCTTACCATATCCACCGATTTTATGTGTGCCTTACCTTCCTCAATGGGAAACCACGTCATAATGGTAACTGTGGACTCCTTCACCAAGATGGCCCACTTCACGGCCTTGAGAAAGTTACCCACGGCAAAGGAGTTAAGTCAGGTCTTTACTCAAGAAATTTTCAGGCTACATGGGCTACCCCAAGTTATTATATCAGACAGAGGTCCCCAATATATCTCCCGTTTCTGGAACCAATTCTGCAAGATCTTGGGGATCCAGGTGGCCTTGTCATCCGGGTTCCACCCTCAAACCAATGGACAAACAGAACGACTCAATCAGGGTCTCGAGCAGTACTTACGTAGCTTCTGTAACGCTACACAAAGTAATTGGGCTCCCTACTTACCGCTACTTACCGCTTGCCGAATTCTCCTATAATAAGCCCTCCAATCATGCCTTTTAGGGTCTGGTTGAATCTTTCTACCAGCCCATTGGTTTGTGGATGGTATAGGGTAGTGAACCTATATGTCACACCACATTCCTGTCACATGTGTTTTAAGTATGCAGACTGTTACACCGCAGCGCTCGCTGCGGCCGCGGGCTCAGGTTGCCGCGGCGCGGCACGTTAATTTTGCCGCGGCCGACGCCCGGGCCGCGGTAGATGCCGAGGCAGACACCCAGGTCGCGGGGGTCGCCGCGGCTCCGGCGAGGGCCATAAAGGCTCCAGGGAGCCGGTCTGGGGGTCACGGCGCTCGCCGCTCCCCCTTTTTCAAGTTCTGCCTTAAAGGCAGACGCGGCAGAGCCTGAAACCCCGAGGGGGTTTCAGGCATGGCCGCACACAGCGCATTATGCGCTTAACATTTATTTCTCTTGCATGTATTCACTTGCCCACCACCACTTACCGATGTTCCTAGGACAAACCGAACCCTTACACTGGGGGTTCTTTATACTTGCCTTTTTTCTCTTCCCAGCATGCTTACCACTTCCTCTCTACCCAGCATGCATTGTCTAACACACATACCTAATTCATTACTGTTTTCTTTTCCCCAATCCAAGATGGCGGTGTTCTACTTCCTGTTTCCTGTTTCCTGTCCAGGGGTATTTAAGGGGATTCCAACTGCCTGTTCATTGCGTTGCAACACTCCTTGGTGATAGTCACGCTCCTATTTGATATCCTTCTGCGAATCCTGTCTGTTCCTGATTTGCTTTGTTTTCCTGCCTTCCTGAACTGCGGTCCTAATACCCTGGTGTCCTCCTTTCGTTTCAGGGAGTTCCTGTGGAGGTTTTTTACCCTACTGGGGTTTTTCCTCTGGGACTCCTTCTGGAGGGCACGGACTGTAGTGGTTTGCTCATACCAAACAGCACCGTGGCTACCGGAAGGGGTCGCCCCTACCTCGGCCAGAGCAGAACCCGTCGGAACAAGGACCGTTCCCCTACGCCTCTCCGCTGCGAGGGTAAGACCGTTGAGAACCGCGACAGATTGCAACGCCCACAATTCCTGTTGCAGTCCGGAACTATGGATAACCCAGTGGTAAACACGGAACCTACTAACCAGGACCTGCTGGCGACGATACAACAACAGGCTCAAGAACTCCAGCAATTACGTACTGAGAATACTGTTTATCGACAAACCTTTGCCTCCAGGACCACAGATGTCCCTGCAGTAGCCGCCTCTACACCTCGATTTTCCGGGGATCCCACCACATTAAAAGAATTCCTGGATGCCTTAACGGTGTACTTTGCCTTTCGCGCCTCGCAATTTGTACAAGATAAGACCAAGGTGGGGTATTTGATTAGTGCCTTATCAGGACCAGCCTTGGCCTGGGCCACACCTCTAGTAACCAGAAACGATCCCTGTCTATCTAATTATTCCACCTTTATCACTACTTTTAAACAGATGTTTGAACGCCCTGGACTCGAGGCGTCAGCAGAAGAGGCTCTTTGCGAAGTGCATCAAGGGAGTCAGGATGTATTACAATACATCACCCGTTTCAGACAATTAGCTGCAGAAACAACCTGGGTGGAACGTACCTTGGTGACACTCTTCCGTAGAGGTCTAAGAGGGGACATCAAAGATGAACTAGTACATTCTGCCAGGATAGAAAACCTCAAAGGGTTGATGGACCAAGCACTAACTATAGAGTATCGGTTAAATGAACGACGAATGGAGAAAAAGAAGAGTCGTTTGCCTTTTCACTCAGTACCATCTCGTCCCTTCGCCCATCGTTCCGAGGAAGCCCGCCCTGAATCCAAAGGGAATACCGAGGAAGAGCCCATGCAGATTGACACAGCTCGCGGACCTCTATCCGCCAGCGAACGGGAACATAGATTAAGGAAGGGGCTTTGCCTATATTGTGGTGCAGCTGGTCACCTAATTCGCGCCTGCCCCATTCGTCCAACCAAGCCCTTGGGAAACGCCAACTCCCGTCCCCAGTAAGAAGGGTGAGGACGGGATATCGTGATATACCTTCTATTTGCTCTTCCAGGGAGGAAGGAACTGCTCTTTTTCTCTTACCAGTTATCCTCCATTTAACTGATGGCCGCGAAGCAAGAACTTTGGCTTTATTGGATTGCGGAGCCAGTGGCCTATATTTAGATGAAACCTGGGCCAAAGAACAACAAATAACACAAATACCCAAAGAAATACCAGAACAGGTACATACTGTTGATGGGTCACTCTTGGCCTCTGGACCGGTACAATACACCACCGCTACTTTCTGTTTACAGTTCGGTAAACATCAGGAAATTCTCTTGTTTGACTTAATCTCATCACCACACCATGTCATGATCCTGGGAATTCCATGGCTTACACGGCACAATCCTTACATCAACTGGGAAACAAAAACCATTTCGTTATCCTCCCATTTTTGTCAACACCATTGCTATCCGGCCGGGGATTATTGGTCCCGAAAAAGTCTCTCAACAGCACCTGCCCAGGTGGGAGGATCCATTAATGTTCTACAGGGAGTTCCCAGACAGTATCAGGACTATATCGATGTATTCCAGAAGCCAGAAAGACCTGAATTGCCACCCCACAGAGAATACGACTGTGCCATTTCTTTAGAGCCAGACACTGTAGTTCCTTTTGGGCGGATGTACTCCCTCACCGAACCAGAGAAACAAATTCTGAAGGAGTACCTAGATGAGAATCTACAAAGTGGGTTAATAACTCCCTCCTCTTCACCCGCCGGGGCTCCTCTTTTCTTTGTACCAAAGAAAACCAAAGACCTGCGTCCCTGTATCGACTTCAGAGGGTTAAACAGGATCACTATCAAAGACCGGTATCCGCTACCCCTCATCAAAGACATCTTAGAAGCAGTCAGAGGAGCCAAGAGGTTCACTAAGCTGGATCTCCGAGGAGCCTATCATCTGCTAAGAGTCAGAGAAGGTGATGAGTGGAAGACCGCCTTTAGAACACCTTTTGGTCACTACGAATATAGAGTAATGCCCTTCGGACTCACTAATGCCCCGTCCATCTTTCAAAGATTCATGGATTCTATCTTTTCTGATCTTTTGCAACAAACAGTGGTAGTGTATCTTGACGATATCCTAATTTATTCGGTTCATCCAGAGGAACATTCCAAACACGTCCGCCAAGTCTTAGAAAGACTCCGACAACATCATTTGTTCTGTAAGCCTGAAAAATGCGAATTTGATCAGATAGAAGTGAAATATTTGGGATACTGTATAGACCAAACCGGAATTGCCATGGACTCAGACAAAGTACAGGCTATATTGAACTGGCCATCTCCTTCTTCCATCAAGGAGACTCAATGTTTTCTGGGACTAGCCAACTTCTACCGGCAGTTCATAGCAGACTTTGCCCAGAGAACCAGCTTCATTACTCAAACCCTCAAAAAGGAACACCTAAAGAAAGGTTTTTGTTGGACACCAGGCGCTGAGTCAGCTTTTCAGGACTTAAAGAAAGCCTTTAGTCAAGCCCCTATTCTTCGACACCCAGACACTAGCAAACAATTCATTGTTGTCACAGACGCCTCAGAAAGAGCCATTGGGGCTGCCTTGTTACAAAGACAAGACGATGATGACCTAGAACACCCTGTATTCTATCTATCCCACATTCTATCTGATTCTGAGCGAAACTATTCCGTGCTAGAACGCGAATTACTCGCCTTAAAGGTCGCGTGCACTGAATGGAGACACTTTTTGATGGGATCAAAGGAGCCCTTCGAAGCCCGGACCGATCATAGAAATCTACAGTGTTTAAGAAATTTCCAGTGCCAAAATAGCCGGCAAGCTCGATGGGCCTTCTTCTTCAGCCAGTATGATTTCTATATCACCTACATCCCTGGTTCTCAGAACATCCTGGCGGATGCCCTGTCCCGACGTTATCCTGGGTGCGGTGATTCCGCGGTTCAAAACTTATTCGACAACAATAAAATCATAGGGGTAGCACAGACCTTTTTAGATCAAGTTAAGTCTGAATATGCCCGTCTACACGAAACAGAACTAAAGAGGTTACGTCCACAGCTGCACATAGATCATGACTACTATTATCATGATAAGGCCCTGTTTTTACCCACTAAAACAGTGCAAATCGAAGCCTTACACATGTGCCATGATTCTCCTATTGCGGGTCATCGAGGAGTGAAAGCGACTCAAGATCTTTTGCTTCGCTCTTTCTGGTGGCCAACTCTCAAGGCTGACACTGAGGCATATGTGTTATCCTGTCCTACATGTGCTCAAGCCAAGACACCCCGAACCAGACCTGTGGGCTTACTCCGCCCATTACCTGTTCCCCCAGGCCCATGGCTTACCATATCCACCGATTTTATGTGTGCCTTACCTTCCTCAATGGGAAACCACGTCATAATGGTAACTGTGGACTCCTTCACCAAGATGGCCCACTTCACGGCCTTGAGAAAGTTACCCACGGCAAAGGAGTTAAGTCAGGTCTTTACTCAAGAAATTTTCAGGCTACATGGGCTACCCCAAGTTATTATATCAGACAGAGGTCCCCAATATATCTCCCGTTTCTGGAACCAATTCTGCAAGATCTTGGGGATCCAGGTGGCCTTGTCATCCGGGTTCCACCCTCAAACCAATGGACAAACAGAACGACTCAATCAGGGTCTCGAGCAGTACTTACGTAGCTTCTGTAACGCTACACAAAGTAATTGGGCTCCCTACTTACCGCTTGCCGAATTCTCCTATAATAACTCTCTACACAGTGCCTCTAAAGTCTCTCCTTTCTATGGCTCCTATGGTTTCCATCCCAGGGCCTTCCCAACTCCCCTGAGAGACAACTCCAACCTTCCCGCCATCTCCTCTTTCGTTCGACAGCTACGGGGTATACAGCGAATTATCCATTCTAACCTTGTGTCCACCAAGTCCCGCATGAAGACAATAGCAGATAGGAGACGCTGTGCGGCTCCTCTATATCAAGTCCATGATAAGGTCTGGCTCTCCTCTAGATTCCTACCTCTCCGACTCACCCAAAACAAATTCAAGCCCCGCTTTTATGGTCCCTTTCTCATTCTCAAGAAGATCAACCCAGTGTCCATGCGTCTTCGCCTACCTCGGACATGGAAGATCCACCCAGTATTCCATGTCTCGCAACTGAAACCTTACCGTCCTGATCTCTTTCATAGGCAGTTGCCCTGTCCCCCTCCTTTGTTGGTTGACAATGTGCCTGAATACGAAGTGCAGGAGGTCTGTGACTCTCGATTTTTCCATGGGCGCCTCCAATACCTTATTCATTGGAAGGGGTACCCTTTGAGTGAGTGTTCCTGGGAGGATGCCTCTTCAGTCCATGCTCCTCTTTTAATCCGCCGCTTTTTTCGGCTCTTCCCTCACAAACCCGGGGCCTCGGGGAGGGGGCATACTGTTACACCGCAGCGCTCGCTGCGGCCGCGGGCTCAGGTTGCTGCGGCGCGGCACGTTAATTTTGCCGCGGCCGACGCCCGGGCCGCAGTAGACGCCGAGGCAGACACCCAGGTCGCGGGGGTCGCCGCGGCTCCGGCGAGGGCCATAAAGGCTCCAGGGAGCCGGTCTGGGGGTCACGGTGCTCGCCGCTCCCCCTTTTTCAAGTTCTGCCTTAAAGGCAGACGCGGCAGAGCCTGAAACCCCGAGGGGGTTTCAGGCATGGCCGCACACAGCGCATTATGCGCTTAACATTTATTTCTCTTGCATGTATTCACTTGCCCACCACCACTTACCGATGTTCCTAGGACAAACCGAACCCTTACACTGGGGGTTCTTTATACTTGCCTTTTTTCTCTTCCCAGCATGCTTACCACTTCCTCTCTACCCAGCATGCATTGTCTAACACACATACCTAATTCATTACTGTTTTCTTTTCCCCAATCCAAGATGGCGGTGTTCTACTTCCTGTTTCCTGTTTCCTGTCCAGGGGTATTTAAGGGGATTCCAACTGCCTGTTCATTGCGTTGCAACACTCCTTGGTGATAGTCACGCTCCTATTTGATATCCTTCTGCGAATCCTGTCTGTTCCTGATTTGCTTTGTTTTCCTGCCTTCCTGACCTGCGGTCCTAATACCCTGGTGTCCTCCTTTCGTTTCAGGGAGTTCCTGTGGAGGTTTTTTACCCTACTGGGGTTTTTCCTCTGGGACTCCTTCTGGAGGGCACGGACTGTAGTGGTTTGCTCATACCAAACAGCACCGTGGCTACCGGAAGGGGTCGCCCCTACCTCGGCCAGAGCAGAACCCGTCGGAACAAGGACCGTTCCCCTACGCCTCTCCGCTGCGAGGGTAAGACCGTTGAGAACCGCGACACAGACATGAAGTTCGACCCTCTGTCTGATACTACCTCCTTAGGGAACCCAACCCTGGTGAAGATACCCAGAAGGGCTTTGGCAACTGTAGGTGCAGTGATTGTCCTAATGGGAATAGCATCAGGACATCTAGTGGCATGATCCACTACCTCTAAGATGTATCTATTTCCTGATGCTGTTGGAGGGTGAAAGGGGCCAACAATGTCAACCCCTACCCTTTCAAAGGGAGCCCCAACCACAGGCAGTGGTATTAAGGGGGGCTTTAAGTACCCACCTGCTTTGCCACTGGCCTGGCAGGTGTGACAGGAGTGACAAAAGTCCTTCACTTTTCGGGACATCCCTGACCAATAGAAGTGGTTAATTAATCTACTCCAAGTCTTGTTGTGGCCTAGATGCCCTGCTAGGTGGATGTGATGGGCTAGAGTGAGGAGAAACTCTCTGAACCTCTGGGGCACTACCACCCTCCTGGTTGCACCAGGCTTCAGGTCTCTGGCCTCAGTGTACAGCAGCCTCTCCTCCCAATAAACCCTGTGGCTACCATTGACATTTCCTAGCTCCTCCTGAGCAGCTTGCTGTCTTAGACCTTCAAGAGTACGACTCTCTTTTTGCCCCTGGCACAGATATTCACTAGAGGGTCCCCCTGGGCCCAAGCGCTCTTGGTGGTAAGGCCCAGGCTCTTCAGGCTCAGTTCCCTCTAATGTGGGTGAGTCCTCCTCCTGAGAAGAGGGGCCCTGTCTTTGGATCTGTTTGGAAGCTGGTCCCCCAGTCTTCCTGCCTTTTCTCTTGAGAGGCTGATCCACTGTTTCAGGATCCAGCTCTCCTTTTTCCCTCTGAAGTCTGCTCTGTGCTCTAGTCTTGACACATGCCCACTCAGGGATTCCAAGCATTGCTGCATGGGGTCTTTAGCTCTACCCCAGCCCAGGGGAAATGCTCCAGGTCATTTCCAAGCAGGCAATTTACAGTGATGGATGAGGACACAACCACTTCTTTCTGCCCTGCTACTCCTCCCCATCCAACGTTTACCATAGCCATGGGGTGGAACTTGGTCTCATTGTCAGCACTGGTGACAGGATAAGACCTCCCTACCAGGAACTGAGCTGAGGGAACCAGGTGCTGAGACACCATAGTGATACTAGCCTCTGTATCCCTCAAGGCTTCTGTTTTTCCCCATTAATCATAGGGTACTGCCTGTATTTGTTCATGCTGCTTGGCCAGGCAGCACAGGATAGATCTACCCCATCCTCAGTGACTAATGATGCCTCTGTGGGGGCATTGACATGGTCAGGCCACATCTCTGACCTCCATATGGATATTGGCAACTGCATTTACTGCAGGTTGACTAGAGGCATTTTTCTTGTTTTTGCACCCAAAGTCTCCAGTTTGGTGTCCTTTTGTTTTACAGTCATGGCACCAAGCCTTGTTGGGGTCAAAGTGTTTCCCTTTGTACCCTCCCCTGGATTGTGAGTAGTCTCTGGGCCCACCCTCCTGTGCAGATTTATGGGGTCCTTGAGAAGACTCTTTGTTGTTTTTACCCTGGCTCCCATCTTTCCCTTGGTGGGCTTTTTGGCCTCTTTCTTTTGGTCTCCCCCACCAGTGGTAGTTTTGGACACCCTTGTTTTGACCCAATGGTCTGCCTTCCTCCCCAGCTCTTGAAGGGAAAATGGGCCTAGGTCTATCAGATGTTGATGTAGCCTATCATTGCAACAATTACTCAACAGATGCTCTTTCATAAATACATTATACAGCCCATCATGATCTTGTACCTTGTTCCCAGCTAACCAGCCACTCAGCATTTTTACGGAATATTCTACAAAGTCAACTCAGGTTTGGCTCTGGGATTTTCGAGCCTCCCTGAACTTTATTCTGTACTCTTCAGTTGTAAATCCAAAGCCCTCAATCAGGGTACCCTTCATAAGGGTCATAGGATTTAGAATCTGCTTCTTTCAGTGTCAGGAGCCTATTCCTGCACTTTCCTGAGAATAACTCCCATGACAGTGTGGCCCTGTGTTTCTTTTCCATTTCCGACCCTACTTAGGCTCTTTCAAAGATAGGAAGCCATTTCACTATATCATCCTCTTCAGTGAAGGGAGGGACAACTCCTTTTGGGAGTTTCGTGTTGAAGGATTTCTCTTTCAACACGGACACCAGAGATGGGTGTCAAGGCCAACTCTTTTCTTTGCTTTTCTATCTCCAAAAGCTGTCTTTCTAAAGCCAGTTTTTTGGTCAGCCTTGTAAGTTTGAGGTCTGTGTCTGTTGATGCTTTAGAGCTGCTGTGGGAAGAGGAGCTACCTTCATCCACCCATCTCCACAGGATCTTCGTCCTCCTCAGATGCATCAGCATTATCAGCTGGGGGATGATCTTTTTCATACTGGGCCACCAGAAAGCTAAGTTTCTCTGTTTTGGGGGTTTTTCCAGTTTGATTCTTGTATAGTCTGCAGAGTCCCCTTAATTGGTCATAGGCATATGCATAATAAGGCTCCAGGTTGAGCTCCTGGGTTCTTACCTCTGTGTCAGACATTTTTATCTTACTAAAGTTGGGACCTTTTTAGAATTCCCCTTTTTGGATAACCCACTAAACCTCATTGGCTATTTTCCTGCCGTCCAACATGAAGGAAAATTAAATAGAGAGACCACCTTAGGGGTGGTACATGCTCAGCGGGGCCACTCCTCCTACCCTTTGTCTGATTTCCCGCCTTTGCTCCTGACAAAAGTGGGGGTGTGCAAAGGGGGAAGCCATCTGCTGCTAGCAGCAGGTCTGGAGGCTCGAGTTTCAAGGGCAGTAGCCCTTTGAAGCTCACTGCCACGGTATTGCACATTCCTGAGGGAGTGAGTGTTAGCTCCTCCTTCCAGGAAGGGCATTGTTTTACAAACCAGAGAACCAGGGCTCTCCCCCAGGTTTGTATATTGGCTATCTGGAAGAGGCAGCTGGATAGAACCAGTCAGCAACTATGCCGGTTAGGTTAGCTTTTGCAGGGGGACACCTCTAAGATGACTCCTGGGTACAATTAGGGTTAAATCCAATATTGGAACCAGTTTGGATTTAATATTCTGAGCTGTTTGATACCAAACAACCCAGGGTGCAGAGTGGCCATCATGTAGCTTGGGAATTCGTGTTTGACCAATGTTCAGTACATGTACTAAAAATGGATGCTCTGTTCACTCACTGTGTTTGGCAAGGACACAGTGGGGGCATATTGGTCATGCAATCATGCCGTCACATATTGTACGGTGCACCCTGTCTTAGGGCTGTAAAGCCTACCAGAGGGGTGACTTACCCATAACATATGCAGTGTAGGGTGAATAGGGGTGGTCCATGTCGAGAATGCCTTTTTAGGTTTGCCCCAGTACACTCAGCCTGCAATGGCAGTGCTGGGTGCATCTGGGTGCAGGCCCCTAGAGGGTGGCACAATCAGTGCTGCTGCCCTCAGGGACCTCCTTCTAATATCCTATGCCTTGTGTACTGGGGTACCCATTTACTAGGGTCTTACAGTGATATGTAAGAGTGTATCCAATTGTGCCAAGCATCACAATAGATTTAGGGAAAGAGCTCTGGCCCAGGGAACCTGGTTAGCAGGGGCCCTGGGCACTACAACATTTAGGACACATCAACATCAGGCAAAAGGTAGGGGGCTAACTATGCAAAGAGAGGCCTCCTCTCACAGGGAGCATCTGAGTGGCCAGGCCAGTTAGGTGGCGTCAGAGCCCCCTCCTGATAGGTGGTCACCCAGCTAGGTGACCTGCCCCCTTTCAGGGCTATTTAGGGTCTCTCCTTTTGGTGGTTCCTCAGATTTGGCTTGCAAGATTCCAGCATCATTTCTCTGCATCCCTTACTTCGACTTCTGACCAAAGAAACAGTTGCAGATTGTCAAGTCCTTGAGAAACCAGATGCAAAGCCAAAGACTACACCTGCAACATTGTTTCTCCGGCTCCTTCCAGCTTTTGCAACATTTCCCCGTCATCAGTCTGCACAGAAAAGAAGTAGGAATCTCCTTTGGTGTGAAGGAGTCACTCCCCTGCATCTGCAGGCATCAACATCAACGACGATCCCCTCTCCTGCTGAGCTGAGTGGATCCTGCAACATGGGTGGTGTTCGGATGTGGTCCAGATGGTCTTCTCTACCAGCTATCCAACTTGGGTGGAGATAAGCCCTTGCCTTCACACGCAGGACAGTACACCCGTGCACCTTTGGAGCTGCCAAGCCTTGTTGGCACTTCTACCAAGGGGCCTTCAGTCTTCGTGTAGCTCCAGCCCCCAGCACTCCTCCCTGCGACGCACAGGTCTCTGAGTGACTCTTCTGCGGTGTGGGACTCCTTTCCATAGTGATGCGTGGGTTCCATTTGTACTTTCTGTATCCCCGTCCTGTGGGACTCCTGTGAGTGCTGCATGTGCTTTCTGTGGGCTCTCTGCAATGCTGAGGGCCCTTCTGGTTCTCCTCCTGGGCCTTGCTGGTCTGCAGCAGAACCACTTTCCGCCAACAGCAACTTTTGCTTGTGCCAAGGGTTGTTGGTGGAATTCTGGTGTGGGACATCACCTGCATCCTCCAGGAACTCGACTCCGTCGCCAGGGCTGCAGTGCTGACTTTCCTTTTTCACCGTCAACCAACTCCTGCAATCCTCAGCTTGGTGTGCAGGGGCTCCTGCCCCCACTGGACTCTGCTGTGTCCGCTGGACTTGTTTACCTCTTTTCACAGGTCCTCCTCTTCAGGAATCCACCTTTGGTTTCTTGTAGTCATCTCTGGGTTTTGCAGTTCTCTTTTTTTCTTCTAAGTGGGTGTTCTAGGGAAATTCTAGTAATTTACTCCTGCTTTTCTGATTGCTGGAGGGTGTTGTGGTACTTACCGTTGTGCTTTCCTGGTACCCCCAGCAACCCTCTACACACTCCACATACCTGGGTTGGGGTGGCACTCTTGCATTCCATTTTTTTAGTATATGGTTTGTGCTCCCCCAGGTCCACTATTGTCTATTGTGTTTTACACTATTTGCACTGTTTTCTAACTATTCTTATACATATTTCTGACAACTAGTGTATATAACTTGAGTGTTACTTACCTCCTAAGAGAGTATTGCCTCTATAGTAATTTTTGTGTTGGGCTTCCATAATAAATAGCTTTATTTTTGTAACACATTGGGCCTCATTATGACCCTGGCAGTCACCAGACCACCAGGGTCACAGTCGGACTGCCACGAAAGTGGCGGTCCGACCACGACATTAGGACCGCGGCGAAAGTGCCACGGTTGGACTGCCGGCACCACCAGGTTGCCGCCAGTCGACAGGCCGGCGGTCTCGGCGGTTGTAATCCGCCTGGGCAGCGCTGCTTGCAGCACTGCCCTGGGGATTACGAGCCCCCTTTCTAACAGTCTTTGCATGGTGGTAGCCCCGCCATGCAAAGGCTGTTGGAAAGGGGGTGCCTCAGCCCCCATGGTGGCAGTGCAGGGGCCCCCATGGACAGCCCCATCGCGCCTTCCACTGCTCAAATTACGGGCAGTGGAAAACGCGATGGGTACTGCTGCACCCGTCGCACCACCACATTCGTGCCGGGTCAATTACGAGCCAACATCCCATGTGCCCCGCAGGCGGAAACACTTTTTCCACCTGCCGGCCCTGCGGTGAACTCCTAATGGGGCCGACTGTGTTCTGGCCACACAGGCGGCCCAATGGTGATACGAGTTTGGCGGGCGGCCTCTGCCGCCTGCCAAACTCATAATGAGGGCATGAGTGTATTCTTTCATGTGAGTAAGTGCTGTGTGACTACAGTGGTATTGCATGAACTTTGCCTGTCTCCTAGATAAGCCTTGGCTGCTCATCCACAGCTAACTCTAGAGAGCCTGGCTTCTAGACACTGCCTACATTTTACTAATAGGGGATGCCTGGTGTAAGGTGTACGTATCTTAGGTACCCATCACATACCGAGCCAGCTTCCTACAAGATGACCTTCCATGAAGGTTAGGCATTGATTTTTCAATTGAGATGTGGGCAATTTGTAGAACTACAATAATGTCACTTAAGGCTACCATGCATGTGACATAAAATAGGCTGTGGTCAGAGAGAAGAGGCATGCAGAGAATGGAATGCAAAGATGGTGACGTTCAAAACAAAGAACAATCAGAAGTTAAGGAACAGTTTTCATGGTGGGTTTTAGGACTATAGAGAATGCTTTTTTTTAAATAGCTCACGATCTGTGAATGGTGAACGCAAAACAACATTGTTTGCATGTGAGATGGAGCTAATTAAGGTGCTTTTGAAAGGTTTGAAACAGGGGAACATTCTGTCCACACTAGACTGTTGCTAGATCACCACTTCAGCATCCACAGCTGATGCGCTCGGGGGCTGGAAGCATAGATTACTATCTGGATGCATATATAAATAAATTAGACTATGCCGGAAGGAAGCAGTAACCTCCTGATCATAAGTAGCTGAGAGAATATATGGGGTAAATACTGCCAACATCAAGAAGGAGATTCTGCAAACACTTGAGTAGATGTCTTATTCACTTGTAAAGCTTGGCTCGCATTATTAATTACAAAAGTAAAGTGAAATCCGAGTTGAATGCCCCTAGTTTAGAGTGGTACTAGATAGGTGCGAGGTGCGAGGGCTGCTCCCCAGACAGTGAAAGTGTATTGCCTTAATTCCTGTGGCTGGAAAGAGGACACGTGGGCAATGGCATGCAGGAATGAGGCACATCTCCTTAGATATTCTATGAGGCATTTGGAGGCAAAGAGCTGCTGATCAATCTTCCTGATCACTGCCTTTTGGTGTATGATAGAGGTAAAGGGTTGGACTGTAAACTCTGCTAGTAAAGATGAGGCAGCCATTAGGTGAGGACTGCTTTCCTCTTTGCTTTAGTTGCGTATATACACTTCAATCTCTTTTGTGCCTCTGTAGTTGCAGCTCCTGGCCTTGCTTGAGACAACCCTGCTATGAGAAGCATCACAGCCCAAAGGCTGTGTCTTGGCAGCAGCCTGAATGTTTTGACAACAGCTTCCGTGACTTGCTTGTAATTTGTAAAAGGCATGCAGATGGGTAATCTCAATGGTCCTTACACCCCTTCCATACCTCTTCAATGCCCCCTTATCCAGTATTGGATCTTTCATAGATTCACATGCTTGAATCATCCCCGTCTTCGAAGTGAGAGTCCCACGGTACCTTAGAAAGCATAGTTAGAATAACCATAGGCTATAATGTTAGCAAACTTGAAACATATAGCCTGTCCATGTTGTTTTGAAAAAAGAACCAAATGTGACCTATAACCAGTCAGGTGCCAGCACCGTCTAGAATACTCCCAAGAAAGGCTCCTTCCCTCAGATTTTCTATTGCACGTCATGTGAAGGGAGTCTCCCTGAGCTCTGCTCAGTTTTTTCCTGTCAGAACAATATTTCTCTCAGGGAATGTCTGATACTTCCAAGAAAGGCCTTTTTTGCCCTTGCAAGACCTGTGGCAAGAAAAGGCTCCATGTGGATGATCCACATAAGGATTGTTTATACTGCCTGTATCCCAAACATCAGGTAAAAGACTGCAGAATATGCTGCACCTTCTCTGCTAAAACACTGAAAGATGGAGGAGGAAAACTTTTAATCTTGTTGCAGTCAAAATGTGCTACTTCAGGTGAGATGAGTGACATGGCCCGAAGCCTCAGAAAAGGTCTACATCTTCTGACCCGGGGAGGACTGAGGAGAGCAGAAAACATCATAAATCTCACAATAAAGACCCTTCAAAAACATTCACAGGGTCAGCCTCCTCACAGCCATCCTTTCCACGTCGTAAAAATTGAGTCTTGCCATCATTCTCCTTTTTCAGAACCTTCAACATCAAAAAAGGCTCTTAAATTACCGTTGACGATAGTATTGACTATAGCGATCACCGTCGCCACAGTCTCGTTGACGAGACCGTTGTCGACAATGATGTCGACATCGGTGTTAAAAACGCAAGTCTGGTCCGTGTGGGTGAGTGGCACCAAAAGGCTTCTGCCGACAGAATCGTTGGCGAGATCTTCCGCGCCGTTGACAATCCCATCGCCAACGTGAACAGTGTTGGAGAAACCCTCGTCGGCAAAGACATAATCTACGGAAATGACCCAGTGGAAGACACCGTTGGCGACACCACCGTCGACACCACTGTCACCGGAGCTGTCGATGACATCACCGTCGACGATAATACCACCGTCGACGACAGCACTAAGAGGCACAACAGTTCCCTCCTCTGCTGGTTCTCCGGAGCATCATACAACGGTCAAAATCACAATACTTTCTAGAACTGCCCTTCATCCTGAAGTCACCTCTCCTAGCAAGGTGACTACATTAGTGCCTAGTCATCTACTGGACTGGGAAGAGTCTGAAGATGACGGACCTTTTGGAGACGCTGATAGTCTATCACAATTACATGTCAAGTATCAGGATGATGATGATAATGATGAATACGAACACCATCAATATGGCCTTTATCATGCTCATCATAGGCATTATGAACCAATACGGTATCAACAACTGCGTAATACCATGCAAATGCCTACTTCATTGATTCAAGACCTACAGATCATGCTCCAGGACTATAAGAGGAGATTTCTAGTTCAAGTGGATGAGCAGCCGCAGCAGCCACAACAAGTACAACATTCCTCACTGGTTATACCGAGAACCGTTCCTCCACCTCCGGCAACACCTAGGTTCACACCTACCTCTTTGTTAGCTGCTTCCCCCAGGGAAGACATCGCCTCTTCATAGGATGAAAGGGAGGAAGGAGAGATCACTCCTCAATACCCTAGTGATGAGTGGGATGATTACTTGGCCCCTACACCATCACCACCACCTCCTCATCTGTTGGATTCCCATCAGGAGGATATTGGAGGATTTCATAATCTGATGGACAGAGCTGCGGCACGCTTCCATTTGCCAACATCTGTTTCTCACTCTGAGTGGTTCCTACCTGATTTTAAGGAACAAGCAAGGAAATCAGTGAGATAAATTCCAATCATAGTTTTCTTCTGGAGTGAGGGTGTGAAAATTATGAAAAACCCAGCCACAGTCCTGCCGGTACCACCTAAGTTAGACAAGAAATATAAAGCTACGAATGACTCCCCAGCTTGCTACATCGGGCACCCTGAACCAGAGTCTGTCATATCTCAAGCTACCCAAAGACATTCTAAAAATCTATCTGCTCCCATTTCAACCCCCCAGACAAATAGGCCACACGTTTGCATAATGTTGGAAAAAGGTTCTTATCAGCCATTGCAGTGCGTGCTGCCAACGCACTGGCTATCATGGGTTGCTACGACAGTCAGATGTGGTCGGACATGAGCGCCTTTATAGACATCATCCCAGAAGAGAAGCAACCTGAAGCGCGAAAAATATTGCAAGAGGGTGAGCGCACATCGGCAAAGGTTATTGATTGTGCGCTGGATATAGCCTCCACAGGCTTTTGGCAATTAGCGGGAGCAGCAGTCTTGCACCGCCAGGGCTGGTTGAAAGCTACCTCATTCAGACCTGAGGTTCAGTCAAGGATTCTCAATATGGCCTATGACGGTGAAACCCTTTTTGGGAAACACATTGATGACGTTTTATTAGCCATCAAGATAGACACTGTGTGCTCATTGGGTACTCTACAATAAAAGAGGCAACCCTTTCGTGGGGTCAGAGGTAGAGGTTACTCGTCTTTCAGAGGTACCTACCACAGACAGTATCAACAAGCCCTGTCTACCAACAGTCTTAACGGCAACCATCTACGACAGCTTACGCTAAGCAAGGCAGCAGGAAGACCCCCCCCTCCCGAATCGAGAAGCAGGCCGTAAACAATGATCTTCATCTGGTACCGGCTGCAGCTCCCTACTTCCCTCAAACCAAACAAGTAGGAGCAAATATCTCAAATTACCAACAGAATTGGCAACAAATAGGTGTTGGGAATAGTAACTCAGGGTCATACGCTAGAGTTTGTGCAAAAAACACCAGATCACCGTCCAGTGAAAACACATTCACTCTACCTTCACTTACTAAAGCAAGAGGTATATCAAATGCTGTCCAAGGTCGCTATAGAAGAAGTCTCGATCTATCAGAGAGGTCTAGGTTTTTATTCTTGGTTCTTCCTAATAAAAAAGGTCTCAGGAGAATCGAGCCTGATCCTAGATCACAGACAGATAAACAAATACCTGTGCAAACAATCCTTCCATATGTTCACTTTGTCTGATATCCTCCACCTTCTCAACAGTGGAGATTACATGACATCATTAGATCTTCAAGATGCCTATTTCCACATTCCTATACATCCCAGGCATCGCAGATACCTTTGCTTCAATGTAGCCAGTGGCAATTACCAATTCAAGGTTCTCCCTTTTGGGTTGAAGTCAGCACCAATAATTTTCACGAAGTGTCTCAAACCAGTGGCGGCCACTCTCTGAAACAGAGGTTTTCAAATGTTCCCATATCTAGACGACTGGCTGATAAAGGCACCAACTTTGCAGCAGGCTTCCGATGCCATCAGCGCCTATCTAACCTTATTTCACAATCTAGGTCTGACTATAAATCAACAGAAATCAGCCATTATTCCAACATGCAAAATGGTCTTCTTGGGTGCAAAACTCGACACAGACAGAAACACAGCTTATTATCTGTCAATAGCAAGACAACAAAAGATTTCCAAACTCGCTCTGGCGATCTAAAATACAAAGTTAGTTTCTGTGAGGAAATTCAAGACACTTTTAGGAATGATTTCCTCTTCATTCAACATGGTTCATCTTGCAAGATTAAGAATGAGACCATTACAGGAAGAACTACAGCTTCAATGGAACCAGTCTGAAGGGCCTTTCGAAGATATGATCAAAGTCACATCAAGAATAGTGGAGGCCCTGCAGTGGTGGTCTCAAAACAGTCATACATCTCAAGGCTTAACTTTCCTGACTCCAATGCCAGATTTTATCATAACAACGGGCTCCTTTCTAGAAGGTTGGGGAGGCCATTTGCAAGACATGAGCATTCAAGGGAAATGTTCAGTTTCTCAGAAAAAGATGCACATAAATCTTTTGGAGTTGAAAGCAATCACTCTTACTCTAAAAGCTTTCCTTCCTCGCATTGCAGGCGCCTCAGTGTTGATTTGTACCTACAATACAACAAGTATGTATTATATCAACAGAGAGGAACACAATCTCTCTCCCTCTCAAAAGAAGCCCAAACACTGTGGGAGTGGCTCAACCTACACAGGGTATCTTTGAGAGCAGAACATGTATCAAGCATAAACAACGCCCTGGCGGACTCACTCAGCAGGACAAACGACAGTTGTCACAAATAGGAACTCAATCAGAAGGAAGTAGAGCGGGTCTTCAGCTATTGGGGACAACCGACCTTCGATCTTTTTGCCACCAACGAGAACGTCAAATGCCACTTTTACACCAGTCAGCTTACATACGACTGACTCGCTGGGCAGAATGGTGGCGTCAACAGTGGCCTTAAGGCTCCACACCTGGCTGAGGACATCACTTGTTTTGGGTAATGTCCAAACAAATCTTATGGACATGCCCTTCGGTGGCACTCACTTGTTTGGCGGGGAGACAGACTTGACGCTAAAGCGCTTCAAGTACTCTTGGGCTATGGCCAAGTCCTTGGGCGACTCCTCGTCCACTGTCTTTTGCCCTTTTTGTGGTTACAGAAGGGGCGTGTCACTATGCCAGCTGTATGGCAGCCACAGTCCTGCTCAACCAACCCAGGGTTTGCAAGGACGTGGCCTTCAGACCTAGAGGGTCTGTAGGCCAGGAGTGGTCCACCACACAGCCTCCAACAGCTGCAGCCTCAAAGCCCTCCTAGTTTGGATCTGCAGGACCATGCTTGCCCAGTTGGAGGAAGAATACACCATCATCTTCTCCACTGGAAGTCTATAACATCAGACGCATGGTGTAGGAAGTTGGCTCTGTATATACTATCTCAAAGTGAGAGATAGTGTGCAGAGCCCAAGGGTTCCCCTTAAAGGTTGATAGTGGCAAAATTAGATAATACTAATGCTCTATTTTGTGGTAGTGTGGTCGAGCAGTAGGCTTATCAGAGGGTAGTGTTAAGCATTTCTTGTACACACACAGGCAATAAATGAGAACACACACTCAAAGACTTAACTCCAGGCCAATGGGTTTTTATATAGAAGTACATTATTTTCTTAATTTATTTCAGAACCACAAGATTCAAAATTCAGGTAAGTACATAAATTGTAAGGTACCTGGCATAGGTAAATATGGAACTTTGAATGAAAACAGTAATGTACACAGTTTTGGCAGAAATGGCAATAAGCTGTTTTAAAAGTGGACACTGTGCAAAAGTCAACAGTTCCTGAGGGGAGTTTAAGTATTGGTTAGTTTTTCAGGTAAGTAAAGCACTTACAAGTTCAGTCTCTGGGCTATAGGCAGCCCACCATTGGGGGTTCATGATAACCTCAAACACCCAGCACCAGCAGCACAGGGCTGGTCAGGTGCAGCGGTCAAAGTAGTGCCCAAATAGCATAGGCGCCTATGGAGAATAGGGGTGCTCGGTTCCAGTTTGCTAGCAGGTAAGTACCAGTGTCCTCAGGGAGCAGACCAGGGGTGGCCAGGTGCAGTGTGTGAAGTAGGTGTCAGAATTCAGATAGGAATTAATAGAGAGACCCGGGGGTCACTCTGGCGATGCAGGCAGGGCACAGGGGGGCTTCTCGGGCCAGCCACCGACTGGCCACGGATGAGGGCCGCCTGCTGGTCACTCCTGCACCAGTAGCTGGTTTCTCTCGGGCCTCGGGGCTGCGGGTGCAGTGCTTCTTCCAGGCGTCGGGTTCCTTTGTTACTGGGCAGTTGTGGTCAGGGGGAGCTTCTGGATCCTCTCTGCAGGCGTTGCTGTGGGGGTGCAGGGAGGTCGACTTAGGGTGTCCACGTCATTGGAGTTCCTGGGGGTCCTCTCTGCAGTGTTGGTTCTTCTGGACACGGGCCAGCGTCGTCAGGTGCAGAGTGTTGGGGACTCATGCTTCCGGAATGAGGCTGGAGTCCCTTTAAAGATGGTTGTTCTTGGTTTCTTGGACAGAGCTGCTGTCCAAAGGAGTTTCTTGGTCCTTTGGGTGCAGGTCAGTGCTTTGATTCATCAGAGGTCGCTGGTCCAGCTGGATCAGTCGCTGTGCAGGTTCTTTGAGTCTGGAGTCAGGCCGGTAGGACTGGGGCCAAGTCAGTTGTCGTCTCCGTTGTCTCTGCGGGGCTTTCAGGTCAGCAGTCCTTCTTCTTGTTTCAGTTTGCATGAATCTGGCTTCCTGGGTTCAGGGTCACCCCTACATACTCAATTTAGGGGTGTGTTTAGGTCTGGGGGGCAGTAGCTACTGTCCTTGAGGGTGGCTACACCCTCTTTGTTCCTCCTCCCTGAGGGGAGGGGTACACATCCCTAATCCTATTGGGTGGAATCCTCCAAAACAAGATGGAGGATTTCCTAAGGCAGGGGTCACCTCAGCTCAGGACACCTTAGGGGGCTGTCCTGACTGGAGGGTGACTCCTTGTTTTTTTCATTATCTCCTCCGGACTTGCCGCCAAAAGTGGGGGCTGTGTTCAGAGGGGCGGGCATCTCCATTAGGTGGAGTGCCCTGGGGCGCTGTAACACCAGGCTTGAGCCTTTGAGGCTCACTGCCAGGTGATACAATTCCTGCAGGGGGAGGTGTGAAGCACTTCCACCCAGTACAGGCTTTGTTCCAGGCCACAGAGTGACAAAGGCACTCACCCCATGTGGCCAGAAACCCGTCTAGATGTGGCAGGCTGGCAGAAACAGGTCTGCCTAGCACTAGCAGTTGGGCTGGTATACAAGGGACATCTCTAAGATGCCCTCTGTGTGCATTTCTCAATAAATCCCACACTGGTATCAGTGTGGATTTATTGTGCTGAGAAGTTTGATACCAAACTTCCCAGTACTCAGTGTAGCCATTATGGAACGGTGGAGTTCGTGTTTGACAAACTCCCAGACCATATACTCTTTATGGCTACCCTGCACTTGCAATGTCTAAGAATTTGCTTAGGCACTGTAGGGGCATAGTGCTCATACAGCTATATCCTGTGGTAAATTGCAACCTGCCTTAGGGCTGTAAGGCCTGCTAGAGAGGTGGCTTACTTATTCCATAGGCAGTGAGTTGTGGGCATGGCACTCTGAGGGGAGTGCCATGTCGACTTAGTCTTTTTCTCCCCACCAGCACACACAAGCTGTGAGGCAGTGTGCATGTGCTGAGTGAGAGGCCCCCAGGGTGGCATAACACATGCTGCAGCCCTGAGAGACCTTCCCTAGTCACAGGGCCCTTGATACCATGGGTACCTTTTACAAGGGACTTAACTATGTGCCAGGGCTGTGCCAATTGTGGAGACAAAGGTACAGTTTTAGGGAAATAACACTGGTTCTGGAGCCTGGTTAGCAGGGTCCCAGCACACTTTCAATCAAAGCTGGCATCAACAAAAGGCAAAATGTTAGGGGGTAACCATGCCAAAAGTGGAATTTTCCTACAGTGTGGCCCTTCATAACTGTGACCAGTGCAGTGGTGTGCTGCTCCTGTGTCTAGCACAGATGTGTTATTCATCTTGAGCACAGCAGCACTGAACCATTATTTCTGTGCCTGGCAAGGCAGGGTGCCATTCTTTGTGTGATCAGCAAGGCTCTGAGCCTCTTGCACAAGTCTTAATTATCACAGGGGCGTGCTCTGAATCCGACTTTTGACCGCCATTGGCCTCAAAGGGCCTCTTCGGTACTGACCATTCACCAAGCACCTGAGTGGTGGGGAAGTGCTGTACGCTTGTTTAGGAGGCAGAATTATTGAGGACTAATTAATGTTTACTGGACAACACTCCTCTGTTCCTCAGCCACAACTGTGACTCCTAACTGTGCTACCTCAATGGCATCTGAGAAGGGGGCATGGGCAAGCATAATGCACCAGAACGAGCAGCCACAATCATTGGCAAAAGTACCACCCTGGTTATTCCTAGGAGGCATTTGTAACCCATGAGGGAGTTAAGCTCCTTACCTCTGTTTAGAAACATTCTTTCTTTATTGTATTTGTCATTTGGTAATTGTTTGTGCAGTATTGTGTTGTAATTAGAATAAACTGCTTCTCTTTTTACAGGATCAGGCACTGGCACAACATTCTACCTATTTGGGGTTTGTTGTGTGCACTGCTGAGTTCTGAGTCTCCAAAGCCCCCCACCTCACCTACTCCCCCCGAGCAAGCTTTCGAATGCTCTCCTACGTCTAATTTGAGGGTCAAATGCTTAAGGGGTGTACATGGTGCTCAGTTTGCAGAACCGTAGAAGGCCCACGTCAGTGGTTAACAACCTTTGCGTTGCCTTTTCACTTAAATTAATTGAGATTCAGTGCTGGGGCCTTTTGCAATTCATTATGCAGATGTGTGATTTAGTGGATGATTGTATGAATAATGATTTTCTAGATGTTACTGTAATTAATGGCATTATCTGATTGTTTGGATATTATTGTTTTTTGTTATTTTGTAATAGGGAGTATTGATATGTTTGTATGAGGGTATGGATGTTTGTGGGATAGGGCTTATTGGTTCATAAGTGATAGTGTCATGTGTCAAATATTGTATGGGTGCCTGAAGAAAAGATTCTATAGATGCTGAGATAATTCAGGTTCTTTTTAATGTAAAATTACACATATTTGATTGCTTAAATATGAGTGTTTGTCATGTATTTATGTGATTAGGATATCCCAGATCTAGTTATAAAGCTAGGGGTATGCTTTACATAAATAGGGGATTAAAGGAGAGAATATATCAATAAAGGGGGCTGTCCAAGAGAGTAGGATTAGGGAATTATGCAGGATATTTTGAGTGTGGAGTTATCTCCTTGATTGACTGTGTGGGTGCTTGTGTGAGTGATTCCTTGTGGCTGAATATGTGGTTGTATGTTTATGTGATTAAAGTATAGATCTTGTGGAATTGATTTTCTGCATGCTTATGTAACAGTTTGCAAATTCCTGTGTGGTTGGTTGTATGGTTGTGTAATCAAGTATGTGAGTTCTTGTCAGATGGTGTCTGTGTATATGTATGGAATGAACAAGTACTTGTGTGGGTGGTTGTGTGTGTGGGTGTGAGTGTCATTTATTACATGGATATTTCCGTGATTGCTTGTGTGGGAGCTTATGGAAGTGATTTTGTTTGAACGATTTGCAGTATAGCAATAGTTCTCTTTCTTCTCTTCTAGAGTTGCTTCCATCGGTGTTACAAATGGCCCAGTCTTCTGTGGCGTGGTTGGACATGCATTTAGACATGAATATACAGGTAAGGACCATTCATGTGTACTGAAATATGTGGCAGTTCACAAGTGATAACAATATAATTTATTTTAAGTGACCCCAGGTTGTTATATTGGCTGTACTGAAGATCTAGCAGCTTGCACAAGCTATGAATAGGGAGAAAAACTGGCAGAATGAAATAGTCTAAGCAGAACACATTGTGGGTTAATGAGGCAGAGGAAAAAGTTTAGTAATGCTCTCTCTGGTGGATATGGTATCTACCCAGAGATTTTTTTATCTTACCTCCACAAGAATTGTATCAGCAGGTCCCTCGCGTTTCAGAAAGTGGCATTGTGTTGCTCTGCATCAGATCCATCCCACTCTAGAAGTGACTTTTGGTTTGAGCCAGTTCACAGATCCACCTCCGAATAGGTATTGCATTGGTATCTATTGAAAAGGAGAGAAATCTGTGGGTAGAGGTCTCTATCAGAAGGATAGGTTGCTTATGTTAGGTAACACTCTTTCTGGTAGAGACTCTAACTGCGGACTCCGCACTGACCCTTCTATTCTCCATGTTTTGTGAATTGGACTTTATCAATTAAATAGATCTCAAGTCTGGAACCTGCACACTCTGGAGGGGGGTAGCTGTGCCATGACATGGGACAATCAATGATGAAACTATTTTCTCCTCCTGGAGTTCTATGTGGGATTCATAGAACTCTGCCAATTGGGTAGCCAATTCCTCCACTGTGCTTTTGGAATCCTTAACTGTCTCCCGCTTGGTTGTCCTCAATTCTCTAAAGAATGAGTCCCTTCATTCTTTTTTTACCTATCCAGGCTAGTAGTTTGCCTGTCTTATTGCCAGCCTCATAGAGATGTTTACTTTTCAAAAGATGTTGGTGTTTTACTTCTTCTCTGGGTAGTACGTTGATTTCCTCCCTTTTCTGTACCATCTCTCTCTTTATTTCTTGTTTTTGGGAAATTGCGTACTTGTTCTCTATTAGCACTAATTATTTTTCCAGGGTGAGTAGTCTTGTCTGCCTCTCGTTTCTGTCCCCTACCTCCCCAGCCAGGGTTATTCCTCTAATGGTGGCTTTATAGGCTTCCCATAGGGTCACCGTACTCTGCACTGATCCAGTATTTTTGGTGAAATATTGTTGAGATGCTTTCCCTAAATCTTCCACAACTTCTATGTTTCTGGAGTTGCCAGGTTTCCATCCTCCAGCCACCCCTGGTGGTCGAATCTCTCAGGAACATGGTGACCGGAAGTGGGGCATGGTCGCTGTCCCCCCGTGCCAAGTAGTTTGCCTCTGTGATTCTAAGTAGCATGTCTGCAGTGGTAAAAAGATAATTCTAGAGTGGACATTGTGGGCAGCGGGATTGTATGAGTAGCCTCTTTTCTGTCCATGCAGGGTGTGAAACAGAGGCATACTGCATGTGTGAATCCCTCCAGTATGTCTGTAGTAGGGTGCCCTTTCAGAGTTTTACTAGTTCTGTCCAACCCTGAATCCAGGACCAGATTAAAATATCCTCCTACTAGTGTATGTGCTTGTGGGGCTTTCATGGGTATTACACCTATCTATTGGAGAACCCCACCCTGTCGTCCCGGGGGTAGGTATACAATGAATAGTAGTAGGGAGGTATTGTCATATTCCCCAAAAATCGCTATATAACAGCCCTGTGGGTCCATCCAGGTGCAGCCAGCCGTGTGGGTACACCCTGGAATTGTGATGGGAAGGATTTTGTATAAGCACCATGACCCCTCTAAAGCCCGACGTGTATTGAGTATAGCCCACCACCCTATATTTCCCCCAATCCATGGCTCTATGTTACATGTCCATCAGGTGGGTCTTTTGTAGGTAAATTATATCAGGTTGAAACTAGAGAGTGCCTTGTATATTAAGCCCCTTTTAATTTTGTGTCCCAACCTGCTCATAAGGCATTGTAATATCTCAAATGTCAATTGTCTCTTCGCTCTTGGGAGCTGTTCCTCATCTGAACCCCGCTCAGACCCCAAGTGATCCGTGCCACTACCGCTCGTGTCAGGGGCGGGCTTCCTCCAACCGTTGCTTGTTGGGGTCACATTCTTCAGTTTGAGATCTTGGAGAGTCTTCACCTGTGCAGCCCTGATTTGTTCCTCTGTTGAGGTGGCGACAGACCCTTTTTGAGGTATAGGCACCCTTTGCTTCGTCATTTGCCCTGTCCAACGTTTGCTGCTGTCTTCTCCTGGCAAATTTTCATGGTGAAGGTCTTGTGCTTCAAACCAGTCCCACGCCTCCTGCGGCAACGTTAGGAAGTGCATCCTCCCCCTGTGTTCAATTCTGAGTTTTGCTAGGTACATCAATGTGTATTTTAGGTTTAGTTGTTGCAAGGGCCTTTTAACTGGGACAAAGGCTTCCCCTTGCCTCTGGACCAGGTTTGTGTAGTCCGGGTATCATTTCCTGTCCCTCGGTCTTCCAAGGACCCCTCTTCTGTGCCATTTGGAGGATCACGTTGTTATCATGGAAGTTCATTATCCTCACTATAATCGGCCGCAGAGAAGCTTCCGGCAGCGGATGGGTTTATGAGGGGGCCTGAAGGGAACGCTGTTTTTCCATGGCCTTTCACTAGTGCTGTGTCTGTGTGGGCCAAGACTGACAAATCAGTGAAAGCTATGGGGCAGCAAGCCAGTTCATCCGGGGGTTGTTTTTCGGGCAAGAGGCGCCTGTCTAAAAGACTATAAGGTCACCCCCTCCCTAAAGTTCTTAATGGATACTGTATCCTCCACTACCCTGGTGGGATGAAGCCCCATTAAATACAGTAGTCACCCGGCGGACGGTCACCTTCAGGATTCCACCGTAGTCTGCTGCTCTCAGGTCTAACCCCAATTGTGCCTGTGGAGCACCAGCTGCCGTCTTGCCGATGCCCTGGACACCACTAGACAGTCCGGGAAAGGGGGGCCAAAGGGGAAGCCTTCACCGCCGCTGCTGGGCCAGCATGACTCCCGCTCTGATATCTATCTCTGGCTTGCTACTGTGTGTTGGGGGGCTGAGGGAGCATAGTACCTTTACCCCCCCGATTGGTCCCCCTCAGGCCCCCGTGGTCTTCCACTACCCTGGAATTGTGGCGGCGGCCATTTTACTAGAGCGGCCCAGCAGAGGCAGTGTTATTCCGTTCACTAGTTTGGGAGATGTTAAAGAAGAAGCACATTTCTTCTTTAATATCTGGAGCAACCCAGCAGAGACGGTGTAATTCCATTCAGTAGTTTGCGAAATATTAAAGAAGAAACAAATTTGTATATATAGGGACACGAAGGCTCCCAGAACTCACCTGATCTCGCGCTGAGATCTGATTTGCTGTCAACACTTCAACCAGGAAGTGTTGGTAGCCATCCTTGGACTCGGTTTCAGCCGAGTCCCAGAAAAAACATTAAAAAAAATAAAAATAAAAGGGAGCAGGGTAGGGAAATCCTGACCCCTTAGCTCTGGTGTTGGTGCCCCAGAGGGATTCCACCAGGGCAAAAAAGCATTTTTTTTATAAAAGGTTCACAGAAAATCACGACAGAGCCCTGAATCTGGGAAAAATGTAAATTAAAACGTGGGCTCTTGCGCTTGTTTTGACTAGGACCCTTGGGTGGGCCAAGTCCCGGGGGCAATTAAAAAAAAAAGGAAAGGGGCACACTGGGTCCTCCTCCTAAGGCTCATTGGGCCCCACCTCTTGGGGCTTTGTTTTTAATAATGGAGGGAGGTGCGTGGACCCCCGTCCTGGGCTTCTAAAAAGCCACGGGGACCACCACCTCCCTAGGACAAACAAAAGAATTGGTGGGGGGGCAGTATGGAACCCCCCACCTGGACCTGGGGGGGCATAAATAATAAATAATACTGAAAGGGGGGGCGCTTGCTCCCATCTTTTTGGGCCGTATATGGCCCTGGGGGCCATCACCTCCCCAGGGCTGGCCTATGTCCTGAGAATTAGGGGTCTGTGCAATCCCCCTCCTGGAGCCAGTTATGGCCCTGTCGACTGCCAATCCTGAGGGCCGGCTTCTGCTATGTCCCAGGGTGCCCAACCCAGGGACATAACTGTTTGCTCTGACTTAGCAGGTGCTTTGACAGCTCCTGTCACGTCAGAGCAAACACGCTTCCAGGAAGCGAGAGCTGTTAAATCATTCTTGCCTGCTGGGAGCAGAACAGACAAAACGATTGCTCTCACACACAGGGAGCTGCATGTTTAGCAGCTTCCTGAGTGTGAAAGCAGTGCCTGCTTCCGCTGGAGGTTGGGAGCCGGCAGGGACCGTGGGGTAATTTAGGCTCCCCCCACGATTCCCAACACTGCTGACTGGGTGCCCCAGTAGATATGGCTGCCCTCCTCCATTTACTTTTGGCCGAGCCCTGGGGATGGGGTCCCCAGGGCCCAAATCGTCCTGAGAAGGGGGGCTGTGTGGCCCTCTCCCCTATTGAATGAAGGCTATGCACTGGGAGATGGGGTCCCTGCGGCCGAGTTCGGCCCCCCTCCTATAATAACTGTGTTTACTCAGCGATTCCATATTGAAAAACTATCTGAAAGCCTTTGTGGAGGTGAATGCATCATTGATCTACTGGAGCGCAATCTGTATGTGCCTTTGACAAGTGGGTTCTTTCTTGTCCTCTCCTGGTGAGAGCAGAGTCCATGGTTCTCCCTTTAAATTGCTACCAGTATGCAAATGTGCAAATCACCTGGAGGATCTGCCAGTTTGGCCCCACACCATCCACCTTACTAGTATGCAAAGGTCTTCCCGCATTTTGCTAGGATGATGGACAGCTTACCAAAGGGCACCCATTTGCGTTTTCTGACAGTTTCGGTGGCACATTCTTGATGCCAAGGCGCATGAGGACATCTCCTCAAAACAAAGAAGCACTTTCCTCATATAGATAAAAGGAAGAACCCTGGTTTGGTGGAGATTTACATCTTTGCAGGATTCATATTATCACAGAATTCTAGATAAAGACACACCAGGGACAATCGTTGTAAAAACGCACACAAGGTCACTGGTGACATTTCCTTGTGCTCCATTAAACATCTGTAATGTGGAATACATACTAGACATTTACCCAAGGAGTCAGAAATAACTCCACTTGGGTAGATATTTTGTGCAAAGCTGTCGACTCTTCTTGGATAAAGAGGCAGGTGAGGTTCCTTTGTGGCCGAGTCTCTCACAGCTACTGACACACCCACATAGACACACACCCACTCACAGAGGCACTGAGACACTCACTGAGACCCTCATGCACACACTCATAGACCCACTCAGAGACTCATGTACCCATTCACAGACTCACTAAGACGCTCACACACCCACTCACAAACCCACTTAGACACTCATGCATCCTGAAGACGAATTCCTGGACCTGAAGACCTGCAAAGGAAGGGGACCAAGTCCAAGAGTTGCTAAAGTGTCCAGGGCGGGCAGGAGCCCACTAAATCCAGGATGAAGGTGCAAAATGGCTGCCTCTGGATGGAGGAAGCTGAAGATTCTGCAACAACGAAAGGGGTTAGGAACTTCTCCTTTGTGCAGAAGATGTCCCACGGCGTGCTGGAGGATGCAGAGTTGTTTCTTTGGCAAAAGACCGCAAACAAGCCTTTCTAGCTGCAAGAGTCATGGTTGAAGATAAAAGGGGTCATTCGGCCGGGGTCGGTCGGGAGCACCGCCAACAGGCTGGCGGTGCCCCGCAGGGCATTCTGACCGCAGCGGTTTGGCCGCGGTCAGAACAGGAAAACCGGCGGTCTCCCGCCGGTTTTCCGCTGCCCTCAGGAATCCTCCATGGCGGGCAGCTTGCTGCGCCGCCATGGGGATTCCAACACCCCATACCGCCATCCTGTTCCTGGCGGTTTGCCCGCCAGGAACAGGATGGCGGTATGGGGTGTCGTGGGGCCCCTGGGGGCCCCACAAAGAATTTCAGTGTCTGCTTAGCAGACACTGAAATTCGCGACGGGTGCAACTGCACCAGTCGCACCTTCCCACTCCGCCGGCTCCATTCGGAGCCGGCTTCCTCGTGGGAAGGGGGTTTCCCGCTGGGCTGGCGGGCGGCCTTCTGGCGGTCGCCCGCCAGCCCAGCGGGAAAGCCAGAATGGCCTCCGCGGTCTTTCGACCGCGGAGCGGCCATATGCCGGTTCCGCCGCCCGCCAGCCTCAGAATGAGGCCCAAAGTGTGCTGCCCGGGCCCAGGAAGGACCAGGATGTCACCACTTGGGAGAGCAGACAGAGGGGGCCCTCAGCAACGTAGAGAGCCCACGCACAAGAAGGTAGCACCCGCAAAAGCACTTGAACATGGGTTCAAGAAGTCTGAACACGGCGGTCATCTCAGCGCTGCAAAAGAGGGTCCCACGAAGCCGGAGATCAATTCAAGGAGCTGAGCATCGCAGGACAGAGTGCTGGGGACCTAGGCTTGGCTGTGCATGAAGGATTTTGTGGAAATGTTCACAGAAGCCCAAGCAGCTGCAGTTCACGCGGTACACAGGATTACTGTCTGGAGAGGGGAGGCAAGGACTTACCTCCTCCAAATTTGGACAGATGGACCACTGGACAGTCTGGATCACTTGGGTCCACCACCTGTGTTCCAGGGGCCACGCCCGTCATGATGAGAGGGGACCCAGAGGACTAGTGAAGCTGAAATTTGGTGCCTGCTGAAGCAGGGGGAAGATTTTGTCGACCCACGGGAGATTTCTTCATGGCTTCCAGTGCAGGATGAAGGCAGACAGCCCCCAAAGCATGCACCACCAGGAAACAGTCGAGAAAGCCGGCAGGATTAGGCGCTACAATGTCGCTGGTAGTCTTCTTGCTACTTTGTTGCAGTTTTGCAGGTGTCCTGGAGCAGTCAGCGGTCGATCCTTGGCAGAAGTTGAAGAGAGAGGTGCAGAGGAACTCTGGTGGATTCTTGCAAGTCGTTATCTGAGGAAAAGCCCACTGGAGAGACTCTAAATAGCCCCCAGAAGAGGATTGGCCACCTAGTCAGGTAAGCACCTATCAGGAGGGGTCTCTGACGTCACCTGCTGGCACTGGCCACTCAGAGGCCTCCAGAGTGCCCTCACACCTCTGGATCCAAGACGGCAGAGGTCTGAGACACACTGGAGGAGCTCTGGGCACCACCCCTGGGGTGGTGATTGACAAGGGATTTTGTCCAGTTTTGCGCCAGAGCAGGGACTGGGGGGATCCCTGAACCGGTGTAGACTGGCTTATGCAAGAAGTGCACCAAATGTGCCCTTCAAAGCATTTCCAGAGCCTGGGAGAAGCTACCCCTCCCCAGCCTTTAACACCTATTTCCAAAGAGAGAGGGTATAACACCCTCTCTCAGAGGAAATTCTTTGTTCTGTCTTCCTGGGGCTGGGCTGCCCAGACCCCAGGAGGGCAGAACCCTGTCTGTGGGGTGGCAGCAGCAGTAGCTGCAAACAAAACCCTAGAGAGCTGGTTTGGCAGTTCCCGCAGTCCATAGTGGAGCCCCGGGGATGCATGGGATTGGCATCCTAATACCAGATTTGGCATGGGGGGACAATTCCATGATCTTAGACATGTTACATGGCCATATTCGGAGTTACCTTGTGAAGCTACATATAGGTATTGACCTATATGTAGTGCACGCGTGTAATGGTGCCCCCGCACTCACAAAGTCTGGGGAAATGGCTCTGAACTATGTGGGGGCACCTTTGCTAGTGCAAGGGTGCCCTCACACTTAGTAACTTTGCACCTAACCTTCAGCAAGTGAAGGGTAGACATATAGGTGACTTATAAGTTACTTAAGTGCAGTGAAAAATGGCTGTGAATTAACGTGTGCGTTATTTCACTCAGGTTGCACTGGCAGCCTGTGTAAAGGTTTGTCTGAGCTCCCTATGGGTAGCAAAAGAAATGCTGCAGCCTACAGGGATATCCTGGAACCCCAATACCCTGGGTACCTAGGTACCATATACTAGGGAATTATAAGGGTGTTCCAGTGTGCCAATTAAAATTGGTAAAAGTGGTCACTAGCTTATAGTGACAAATTTTAAGGCAGAGAGAGCATAAGCACTCAGGTTCTGATTAGCAGAGCCTCAGTGACACAGTTAGTCACTACACAGGGATACACATTCAGGCCACAAACTATGAGCAGTGAGGTCCTGGCTAACTGGATCCCAGTGAGACAGGCAAAAACAAACTGACATACATGTAAAAATGGGGGTAATATGCCAGGCAAGATGATACTTTCCTACACTCTGGCACTCACGCATACACTCACAGTCCCACTCAGACACTCACGCACCTACTCACAGACCCACTTAGGCACTCATGCACCCACTCAGGCACTCACGCACCCATTCACAGACCCACTGACACTCATGCATGCAATCATGGACACACTCAGACAATCACATACCTACTCAGAGACCCACTCAGACAGTCATGCATCCAGTCACAGACCTACTCAAAGAATCATGCATCCACTCACGCATGCACTCAGAGACTCATGCACCCACTCAGAGACCCATGTACCCACTGACAAACCCACTTAAGTACTCATGCACACACTCACAGACCCACTCAGAGACTTAATCATGCAGGCTTGAGTGGTTAATGGGCATTAGTTACAGCAGCCAACTCCCGCCTTGCATGGCCAAAGGCCATGCATGGCACAGGGTTAGTTAGTTATAGGGGATTGGTGGCCACGCATGGTCACAGGCCAGGCCCTGCGGTCAGCCCCGCCGTGCGCAGCGTTAGTTGGATTAACGCACAGTAATTAAAATTACTTTATGTGAGAAAAGCCATAGTAATTCACTGAAAAAAACAAAGGTTACTGGGACATTGTAGCTAGGATCTGAATTTACTTGCACAAATCCATAGAAATTTAGCGGTTATAGTTATGGTGAGCTCAAGTAACTATAACTCGTGGCCTAAGGTAGTTATAACTCACAATTTCCACATGCACTGCTAATTACCCCACATATTACATCACTCATGACATCTTTGATAACCTCATTTTTAATATCAATGTAAACTTTGCAGTAAAATTATTGAGAAGAAAACTGCATGGCGGGGGTGCAAGTTATATTTACCTTAGGGCACAAGTATAATTTGACTATTAATGTTTCCTTTATATTTTTAGTGATGTCATAGAAGTTGCCATGAGTGCTATAATTTCTGGGGTAACTAGCAATACATGGCAAGGGCGTGAGATACAGTTACCTTAAGGCTCGGGTAACTATAACTACTGAATTTCTATGGTTTTGTGCGTTCAGAACCTCACTGTAATGTTCCTGTAACCTTTGTTTTTTTAAGTGAATTTCTATGTTTTTAAAAAAAATCTGTTTCCTAATTATAATGGCCTCCACTTGACAGATGCTCCTGAAACTTTCCATGCTCAAAAAGAATCACAGGCGCACTTTTTTTTGGGAAAATTTTGTGAAGATTCGTCAAACGACACCAAAGACATAGGCAAGTCAAAAATGTTTGACTAGAATGTATTTACAACTGACACGCTAATGCCATAGTCATGTTAAAAAGGAAAAGTAGAGATATGCATCTTTTGGATGAGAGCTACAGGAGGCTTACATGGATTGGCTACTTGACAAACCTTGACAAACAGGGCGCCACAGTACTTTGTTATCTGTATATCATAAATCTATATAATCTGTATGTATATATATATATATATATATATATATATATATATATATATACATGTGTGTGTGTGTGTGTATAGATATGTATATGTATAAATATATTTATTCGTATATTTATTTATTTATTTATACCTTAGTGGTGGTCGCCACTAGATATGGTTAGATCTACTTTTCCATATAAATAGCATTTTTTCGTTTGCCACTAACCTTGGGCCCGTTTGATAAATCTTCACAAAACTTTCCAAAAAAAAAAAGTTCTTCCACCTCAGCTCCTTCATGGACAGTTTTGGGGTGACCCATCCGAGAAAAATAGGGGTGCCAAAACAAGAAATCTCCATGCATTTTCCATAGACTTATTTAGGAGGAAACTATATCCTGGTTCTCAGATTGTGCTCTTTTAATTTGGTGTAAATCCGTTCAGTAGTTTTGAGAAATGAAGGGTAAAAGAAATACAGATATTTGGACATTGAAGCCCGCAAGAGTCTCTTGAGTCTCTTACACTAGGTTATCCTGAGGCTGTTCATTTAAGGTAGAAGTAAAATAGGAAGGGCTCAGGTTGGTTCCACTATGATTGATATTGTTTTCCAAAATAGTTTTTCCCTAAAAAATACTTATAGGTCTAGGGACTTTCTCTCAAAACTGATGTCCCAAACCTGTGAACAGTTGGGAATAAAAACTTGGCCTATCACCGCTATCAACCCTATGGTTTGGTCAAGCGATATAAAAGAATTGTGAGAAATCAATTTAACCATAGTTTGATCTGTTCTTGTCATGTGCACTAAACCCAGCTACACAATTGGGGTAGCATTTTTACTGGGACAAATGGGGAAACACTGGCTGATCAGAATTTTGTGGATCGCTGCAGATAATTTTACATCACAGAAATACCCAGAATATGGACAATTATGGCCACATTTAGAGGTTTGCAGGGAAGTGTGTAAGAAAGCATTGAGGGATCCACGTGAGGCACACCACCCTGTATTCCCTGGGTGTCTAATCTTCAGACACATCTGGGTTTGGTAGGTTTCCCAAGGTGCTGCTGAGTCCCGGCCAAAAAACTGTAGGTAACCTTTTTGGTTGATGTCACTGGCACTAGGCCCACCCTCAGAGGTGAGGTACAGTTTTTATGGAAAGACATGTAGGAATGGTGGGCGGTATGAACTTTGTGGCTCCCCATAGATCACAGTACTTTCATTCACAGAAATGTGAAGAAAATGTGTGGTTTTAGCCAATGTTTGAGAATTGCAGTGGCTTGTGGATAAGAAATGCTTGTGATACTTACGTGAGGCACACAACCCTACACTCACTTGGTGTCTAGCTTACAAAAATATCTGGAGTTGGTAGGTTTTCCTAGCGACAGTATATACCCTGGCAGTGAGAGTCAAAAAAGACAAATATTACTGCACACCAATCCACTACTCAAGTATACACACATACTGGATGAATTTGGCAGGCGAGTGACTGAAAAGGTCATTAAATTGTATTAACAAATGATTTCATGAAAAGAAAATCACAGGAATCAATGTTAATAAGCTAATTGAAATTTCAGAATAGTGAACCAATGACTCATAGGTTGTGAGCTGTAAATCCACAACAACCCACCAACCACTTTACAGGCCATTTACATACCTTTCATGTGTCACACACACAAAATTATTCACACCAACCGTCACACGCCGAACACCGCATCAGCAAATGGAGCCAATTAAGGGCCCTTCACCTACCTACCCACAGGACTGACACACCTATCACCCACACATCAACCAACTTACAAACAAACCAGCAGCAAATTACTTGACACATGCTGTCAGTCATCCCCTACTGCACACACTGCTAGCAAAATGCCAGTTTACCCATGCCACCATCTAAATGGACGTCCACACACATCACCATTCAAATACCTATCAAACATCACAATGAAGTTCCACACCCTTTTCACTTATAAAACACTCCCAGAATGGGAAGATTGCACACACAAAGCACATTCAGAAAACATAAAATATCCATCTAAAAACAGCACATTATTTTCACGTTTTTCTTCAAATTTAAAATGCCTCACCTATTGGTAGAAGATGAAAAAACATCTATAGTTGCATGCACAACAGGTGTAATAAAACACACAAACTATTGGCAACCTGGTGTCTAAACAGAAAATATATATGCAATACAGACCATAATAATTCTCTTTTTACTGTCATGGTTACTCCCAGTACTTTAGTTGCGTGTGGTACAGTTTATTCCACATGAGCATACATAGTATAGAATTAGAATGATACTCATGGCAATACATCCGTCTTCCCTTTCATACTCCTTCAGACACAGGCCCTCATTCTGACTTTGGCGGGCCAAAATCTGGCCGCCGAAAGACCGCTCCGCGGTCAAAAGACCGCGGCGGCCATTCCTACTTTCCCGCTCCCTCCAAAAGAGCGCCCGCCGGCCCAGCGGGAAAGCCCCTGCAACATTGAAGCCGGCTCCGAACGGAGCCGGCGGTTTTGCAGGGGTGCGACAGGTGCAGTTGCACCCGTCGCGATTTTCACTGTCTGCAAAGCAGACAGTGAAAATCCTGCTGGGGCCCTGTTAGGGGGCCCCTGCACTGCCCATGCCAGTGGCATGGGCAGTGCAGGGGCCCCCAGGGGCCCCACGACACCCGTTCCCACCATCCTGTTTCTGGCGGTGAAAACCGCCAGAAACAGGCTGGCGGGAAGGGGGTCGGAATCCCCATGGCGGCGCTGCAAGCAGCGCCGCCATGGAGGATTCCCCCAGCCGGGGGAAATCTGGCGGGAAACCGCCGGACCCGGCTGGGAGAACGCGGCTTTACAGCCGTGGTCGGAATGCCATGTGAAGCACCGCCAGCCTGTTGGCGGTGCTTCCGGCATCCTCCACCCTGGCGGTCATAGACCGCCAGGGTTGGAATGAGGGCCACAGACTCTACATCGCCCCCAAGAAAGCCTTTTTTTGACTGTTGGAGGAATGTATTAAGGAAAGTGCTGATTTTTCAGTCTAGCCACATCTTAATCCACTCCAGTTCTACTTGCTCTACCTCAACAAGGCTGCCTACTACAGCCTGCTGAAACTGAACAAAACTCTGGGGAACCGTCTATGAAAACAATGTAAGCATTGAGGGATTCTGAATGAAACAAATGAACATTCAACATCTAGAACAGATGTATGACGTTCGAGCATCAAGGTAAGGCTTCAACCTTTGATCTACTCTATTTACACCTCCCATGTGCTTGTTGTAGTTTAGAATGCACACTGGTTTGTATACTTCTGCTATCTGACCCCAAATAGTCACAAGTGCAATACTTTCACTGTGAATAGTTTAATGTGGACACCTCTTCTGTCTAAAAATGTCAACGTGACTAGTTCATTATTATGCAAGCCACCGCTCTGCCACCTTTGAAGTTTCTTACACACAAGGGGCCTCATTTACGAGGCCTTTGCCCCAATGTTGCGTCATTTTTGGACAAAACAATGGCACAAGCAGTGCTCTACACTGCTCCACATTTACAACTGACGCATTGGGCCCAGTGCATCAGTTTCTAAAGCCTTGCATCACATCATACCTGTGCCAGGTAACTGCGACTTCACTTTGTCAGAATTTTACTGCATGCACAGAGCAGTCGTAAAACTAATGCCGGGCTTTTCTCAATGGGGGCCTCCTGGTATTGCTGGACTAGCATAATTTTTTTTACTTTAGTCCAGCAATGCGTCAGTTTAGCGCCACAGATGCGTCAGAATTTCTGATGCATCTGTGAAAAACATACACATGGGATCGTAGGACAGTCCAAGAAATTTGACGCATCAAAGCAATGCGTCAGATTCTTGTAAATGAGGCTCAATGTCTTTAGGGTAACCATTATGGTTAGAGCAGATTGGTCCACATACCACAGTGCCCATTTTGAAAAGTTTTTTAACTAGTGCACGCCTTTGTAGAAATTGTTCACAAATAAATGGTGACCTTTGTGAAAAAGTGCTGTGGCAAGTTCCCACACTATTTGTTCACAGATCCTGAAAGTGGAAGGACAACCAGGGGCTCAGTTGAAGAATGACTACTTCCCTACTGTGTACACTCTTAAATTATACAAATATCCAGTAGCACTTTCATGCAACATATACAATACATAACATGCTCAAGGAGTGTGGAATTCCTATAGCCCGATGCCCAGGACATATTGTTTGGGGTCAAGGACAATAAGTTTTCATGTTTGTTTTGTCCTTGGGACAAGCAGACTCAACTCCCCACATCACAAACCCTTTGTCTGCCAGTTTACAGGGAAGGAAACTGCCTGCAGTTGAGGTATTATTTGTGTCCATATATTAATGCTGTTCGAACTTGTATTTATGGTTCATTAATGCAAAGCCTTTATTATTGGGGTGACCTCTCTTAATTAACATTGTAAGGTCACACTGCACCACTGACAGTGGTTCCAGTAAAACACGTTTGAAAGTTTAACAATATGTAGCTCCGAATAATGGGAAACGTCCTAAACAAAGCTTCCTAAAAAATGTGGACATTTTCCACGCAAGCGGAACAACTTTAGGCAATGACTGCCTTTTTCTCTGCCTTAATCATGCATGCAGAGAAAAGGCAGAGAACAGTCTAGTGGATCAGGAGAGGACACAGTGAGGTAAATGGGTCTGGGGCAGGGTTTGGGGGTTTAGGTTTTCGGGGTGGGGTGGATTTAGGGCTTAAGATGGGTAGGTGGGGGGTTGGGGTAGTTTATTTTTTGTGGCAGGGTGGGAGTTGGGGAAGTTTATTTTGTAGGGCTTAGGATGGGTGGAAGGTCGGGTAGTTTATATTTTAGGGGCAAGGTGGGGTAGTTAATTTTTTAAGGGCAGGGGTAGGTTAGTTTAAGGAAGGGTGGTAGGAGAGGAGGAAGGATCGGGAGAGGACGCAGTGAGGTAAGAGGGGCAGGATTTGGGGTAGTTTTTAGGGTGAGGGTGGATTAAGGGCTTAAGGTGCGTGGGGGGTTCATGGTAGTTTATTTTTTAGGGGTGGGGAATGGGGAAGTGTATTTTTTAGGGCTTAGGGTAGGTGGGGGTAGTTTATTTTTTGGGGCAGAGAAAGGTTTAAGGTCGGGCAGGAAAAAAGAGATGAGGAAGATTTGGGAGAGGACACGGTGAGGTAAGTGGGGCTGGGGCATGGTTTGGGGGCTGGGTTTTTAGTGGTGGGGTGGATTTGGGTCTTAGGGTTGGAGATGGGGTCGGGGTAGTTTATTTGTTAGGGGCGGGGATGGAGAGGGTCAGGGTAGTTAATTTTTTCGGGCTTAGGGTGGGTGGGGCTTTCGGGGTAGTTTACTTATTGGGGTGGGGAACATTTTAGGGCTCAGTGTGGGTGGGGGTGTTTGGGTAGTTTATTTTTTAGGGGCAAGGGTGGGGGTCGAGGTAGTTTTATTTTAGCTTAGGATGGGTGGGGGGTCGTGTAGTTTAGGTATTAGGGGTGGGCGAAGACTTTAGTGGTCAGGTTGGGTATCGGAGTAGTTTATTTTTTAGGGGCGGGGGATTGGGGTAGTTCATTTTTTAGGGCTTAGGGTGTGTGGGGAGTTGGGGTAGTTTAGTTAGTAGGGGTGGGGGAAGGTTTTAGAACTCAGGGCGGGTGGGGATGTCGGGGTAGTTTAGTTTTTAGGGATGGGGTAGGTTGTAGGGTTCAGGCGGGTGGGGGCGGTTGGGTTAGTTTTTTTTATGTAAACAGGGAACAGGGTTTTTAGGGGTGGGGAATTTTAGGGGTGGAGGTAGTTTTCGGCCTCAGGGCAGGGGGGTTGGGATAGTTCTTTTAGGTTAAGAGGTGGGGTTTTATGACACAACCATGCATGCCGTTTTCACATATGCCTTTACTAAGCATGCTTTTACAAAAACATTTGTTGTAAAGACATACGTGGTAAAGGCATGTGCGGAAAACACGCAGTTGTGATTCTGACCAAGTTGTTAAGGCATGGCTGGTTCCGGCACGACTAATCCTCCCAGAACGCTCTGATTAGCTTCAAAAGTTTGCAGAAGCTTGAAAGCAAGATTGATGATTTTTTGCTTTCAAACTGAAAAATGCAAGTAGGAAAAAAAACATTTTGCTAAATTACTGTGAAATTTTAGGCACTATTTCTTTGAAGCATCATTTAGTCAAATGTGTTGATGCATGCTAATAATGTTAAAAAAAATCATGATGGAAAATCAGTTTTACCATTACCAAGAAGATTATGGGAAACATAAAAATAAACAATCACTGGCAAAGCCAACCGATCCGACTTTTGGTTATGTAAATGTGTGTCTTGTTGTGACATGGCTTTTATAACACTTTATTGTTGTGGGAGCTGCAAGTCCCTCGCCATTGTAACATTGACACAAAACCAAAAAACAATTGCACACATTGCTACAGCACTTCCTGGCAATAAACAAAACTACTTTGTGTGCCAATATGCTCCTTATGGAAGAGCAGAATGCTATCACACACAGTAAAGCCAGCTGATAGATGGGTAGAGAGAAGTAGAATCTTTATAACAACAAAATGTTTTGGTTAAAGCCAGACCTAGATAGGCGCCCAATTCTTAAAGAAAGTCACAAAAGTGCACCCATGGTGTATGTCTTCACATTAGTGGGTATATGTCTTTGCATTAGTGGCTTTAATGAATGCACAAGAATTTACAGAAGTAGACCAGGAAATCATACTCCTAGAAAATATATTTGAACTGTATTTTAGCACAAACAAATATAGATTTGCTCATGCGAAAATCTATTGAGCTTTTACAAGTTCACTGTCCTTCCAACCACTTTTTCCATCCCTGGAATAACTTCTGTTTCTGTCCTTCTCTGGAGTAAATTTCCAACCTTTGCCATTAGAGGGAAAGATTAGAGAAGAGCTGGTGAAAATCAACACATGCAAGTTAGTAGGTTTGCACAGACTCAAAGACATTCCAGCCCTGGAACTACTGCTTCCTCCAGCTCCAGTGTGCCGATCTGTGGAAAGGTGGCAAAATAAGGAAATTGCTATAGTAGGTATTGAAATTGCTAATATTCAAGCCCTACTATAGTATTAGCTCTGGCATAATCATAGAGGCTATTATCAGAAGATAAGAAGACATAAGAAGATTGCTGTCATAATTTGTAGCTGCACTATATGGCACCAAAGGGACAAGTAGATTTTTTTACAAGACAAGTAGATTTAGGAAGCAACCTGTCCCATGAACAAGTAGATATTTTGTTAAATTCAACACCCCTGGAGCTCTCTTGCGTGTAGGAAAGTACACTCTTATTTGGCATGGTTAACCCCTTTTTCTGCCTGACAGTGTGTTTGACTGTGTTCACTGGGATCCTGCTAGCCAGGACCCCAGTGATTATGCTCTCGCTCCCAAAAGTCGGTATTTCACCCACAATTGGCACATTGGGGTTCCAGGGAATCCCTATGGGCTGCAGCAAATATCTTGCCACCCATGGGGAACCCAGGCAAAGGGTTCGGCAGGACTGCCATTGCAGTCTGCGTGAAAAGGTGCAAGCACCCTTCCACTGCAACTTTTCACTACACCAGGTCACTTATAAGTCATCCTCATGGCAGGCCTTCTAGCCCAGAGGGCAGGGTGCCAAGTACCTGTGTTTGAGGGCACTAGCAGAGGTGCCCCCACGAACTCCAGGCCTATTTCCCCGGACTATGTGAGTGCGGGGATGCCATTTTACGTGTGTACTGGACATAGGTCACTACCTATGTCCAGCTACATAATGGTAGCTCCGAACATAGGCATGTTTGGTATCATACATGCTGTGATCAAACCCCAAGGCTTTTGCAAGCATTGGTTGTATGATTCCATGCACTCTGGAGGCTCCTTAGAGAACCCCCAGTATTGCCTTTACTCCCTTCTTGGGCTTTCCAGGCAGCCCAAGCTGCTGCAACCTCCCAGACAGGTTTCTGCCCTCCTGTTGCCTGAAAGCTCAGGCCCAGGAAGGCAGAACAAAGGATTTTCTTTGGGAGAGGGGTGTTACACCCTCTTCCTTTGGAAAAAGGTGTTACAGGCTTGGGAGGGGTAGCCTCCCCAAGCTACTGGAAATGCTTTGAAGGGCACATTTGGTGCCCTCCTTGCATAAACCAGTCTGCACCGGCTCAGGGAACTCCCAGTCCCTGCTCCGGTGCGAAACTGGACAAAAGGAAAGGGTAGTGACCACTCCCCTGTCCATCACCACCCCAGGGGAGGTGTTCAGAGCTCCTCCATAGGGTCCCTGGGTTTTGCCATCTTGGATTCAAGATTGGCAGGGAACTCTGGGAGCATCTGATTGGCCAGTGCCAGCAGGTGATGTCAGAGCCCTCTCCTGATAGGTGGTCACCCAGCTAGGTGACAAGTCCCCCTTTCAGGGCTATTTAGGGGCTCTCCTTTGGCTGGTTCCTCAGATTCGGGTTGCGAGACTCCAGCAGGAATCCTCTGCACCCTCCACTTTGACTTCTGACCGAAGAAACTGCATCTGGACTCTTCAAGACCCTACAAGCGGCAACAAAGAAAGCAAGATGCCTTCTGCAACATTGTATCTCTGGCTCCTTCCAGCAGCTGCAACATTTCCCGGTTGTGCATCCTCTGAGGACAGCCCGTCTTCAGTCTACATCAGAAGAAGTGAATCTCCCTTGGAGTGAAGGAGTCCCTCCCCTGCTTCTGCAGGCACAAACTGTGAGAACGACCAGCTGAGTGGATCCCCTCTCATGTTGAGTTGCATGGATCCTGCATAACGGGTGGTAGACTGAAGTGGTCCCGACGGTCCTATCTACCAGCTGTCCAATATTAGTGGATGTAAGCCCTTGCCTTACCACGTAGGACAGTATCCCAGTGCACCACGTCCTTTGCAGCTGCCAAGGATTGTTGGCACTTCTTCCAAGGGGTCTCCTGTCTTGGTGTAGATTTACCCCCCAGAACTCCTTCCTGTGAGGCACAGCTCCCTTAGTGACTTTCCTGAGCTGTGGGACTCCTTTTCGTAGTGTTGCACAGGCTCCATTTGCACCTTCTGTGTCCCCGTCCTGTGGGACTTCTGTGCATGCTGCCGGTGCTTCTGTGGGCTCTCTGCTGAGGGCCCACTCTCGCTCCCCCTCCTGTGTTGACTCTTTCTGGGCCGTGCTGGTCCCCGGCAGCACCACTTTCCGACAGTCGCAAATTTTGCCTGGGCCAAGGTTTGTTAGTGGAATCTGGACACGCAAACCCGACTGTAATCTTCCTTCCGGCGTGGGACATCACCTGCATCTGCCAGGAACTCGACTCTGACTCCAGTGCTGACTTTCCTTCTTCACCGTCAACCAACCCCTGCAATCAGCTTGGTGAGTAGGGGTCACCTGCCCCCACTGGACTCTGCTGTGTCTTCTGGACTTGGTCCCCTTTTTCCACATATCTTCCTCTTCAGGAATCCACCGTTGGTTTCTTGCAGTCACCGCTGGGTTTTGCAGTTCTCTTCTTTTTTTCTAAGTGGGTGTTCTGGGGAAATTCTAGTAATTTACTGCTTTCCTGGTTGCTGGGGGGGTGTTGTGGTACTTACCTTTGTGCTTTCCTGGCGTTGTAGTTTGGCTCTTACTCTAGGCAAGACTTCTGGTGTAAGGATGATAGTACTTATATTTGAAGGTGACTATGGCAGTCCTACAACAAGTCACAACTGTCGTCCCAACGCTCCTGGCTCACAAGCAGCACCTCATCAAAAACCGAAACAGTAAAAGGCGATTTGTGGCAGCCTTTACTCATGGACACAAGAGAGCAACATCTCAGGGAATGTCATAGTTAAACGGAGGTTACTCTTCTCATATGAACAACATCTCAATTAAACACAGGCAATGAAGGAGACGCAGTAAAGTTTTCAATAGGTTGTATTACCAAGCCTGCAATCTATGATAAGTTGCATGGGCTGCAATAATTAAGATAATGAACAGTTCAAGAAGCAGACTTGTGAACACAAGAGTCATTAATACAAAGACCCCCACCGTCTTGCAATAGCATGAATTGACATGAGATATGAAATATGTCCTAATACCCTAGCATGATGAACCTAACCCCTAACCTAAAGAGAGCTAGGTGTGTTAAATCTAATCTGCCAGTAACATGTCCATGAGAAGAGCCCCCAAACCCTTGTTACTTTGGAATGAGGTCTCTAGATCAGATTTTGTAGGGACACGAAGATAGGGTCAGTGTCAAGACGATGTGCAGCATAGATAGCGTCGATGGCATCTGGTCGGAATCCCTCCAACAATCTGTCTGTGTAAGGTGTATTTATACAGAACTGATCGGACCGTTTACATAGGTCTGTTCTCAAACAATAGATAACAAGACTTCCTTGGGGTGGCAATTACATGAAGAGTTCCATTGAAAGCACAAAGTGGGAAAGTACCTAATGTGAATACCTACATCTTATTTATCTTTGGGGCTGATAGTGACGTTTCAGTAGAGTGGCACTGGTAACATGAAACTAAAACATTGCTCTAACTAAAAACAATGCAGCCATCTTGGAAAGATATAATTAAATAATTGTGCTAAAACAGAGGAAGCTAAGTAGGGTAAAAGTCACTGGGTGACAGGGGCACAAGTCTGCAAGCCAGAAGACTAAGCTAACTCCTGCTTCCCATTAAAAGAAGATAGGATTGACTACACCCTCCCCATTGCCGGAACAAGTATGACGCCATAGGATGACGCCATTGAAGGCAAATGAATCCAAGCTAAAATGCTCTGGAATAAAAAAAAGCTAACAGCACAAAAAAAGCTAAAAAACGTATTTAAAAACATGTAAAAAATAACTAAAACATATGAAGAGACGCAATGTCGACCATGACAAGCACAGCAGGCCAAAGTAAAGGTAATACTTTAATTTGGTAAGATAAGCTAATCATCAAATCTGTTTAACAGTAATCATGATCTTGAAGATCGTCTTCGAAGCCATTAAATGGAAAGGCCCTCAGGAAAGAGGCCACATCGTCAGATGTTAGGTAGATGACAGGATAGGCAGACGGATCCACAGAGCAGTAGTGCGTGGCAGTCTCTTGTGCAGGACCTCCTGCAAGTACGGCACTCTCCACAGCACCGAAAAGAGCCAGATCTTCACCAAGGGCGGCCAATAAGTGGCCTCGCGAATCGGCCTTAGTCTCAAGGGGCATGACGCTGAATGAACCCTCACTGGGGACATCAGCAGTTCTTGGTCCACAGCAGGCACTGGCAGAACAGCAAGACACACTGTAGGCAAATGTTCGAAGAGGCACCACACGCACCAAAAGACTTGCTGCACACACCATAGGATTGGTCTGAATGACAGTGACCAGTTATGCTCCAACTCTTCCACCAACTGAGCATTTAGGAACTGAACCATGCGTTCACGGCACAGCTGGGCTGGTGGCAGTAGCTCCATCACTCCACTTAGCTGGAAAGGCACAACCACTGTGAATCAGAATCAATAGCAGTAGTATTCTGCCTATTAACGCCAAAGTTATAGGAAAGCCACCAAACACACTTGAAAAGAGTGAGTGGATGGCTGGAGGAAGAAATTCGAAGACAGTTTGGAAGATGGACACAAATCCAGACCCAACAGCCTTAAAGAAATGGGCAATCCTCGTAGTGCTCGAAGTGTTGAAAATTCTGGATACCAGCTCTCCAAAGTGCTTGGGGAGGTTGGTATTTAATAGGGATTGTATCTCAGCTGATGATCTTGCTATCTGGACAGCATACATCTCTCAAGCCGATGTCAACGCAACTTGTTTTTGAAACAGTAGCGCCTTTAGCCTGATCAGCTTCTCATAATTTACATTAGTAGTATTAATGTGAGGCCACATTTCTACTACTCTTATCTCTCGTGGGGGGGAATAAAACATGTCCGCAACAAGTTACGACCTTAGAGAATAAAATTGAGTAGGCAATTCTTGGTCGCATACCGCAACAGCTCTGGTCGCTCAACACCACATAACTTCCATTTGAAAGTACATGAAATGCTGGTCGAATCAAAGGGACGGGAGTACCCTTCAGAAAACAGGCCAAGTTTGCGACTCCCACATTGCAAAGGCCATGAAGGGACACCTGCTTGTAGATCATTGAATGACTAACAGTAGTCTTACATTCACTTCCGCTAAGACCTCTGTTTCACCGTTCAGACATTTAGATTCAAAGGGCAACTCCCACTCTTCTTTAATATAGCTATCATCTAGCCGACGGATCTGCTCACAGCAACATGATTCAGGCATTTCGAAAAACGGAAATGGGCAGATTTGTAATGCCATGTAGGAGCCATAATGTCGATGGACTCTCTGCATCTGTGAAAGGCAACTTCTCTAACTTTTCTGTGTGAAGCATGGTGAAACTCGCTTCCCTTTTAGCCATTGTCTGTTGTTCCCTGGATAAATTAAAAGCAGCAAACAAGTCACTACAGTTAATATACTGCCATGGGACACAGCCGTTTTTCAAAATCTGTAATGTCCAACCTAACTGCATGATGGAACGCAGCTTACTTTGTCCATGGTATAAAAGTGACATGTGATTCTGAATGATGTCAATCGCAGATGACACTATGTTATTAAGGGAATAAATCCTGTTGGACAGAGTGTTCATGCCGTTGTCAACAACAGCTAAAGCCTTTTCTAAATTTTCTTTGTCTATCTGCCTACAACACGCGACAGCTTCTGTTTGAGAAAGCTTCCAGATCTCATTATATATGACATGGATGAATCTTTTAGAGCGTGGCCTTCTTGGACCTAACAAGAAGTCCTGCAAGTCTATGTCTTCAGAAAGAGTGTTTAGATGTTCCTTAACTGCGGCCAAGGTGTTGGACTGTAACCATTGTTGGCACAGTTTACCCACACTGTATGTTGTAACTATAGCCGTGTGTTGACCCGAGAAAAAGCCAGGGTCTGGCCGGCTAATCTTGAAACCCTCTGAGAAATTCACAAAATGTGCCTGATACCCATTTATGTCCATTGGCCATAGTAACTATCCGTCGGGACTGGAAAGTGAAGAGTTATAGTTACCAGCCTAAACCTTTGCATCTAGTTCTTCCTCAGTGACATTGAGGAAGGATTGCCAATCAGTAAATGTCGCTGGTGGGGGCAATACTGGGTGCATTCATTTCCTTCATTTTTGCTAACCCTAGTCGTGAAGTCTGTTGAATTGTATCATTTAAAAAAAACATTTGTACAGGAATAAGGCACGCTCTAAATAAAGCTTCCCTACCTTGTATTTGGCAATCTTGTGTTCCCCATACACTCTTTGCATCAATAGTGTTCTTCCAGTATTCGTAACCTTCAATTGCAAGACAGGAAACAAAGAAATCTGAATAAATCAGTTTTGTGTTAGTTAGCAAAATTTTGAGGTAACTTGAAATAAGATGACTCTGCATTTCTAATGTCATGCACAGAGAAATATGTGAATTTATCCGAATAATATCTTTGGCTCCCCACAGGCGGAGTTGAAAAGTGTTCCCACTACGTGTAATTGAATCCTGATCTATGTCTAGTTGCACAGTGCAGGTAGTAATGTCCCCAGTTGTTATAGCAGAACATTTCCCCATTTCTTTGTGTTAGTATACACATCATCACTTTCAAGCATAGTCCTCCATTTCAGTTAACATTGAATCAACTGTCTGGACATCCCTATCATCAGATACACCACCAGGTGTAAGTACATCAGTCATTGAAATTTTGAAGACATATGGAATCTGAATGACCTCTGTAGGCCCATATATATCGATTGGAACTTTAACCCACACAATCCCATCAGGAATCGGTACAGCCGAAATGTTCACAAGGGACAAGTCTCTTCGGACCTTTTGCAAGGAAAGATTTGGAGTTAAGACTTCATCCACAGGTCCAACAGAGGAGCATTCAGGAAGATAATGAACATTTATAAGCAGGAAGGAAACCGCAAAACCAATCCATAGAAAAAATGCAAGCAATGTCAGAAATAACCACAGATAGTTCATTGGATGAATTAAATAGTTATTTGTAAGCCATGTATACAGCTTATGTGTCTTTGAAACATTTTCAATAGCAGGATGAATTTGAAGAAAAATTATCAATATCGATGAAGTAACCAGAAGCAGTCTCTGCAAATGCAGGAGCAGGTTCATTAGCGGTGGATGGATCCACTTCGCGTGGATGCTCATAGTAGATGATGTCGTCAGTTTGTGTTGTGTTGGAATAGAAGACAGCCACATCTTGGACAGGTGATGTCGTTGAAGTGGTAACTGGAATCAGCGATAGCTCATTTTCCACCCTCCTTATGCTTAAGGAAGCATTTGTATCATCGTTGGACATGCTTATGCAGTCAGAAGTGTTGTCGTTTCATCTTTGAAGCGGCATGTCCTGTTAGGTAGTGAGAGGGGACCTGAAACTTCCCAGGGGACCTTTGGGTCTACTGTGCAGGATCAGCCACATGATGGAGTTTGATGTTATCAATAGAGACAAATCTGTTTGCTTTAGAACCAGGCAGCGGTGGTAGAATTACAGTTCTGGTACCTTGTATTCCCAGGACTTGGACCGGTGCTCTGTAAGATTGGCCGAATTCCTTCTTCACAGCAATCTTCTCACGAACCAGATCCCTAACTTTAGGAATCCATTCTATAGAAGTTGTTGGCAAATCCCTTATTCCTAAAGTGGCAGCACTGTCGGATGATTTATCATCACAAAATTGCTGAAGCTGCTGTAAGACAGTGAGACGTTCATTTATGTCAAAAGGTGTATCTGCTACCACCACATCAGGGCCATCTAGATCTGGGACATACATAGAAATCCCAAAGAGAACCTCATAATGAGTGCATCCCCCAAGGACCTTCTTGGCAGATTCTTTAGTGCTGTCTGGACCCCATATAGGTGATGAAGCCAACTGCGGCCAGAACCTAATACTCTAGCTGTTAAGGACTGCTTTAGATCACGATTCCTCCTATCCACAACCAAACATTCCCTCGGGATGGTAAGGTGAGGAGTAATGGAGTTCGGCACCCACCATCCCCATGGTATCTCTGAATGCCTTAGAAGCAAAAGCAGGGCCCAGGTCCGAATGGAATGCTGCAACTGCATATGTACCGATTAAGATCAGCAAGTCTTTTATAACAGTTCAAGTGTCAGCCGACCGCTGAGGCCATACCCACAGGAATCTAGAACAAGAATCTACAGCGACTAAGATGTATGTGTATGCAGCATCAGGTTGAAGGGGACCACATTGGTTCAGGTACACACATTGCAGTGGCCTATTGGACACTAAGAGGGATGTCTGCGAATGGCGAAATGTCACAAAAAAGGACATATTGCTTGGTTTGCTTGTATATACCTGGCCAACATAAGCGTTTCTGTAAGAGTGTTATTGTTGCCGCAATACCAGCATGTGCAGAGGCGACACCCTCGATCGCTGCTTTCATCAGATCTAATCTCTGGTCTTGGTTGGGGATCACTCGATCTTCAAGCTCAGGAAGTGTTGCATAGGCAACATTATGTGCACTGATGTGGTAAGAGTATTTTTCAGGGCATGCTTTTGGGAGAGACTTGCCTTCAGCCGAAGCTTTCACGGTGCCAAAATGTCATTATCCAATCTCATCTGAGAACAAGTTACTGCAGCCACAGAAGCCCGAGCTACTGCAGATTTGGCTGCTTCATCAGTCAAATTATGCCAATAACGTGTACTCCTACATGTTGATGGCCCAATGAATGTACTACATGGACACAAGCTAGCTTATCCTTGAGATCAGCCACCCTCCCCCTCAGTGTTCTGTGCTTTAAGGTGTTTCTTTGGAATCTCTGAACCTGTTCAATTGCCAATGATTAAGATAATCATTGTAGGGCTGGCTGCAATAATATGTGTCACAGACAATCAAAGTCAGTAGTCCTTGCTCTGTGTGTTCTAGCGCTAGGATAAAGGCTTTGAGTTCAGCCAGCTGAGCTGTGCAGTCCCCTAGGGTCTGCTTGTAGGTATTGTGAGGGTGGAATACACCATCCTTCATCACTCTGCTCACAGCTGCGGAAGTCGTTTGTTTGGTACCTACAGATGATTGTGCTTAACCATCAGTGTAAATTACAGCATAGTATCTGTCACGTGGCAAAATATCTAGAGGTGCGGGGTACTCCTTTTCGTATTGGAGGAATTCTTGTGTCTAAAGTTTTGGATCAAAGATGTTACCTACATCGGTGCCAGTCAGGGAGGTTGGCCACTGAATCCAGCATGGATGTAGTGCTTTAGCATTAGGAACCCTTGCTTTCGTGACGCCCTGTAAGGCTGGCACGGGGTAACAACAATAATGTGTTTTCCTTGGGCAAATGGTCGCTCCTTCAGGAAAGCCATCTGAACTGCCAATAGAATTTATTCTGTGGGTGCAAAACGTTGTTCTGCATTGGAGTATAGATGGGATTTATATGCAATGGGCACTGTGCAGCCCTCATTAAAGGTGACATAAGTGAACCCAGTGGGACAGTCAGTTATTCTGATGAGCAAATTTGTTTTGTTGTCACAGGTGTGTAAGTGTTTTGCTTCTAGCATGTCCTGTTGAAAGTCCTCTAAGGATGTGTGTATGTTCTACTGTCCAGTGTCTGCTAGAAAAATCAGGGCATATTAAGTCATAGAATGGCTTGATACGTTGTGCATAGTCAGGAATGTAAGTTCTGCCAAAGTTAAAGAAACCAAGTAAATACTTTTCTTGATAGTATTTGGTGGTTGGAGTTGAGCAAATTTTTCTAGAGAGTGCGGGGCTTGCTCTTGCCCTCGTTTGATAGCTCGTATCCCAGGAATAATATGCTGAAAAAAGCTTTTTTGGTTTTCCTAAAATTAAATTTGTAACCAAGGGCTGCGAATCCTAAAACGATCCGATCGACCCTGGCAAGATGAATGTTGAGGTATTTGTCTGTGAAATAGATGTCATCCACGGAGGACAATGCGTCAGGATCAATATGATGCAATATTGATATTACACGGGCTGAGACCAGTCCTGGGCTTTTCTTCTAGCCTTGGGGCAAATGGCAGAAACGTTTTTGTGAGCCAAATGAGAATGCACTCAGGTCCCGACTTTCTCGTGCTAAGTTTTGGCAGAAAAAACGGTTGGAAATATCCAAGATTGTTTTGTATTTTTTACACACTATGGCGGTCATTCTGACCCTGGCGGTCAAAGACCGCCAGGGCGGAGGACCGCGGGAGCACCGCCGACAGGCCGGCGGTGCTCCAATGGGGATTCCGACCGCGGCGGTAAAGCCGCGGTCGGACCGGCACCACTGGCGGGCTCCCGCCAGTGTACCGCCGCCCCATTGAATCCTCCAAGGCGGCGCAGCTTGCTGCGCCGCCGAGGGGATTCCGACCCCCCCTACCGCCATCCAGATCCCGGCGGTGCCACTGGCATGGGCATTGCAGGGGCCCCCGTAAGAGGGCCCCTAAATGTATTTCACTGTCTGCTGCGCAGACAGTGAAATACGCGACGGGTGCAACTGCACCCGTCGCACAGCTTCCACTCCGCCGGCTCGATTCCGAGCCGGCTTCATCGTGGAAGCCTCTTTCCCGCTGGGCTGGCGGGCGGTCTGAAGGCGACCGCCCGCCAGCCCAGCGGGAAAGTCAGAATTACCGCCGCGGTCTTTCGACCGCGGAACGGTAACCTGACGGCGGGACTTTGGCGGGCGGCCTCCGCCGCCCGCCAAGGTCAGAATGAGGGCCTATGTTGTTTATTAGTGCTGTGCTATGTGAATTTTGTATAGCGTATGTGTGTATATGATTGTTTAAATGTCTGTATTCTATGACTAATCTGTATGATTGGTCTGATTATGCAACAGAGAATAATGGATTGTTCATTGCACAGACACAGGGCTCAATTTCACCCTGGTACTCGAGCTGAGTGAGGGTTTCCCTCACTGGAGCTTTTGCTTTGTGTTTAACAGGATACTGTGGCTGAGGCTGGGGTGCAGACCTAATAGGTATTACGTGACAAGAAGAATCCTTGTCCCAACCTACATGAATGCGGTATAACTAAGATGCTTGCGCTAAAGCCCAGTTGACAGTGAAGGCTTGTTATACTGCTTCTGGAACAATAACAGAAAAAGAAGGGCAAAATGGCATCTTCCCCACGTGGGAGCTTACGGACTTGTTCGGGTGACCAGTTCCTCTCGGACAGCAGGATATCACAACTAAGTTTATCCCAGAATATCACACGAATGGTGCGTTCTGTGTCTCTCTCAATTTAGATATTTAAATCTTAAACCCTGTTGGGTGGGAGAACGCGCCCGTCCACAGTTTCGACTGCAATAAAGTTGCTAGTTGCTGTCTCATCCAGATGATCTTTCAGACTCTGGCAACCTATTGTGACCTCTGCCATGCTGTCTAGCAGTGTCACTGCCCACATCTTGTTCTTCAGCAATGTTCTCTTTAGCAACGTTTTCAGGATTTTTAGTTGACAGTGCTGCCGCATTTTCTTTTTAAACTGTAGCTTTTGTTGTGGGGACTTATCTTCTTTTTTGTCTGAAGACTGTGGTGAGTCTTTCTTCTGTTTCATGTAGTCAGGACGTCGTTCTGACTGCCCACTCTCTCACTACATCTATCCGGTGCGTCCTGAAAGGAACGAGAGGGACGTGAATCAGTATATCTGTCAGGACCTTTTGGGAGGAGCCAAAAGGGCGGCCGAATCGGACGCCTAATTCGTGAGCTCCATCTCAGGCTCACGGCAATCATCCCGCAGGTGCTCCCGGAGTGAGGCTGGGCGCCGGAAACGCTGCGCATCAACTTCGGGGGCCGTGGGGGTGCTGCAGCTCCGAGCGGCACCAAGAACAAGGCCTGGAAGACCGATCCCGGAGAAGAGCCGAGGGTCGACCAAAGAAAGCAGCATCGTCCGATGGTGGAGGCCTGCGGAGATTTGAGCGGCTCTGGACCGCGCGCCCTGAAAACGAGCGGTGAGCGGAGGGAGGCGAGGAGGGTCGGCTGAGGGGGGGCTTCTTTCGGAGGGAGCTGTATCTCCACGCGGCTTCTCCCCTTTGTCTCCCCTAATCCCCCCTCCTCCTCCATTGGAAGATGGCGGCTGCCACGATCGGCGCGGCTCTGCTTAACAGGGCGAGACGCCCTCGCAGCTGTGGAACATCGGGGGAGCGGGTGCACCGCGGTCGGAAGGCCGGCGGAGCCCGTGTGTGAGGTGAAGCCTCACTTAAACTGCCATAAAACAGTGGCATTTGCCAAACTAGGAATCACCTGGGAATATTGCTGAATCATCCAGCAATTAAAATGTTGGAGCGTTGGACAACTCATTACCGTGAGCAGTAGCTGGGACTGTCTTGGCACTTTTCAGCCACTGAAGGGCTAGGGCATATATTAGCATTTCCACTTGAAATATAGTGCACCGGGAAGTTAAGGCACCAAGGCACCTTCAAAACAACAGCTAGCAAGGTACTTGCAGGATCACTTCACGGAGCAGTCGTGGGACTAGAAACAAGCATCATTTCATGCGAATGCAGGGTGCTAGGTTGGGACAGATCTCTCCCACAGTTCTTGGGCCGACAGTTGTCTTAATTACTTATAGAACTGGAGCAGTAGTGGGGAGGCGACTGAGTCGGACACCTAAACCGTGAGCTCCACCTCCAGCTCACTGCAACCATTCAGCGGGGGTTACCGGGGTGAGGTTGGGCACCTAGGATGCCGTGCGTTGGCTGTGGGGGGCGAGGGGGTGGAGCAGTTTCGTTCAGCACTAAAAGCAAGGCCGGGGAGATCGGACAATTAAGTTTCAGCGACAGAATACACTGTCTTCTGGCCCGGCGCCCTGCCTGATTGCGACAGGGGGCCACAGGCTGAGGAGCGCTCCTGTGCTGGCTACAGACCTTGAGATTCGTAAGGCGTACACCGGCGCCGCCACGCACCGTGGGAAAGTACTAACAGGTGGGCAACATGGCCGGGAAGTCTAATGCACCAGGACCGGCACAGAGCGATCAGCAGCTCCTCCCAACGCTGCAGTAGCTGGAAAACACACTACAAGCCCACTCCGCACAATTCGAAAAAGTACTACAGGCGATCATGGACACTAAGGTGGCCATTACAACCCTGGCAGACGGTGTTAAAGCTGCAGAAATACCGCAAACAGGCCGGCGGACAAAAAAAGGGAATTATGACCCTGGCGGAAACCGCCAACAAAGACAGCCACTTTAACACACCGCCCGCCATGGCGGTACAGACAAGCAGCGCAGCGGTTACCGCCAACAGACAGGCGGGAGACAATGTACCGCCCACAGTATTACAACGCGCCAATCCGCCACCTTTTCCGGGGCGGATTCACCGTGGATAAAAACACGGCGGAAACAGCTTTTGCTATGGGAAAACGCTCACCTGAACACATCCCACGAGGAAGGAGGCCACCATGGAGCCGGAATTACAAATACTCCCTGCCCTTGTCTTTCTGCTCCTCTACGACCAACAGCTACGTAGGCGCCGAAGACACCGGTGAGTACTGCACCTACGACACGGGGGAGGCAAAAGTTAGGCGGACACCCACCAAACACCCCCACCCTCGCATATTACAACATACACACCAATGCATTCACAAAAAATCACAGTAACAACCCACAATCCCCCCGGAAGAATGAATAGACAATGCGAAATTCGCAAAACATTATAATGTGCCAATATACATGTCATACAAAAATATACAGATATATATTTCAAAATCACTCAGAATTATATATACAATACAATACGAGAAGTAGTGCAGATATGTACACAACAATGTCCGTGCACCAACAGTCCAAAAATGCATGGGCGAGGCCCACAAACGATACCTGACCACTATCGGAGAGAACACTGCCGGGGCATCAGATCGAAATACTACAGGCACCTCAGGGGGAAGGGAAGGGGGGGCACCTCAGCCAGATGAATGCGAAGCCAGATCCACGACAGAGCTCCATGCCCATTGATGTATCCTGGGGAGTGTAAAGCCACAGTCTCACAAGTCTCTACAGTGGGTGGGTTGCCAATGTGCCATCCTGGGGAGTGCAAAGCCACAGTCTCACAAGTCTCTACAGTGGGTGGGTTGCCCACTGTGCCATCCTGGGGAGTGCAAAGCCACAGTCTCACAAGTCTCTACAGTGGGTGGGTTGCCCACTGTGCCATCCTGAGGAGTGCAAAGCCACAGTCTCTCAAGTAGATGCAGTTCTCTACTGGTACCTGGTGGGACTGGTGCCAAGACTGGATGAGTCTCCCCGTGAAAGTTCATGTCCTGTCACTGTCCCAGCTGCACATGGGATAAGGATGCCTGATGTGGCGGCCTTTTCATTCCTACACGGTGCTTGCCTTGTTCAGCAGTCTTCACCATGGCGGTCTTTGCCCTGTTCAGCGGTGCTTTGCCGTGGCGGTTCAGGACTGTTCAGCGGTCTTCACCATGGTGGTCTTTGCCCTGTTCAGTGGTCTTCACCATGGCGGTCTTTGCCCTGTTCAGCGGTGCTTTGCCATGGCGGTTCAGGACTGTTCAGCGGTCTTCACCATGGCGGTTTTTGCCCTGTTCACCGGTGCTTTGCCATGGCGGTCTTTGCCCTGTTCAGCGGTGCTTTGCCATGGCGGTTCAGGACTGTTCAGCGGTCTTCACCATGGCGGTCTTTGCCCTGTTCACCGGTGCTTTGCCATGGCGGTCTTTGCCCTGTTCAGCGGTGCTTTGCCATGGCGGTTCAGGACTGTTCAGCGGTCTTCACCATGGCGGTCTTTGCCCTGTTCAGTGGTCTTCACCATGGCGGTCTTTGCCCTGTTCAGAGGTGCTTTGTCATGGCGGTTCAGGACTGTTCAGCGGTCTTCACCATGGCGGTCTTTGCCCTGTTCACCGGTGCTTTGCCATGGCGGTCTTTGCCCTGTTCAGCGGTGCTTTGCCATGGCGGTTCAGGACTGTTCAGCGGTCTTCACCATGGCGGTCTTTGCCCTGTTCACCGGTGCTTTGCTATGGCGGTCTTTGCCCTGTTCAGCGGTGCTTTGCCATGGCGGTTCAGGACTGTTCAGCGGTCTTCACCATGGCGGTCTTTGCCCTGTTCACCGGTGCTTTGCCATGGCGGTCTTTGCCCTGTTCAGCGGTGCTTTGCCATGGCGGTTCAGGACTGTTCAGCGGTCTTCACCATGGCGGTCTTTGCCCTGTTCAGCGGTCTTCACCATGGCGGTCTTTGCCCTGTTCAGCGGTGCTTTGCCATGGCGGTCTTAGCCCTGTTCAGCGTTCTTCACCATGGCGGTCTTTGCCCTGTTCACCGGTGCTTTGCCATGGCGGTTCTGATACGGGCATTGGTGTGTGGCATGACGATCTCTACACTGGGCATTGGTGTGTGGCATGACGTTCTCTACACTGGGCATTGGTGTGTGGCATGACGTTCCATCATTGCCCAGCGGGGCTGTGGCAGCCGGGGCCCTCCTGGGCTGTGACTCTGGTGGTGGTCTCTGGACCAGTAACGATACTTGTGCCCTCCTGGGCTGTGACTCTGGCGGTGGTCTCTGGACCAGTGACGATACTTGGGCCCTCCTGGGCTGTGACTCCGGCGGTGGTCTCCTGACCAGTGACTATCTTGTGCCCTCCTGGGCTGTGACTCTGGTGGTGGTCTCCTGACCAGTGACGATACTTGTGCCCTCCTGGGCTGTGACTTGGCCGTGGTCTCTGGACCAGTGACAATACTTGTGCCCTCCTGGGCTGTGACTCCGGCGGTGGTCTCCTGACCAGTGACGATACTTTTGCCCTCCTGACCAGTGACTCTGGCGGTGGTCTCCTGACCAGTGACGATACTTGTGCCCTCCTGGGCTGTGACTCTGGCGGTGGTCTCTGGACCAGTGACGATACTTGTGCCCTCCTGGGCTGTGACTCCGGCGGTGGTCTCCTGACCAGTGACGATACTTGTACCCTCCTGGGCTGTGACTCTGGCGGTGGTCTCCTGACCAGTGACGATACTTGGGCCCTCCTGGGCTGTGACTCTGGCGGTGGTCTCTGGACCAGTGACGATACTTGTGCCCTCCTGGGCTGTGACTCCGGCGGTGGTCTCCTGACCAGTGACGATACTTGGGCCCTCCTGGGCTGTGACTCTGGCGGTGGTCTCTGGACCAGTGACGATACTTGTGCCCTCCTGGGCTGTGACTCCGGCGGTGGTCTCCTGACCAGTGACAATACTTGTGCCCTCCTGGGCTGTGACTCCGGCGGTGGTCTCCTGACCAGTGACGATACTTGTGCCCTCCTGGGCTGTGACTCTGGTGGTGTCTCCTGACCAGTGACGATACTTGTGCCCTCCTGGGCTGTGACTCTGGCGGTGGTCTCTGGACCAGTGACAATACTTGGGCCCTCCTGGGCTGTGACTCCGGCGGTGGTCTCCTGACCAGTGACGACGGTGCTGGCGGTTGTGTCTGGACCGCCGGAAATGATGGCGCACTTCTCCGCCGTGACACTCACAAGAGGCTGGGCAGACTTCCTCTGGACCTTCCCCACCTTTGTTGGAGTCACAGCTGACTCACCAATCCCCTTCGAACCCATGTCAGTTGTTGTCCCACCAGGAGTCTTAACACGGGACCGTCGTCCACTCTCCAATTTTAGAGCCTTTACAGGGGTGGGCTGCCAGTGCCTTGGCTCCGGGTCCTACTGCCTGCCCTAGTGGCCGGTGCACTCCACAAGCCTTGAACACGCACCACTGGTATTGGAGGCTTTTTGGCTGAGGCGCTACGACGGGACTGATGAATTGGAGGGGGAGGTGGGGGCCAAAAGGTCAATTTTACAGAGGGACAGTTTCTGACGAACACTGGGATGGGTAGCTGGAGGGGGTCTGGGAGTGGAGGAAGAGGAGGTGGTTGTCGGAGGTGTCACTTTAGCTGTTTTGGGAGCAGGTGCAGGTACTGGAGGCTGTCGTGAGGTGGATGGATGTTGGGTGAGTGATTGCCGGCGTTTGTGTACTTTGGGAGGGGGCGTCACAGACACACTGGGAGAGGACACAGGGGAAGTGTAAATGGCAGTGGAGCTGGTGAGTGCAGGTGAGCGGCATGGGGTGCTGGGTCTCCTTGTGCGACCCATGGTGCCTGTAGATGTGGTGCATGCAGGTGTGTGTGTAGACGAGACTGGGAGGGAGCAGGGAGAAGAGGAGGAGGGGGACACAGTGGAGACAGTGGATGTTGCTGTGTCTGTATGGGTGTGATGCTTGTGTGAGTACCTGTGGGATGTGTGGTGCCTATGTTTGCTTGAGCTACTTTTGTGTGTTGACTTGTGTGCATGCTGGTGTGTGGGTGTGCTTGGGATGGGCTGGTGTACAGGGGATTGGGTCTGGTTGGAGGAAGTTGGAGGGGGGAGGCTAGACACAGGGACAATGGCTGCCATCAGTGCTGAGGCCAGAGATTGCAGGGTTCGCTGAAGGACAGCCTGACCAGAATGAATGCCCTCCAGGAATGCATTACCGTGTTGCAACTCTCGTTCTACACCCTGGATGGCATTCACAATGGTAGACTGCCCAACAGTGAGTGACCTGAGGAGGTCAATGGCCTCCTCACTGAGGGCAGCAGGGGTGACTGGGGCAGGGCCTGAGGTGCCTGGGGCGAAGGTGATGCCCACCCTCCTGGGTGAGCGGGCACGGGGCGAACGCTGAGGGGCTGCTGGGAGGGCGGTGCTGGTAGGGGAGGTGGCGGCTGTACCTGTTGAAGTGGGGGGCACAGATGGTGCCGCCACCACAGGGGAGCTCCCATTGGCGGACAAGTCCGTGTCGCTGGTTGGTGATCCGGTGGCCGACGTGAAGCTCCCCTCGCCCTCCGTCCCACTGGTGCATTCAGAGTCCGTGGTGTGGCCCTCCATGGCCATGTGGGATGCAGCTCCCTCGTGCTCCGGTGCCACTGTACCTCCGCCTGTTGATGCTGATGTACAAAAGGACAGGGAGAGCAGGAAAAGGGGGGAAGACAGAAGAAAGAGAGTTTTAGTGCATGTCATTCCGCTACCGTTGGCGGACAAGACAGACGCAGCAGCCCCCTGCATAACGCCGTGCTCCTGCACTCTGCACATGCTATTTCTGGGTTATGGCCTACATGGCAATGGTGGACATCTGTGCACATGGATGCCACAGGGGCAACTATACGTCGACTTGGCACTCTGCTGATGTGGGGTTGAGTGCCACATTGCCTATATTAGGGAGGGGCCTTGCCTACCTAACTCGCTCTGGCCTAGGGACACCCACAGCCCACCTACCCCACCCAGACACCTCCACTGCACGCAAAGTCCGCAGAATGAGGTTGTACTCACCCCCTTGTGTCTGCTGTGATGTCCTCAAGTGCCCATCCAACTCCGGGTAGGCCACCGCCAGGATCCGGAACATCAGGGGGGTCATGGTGCGACGGGCACCCCTCCCACGTTGGGAGGCCATCCCCAGCTGAGCCTCCGCCGTCTTCTTGTTGCAGCGGCGAATGTCCTCCCATCTCTTCCGGCAGTGGGTGCCCCGTCTCTGGTGGGCCCCCAGGGTCTGGACCTCCTTGGCGATGGCACGCCAAATGTCCCTCTTCTGGTGGGCGCTGACCTACATGACATGCACAAGGGAAGAGGAACAGTCATTACCAACTGCACCGTCAATGTGAGTGGCCCCCTCCCTACTCTGGCCATGTGGCCCATTCATTCCCATGCATTAATGTTCTATGAACTCTGCCCCCTTCCCTCCTCCACCCAGGCCTAGCCCATACAACGTGCTCCCTGTGTACTAACCTGTTGGTCTGGAGGACCGTAGAGTAGCGTGTACTGGGGGAGGACCCCATCCACAAGTTTCTCCAACTCCTGTGCAGTGAAGGCAGGGGCCCTTTCCCCAGACGCAGCAGCCATCGTCGCTTCCAGACCGAGGTCACAGCAGCACTTGCAGTGTATGTCCTCTCCTGTCAAAGGTCAGGTATCTAGTGATTGAACAGATAGAAAATGGCGGTGACGTCCGCGGCGGTGTGCATAATCACCGCCGGAGCACCTGTTCATTGGCTCCTGGGACCCATAGGGTCCAATGTTAACCAATGCAGCATTGCGCCGCGGTCTACGACCGCCTACCGCAACGGTGTGCAACGCCAGCGCAGTTACCCCACAATCCCATTGTCCCAGTTTAGAGGTCAGGCAGCCGCCATTTCAGGGGCCCACATGGCTTCATTTACGACTGCGTCACACATAGCTAGGCCTACACTCAACACACATACAGGAAGGGTTTTGTGTCTGGTGTAGTCTTGTGTGTAACTGTGGGTACATACCTGGAGGAATAGTGACTGGTTCTTCGCTGTTGTCCTTCTTAGGCACCGTCAGCTGGGACATATGAGAAGATGGCGGAATCCTCCGGTGTACCGACCGCTGGTGGACCTGTTGACAATGGAAGAAAGACATGTCATCCTCACCTACCGGTTTGACCGTGCCACTATCCAGGAACTATGTACCCACTTGGTCCAGACCTGACGTCACCAATCCGCCATCCGACTGGAATCCCCCCTGACGTGCAGGTGCTGTCAGTGCTCCATTTCCTTGCAAGTGGGTCATTTCAGACTACTGTGGCCATGGCATCAGGGATGTTCCAGCCTACATTTTCCAACGTCTTGTCCAGAGTGTTGTCTGCCCTGCTGAAACACGTAAGGAGATACATCATTTTCCCTCAGGTGGAGGATTTGCCTACAGTGAAAGGTGACTTTTTTGCCCTTGGACATATCCCCAACGTCCTAGGTGCCATTGATGGGACCCATGTAGCTCTGGTCCCCCCCCACAGGAGTGAACAGGTGTACAGGAACAGGAAGAGTTACCATTCGATGAATGTACAGATGGTCTGTTTGGCAGACCAGTACATCTCGCAGGTAAATGCTATGTTCCCTGGCTCTGTGCATGACGCCTACATTCTGCGGAATAGCAGCATCCCTGATATGATGGGTCAACTCCAGAGGCACCGTGTATGGCTATTGGGGGACTCTGGTTACCCCAACCTTTCCTGGCTATTGACCCCAGTGAGGAATCCCAGGACCAGGGCAGAGGAACGCTACAATGAGGCCCATGGGCGGACTAGGAGGGTGATCGAACGCACCTTCGGCCTCCTGAAGGCCAGGTTCAGGTGCCTCCATATGACAGGTGGATCCCTATTCTACTCACCGAAGAAGGTGTGCGACATCATCATCGCCTGCTCCATGCTCCATAATTTGGCTTTGCAACGCCAGGTGCCTTTTCTGCAGGAGGATGATCCAGATGATGGTGTTGTAGCAGCTGTGGAGCCTGTGGACAGTGATGAGGATGAAGCTGAGGAAGAAGAAAACGACAACAGGGAGTCAGTCATACAGCAATATTTCCAGTGATACACAGGTGAGAACATTTTCTGGTTTAACATTACATTAACTTTCACACGTCTACCTCTATCCTGTTCCTCCATTTCAATCACTATTTGTTAACTGAGTTGCACCCTTCCATTTCAGTTTCACAGGTGTGGTAACCTACGTCTCAACTGTTTGCATCCTTCATGGGCTTGTGATGTGTGACATAGGTATGTTAGCCTTACAATGGTACAGCCATTATGACACTGTCATTGATAATACAAAGTACCAAATCATAGACTGACTCCAGATTGTTTTGTGTTTCAAGGGTGTTTATGTAAGTGCTCAAAAAATTAAGGAGGGTTGTAAAATGGTGATGGGGGATGGTGGAGGAATGTCCATGGCAGAGTCCAGTCTATTAGTCTCACAGGTGCACTGGCCATCTGGGCATAGGAAGTGGAGCTGGGGCAGTTCGAATATGGACAGGGTAACAAAGTGGGACAGTGGGAGGACAATCAGGGTGGTCTTATTTCCTGGCGGGGGTCTTGCCATCTTGCTCTGTCCTGTTCCTGGATCTCAGGGACCGCTTGCGTGGTGGTTGTCCATCTGCAGGGGATGGGGTGCTGGTGTGGTGGTCCTGTGGCGGGGCGTCCTGTCCTCTAGTGCTGGCGGAGGTGGTGGGCAGTTCATCGTCGTGGCTAGTGTCAGGGGCCCCTTGGAGTGCCAGGGTGTCCTTCGAGGTCTGCTGTATGTCCTTCAGCACCCCTACGATGGTGCCCAGGGCGGAGCTGATGGTCCTGAGCTCCTCCCTGAACCCCAAATACTGCTCCTCCTGCAGGCGCAGGGTCTCCTGCAACTTGTCCAGGACCGTCGCCATCGACTCCTGGGAGTGGTGGTATGCTCCCATGATGGAGGAGAGGGCCTCGTGGAGAGTTGGTTCCCTTGGCCTGACCTCCCTCTGTCGCACAGCAACCCTCCCAGTTCCCCTATGTTCCTGTGCCTCCGTCCCCTGGACTGTGTGCCCACTACCACTGCCTCCAGGTCCCTGTTGTTGTTGGGGTGGTGGGTTACCCTGGGTGCCCTGTAGTGGTGGACACACCGCAGATTGACCTGTCCTGGGTAGGGAGGTTTGGGCCCGTTGGGTGGGTGCTGTGCTGGTGTTACCAGAGGGTGGAATGTCGGTGTTGGGCTGTGCCTGTGCAAGGGGAACCGACTGTCCTGAGGCCCACGATGGTCCGGGCTGGTGATCAAGATCCAGTAGGGCAGAGCTGCTCTAGTCACTGTGGGCCTCTTCTGTGGATGGAGTGGTGTTGTCTGGACCCTCTGGTGTAGTAACGGTCCTTCGGGTTCCTGCAGGGGCATAAGAGCATGATTATTGCATGTGTGTGTGTAATGGTGTGCAATGGGTGGGTGTGCGTGAACCCCAGTGCAAGCATTCCTGTGTGGGGACTTGTGTGATGATGGTTGGGGGGGTGTTCTGGGTATGTGCAGTGAGCATGCTTTGGTGAGTGGTGACCATGCTTAGTTGTGTCATGCAGGGCTTGGTTTTGGGATGGGTGGTTTGTGTTATGGGTACATTAGTGAGGAGTTGGAGTGATAGGGGAGGGTGTGAGGGTGGGGGTGTGTGATAGCATGCAGGTAGGGTGGGGGATATGATAGTTAAGATTTGACTTACCAGTGTCCCATCCTCCACCGACTCCTCCGAGGCCCTCAGGATGCAAGATGGTCAAGACTTGTTCCTCCCATGTTGTTAGTTGTGGGGGAGGAGGTGGGGGTCCGCCGCCAGTCCACAGCACCGCGATGTTGTGCCTGGAGACTGTGGAACGCACCTTCCCCCGTAGGTCGTTCCACCTCTTCCTGATGTCCTCCCTATTTCTTGGGTGCTGTCCCATGGCATTCACCCTGTCCACTATTCTCCGCCATAACTCCATCTTCCTGGCTATTGATGTGTGCTGTACCTGTGAGACAAATAGCTGTGGCTCTACCCGGACGATTTCCTCCACCATGACCCTGAGCTCCTCCTCGGAGAAGCGGGGGTGTCTTTGGCGTGCCATGGGATGGTGTCGGTGAGGTGTGGGGTGGTGTATGTGGTGATGAGTGTGGTGAGTGTAGTGGTGTGTGGTGTTTTGTGCGTGGATGTTGTGTGGGTGATGGTGTTGTCAATTGCTGTGCTGTCTCTCTAGCCTTCTTTCAGAATTTCTGGTCGTAGGGGTTTGTGGGTGATGTAGATGTGTATTTTATATTGTATTGGGTGTGTGGGAGTGGTGTTTGAATGTGTATCAGGTGTGTGTATTTGTAATTGTCCAATGTGGCGGTGTTTTGTAGATGTGTGTGTATTTTGAGCGCGGCGGTGTGTACCGCCAATGGAATACCGCGGTTGAAAGACCGCCACGTGGATTCGTGGGTCGTAATAGCATGGGCGTGTTTCTGTTGGCGTGGAGGTGGAGGATTTGTTTACGCATGTTTATCGCTGACCTTTGGTGTGGCGGTGTTGTGTGGGTGTCTGAATTTCGGCGGATTCCGAGATGTGTGCCATAATAGCTGTGGCGGTGGTGTATTGGCGGTCTTCTGCACGGATTTAAGCGCCTTTTACCGCCAATGTTGTAATGACCCCCTAAATCCTCCTTAGAACTCAGGATAGACACAGTATCACAAGACTTGAATCTACTAAGGGTAGACCACGGCAATTTGGCAGAGAGAGTGAAGGCGACGGAAGATGCCTTAAATAAGACGGAACCCACAGTACTAGATAATCAAAAGCAAATTCAAAGACTGGATGCTGAGGTGAAGATCCTTGGGGGTCGCGCTGAAGAAGCGGAAAGTAGATCCAGACACAATAATGTCCGATTTCTAGGATTCCCTGAGAAACTACCAGATCAGAGCTCGGAAATATTCTTAGAGCAATGGCTAATCAAAGTAATACTAAATGGATCCCCATCGAAGTTCTTCTCTGTGGAAAGGGTGCACAGAGTCCCGGGCAGACCACCGCTCCCGGGCCAGCCACCTAGACCATTGATAGCAAGATTCTTGAACTACAGGGATCGTGATCTAATACTACAGCAATTTTGCAGTAAAGGCCCATTCCGACATGAAGACTCAGTGGTTAATGCCTATCCAGACTTCACCCAAGAGGTACAGAAACAGCATAATACTTATGTGAAAATCAAACAACGTCTCTGGGAGCATAACCTTAAATATGCCCTCCTATTCCCTGCTAAACTGAGGGTAGTAGCAGACGACCGCATCCACATATTCACCTCCCCTGAAGATGCCTGGACGTGGATGCATGCTAAAGGCCTCGCACAATCACAGGGGAGAGAGGAGGAAGGAGAGGTATGGCTTACCTCCTCATCACGGAAGCGCATCAGGAAACGCCCCGGGGGTCAACCCATGGAAAAACAAGCAGCAGAAGAAAGGGCAAAAGTAGTGAAAGAGACTCCACTGTTTACACAAAACTCCTTTGAGACACTCCTGGCAGCCCCCTCGGCTAACTCGGAATCGGACTCGGCTAATTCAGACTCCACGCTAATAGTAGGACTCAAGGGCCCGAAGCTCACCCCTAGAACTGCTGCTGAACTGTGAACACAAGCAGGTAGATCACATATTTCTCTGAACCGCGTGACAACCGCGGGAAGGTAGTGGGATTGTTCCTAGAACTCACCTGGACCACACTGATGCTACCTAGAAATAACTTTTGAACTCCTTGTTATTGTGAACATTGACTAATGATAAGGCACATGCGGGCCCGGGGGGAGTCAACACTCCGGGAGCGCCCGGATACACAAGCAGACTAGGTCTGTGGAAGGATGTGAGCTCCGTATAAGAGCCACACCCGGTTGCTAAAATAACTCTCCCACAGGTATTCGCACGGATACAGGTTTTTTTCAGTAGTAGTGTGTTATGTAGTTTAACAAAGGTTCGTAGATGTGAGAGGGAAGTAACGGGGCGGCAGGAGGGATATAGTTAAGTTGTGTGTAATAGGTCAATTCAGATTAAAGGGTTCACTGCTGCGGTCACTAGCTTTAATTCTAAAGCCTGCTGGGGTGGTGGGGGTCCGGACTGGTGCTGCTGCCCGGTGCGGGTTACATATGGGTTCACTATATAACACTGCATGTCTCAACACGCAAATCTTAACACACACCAGTATGTGATAGTCACCTGGAACTTGAGAGGACTTGGTACACCAAGTAAGAGAGCTCGGGTATACGCACATCTTAGACGCCAGAGGGTGCACTTCGCTATTCTACAAGAAATGCACCTTCTGGAGACTGACTTGCAGGAGATTCGTGGAAGATGGGGTGCGCAGATAATAGGCACAACATATTCAGCCTTTGCCAGAGGAGTGTTAATATGGATAGCAGGCAGCATTCCATTTGCTCAAACCTTCCATAAGATAGACCAGGGGGGCAGATACGTGATAGTGGAGGGGCAATTAGATGGGAGACAATTATCAATAATAGGGATCTACACCCCCAACAATGCGCTAGTGGAATTTCTAGGCAGACTTACTCCAGCACTGCTGGAAAATACGGCAGCTCCGACTATATGGGGTGAGACTTTAATAGCATACCGAATGTTGTATTAGACAGATCAAACATCCCCTCGAAATGACTAACAAATAGGAATACCAGATGTTCACTGATGACTTGGGCGGACAACATGAAGCTCCATGATATATGGCGCATGAAACATCCCCAACAGAGGGAATATTCATTTTACTCAATACCTCATAAAGTACACACTAGAATAGATATAATATGGGGTTCCCCGGACATTTGTGCACTGACCAACGAGACAGAATACCTGGCCAAAACACTGTCGGATCACTCGCCACTCAAGCTGACATTAAACTGGGGTAGGAAGCGCTCGCTGGTTCCCACTTGGCGCTTACAAGTGGAAGACCTCCAGGACCAAGCATTTGCAGAAGACCTGAACACGACACTGAGTCAGTACTGGGAAATTAATAAAAATTCCACAGACACAAGGGCAACAGAATGGGAAGCTCACAAAGTGGTTATCAGAGGACACTGTATCACGTCCACATGGGGAGTAAGGCGTGCCCTCCACGCAGAGATCAGTAAATGGGAAAAGGAATTGAGACTAATGGAAACTGCAGTAGCCAGAGGGGAGACTCCTCACACAGCGCTGAAAGAGGCGCGCACAAAGTATAATGAAGCAGACTCTCGCCTTCGCCGGCACGACTACAAATATCATTTAATGCGTCTACAAACAGAGGGGGACAGATCGGGCAGGCTGCTGGCATGGCTTCATCGTGGGAACCGCCAGCAGGCTCCCATAGGGGCCATAGTGCTAGCGGACGGCAGAATGGTCACCACGCAAGAGGCGATAAACGGGGCGTTTAGGGACTATTATATGAACCTATACACTAAACGCACAGTATGCACGACCGAACAACTCGAATCCTTCCTAGAGTGAACATACTTGGCGCATTTATCACAAGAGGATGGAGGAATACTAGAGGTCCCGCTGGGAATGGAGGAACTGGACTTAGCACTGGGACAGATGCCCAGAAACAAAGCGCCAGGGATAGACGGCCTCCCTATAGAATATTACGCGAGGTATTCGAAACACCTAAATCTCCATTTGTTGAAATTGTTTGAGGAGGCATGGCAATATAAGCTACTTCCTCCAACTCAGAGAGAGACAATGATAGTGGTTGTCCCTAAGCAAGGACGAGACCCAACAGACGTTAAATCCTATAGGCCACTCTCATTCCTAAATCTCGACTGTAAAATATTAGGCAAAATACTGGCTAACAGGCTAGCTCCCATGATGCACACTTTGATACATGAAGACCAGAACGGCTTCATCCCAAAACGTAATACTTTTTAAAATATCCGTAGATTGCTGAGCGTAATGGGAGACACCCCCCCGGGCGCTTGGGATGAAATGGTGCTGTCGCTGGATATCGAGAAAGCTTTCAATACATTAGGGTGGGACTTTCTGTTTGCCACCATGCGGAAAATGGGCATTGGCCCTAACTACATACAGTGGGTCCAGACATTATACACCAGCCCACAAGCCCAGGTGAAAACGTGAGGGATCATATCTGAAAGTTTCCCGATCGCTAGAGGCACCAGGCAGGGATGCCCCTTATCTCCATTGTTGTTCGCTATAGCAATGGAACCGTTAGCGTCTCGTTTATGGTCTATGGAAATGAATTGGGGAATAGTCAGGAATGGGCTACATCATGGTATATCACTACACGCAGACAACGCTCTAATATACGTGCAGAAAGGGAGCGAGACGATACCCCTAATAATCTCACTCCTGACTGAATTTGGGGAGATGTCGGGACTGGCGGTAAATTGGGAAAACTCGTGTGTGTACCCACTAACTATATGGTCCCAGCTGAGGAAAGAAAGGGCCCCAGCGGGACAATTGAAATGGTGCTTTGATATGTTTAAATACCTGGGGGTCCACATATACCATAGAACAGAGGACCTCAGAAATGGGAACTTAGGGAGGACACTAGCTTCAATGAAGGGCTCACTGCAATTCTGGTGTAAACTCCCACTATCACCCCTGGGCAGAGTAGCAGTGGCAAACATGCTACTATTAACCCGACTGCTATATTACTTTGCAGCTCTGCCACTGCTGATTCCCAAGAGTTTCTTCTGTGACCTGAGCACTACCCTTCTGCACCTAATTTGGGGTGGGGGCAGAGCGTGTGTCGCACTTGCCACACTGCAGCGCCCAATAAGCACTGGTGGCCTGGGAGCCCCCAACTTCGAACTCTACTACGCGGCGGCACAGTTACAGTGGATATTACACTGGATACATAGACCCACGCAGGCTGAGCCCGCGTGGATTCAGGAGAGACTACAGGGCATACCCCTAATTACTTGGCTAACAAATAAATTACCGAAAGGGACGTCTGAAAATCCACTAATGCTAGTGGCACATTCATGTTGGAAGAGGTACATTCAAAATGGCCACAACTCGCTCCCTTACTCGCCGTTTATACCATTGGGTTTGATTCCTGGTTGGGCTAACGCGGCTAAGACACACTTATTATCGAGCTGGGCAGAGGTGGGCATAGCGACAGTGGGAGACTGCTTTGAAGAAGGCAAATTAATGTCATTTGAATCTATGCAAGCCCTCACAGCAGTGAACCTCTGGCAATTTATAACATATTATGCTATATGCCATGCAATCAAGAAGGCATAGGAGGCTGGAGATCAAGAACAGACGATCTCCCCCACATTACACTTCATGCAACAAAGTGACGATCGAATGAAGGTAGTGTCAAACCTATATAAATCCCTGAATGAAATCCCCGTACCCAATCTGGATAATGCAAGGGAAAGATGGAATGCAGTCCTACCAAGCCCGTTACCGTAAGAGGAATGGCTGATAGTTTTACAGCACACACGTGGGGTGTCGAGAAATCCCAGATTTCGCTATACACAATTTAACTATACACACCAAACTTACCTTTCACCAGCCAGGATTAAACGCATGTTACCCAGCTCGGACCCAACCTGCCCTAGATGCAACGCACCAATGGCACATTTTTATCACATGGTCTGGGACTGCCCCCAAGTGAACAGGAAATGGAGTGGAGTAGTAGAAGAGGTATCAGAGCTGACTGGCCTGGCGCTCACAGTTGATCCTAAATCCTGCCTGCTGGGGCTGAGACCGAGAGAAAAGAAACATAGGCATTTACATAAATTCATAGATCTAGCATACGTGATGTATAAAAGACTGATAGCTATGAACTGGAAAGCACCCACAGCTTGACATTGCGATGGTCCTGCATAGAATCTCTAGTACTACGTAAACTAGCAAGGGAGGGCCAACAACACACAGGTTGCGAAGCCTGGGAAATCATAGTAAGCAGACTGGAGGCCAAAAACGATGACAGGCTGCCATGAACTCGGCCGAGTATCACCCACGGGATAAACTACCACTCACCCGACGACCTCCACTATAATCAAACAAGAAAAGCAAAATGCACAAGAAAGTCTGGAAGTGCCTCCATTCCCACACACCCCCAACTTGCTACAACATATAGCCACTAATAAGTATTGATCATACAACTAGAATAAGGGCGGCAAGCGCCACTGCAGCACACGCCAAAGTTGTACACCGGTCCGGATCCCCCCCCCCAATCACCATAATAAAACGTACTCTAGCAGGGAAGGCCACACCCAACTCCATCGCCCAGACACAGCGGTCAAAAACATTTTGAATATCACATCTAGACCTAAGTTAAGTTTTCATTGTTCGTTTTGAATGTATGTTTTATAACAGTACAATTATAATTTATCAATGTAAGTGCAAATTATGGTGAACTGTTTAGCATTGAAAAACAATAAAAATATTTCACAAAAAAAAAATTCTATCAGGACCTTTTATATTTTCTCTATTTCTGAGATTATGGGCCTTATTACGACCTTGACGGAGGGGTTTCCTCCATCACAAGTGTGCCGGATATCCCATCCACCGTATTACGATCTCCATTGAATATGATATACAGCGGACGGGATAGCCGCCACATTTCTGATAGAGGAAATTCCCTCCGTCAAGGTTGTAATATGGCCCTATATCTCATGTCGGAGTTCTCCGGGTGTGGAGAATCTTCTCTCTGACTTCGTCTGTCTTTAATTTGCTTTTGGCTATCCCAGCGCTTTTTAGAACCTTCCTGTGCTTGTTTAGTACTTTCTTTAGGAGTGGTACTTTGTATTTCAGTTCTTTTCGGCTCGCCTCCCAAACTATACCGTCCTATACTAGTATAGGTATCGAAAATAATCTCCAGTAGCTGTTTCTCCTGATCCAAATGTGGAATCTCCTGGAGCTGCTGGCATATAGCCAGTGCTACTGGTTCCCCTTTAATGTTGCTGAGTATTATTGAGGAGACTGCATAAAAGTTACGCATTAATTACAACCCCAAATATAGGGCTGGTGCAGCCCCATGCTCATTCTGAATTTGTTTTAACACTTCTGGTAAATTGGCAAGTGTCGGGGTACCATGTGTGGTAGTATAAATTGTAGCAAAGACTGTAATCCTTGTGGCGTGGTCCTCCACTGAGGGAACCATCACGAAGTCCAAGCACATTGTGAGAATTCTTTGTTTTTCCTGTGGTCCCTTATGGGGAAACACAGCTTCCAGCTTATTTGTTTTCTGGGCTATCCAGAACGGGATTTTCTCTCGTTCTGTGGGTACTTTACCCATGATAGAATGTACTGTTTGGAGATTAATCCTAGGTAGTAGCCTATTGGTATCCAGCAGGTGCTGGTGGTGCTGGAAGCGCTGATGTAGTGTTCAGAGTTCGCATTACGTACTGAACAAGTCATCTATATAGTGTTACTAGCTTAATGTATAAATTGCGCAGATCATCTGCCTGCATGTTTTGTATACCTGGGTGAGGTGTGTATATGGCAAACATAGGCCACGTTGGTCCTTCATTACTTAAAGGACCTAATCTCATGGGTTGTATTATGTATGGTAGAGTTAATCGGAATTTCGAGATACTGGTATGCTTGGTACGGTTGTGGTACGTTCGCAATTCTGTATGTGTGGAATGTGAATGATTTTTGGTCTTCCTCAGGAAAGGTGACCCAAGAGTAGAATGTTTCTGTTTGGTAAGCTTCACTAGCTTCTGCTATTAATGTGACATCCCCACCCTCATCTGTTAAGCCATGCGCTACTAGGTGTAGTGTTAATGCTTGTCTAGCATTCTCAAGAATGTCTATGGGTTAGCCATATTATGTAATGGGTTAAAGAGAAGGACCACCAAGTGGGGAGAAAAGTCATTTTAATGGTTCAAGCTCGAACAACCTACAGCCTAACTAGATGCCCTCTTTTCAGCTGAGGAGGATCTTTCCCAAGACCACGGACGTCTCCGTATAATGGTGCTTAGAGTACCTGTGTATGTGACACAGTTATAGTCAGTGTATCTGTAAATTAGTGCCTACACACCATTGTTGGTTGCGCCATGTTGTAGTTTGGCTCATGCTCTAGGCAAGACTGCTGGTTTAAGTTTGACAGTACTTATGTTTGAAGGTGACTATGCCAGTCCTACATCAAGTCGTAAATGTCGTCCCAACCCTCCCGGCTCACAAGCAGTACCTCACCAAAAACCCAAACAGTAAAAGGTGATTTGTGACAGCCTTTACACATAGACTCAAGAGTGCGATATCTCGGGGAGTGGTCATGGTTAAATGGAGATTACCCCTTTTTCATATGAACAACATGTCTCAATCAAACACAGGCAATGAAGAAGATGCAGTAAAGTTTTCAGTAGGTTTTATTAACAAGACTGCAGTCTACGATAAGTTGCATGTGCTGCAATGATTAGGATAACGAAGCAGAATTGTGAACACATGAGTCATTAATACAAAGACCCCCACCCTCTTGCAATAACATGAAATGACATGAGATATAAAAATATGTCCTAATACCCTAAAATGATGAACCTAACCCCTAACCTAAAAAGAGCTAGGTGTGTTAAACCTAATGTGCCAGTACCATGTCCTCGTTACCTCGTTACTTTGGAATGAGATCTCTAGATCAGACTTCGTAGGGACACGAAGACTGGGTTAGCATCAAGACAACGTGCAGCATAGTTAGCGTTGATGGCAACTGGTAGGAATCCTTCTAACTATCTTTGTAAGGTGCATATATACAGATCTGATCGGAGCCCTGACGTACGTCTTTTCCCAAACAATAGATAACAAGACATGCAGGCATCTTGGAAAGATAAAATTAAATAATTGTGCTAAAACAGAGCAAGCTAAGTAGGGTAAAAGTCACTGGGTGACGGGGCACAAGCCTACAAGTCAGAAGGCTAAGCTAACTCCTGCTTCCCATTAAAACAAGATAGGATTCACTACACTGGTACGCACAGCGAACTTCTACACACTCCACTTACCTGGGTTGGGGTGACACTCTTGCATTCCATTTTTTTTAGTATATGGTTTGTGCTCCCCCTCGGTCCACTATTCACTATTGTGTTACACTATTTACACTGTTTTCAAACTCTTCTTATGCCTATTTCTGACAATTAGTGTATATAACTTTTCTATTACTTACTTCCTAAGGGAGTATTGCCTCTATAGTAGTTTTGGTGTTGTGTTACCATAATAAAGTACCTTTGTTTTTGTAACACTGAGTGTATTCTTTCATGTGTGTGAGTGCTGTGTGTTTACAGTGGTATCGCATGAGCTTTGCATGTCTCCTAGATAAGCCTTGGCTGCTCATCCACAACTACCTCTAGAGAGCCTGCCTACACTACACTATTAGAGGATACCTGGGCTTGGTATAAGGTGTAAGTACCTTAGGAACCCACCACACACCAGGTCAGCTTCCTATACCTTGAGTGCTGATGTAAGAAAAAAAGAAGATAACAAAAATACATTAGTGATACAGTTAATCTCCTTGAAAATATTTTGAAAGGAAAAGGCTCAAACAGCCTTTATTACTATTATCGAGTTGACGTATTCTTCATTTCCCAAACCTTATCTAAGCCCTATTCCAAATGACCTAAACTAGATTTGGAGCTACAAATGGATTAATGAATAATGCTTTTCAATCAGCTTTGATGGGCCAACTCAGTTTCTCTTTTCAATGCATAGATGCACGCTGCACATCACTGAGAGATTGCTTGGAACTGTGTGAGCTACATAAAAAGAAAGACACAGAGAACGCTAACTCACTAATGTTACTACTACCACTATCTCAGTGACAGGTCAGAGGAGTCTGCAGGACTTCTTAAATAATTAGCCCAAGCGAGCGCCTACAGTGGCGAGTACAACTACGTAGCACAGATCGCCCGGGTCATTCAACTTTGATCACATAATATTTGTAAAGTTACCTGAACTTAACTTACCTCTGGGTGTAAGGAGCATGCTATTTGGAAAAAAATATTAGAATTGCAGGATACAACAAATACATAATTACTCACTGAGCCCCGCAACCTGGACACCCAGCAGGTCCTGCAGTGGTGAGTCAACATCTGATGGGTGTACTGGACTCCCGTTCTCCTCCGCACATACTTGCGCACCCTTGCCCACAGCAACTGATACACCTGCAGGCAGTACCTACTCCTGGGCCTGCCACCTGCTTCCAGCGTAGAAGGGAGATGGCACTGCACAAAAAATGAGTGCGCCCACCTCCATCCCAAAACAATGGTGCTGGCTGCACCCCTTGGCGGGGCCGGCACCTCAAGGTGTGCAGTTAGCACTGGCACCGCCTTGCCCATGCTCTGCCATGGTGGTGGGTGGGGGGAAAAAAAGAAATAGGAAAAGGAAGGGATAGATAGGAAGAAATTAAGATGTAAAGGGAAGACAAAAAAATACAAAAAGTCACAGAAAAATGTAAAAGAGACAGAAACATAAAATACAGAAGCACAATTACACACACTAATATAATAAAGGAAAAATGGGTGGATGAGTGGGATGAGGAGGATTGCAGAGTTTAAGGGTAGATTTAAATATAAGCCCAGCACCTTCCACAGAACAGGTATAAAAAATGGCAGCGTACCTATACATTCGCATTGTGTTGTTTGTGCTCGCTTTGCAACGTCTAACACGCTACTGGCACTAATCAGCGTGATTGGGCAGCCGAACACAACTCTGCCCACTCATGGTGTGAGGTGGAAACTTGCTGACTTTTTTGGGCACTCTGCAGAATTCCACATAGCGTAACTCTGAGAGTTCCGTCCAGGTCTAGTGCTAAGGACGAGTCCAGCACATCCTAACACCAACCCACGGGGGAAGCACTGGTGGTCTCAAGCAATATGCCTTCATGGGGGCACTCTTATAACATCATTGAATGCACAGGGCCATTTGATTTCAGCACGTCAGAAAAGGAGGTCTCTTTTGGTAAGTCCTTTCGCCTGCTGGGGATCAGACAGGAAGAGAGAAACCAGGGAGAAGGGAACATTTTTTCTTTCCCCCAATGTCTCTATTCAGTGCATTCCTATTGTGGGATCATTGAATGCACCCATTAGACCACCAGGGATTGCTTGTTGAGCAGACTCTTGGACAAGGGTCCCTCCCCAATGTGGCTGCCACATGTTTTGTCCATCTCCCCCACCCCCAGGGAGCAGAGCAGCAGTTTTTAGGCCGATCTGCTTCCTGGGTTGGGGGCGGAGAGAGGGAGTGGCAAGTTACTGGACACAAGGGACATAAATAATTATCTTGATCATGGAAAGCAATCCCTTCTTTTGTTTCCATCCCTGGGGGCAAATCAGACTTTTTTAGGTCAATCTGCCTCCCTGTGGGCAGTGGCACACGCACAAGGCACTGGAAATATCAATAGTAATATTTATGGGGAGTGACCACTGTCTGTCCCAGATGGGCCAAAAACCTACTAGACGTACAAGAATTTGTGCCTATATTATTTATTGTGGCTAGTAGCCCCTGCCTGAATGGGGCATTAGTTCTTCTGTTTCTACCCTCAGTTGAGTCATATTATTAAGTGTTTTGTTTCTCGTTATGTGCATTTGTGACCCTAATGTTTTTTTCCTTTTCATTGTAGTGCAAAGCTTATGCTGTTCTTTGTGGTGTGTCCAGCTTGTTGTTTTGGCAGTGGTAGATCTGCAGTTTGTATAGTTGCATGTGTCTGATATGGAAACTTTTTTTGTTTTTTGTAATGTTTACTTCAAATGTGTATCATTGCCCTGCCTGACTGTTTTGTTTTTACTATTGCAATAACGTTAGTACATTTTGGTTATGTTTTATTGTCATTCAAATTTATATTTGGATTTTTGCAAGATCTATGTGTTGTCTTGTGCATACTTTGTTTTGTTTTTTTCCTTTCTAGTGGCATATTTTTGGTACTTGCTGTGACTGTGCAGAGTAGGTGCAGTTGCTCCTCAGTCTAGGTGTCTGTGGTAAGAGGTATCTAAGTATTCTTTTGTATTAGAAGGTTTATTATGTGTTTTGTATTGATAGTTTATTTCCAGATCGTTATACATCAATAGTTGTATTTACTGTTTGGAACAGCCACAGTTTGTTGATTTCTAATTTGACACAGTGTTGTTTGTAGTTGTCTGGTTTTATTGTGTCAATTTTATTTGTAACCATTATGGCTGCTTGCAGGCTGACTGCCCAGTAGGTTGTTGGTTTACCCTTTGAATCTGCCTCTGGGATTGATTACATCGGAGGCAGAGGAACAAGTGCATGATTGTGGCAGTGAATATTCTGTCAAAGCGGAATGAATCATCTGATGATGAATCCACTATTAGTGCTGATGAAGTGCCTCATTTAGATGAGGACATGAATGTGCATGAGCAAGCTGGTTCGCAGCCAGGGGATGGAAGGCTTCCCTTTTGAAGGTGCTGGACCCTGGGTTGTCCCTAACATACTACAAGCCGTTTTGCCTGTCTTTAGTGGTGTTGCAGAGTGCAGAGTTAATACAGAGAATGTTTTGCCTATCAGTTTCTTCCAGCACATTATTGATGATGTGTTGTTGGATTTATATAGTTGAGCAGACCTATCTGAATGCAGAACATAATTAGAGGGACAAACGTTCTACATTTAAGAGCCTCTCCAGAGCTACCCAGTGAATCCCTACAAATATCCATGAGCTGAAGCAGTTCTGGGGGTTTAGTATTTTGGACTGGACTAGATTACGGAGGGAGCCATCATTGTTTTTATATTCATCAACTGTTTCCTTGCTGGTAATGGCTATTTTTCCAGCAACCATGAGTCGAGATTGGTATTTGCTTCTGCAGCAAATGCAGCATTTTGTGGAAAATGGTACAGCGTTGTGACAAGATTGCCCTGATATGGACTGTCCCTTCCAGACTCAGCCACCCACATTAAATGGCTCATCAATCAGGGTGAAACAGACACAACTGTAGTTATACATCACAAATTATTCATGAACATCAAAAAGGTAGAACGGTAATGGCAGGACCAATGTGTAGCAAAGAAAATAACTGAACTTTATTTACAACACTCCAAAAATGGAGTAAAGGCCAGTGGCCAGTCCTTTGTAAAAAAGTGTGCCGGGCACATGGCTGTGCCCCACTACTTGCCTCACAAATCACTGCTACAGGAACCTCCATAGGTTGGGGCATCTAGTGGGCATTCCTGGCACCTCAGTGATCACCTATAGGTGGGGTGGGACCAGGTTTTGGATGGGTGGGTTTGGTCTTAGGAGGGATGGGCTTTAATTTAGGAGGGGTGGGTTTCTTTTTGTGTTTGGGTGGGGTATGGCTCGGCTGGGTGGAACAGGTGTCACAGTGGGGAACTTAGGCGTGGAAGGGATGGGGTGTGGTGTGGGCGGGGTCCCTTTTGCTTTGGAGGGGCTCACAGGGGTAAGGGCAAGGCCAAACAGGAAACTTTCTTTGAAAAAATGGGGAGGTTGTCCAAGAGGGATTAGGGGTTGGTACGTTGAGCAATTGCTTATGTCAACTGTGGATGTGGGTGTTGTTGGCGCTTGTGTGTGTATGTCTGAAGAATGTTTGTTTTTTGTTGACATCTATTGCATGTGTGAGTGTGGGTATCTGAGCTCTTGGTGGGTGGGAGTGGTAGATGTGTCTGTGGGAGTTGGAATGGTGTCTGGGGGAATGGTGGATGTGGTGTCTGTGTGTGCGTGTTGTGTCTGGGGGTATAGTGGAAATGGTGGCTGTGTCTTTGGGTGTTGGAGTGGTATTGGGGTGTAGTGGATGTGGTGGTGGTTGTGAGTGGGGTGAGTGAGTTGTTGCTTGCTTGTGTTTATGTGTACTGCTTGTGACTGTTGAGGTGTGTGTGTGTGTATGTGTGGGTGTGTTTTGGACAGGTATGGGAATAGGGAAATTGGATGGGGAAGAGGAAGGTGGTGGAGGGGAGGATTGTGGGTGGGGTGGAAGGCTGCCAGGCTGCCATGAGGGAAGAGGCCAGAGTCTGACAAGATCTCTGTAGGGCAGACATAGCACTGTGAATGCTTTTGAGGTATGCAACTATCTGTTGGAGCTGGGTGCCCTGCACCTGGATGGCATTCAGTATGGCAGTCTGACCAATAGAGATGGTCCTCAGGAGGTCAATAACCTCCTCAGTCAGTGCAGCAGTGTAGGAAAGTACCATCTTGCCTGGCATGTTACCCCCATTTTTCACTGTATATATGTTGTTTTAGTTGTATGTGTCACTGGGACCCTGGTAACCCAGGGCCCCAGTGCTCATAAGTGTGCCTGTATGTGTTACCTGTGTAGTGACTAACTGTCTCACTGAGGCTCTGCTAATCAGAACCTCAGTGGTTATGCTCTCTCATTTCTTTCCAAATTGTCACTGACAGGCTAGTGACCATTTTTACCAATTTACATTGGCTTACTGGAACACCCTTATAATCCCCTAGTATATGGTACTGAGGTACCCAGGGTATTGGGGTTCCAGGAGATCCCTATGGGCTGCAGCATTTCTTTTGCCACCCATAGGGAGCTCTGACAATTCTTACACAGGCCTGCCACTGCAGCCTGAGTGAAATAACGTCCACGTTATTTCACAGCCATTTTACACTGCACTTAAGTAACTTATAAGTCACCTATATGTCTAACCTTTACCTGGTAAAGGTTAGGTGCAAAGTTACTTAGTGTGAGGGCACCCTGGCACTAGCCAAGGTGCCCCCACATTGTTCAGAGCCAATTCACTGAACTTTGTGAGTGCGGGGACACCATTACACGCGTGCACTACATATAGGTCACTACCTATATGTAGCTTCACCATGGTAACTCCGAATATGGCCATGTAACATGTCTATGATCATGGAATTGCCCCCTCTATGCCATCCTGGCATTGTTGGTACAATTCCATGATCCCAGTGGTCTGTAGCACAGACCCTGGTACTGCCAGACTGCCCTTCCTGGGGTTTCTCTGCAGCTGCTGCTGCTGCCAACCCCTCAGACAGGCATCTGCCCTCCTGGGGTCCAGCCAGGCCTGGCCCAGGATGGCAGAACAAAGAACTTCCTCTGAGAGAGGGTGTGACACCCTCTCCCTTTGGAAAATGGTGTGAAGGCAGGGGAGGAGTAGCCTCCCCCAGCCTCTGGAAATGCTTTGTTGGGCACAGAGGTGCCCAATTCTGCATAAGCCAGTCTACACCGGTTCAGGGACCCCTTAGCCCCTGCTCTGGCGCAAAACTGGACAAAGGAAAGGGGAGTGACCACTCCCCTGACCTGCACCTCCCCTGGGAGGTGTCCAGAGCTCCTCCAGTGTGCTCCAGACCTCTGCCATCTTGGAAACAGAGGTGCTGCTGGCACACTGGACTGCTCTGAGTGGCCAGTGCCACCACGTGACGTCAGAGACTCCTTGTGATAGGCTCCTTCAGGTGTTAGTAGCCTTTCCTCTCTCCTAGGTAGCCAAACCCTCTTTTCTGGCTATTTAGGGTCTCTGTCTCTGGGGAAACAGTAGATAACGAATGCATGAGCTCAGCCGAGTTCCTCTGCATCTCCCTCTTCACCTTCTGATAAGGAATCGACCGCTGACCGCGCTGGAAGCCTGCAAACCTGCAACATAGTAGCAAAGACGACTACTGCAACTCTGTAACGCTGATCCTGCCGCCTTCTCGACTGTTTTCCTGCTTGTGCATGCTGTGGGGGTAGCCTGCCTCCTCTCTGCACCAGAAGCTCCGAAGAAATCTCCCGTGGGTCGACGGAATCGTCCCCCTGCAACCGCAGGCACCAAAAAGCTGCATCTCCGGTCCCTTGGGTCTCCTCTCAGCACGACGAGCGAGGTCCCTCGAATCCAGCGACACCGTCCAAGTGACCCCCACAGTCCAGTGACTCTTCAGCCCAAGTTTGGTGGAGGTAAGTCCTTGCCTCACCTCGCTGGGCTGCATTGCTGGGAACCGCGACTTTGCAAGCTTCTCCGGCTCCTGTGCACTTCCGGCGGAAATCCTTCGTGCACAGCCAAGCCTGGGTCCACGGCACTCTAACCTGCATTGCACGACTTTCTAAGTTGGTCTCCGGCGACGTGGGACTCCTTTGTGCAACTTCGGCGAGCACCGTTTCACGCATCCTCGTAGTGCCTGTTTCTGGCACTTCTCCGGGTGCTACCTGCTTCAGTGAGGGCTCCTTGTCTTGCTCGACGTCCCCTCTCTCTGCAGGTCCAATTTGCGACCTCCTGGTCCCTCCTGGGCCCCAGCAGCGTCCAAAAACACCAAACGCACGATTTGCGTGTAGCAAGGCTTGTTGGCGTCCATCCGGCGGGAAAACACTTCTGCACGACTCTCCAAGGCGTGGGGGATCCATCCTCCAAAGGGGAAGTCTCTAGCCCTTGTCGTTCCTGCAGTATTCACAGTTCTTCAGCCTAGTAAGAGCTTCTTTGCACCAACCGCTGGCATTTCTTGGGCATCTGCCCATCTCCGAGCTGCTTGTGACTTTTGGACTTGGTCCCCTTGTTCCACAGGTACCTTCAGACAGGAATCCATCGTTGTTGCATTGCTGATTTGTGTTTTCCTTGCATTCTCCCTCTAACACGACTATTTTGTCCTTAGGGGAACTTTAGTGCACTTTGCACTCACTTTTCAGGGTCTTGGGGAGGGTTATTTTTCTAACTCTCACTATTTTCTAATAGTCCCAGCGACCCTCTACAAGGTCACATAGGTTTGGGGTCCATTCGTGGTTCGCATTCCACTTCTGGAGTATATGGTTTGTGTTGCCCCTATCCCTATGTTTCCCCATTGCATCCTATTGTAACTATACATTGTTTGCACTGTTTTCTAAGACTATACTGCATATTTTTGCTATTGTGTATATATATCTTGTGTATATTTCCTATCCTCTCACTGAGGGTACACTCTAAGATACTTTGGCATATTGTCATAAAAATAAAGTACCTTTATTTTTAGTATAACTGTGTATTGTGTTTTCTTATGATATTGTGCATATGACACTAAGTGGTACTGTAGTAGCTTCACACGTCTCCTAGTTCAGCCTGAGCTGCTTTGCTAAGCTACCATTATCTATCAGCCTAAGCTGCTAGACACCCTATACACTAATAAGGGACAACTGGGCCTGGTGCAAGGTGCAAGCACCCCTTGGTACTCACTACAAGCCAGTCCAGCCTCCTACATTGGTTGTGCAGTGGTGGGATAAGTGCTTTGAGACTACTTACCACTCTTGTCATTGTACTTTTCATAAGAGAAAAATATACAAAACAAGGTCAGTGTATATACACATAGCCAAAAAGTTTTGCATTTCCTCTTTTCACTCTTTTCTAAGTGCTGAAAAGTACTTCTAAACTTTCAAAAAGTTCTTAAAAGTTTAAAAAGTTTTTTTCTGTCTTTCCAAAAAGTTCTGAAAACTTTTTTCTCTTTGTCTATCACTTTAACTCTCTCTAAAAAATGTCTGGCACAGGCCAAAAAGTTGAACTGTCCAAACTTGCATATGATCACCTTAGCTGGAAAGGAGCAAGGAGTCTCTGCATAGAGAGAGGTTTGAGTGTAGGGAAGAATCCTTCTTTAGAACTGTTAATTAATATGCTTAGAGTACAGGATAAGGCCATAAGTGCCCAATCTGTAGAAAAAGTAGCTAATGGTTCTCAATCTGATCCAGGGACTCCCCCAGGAAAAGGTTCGGGAAAGAAACTTCTCAGCCTGCCCATTACTAGACAGTCTAGCATAGTTGGTACAGAGGTTGAATCACATCATACTGATGATGTGCTCTCACATTATACTGGTAGCCAAGCTGTTAGGGTGCCCTCTGTAAGGGACAGGTCTCCTTCTGTTCATTCCCATCATACCTCTGTATCTAGAAATGTCCCTCCCACCCACCCTGATGACAGATTGTTGGAAAGGGAGCTCAATAGATTGAGAGTGGAGCAAACCAGACTGAAGCTCAAGAAGCAACAGCTGGATTTGGATAGACAGTCTTTAGAAATAGAGAGGGAAAGACAGAAAATGGGTTTAGATACCCATGGTGGCAGCAGCAGTATTCCCCATAGTCATCCTGCAAAAGAGCATGATTCCAGGAATCTGCATAAGATAGTTCCCCCTTACAAGGAGGGGGATGACATTAACAAGTGGTTTGCTGCACTTGAGAGGGCCTGTGCTGTACAGGATGTCCCTCAAAGGCAGTGGGCTGCTATCCTATGGCTATCATTTACTGGAAAAGGTAGGGATAGGCTCCTTACTGTAAAAGAAAATGATGCTAACAATTTCCAAGTTCTTAAGAATGCACTCCTGGATGGTTATGGCTTAACCACTGAACAGTACAGGATCAAGTTCAGAGATACCAAAAAGGAGTCTTCACAAGACTGGGTTGATTTCATTGACCAGGCAGTGAAGGCCTTGGAGGGGTGGTTACATGGCAGTAAAGTTACTGATTATGACAGCCTGTATAACTTAATCCTGAGAGAGCATATTCTTAATAATTGTGTGTCTGATTTGTTGCACCAGTACTTGGTGGACTCTGATCTGACCTCTCCCCAAGAATTGGGAAAGAAGGCAGACAAATGGGTCAGAACAAGAGTGAACAGAAAAGTTCATACAGGGGGTGACAAAGATGGCAACAAAAAGAAGGATGGTAAGTCTTCTGACAAGGGTGGGGACAAATCTAAAAATGAGTCTTCATCAGGCCCACAAAAACACTCTGGTGGGGGTGGTGGGCCCAAACCCTCCTCTAATCAGAACAAGGAAAAGAAACCATGGTGCTATTTATGTAAGATAAAAGGCCATTGGACAACAGATCCCAGTTGTCCAAAGAAAGGCACCACAGCTCCTACCACTACAACCCCTACTGCTACACCTAGTGTCCCTACTAATAGCAGTGGTGGTGGGAGCAAACCTACTAATAGCCAATCCAAGGGAGTAGCTGGGCTCACTTTTGGTAATTTAGTTGGGGTTGGTCTGATTAGGGAGACCACAGAGGCTACTTTAGTCTCTGAAGGGGCTATTGACTTAGCCACTTTGGTTGCTTGCCCCCATAACTTGGAGAAGTACAAGCAACTAACCCTAATAAATGGTGTTGAGGTCCAGGCCTACAGGGACACAGGTGCCAGTGTCACAATGGTGATTGAGAAACTGGTGCACCCTGAACAACACATACTTGGACACCAGTACCAAGTAACCGATGCTCACAACATAACACAAAGCCACCCCATGGCTGTTGTAAATCTCAACTGGGGGGGGGTATCTGGTCCAAAGAAAGTTGTGGTAGCTTCAGATTTACCTGTAGACTGTCTATTAGGGAACGATTTGGAGACATCAGCTTGGTCAGATGTGGAGTTGGAGGCCCATGCAGCAATGCTGGGCATCCCAGGGCATATTTTTGCTTTGACAAGGGCTCAGGCCAAAAAGCAAAAAGGACAGGGAAGCTTGGATCCTGGAACAATGGACCAAGTGCTCCCTAAAGCTAGGGCTAGTAGAAGCAAACCACTTCCTACTATCCCTCCCTCTACAGTGGATTCTAATTCTGAGGAAGAAGAATTCCCTCCCTGTGCAGAACCTACACCAGAGGAGCTGGAAGCAGACACTGCTGAGCTTTTGGGTGAAGGGGGGCCTGCCAGAGAGGAGCTGAGTGTGGCACAGCAAACCTGTCCCACATTAGAGGGTCTCAGACAGCAAGCTGTCAAACAGGCTAATGGGGATGTCAGTGACTCACACAGAGTTTACTGGGAGGACAACCTCTTGTACACTGAGCATAGGGATCCTAAACCTGGAGCTGCCAGGAGATTAGTGATTCCTCAGGAGTACAGAAAGTTCCTCCTAACACTGGCACATGACATTCCCTTAGCTGGGCACCTGGGTCAAATGAAAACTTGGGACAGATTGGTACCACTGTTTCATTGGCCTAGGATGTCTGAGGACACAAAAGAATTTTGTAAGTCCTGTGAAACCTGTCAAGCCAGTGGCAAGACAGGTGGCACTCCAAAGGCACCCCTTATCCCACTGCCTGTGGTTGGGGTTCCCTTTGAAAGGGTAGGGGTTGACATAGTTGGCCCCCTTGACCCTCCTACTGCTTCAGGCAATAGGTTTATCTTAGTGGTAGTGGACCATGCCACAAGGTATCCTGAAGCAATTCCTTTAAGGACCACTACAGCTCCTGCAGTGGCAAAGGCCCTCCTGGGAATATTTTCCAGGGTGGGCTTCCCAAAGGAAGTAGTATCAGACAGAGGAAGCAATTTCATGTCTGCATACTTAAAGGCCATGTGGAAGGAGTGTGGTGTAACTTACAAGTTCACAACACCCTATCATCCACAAACAAATGGACTGGTGGAGAGATTTAATAAAACTCTCAAAGGCATGATTATGGGACTCCCTGAAAAACTCCGCAGGAGATGGGATATCCTTCTACCATGCCTCCTTTTTGCCTACAGGGAGGTACCCCAGAAAGGAGTGGGCTTCAGCCCCTTTGAACTTCTTTTTGGACACCCTGTTAGGGGTCCACTCACACTTGTAAAGGAGGGTTGGGAACAACCTTTAAAAGCTCCTAAGCAGGATATTGTGGACTATGTACTTGGCCTCAGATCAAGGATGGCTGAGTACATGAAAAAGGCCAGTAAAAACCTTCAGGCCAGCCAAGAGCTCCAGAAGCAATGGCATGATCAGAAGGCTGTTTTGGTTCAGTACCAACCAGGGCAGAAAGTGTGGGTCTTGGAGCCTGTGGCCCCAAGAGCACTCCAAGATAAATGGAGTGGTCCACACACAATTGTTGAAAAGAAGGGTGAAGTCACCTACTTGGTTGACTTAGGCACTGCCAGGAGTCCCCTTAGGGTGCTCCATGTCAACCGCCTGAAACCCTACTATGACAGGGCTGATCTCACCCTGCTCATGGCAACAGATGAGGGACAGGAAGAAGACAGTGATCCTCTACCTGATCTCTTCTCTTCCACAGAACAAGATGCTCTTGTGGAAGGGGTAGTTTTGGCTGATTGTCTTACTGCTGAGCAGAAAGATAATTGCATAAATCTCCTAGGACAATTTTCAGAACTCTTCTCCATTGTGCCAGGCACCACTTCTTGGTGTGAGCACACTATAGATACTGGAGACAGTTTACCTGTCAAAAGTAAGATCTATAGGCAGCCTGACCATGTCAGGGACTGCATAAAGCAAGAAGTTCAGAAGATGTTGGAACTAGGAGTGGTTGAGCACTCTGACAGTCCATGGGCTTCTCCTGTGGTACTGGTACCAAAACCCAATTCTAAAGATGGAAAGAAGGAAATGAGGTTTTGTGTAGACTATAGAGGTCTCAACTTGGTAACCAAAACAGATGCTCACCCTATACCCAGGGCAGATGAGCTAATAGATACACTGGCATCTGCCAAGTATCTAAGCACTTTTGATTTGACTGCAGGGTATTGGCAGATCAAAATGTCAGAAGATGCTAAACCTAAGACTGCATTTTCTACCATTGGAGGACATTACCAGTTTACTGTAATGCCTTTTGGTTTGAAAAATGCACCTGCCACTTTTCAGAGGTTGGTGAACACAGTCCTGCAAGGGCTGGAAGCTTTCAGTGCAGCATATTTGGATGATATAGCTGTCTTTAGCTCCAGCTGGGATGATCACCTGGTCCACCTTTGGAAAGTTTTGGAGGCCCTGCAAAAGGCAGGCCTCACTATCAAGGCTTCAAAGTGCCAGATAGGGCAGGGTAAGGTGGTTTATCTGGGACACCTTGTTGGTGGGGAACAGATTGCACCACTTCAGGGGAAAATCCAAACTATTATTGATTGGATTCCCCCTACCACTCAGACTCAGGTGAGAGCCTTCCTAGGCCTCACTGGGTATTACAGGAGGTTCATTAAGAACTATGGCTCCATTGCAGCCCCTCTTAATGACCTCACATCCAAGAAAATGCCTAAAAAGGTATTATGGACAGCAAACTGTCAGAAAGCTTTTGAGGAGCTGAAGCAGGCCATGTGCTCTGCACCTGTCCTGAAAAGCCCTTGTTACTCTAAAAAATTCTATGTCCAAACTGATGCATCTGAATTAGGAGTAGGGGCAGTCCTATCACAACTTAATTCTGAGGGCCAGGATCAACCTGTTGCTTTTATTAGTAGAAGGTTGACCCCTAGAGAAAAGCGTTGGTCTGCCATTGAGAGGGAGGCCTTTGCTGTGGTCTGGGCTCTGAAGAAGTTGAGGCCATACTTGTTTGGCACTCACTTCATTGTTCAGACAGACCACAAACCTCTACTTTGGCTAAAACAAATGAAAGGTGAAAATCCTAAATTGTTGAGGTGGTCCATATCCCTACAGGGAATTGTGAGAAGGTAGCCTCTTTCTAGCCTTGTTACCCCCACTTTTGGCCTGTTTGTGAGTGTATGTCAGGGTGTTTGTCACTGTTTTCACTGTCTCACTGGGATCCTGATAGCCAGGCCTCAGTGCTCATAGTGAAAACACCATGTTTTCAGTATGGTTGTTATGTGTTACTGGGATCCTGCTGGTCAGGACCCCAGTCCTCATAGGTTTGTGGCCTATATGTATGTGTCACTGGGACCCTGTCACACAGGGCCCCAGTGCTCATAGGTGTGCATGTATATGTTCCCTGTGTGGTGCCTAACTGTCTCACTGAGGCTCTGCTAACCAGAACCTCAGTGGTTATGCTCTCTCATTACTTTCAAATTGTCACTAACAGGCTAGTGACCAATTTTACCAATTTACATTGGCTTACTGGAACACCCTTATAATTCCCTAGTATATGGTACTGAGGTACCCAGGGTATTGGGGTTCCAGGAGATCCCTATGGGCTGCAGCATTTCTTTTGCCACCCATAGGGAGCTCTGACAATTCTTACACAGGCCTGCCACTGCAGCCTGAGTGAAATAACGTCCACGTTATTTCACAGCCATTTTACACTGCACTTAAGTAACTTATAAGTCACCTATATGTCTAACCTTTACCTGGTAAAGGTTAGGTGCAAAGTTACTTAGTGTGAGGGCACCCTGGCACTAGCCAAGGTGCCCCCACATTGTTCAGAGCCAATTCACTGAACTTTGTGAGTGCGGGGACACCATTACACGCGTGCACTACATATAGGTCACTACCTATATGTAGCTTCACCATGGTAACTCCGAATATGGCCATGTAACATGTCTATGATCATGGAATTGACCCCTCTATGCCATCCTGGCATTGTTGGTACAATTCCATGATCCCAGTGGTCTGTAGCACAGACCCTGGTACTGCCAGACTGCCCTTCCTGGGGTTTCACTGCAGCTGCTGCTGCTACCAACCCCTCAGACAGGCAGCTGCCCTCCTGGGGTCCAGCCAGGCCTGGCCCAGGATGGCAGAACAAAGAACTTCCTCTGAGAGAGGGTGTGACACCCTCTCCCTTTGGAAAATGGTGTGAAGGCAGGGGAGGAGTAGCCTCCCTCAGCCTCTGGAAATGCTTTGTTGGGCACAGATGTGCCCAATTCTGCATAAGCCAGTCTACACCGGTTCAGGGACCCCTTAGCCCCTGCTCTGGCGCGAAACTGGACAAAGGAAAGGGGAGTGACCACTCCCCTGACCTGCACCTCCCCTGGGAGGTGTCCAGAGCTCCTCCAGTGTGCTCCAGACCTCTGCCATCTTGGAAACAGAGGTGCTGCTGGCACACTGGACTGCTCTGAGTGGCCAGTGCCACCAGGTGACGTCAGAGACTCCTTGTGATAGGCTCCTTCAGGTGTTAGTAGCCTTTCCTCTCTCCTAGGTAGCCAAACCCTCTTTTCTGGCTATTTAGGGTCTCTGTCTCTGGGGAAACTTCAGATAACGAATGCATGAGCTCAGCCGAGTTCCTCTGCATCTCCCTCTTCACCTTCTGATAAGGAATCGACCGCTGACCGCGCTGGAAGCCTGCAAACCTGCAACATAGTAGCAAAGACGACTACTGCAACTCTGTAACGCTGATCCTGCCGCCTTCTCGACTGTTTTCCTGCTTGTGCATGCTGTGGGGGTAGTCTGCCTCCTCTCTGCACCAGAAGCTCCGAAGAAATCTCCCGTGGGTCGACGGAATCTTCCCCCTGCAACCGCAGGCACCAAAAAGCTGCATCTCCGGTCCCTTGGGTCTCCTCTCAGCACGACGAGCGAGGTCCCTCGAATCCAGCGACACCGTCCAAGTGACCCCCACAGTCCAGTGACTCTTCAGCCCAAGTTTGGTGGAGGTAAGTCCTTGCCTCACCTCGCTGGGCTGCATTGCTGGGAACCGCGACTTTGCAAGCTTCTCCGGCCCCTGTGCACTTCCGGCGGAAATCCTGTGTGCACAGCCAAGCCTGGGTCCACGGCACTCTAACCTGCATTGCACGACTTTCTAAGTTGGTCTCCGGCGACGTGGGACTCCTTTGTGCAACTTCGGCGAGCACCGTTTCACGCATCCTCGTAGTGCCTGTTTCTGGCACTTCTCCGGGTGCTACCTGCTTCAGTGAGGGCTCTTTGTCTTGCTCGACGTCCCCTCTCTCTGCAGGTCCAATTTGCGACCTTCTGGTCCCTCCTGGGCCCCAGCAGCGTCCAAAAACGCCAAACGCACGATTTGCGTGTAGCAAGGCTTGTTGGCGTCCATCCGGCGGGAAAACACTTCTGCACGACTCTCCAAGGCGTGGGGGATCCATCCTCCAAAGGGGAAGTCTCTAGCCCTTGTCGTTCCTGCAGTATTCACAGTTCTTCAGCCTAGTAAGAGCTTCTTTGCACCAACCGCTGGCATTTCTTGGGCATCTGCCCATCTCCGAGCTGCTTGTGACTTTTGGACTTGGTCCCCTTGTTCCACAGGTACCTCCAGACAGGAATCCATCGTTGTTGCATTGCTGATTTGTGTTTTCCTTGCATTCTCCCTCTAACACGACTATTTTGTCCTTAGGGGAACTTTGGTGCACTTTGCACTCACTTTTCAGGGTCTTGGGGAGGGTTATTTTTCTAACTCTCACTATTTTCTAATAGTCCCAGCGACCCTCTACAAGGTCACATAGGTTTGGGGTCCATTCGTGGTTCACATTCCACTTTTGGAGTATATGGTTTGTGTTGCCCCTATCCCTATGTTTCCCCATTGCATCCTATTGTAATTATACATTGTTTGCACTGTTTTCTAAGACTATACTGCATATTTTTGCTATTGTGTATATATATCTTGTGTATATTTCCTATCCTCTTACTGAGGGTACACTCTAAGATACTTTGGCATATTGTCATAAAAATAAAGTACCTTTATTTTTAGTATAACTGTGTATTGTGTTTTCTTATGATATTGTGCATATGACACTAAGTGGTACTGTAGTAGCTTCACACGTCTCCTAGTTCAGCCTAAGCTGCTCTGCTAAGCTACCATTATCTATCAGCCTAAGCTGCTAGACACCCTATACACTAATAAGGGATAACTGGGCCTGGTGCAAGGTGCAAGTACCCCTTGGTACTCACTACAAGCCAGTCCAGCCTCCTACATTGGTTGTGCAGTGGTGGGATAAGTGCTTGAGACTACTTACCACTCTTGTCATTGTACTTTTCATAAGAGAAAAATATACAAAACAAGGTCAGTGTATATACACATAGCCAAAAAGTTTTGCATTTCCTCTTTTCACTCTTTTCTAAGTGCTGAAAAGTACTACTAAACTTTCAAAAAGTTCTTAAAAGTTTAAAAAGTTTTTTCTGTCTTTCCAAAAAGTTCTGAAAACTTTTTTCTCTTTATCTATCACTTTAACTCTCTCTAAAAATGTCTGGCACAGGCCAAAAAGTTGAACTGTCCAAACTTGCATATGATCACCTTAGCTGGAAAGGAGCAAGGAGTCTCTGCACAGAGAGAGGTTTGAGTGTAGGGAAGAATCCTTCCTTAGAACTGTTAATTAATATGCTTAGAGTACAGGACAAGGCCATAAGTGCCCAATCTGTAGAAAAAGTAGCTAATGGTTCTCAATCTGATCCAGGGACTCCCCCAGGAAAAGGTTCAGGAAAGAAAATTCTCAGCCTGCCCATTACTAGACAGTCTAGCATAGTTGGTACAGAGGTTGAATCACACCATACTGATGGTGTGCTCTCACATTATGCTGGTAGCCAAGCTGTTAGGGTGCCCTCTGTAAGGGACAGGTCTCCTTCTGTTCATTCCCATCATACCTCTGTATCTAGAAATGTCCCTCCCACCCACCCTGATGACAGATTGTTGGAAAGGGAGCTCAATAGATTGAGAGTGGAGCAAACCAGACTGAAGCTCAAGAAGCAACAGCTGGATTTGGATAGACAGTCTTTAGAAATAGAGAGGGAAAGACAGAAAATGGGTTTAGATACCCATGGTGGCAGCAGCAGTATTCCCCATAGTCATCCTGCAAAAGAGCATGATTCCAGGAATCTGCATAAGATAGTTCCCCCTTACAAGGAGGGGGATGACATTAACAAGTGGTTTGCTGCACTTGAGAGGGCCTGTGCTGTACAGGATGTCCCTCAAAAGCAGTGGGCTGCTATCCTATGGCTATCATTTACTGGAAAGGGTAGGGATAGACTCCTTACTGTGAAAGAAAGTGATGCCAATAATTTTACAGTTCTTAAGAATGCACTCCTGGATGGTTATGGCTTAACCACTGAACAGTACAGGATAAAGTTCAGAGAGACCAAAAAGGAGTCTTCACAAGACTGGGTTGATTTCATTGACCATTCAGTGAATGCCTTGGAGGGGTGGTTACATGGCAGTAAAGTTACTGATTATGAAAGCCTGTATAACACAATCCTGAGAGAGCATATACTTAATAATTGTGTGTCTGATTTGTTGCACCAGTACCTGGTAGACTCTGATCTGACCTCTCCCCAAGAATTGGGAAAGAAGGCAGACAAATGGGTCAGAACAAGGGTGAACAGAAAAGTTCATACAGGGGGTGACAAAGATGGCAATAAGAAGAAAGATGGTGAAAAATCTCAAGATAAGCATGGGGATAAGGGTAAAACCAAAGATCCCACTTCAAATCTTAAACACTCTTCAGAGGGTGGGGATAAAACAAATTCTTCCTCTTCTTCCCAACCTGCACACATTAAAAAGCCTTGGTGCTTTGTGTGTAAAAACAGAGGCCATAGACCAGGGGATAAGTCCTGTCCAGGTAAACCTCCTGAGCCTACCACCACTAATACATCAAGCTCTAGTGCCCCTAGCAGTAGTGGTACTAGTGGTGGGACTGCTGGCAACAGTCAAGCAAAGGGTGTAGTTGGGTTCACTTATGGGTCCATAGTGGAAACTGATGTAATCAGTCCCAAGACAGTTTCTGTCACACCTAGTGGCATTGGCCTTGCCACACTGGCTGCTTGTCCCCTTACAATGGATAAGTACAGGCAGACAGTTTCAATAAATGGTGTTGAGGCCTTGGCCTACAGGGACACAGGTGCCAGTTTCACTTTGGTGACTGAAAACCTAGTGCCTCCTGAACAACACATCATTGGACAACAGTATAAGATTATTGATGTCCATAACTCCACTAAGTTTCTTCCCTTAGCTATAATTCAGTTTAGTTGGGGTGGAGTTACTGGCCCTAAGCAGGTGGTGGTATCACCTAGCTTACCTGTAGACTGTCTCTTAGGTAATGACCTAGAGGCCTCAGGTTGGGCTGATGTAGAGTTTTATGCCCATGCAGCCATGCTGGGCATCCCTGAGGAATTGTTCCCTCTCATTTCTACTGAAATGAAAAAGCAAAGGAGAGAAGGCCTGAAAACTCAGGATCCCTCTCCATCAACAGGTAAAAAGGGTATCACAGTATCCCCTAACCACCCTACCATTCAGGATACCATTCCTGTGGTGGGAGAAACCTCTCCTGGGGTGGCACCTGTTCCAAGGGAATCATCAGCTGGCATAGCTGGACTCCCTGAGGTAGAAGTACCTCTCTGTGGGATAACTAACATTGGTGACAAAAAGAGCACCATTTTAGTTAACATGGAGCATCCCTCCAACCCTCCCAGAGAAACTTTAGTGCAGAAACTCTGCACTGCCTCACAACACTTAGGACAGCATCCCTGCCCTAGTGTGGAGCGGATAGGACAGCATCCCTGCCCTGCTCCAACCCAAGAGAAACAGCATCCCTGTTCTCTCTTCCAGCCATATGGACAAAGTTTTTGCCCAGCTATGGCTTTTCTGAGACAGCATCCCTGTCTGGCATTTCCATCACTACAAATAGGTTCAGTGGACAATTCCCACTGCTCTAAACTAAAACTTACTGATAGAAACTCTGAAAATACATCTTCACATTGTTACTTAGCTAAAAAACTTCAAACAGGGTGGTTTACATCCCCACAGGGAAGTAACCATATAGTGGATGATAAAGGGAGTAACCAGTCTATTGCAGAGCTACTCTCTACTTATCACCACTTAGACAATAAAGTCTCAACTGGCCAAGGTTAGCCTTATTGTCCTTCGTTTGGGGGGGGGTTGTGTGAGAAGGTAGCCTCTTTCTAGCCTTGTTACCCCCACTTTTGGCCTGTTTGTGAGTGTATGTCAGGGTGTTTGTCACTGTTTTCACTGTCTCACTGGGATCCTGATAGCCAGGCCTCAGTGCTCATAGTGAAAACACCATGTTTTCAGTATGGTTGTTATGTGTTACTGGGATCCTGCTGGTCAGGACCCCAGTCCTCATAGGTTTGTGGCCTATATGTATGTGTCACTGGGACCCTGTCACACAGGGCCCCAGTGCTCATAGGTGTGCATGTATATGTTCCCTGTGTGGTGCCTAACTGTCTCACTGAGGCTCTGCTAACCAGAACCTCAGTGGTTATGCTCTCTCATTACTTTCAAATTGTCACTAACAGGCTAGTGACCAATTTTACCAATTTACATTGGCTTACTGGAACACCCTTATAATTCCCTAGTATATGGTACTGAGGTACCCAGGGTATTGGGGTTCCAGGAGATCCCTATGGGCTGCAGCATTTCTTTTGCCACCCATAGGGAGCTCTGACAATTCTTACACAGGCCTGCCACTGCAGCCTGAGTGAAATAACGTCCACGTTATTTCACAGCCATTTTACACTGCACTTAAGTAACTTATAAGTCACCTATATGTCTAACCTTTACCTGGTAAAGGTTAGGTGCAAAGTTACTTAGTGTGAGGGCACCCTGGCACTAGCCAAGGTGCCCCCACATTGTTCAGAGCCAATTCACTGAACTTTGTGAGTGCGGGGACACCATTACACGCGTGCACTACATATAGGTCACTACCTATATGTAGCTTCACCATGGTAACTCCGAATATGGCCATGTAACATGTCTATGATCATGGAATTGACCCCTCTATGCCATCCTGGCATTGTTGGTACAATTCCATGATCCCAGTGGTCTGTAGCACAGACCCTGGTACTGCCAGACTGCCCTTCCTGGGGTTTCACTGCAGCTGCTGCTGCTACCAACCCCTCAGACAGGCAGCTGCCCTCCTGGGGTCCAGCCAGGCCTGGCCCAGGATGGCAGAACAAAGAACTTCCTCTGAGAGAGGGTGTGACACCCTCTCCCTTTGGAAAATGGTGTGAAGGCAGGGGAGGAGTAGCCTCCCTCAGCCTCTGGAAATGCTTTGTTGGGCACAGATGTGCCCAATTCTGCATAAGCCAGTCTACACCGGTTCAGGGACCCCTTAGCCCCTGCTCTGGCGCGAAACTGGACAAAGGAAAGGGGAGTGACCACTCCCCTGACCTGCACCTCCCCTGGGAGGTGTCCAGAGCTCCTCCAGTGTGCTCCAGACCTCTGCCATCTTGGAAACAGAGGTGCTGCTGGCACACTGGACTGCTCTGAGTGGCCAGTGCCACCAGGTGACGTCAGAGACTCCTTGTGATAGGCTCCTTCAGGTGTTAGTAGCCTTTCCTCTCTCCTAGGTAGCCAAACCCTCTTTTCTGGCTATTTAGGGTCTCTGTCTCTGGGGAAACTTCAGATAACGAATGCATGAGCTCAGCCGAGTTCCTCTGCATCTCCCTCTTCACCTTCTGATAAGGAATCGACCGCTGACCGCGCTGGAAGCCTGCAAACCTGCAACATAGTAGCAAAGACGACTACTGCAACTCTGTAACGCTGATCCTGCCGCCTTCTCGACTGTTTTCCTGCTTGTGCATGCTGTGGGGGTAGTCTGCCTCCTCTCTGCACCAGAAGCTCCGAAGAAATCTCCCGTGGGTCGACGGAATCTTCCCCCTGCAACCGCAGGCACCAAAAAGCTGCATCTCCGGTCCCTTGGGTCTCCTCTCAGCACGACGAGCGAGGTCCCTCGAATCCAGCGACACCGTCCAAGTGACCCCCACAGTCCAGTGACTCTTCAGCCCAAGTTTGGTGGAGGTAAGTCCTTGCCTCACCTCGCTGGGCTGCATTGCTGGGAACCGCGACTTTGCAAGCTTCTCCGGCCCCTGTGCACTTCCGGCGGAAATCCTGTGTGCACAGCCAAGCCTGGGTCCACGGCACTCTAACCTGCATTGCACGACTTTCTAAGTTGGTCTCCGGCGACGTGGGACTCCTTTGTGCAACTTCGGCGAGCACCGTTTCACGCATCCTCGTAGTGCCTGTTTCTGGCACTTCTCCGGGTGCTACCTGCTTCAGTGAGGGCTCTTTGTCTTGCTCGACGTCCCCTCTCTCTGCAGGTCCAATTTGCGACCTTCTGGTCCCTCCTGGGCCCCAGCAGCGTCCAAAAACGCCAAACGCACGATTTGCGTGTAGCAAGGCTTGTTGGCGTCCATCCGGCGGGAAAACACTTCTGCACGACTCTCCAAGGCGTGGGGGATCCATCCTCCAAAGGGGAAGTCTCTAGCCCTTGTCGTTCCTGCAGTATTCACAGTTCTTCAGCCTAGTAAGAGCTTCTTTGCACCAACCGCTGGCATTTCTTGGGCATCTGCCCATCTCCGAGCTGCTTGTGACTTTTGGACTTGGTCCCCTTGTTCCACAGGTACCTCCAGACAGGAATCCATCGTTGTTGCATTGCTGATTTGTGTTTTCCTTGCATTCTCCCTCTAACACGACTATTTTGTCCTTAGGGGAACTTTGGTGCACTTTGCACTCACTTTTCAGGGTCTTGGGGAGGGTTATTTTTCTAACTCTCACTATTTTCTAATAGTCCCAGCGACCCTCTACAAGGTCACATAGGTTTGGGGTCCATTCGTGGTTCACATTCCACTTTTGGAGTATATGGTTTGTGTTGCCCCTATCCCTATGTTTCCCCATTGCATCCTATTGTAATTATACATTGTTTGCACTGTTTTCTAAGACTATACTGCATATTTTTGCTATTGTGTATATATATCTTGTGTATATTTCCTATCCTCTTACTGAGGGTACACTCTAAGATACTTTGGCATATTGTCATAAAAATAAAGTACCTTTATTTTTAGTATAACTGTGTATTGTGTTTTCTTATGATATTGTGCATATGACACTAAGTGGTACTGTAGTAGCTTCACACGTCTCCTAGTTCAGCCTAAGCTGCTCTGCTAAGCTACCATTATCTATCAGCCTAAGCTGCTAGACACCCTATACACTAATAAGGGATAACTGGGCCTGGTGCAAGGTGCAAGTACCCCTTGGTACTCACTACAAGCCAGTCCAGCCTCCTACAGGAATGGACTATACAGTGGAACATAGACCTGGGAGTAGCCACTCCAATGCAGATGGACTCTCCAGATATTTCCACTTAGACAATGAAGACTCATCAGGTAATGGCTAGTCTTATTGTCCTTCGTTTGGGGGGGGGTTGTGTAGGAAAGTACCATCTTGCCTGGCATGTTACCCCCATTTTTCACTGTATATATGTTGTTTTAGTTGTATGTGTCACTGGGACCCTGGTAACCCAGGGCCCCAGTGCTCATAAGTGTGCCTGTATGTGTTACCTGTGTAGTGACTAACTGTCTCACTGAGGCTCTGCTAATCAGAACCTCAGTGGTTATGCTCTCTCATTTCTTTCCAAATTGTCACTGACAGGCTAGTGACCATTTTTACCAATTTACATTGGCTTACTGGAACACCCTTATAATCCCCTAGTATATGGTACTGAGGTACCCAGGGTATTGGGGTTCCAGGAGATCCCTATGGGCTGCAGCATTTCTTTTGCCACCCATAGGGAGCTCTGACAATTCTTACACAGGCCTGCCACTGCAGCCTGAGTGAAATAACGTCCACGTTATTTCACAGCCATTTTACACTGCACTTAAGTAACTTATAAGTCACCTATATGTCTAACCTTTACCTGGTAAAGGTTAGGTGCAAAGTTACTTAGTGTGAGGGCACCCTGGCACTAGCCAAGGTGCCCCCACATTGTTCAGAGCCAATTCACTGAACTTTGTGAGTGCGGGGACACCATTACACGCGTGCACTACATATAGGTCACTACCTATATGTAGCTTCACCATGGTAACTCCGAATATGGCCATGTAACATGTCTATGATCATGGAATTGCCCCCTCTATGCCATCCTGGCATTGTTGGTACAATTCCATGATCCCAGTGGTCTGTAGCACAGACCCTGGTACTGCCAGACTGCCCTTCCTGGGGTTTCTCTGCAGCTGCTGCTGCTGCCAACCCCTCAGACAGGCATCTGCCCTCCTGGGGTCCAGCCAGGCCTGGCCCAGGATGGCAGAACAAAGAACTTCCTCTGAGAGAGGGTGTGACACCCTCTCCCTTTGGAAAATGGTGTGAAGGCAGGGGAGGAGTAGCCTCCCCCAGCCTCTGGAAATGCTTTGTTGGGCACAGAGGTGCCCAATTCTGCATAAGCCAGTCTACACCGGTTCAGGGACCCCTTAGCCCCTGCTCTGGCGCGAAACTGGACAAAGGAAAGGGGAGTGACCACTCCCCTGACCTGCACCTCCCCTGGGAGGTGTCCAGAGCTCCTCCAGTGTGCTCCAGACCTCTGCCATCTTGGAAACAGAGGTGCTGCTGGCACACTGGACTGCTCTGAGTGGCCAGTGCCACCAGGTGACGTCAGAGACTCCTTGTGATAGGCTCCTTCAGGTGTTAGTAGCCTTTCCTCTCTCCTAGGTAGCCAAACCCTCTTTTCTGGCTATTTAGGGTCTCTGTCTCTGGGGAAACAGTAGATAACGAATGCATGAGCTCAGCCGAGTTCCTCTGCATCTCCCTCTTCACCTTCTGATAAGGAATCGACCGCTGACCGCGCTGGAAGCCTGCAAACCTGCAACATAGTAGCAAAGACGACTACTGCAACTCTGTAACGCTGATCCTGCCGCCTTCTCGACTGTTTTCCTGCTTGTGCATGCTGTGGGGGTAGCCTGCCTCCTCTCTGCACCAGAAGCTCCGAAGAAATCTCCCGTGGGTCGACGGAATCGTCCCCCTGCAACCGCAGGCACCAAAAAGCTGCATCTCCGGTCCCTTGGGTCTCCTCTCAGCACGACGAGCGAGGTCCCTCGAATCCAGCGACACCGTCCAAGTGACCCCCACAGTCCAGTGACTCTTCAGCCCAAGTTTGGTGGAGGTAAGTCCTTGCCTCACCTCGCTGGGCTGCATTGCTGGGAACCGCGACTTTGCAAGCTTCTCCGGCTCCTGTGCACTTCCGGCGGAAATCCTTCGTGCACAGCCAAGCCTGGGTCCACGGCACTCTAACCTGCATTGCACGACTTTCTAAGTTGGTCTCCGGCGACGTGGGACTCCTTTGTGCAACTTCGGCGAGCACCGTTTCACGCATCCTCGTAGTGCCTGTTTCTGGCACTTCTCCGGGTGCTACCTGCTTCAGTGAGGGCTCCTTGTCTTGCTCGACGTCCCCTCTCTCTGCAGGTCCAATTTGCGACCTCCTGGTCCCTCCTGGGCCCCAGCAGCGTCCAAAAACGCCAAACGCACGATTTGCGTGTAGCAAGGCTTGTTGGCGTCCATCCGGCGGGAAAACACTTCTGCACGACTCTCCAAGGCGTGGGGGATCCATCCTCCAAAGGGGAAGTCTCTAGCCCTTGTCGTTCCTGCAGTATTCACAGTTCTTCAGCCTAGTAAGAGCTTCTTTGCACCAACCGCTGGCATTTCTTGGGCATCTGCCCATCTCCGAGCTGCTTGTGACTTTTGGACTTGGTCCCCTTGTTCCACAGGTACCTTCAGACAGGAATCCATCGTTGTTGCATTGCTGATTTGTGTTTTCCTTGCATTCTCCCTCTAACACGACTATTTTGTCCTTAGGGGAACTTTAGTGCACTTTGCACTCACTTTTCAGGGTCTTGGGGAGGGTTATTTTTCTAACTCTCACTATTTTCTAATAGTCCCAGCGACCCTCTACAAGGTCACATAGGTTTGGGGTCCATTCGTGGTTCGCATTCCACTTCTGGAGTATATGGTTTGTGTTGCCCCTATCCCTATGTTTCCCCATTGCATCCTATTGTAACTATACATTGTTTGCACTGTTTTCTAAGACTATACTGCATATTTTTGCTATTGTGTATATATATCTTGTGTATATTTCCTATCCTCTCACTGAGGGTACACTCTAAGATACTTTGGCATATTGTCATAAAAATAAAGTACCTTTATTTTTAGTATAACTGTGTATTGTGTTTTCTTATGATATTGTGCATATGACACTAAGTGGTACTGTAGTAGCTTCACACGTCTCCTAGTTCAGCCTGAGCTGCTTTGCTAAGCTACCATTATCTATCAGCCTAAGCTGCTAGACACCCTATACACTAATAAGGGACAACTGGGCCTGGTGCAAGGTGCAAGCACCCCTTGGTACTCACTACAAGCCAGTCCAGCCTCCTACAAGCAGGGATAACAGGGGCAGGGGGTTAGGAGCCTGGCGCAAAGGAGATGGCTACCCTTTAGGGGAAGTGGGCCCAGTCAGCTGGGTGGGGAGCCACAGAGAGAGTGGGAACTGGGGTGGCAGTCAAGGATTGAGTAGGTATATGTCCTGGGTGTTTCGCCACCACTAGGGAGTGTCCACAGCTTTGATTACAAAACATTACTATAATGTATAGTAACCCACCGCAACAAGGTCCTACAAAGTGCATCCAACATTTGCAACACCAAATGCATGCAGGCATGCTATTTGAACTGCAAACATCTGCACATCATAATCACAGACAACTTCAGTTGCTTGAGTGAAGTTGTCTAATCACAATACCCATGGACATAGTAGGAGACCTTGTCACTTTGAATGCTTTGGCTCTTGTAGCACCCCTCACTAGGCTGTTGCTATCAAATATAATGGCAATGCCAAGGACATTCTCACGGATTTCACACAAGGCCCTGCAATCACCACATGTTCATATACACAATGCCACATAATGATGAAATGATGGGCAAATAATCAAGTCATGTTGCTGTAAGAAGTACAGTACCCCAAAGAAGATGACATGGAAACACCCATGTCACACTGTAAAAACTCACCAGTGGCAATTTAACAATATGTACATTGTCTTAGCAGTGTAATGGAAGTTGTACTAATGTTGCTTTGCTAGACAACACATCTTGCCCAGAAAAGTACACTGGAAACAATCTGGTCAAAATTTCTGGGTGATTTGTCTACAAATATCCACAGCACAATGAATCAGCTAGGCCTAGGGAAGTCACTTGTTATGATCGGTACTCCCGAGAACACCCTTCTAACATTGCATACCTGAAAGGCAATAGTCCATTGAAGGTTGTGGCTCAGGGAATCTCCAATATAGAGGGTCTTTAACATATTTCGCAATGGGAAGGCACATCTCTGTACCTTTCTACCATGGAAACACAGATTCCATTGGATTAGTGAGTGTAAACACTCACATAACATTCCAACATTTCTGCATGTGACTCCCTAATGCATGTCAACAGTCAGGTAATGAACCTTCAACAATTTACATGTGCAAAGTGCTTAGCCTAATGATTCAACATCAGTTGCATGGAAATGCACATTGTGAGTAAGTACTGTTAGGTCTACCTGTCATGTTCTTCATTTCTTCTGCAATTGTTCATGATACATGACATCGAGTAACAGGTTAGGGTATGTGTGACCCAGCAAACAATGTTGACACACTCCTGTCTGTGGTACCACATGAACTGTATACCCACCATATAAGACTATTTTCCAAGAGATTTTGGCATGCATACATATGTGATGGGATAGAATCAGACATCATCCCATGAATACAGGTGGATCATGTATGAAACAGTAGTGGAAATGATACCACAAAAGTGCAAGGTACACATGCTAACATGGCAAGACCAATACGGCTGCTAATAGTACTGTTACCCACATCATTTAACTGTACAGTCCCTACTTACCAGGTGAAAGTATTGCTCGGTGACTGCACACAGATGACAATGTATGCTATGACACATGTATGATGACTGACATCACATGCAAGACAGTAGTAAGGCACCAGCACTCTTGACACACTGAAGACAACTGGCCTTTTGGGTACAGATACCAATATACTCTTTTGAGCAGACACATGACTGTTCACAGTGATCTATTATCTCAGGTTGTTTGATGGGCTGACGACAAGTGTACTGTTGGGTACAAATAACACCCACAACATGAAACATGCATGGACCACTGCACACAACCATGTGTCTGTCCAAGAGAGTATATTGGTAGTTGTAGGAGGCTGGCCTGGCTTGTAGTGGGTACCAAGGGGTACTTACACTCTGTGTCAGGTCCAGTTATCCCTTATTAGTGTAGAAGAGGTGTTTCTAGCAGCTTAGGCTGATAGAAGGTAGCTATAGCAGAGCAGCTTAGGCTGAACTAGGAGACATGCAAAGCTCCTACCATACCACTGGTGTCACATGCACAATATCATAAGAAAACACAATATACAGATATACTAAAAATAAAGGTACTTTATTTTTATGACAATATGCCAAAAGTATCTCAGTGAGTACCCTCAGTATGAGGAGGCCAAATATACACAAGATATATGTACACAATACCAAAAATATGCAGTAATAGCAAAAGGAAGTAATGCAAGCAATGTAAAGTTACAGTAGATTGCAATAGGAGCACATAGGTATAGGGGCAACACAAACCATATACTCCAAAAGTGGAATGCGAATCACAAATGGACCCCAAACCTATGTGAGCTTGTAGAGGGTCGCTGGGACTGTATTAAAACAGTGAGGGTTAGAAAAATAGCCCACCCCAAGACCCTGAAAAGTAGGTGTAAAGTGCACCTATAACCCCCAGAGAGCACAGAAGTCGTGATAGGGGGTTTCTGCAAGGAAGACCAACACCAGCAAAGCAACCAAAGTGGATTTCCGGACCTGAGTACCTGTGAAACAAGGGGACCAAGTCCAAGAGACGTGACAATGTCGAGAGTGGGCAGATGCCCAGGAAATGCCAGCTGAGGGTGCAGAGAAGCTGCCACCGGATGGTAGAAGCTGTGGATTCTGCAAGAACGAAGAGGGCTAGAAACTTCCCCTTTGGAGGATGGATGTCCCACGTCGTGAAGAAGCTTGCAGATGTGTTCCCACGCAGAAAGACCGCAAACAAGCCTTGCTAGCTTCAAGGATCGCAGTTAAGGTTTTTGGATGCTGCTGTGGCCCAGGAGGGACCAGGATGTTGCCACTTGGATGAGGAGACAGAAGGGGTGCCCAGCAAGTCAGGGAGCCCTCACAGAAGCAGGCAGCACCAGCAGAAGTACCAGAACAGGCACTTGGAAGAGGAGTGAACCGGAGTCCACCCAAAGTCACAAAAGGGAGTCCCACGACGCCGGAGGACAACTCAGAAGGTTGTGCACTGCAGGTTAGAGTGTCGGGGACCCAGGCTTGGCTGTGCACGAAGGAAATCCTGGAAGAGTGCACAGGAGCCGGACCAGCTGCAAATCACGCGGTACCCAGCAATGCAGTCTAGCGTGGGGAGGCAAGGACTTACCTCCACCAAACTTGGACTGGAGAGTCACTGGACTGTGGGAGTCACTTGGACAGAGTTGCTGAGTTCCAGGGACCACGCTCGTCGTGCCGAGAGGGGACCCATAGGACCGGTGATGCAGTCTTTTGTTGTCTGCGGTTGCAGGGGGAGGATTCCGTCGTCCCACAGGAGATTTCTTCACAGCTCCTGGTGCAAAAAGGAGGCAGGCTACCCCCAGAGCTTGCACCACCAGGAAACAGTCGAGAAGGCAGCAGGATCAGCGATACAAGGTTGCAGTAGTCGTCTTTGCTACTTTGTTGCAGTTTTGCAGGCGTCCTGAGCAGTCAGCGGTCAATCCTTTGGCAGAAGGTGAAGAGAGAGATGCCTAGGAACTCTGGTGAGCTCTTGCATTCGGTATCTGAACAATTCCCCAAAGCAGAGACCCTAAATAGCCAGAAAAGAAGGTTTGGCTACCTAGGAAGGAGGATAGGCTAGTAAGAAAGGTAAGAGCCTATCAGAAGGAGTCTCTGATGTCACCTGATGGCACTGGCCACTCAGAGCGGTCCAGTGTGCCAGCAACACCTCTGTTTCCAAGATGGCAGAGGTCTGGGGCACACTGGAGGAGCTCTGGGCACCTCCCCTGGGAGGTGCAGGTCAGGGGTGTGGTCACTCCCCTTTCCTTTGTCCAGTTTCGCGCCAGAGCAGGGCTGGGGGATCCCTAAACCGGTGTAGACTGGCTTATGCAGAGATGGGCAGCATCTGTGCCCATCAAAGCATTTCCAGAGGCTGGGGGGGCTACTCCTCCCCAGCCTTCACACCTATTTCCAAAGGGAGAGGGTGTCACACCCTCTCTCAGAGGAAATCCTTTGTTCTGCCTTCCTGGGCCAGGGCTGCCTGGACCCCAGGGGGGCAGAAACCTGTCTGAGGGGTTGGCAGCAGCAGCAGCTGCAGTGCAAACCCTGAAAAGGTAGTTTGGCAGTACCCGGGTTCTGTGCTAGAGACCCGGGGGATCATGGAATTGTCTCCCCAATGCCAGAATGGGATTGGGGTGACAATTCCATGATCTTAGACATTTTACATGGCCATGTTCGGAGTTACCATTGTGACGCTATACATAGGTAGTGACCTATGTATAGTGCACGTGCGAAATGGTGTCCCCGCACTCACAAAGTCCGGGGAATTTGCCCTGAACAATTTGGGGGCACCTTGGCTAGTGCCAGGGTGCCCACACACTAAGTAACTTTGCACCCAACCTTCACCAGGTGAAGGTTAGACATATAGGTGACTTATAAGTTACTTAAGTGCAGTGGTAAATGGCTGTGAAATAACGTGGACGTTATTTCACTCAGGCTGCACTGGCAGGCCTGTGTAAGAATAGTCAGATCTCCCTATGGGTGGCAAAAGAAATGCTGCAGCCCATAGGGATCTCCTGGAACCCCAATACCCTGGGTACCTCAGTACCATATACTAGGGAATTATAAGGGTGTTCCAGTATGCCAATGTGAATTGGTGAAATTGGTCACTAGCCTGTTAGTGACAATTTGTAAAGCAGAGAGAGCATAACCACTGAGGTTCTGATTAGCAGAGCCTCAGTGAGACAGTTAGGGATCACACAGGGAACACATACATATAGGCCAAAACTTATGAGCACTGGGGTCCTGGTTAGCAGGGTCTCAGTGACACATAACAAACATACCGACAACATAGGGTTTTTAATATGAGCACTGGGCCAGGCTAGCAGGATCCCAGTGAGACAGTGAAAACACCCTGACATATACTCACAAACAGGCTAAAAGTGGGGGTAACAAGGCTAGAAAGAGGCTACTTTCTCACAGTAGTGTACTGTACTGTGTTGTGTCCCTGGTCGCTAGGACAAGAGGCAAGGCACATCACCATGCACCAGCTACCATACCTACACAAACAATAGCTCATCTTGTGGATCGCACATTGGCCATCTCCAATACTCATGGGGAGATGGCTGCCCCTAAGACTACAACCTGGCAATGTAACAGGTATAAATCTGCCCATTACTCACCCCTTGTAGCTGTTCTGCTCCCCTCAAGCTCTAATCAAGATCATGCTAGGCTACCACCAGTATGCGTGCCATCAGTGGGGTCAGGGCCCGGCGTGCGTCCCGCCCATGTTAGGGGGACAGCCCCAGCTGGTCCTCCGCGATCTTGCAGCCCAGCATCTCAGGTCCTCCCACCTTTTTGGACAGTGGAAGCTCTGCTGGTGATAGACCCCCAAGGTCTGCACCTTCTGGGTGATGGCTCTCCAAATCTCTTGCTTCTGATAAGTGTTGACCTGTATATATGCAATGGACAAATGAAGAGGTCGCAATTGCAGTTTTTTTAGGGTAACTGGTTGTTTAACACACATTTGGGAAACACCTAGCACAAGCATTTTGTAACTTTCAAACACAACATGTGTAAAGCACACATGGTGATAGGTACAGGGACATAAATACATACTTTTAAAGTAATCTGCTGACTATCCACAAACCTGGTCATGGCCTACACTCACTAAGCAAGCCCATTGACATCATGCAACCCATGGCCAAGCAACATGTACTGTGATGTGAGCCACTAGGAAGCATAACACACCATTGTGACCTTCTGAAGGGTAAACTGCTTGTGCGTGACTGTACAGACACCTTTACAACCAGGCACAGTGACTCGCTGTGTACGGTCCATTCAGGCAACTATCATGGTACAGACTAAACCGTAAGACTTAGGTGACAAAGGACTGGCATGGGTGTCCCTGAAAGCTTTTCTGTGGATGTGTGGAAATGTGGTCTGCATAATGGAATCTTCTGAGTGGGTTTGTGTGGTACGTACTGGTATCACAGGAAACACCTCTTACCATATATGGCCCTCCTACAGAAATGACATTCAACATACTAAGGTGTGTTTAGTCTGATTGGTTGCATGTAACAAAACCAGTAATTCACATGTCATGATCTCCCCTGCATTAACCAACTATCTGCAAAGTGGGTTTGTCACTTGTGCAGTAGGCCTGTACTGTACAAACATGACTTCTGGAAAGGTGACAGCAGATCTGTGGGAGTAAGTTGGCTGTCATTAGGCAGTGACATACATTGGCAATGGGGGTCTATGGAAATCAGTACCAGGTTAGATGGTTACCTCAGTCCCCATTCCTAATGTAGTCAATGTAAAATCATGCAGGCCAAATCTTGCTTCTGAAGACTCATTTTGGCCACATCCAAGGATCAAAAGTTCTACAGGGAGTGGTCCCAGTGCCTCAGTTACTGTGCACCAGCCTGGGCTACAGGGAGTGCAGAATTATTAGGCAAATTAGTATTTTGACCACATCATCCTCTTTATGCATGTTGTCTTACTCCAAGCTGTATAGGCTCGAAAGCCTACTACCAATTAAGCATATTAGGTGATGTGCATCTCTGTAATGAGAAGGGGTGTAGTCTAATGACATCAACACCCTATATCAGGTGTGCATAATTATTAGGCAACTTCCTTTCCTTTGGCAAAATGGCTCAAAAGAAGGACTTGACAGGCTCCGAAAAGTCAAAAATAGTGAGATATCTTGCAGAGGGATGCAGCACTCTTAAAATTGCAAAGCTTCTGAAGCGTGATCATCGAACAATCAAGCGTTTCATTCAAAATAGTCAACAGGGTCGCAAGAAGCGTGTGGAAAAACCAAGGCGCAAAATAACTGCCCATGAACTGAGAAAAGTCAAGCGTGCAGCTGCCACGATGCCACTTGCCACCAGTTTGGCCATATTTCAGAGCTGCAACATCACTGGAGTGCCCAAAAGCACAAGGTGTGCAATACTCAGAGACATGGCCAAGGTAAGAAAGGCTGAAAGACGACCACCACTGAACAAGACACACAAGCTGAAACGTCAAGACTGGGCCAAGAAATATCTCAAGACTGATTTTTCTAAGGTTTTATGGACTGATGAAATGAGAGTGAGTCTTGATGGGCCAGATGGACGGGCCCGTGGCTGGATTGGTAAAGGGCAGAGAGCTCCAGTCCGACTCAGACGCCAGCAAGGTGGAGGTGGAGTACTGGTTTGGGCTGGTATCATCAAAGATGAGCTTGTGGGGCCTTTTCGGGTTGAGGATGGAGTCAAGCTCAACTCCCAGTCCTACTGCCAGTTCCTGGAAGACACCTTCTTCAAGCAGTGGTACAGGAAGAAGTCTGCATCCTTCAAGAAAAACATGATTTTCATGCAGGACAATGCTCCATCACACGCGTCCAAGTACTCCACAGCGTGGCTGGCAAGAAAGGGTATAAAAGAAGGAAATCTAATGACATGGCCTCCTTGTTCACCTGATCTGAACCCCATTGAGAACCTGTGGTCCATCATCAAATGTGAGATTTACAAGGAGGGAAAACAGTACACCTCTCTGAACAGTGTCTGGGAGGCTGTGGTTGCTGCTGCACGCAATGTTGATGGTGAACAGATCAAAACACTGACAGAATCCATGGATGGCAGGCTTTTGAGTGTCCTTGCAAATATTGGTCACTGATTTGTTTTTGTTTTGTTTTTGAATGTCAGAAATGTATATTTGTGAATGTTGAGATGTTATATTGGTTTCACTGGTAATAATAAATAATTGAAATGGGTATATATTTTTTTTTTTGTTAAGTTGCCTAATAATTATGCACAGTAATAGTCACCTGCACACACAGATATCCCCCTAACATAGCTAAAACTAAAAACAAACTAAAAACTACTTCCAAAAATATTCAGCTTTGATATTAATGAGTTTTTTGGGTTCATTGAGAACATGGTTGTTGTTCAATAATAAAATGAATCCTCAAAAATACAACTTGCCTAATAATTCTGCACTCCCTGTATGTCCCATACTGTGAAAATGCTTTGACAAGCATTGCTCTTTGCAGGCTGAGCATACAGAACCTACACGAACAGTGCAATTCCATCCCTTCCATGCATGACAATACATCCTGTGACCATCCTGTATGTGAGTTTCGGGTTGTGTGGCACTCTGAAGGGCTCAGTGAGTTTTACATTGGTCTCATACCACAGTGTGCCAAGGCGTGATTTGTGGGACTTTGCACATTGCCAACAACATCCTCAACTGACTCAAACAGTATACATACACAGCTCATATTGTAATGCAAATACATTTACTGTGTTATTTACCATCATCAGAACTATCATTGTTTGGCTGTAAAGTTTACTTGCATAAATCTATGAACGCAACACGACGAGGATCTAGGGCTTATCACATATCACACAACACAATGGTCAATTGAAATACTCAGAGTACAGGGCCCCACAACCCATAACCTGTACATTCTATCTATGGGCTCCAGATTGTGACAGCAGGCACCCAAATAACTCACTGGTACTCATATGCACATTTTAGCCTGTGAGGAAGGAAAGGATGGTTTTGAACATAATCATATATATATGTGAGACAGTTACCTGTTCCTCTGGAGAGCCATAGAGCTGACCATACAGGGGAAGGACCTTTTCAACATGTTTGTCCATCTCCTCTGGAGTAAATTCAGGGGTCCTTTCACCTGCTTGGCCTGCCATGATTGCTCCCAAAGGTGGCACACAGCAGCTGAAGTGGTGGAGGTGTTGATGGCAGCAGTGTCAGGAGGCAAGTGAGTTATTTTCCCAGGCGTGGCATACATATACGCCACATACGCAGTCATCATCGTCGACGGGCACATTCATTGGGGGGTGACCATCACAGTCAACGTTAGCCTATGGCTGTGTCTATTGGAATCACCCACCACGAGGTTGACTTCTGCCAGTGGCGGGAGGTTCCTTAAGTCCAATGAATGTGGTTGGGCATCTGCCATTTTGGCAGTTGAAACTACAGTTTTGGTGATTGGTAAATGCATCATTACATCTAATAATGTGTAGTACCATCTCAACAGATGTAAAGCTCCCTTGATATGTAGATTCTCCTACACAATCATCAGTGTAGTGCGTGGCTGGTAACAGATGCCAGATAATCGCAGTGCACTGTACCCTGCTGGTTACAATATCAAGGGGCACAAGAGGAGCAGATAGGTGTGGTATATGCACATATATGTTGTGGACAAATGTCTAGAAAACCATGGGGATCATTGCTGGACCTTAATTAGTAGAGAGCTTTGATGTGTAATGGGTGTAATGTATTTCCAGTCTTAACTGTTTTGTCACATGACTTTGGTCTTTCTCATCAGATATGTTGGTCTGGACACAGTGACTAATGCTCCTACTCATTTCATTCCACAAATAGGTACCCTGGGAGAGGGAGGATGCTACATCCTCCAGTCTACCGTCCATTTCCAGATCTCCAGACCATGTAAGAAACATGACATAATAAAGCAGTTCTGTCTGAATAGACAAACAATCCAAGATCTATGTCATCAGCCGAGACAGATTTCATGCTTCAACACAATAATCCAACATGTATACCACCCATTGTGAGACTCCTGGCAGTGTTACACTTCCCTGGCCACAGGGTCATTTTAGTATACAGTGGCTGTATCTGATGGTGTCACAACCTATGTTCAGTGGTGTTTTAAGAGACGTGTTATCAGCAATGATAAATAACATTGACAGCTATATCAGGTTCCCGGACATGTAGATTTAGCCAATGTGAAGGTTGACGTGTATGGATTTAGTCACATCCCACATGTTGTGGGAGCCATTGATGGCACCCATATTGCATGGGTACCACCGCATGCCAGTAGACAAGTCTATCGCAACAGGAAGCACTTCCACATGTTCAACGTGTACGTTGTCTTCTTCTCAGATCTGCACGTTTCAAACGTCTCTGCCAGGTTCCCTAGTTCAGACCATGGTTCCTTTGTTATGCGGAACAGCACCATACCCCAGCTAATGTCACAACTGCAACTGGAGAGGGCCTGGCTTGTTGGTAAGATATATCTGTTGTGATCTTGTATGTGCAATGTCAGGTGCTACAGTCAGGAAGTGTGTGACTCATTGTGGCTCTTACGTCTCTTTCCAAAACAGCAGACTCAGCATATTCCAACCCTCCTTGGTTGTTAACACTGCTGAGGAATCCAACTATGCCATGTGAAGTCCGCTTCAGTGAGGCCCACGGAAGAATATGGTGGCGAGTTGATTGTGCTTTTGGGCTACTGAAGGGCAGATTTCACTGTCGTACAAGACTGGGGGAGCCTTACTCTACTCACCCAGGAAGGTGTGACATTTCCGAGTTGTGACATTGGCAAGTATATGATGCGTTTGAACATACAAAGTGGACATGGATTGTTCCTGGGAATGTAGGCCACAGACTTTGAGTGTACAAGACCTGTGCCAAGACAGCTTGCACAGTGATAGGATGGAAGTTTCAAAGAAAGTATTGGACTTGTTCCTTGCCATGTGGTGGCCCTTATGCATTATGTGTGTCATCGTGTGGTCAGAAAATCTGTAGTCCTTGGCCGAATTGATGCTAGTTTCCCTTCACATTGGCTAAATACTCTTTTTGTATGAACTATATGTAGCTGTTGATGTGTTTCGTCATTATAGGCCAACGTTCCTGTGGCACATCACTGACATTTGTTTGTTTCATACCACCAGATGCAGAAGCACTGGATTGTAATGACCCTGTGACCAGAAATTTTGTATTTCCATCTGTCTGAGTCTTGGATTATATGATGTTGGATTCCTTTTGTGAGGTAGACAATATGGCTCCAGCTGATGACATCAGCCAATTTCATGTTTGCCTATTCTACAGGACAATGTCTGAGATATCCCTTCCTTCCATGGTCTGGAGGTCGGTACCTTTAAATTTGATCATTTATCCATTATGATTCAATCATGTTTGATTGGCTATATTTCAGACATATTGACAGCCTATGAGCTGAACAATGTAATAAAATCTCTTCTTGACAAGACCCTTGTATGTATGTGTTTGTGTGGAATGGTTGTAATCCTGAGCTGGACACTGTGTGCATGCAACATACCCTGCTTTCATACGTAGTTTGTTTTTTTCATTGTATAGTTCACATGTTCTTACATATCTACATGGCTGCATGTGAACTTTAAGACAGCAATCAGTTTGTGACTGGTGAATTTATTACAGTGCTAAGGGTGAAAACAAAGTTGTGGCAAAAGGTAACATAAATGAAAAGTGATAGGGTCAATCATGGTGAATGAAATTATAGGAGTAGATGCCACACCCTCGGAAGTCCAAAGTCCAGAGTACCCCTCCCGTCAGAAATTGAATGGGGTTCAGGAGCAGTCCACAGAGTGAATGTGTTACACACAAAGGAGGACATTACGGATGAGGTTTCTTGTATACAGTAGTGGGTGTCTTGCCATTGGTACCTCCTGGATTTTTACATGGGCGTCTCCACTTGTGAGAGTGATGGGGGGTTCTGCTGCTGCAGAGGCAGGGGTGTCTGAGGGAGGTTGGGCCTTTGGCAGGGCCTCCCTTCCTGTGTCTGCCTCAGATGTACTTGGGCTTGATCTAGTTGGCCCACAGGAAGGGATAGATGTTGGAGGAAACACCATGCTCAGGGTTGTATGGATGTCCCTAAGCACCTATGATAGAGTGGTCATGTTAAAATTATGGTCCTCCATATGTTGGTTCATGGCCCTCTGCAGCTGCTTGATTTTCCGGGGTTCGGTTAGCACATGGCCCATCACGCCTTGGCACTACTGATAGACCCCCAAGACTTGGCTGATGGTATCCTGGTCGTGAGTGGCCCCAGTTGCCTCACTCTGCTCGTCCACAGAATCCCTCCCACGGACTCTACCCCCACAAGCCTGTGCCCTTGGCACAGGGTGCACTCTCTAAGTGGGTCCTGGACCTTCAGTGTCAGGATTGTTGATTTGCTCCTCAGGATTTAGGACTGGGGAGCACAAGATGTTAGCAACTGTGCTTGGTACATAGGTTGGGGGGCATGTTGTCTGTGATATAGAAGCAGCCGGGGTGAGAGGTATTATTGCGGGCACAGTGAGACTCACTGTTGCCATCCGACCAGGCTACCTAGATGGGCCAGGACTGTCATCCAAGTCCACATGTCCAGCAGTGTCGTCATCACTGCGGGCTTCATCCAGAAGTGGGTTGGGAGTCTGATCTGTGAACAATGTCTGGTCAGATGCTGTGCCAGCTCAACCTATTGAGAAATAGAGTACATTCTTATTGGTTGAAGTGTGGAATCTACATCCAAAGATTTTGTGTCACTGTAAATAGAGACCTTGGACAATCTTAAGTGGTAGGTTTGCTGATTGTGCTATGTTACCATGGTACTGAAGTTGTTGACATGAAGTGTGAAGCTTACAGAAACTATTAGACTCAAGCAGCTCATTAGATGTGCTTTAGATGAGGGAATGAACATAACATCTTAGAAACAATTAAGCCAACACAGTGTAGAGAAGACCTGTATTTGACCATTCCAGGACCTAGTTGTGTGAGATTCAGGCGAACACACAACTTCATTGTATATGTAGCTGTAGCCATCATATGAGCAGTGCTGAGTCAATGTGTTAACTGCCACTACCAATATGATGAAGCAGCTTAATGCCTTAGGAATACTTGATATAAATTATTGGTAAGGTGTCATTCCTGTCCCCAATAGTTTTATTTTGGGATACCAGGACAAGAGCAAGCTAGGTAAACAGACACGTCTCTGAGTTGAGCATGATATGTAGATTGCTCACTCCCAGGTGAGGAAACATCATTTAAGAGATGACACAGAGGTCTATTTGGACAAGTGCAGAAAGGCCTGTTGGTACAGAAACAGGACCTCCTGGTAGTTGTAGTCATGTCACTTGCAGATTCCCCACATACACAAATGCTAAACTCCCAGGGGAGGGTACATCATTTGGGAGATGGCACACAGGTGTATTTGGACAAGTGCAGAAAGGCCTGTTGGTTTGAGGTACAGAATCAGGGCCTCCTGGTAGTTGTTGTCATGTCACTTGTGACTCCCCACACTACACAAATGCTAAACTCCAAGGGTAGGGTATATCATTTGAGAGATGGCACACAACCAATCAATCAATCAGTTTTTGTAAAGTGCAACTACCCACCTGTGAGGGTCTCAAGACAATGGTGGATGGTCTGGGAGTAATTTGAAAAGAGCCATGTCTTGAGGTTCTTCCTGAAGATAGTGAGTGATGGGGTTTGTCTGAAGTGCGTGGGTAGGTTGTTCCAGCTCTTGGCTGCGAGGTAGGTAAAAGATCTTTCTTTTCTGATGGATACAACTACCTGTGGATTCCTCACCTTATGAATTCGATCCTTGCGCCAGCATCCAACGGAAAGTCTTCTTCCTAGCTGTCTACGTCGACGAGGACGTCATAATGGCACGGCTCCACGTGACTCCGTCTGACGTCAACGTGCCAATAAGAGGTCCTCATCGGCGTACTGACGTCAGTTTTCCTTTTTTCCGTGCTTCGACGCCAACGGTTTTTCTTCCTGGCCCGTTGGTAACTGTAACGATTTCTCGAAGTTACAATGTCGCCTCCGAAGAAGTCCGGTTTCAAGCCGTGTAGGGAATGCGGGGGTCGGATGTCAGTGACCGACCCCCATTTGGACTGTATTTGGTGTTTAAGCTCCGAACATGATGTGGAAGGTTGTTCTTCGTGCCAGAGCATGAATTCGAAAGCTCTGAAGGGACGCGAGGCGAAGCTCTTCTTAGCCAAAGCAAAGAAGAAGGAACACAAGAAGGTTTCCTCCCATGCTTCTCCCAAAAAACATAAGAAGCGGCGTCATCATGACTCTCTGCGCCATCATGACTCTCGGCGCCGTTCGGAGCGGAGCCGATCGAGGAGTCGATCGAGGTCGAGGTCTCGTTCATCACGGCGCCAAAAGACGTGGGAGATGAGTCCTACTGTCACGCTTCAGCCGGAGAGTCCGGGGTTGTCACCGGCGCCTTCAGTTTATGAGGTCACTCTAGGTAGTCCTCACCTTTCACCGGCACCGAGGGATCCTGATGTTCAGCAGACATCTGCACAGCAGTACCCGGCTTTCCCGACTCCAGGGACGGATCCAGCCGCATTTTTGAATAAGATGTATGCTGTTTTTCAATCCATGGGCCCTGCTTGTGCACCGGCGGGTCCCACGGGGCCATTGGCTTTCAATTTGGGCTCGCCGGCGTCGTACAGGGCTGCTCCATTCATGCCCTTCTGCCCTGCAGAGACTGGTGGTTCGGCGCCGGGGGTCTCCCCTGGCAAGAGTCCTTCGCCTGGGACCGTGGATCCGTCGGCATGTCAACCGACTCCTTCTCCACGCCATCCGGCGTCATTGATGGCCTCATCCAGACCGGCTCCATCTCCTTCCGTCCATTCGGCTTCGAGAAGGTCATCTGCCGACTTCAGGTCGGCGCCGGCACCGACGCCGGTTGAATCTAGGAGCCTTCCTGAACCGGTTCGGGGTTCGAGATCGTCGGCGTAGATGGATTCCTTGTCGACACCGTCTCTGGAAACTCATCTTAGATCTCGGAGGAAGGCATTGAGACTTCTGGAGGAGGAGGAATACAGAAGGCTTGAGGAAGGTGAGATAGAGCCTTCCGATGACTTCCAGGGTCTTGCCACTAGAAGTGGTTTGGATACTTCCCCGGAGTGGGACATTGCGTCTCCGGGAGAGTTTACTGAGGAGGCCGCCTCCTTCCATGCGGTGGTGAGGAAGGCAGCTGATTATCTGGATTTGCCTTTGTCCACGGCAGAAGTAAAGACTAACCTGCTTACAGAGGTTCTTCATCCATCTTCCTCCAGTGCTGACCCTTTGCTGCCTTTTAATGAGGCTTTGACGGAGCCCATTTTAGACCTATGGAAAAAGCCGGTTACATCTCCTGCTGTGAACAGGGCAGTGGCGAGGAGGCATAGAAGTGCCCCAGGAGATCCAGTTTTTCTGTCTCATCACCCTACTCCTGAGAGCTTGGTGGTTCAGGCATCATGTTCTGCAAAGTCTGCCCCCGGTACATTCCCAGGTGTTCCGACTGACAGGGAATCCAAGAGGACGGAGCAGACCTCAAAGAAAATTTTCTCCTCTTGCAGCATGGCCCTAAAAGCTACCAATTCCACCTGTGTGCTAGGCAGATACATCCATTCCCTAATGGACTCTGCTAAGGACATGGCAAAAGATCTGCCACAGGAAATGCTGCTGCACAGCAGGTTATACAATCTGGCCTGGATACCACGGATTCTATTGCCAGGGCCATGGGAACATCGGTGGCTACGAGAAGGCATGCCTGGTTAAGGTCTTCGGGTTTCTCATCAGATGTACAATCCACTTTAATGGACCATCCGTTTGATGGGGAAAAGCTATTTGGGGACAAGGCAGACTCTGCCCTTGAACGGTTTAAGGACTGTCGGGCTACAGCTAAGTCCCTGGGTTTACAGGCCCCTTCTACTACATCGTACAGACCTTTTCGTAGGTTTCGAGGATTTGTTAGAGGCTCTGCCTTTCGAAGGTCCCAATCTTATGCCCAGCAACCTGCCTATCGTGCCTTTAGAGGGCGGGGTAGGGCTAGAGGTCCAGCCCAGCAGCTCTCTTCTTCTTCATCCTCCTCTGGTGGACAACAGCAGAAGCAGCCCTAGTTTTCCCCATTTTATCAGTCATACTTCTCCTGTAGGGGAAAGATTGAGGGGGTCATTCTGACCCCGGCGGTCTAAGACCGCCGGGGCCAGGGTCGGCGGGAGCACCGCCGACAGGCCGGCGGTGCCCCGCAGGGCATTCTGACCGCGGCGGTTCAGCCGCGGCCAGAAAGGGTAAACCGGCGGTCTCCCGCCGGTTTACCGCTGCCCTTAGAATCCCCCATGGCGGCGCAGCTTGCTGCGCCGCCATGGGGGATTCTGACACCCCCTACCGCCATCCTGTTCCTGGCGGTTCGCCCGCCAGGAACAGGATGGCGGTAGGGGGTGCCGCGGGGCCCCTGGGGGCCCCTGCCGTGCCCATGCCAATGGCATGGGCACAGCAGGGGCCCCCGTAAGAGGGCCCCACAAAGTATTTCAGTGTCTGCCTAGCAGACACTGAAATACGCGACGGGTGCAACTGCACCCGTCGCACCTTCCCACTCCGCCGGCTCAATTCTGAGCCGGCATCCTAGTGGGAAGGTTGATTTGCCCTGGGCTGGCGGGAGGCCTTTTGGCGGCCGCCCGCCAGCCCAGGGCAAATGTCAGAATCACCGCAGCGGTCTTTCGACCGCGGTGCGGTGTTCTGACGGCGGTACCTTGGCGGACGGCCTCCGCCGTCCGCCAAGGTTAGAATTAGGGCCTGAGTCTTTTTCTACAGAAATGGAGGTCAATTACAACGGACTCGTGGGTGCTAGGAATTGTGGAAAAGGGCTATGCTCTCCCCTTTCAGGAGTTCCCTCCTACCCCCCCGTCCCTCCTTTTGTTCAGAAGACCATCTTCTGTTGTGGCGACAGGAGGTTGTAACCATGTTGGCAAAGGGCGCTATAGAGTTGGTGCCGTTGCAGGAAAGGGGTCAGGGGTGTTACTCAAAATATTTCCTGATTCCCAAAGTGGACGGTCGGTTGCGGCCGATCCTAGACTTGAGGATTTTGAATTTCTCTCCTCAAGCAGGAAAAATTCAAAATGCTGACCCTAGCGCAGGTACTATTGGCATTGAACGAAGGAGACTGGATGGTGTCTGTCGACTTGCAGGACGCGTACTTTCATGTTCCCATAATCAAGTCACACAGGAAGTATCTCCGTTTTGTGGTCGGATTGCAACATTACCAGTTTGCGGTCCTTCCGTTTGGACTTACTTCAGCACCCCGGGTTTTCACAAAGGTGATGGCAGTTGTTGCAGCACATCTCAGAAAGAGGGAAGTAGCGGTGTTTCCCTACCTGGACGATTGGTTGATCAAAGCCAAGTCTCCAGAGCTTGTGTTGTCTCATCTGCGAATGACAACCCAGTTGTTGTTCGATCTGGGTTTTTCGGTAAACGTACCCAAATCTCACCTGGAGCCCTCTCAACACCTCCTGTTCATAGGGGCAGTACTGGACACGACAATGTTTCGGGCCTACCCCCCGCCTCAGCGGGTTCGGGACATTCAGGCGCTGATTCCTTTGTTTCAAATTAGAGCAGCAGTTCCAGTCCTCAAGGTCTTACGCCTGCTAGGTCTGTTTGCTTTTTGCATTCTGTTGGTCACTCACGCTCGCTGGCATATGAGGGCTCTTCAGTGGTGCCTCCGCAGACAGTGGTTCCAGCACAAGGGGGATCTCAGAGACACAATAAAGATCTCCAAGAACGCTGTAGCGGATCTTCTTTGGTGGGCAGAAGACGGCAACCTTTCCCAAGGGAAACCGTTTTCACTGCCTCCACCAGTGGCCACAGTGATTTCGGATGCTTCCACTCTAGGGTGGGGAGCTCATCTGGGGGACCTGGAGATCAAGGGTCATTGGTCTTCAGAGGAACAGATGTTGCATATCAATCTGTTGGAATTGCGGGCGGTACGTTTGGCGCTCAAGGCCTTCCTCTCTTCCCTTCGCGGTCAGTCAGTTCAGATCCTGACGGACAACACTACCGCGATGTGGTATATAAACAAGCAGGGAGGTGTGGGGTCGTATCTTCTCTGCCGAGAAGCCCTCCGACTCTGGTCCTGGGCTCAGGACCATCAGATTTGCTTGATGGCAAATCATTTGGCCGGAGTGTTGAATGTACGTGCGGACGTTCTCAGTTGTCACTTCTCATTGGATCACGAGTGGTGTCTCCATCCGGATCTAGTCCTCTACATCTTCAAGATGTGGGGTACTCCTCAGGTGGATTTATTCGCCACTCGGGAGAACGCGCATTGCCCGTTATTCGGCAGCCTCCAGTATCCGATGCAAGGGGCGTTGGGGGACGCGTTTCAGATGTCCTGGACCGGTCAGTTGCTTTACGAGTTTCCCCCCATACCCTTGATTCCTCAGGTTTTGAGGAAGGTTCATCAAGACCGGGCCCAAGTCATCTTGTTGGCACCGGACTGGCCGAGAAGGGTATGGTATACAGACCTGCTTCAACTCTCTCAGTGCCCTCCGCTCCGTCTCCCGCTCAGGGCAGATCTCCTCTCTCAATCGCAGGGGCAGGTTTTACACCCCCACCTCCAGAGCCTGCACCTTCATGCCTGGAGATTGAACGGGGCAACCTGAATTCCTTTTCTCTCCCACCGGATGTAGTGGATGTTATACTATCATCCAGGCGACACTCCACTAAATCTATTTATGCCGGAAGGTGGGCAAAATTTGTGCTGTGGTGTGGAGAGAACCAAAAAGATCCTTTAAAGGCCCATCTTTCAGATGTATTTTTGTTTGTTCTTAGTTTGGCAAAGAAAAGCTGTGCGATAGCTACAGTTAAGGGTTACTTGGCAGCTCTGTCGGCGTTTCTTTGCCTTCCGGACCAGCCATCTTTATTCAAGTCTCCAATTGTACATAGGTTCCTTAAGGGTTTGGTGAATAGCTCTCCTCCTACTCCTTTTCATATGCCTCAGTGGGACTTAAATCTTGTTTTAACATTCTTAATGGGTTCGCCTTTTGAGCCCATGCATTCATGTCCATTGAGATATTTAGCCTTGAAGACCATTTTCTTAATCGCAATTACTTCTGCCAGAAGGATTGGAGAGCTTCAGGCACTTTCCGTTAAGCCTCCTTTCACCATGTTTTTCCCTGATAAAGTGGTTCTAAAAACCAGGGCTGCTTTTCTACCGAAAGTTGTCACCCCTTTTCATATAGGGCAAACTATCACTCTTCCTGCGTTTTACCCTCCTCCCCACCCGTCTAAAGAAGAAGAGAGACTCCATAGGTTGGACCCTAAGAGGGCCCTGAGTTTTTACCTAGAAAGGACTAAGGACTTTCGTTTAGATGAGCAACTGTTTGTTGGATATGCTGGTCAGCGAAAGGGCAGAGCGGTTCAGAAAAGAACACTCTCCAGGTGGGTCATCTTGTGTATCAAGATCTGTTACTCTTTGGCAAAAAAGGACCCTCCTGAAGGTATCAGGGCCCACTCTACTAGAGCTAAATCTGCATCCTCGGCTCTGGCGAGGGGAGTTCCATTATTAATAGATATATGTAAAGCGGCAACTTGGGCGTCCCTCCATACTTTCGTGAAACGTTACTGTTTAGACTCTGAGATGAGGAGGGACGGTCATTTTGCTCGCTCGGTATTGCAAGATTTCTTGGTGTAATCAGGCGGGCACCTACCACCGAGTGCGGTACTGCTTGGGACTCTATTCATAAGGTGAGGAATCCACAGGTAGTTGTATCCATCAGAAGAACAAGTTACTTACCTTCGGTAACGCTTTTTCTGGTGGATACACTAACTGTGCATTCCTCACGGTCCCTCCTGCCTCCCCGTTGCCTGCCTGATTTCACAGTTATCTTGCAGTTTTTGGTTTAATAGTTCTTCTTATATTAATATATTTGTATGTATATATATATATGTATATATATATATAATGATATTTCTCTACATATTTTTGTATATTCGGGTGTTTAAGCTCTTAACGAGAATATATGGTTTAAATGGACAAGGTTTTTGTGTGCGTATATCTTTCTATATTAAATATAATTTTTCATGGTCGGTTTACACCTGTTTGCCTTAAGGGCACGAAAAAAATGAGGTGAAACTGACGTCAGTACGCCGACGAGGACCTCTTATTGGCACGTTGACGTCAGACGGAGTCACGTGGAGCCATGCCATTATGACGTCCTCGTCGACGTAGACAGCTAGGAAGAAGACTTTCCGTTGGATGCTGGCGCAACGATCGAATTCATAAGGTGAGGAATCCACAGGTAGTTAGTGTATCCACCAGAAAAAGCGTTACCGAAGGTAAGTAACTTGTTCTTCTGGATGCATGAAATGGTGTCTAGTGCCTTCGGGGCAGATTGAAGGGGTCTGGCGGGGTTATGGAAAGAGATGCAATGATTCAGGTAGGCCGGTCTGATATTCTGAAGGGCCTTGTAGGCGTGGGTGAGTAGTTTGAAGTTGATTAGCTTCCCCACTGGGAGCCAGTGGAGGACTCTCAGGTGTTGGGAGATGTGTTTCTGGCGCGGGAGGTTGAGGACGAGTTTGGAGGAGGTGTTCTGGATAAGTTGTAGTTTCCTGATGTTCTTTGTTGTGGTGCAGGCGTAGAGTGCATTGCCGTAGTCAAGCTTACTTGTGTCTAGGGCATGGGTGACCATCTTGCAGTAGTCGCCCGGGATCCACTTGAAGATTTTGCGAAGTTGGCAGAGGGTGTGCCAGCAGGAAGAGGTGACTGCATTTACCTGTTGGGTCATTGTTAAAGAGGAGTCAAGGATGATTCCCAGGTTGCGGGCGTGATCAGTCGGAGTAGGTGGGACGCTGAGCGATGTGGGCCACTAGGAATCATCCTAGGCTGAAGTGCAGTTTCCAAAGATGATGAGCTCGGTCTTGTCTGAGTTGACCTTGAGGCAGTTCTCCCTCATCCAGGCGGCGACGGTTTTTATTTCGGTGTGAAAGTTCCTCTTGGCTTTTTCCGTGTCTCCAGGGAGGGATATGATGAGTTGTGTGTCATCAGCGTATGACATGATGTTCATTTTGTGGCCTCTGACGATGACTGCTAACGGGTCCATATATATGTTGAAGAGCGTTGGGCTCAGGGAAGATCCCTGAGGGGCGCCTCAGCTGACTTCTGTTGGTTTGGATATGAAGGGTTGGAGTCTGACTCTCTGTGTTCTTCCGGTGTAGAAGGAGTGAATTCATTGCATGGCTTTTCCGTGGATTTCTACGTCATGGAGTCTGGTGCATAAGGTGCTGTGGGAGACCAAGTCGAAGGCTGCTGAGAGGTTGAGGAGTATGAGTGTTGCGGTGTGGCCTCAGTCGAGGAGTCTGTGGATGTCATCGATGGCTGCAAAAAGAGCTGTCTCCGTGCTGTGGTTGCTGCGGAAGCCAGACTGGGAGGTATCCAGAGAGTTGTTATCTTCGATTAATTGTTGCAGCTGTGAGTTTATGGCTTTTTCCAGGACTTTGGCCGGGTAGGGTAGTAGCGGGATGGGGCGGAAATTCTTTAGCTCTGATGGGTCAGCTGTGTGTCTCTTCAGGAGAGGGTGGACTTCGGTGTGTTTCCAATCATCTGGGAAGGTGGCTGTTTTGATAGACCAGTTCAGTGTCTTGCGGAGTTCAGGGACGATGGATGCACTGGCTCTGTTGTAGACGTGGTGAGGAGAGGGGTCTGTGGGAGCTCCGGGGTGAATGCTGTTCATGATGATTTCAGTCTCTCCTGTGGTGAGAGTGGACCAGCTGTGGACAGTTTGGGCGGGTTCTGGGGGGCTCGGTCTGTCTTAGGTTCTGATACTGGGCGGGTTCTTCGAGAGGAAACTATCATAGATGTCCTTAATCTTGCATTGGAAGAAGGTGGCCAGTTTGTCGCAGAAGTCTTGTGATCAGGGGATGTTGGTGGCTTCGGAGAGAGGATTGGTGAAGTTGTTGATTACCATGAAGAGGTCTCTTGTGTTGTGCGGGGAGGTGTTGATGAGTTCCCAGAGTTCGGCAGGTGTATTTGGACTAGTGCCGAAAGTCCTGTTGGTTTGAGGTACAGAAACAGGGCCTCCTGTCACTTGCTGACTCCCCACACTACACAAATGCTAAACTCCCAGGGGAGGGTACATCATTTGGGAGATGGCACACAGGTGTATTTGGACAAGTGCAGAAAGACTTGTTGGTTTGAGGTACAGAAACAGGGCCTCTTGGTAGTTATAGTCATGTCCCTTGCTGACTGTGCACACTACACTAATGCTAAACTCCCAGGGGAGGGTACATAATTTGAGGGATGGCACACAGCTGTATTAGGACAAGTGCAGAAAGGCTTGCTGGTTTCAGGTATAAAAACAGGGCCTACTGGTAGTTGTAGTCATGTCACTCTGTGTACTTCCCAACACTTGACAAATGTTTAGTCTTACATATCTGTTGCCACACTGCAGTTAGGTTGGACCTTACATTTACACTTTCATGCATACCATGGGTCCTGGGATGATCTTTTGATATTGAAACACTTACAGACCCCATTCCAGCATATGCTGTATAATAGGAATTGATACATGTGACAAGCTTACATTTCTGCAGCTCTGAATATTGCATGTTGGGAAAGTAGATGAACAACGCAGTTGCAACAGGGGAGATGTGAGCATACCGCGCACTGGCAGGGTGCACAAGATGGACGCCGGCAACATGGTCAAACAACAAAAGTGAGCAAAGAGGCCTGGAGAACACATGGATGCCTATATGGCAAAAGCACATTGGTTGGCTATACAAAAAGACCAGTCAAATGGTGAATCAATAAGCAAGGAGGCATGGAAAATAAAGAAAGCATTCAGGTCTATGGACACAGGCTGCACAAAATGGCCCCTTGCCACACGGCATGGATAACAAAGACCAATAGTGGCCTATGGCAAACACATTCACACACACACACTGGCCAGACAAAGGAGGCATGGTAACATTGACGAAAACACTACCATTAATTCAGCAATGTCAAGCATGAAAATTACTTGAGCTATAAAAAATTTACAACAACACATAACCTCCTATGGCATCAAATATTACCCCACATATACACTTCTTGCAGGAAAAAAACATGGAATACAAAAAATACCTACAATTCTTAATCTAATTAAATGCCACCCCTGTCCTAAGTAATGTTTTAATCAAAGCAACATATACCACAGAAACAGTTCTTTCATGCACTGATGACTAGTACTGGGCCTTCTGGCTGGATGGTCTGTTAGCAGACAAGGCCACATAGTAAAATAATGAATATTGCAAATGTAACAAACATGGAGAAAATTTACTGAACTGTGCAACATTTTCCTTTCAAAAGGTGAACATGAAATTCAAAAGAATAACTAGGCCCCTACTGAAACTCCAGTCTGTAGGACGCTGGCCTGGTTTGTAGCGGGTACCTAAGGTACTTACACCTTATCCAAGGTCCAGTTATCCTTTATTAGTGAACTGTAGGCAGTGTCTAGAAGCCAGGCTCTCTCGAGGTAGCTGTAGCTGAGCAGCCAAGACTTAGCTAGGAGACATGCAAAGCTCATGCAATATCACTGTAAACACACAGTACTCACACACATGAAAGAAAATACTCAGTGTTACAAAAATAAAGGTACTTTATTTTGGTGACACAAATACCAAAAATACCTTTGAGACTATACTCCCTTAGGAGGTAAGTAATACAAAAATTATATACACTAGAATGAAGAAATAGTCATAAAAAACTGTTAGGAAAGAGGGCAATTAGTGAATATCACAATAGTTAGAAATTTGCCTAGGAGTAACACAAACCATATATAAGAAAGTGGAATGCGAATGTCAGTTTCCCACCTAGGCAAGCATAGTGTGTAGAAGGGTGCTGGGAGTACTAGAAAACCCCAAAGGTGAGTACTAGAACCCACCCCAGTGCCCAGGAAAGTAGGAGTAAATCACAGTAAATTCCACAGAAACGAAAAGAAGGATTATGCAAGAACCAAAAGAGACTGCAAGACACCAACAGTGGATTCCTGGACCTGTGGAAGAAGGGGACCAAGTCCAAGAAGCACAGAAGAGTCCAGGGAGAACAGAAGCCCCTGCTAACCCGAATGAAGGTGCAAAAGAAGAACCACCGGTGAGGAAGAACAGTCAGTACTGCACCCAAGAAGACGGAGTCGGGTTCCTGATTGTTGTGAATGATGTCACACGCCAGATGGAGGATTGCAGTCTGGTTTGCGTCGCTGGAGTCCTCCAACTAGCCTTGGCACACGCAAGCTTGTGGTTAGTGGAAAATGGCGCTGCCCGGGACCAGGAAGGACCAAGTGGACTCTACCCAGGAGGGGTAGTCAGAGGGAGCTCTCAGCAACTCAGAGCCCACCGAAGACCAGGCAACATGCAAGGGTGCACAGGAGTCCCACAGCACAGGGACAAAGAAGGTGCTAAAGAGGCCCACGTCGCACGACGACTCCCAAGCCGCCGGAGAACCACTCAGGAATCTGTGCGTCGCAGGATAGAGTGCTGGGTGCCAGAGCTGCAAGATGCACGAAGAACTTCGTGGGAGGATGCAGACAAGCCTTGGCAACTGCAAAACATGTGGTGCAACGGGGTACTGTCTTGCGTGTGGAGGCAAACTCTTACCTCCACCAAAGTTGAACAGTAGGACGTCAGGACCACTTCAGTCCACCACCCGTGATGCAGGATCCATGCAGCTCAGCAGGAGAGGGAATTCACGCAGCTGGTCGTCATTGCAGTAGGTGCCTGCTTCAGCAGGGGAGTGACTCCTTCACCCCAAGGGACATTCCTTTGCTCATCTGGTGCAGGCTGAAGACAGGCTGTCCTCAGAGGATGCACGACGGGAAACAGTTGCAGTTGCTGGCAAAAGCTGAAGATACAATGTTGCGGAAGGCGTCTTGCTTCTTTGTTGCAGTTGTAGAGTTCCTGGAGGGTCCATATGCAGTTTCTTCGGTGAGAAGTTGAAGTGGAGGATGCAGAGGATTCCTGCTGGAGTCTTGCAATCAGAATCTGAAGAATCACCCAACGGAGAGACCCTAAATAGCCCTTGAAGGGGGATTGGTCAGCTAACCAGGTAAGCACCTATCAGGGGAGGGCTCTGATGTCACCTGCTGGCACTGGCCACTCAGATGCTCCCAGAGTTCCCTGCCAACTTGGAATTCAAGATGGCAAAACCCAGGGACCCTCTGGAGGAGCTCTGAGCATTACCCCTGGGGTGGTGATGGACAGGGGAGTGGTCACTCCCCTTTCCTTTTTTCATTTTTGCACCAGAGGAGGGACTGTGGGTCCCTGAACTGGTGTAGACTGGATTATGCATGGAGGGCACAAAATGAGCCCCTCAAAGCATTTCCAGTGGCTTGGGGAGGCTACCTCTCCCAAGCTTGTAACACCTATTTCCAAAGGGAGAGGGTGTAACACCCCTCTCCCAAAGGAAATCCTTTGTTCTGCCTTCCTGGGCCTGAGCTTTTCAAGCAACAGGAGGGCAGACACCTGTCTATGAGGTGGCAGCAGCTGGGGCTGCCTGGAAAACCTCAGAAGGGCGAAAGGGCAGTACTGGGGTCCTCTAAGGAGTCCCCAGAGTGCATGGAATCATTCAACCAATGCAAAAGCCTTGGGGTATGATTCCAACATGTTTTATACCAAACATGCCTATGTTTGGAGGTACCATTATGTAGCTCGACATAGGTAGTGACCTATGTCCAGTACATGTGTTAAATGGCGTCCCCGCACTCACGAAGTCCAGGAAAATAGTCCTGGAGGTCGTGGGGGCACCTCTGCTTGTGCATGGGTACCCTCACACACCAGTACTTTGCACCCTGCCCTCAGGTCTGGAGTGTCTGCAATAACGGTGACTTATAGTGACCTGATGCAGTGTAAATGGGAGTGCATGCACCCTTTCACGCTGGCTGCAATGGCAGCCCTGCAGAAGCCTTTGCATGGGCTCCCTATGGGTGGCAAATATATGTTGCAGCCCATAGGGATCCCCTGGAATCCCAATGCCCTGGGTAGCTAGGTACCATATACTAGGGACTTATAAGGGGGCACCAGTATGCCAATTGTGGGTGAAATACTGTGTTAACAGTATCCTACAAATAATTTCAGAAGGAGAGAGCATAACTACAGGGGTCCTGATTAGCAGGATCCCAGTAGACCCAGTCAAGCACACTGACAGGCAGAAAATGGGGGTAACCATGCCAAGAAAAAGAATAGTTTCCTACACAGGCCCTTCACCACAATGAAGTTCAAACAAAAGTACAAAGAAATACCCTTACATGCCCATCAAATAAATAACACCTTAAACAATAATCTTTGCACTTACTTGTGTGATGTCACAGAACACAAAGGGCCTTATTTTCAGGTTCATGGTCGCAGTCAGACCTCTGCCAAAGTGGTGGTCCGACCGCAACATTATGACCATGGCGGAGCCGCCACGGTCCAACCACCGACACCGCCAGGCTGCCGCCAGCCTGTAGCCTGGTGGTCCCAGCGGTTATAATTTTCCAGGGTAGTGCTGCAAGCAGTGATGTCCTGGGGATTACGAGTCCCCATTGCCAGCCTGTCCATGGCGGTTTATACCGCCCAGGAAAGGCTGGAGGAATGGTGGACTCGGGGTGGGGTGCCTGGGGGCCCCTGCATTGCCCATGCACATGGCATGGGCAGTGCAGGTGCCCCCATGCACAGTCCTGCTGTGCATTCCTCTGCCCGAATAACGGACAGTGTAATGCACAACGGGTGCTGCTGCACCTGCCACACCTCCACATTGCAGCCAGCTCCATCAGGAGCCGGCTGCAATGTTAAGGCCCTGTTCACCACAGGGCTGGCGGGTGGAAACTCTGTTTCCGTCAGCCTGCCCTGCGGTGAACTCCTAATAGGGCCGGCGGGGTTCAGGCTGCACAGGCGGCCTGATGGTGGGAGAGTTTCGCAGGCGGTATATATTCAGCAGACAAAGAGAGTGATCCTTCCACTTTGAAATCCAAGTGAAAAGGGTCCAGGAGAGGGATAAAGCACAGGGCGGAGCCTGCTGGAAAGGAACTGGAAGTTGGAGTCTCTGTGGCACTTCCTTTCTGTTAGAAAAAAAGTTCAAAAAGGGCTTCTTGATTTAAAAAGCAAATTAAATGGTCCGTTGGAGTAGAAAATCCACTTGAAAACGTGTTTTCGAGTAGATTTAGCTGCATCCCGAATCGGCTCGAGATGCAGTAGCAGTCGCTCGTATTCGCTATTGGCACTATAATGGCGCTATCTCAGCCTGAAGCTGCGCTAGCAGGCGCAAAATCTCATACACACTCGCAAGCAGCCTGAGACTATTGTGGTGCGCACAAGCGCGCGACAAAACCAATTTTTGCATGCGCTACCGAAAAAAAAAATTCTGCCACGCGCCGGATGTTGGAATTTTGGAAACTATACATTACTCCCCAAAGCGCGGAGTTCCAGAATTCTGTAAACTCTGCGAGCGGAGTGAATTTTTTCCGCCCAGGCCTACTTAGCAGCTGAGTGCCTGTGCTTTGGACGTCTCCAGCACATCCTTAGCACCTAAGGAAATAAAAATACACAGCACAAACTGACTGGATTCCTTTAGTAAACTTATAGGTGTCTGTTGTCTTGTGTAACGCATGCCTCAGTTTCTTCAAGATAATAACAAATAGAGTTGGTTGGTGGGACAAGTACCTGTGATGTCTACACATGGAGGTCTACCACTGAGTTAATTTATATCAGTTCTAAACTCACTTTGTTTATACACATATTACTACAACTTGCATTTCCCCGTGAGCTACGTTATTGAGATGTGAACTGTAGCTTACATAGAGATATTAGAGCAGCAATAGCACCAACCCATTGAGTTATTTTACTGCGTACTGACCCTGTGGATTTTGAGGTTTAATTAAAGAAACAAATTCCAATTATAAAAAGTAGAACTCAGACAGGTTTTTTACTAGGGTTTTATGTGAGCACCTGTGTGGTGCAAAACAATGAAAAATGATGTAAAGCATTGCATCAATTTAGTTACCATTTTGAAAGCCTGTAGGCGTAAGTGCCCACCCAACCATTAATGAAAGGATGCTTAGTACCCCTCGCCTCTTTATCATTATGCCATTTTTGTCAGAATAGTTCCACAAGATTAACATATACAACCAGGCTACATGCAGCTGTTGTTTGACCAATCTGTGTTTTTGCACTATTTTTGCCTGAAATTAATTTTGGCATCAAAAATCAACGCAAGGATGCATTTCGTGCTAAGACATAGTGCAAAATGACTGATTTGTATTTTTCGGACACCAACGTTTTCACACCTCTTCTCATGCCTAGTGAACAGAAAGCATGGCAACTAGTATTGGAGACATGAAACATAGGGGGTCATTCTGACCCTGGCGGTCCGAGACCGCCAGGGCTATAATGACTGAAAGCACCGCCAACAGACTGGCGGTGCTTCCTTCCCCATTCTGACCGCGGCAGTAAAGCCGCGGTTTTCCGCCGTTTCTGCCCTGGCGGTGATAATCCGCCAGGCCAGCGCTGCAAGCAGCGCTTCCCTGGGGATTATGACCCCCTTACCGCCAGCCTGTTTCTGGTGGTTTTCACCGCCAGGAAGAGGCTGGCGGTAAGGGGTGTCCTGGGGCCCCTGGGGGCCCCTGCACTGACATGGGCAGTGCAGGGGCCCCCAAACAGGGCCCCGGCCAGCTTTTCACTGTCTGCATAGCAGACAGTGAAAAGCGCGACGGGTGCAACTGCACCCGTCGCGCGGCCGCAACACCGCCGGCTCCATTCGGAGCCGGCTCCTGTGTTGCGGCCTCATTCCCGCTGGGCCGGCGGGCGCAAACTTGGTTTGCGCCCGCCGGCCCAGCGGGAATGTCGGAATGGGGGCCGCGGGAATGCGGCCGCATTGGCGGCCGGCGGTAGCCGTCCGCCACGGTCGGAATGACCCCCATAGTATTGGAGCCATGAGCTGTGAAAATTATGCTATTGCTAGTGCTACTGATTGCTGCTGACCGCAGCATTGTGTGTTTTCTTAGGCAGGCGATGTTCCAGATAAAAGGCATCCACGAATCGCATGTCAGCCTGCGAGTCATATGTTGGGGAGGCTAGCTTTATAGAATCACTATACTCGTCGTGGTGACGATGAACAGAAACCTGCCATGTAAAGATGCAAAAATCAGAATCTGTCAAAATTTTCCCAGCCACCAGTCACCGCCAGGACCTTGTTGGCGAAAATGCAGGACATCCCACCCCGCCACCGCCAGGCACACAAACTCTCTGCCCTCCAAATAATGATGCACAAATCACCGCAGCGGTCAGTGGAAGTCGAGTGACCATTGGCCAGCAATGGAACCCAACAGTAAGAATTGCACACATTGGCAAGTTTGAAACCCACACACCTGACACACATCCAGAACACTATAAAACATTCACAGACACACCGCACAATCCTTTGCTTTGCCAATAGGACAATTGAGATTGAGATCTCCACAAGCAGACACTGAATGCCACAACACACGAATCACACACCCGACCACACAACAGCACCTTCACCTATATCCACACAACACACCACTCAAAACACACACCATGGCACCCCCCAAGCACCCATGCTTCACAGAAAGGGAGCTAAGGACCCTGGTGGATGACATACTGAAGGTCGAGCCACAATTATTCGGGGCACAGGTCTAGCACACAACCATTGCCAGGAAGATGGCGTTATGGCAGACCGTTGTCAGAAAGGTCAATGCAGTGGGACACCATCCACGCACGAGGGACGACATCCGCAAGAGATGGAATGATCTGCGCGGGAAGGTGAGGTCTATGGCATCCCGGCAAAACATTGCAGTCCAGAAGACTGGGGGAGGACCTCCACCAACACCACCCGACTACACTGACTGGGATGAAAAGGTACTGGCCATCCTGCACCCTGAGGGCCTCACTGGACTCACTGGAGGAATGGACTTGGGTAAGTCATCTAAAATTACCCCATATTAATCACACCTGTAATACATGCACCACCCCACCCCTCCAACATCCACCAGGACCACTACCCCACCCAGGCCACATTCACAACATCCAGTCACCCTGCATGCCCACAATTCCACCAACAGGCCCACATACCTCCCCCTGTGCACAGCCACCTACCCCTGCAAGTAATCACAAAGGCACTACACCACCCACAATGCACCTCCACATCCTAAGCAAAATGCAATGGCAACCTCACAAAGGCACCCTGCATGACCCAAAAGTGGAAAATCTGCACAAAATAGCCCAGCCCTATGCACCCCATCCGACTATGCAATTGTAACAGACATGTCCATTCCCCCCAACAGGCACCACCACCCATACCACCCTGATGGACAGGACAAGGAGTGGCAGTGGCCCACATGGAGACAGAGGCACCACTCAGGACACTGGAGAGGGAACCCTGGACAGTGAGGAATATCCTGGCCCCTCACACAGTCCTGGACTGTCAATATCCAGTAGCCCCACCCAGGACACCACTGACACCCCTACCACACACCCACCAACATCAGGCCAGGGCAACCGGACCCACACCTGTGTATCCAGGCCACAGACTGGTAGAACACAAGGACAGAGGCCATAGTCACCACCTACCAACAGGCAGGAAGACAATGGCTCCAGTACAAGTGGTACTGCCAGGCCTGTGCAGGGGACAGGCCACAGGATGGATGCTGCAGCCCAGGACGTCATCTCTGAGGTCCTGGGAGCAAACCACCATACCCAGGACAGATTGGCCCAGATTGTGGCCACCCTGGAGCAGAGTCATAGGCTGCAGAGAGCCCAACACCAAGAGACCATGGAGCAGTGGAAACTGCACAATACCACCATGGCCACCATAGCAGGTGCGCTGCTGCACCTTGTCCGAACCCAGCCTGAGACCCCCACAGACCAGGAAGCCCCTACTACAGGCCAAAATACAGCCCAGCCAACAACAGCAGCAACTGGACTTGTGCAACCATCTGAGGACATACAGGAGACCTGCATCTCAACCCGTACAGGACAACACCAGGCACCCAAACGATCCCTCAGGCCCAGATATGTCACTGAAACACCTGCCAAGACCAAGGCCCCCTCTAAGAAATGACTCTGACAAGAACTGTCCTCCAAGTGTGCCACTGAACCACCGTCCAGACCGTGCAATAACAACCCCAAAAACTGTAAATAAGAGATGGACATATTACCACTGCCAACAATCGCTGAGACCATGTAGCCAATATGGACATCCACCAGTAGCCCACTCCCATCACTGTAAAGAGCACCATGGCATCCGTGACACAAAATAAAACACCTGTTCACCAATGTAAATGTCCCTTGTCATTATGTTGAATCAAATGGAAGGGTGCATGCAATTGTCATTGAAATCATTTATTCATTTCTTAATTGCAGGAAAGGCACCCTACGCATAACATGGGGTTTTGCCAACAGAAATGTCAAACAAGTTGTCCATAATGTCACATTGCCCATGCAAACGGGGTCACAGTGACAATGTCTGTAGACGCAACCCCAAGGCATACCGACAGTATGCTGCACAGACAGCAACAGCATCAAATAGTACCACTTAGTTACTGGAAGTACAGTTGGATCAGTTGGTTCCTGGAGTGTACATCTTCCCCCTCCTCTTCATCACCATCACTCTCACCCCCTCTCTGAGGAAGCTGGTCTGGATATACAGCCCCCTCCTCCTCCAAGAGGGGAATAGATTTCCTCCCAGCCACTTTGTGCAGCATGCATCAGGCCGCCACTATTCTCCACACCTTTTCAGGCTCATAGGCCAGGGATCCCCCAGAGATCTGGAGGCAATGGAATCTAGCCTTTAGGAGACCTATTGTGCGCTCTGTCACCCTCCTAGTACGTTCATCAGCCTCATTGTAATTCCTCTCTGCATCTGTCCTAGGATTCCTCACTGGTGTAAGGAGCCAACCCATGTTGGGGTAGCCAGAATCACCTGCAAAAGGGATAAAACAGGACTGGCACTGACAACCCTCAGTTGCAGACAGCCTGGCTGTCTGCTATGTGCCAAAAAGTGTCAGACACACTTACCTATGATCCATCCTCTGTCCCCTTGTAGTTGTTCCATCATGTGTGGCACACTGCTGTTCCTCAGCACAAAGGAATCATGGACTGATCCAGGGAACATGGCATTCACATGTAGATACTGTTGGTCTGCAGTACACACCAATTGAATGTTCATGGAGTGAAAGTTCTTCCTGTTTCTGTACAACTGTTCACTTACTCTTGGGGGGATGAAAGCTATGTGAGTTCAATCAATGGCACCTATCACATGGGGAATGTTGGCAAATGCATAGAAGTCTGACTTGATGGCACTTTGGGGAAACCTCACATAGGACTGCAGGTGTCGTACAAATGCATTCAGGAATCTGGACAGTATAATGCAAAACATTGGCTGTGAAAAACCTGCACCCATGCCTACTGTCACTTGAAATGAGCCTGTGGCCAGGAAATGGAGTGCATAGAGCACATGCACTTCAGTAGGGATGGCATGCTGATTCCGATTAGCCGGTCTCAGTGCTGGATCCAGTAATGCACAAAGTTCATGAATAGTAGCACGGTTGAGTCTGTATTTGATAATGATGTGACGCTCCACCATGGTCCCCAAATCAACAAGTGGTCTGTACACCGATGGGGCTCTCCCTCGTCACATGGGTCTGTACCTAGGAGGAGTTGAAAACACATGTTAGGAACACACATACATCTGCCCAACATGTTAAATATTTAGCACTGCTGGCATACAAGTCAATGACACATATGCATAGTAGGATGTTAAACTGGAGTGACATGTCCTCAATGATACATCAGGACTGTTGTGGTGAGTAAATGTATATTTGTTCATGCCTATGGGGGTTGGGGACAATTGGGCCTGCATGGGGCAAATGAAGAATTAATAACAGCGTAGTAATGGCCAAAATGTCTGCCTCCTGTACTCCAGAAATGTTGTAGTGGAAGTGACCTCATACCGCTAGCGGTTGGCGTAATAGCTTAAGGCGGTGTTCACCGCTGTGCGACCATTTATTGTTTAACATGGTTGTCAATGGGGAATATTACCGTATCATGATCGCCGCCGGCGGTGACAGTGCACACCGCTGCGGAGCGTACGCCATCTCGTCACCCGAACTTCACTTGACTCCCGGATTACGTGCATGCAGGTACTCAACTGAGTGTGCTCCTGTGTCCTGACTCTGGTCCTGGAAATGGCCAAGCTCATGGACGTGGTCCTACCCCTGTATGCCAAGCTCTATGGTCGACCAGAGGTACAGGTGAGTAGGTGGGTTGGGGATCATGGATGTGTGTAATGGTGGTAGATGTCTGTAAACATGTGTGCACGTTTGAGACTCTACAGTTGTGGGATTCACGACATGCTGCGTGTGAGGTCCTGTTCTGCCGTTGTGAGTGTCCGTCCCATAGGGGACGTACAGACAGCTTTATCTAATGGGCATTGTCTGACTTCTGTGTTACTTTTTCTGTGTGTCCCATAAAGGTCAGCGCCCATCAGAAGAGGGGACTCTGGCATGCCATCGCCAGGGAGGTGCGGACCCTGGGGGTCTACAACCGGCGGAGCACCCACTGAAGGAAGCGGTGGGAGGACCTGCGGCGCTGGGCAAGGAAGACCCGCGAGGCCCAGCTGGGGAAGTCCTCCAGCGCTGCATTCTGGTGGTGGCGTATTCGAACCTGGATGGGCGCTTGAAGGCTGCACAGCAGACACAAGGGGGTGAGTACAGAAACCATTGTATCCCTCCTTGATGGATGTGTGAGTGTGCTGTAGTATGTATGCTGTCTATTGGCAGGGATTCTGACTGATGTCATTTTACATAATGGCCCCCATGGGAAGTAAGGTTGTAAGGGACAAGTCTTGCAGTACTTCAGGTCCCTCTGTGCTGTAGGAAATGGCTGTAGAGCAGGGTTGTGGCCACTAGTCAGGGGCATAGTCATGTGTATAGCGGTAGGTGCTGCATGGTGGAATATTTGCAGGGTGGGTGTATGTGTGAACCAGTTATGTACCTCCATTCAGCTATTTACAAGTGTCTCTCCTGTTTTGTCTCCCCATCCCTGTTCTCTTATGTTGTCTGTGTACATCAGCATCATCTGGCGAGGGAGCTGTGGCACCGGTGAGTGGGGATGCAGCGGCCCATGGTTCCACGGAGGCAGAGTCGAGCGACGCCAAGGAGACCAGTGGGTTGGAGGGCGCTGGGGAGGCAACTACCACTGGAAGTAGTGACTCTGATACCTCCTCGGATGGGAGCTCCCTGGCGGTGGCGGACCCTAGTGGGCCCACCCATTTTGTGTAATCTTCCACCCCCCCATACCATCACCACCCTCCCATTTGCTCCCCACCGAGTTGTCCGTGCCCGCTCACCCACAAGGGTGGGCGTCTCCTTCGCCCCAGCACCTCATCCCCTGCCCCCAGTCAGCCCTGCTGCCCTCATGGAGGAGGCTATTGACCTCCTAAGGACCATCTCTGTAGGGCAGACAACCATCATCAATGCCATTCAGTGGCTAGCATCAGTGGTGCAGCAGACCAATGCCTACTTGGATGGTATTTACGGTGCTGTGTCTGGCCTACAGAGATCTTTTCAGGCTCTGACCTCCTCTTTGATGGCAGCCAGTGTCCCTGGTCATTCCGTCCCCCCTCCAACCACCTCTACCCCTTCCAGCACCTCACTCCCTTCACCCATCCCAAGCACACATTCTGACAGCCATGCACACACCTCAGCACACAAGAAGAACACTGAAAAACATAAGCACCACACTTCCCACCACAGGCATACACACAGCCAACATACAAAGGCACACACACCAACATCCACTTCCTCCAGTGTGTCCACCTCTTCCGCCTCCCTGTCTGTCACCTCTACATGCACACTCACAGGCACTGCACCCTCATTCACTGTTGCTGACCCCAGTCTGGCGGTCACCACAAAATCAGACATCCATTCATGCACCCCAGACACCACACCTGCACTCACCACAACGACTCTGGTTGACACATGCAGCACACTCACCAAACTTGCAGTCACACAGACAACATACATTTACCCTGACAGCCTGATTTGTCCCACTGTGTCCACCCCCCTCCTCCCAAGACACTCAAACGTTCCAGAACACCCACCCAACACACATCCACCACACCTCAGCATACTCTACAGTCACCTGCACCCACTTCACGCACACCTACACCTGTCACAACTACTCCCTCTACCACCACTCCCACGCCTTCCTCCAGGTCCCCCCCGATTGCCCCTAAAAAACTTTTCCTATCCTGTGTTGACCTATTTGAACCCACTGGCCCACCCCGTCTCGTCCGTAAATGTGCCCACCTCCTTGCCTTTGTCAGGGAGACCAGATCCTCGGGGCCTGCGCACGTTCCCAACATGTCCACCACTAGACAGCTCCAAAGCTCCGATAGATATCCCACAGAGCCTGAGAGAGTCCAAGTGGGGGAAAAGGGGATTAGGTAGGGAACAGCTGGGAAGGAGACCTGTAGGAAGCAAGAGGTTACACAACACAATGTCAAGATATAATCACATTGACTTTCAATAGACTATGGTTCTAAGAGTTCTTATACTCTAATCATGGATAACATAAGAAATGACTATAACTAGACCTCAAGAAATCTAGGTACCTGGAAAAATCAAGAATGTGTTAATACAATGTTTCATATGAGCTTTTCAGGAAATATCACATACTGTCTAGAATACAAGAACCTTCATCAATAATGTTTCAGAGTAAACATTGCATTTTTACATGAGGACAAAGGCTATCTGAACATTCCCTGGAAACAACAGGAACTGTATTAGGAACTTAGGGCCAGATGTAGCATTATCCGAATTTGAATTCGGAAATTGCGAGTCGGTGCGACTCGCAATTTCCGAATCGCAAATTCGGATGCAGAACTGTGTCTCAGACACCGTCTGCGAGTCGCTATGGGGTCGCAAAGACCCACCTCATTAATATTAATGAGGTGTGTCGCATTTTTCGACCCCATAGCGAGCCCCTGCACTCAGAGGGATGGTGGCCTGCTGAAGACAGCAGACCTCAATGTCTGTGACTGCTTTTTAAATAAAGCAGTTTTTTTATTTTATTTTGCAGCCCGTTTTCCTTAAAGGAAAACGAGTTGCAAAATAAAAAAAATAACGAAACCATTTGGTTTTGGTTTTTCAGAGTAGGCAGTGGTCCATTGGACCACTGCCTACTCTGAAAAACCCTTTTTGGCAACATTCACAAAGGAAGGGGTCCCCATTTTGCAAATGGGTTACCACCAGTGTGACACTGGTGGTAACTGCGAATTGCTTTGCGACCTCATTCGCGGTCACAAAGCAATTTAGCATAGCGATGCGAGTCGCAAATAGGAAGGGGACACCCCTTCCTATTTGCGAGTCGCATTCACAGTTTGTGGTACCGACTTGCAAATTGTGAATGAGCATCGCATTCGGCATTTTGCATGGCGCAAACTGCGATTTTCGCAGTTTGCACCATGCAAAATGCTTGCTACATCTGGCCCCTAATATGCACAAAAAATGTCGCACTTTGAATTAAGCATTTCAAAGAAATCCAAAGTTCAGGATAAATGTGTGCACCTCAACAAACACAGCACACCAAAGTTTTCAATGTCATGAAATGATCGCGCACACTGCCGATCTAAAAGCCATGCGTTTTATGCCAGGGTTGAATCGCGCACTCTGCCGATTCGAATAAGAATATGCAAATGCCATGAAATGATCGCGCACACTGTTTGCCGATCTGAATGCCAAGGTTTACATGTTAGAAATGAATTGCGCATTCTGCCGATTCGAACAAGAATATGGAAATGCCATGAAATGATCGCACACACTGTTGCCGATCTGAATGCCAAGGTTTACATGTTAGAAATGAATCGTGCACTCTGCCGATTCGAATAAGAAAATGCAAATGCCATGAAATCACACTCACGCACACAGAGAGTTTCACAATTAGGCCCTGTAGGAGGCTGGCCTGGCTTCTAGTGGGTACCAAGGGGTACTTACACTCTGTGCCAGGTCCAGTTATCCCTTATTAGTGTAGAAGAGGTGTTTCTAGCAGCTTAGGCTGATAGAAGGTAGCTGTAGCAGAGCACCTTAGGCTGAACTAGGAGACATGCAAAGCTCCTACTATACCACTGGTGTCATATGCACAATATCATAAGAAAACACAATACACAGATATACTAAAAATAAAGGTACTTTATTTTTATGACAATATGCCAAAAGTATCTCAGTGAGTACCCTCAGTATGAGGATGCCAAATATACACAAGATATATGTACACAATACCAAAAATATGCAGTAATAGCAAAAGGAAGTAATGCAAGCAATGTAAAGTTACAGTAGATTGCAATAGGAGCACATAGGTATAGGGGCAACACAAACCATATACTCCAAAAGTGGAATGCGAACCACGAATGGACCCCAAACCTATGTGAGCTTGTAGAGGGTCGCTGGGACTGTAAGAAAACAGTGAGGGTTAGAAAAATAGCCCACCCCAAGACCCTGAAAAGTAGGTTTAAAGTGCACCTATAACCCCCAGAGAGCACAGAAGTCGTGATAGGGGGTTTCTGCAAGGAAGACCAACACCAGCAAAGCAACAACAGTGGATTAACGGACCTGAGTACCTGTGAAACAAGGGGACCAAGTCCATGAGTCGCGACAATGTCGAGAGAGGGCAGATGCCCAAGAAATGCCAGCTGAGGGTGCAAAGAAGCTGCCACCAGATGGTAGAAGCTGTGGATTCTGCAAGAACGAAGAGGGCTAGAAACTTCCCCTTTGGAGGATGGATGTCCCACGTCGTGGAGAAGCTTGCAGAGGTGTTCCCACGCAGAAAGACCGCAAACAAGCCTGGCTAGCTGCAAGGGTCGCGGTTAGGGTTTTTGGGTGCTGCTGTGGCCCAGGAGGGACCAGGATGTCGCCACTTGCATGAAGAGACAGAGAGGACGGCCAGCAAGTCAGGGAGCCCTCACAGAAGCAGGCAGCACCCGCAGAAGTACCGGACCAGGCACTTGGAAGAGGAGTGAACCGTAGTCCACCCGAAGTCAGAAAAGGGAGTCCCACGATGCCGGAGGACAACTCAGGAGGTTGTGCACTGCATGTTAGAGTGTCGGGACCCAGGCTTGGCTGTGCACGAAGGAAATCCTGGAAGAGTGCACAGGAGTTGGAGCAGCTGCAAATCAAGCGGTACCCAGCAATGCAGTCTAGCGTGGGGAGGCAAGGACTTACCTCCACCAAACTTGGACTGAAGAGTCACTGGACTGTGGGAGTCACTTGGACAGAGTTGCAGAGTTTCAGGGACCACGCTCGTCGTGCTGAGAGGGTACCCAGAGGACCAGTGATGCAGTCTTTTGTTGCCTGCGGTTGCAGGGAGAAGATTCCGTCGACCCACAGGAGATTTCTTCAGAGCTCCTGGTGCAAGAATGAGGCAGGCTACCCCCAGAGCATGCACCACCAGGAAACATGCGAGAAAGCCAGCAGGATGAAGTGATACAAGGTTGCAGTAGTCGTCTTTGCTACTTTGTTGCGGTTTTGCAGACGTCCTGAGCAGTCAGCGGTCGATCCTTTGGCAGAAGGTGAAGAGAGAAGTGCAGAAGAACTCTGGTGAGCTCTTGCATTCGGTATCTGAAGAATTCCCCAAAGCAGAGACCCTTAATAGCCAGAAAAGGAGATTTGGCTTCCTAGGAAGGAGGATAGGCTAGTAACACAGGTAAGAGCCTATCAGAAGGAGTCTCTGACGTCACCTGCTGGCCCTGGCCACTCAGAGCAGTCCAGTGTGCCAGCACACCTCTGAATCCTAGATGGCAGAGGTGTGGGGCACGCTGGAGGAGCTCTGGGCACCTCCCCTGGGAGGTGCAGGGGAGTGGTCACTCCCCTTTCCTTTGTCCAGTTTCGCGCCAGAGAAGGGCTGGGGGATCCCTGAACCGGTGTAGACTGGCTTATGCAGAGATGGGCACCATCTGTGCCCATCAAAGCATTTCCAGAGGCTGGGGGAGGCTACTCCTCCCCAGCCCTGACACCTTTTTCCAAAGGGAGAGGGTGTAACACCCTCTCTCTGAGGAAGTTCTTTGTTCTGCCTTCCTGGGCCAAGCCTGGCTGGGCCCCAGGAGGGCAGAAACCTGTCTGAGGGGTTGGCAGCAGCAGCAGCTGCAGTGAAACCCCGGGAAAGGCAGTTTGGCAGTACCCGGGTTCTGTGCTAGAGACCCGGGGGATCATGGAATTGTCTCCCCAATGCCACAATGGCATTGGGGTGACAATTCCATGATCTTAGACATGTTACATGGCCATGTTCGGAGTTACCATTGTGACGCTATACATAGGTAGTGACCTATGTATAGTGCACGCGTGAAATGTTGTCCCCGCACTCACAAAGTCCGGGGAATTTGCCCTGAACGATGTGGGGCACCTTGGCTAGTGCCAGGGTGCCCACACACTAAGTAACTTAGCACCCAACCTTCACCAGGTGAAGGTTAGACATATAGGTGACTTATAAGTTACTTAAGTGCAGTGGTAAATGGCTGTGAAATAGCGTGGACGTTATTTCAGTCAGGCTGCAGTGGCAGGCCTGTGTAAGAATTGTCAGAGTTCCCTATGAGTGGCAAAAGAAATGCTGCAGCCCATAGGGATCTCCTGGAACTCCAATACCCTGGGTACCTCAGTACCATATACTTAGGGAATTATAAGTGTGTTCCAGTATGCCAATGTGAATTGGTAAAATTGGTCACTAGCCTGTTAGTGACAATTTGTAAAGAAGAGAGAGCATAACCACCGAGGTTCTGGTTAGCAGAGCCTCAGTGAGACAGTTAGGCATCACACAGGGAACACATACATATAGGCCACAAACTTATGAGCACTGGGGTCCTGGCTAGCAGGGTCCCAGTGACACATAACAAACATACTGAAAACATAAAGTTTTCACTATGAGCACTGGGCCCTGGCTAGCAGGATCCCAGTGAGACAGTGAAAACACTCTGACATATACTTACAAACAGGCCAAAAGTGGGGGTAACAAGCCTAGAAAGAGGCTACTTTCTGATGGATACAACTACCTGTGGATTCCTCACCTCATGAATACTCCCATGGCGCCAGCATTCGACGGAAATCTTCTTACTAGTCTCTGCACGTCGACGAGGACGTCACTGTCTCGCACGCGACGCCGTCTGACGTCATACAGGCAATAAGAGGTCCTCGACGACGTGCGGACGTCAGTTCCCTTTTTTCCGTGCATTCGAAACGGTTATCTTCGAGGGAGCAACTGTTACTCTTGCGGTTACAGTGTATATCTTGCTGCGTACTCTTTCTCTGTGGAAATAATGTTGCAGAGAAAGTCTGGATTTAAGCCTTGTCGTGAGTGTGGAGGCAAGATGTCGGTGACGGATCCTCATTCCGATTGCCTTTGGTGTTTGAGCTCCGACCACGACGTCTCGACTTGTGATTCGTGTCAGCACATGAATCCGAAGGCCATTAAAGAACGCGAGGCGAAGCTGTTTATGGCCAAGTCAAAGGAGAAGCATCACAAGAAAAAGTCTTCTCCAAGACATCGGCGTCATCGAGACTCCCGGCGCCGTAGAGAATCTCGGCGTCATTCAAGGGAGGCTCGTTCCAGGTCTCCGGATCGGCGCCGGAGGACATGGGAGGTCAGCCCCACGGTGACGCCGCATCCTTCGACGCCGTTGCTCTCTCCGACGTCTCCAACTTCGCCTGGACAGGCGTCGGTGATTGAGGTATTGGAGCCTCAGGTGTTTTCTCCGGCGCAGACGCCGAGGCCGGCGTCGGGGTCGCCTCCGAGTCAGGCACCCCAGTATCCGGCTTTTCCCACCCCTGGAGCCGATAGTTCCGCATTCTTGAATGCGATGTATGCCATCTTCCAACAGATGGCTCCAGGGGGTGCTCCGGCTGGGCCTTTGGCCTTTTCTTTGGGTGATCCTGCGCCTCTTCGGCCGGCACCCTTTATGCCCTTTCTCCCGTTTGGGAACGTGGGCTCGGCGCCAGTGTCGGCGCCGGTGGCCGCTCCGATGGCTTCGGAGGGATTGGCCCCAGGGATTTCCATCCCGTCGACGTCGAGATTTCGGCCTGTGACTCCGGTGGGTCCATCCGTTTCATCTGCTCTTCAGTCGGCGCCGAAGTTACCTGTGGCGCCGGATGCGGCGTCGGTGGCTTCGGAAGATCGGCGCCGATCTCCGACTTCGGCGGAGGTGTTGTCGACTCCGCGGATTGAGCAACGACTGCATTCAAGGAGGCGTGCTCTCCGGGTACTAGAGGAGCAGGAGTACCAACGAGCCCTAGAGGAAGGAGAGCTAGAGGACTCGGGTGATGGGCTGCGTGGACTGGAGTCGGCCAGTGGGCTGGACACTTCCCCTGAGTGGGACCTTTCGTCCCCAGGGGAATATACCGAGGAAGCTGCTTCCTTTCATACAGTGGTACGGAAGGCAGCTAGTTTTTTGGACCTGCCTTTGCCGGTGGTGGAGGCGAAACAAAACCTTTTGACAGAGGTGTTGCATCCGGCCTCAGCCGCGGCGGAGCCTCTATTACCTTTTAATGACGCTCTGCTGGATCCGGTTTTAGAGGTGTGGAAGAAGCCGGCATCTTCCCCAGCAGTTCACAGAGCCGTGGCCAGGAGGTATCGGACGGCTCCAACTGATCCTGGTTTCCTATCTAGGCACCCTACGCCGGAGAGCTTGGTTGTGCAGGCCTCCTGTTCGTCCAAATCAGCGCCTGGTTCTTTCCCGACGGTGCCTGGGGACAGAGACTCAAAAAAGCTAGAGGCGCAGTCGAAGAAGATTTTTTCGTCCTGCAGTCTGGCGTTAAAAGCCACTAATGCGACCTGTATCCTGGGGAGGTATATTCATGCTCTGATGGATGACATCTCCTCTTCGTTTACAGAGCTTCCCCAGGGTCTTTTGGATCTTGTCTCTGATGCCCAGGCTGCTGCGACCCAAATTATCCAGACGGGACTGGATACCACCGACTCGGTAGCCAGAGCAATGGGCACAACTGTGGTGGAAAGGAGACAGGCCTGGCTACGTAACTCGGGCTTTTCGGCAGATGTACAGTCCACATTGTTGGATCTCCCGTTTGATGGGGACAAACTGTTTGGGGCTAAGGCTGATTCGGCCTTGGAACGTTTTAAGGAGAGCAGGGCCACGGCTAAGTCGTTGGGACTCCAAGCTCCTTCTTCCACGGCCTCTTCCAGATTCTTCAGGAGGTTTCGTGGATTTGGGCGTGGCTCTTCCTCCTCTTCCTTTCGGGGAAGATATCAGCAACCTGCCTCTTCCCATCCCTATAGATCTTTTAGGGGGAGGGGTAGGGTCCGCACCAGGGGAGCCTCTCAGCAGCACTCTGCCTCTTCCTCATCCTCTGGCGGGGTGCAGCAGGGGAAGCAGCCTTAGGCTTCCACCATTTCCCACTCACTCCTCTCCTGTAGGGGGAAGATTACAGCATTTTCTCACCAAATGGGAGACTGTTACGTCGGACACTTGGGTTCTCAGTGTTGTGGGAAAAGGCTACACCCTTCCCTTTCGGGAGTTTCCGCCCCTCATCCCGCCCCGCCCTTCGTATTGTTCACAAGAACACCTCCTGTTGCTAGAACAGGAGGTAGAAGTCCTCCTTTTAAAGGGCGCGGTGGAGTTGGTCCCGGAGCAGGAAAGGGGTCAAGGAGTTTACTCAAGGTATTTCCTGATTCCCAAGAAGGATGGTCGTTTGAGACCAATTCTGGACCTGAGGATCTTGAATTGGTTCCTCAAGCAGGAAAAGTTCAAGATGCTGACCCTAGCACAGGTGCTTTTGGCGTTGAACATGGAAGACTGGATGGTGTCTGTCGACTTGCAGGATGCTTACTTTCATATCCCGATACTCAAGTCACACAGGAAGTATCTCCGGTTTGTGGTGGGATCGCAACACTACCAGTTTGCGGTCCTTCCGTTTGGTCTTACTTCAGCACCTCGAGTCTTCACGAAGGTGATGTCGGTGGTTGCGGCAGAGCTCAGAAGGAAGGAGATAGCAGTATTCCCTTACTTGGACGATTGGTTGATCAAAGCCAAGTCCCCGGAGCTTGTGTTGCGTCATCTGCAGTCAACAACCCAGTTGTTGTTCGACCTGGGCTTTTCGGTGAACGAGCCCAAATCTCACCTGGAGCCCTCTCAGCGCCTCCTGTTCATAGGGGCAGTACTGGATACGACATTGGGTCGGGCCTTTCCTCCGCCTCAGCGGATTCAAGATATTCAGGATTTGGTTCCAATGTTTCGAAATGGAGCGGTAGTTCCAGTCCTCAAGGTCCTTCGTCTGCTCGGTCTTTTTGCCTCCTGCATTCTGTTGGTCACGCATGCTCGCTGGCACATGAGGGCTCTTCAGTGGTGCCTCCGAAGGCAGTGGTCTCAACACAGAGGGGATCTAGAGGGTACTGTCAAGATCTCCAGAGATGCTGCTGTGGATTTGAAGTGGTGGATTGCAAGCAACAATCTTTCACAAGGAAAACCGTTCCAGCAGTCGCCACCAGTGGCCACAGTCATAACGGATGCTTCCACTCTAGGGTGGGGAGCTCATCTGGGGGATCTGGAGATCAAAGGTCTTTGGTCTCCAGAGGAACAGATTTTTCACATCAATCTGTTAGAGTTACGGGCTGTACGTCTGGCTCTCAAGGCCTTCCTCCCTTCCCTTCGTGGTCAGTCGGTACAGGTCCTAACGGACAATACTACCACGATGTGGTACATAAACAAGCAGGGAGGAGTGGGGTCGTACCTTCTCTGCAGAGAAGCTCTTCGACTATGGTCCTGGGCAAAGGACCATCGGATTTGCTTGATAGCAAACCATCTGGCCGGAGTCTTGAACGTGCGTGCGGACAGTCTCAGTCGCCACTTCTCGGCAGACCACGAGTGGCGTCTCCATCCAGATCAAGTCTGTTTAATCTTCCAGAAGTGGGGGTTTCCTCGGGTAGATCTGTTCGCCACTCGAGAGAACGCGCATTGTCCGTTGTTCTGCAGCCTTCAGTATCCGATGCAGGAAGCGTTGGGGGACGCGTTTCAAATGACCTGGTGCGGCCAGTTGCTTTACGCGTTTCCTCCCATACCCTTGATTCCTCGAGTATTGAGGAAGATTCGCCAAGACCGGGCTCTAGTAATCGTAATAGCTCCGGATTGGCCAAGGAGGGTGTGGTACTCCGACCTTCTCCAACTCTCAACGTGCCCGCCGCTCCGTCTCCCTTTCAGGGCAGACCTCCTCTCGCAGTCGCAGGGGCAGGTTCTACACCCCAACCTCCAGAGTCTGCACCTACATGCCTGGAGATTGAACGGGGCAACCTGAGTTCCTTCTCTCTCCCGCCTGAGGTAGTGGATGTTATATTAGCGGCCAGGCGACACTCCACTAAATCTATCTACGCTAATAGGTGGTCTAAATTTGTTGCGTGGTGTGGAGAGAGGCAGATTGATCCTTTACAAGCTCATCTATCGGACGTTTTGTCTTTTGCTCTATCTCTGGCGCAGAAAGGTTGTGCAGTGGCTACCATTAAAGGTTATTTATCGGCCTTGTCAGCCTTCATATGTCTTCCAGACCAACCATCTTTATTTAAATCCCCTATTGTTATCAGATTCTTGAAAGGTCTTCTAAATCAATATCCTCCAAAGCCATTCGTTATGCCGCAATGGGATTTGTCCTTAGTCCTGACTTTCCTTATGGGGTCCCCTTTTGAACCTATGCATTCTTGCCCCTTGAGGTATTTGTTTTTAAAAACAGTCTTCCTGATAGCTATAACATCAGCAAGGAGAGTGAGTGAGTTGCAGGCCTTATCAGTAAAACCCCCTTATACAACTTTTTATGGGGATAAGGTGGTGTTGAGGACCAAGGCTGCTTTCCTCCCGAAGGTTGTTTCACCCTTCCATTTGGCTCAGGCAATTACTTTGTCCACGTTCTATCCTCCGCCTCATCCTTCCAAAGAGGAAGAAAGACTGCACCGTCTGGATCCAAAGAGAGCGTTGAGCTTCTTTATCGATAGAACAAAGGATTTCAGGCTGGAGGATCAGCTGTTTATTGGATACGTGGGCAAGAGGAGAGGAAAGGCAGTTCACAAGAGAACACTATCCAGGTGGGTTGTTCTTTGCATTAAAATATGTTACTCTTTGGCAAAGAAGGATCCTCCTGAGGGCATTAGAGCTCATTCCACCAGAGCTAAGTCGGCCACTTCGGCCTTAGCCAGAGGTGTTCCTGTGGTCGACATCTGCAAGGCCGCAACTTGGTCGTCCCTTCACACTTTTGCAAAACATTACTGTTTAGATTCTGAGGTTAGAAGGGACGGCCATTTTGCACGGTCAGTGCTGCAGGATTTCTTGGTTTGACCATTTAGGCACCCACCGCCGGGCGTGGTACTGCTTTGGGACTCTATTCATGAGGTGAGGAATCCACAGGTAGTTGTATCCATCAGAAGAACGAGTTACTTACCTTCGGTAACGACTTTTCTGGTGGATACATTAGCTACCTGTGGATTCCTCACGGTCCCACCCGCCTCCCCGTTGCCTTTATGGTCTTGCCAAGTAATCCTTGAGTGCGCTCCTCTTGATCTTTGAGGGTGCAATAGATGTATATATATAATATATTTATATATATATAGGTATATGTGTATATATCTTTATGTATATACTTGGTGTGTGTATATATTTTTAAAAGAAAGAGTTTTATATATATATATATATATATGTACATAAAAAAGATTTACAGTTATTCATACAATGTGGTGTATTTTTACAATATAATGGATGTTGCTTTGTTCTTTCATTGCATTGCCTGGTTGTTCTCATGCACGTAAAAAATGATTGGTACTGACGTCCGCACGTCGTCGAGGACCTCTTATTGCCTGTATGACGTCAGACGGCGTCGCGTGCGAGACAGTGACGTCCTCGTCGACGTGCAGAGACTAGTAAGAAGATTTCCGTCGAATGCTGGCGCCATGGGAGTATTCATGAGGTGAGGAATCCACAGGTAGCTAATGTATCCACCAGAAAAGTCGTTACCGAAGGTAAGTAACTCGTTCTTCTCACACAACCCCCCCCCCCCAAACGAAGGACAATAAGGCTAACCTTGGCCAGTTGAGACTTTATTGTCTAAGTGGTGATAAGTGGAGAGTAGCTCTGCAATAGACTGGTTACTCCCTTTATCATCCACTATATGGTTACTTCCCTGTGGGGATGTAAACCACCCTGTTTGAAGTTTTTTAGCTAACCAACAAAGTGAAGATATATTTTCAGAGTTTCTATCAGTAAGTTTTATTTTAGAGCAGTGGGAATTGTCCACTGGACCTATTTCTAGTGATGGGAATGCCAGACAGGGATGCTGTCTCAGTAAAGCCATAGCTGGGCAAAAACTTTGTCCATATGGCTGTAAGAGAGAACAGGTATGCTGTTTCTCTTGAGTTGGAGTAGGGCAGGGATGCTGTCCTATGAGCTCCACACTAGGGCAGGGCTACTGTCCTAAGTGTTGTAAGGCAGTGCAGGGTTTCTGCACTAAAGTTTCTCTGGGAGGGTTGGAGGGATGCTCCATGTTAACTAAAATGGTGCTCTTTTTCTCGCCAATGTTAGTTATCCCACAGAGAGGTACTTCTACCTCAGGGACTACAGCTATGCTAGCTGATGATTCCCTTTGTACAGGTGCCACCCCAGGAGAGGTTTCTCCCACCACAGGAATGGTATCCTGAATGGCAGGGTGGTTAGGGGATACTGTGATACCCTTTTTACCTGTTGTTGGAGAGGGATCCTGAGTTTTCAGGCCTTTTTCTCTCCTTTTCTTTTTCATTTCAGAAATGAGAGGGAACAATTCCTCAGGGATACCCAGCATGGCTGCATGGGTATAAAACTCTACTTCAGCCCAACCTGAGGTCTCTAGGTCATTACCTAAGAGACAGTCTACAGGTAAGCTAGGTGACACTACCACCTGCTTAGGGCCAGTAGCTCCACCCCAACTAAGCTGAACTATAGCTAAGGGAAGAAACTTAGTGGAGTTATGGACATCAATAATCTTGTACTGTTGTCCAATGATGTGTTGTTCAGGAGCCACTAGGTTTTCAGTCACCAAAGTGATACTGGCACCTGTGTCCCTGTAGGCTTGGGCCTCAACACCATTTATTGAATCTGTCTGCCTGTACTTATCCATTGTAAGGAGACAAGCAGCCAGTGTGGCAAGGCCAATGCCACTAGGTGTGACAGAAACTGTCTTGGGACTGACTACCCCAGTTTCTATGATGGACCCATAAGTGAACCCCAAAATACCCTTAGTTTGACTGTTGCCAGCAGTCCACCACTATTACCACTACTGCTAGGGGCACTAGAGCTTGATGTATTAGTGGTGGTAGGCTCAGGGGGTTTACCTGGACAGGACTTATTCCCTGGCCTATGGCCTTTATTTTTACACACAAAGCACCAAGGCTTTTTAATGTGTGTATGTTGTGAAGAAGAGGAAGAATTTGATTTAGCCCCACCCCCTGAAGAGTGTTTAGGATTTGAAGAAGGATCTTTGGTTTTACCCTTATCCCCATGCTTATCCTGAGATTTCTCACCATCTTTCTTCTTGCCATCCTTGTCACCCCCTGTATGAACTTTTCTATTCACTCTTGTTCTGACCCATTTGTCTGCCTTCTTTCCCAATTATTGGGGAGAGGTCAGATCTGAGTCCACTAGGTATTGGTGTAACAAATCAGACACACAGTTATTCAGAATATGCTCTCTCAGGATTAGATTTTACAGGCTTTCATAGTCAGAAACTTTACTGCCATGTAACCACCCCTCCAAGGCCTTCACTGAATGGTCAACAAAGTCTACCCAGTCTTGTGAGGACTCTTTCCTGGTTTCTATGAATGTAATCCTGTATTGTTCAGTGGTTAAGCCAAATCCATCCAAGAGTGCATTCTTCAAAACTGTAAAATTATTGGCATCATTTTCCTTCACAGTAAGGAGCCTATCCCTACCCTTTCCACTGAAAGATAGCCATAGGATAGCAGCCCACTGCCTTTGAGGGACCCCCTGTACCATACAGGCCCTCTCAAGTGCAGCAAACCACTTGTTAATGTCATCCCCCTCCTTGTAAGGGGGAACTATCTTATGCAGATTCCTAGAATCATGCTCTCTAACAGGATTGCTATCAGGAATACTGCTGCTGCCACCATGGGGTCTAAACCCCAACCTCTGTCTCTCTTTTTCTAAGTCTAGGGATTCCTTGTCTAGAGCCAGCTGTTGCTGTTTAAGCTTCAGCCTGGTCTCTTCCACTCTCAACTTATTGAGTTCCCTTTCTAACATCTTGTCATCAGAGTGGGTGGGTCAGGAATGTTTTGACACAGAAGAAAGATTTGAATAAGCAGAGGGAGACCTGTCCCTAACAGTTGGCACCCTAACAACCTGGCCTTCAGGAATAAAACCCTCCCTACTATGAAGGGAGCTTCTTATACTACCAGCATTGCTCTGAGGTCTGCTAAGGGGCAGATTAGGAAGGGAACCCTGCAACACTCCCACTGGGGGCTCCCCTGAGTCAGAGTGTGAGCTATCTCCTAACTTCTCAATTGAACTGCCAGCTAAGGCCTTATCATTCTCAATGAGCATGTTAGACAATAATTCTCTAGAAGGGTTCTTTCCTACCACTAAATCTCTATCAATGCAGAGACTCCTTAGGCTCTTAAAGTTAAGGTGGTCATAAGTTGTATTGACCAAATTAAGAGGAGTTCCTACACCAGACATGATAGAAAAAGGTTTAGAGACAGATAAAAGAAAGAAAAAGTTTCAGGACTTTTTAAAGAACAGAAAAAAAACTTTTTCAAAATGTTTTAAACTTTTAGAAAGTTTAGAAGTACTTTTCAGCACTTAGCAGATAATGTAAGAGAAGAAAAGCAAAACTTTTTGGTTAGGTGTACATACACTGAACTTGTTTTGTATATTATTCTCTTATGAAAAGTACATAATGACAAATTGGTAAGTAGTTGCAAGTACTTATCCCACCGCTGCACAACCAATGTAGGAGGTTGGCCTGGCTTTTAGTGGGTACCAAGGGGTACTTACACTCTGTGCCAGGTCCAGTTATCCCTTATTAGTGTAGAAGAGGTGTTTCTAGCAGCTTAGGCTGATAGAAGGTAGCTATAGCAGAGCAGCTCAGGCTGAACTAGGAGACATGCAAAGCTCCTACTATACCACTGGTGTCACATGCACAATATCATAAGAAAACACAATACACAGATATACTAAAAATAAAGGTACTTTATTTTTATGACAATATGCCAAAAGTATCTCAGTGAGTACCCTCAGTATGAGGATGCCAAATATACACAAGATATATGTACACAATACCAAAAATATGCAGTAATAGCAAAAGGAAGTAATGCAATCAATGTAAAGTTACAGTAGATTGCAATAGGAGCACATAGGTATAGGGGCAACACAAACCATATACTCCAAAAGTGGAATGCGAACCACAAATGGACCCCAAACCTATGTGGTCGAAGTTTTTTTTCTCAATTTTGGAGTTTTTCCTCTGGGACTCCTTCTGGAGGGTACAGTCTGCCTTGGCGTCTTTTCTAGTCAGCAGCACCGTGGTTACTAGAAAGGGTCGCCCCTATCTTGACGAGTCCAGAACCAATAAACAACCCAGTGTTCCTTCAAGTTCTTCAGACTACGGTGTTCAGAGACTTGCAGAGCGTGACACATGGCTGAGCAGGACCTCACCTCTGCACCTCAGTTAGCATCAGTAGGTCCCGCAGCTGAGCAGGACTTTGTCTCTGCATCTGTTAGCATCAGTAGACCCCATGGCTGAGCAGGACCTCGCTTCCTCACATCTGTTCGCATCAGTGGGCCCAATGACTGAACAGGACCTCGTTTCTGTTAGCATCAGTAATCCTCATGGCTGAGCAGGACCTCACCTTCTCCCATCTGTTAGCATTAGTAGGCCTCATGGCTGAGCAGGACTTCGTCTCTGGACCTACAAAAAACAAAAGGCAACAGTGACTTTATTTAGCTGCACATCCCTCCCGTTCTCTTCAAATCAAATTGTACATATTTGTGGTGCTCAAACACTATAACACATCTGTTGCCACCATGTGTAAAACCAAACAGGGGTGTGGAATTTATTAAAATATCTACTTGTCCAGGGGACAGGTTGCTTCTCAAATCTACTTGTCCTGTAAAAGGATCTACTTGTCCCTTTGGTGCCATGTAGTGTGGCGACAAATTATGGCAGCAATAAATAGCCTCTCTGATTATGCCAGGGCTACTACCATAGTAGGGCTTGGAGTTTCAATCCCTACTGTAGCAATTTCCTTATTTTGCCACCTTTCTGCAGATCTGCATACTGGGGCTGGAGGAAGCAGTAAGCAATAGTTCCAGGGCTGGAATGCCTTTGAGTCTGCAAACCTACTAACCTGCATGTTTTAAAGATTTTTACCAGCTTTTCTCTAATATTTTCCCATAATAAGAAAGGTTGGACATTTACTCCTGACAATGGCAGAATTAGAACTTCTTCCAGGGTTGGGAAGAAAGTGGCTGGAGGGAAAATGAACTTGCAAATGCTCAATAGAATTTCACATGAGCAAATCTACACATCATATTTACCCATGCTAAAATACAGTTCACAAATATTTTATAGGGGTACGACATATACCATGGTTGCACTTTTGTGACTTTCTTTAAGAATTTGGGGCCACAAGTAGGTAGGTTTAGATTTGTGACCTGCAAATTGCGAGTCGCAAATCCGAATGTAGGATGGTGTCCTTGACACCATCTGTGATTCGCAAGGGCTTCGCAAATGCCCACATCGTGAATAATCATGAGGTGGGTCGCAATTTGCGACCCCCTCGCGAATGGTGGCCTGCTGGAGACAGCAGACCACCATGTCTGTGACTGTTTTTCAATAAAGCAGTTTTTTTCGTTTTTTTTTGTTGTAATGCAGCCCGTTTTCCTTAAAGGAAAACGAGATGCATAACAAAAACGAAAAATGAAACATTTTCGTTTCATTTTTTCAGAGCAGGCAGTGGTCCTGCGGACCACTGCCTGCTCTGAAAAAATGTTTACAGTGGCATTCACAATGGGGAAGGGGTCCCATGGGGATCCTTTCCCTTTTGCGAAAGTGTTAGCACCCATTTGAAATGGGTGCAAACTGCGATTGGTTTGCGCCTGCGTTCGCGGTCACAAAACAATCCTACATTGCACTGCGAGTTGCAATTAGGAAGGGAACACCCCTTACTAATTGCGAGTCACAAACCCGTTTTGTGATTCGGTAACCAGGTTACTGAATCGCAAAACTGGGTTTGTGCATCGCAATGTGCTTTTTGCACGTCGCAAACTGCGAAAGTCGCTGTTTGCGACATGCAAAAAGCTACCTACATGTGGGTCTTGGTCCCTAATTAGGTCTGGTGTTAACAAAGACATTTTGTTTTTATAAACTTCTATTTCTCTCTCTTTCGGCTGGCTTTACTGTGAGTGATCGCATTCTGCTCTTCCACAAGGAGCATATTGCCACACAAAGTAGTTTTGTTCAGTGTCAGGAACTACAGTGGCAATCAGTGACGTAACGAAACTGGAGGGTGTCCCTTTGCAAAGAACATGGAGGAGCCCCCTCTCCAGACTCACTCAGGGCAGGTGCTGTGCTGAAGGGGCCCCCTGGAGGGCGGCTGCGGTGCCTTTGTTATGACGCTGGTGGCATCGTGTGCTTTAAGAGTTCAAAAACTTTTTGGGGGGGTTTTGCCAATGTTTGTTACAATGTTGAGGGCCTGGTAGCTCCCACAACAATACAGTGTTACAAAAGCCATGTCAAAACAAGACACGCATTGATGAAACTAAAAGACTTATAAAAATATGTCAGATCAGTTGGCTTTGTCAGTGTTTGTTTATTTTCATGCTTCCCATAATCGTGTTGAAAATGGTTACACTGATTTTCCATTAGAAATATTTTTGGGAAATACTAGCATGCATCAACACATTTTACTAAATGACACTTCATTTGCATATAATCAGAGAGCATTCTGGGAGCATTATACTTAGCCTCTTAGCCTAAACCTTTCAAACGTGTGTACACGTTTTTTTTTTTGTACTGGAACCAACGTCAGTAGTGAAGTATGACCTTAAAACATTTATTTACAGCATGCACCCTAATAATGAAGGCTTTCAAAAAATGAACCATAAATACAAATTCGAACAGCATTATCTTTTGGAAACACATTACCTCAACTGCAGAGAGTTCCACTCTCTGTAAACAGGCAGCCAAAGGGTTTGTGCTGCAGGGGGTTGGGCCTACTTGTCCCAAGGACAAAGTAAACATAAAAACTTGTTGCTCTTGACCCCAAACGGGTTACATTAGCTGCACAGATTCGATAAGGGGATGAGTGAAAGAAAAGAATCAATACCTAGATATGTGGGTGTATATTGTCTTGGTACTTATTATTTTTACTGATTCTATTTGCAAATGTACTTATAAATATTCACATTCATGGTTTATATAATTTCGTACATTTACATAATTTTAAACAATTTGAAAAGCAAATAACAGTTCACATAAAACTTAATTCGACAATGGTTGCAAATCCCAGATGTTTTAGTCTTTGTAGATTCTCAGCCAATGAATGTAGACTTCAGCCGACACATGTTTCGTCCCATTCCAGGACTTTCTCAAGGCTTATTCCTGTTCCTAAGTACATCTTAATTCCAAAGAACGCAACACTTAAGTTTTGCTAAAAATTTGTTTTCTGAAGTCTGAATCTGAATTTGGCACGACGTTCGGTTCTGTGTTTCCGAAATAGAGTCCCCAAGTTTCAATAACCATATACACTGTAAATGCTTTATTTGAGCGTATCTGTGTGTCCGTCATTCTTTTTACTTGCGTGTACTTTATACACTATATGGGGTCCCAAGTAGAATTACGGAAACACAGATACCCTCAAACAAAGCATTTACTGTGTATGTGGTTATTGAAACTTAAGTGTTGCGTTCTTTGTTCTCTAATGTAACTCTGCACATCTGTTAGCATCAGTAGGCCCCATGGCTGAGCAGGACCTCGTTTCCTCACATCTGTTCGCATCAGTAGGCCCAATGACTGAGCAGGACCCTGTCTCTGCACATCTTTTAGCATCAGTAGGCCTCATGTCTGAGCAGGAACTCTCCTCCTCACAATTGTTAGGATCAGTAGTCCTCATAGCTAAGCAGGACCTCTCCTCCTCACATCTGTTAACATCAGTAGGCCTCATGGCTTAGCTGGATCTTGTCTATGCATATCTGTTCGCATCAGTAGCCCCATGGCTGAGCAGTTGAAGCATCAGTAGGCCGAATGACTGAGCAGGACCTCGTCTCTGCACATTTATTAGCATTAAGGAGGGAGTGGCGGGAGGAACTGAGAGTTACATTGGTACAAGGTAGTCACTTTCCTGATCCCTTTCCAAATAGATAACAGCATACTTGGAAGGGCAAAGTGTTGCTTTGGAAGCATGAGAGGATGCATAACTTCTCCCACACCAAGTTCTTATCCATACCGTACCTGCCAGCCTCTCCACAACTCAGTGTCTTCTCTTTAAAGTAAGGGTACTTCATTAAAATAAATGTACATGCGTTGTACCTAGAAATATGTCCAAGCTACTTTACAAAGACAAATATTAGGCATCCTGGTCACACAACAGGATGCCAGATTCTCTTCTGCGTTACAATAGGATTGGAGCTGAAAAGCATACATGCAATAAGGAGGTGATGAGTTTGTGATAAACTTAATAATTGTAGTTTCTCCTTTAAAACAGAGTGAAACGTACAGTTTTTTTAATCTCTTACTACCATACTATATTTAAATGTACACTAATTGGGCAATCATAGTACAAACCTCTCACACTACATTTCACCAGTTCTTCATACACTTTCATCTTAAATGTCCCTTCCAGACGCCTGAGACTGGTTTTGTCTCTAGACTTAGGTTTGCATGACTTTTCCTCTTGCAAGTCTTTGTCATCTAGTTGGGATATATTCTCCAAGCACTGCCCGCTGCTGCTTGTATAGAGACTGATTTCCCTAGCAAAGGGTAGGCGGGGTTCTGTTTCTGAGTCAATCTACACTTCCCTCGATGAGTGATCACACTTAGGGGATGCTTATCCTTCTGACACTGTGTTTAGTAGTCACCCCAGGGGACACTATGGTTGCAGCTTGAGCTATAATCATTCCCCTAGTGAATGGGGGTTGGGGGTCTGTTTTTGGTGAGCGATCACGCTTCTGACACTGTGTTTTATAGACCACCCAAGAGTACACTACAATTCCACCTTGAGCTATTGCACTCTGTTTTAATACTTTTTATCCCATTAACTCAATTTCTTATCAGTGCAGTTTGTTTTCCTAGGCGAAATTATGAGGCATTTTATGGGCAAGAGAATAACGATCCATAACTTCTGTGATTTGACTAGTAAATGTACAGAATCCTGTACTATGTACAGCCCACCACTATCACAGTACACCTTGCCTCACTGTTCACTTTTGGGCAGTAATGTACAGTGTGATCATTAGTTACTATCACAGCAGTATTGAGCTGACTCTAGATACACATGCAAATATTAACACTAGAAAATTGGATAGAAAAAGTGTTCCATATAAATGTAGATACTTGTATAAAAACAGAAGTGGAAGGTAACTTGCTATGTATTGCCTTGAACTGTGTATGTTTAAGATGTCTCTCCCTTTCTCTTGCAACCCATGTAGTCATTGGCAGAAAGGTGAACCTCGCAGCTCGGTTGATGATGCACTACCCAGGCCTTGTGTGCTGTGACGAAGAGACTCAGCGTGATTCCAAGCTTCCTCCCTATTTCTTCAATGAGCTCCCCAAGAAGGCCCTGAAAGGCGTGAAGAATCCCGGCATCATCTACCAGTACCTGGGGGAAAAGGAAAAAACGTGAGTTTGTGAGCGGGCAAACTGGGTGCTACAGAACAGATGCATGCAGAGCACCTTTGCACTTGTAGCACACACTCAGGGATGTTCTCAGTGTGTACTAAGATTCTCAATGCCTTTTTATGTACAGCCTAGACAGCAGTGCTTAATCTGTGCTTGATGATTCCGGTGCGGAGCACCGGCAATTATTTTTGAGGGCCAGCGCTTATTCTTCTGCTCCAAGCATTTGCTGTGAGCAAAAGACACATATGTGAAAGACGGAGGAAGAGAAAAACAAAAAAGCATCACAATGGGAGAAAGCAAAAAGCTGCAAAAGTGAGCTGAAGGGGTAGGGAGTGTCTTTAAATGGATTGAAGAGGCTCGATAGGTCTTCAGGATTATTCTGCCTCAGTATTCCATGTTACCACATTTAATTGCAGCTGCCGTGTGTTTAAGAGGAGGGCTTGGAGCACTGCTAGACATTTCTTTACAATCAGTGGCCTTGTGCCTACCCATGGGTTACCGTTAGGTGGCTTCATTGTCACTCCCATTTGCTGCCTTTCAGTGGGCAGCTGCTATTAGCTTCTTCCCTTCCTTCCTTCCTTTCTTCATCCCTTCATGTGTTTTCCCCTCCCTTGGATCGTGGACGCATTACTTGTGTCCTTACTTGTGTCCTCTCTTAAGTCCTTACATTACTGCTTTTTCCTTTGTATTTGGGCACTCTACTGCACTATGGTCCTCATTATGACCCTGGCGGTCTTCCGACCGCCAGGGCCATGGTGGCGATTTCACCACCGATGGGCTGGCGGTGAAGACTGCCACATAATAAGTCTGGTGGGTTGGCCTCTGCCAATCCGCCACATCCCCGCCTGTACTGCCAGGCCGGATGAACCTGCCTGGCTGGAGATCAGCATCTCCAACCCGACGGTCCAGTGAAGACCGCTGGCGGTATTGGGAGCCGGCTTTCCACCAGGGTTTCTGCTGCAGTAGCACCGCCATGAAAACCCTGGTGGAAAGGCTACTGATGACAGGACATTTCTTTCCTGTCACTGGCAGATGACTCCCTCACCCTCCCCTGCAAGCCCAATACCCCCATACTCCCTCCCTACCAGAACACCCCACCCCCCTACCAGAACAGCGTCCCCACCCCCTTCTGGTGCAGCGCCCCCCGCATGTACGCACGTGGACACCCACATACACTACCCATACACTCATTCACGCACCTTGCATGCGCTCATGTACCAACACTGACATACACGCATTCACTCACAAGCATCCATACATGCATACACTCACAAGCATCCATACATGCATACACTCACAAGCATCCATACACGGCTGTTTCCATCATGATGAAAGTGACTCAGACAAGATCACGCAATCCAATGTCCCCATGTACTCCTCCAATAGATTGTAAGAGAAGGAAGATAAACAGTTACTCCAGTATATCCTCAGAGCCTTTACAAAATAGTGTTAAAATAGACCTAAACCTAAAGCCCCTAGGCCCATCAGTTTAGTACTCTATTAGAGTCATTTTGAAAAAAAGGACTAAAGCTGATGTTGCATAGCCATTTTAGTAATGTTTTTAGACGTGTTATTTTAGCAACTAGGCCTGCCTCTTGTGCCTTTTAGCCTGTTACATTTTATTCTGCTTTATTTTTATTATTTCAGAATTGGCCACATTTATGGTGCTGTTTCATTTTCTTTATCTAGTTGTTCTTTTGCCTAAGAAAGCATTGTGTTTCTAGCAAGACATTCTTTTCACTTTGTGCTTTCCTCAAGGCTGCAGCACGATAGGGTTGCTGGCAAAGTTGTACGCTGCGTCTCCAACATTCACAGAAATATACACATCCTTAAGTGTGGACATTTTCTCAGAACATCAGCTGTTTTATTATAAAAACACTTCCCTGTCCCATGCACCTTAGAGGGAGATTCCAGCCAGATGACCACGACTGCATGTTGATTGACTTTGCTAAAGCTGCTTCCTGAGATTACCAGTTCCCCGACCAGCATGGGGATGGTGTCTCTCTAGACAACAAGCTTCCTCGCTCAGGTATGAGGGGTTGATATCTTCCGGGGGGGGGGGGACCTCAAGGGCGGATTAGGCCTTATCACGCTGTGCTCTTTCACAGCATAGGTAGGAACCATATATGTTATACATAGTGACAGTATGACGGGACTTTTCTTGTGTTTCACTTTTCTTGTCACCGTTTTGCTTCTACCATGTTTCATCATTCTAATTATTGCAATTCATGCCATTGTATCTAAGTCTCAGTTGCTTCAATAAATCTTATTGAACTATTTTGTGCCTCTGTTTGTCTTTGTGAGACTAATGTAAGTGAGAGAAAAGGATGAGATGTGATACACCACGATTTCCCTGAGAAGTCATTCTTGTCATGCGCTCGGTTGCCACAAAATCATCCCTGCTATTGCACTGCAAGTTGGCACGAAATGGATTAGGCCGACAGTTGTCACATGGTGTCGGATTGAACTCATTTCCCCACAAATCAGGTGATGCTGCCGCCCGAATCCAGCAGTCTCATTAGGACAATGAGAGACCACGCGACATGGTGCAGCCAGCATTTGGTCAGGCACTGATTTTCGGATCTTCCTGAGTATCTCTGTCTCACTATGTGCTGAAGGCACCGCAATACTTTATACGGAGACGTCCATGGTATTGAGGATTTCCTCCTCAGTTAGGTAGGTAGTACCTAACCGATGCTGTAGGTTATTCAAGCTTGAACCTTAAAAGGAATAATCCCCAATTGGCGTCCTTATGTCTGAACAGGTATATCTACCATGGTGAACCCACAAACGGGTGGTAATTGCAGTTAACATGTGACCTCCCCTCACTGCTCATTTACTAGCAAATGGACTCACAGCTGAGGGGGGTCCTGTAACATTTGTATTTGATACTCATCTTTCCTACAGAACAGAAATAGTCCACTCTTGGGTCACTTTTCCAGCAGTTGATGGGAACACTAATACATTTCATCACTACACACCTGCTAACATACCTACAAAACATAGAGCTTATATATATTTAGAGATACCTCTATCTTTTCAAGACCATATTAACTGGCTTGATGGCGTCCTACCACACACAATACTACATGTTTGGTTAGGTCCTCTGAGTAATGATGGTCCTACCTGGCCTTTATTGGCCACATACACACCGTATCCTAAAGCAGCATGCTTGGTGGTAGCTGAGGTTCGTCACTTATATGCCGAGCTTACAGCAATATATAGACTGTTAGTACAGTTCGTAATACAGACATCAAATACTAACCCAACACGTGCTGCCTCAGCGCATGCAGTCACGCCATGCATTAACCCTGCAACTGTACATTCAGTCATGGGTAAAGTACCTGCCAAATGAGAGGAGATTCCGTTTTGGTTAACTCAAAAAATAAATGCACTGAAAACAGTCTTTCCCCATACAGGACCTCAGGATAAACATAGAATACTCACTATGTGCTTGCCATTGGTGATGGTTTCCACAGTAAATAACTGCAATACTTGGGGTGCGGTATTTGTCACGCTCTATACTACCGCACATGGTACACCGACACTTGCTAATCTTCTGGAAGTGTTAATTCAAGATGAATAGGAGGCTCCCTGGATTTGGGGATGTAATTAATGGGCAATTTTGCCACAGTATCTTCAATTATATTAAGTAACCTTAAAGGGAAAGCAGTTACACTAGCAGTGCGCATGCAGCTGCGGGATGTTCCTGAACATGATCAAGAACGCAAGCTGCCAAAGATTATCGCCAAGACCTATTCTAACATTGGTCAACCTACTATACCACATTTACAGGGTAAATCCAATAAGGATTCTACAAAGCAAGCACCTGGGGGTTAAAAAAAAAGTGCTGGAATAAACCAAAAACAAACACCTAAAAAAGAAAGGAGAGAAGTTCCACATTTGAAGACCCATCAGAATCGCTATAATCTGAGAAATAGGGATAATATAAAAATGCGTGATAGATATCAATATACTGATACATGCCAATCTTGTTTGTTTCAGGACTCACCAGATGAATGCAATGAGAGAGGTGGGCGGTCAGAGCAACAAACTGATATCTGAAACCGAGAAAGGAGTCACATCGCTCGTCAGGTGTTTCTGTTAATAAAGAAGATAAACTTCCCCAACGAAAACCCCAATTCAAAAAATAAAAAATAAAAGTGGCAGTGATTTCTATTCGAAATGCCACTCAGGATGTGAGCTTTACTGAAGAACAGGAAATGCGGCACAGGTCACAATAGTTAGCCGGATTCTTGAAGAGCATCTGGAGGTGAAAACAACTGATTACTTCTTACAGGTTATGATTGCGGACATGCGCATCTCCACACCTGATAGGGTGTATAAGCTAAAATTACAATTACAATTAGAAGGAGACATTGAGTGCACAATAGAAGCTATCTTTTGGGATTATGATATTTTGCGGGCCGAACAGGGCTGGCTACCAGAATTTGTCCGTAATCTCCCATATGGAGAAGAGGTAATTGAACCCTCTTTCTTGCCTCTTGTTCCCAGACAGCTCCAGGAAGATCACTCCATTGATTGGGCATTGGCCCCGCGTCATATCGCAACCACATAGGGTGGGATAAAGTTTGCCCCTACCATATAATACCAATTAGATCCCAACCCCAACCCCAACCTCAACCCCAATACCCAATAAAGCATGAAGCTAAAGCACCTTTGAGGGAAATCCTCACACAACTAGAGTACCAGGGCGTAATTGAACCCTGTTTCTCACCAATGAACAATCCATTGTTCCCCGTAGCCAAACCGGACCATTCATATAGAATAGTTGTAGACTACAGACATTTAAATCATCTCACATGCACATTTGCCATACAGTACAGCACTCATTAACAATATAGTGCATCAGTTGTCCAATGGCCTTTTACTTTACATAAATAGCACCATGGTTTCTTTACTTGATTAGAAGAGGATTTGGACCCACCACCCCCACCAGAGTGTTTTTGTGGGCTGATGAAGACTCATTTTTAGATTTGTCCCTACCCTTGTCTGAAGACTTACCATCCTTCTTCTTGCCATCCTTGTCACCCCCTGTATGAACTTTTCTGTTCACTCTTGTTCTGACCCATTTGTCTGCCTTCTTTCCCAATTCTTGGGGAGAGGTCAGCTCTGAGTCCACTAGATATTGGTGTAACAAATCAGACACACAGTTATTCAGAATATGCTCTCTCAGGATTACATTGTACAGGCTTTCATAGTCAGAAACTTTACTGCCATGTAACCACCCCTCCAAGGCCTTCACTGAATAGTCAACAAAGTCTACCCAGTATTGTGAGGACTCTTTTCTGGTTTCTCTGAACTTAATCCTGTATTGTTCAGTGGTTAAGCCAAATCCATCCAAGAGTGCATTCTTCAAAACTGTAAAATTATTGGCATCACTTTCCTTCACAGTAAGGAGCCTATCCCTACTCTTTCCACTGAAAGATAGCCATAGGATAGCAGCCCACTGCCTTTGAGGGACCCCCTGTACCATACAGGCCCTCTCAAGTGCAGCAAACCACTTGTTAATGTCATCCCCCTCCTTGTAAGGGGGAACTATATTGTGCAGATTCCTGGAATCATGCTCTCTAACAGGATTACTATCAGGAATACTGCTGCTGCCACCATGGGGTCCAAACCCCAACCTCTGTCTCTCTTTTTCTAAGTTTAGGGATTCCCTGTCTGGAGCCAGCTGTTGCTGTTTAAGCTTCAGCCTGATCTCTTCCACTCTCAACTTATTGAGTTCCCTTTCTAACATCTTGTCATCAGGGTGGGTGGGTTGGGAATGTCTTGACACAGAAGAAAGATTTGAATGAGCTGAGGGAGACTTGTCCCTAACAGTTGGCACCCTAACAACCTGGCCTCCAGGAACAAAAACATCCCTACTGTGATGAGAGCTTCTATTACTACCAGCATTGCTAGGTGGTCTGCTAAGGGGCAGATTAGGAAGGGAACCCTGCAACACTCCCTCAAGGGGCTCCCCTGAGTCAGAGTGTGACCTATCTATCAACTTTTCCAATGAGGTACCACCCAGGGCCTTATCATTTTCAATAAGCATATTAGACAGTAACTCTCTAGAAGGGTTCTTTCCTACCACTAAACCTCTATCAATGCAGAGACTCCTTAGGCTCTTAAAGTTATTATTTTCCTATTTTGTACTGACCAGATTAAGAGGAGTTCATACACCAGACATAGTAGAAAAAGGTTTAGAGACAGATAAAAGATAGACACCAGACATGATAGAAAAAGGTTTAGAGACAGATAAAAGACAGAAAAAGTTTCAGGACTTTTTAAAGAACAGGAAAAAAAACTTTTTCAAACATTTTGAAACTTTTTGAAAGTTTAGGAGTACTTTTCAGCACTTAGCAGATAGTGTAAGAGAAGAAAAGCAAAACATTTTGGTTAGGTGTACATACACTGAACTTGTTTTGTATATTATTCTCTTATGAAAAGTACACAATGACAAAGTGGTAAGTAGTTACAAGTACTTATCCCACCACTGCACAACCAATGTAGGAGGCCGGCCTGGCTTGTAGTGGGTACCAGAGGTACTTACACCTTGTGCCAGGTCCAGTTACCCCTTATTAGTGTAGAAGAGGTGTTTCTAGCAGCTTAGGCTGATAGAAGGTAGCTATAGCAGAGCAGCTTAGGCTGAACTAGGAGACATGCAAAGCTCCTACCATACCACTGGTGTCATATGCACAATATCATAAGAAAACACAATACACAGATATACTAAAAATAAAGGTACTTTATTTTTATGACAATATGCCAAAAGTATCTCAGTGAGTACCCTCAGTATGAGGATGCCAAATATACACAAGATATATGTACACAATACCAAAAATATGCAGTAATAGCAAAAGGAAGTCATGCAAGCAATGTAAAGTTACAGTAGATTGCAATTGGAGCACATAGGTATAGGGGCAACACAAACCATATACTCCAAAAGTGGAATGCGAACCACAAATGGACCCCAAACCTATGTGAGCTTGTAGAGGGTCGCTGGGACTGTAAGAAAACAGTGAGGGTTAGAAAAATAGCCCACCCCAAGACCCTGAAAAGTAGGTGTAAAGTGCACCTATAACCCCCAAAGAGCACAGAAGTCGTGATAGGGGGTTTCTGCAAGGAAGACCAACACCAGCAAAGCAACAACAGTGGATTTCCGGACCTGAGTACCTGTGAAACAAGGGGACCAAGTCCAAGAGTCGCGACAATGTAGAGAGTGGGCAGATGCCCAGGAAATGCCAGCTGAGGGTGCAAAGAAGCTGCCACCGGGTGGTAGAAGCTGTGGATTCTGTAAGAACGAAGAGGGCTAGAAACTTCCCCTTTGGAGGATGGATGTCCCACGTCGTGAAGAAGCTTGCAGAGGTGTTCCCACGCAGAAAGACCGCAAACAAGCCTTGCTAGCTCCAAGGGTCGCGATTAGGGTTTTTGGATGCTGCTGTGGCCCAGGAGGGACCAGGATGTCGCCACTTGGATGAGGAGACAGAGGGGACACCCAGCAAGTCAGGGAGCCCTCACAGAAGCAGGCAGCACCCGCAGAAGTACCAGAACAGGCACTTAGAAGAGGAGTGAACCGGAGTCCACCCGAAGTGAGAAAAGGGAGTCCCACGACGCCGGAGGACAACTCAGAAGGTTGTGCACTGCAGGTTAGAGTGTCGGGGACCCAGGCTTGGCTGTGCACGAAGGAAATCCTGGAAGAGTGCACAGGAGCCGGAGCAGCTGCAAATCACGCGGTACCCAGCAATGCAGTCTAGCGTGGGGAGGCAAGGACTTACCTCCACCAAACTTGGACTGAAGAGTCACTGGACTGTGGGAGTCACTTGGACAGAGTTGCTGAGTTCCAGGGACCACGCTCGTTGTGCTGAGAGGGGACCCAGAGGACCGGTGATGCAGTCTTTTGTTGCCTGCGGTTGCAGGGGGGAGATTCCGTCCACCCACGGGAGATTTCTTCAGAGCTCCTGGTGCAAGAAGAAGGCAGGCTACCCCCAGAGCATGCACCACCAGGAAACAGGCGAGAAAGCCAGCAGGATGAAGCGATACAAGGTTGCAGTAGTCGTCTTTGCTACTTTGTTGCGGTTTTGCAGGCGTCCTGAGCAGTCAGCGGTCGATCCTTTGGCAGAAGGTGAAGAGAGAAGTGCAGAGGAACTCTGGTGAGCTCTTGCATTCGGTATCTGAAGAATTCCCCAAAGCAGAGACCCTAAATAGCCAGAAAAGGAGGTTTGGCTACCTAGGAAGGAGGATAGGCTAGTAACACAGGTAAGAGCCTATCAGAAGGAGTCTCTGACGTCACCTGCTGGCCCTGGCCACTCAGAGCAGTCCAGTGTGCCAGCACACCTCTGAATCCAAGATGGCAGAGGTCTGGGGCACGCAGGAGGAGCTCTGGGCACCTCCCCTGGGAGGTGCAGGTCAGGGGAGTGGTCACTCCCCTTTCCTTTTTCCAGTTTCGCGCCAGAGCAGGGCTGGGGGATCCCTGAACCGGTGTAGACTGGCTTATGCAGAGATGGGCACCATCTGTGCCCATCAAAGCATTTCCAGAGTCTGGGGGAGGCTACTCCTCCCCAGCCCTGACACCTTTTTCCAAAGGGAGAGGGTGTAACACCCTCTCGCTGAGGAAGTCCTGTGTTCTGCCTTCCTGGGCCAGGGCTGGCTGGACCCCAGGAGGGCAGAAACCTGTCTGAGGGGTTGGCAGCAGCAGCAGCTGCAGTGAAATCCCAGGAAAGGCAGTTTGGCAGTACCCGGGTCTGTGCTAGAGACTCAGGGGATCATGGAATTGTCTCCCCAATACCAGAATGGCATTAGGGTGAAAATTCCATGATCTTAGACATGTTACATGGCCATGTTCGGAGTTAACATTGTGACGCTATACATAGGTATTGACCTATGTATAGTGCACACGTGAAATGGTGTCCCCGCACTCACAAAGTCCAGGGAATTCGCCCTGAACAATGTGGGGGCACCTTGGCTAGTGCCAGGGTGCCCACACACTAAGTAACTTTGCACCCAACCTTCATCAGGTGAAGGTTAGACATATAGGTGACTTATAAGTTACTTAAGTGCAGTGGTAAATGGCTGTGAAGTAACATGGACGTTATTTCACTCAGGCTGCAGTGGCAGGCCTGTGTAAGAATTGTTAGAGCTCCCTATGGGTGGCAAAAGAAATGCTGCAGCCCATAGGGATCTCCTGGAACCCCAATACCCTGGGTACCTCAGTACCATACACTAGGGAATTATAAGGGTGTTCCAGTATGCCAATGTGAATTGGTGAAATTGGTCACTAGCCTGTTAGTGACAATTTAGAAAGCAGAGAGAGCATAACCACTGAGGTTCTGGTTAGGAGAGCCTCAGTGAGACAGTTAGTCATCACACAGGGAACACATACAGGGCACACTTATGAGCACTGGGGCCCTGGCTGGCAGGGTCCCAGTGACACATACACTAAAACAACATATATACAGTGAAATATGGGGGTAACATGCCAGGCAAGATGGTACTTTCCTACATGGATCCTGACAGAAAAGGACCTGCAAAGGAAGGGGACCAAGTCCAGTTTGTGATGGAGTGTCCGGTTGTGGCAGGAGCCATTACCCACCCTTCTGTGGATGCAGTATCAGGTCGACGGTGGATGAAGAAGGTCAGCAGTACAGCACAGAAGCCGAAGAGGAATCCCAGAAGTGATGCAAATGATGTCCCATGGAGAAGATCCACGCAGCCGGTCATAGTTGCAGTTGGTGCCTGCGGATGCCCAGGATTGACTCCTTCACTCCAAGTGAGATTCCTTCTTGTGCAGACTGAATACTTGTCGCCCTCAGAGGATGCACAGCTGAGGAAATGTTGCAGTTGTTGGAAGGAGCTGGAGAAACAATGTTGCAAAGAGGAGCCATGACTAAGCTTGCAGATTGTCGGTTCCTGGAGGATCCATTTGCAGTCCCATTGGCCAGAAGATTAAGTAGCCGATGCAGAGGAGCCCTGCTGGAATCTTGCATGTCGAATCTGAGGACCCACCCAAGAGGGAGACCCTAAAAAGCGCAGGAAGGGGGATTGATCACTTAGAAAGGTGACCACCTATCAGGAGGGGGTTGTGACGTCACATGCCTGACCTGTCCACTCAGATGCTCCCAGGGGGTTCTTTCCACCTTGAATTCAAGATGGCAGAATCAAGTGGCCAGGAGGAGCTCTGGGCACCACCCCTGTGTTGGTGATGTACAGAGGAGTGGTCACTCCCCTTTTCCATTGTCCACTTACATGCCAGAACAGGGACCAGGGGTCCCTGGACTGGTGCAAACCAGATTATGCAAAGAGGGTACCAAATGTGCCCTTCAAAGCATAACAATGCTTGGGGAGGCTACCCCTCCCAAGCCATGCAACACCTATTTCGAAGGGAGACGGTGTTACCTCCCTCTCCCACAGGAAATCTTTTGTTCTGCCTGAGCTGGTCAAGCAGCAGGAGGGCAGAAACCTGTCTGAGGGGTGGAAGCAGTGCAGGCTTCCTGGAAAACCCTAGAAGACTAGTAGGAACAATGCTGGGGGTCTTCTAAGGAGCCCCAGAGTGTATAGAATCATACAACCAATACTGGCAACAATATTGGGGTATGATTTTGACATGTTTGATATCAAACATGCCCAGGTTCGGAGTTACCATTATGTAGCTGGATGCAGGTAGTGACCAGTGTCTAGCACACTGGTAAAATTGCTTCTTGGCACTTACGAAGTCCAGTGAAATGGAGCTGGAATTTGTAGTGGTGCCTCTGCTCATGCAGGGGTGCCCTCACACACAGGTACCTGCACCCTGCCCTCTGGGCTAGGAGGGCCTACCATAGGGGTGACATACCATGACCTGGTGCAGTGGCCTGTAGTGAAAAGGGTGCATGCACCTTTTCATGTAGGCTGCAATGGCAGACCTGCAGACGCATTTTGCATGGGCTCCGATGGGTGGTACAATACATGCTGCAGCCCATGGGTAAACCCTGGTACCCCAATGCCATGGGTACCTAAGTACCATATAGCAGGGACTTATATAGGGGCACCAGTATGCCAAATGCGGGGTGTGCTAGGTCCTAAGCAACCAAATTTAGAAGGAAAGAGAACAGTCACTGGGGTCCTGGTTAGCAGGATCCCAGTGAACACAGTCAAAACATACTAACAGTAGGCAAAAAGTGGGGGTAACCATGCCAAAAAGAGGGTACTTTCCTACAACTACAACCACCAAATACCATCAAAAAGCTCCAGTTACTGTTGGTCGTTTTAAACTTTGGGAGAACTTACATTCCAGATTATGCACAACACATTAAACCATTATATGACTTTATACGTCCAGACTTTTCAAGCAAATATTGGACAGTTGAGCACACACTCCTTCTCAGAGCCTTGCAACAAGACATGCTTGCAGTTAAACACTTTCATACAAGTGACAACAAAACATATTTGGTCATCAGAGTAATTGCTGGTGCCATTGGTTGTACGAGTGTAACATTTAATGAGGGTGAAACTGTCCCGATTGCATACAAATCATACCTGTATTCCACAACTGAATAAACACTTTGCTCCCACAAAACAAAATTCTGACTGCTGTTTAGATGGCTGTCATTAAAGAGAGACCTCTGGCTCAGGACAAAGACATCATTGTTGTATCTCTGATCCCAGCCCTTGAGGCTGCCAGCAAAGCCAGAGTTCCTAACGCCAAGGCACTACATCCACATTGGATTCAATGAGCAACGTCTCTGACAGCCACTGATGTGTTGACTATGTTTTTGACCCAAAATTACAAACTCAAAAAGTCTTACAATATGAACTTTAATATCCTGTTCCTTCAAACACATTGCCTATTGAACTATATCAAATAATTATGTACACTGATGACTCAACCAAACCTGCAGTAGGCACTAGAGATCAATACTCCACCGCCTGCGCAGTCGTGAGTGACTACATGAAATATAGTGAATTACATCCACAACACACTTACATCCAACCCTTAGGGGACTGCACTGCACAGTTAGAGCTCAAGGCTCTGATGATGGCACTACAACACACGTATATCGTCTGTGATCCGTACTACTGTGTCCAGTCTTTTAATGAATATCTGCATTACTGGCACCAGAATGGGTTCAGAGATTCAAAAGGCAATACCATTAAACACAGACTCGTGTAGGCGAAAGTAGCGGATCTGACAGAAACGCTACCTAATGTCCATGTAGTACATACATTGGGACATCAACATGTTGGAATACACATTACTGGCAATACCTTGGCTGATGAAGCGGCCAAGTCTGCATTAGCTACGGCTTCTGTTGCTGTAATAACCTGTTCTTGATCCAGGTTGGATGATGAAACACTGGTTGCTGTGAAAGCTTCAGCTGAAGGCAAGCCCTTGCTTAAGGCATATCCTGCCAGATATTCCTACCCCATATCTAGCCTCAATACTGCCCTAGTAACAATACCATGTGTGGGTGATAGTGTGATGCCCAACCAAGATCAAAGACCAGACTCGATTAAAGCAGAGCACAAGGGAGTTGCTGCTGCCTTGCTGGTGTGGCAGCTACAATTTCACTATTAAAAGCACTAGTATTGCTAATAATCTGTCCAAGGTTCTGGCTACCCCTACATCTTTCAGCTTCATACTAGGGGGCAAGATTTCTCCATTCCCCCAGCGATTGCAAAACATAATGTCAGACTAATGGGTCTTGAACCTGGTCCAAATTGGGGCACACTCTAGAGTTTGTCCAGATGCCACTTCACAACCCTCCTCACAAATCCATTCCCAGATATTGCCATCAACTCAGAATAGAAGTCAACAAGATGTTTTTGAAAGGATTCTCAACGGGGAAAAGGCTTAGACTCCTGATTCTTCTTTATTCGCAAAAGATGGAAGGAATAGAGGCCTATCCTCAACCTCAGAGACTTAAACATCCATCTGAAAAAACAATCATTCTGCATGATAACTGTGGAGGATATCCTTCTCCACATAAACCATGGAGGTTATCTATCCTCCCTAGATTTGAGGACGCATATTTTCATATCCCATTTTACTCTTCCTACTGACAGTTCCTAAGATTCACGTTAGGCGGCAACCACTACCAGTTTTGAGTTCCGCTATACAGACTGAAACCAACTCCCAGGATATTTACAAAGTACCTAGCACCTGTGGCTGCATTCTTGAGAAAAGGAAAACACCAAGTATTCCCATACTTGGATGATTGGCTTGTCAAGGCTAAGTCCTTCTAAGCAGCACAGAAATCAACAACAAAGTGCATTGTCCTACTTAACAACTTAGGTCTTACCATCAGTTGGAAAAAGTCTCATCCTCAGCCCTCACGGACTATAACCTTCTTGGGGGCAAACCTGAACATCGAATCCAACATGGCCTGCCCCACGTCAGAGAGACAACAAAAGCTAATTGTTTTGGCAAAATCAGTTTAAAAAAGGAAATACATTTCAGTATGCCTTTACAAGTCGTTATTAGGGATGATGTCCTCCTGCATCCCACCAGTACTGTTCTGCAGACTAAAGATGCACCCTCTCCAAGAGGAGCTCAACCTCCAATGGATTCAAGCCACAAGCAGTTTCGACGATAAACCCTCCTTGTGGTCCTCCAGACTCATCAAACAATTTCTCAAGTCGCTATTCAGGGTCTTTCCACCATTTAGACCTCCACCTCCTTCGTTGCATCTAAACACAGTCCTTGGGCAGCTCATGAAACAACCAATTGAGCCGATTTACAGAGCCACTTTGAAGTTTCTATCATGAAAGGTCACCCTCCTAGTGGCTCTCAAGTCAGTTAGGCAAGTCAGTGAGGATGAAGCCCTGACGATTCAGGAACCCTTCTTACAGATTAGGGAAGAAGAAAAAAGATTAGCAGACAGTAAACATTGCGAGGCTGCTGGTGCACCCTGCTCACTAAAGCATTGCCACCAGTTTGATTACGAGCCGGATATAATGCTGTAGCCTATTTCCTGCTAGGCCTGCGGGCGGAAACCCTTAATGCGGTGGGGAGGTTGCTGGGTAGAAGGAGGCCACCCATGTCAGGAGTTTGGCGGACGGAGTTTTCCGTCCACCAAAGTCAAGATGACCGCCTAAATGTGCAACATTTACTATTCCCACTCCAATGTAAATCATTTTGGGGAAGGTGCTGGACACTAAAGAGGTGACATTTACTATTCCCAAGCCAATATGAGGAAGGTGTTGTACACTAAAATGGTGACATTTACTATACTCACTCCGATCTAAACCATTTTTGGTAAGGTGTTGGATACTAAAGTGTTCACATTTACTATTCCCACTCCATTGTAAACCAATTGGAGGAAAGTGTTGGACACTAAAAGGGCAACAGATACTATCCCAACTCCAACGTAAACCATTTTGGGGAAGGTGCTGACCACTATAGAGGCTACATATACTATTCCAACTCCAATCTAAACCATTTTGGGAAAGGTGTTGGACAATAAAGGCACAACCTTTACTATTCCCATTCCAATCTAAACCATTTTGAGGAAGGTGTAGTACACTAAAAGGGCAATATTTACTATTCAACCCCCCAATCTAAACTATTTTAGGAAGGTGTTGGACACCAAAGGGGTAACATTTACTATTCCCACTGCAATCTAAACCATTTTGGGGAAGTTGTTGAACACTAAAGTGGCAACATTTACTATTCCTATTCCAACCTAAAACAATTTGTTGAATGTGCTGTACACTAAAGGGGCAACATTTACTATTTCCACCCCAATCTCAACCATTTGAGGAAAGGTGCTGGACAATAAAGGGGCAACATTTACCAATACCATGCCGATCTAATTCATTTCAGGGAAGGTGCTAAGCCCTAAAAACTTTAGATACACAATCAGTATGCAATTGTCACACATAATTTTGTACATATAAAATAAAATAAAAAATACTGAGAAGGCACAGTACCCATTGTTAAAACCTATATTTTTAAAATAAACATTACGATATAAAATTATACGTTAATCACTATTTAAAAATAATATGTTTGTATTATTATTTATTAATATTCCTAATTTTTGAAATATGACACAAATACAGAATCAAACTATAAAACTTATTGAATATATAAAACACATAAAAAGCACATTTTCAAATTATATATTAAATATAAATTATGCTACATTTAAATGTTTAAAAATTAGAATTTATACTCCCAACAACAGAACTTATTCCAATAATATAAATATTAACATTTTCATCATTAAATGTGTTTATTAAATTATAAATAGATCTATAGCATAGCAATAAACAAATAAGTATTAATTATTACATCCTAAATAATACATAGTTATTCTACTTTTATAATTTGGAACATATTATAAATAAATTAAAACAATAAACAGCTTACTAAAAACCACAGTATCATTTTCAACATTTAAATAAAACATAAAAATGATAAAAGTTCCTAGAAACATTTCATAACAATATATTTCTGAAATTAAATATATGTAAGAAAGCTACATTTAAAATATGTCAAGACTATAGAACAAAGTAAACTGATGAACAGCCCATCGCCTCTACCCTTGAAATTGTGCACAATGGTGTTTAGACAACATCACACTATGCTACAATAACACTAGTAGAGACTGCAGTTGCAGACCCATAATTGTGCATTGTAGCCACTAAAGTCTGCCCATTCGTATTCCTTTGTGCTTATCCAGGGGTACTTTGCCATTGTGTTGTCATGCCCACACAGTTGATACCAAGTTGTTCACTACCAAGTTGGAGATGTCATTTAGTTTGGATGCATGGGATTCACCTTGTAGTTCCCTACTGTGTGAAGCTGTCCAGGTGTGTGGTGGGTACCTAAAGTCCTTACACCTTATACCAGGTCCTAGTATCCCCTATTGGTGTAGTGTAGGCAGTGTCTAGAAGCCAGGCTCTCTAAAGGTAGCGGTAGATTAGCAGCCAAGGCTTATCTAGGAGACATGCCAAGCTCATGCAGTACCACTGTAGTCACCTAGCACATATACACATGAAAGCATACACTCAGGGTTACAAAAATAAAGGTACTTTATTATGGTAACACAACTCTAAAAATACTATAGAAGCATTGCTCCCTTAGGAGGTAAGTAATACACAAAATATATACACTAGTTGTCAGAAATAGGAATAAGAATAGTTAGAAAACAGTGCAAACAGTGTAAAACACAATAGAGAATAGTGGCCCTAGGTGGAGCACAACCATATACTTAAAAAATGGAATGCAAGTGTGTCACCCTCACCTAGGTAGATGAAGTGTGTAGCGGGGAGCTGGGGTACCAGGAAAGCACAAAGGTAAGTACCACGATTCCCCCAGCAACCAGGAAAGCAGGAGTAAATTACTTGAATTTCCCCAGAACACCCGCTTAGAAGAAAAGATGATAATTGCAAAACCCAGAGATGACTGCAAGAAACCAATAGTGGATCCCTGAAGAGGAAGACCTGTGGAAAGTCCAGAAAACACAGCAGAGTCCAGTGGGTGTAGGAGCCCCTACCCACCAAGCTGAGGATAGCAGGAGTTGATCAACGGTGGTGAAGAAGAGTCAGCACTGCAGTCCTGGAGTTGGGTCAAGTTGTTGGAGGATGCAGGTGATGTCCCATGCCAGAAGGAAGATTGCAGTCAGATTTTCGTGGTTGGATTCTACCAACAAGTCTTGGCACAGGCAGAATTTGCGGTTGGCGGAAAGTGGTGCTGCCAGGTACCAACAAGGCCCAGAAGGACTCAACCCAGGAGGGGGAGTCAGAAGGGGCCCTCAGTATCGCAGACAGCCCACAGAAGCATAGGCAGCACTCACAGGAGTCCCACAGGACGGGGATACAGAAGATGCAAAAGGAGCCCATGCAGCACTACAAGAGGAGTCCCACGCCACAGGAGAGGCACTCGGGGAGCTGTGTGTCGCAGGAAGGAGTACTGGGGGCTGGAGCTACACTATGCCTGAAGACCTCTTGGAAGAAGTGCCAACAAGCCTTGGCAGCTGCAAAGGATGCAGTGCATGGGGGTACTGTGCTGCGTGGGAAGGCACAGGCTTACCTCCACCCAAGTTGGACAGCTGGTAGAGAGGACTGTCTGAACCACTTCTGACCACCACCTGTGTTGCAGGATCCACACAGCTCAGCAGGAGAGGGGATCCACACAGCCGGTCGTCATTGCTGTTGGTGCCTGCAGATGCATGGGAGTGACTACTTCTCTGCTAGGGAGATTCCTTCTTCTTTCCTGTGCAGACTGAAGACGGGCTGTCCTCAGAGGATGCCCAACTGGTGAAATGTTGCAGAAGCTGGAAGGAGCGGAGAAACAATGTTGCAGGCAAAGTCTTCGTCTTTGTTGCAGATTGTTGGGTCCTGGAGAGTCCAGATACAGTTTCTTTGGCCAGAATTCAATGTAAGGGATACAGAGGACTCCTACTGGAATCTTGCAAGCAGAATCTGAGGAACAACTCAAAGGAGAGACCCTACATAGCCAAGAGAAGGGGATTGGTCATCTAGCTGGGTGACCACCTATCAGGAGGAGGTTCTGACATCACCTGCTTGACCTGGCCGCTCCGATGCTCCCAGAGTTCCCTGCCAACCTTGGATTCAAGATGGCAAAAACCTCTGGAGGAGTTCTGGGTACCACCTCTGGGGTGGTGATGGACTTGTGAGTGGTCACTCCCTTTCTATTGTCCAGTTTCGTGCCAGAGAAGGGACTGGAAGTTCCTCAACCGGTGTAGACTGGTTTATGCCCGAAGGGCACCAAATGTGCCCTTCAAAGCATACCAGTGGCTTTGGGAGGCTACCCCTCCCAAATCCAGTAACACCTATTACCAAAGGGAGAAGGTGTAACACCCCTCTCCCAAAGGAAATCCTTTGTTCTGCCTTCCTGAGCTTAAGCTGCTCAAGCAACAGGAGGGCAGAAACCTGTCTGTGAGGTGGCAGCAGCTGGGGCTGCCTGGAAAACCTCAGAAGGCTGTAGGAGCAATGCTGGGGGTCCTCTAAGGAGCCCCCAGAGTGCATGGAATCATACAACCAAAACTTAGAAAAATATTGGGGTATGATACCAACATGTTTGATACCAAACATGCCTATGTTCGTAGTTACCATGATGTAGCTGGACATAGGTAGTGACCTGTGTCCAGTAGACGTGTGAAATGGCCCCCGCACTCACAAAGCTCAGTAAAATGGGTCTGGAGTTTGTGGGAACAACTCTGCTAGTGCAGGGGTGCCCTCACACACAGGTACATGCACCCTGCCCTCTGGGCTGAGAGGGCCTACGTTAGAGGTGACTTAGAGTAACCTGGTGAATTGACCTATAGTGAAAACGGATGCATGCATGCGGTTCACGCAGACTGCAATGGCAGGCCTGCAGAACCCTTTGCATGGGCTCCCTAGGGGTGGCAGAATAACTGCTGCAGCCCATAGGGATCCCCTGGAGCCCCAATGCCTTGGGTACCTAGGTATCATAAACTAGGGGCTTACATGAGAGCATTGTGGGATGAATACAGAGTTTTGGGATAGATACTATAATGGCATTGGTCCTGGTTTGCAGAATCCCCATGAACACAGTCAAATACACTGATAAACAGGCAAAAAGTTGGGGCAACCATGCTAGAAAGATGCTACTTTTCTACCCTAGCAGGTATGGGTGGGGGTAGGGCGTTTATTTTTGATTGGGTTGAATAATTAAATGCCTTTATATTGATGCAATGCTGACTACTTCCAATGGCACAACACCCTGTGCATGTGACAGGCAGCGCACAAAACAGGAGACAGGCACTACATATTTCCTTCATGTTATAGAGCATACGTGGCCTCAACAAACCCCGCAAAAGCAAGCAAGTGCTACAATACTTGATTTGGCACAGTGTACATGTAACCTTTTTGCAGGAGACACACCTTCCCGCAGGGACTACACATTCCTTTGCATCTACATGGGGCCAGCATCGCTAGTATGCCATCTACAACACGCATTCTCGTGGGCTATGCATCTTATTGCACAAAAGCCGTCCATTTAACTATTCTTCCTCCTACATGAACGGAGAGGGTAGGTGTAGGAGGCTGGCCTGGCTTATAGTGGGTACCTTGTGGTACTTATACCCTGTGCCAGGTCCAGTTATCCCTTAATAGCAGAATAGAGGTGTTTCTAGCAGCCTAGGCTGATAGAAGGTAGATATGGCAAAGCAGCTTAGGCTGAACTAGGAGACATGCAAAGCTCCTACTATACCACTTATATCATATGCACAATATCATAAGAAAACACAATACTCAGAGGGCCAGATGTAGGTAAGTCACAAATTGCGACTTGCAATTTGCGAGTCAAAGCGACACCTTCTGCGACTCGCTATGGGCTCACAAAGACCCACCTCATAAATATTTATGAGGTGGGTCGCAGTTTGCGACCCCTTAGCGAGTCTAGGCACTCACGGGGACTGGAGACAGCAGACCACCATGTCCGTGACTGCTTTTCAATAAAGCAGTTTTTTTTTTCTCTTTGCAGCCCCTTTTCCTTAAAGGAAAAGGAGCTGCAAATAGAAAAAATACTGAAACCTTTTTGTTTCGTTTTTTTTCAGAGTAGGCAGTGGTCCATAGGACCACTGCCTGCTCTGAAAAAATAATTTTGTGAGCATTCACAAAGGGGAAGGGGTCCCATGGGGACCCCTTCCCGTTTGCGAATGAGTTACCATCCACTTCAAGTGGATGGTAACTGCGAGTTGATTTGCGACCGCTTTCGTGGTCACAAGTCAATTCTACATTGCGGTGCGACTAGCAAATAGGTAGGGAACACCCCTTCCTATTTGCGAGTCTGAAACACATTTTGCGAGTCGGTACCGACTCGCAATATGTGTTTCTGCATCGCGTGAGGCCTTTTGCGTCTCGCAAACGGCGTTTTTTCGCCATTTGCGAGGCGCAAAAGGCTACGTACATCTTGCCCAGAGTTACTAAAAATAAAGGTACTTTATTTTTATGACAATATGCCACAAGTATCTCACTGAGTACCCTCAGTAAGAAGGTAAGTAATATTCACAAGTTATATGTACACAAACCCAAAACAGGTAAGTAACAGTCAGAAAAGTAATGCAAACAGTGTAGAATTAGTATAAGATGCAATAGGCTAACATAGGTCTAGGGGCAACACAAACCATATACTCCAAAAGTGGAATGCGAATCACGAATGGACCCCAGACCTATGGGAGCTTGTAAAGGGTCGCTGGGACTGTAAGAAAACAGTCAGGGTGTCCAAGATACCCCACCCCAAGACCCTGAAAAGTAGGAGTAAAGTACACCTACTACCCCAAAAGAGGACAATAGTCGTGATAGGGGGATTCTGCAAGAACCACAACCACCAGCAAAGCACTGAAGACGGATTCCTGGACCTGAGGACCTGCAAGGCAAGGGGACCAAGTCCAAGAGTCACGATAGGGTCCGGGGGGGCAGGAGCCCAGGAAACCCCAGATGAAGGTGCAAGGAAGCTGCCTCCGGATGGAAGAAGCTTGGATTTCTGCAACAACGAAGAGGACTAGGAACTTCTCCTTTGGATGGAAGATGTCCCACATCGCGATGAAGGTTGCAGAAGTGTTCCGCAAGCCTTGCTAGCTGCAAGGGTCGGGGTAGAGGTTTTTGGGTGCTGCTGGGGACTAGGAAGGACCAGGATGTCGCCCCTTGGAGGAGGAGACAGAGGGGGCGCCCAGCAACTCAGAGAGCCCCCACAGAAGCAGGCAGCACCCGCAGAAGTACCGGAGCAGGCACTTAGAAGATTTGTGAACCGGAGTCCACGCAGAGTTACAAAGGAGGGTCCCACGACGTCGGAGGCCAATTCAGAGAGTTGAGCACTGCAGGACTGAGTGCTGGGGACCCAGGCTAGGCTGTGCACGAAGGAAATCCTGGAAGAGTGCACAGGAGCCGGAGCAGCTGCAAATCACACAGTAAACAGGTTTGCAATCTAGCGTGGGGAGGCAAAGACTTACCTCCACCAAACTTGGACTGAAGGATCACTGGACTGTGGGAGTCACTTGGATAGAGTTCCTTTGTTCCAGGGACCACGCTCGTCAGGATGAGAGGGGACCCAGGGGACCAGTGATGCAGTCTTTTGGTGCCTGCGTTAGCAGGGGGAAGATTCCGTCGACCCACGGGAGATTTCTTCTTGGCTTCTGGTGCAGGGTGAAGGCAGGTGACCCCCAGAGCATGCACCACCAGGAAACAGTCGAGAAGGCCAGCAGGATGAGGTGCTACAATGTTGCTGGTAGTCGTCTTGCTACTTTGTTGCGGTTTTGCAGGCGTACTGGAGCACTCAGCGGTTGATCCTTGGCAGAAGTTGAAGAGGGAAGTGCAGTGGAACTCTGGTGAGCTCTTGTATTCGTTATCTGAAGAATGCCCCAGAGGAGAGACCCTAAATAGCCAGAGAAGGAGAGAAGGAAGTTTGGCTACCAAGAAAGGAGGATTGGCTACCAAGAAAGATAAGAGCCTATCAGAGGGGGTCTCTGACATCACCTGCTGGCACTGGCCACTCAGAGCAGTCCAGTGTGCCCCCAACACCTCTGTTTCCAAGATGGCAGAGGTCTGGGACACACTGGAGGAGCTCTGGGCACCTCCCCTGGGAGGAACTGGTCACTGGAGTGGTCACTCCCCTTTCCTATGTCCAATTTCGGGCCAAAGCAGGGCTGGGGGATCCCTGAACCGGTGTAGACTGGCTTATGCAGAGATGGGCACCATCTGTTCCTATCAAAGCCTTTCCAGAGGCTGGGGGAGGCTACCCCTCCCCAGCCCTTTACACCTATTTCCAAAGGGAGAGGGTGTAAATCCCTCTCTCAGAGGAAATCCTTTGTTCTGCCTTCCTGGGCCAGGGCTGCTTGGACCCCAGGAGGGCAGAATCCTGTCTGAGGGGTTGGCAGCAGCAGCAGCTGCAGTGGAAACCCCGGAAAGGCAGTTTGGCAGTACCCGGGTTCTGTGCTAGAGACCCGAGGGATCATGGAATTGTCCCCGCAATACCAGAATGGTATTGGGGTGACAATTCCATGATCTTAGACATGTTACATGGCCATGTTCGGAGTTACCATTGTGACGCTATACATAGGTAGTGACCTATGTATAGTGCACGTGTGTAATGGTGACCCCGCACTCACAAAGTCCGGGGAATTTGCCCTGAACGATGTGGGGGCACCTTGGCTAGTGCCAGGGTGCCCACACACTAAGTAACTTGGCACCCAACCTTCACTAAGTGAAGGTTAGACATATACGTGACTTATAAGTTACTTATGTGCAGTGAAAAATGGCTGTGAAATAACGTGGACGTTATTTCACTCAGGGTGCAGTGGCAGGCCTGTGTAAGAATTGTCTGAGCTCCCTATGGGTGGCAAAAGAAATGCTGCAGCCCATAGGGATCTCTTGGAACCCCAAAACCCTGGGTACCTCAGTACCATATACAAGGGAATTATATGGGTGTATCAGTGTGCCAATGAGAATTGGTAAGTTTAGTCACTAGCCTGCAGTGACACATTTAGAAGGCAGAGAGAGCATAAACACTGAGGTTCTGGTTAGCAGAGCCTCAGTGATACAGTTAGGCACCACACAGGGAACACATACAGGGCACATACTATGAGCACTGGGGACCTGCCTAGCAGGATCCCAGTGACACAGGGGCTAAAACATACATACATACAGTGAAATTGGTGGTAACATGCCAGGCAAGATGGTACTTTCCTACAGAACCCCCCCCAAACGAAGGACAATAAGACTAGCCATGACCTGATGAGTCTTCATTGTCGAAGAGTAAATATCTGGGGAGTCCATCTGCATTGGGGTGGGTACTCCCAGGTCTATGTTCCACTGTATAGTCCATTCCCTGTAGAGATATGGACCACCTCAACAATTTAGGGTTTTCACCTTTCATTTGTTTTAGCCAAAGTAGAGGTTTGTGGTCTGTTTGAACTATAAAGTGAGTGCCAAAAAGGTATGGCCTCAACTTTGTCAATGCCCAGACCACAGCAAAGGCCTCCCTCTCTATGGCAGACCAACGCTTTTCTCTAGGGGTCAACCTTCTGCTGATAAAAGCAACTGGTTGATCCTGGCCATCAGAATTCAGTTGTGATAAGACTGCCCCTACCCCTAATTCAGATGCATCAGTTTGAACAATGAATTTCTTGGAGTAACATGGGCTTTTTAGGACAAGTGCAGAGCACATGGCCTGTTTGAGCTCCTCAAAAGCTTTCTGACAGCTAGCTGTCCATAACACCTTCTTAAGCATTTTCTTACTTGTGAGATCCTTAAGAGGGGCTGCTATGGAGCCATAATTCTTTATGAATCTCCTGTAATACCCTGTGAGGCCTAAAAAGGCTCTCACCTGGGTCTGAGATGTAGGGGGAACCCATTCCATGATTGTCTGGATTTTCCCCTGTAGTGGTGCAATCTGTTCTCCACCTACCAGGTGGCCCAGATAAACCACTTTCCTCTGCCCTATCTGGCACTTTGAGGCCTTGATAGTGAGGCCTGCCTTTTGCAGGGCTTCCAAAACCTTCCAAAGGTGGACCAGGTGCTCATTCCATGTTGAACTAAAGACAGCAATATCATCAAGATATGCTGCACTGAAAGCCTCCAACCCTTGCAGGACTGTGTTCACCAATCTCTGAAAAGTGGCAGGTGCATTTTTCAAACCAAAGGGCATTACTGTGAATTGGTAGTGCCCTCCTATAGCAGAAAATGCAGTCTTTGGTTTAGCATCTTCTGCCAATCTGATCTGCCAATACCCTGCAGTCAGATCAAAAGTGCTAAGATACTTGGCAGAAGCCAGTGTAACAATGAGCTCATCTGCCCTGGGTATAGGGTGAGCATCAGTTTTTGTTACCTGATTGAGCCCTCTGTAGTCTAAACAAAACCTCATCTCCCTCTTTCCATCTTTGGTGTGAGGTTTTGGTACAAGCACCACTGGGCTAGCCCATGGGCTTTCAGAAGGTTCAATCACCCCCAAGTCCAGCATTTTCTGCACCTCTTGTTTAATGCAGTCCCTGACATGGTCAGACTGCCTATACATTTTAAGTTTGACAGGCAGGCTGTCTCCAGTGTCAATTGTGTGTTCACACCAGGATGTTGTACCTGGTACAAGTGAAAAGAGGTCAGAGAATTGACTTAGGAGATTGTTGCAGTTATCTTTCTGTTCTACAGTCAGACAATCTGCTAAAACTACTCCCTCCACTAAGGCATCTGCTTCAGTGTTGGAAAAGAGATCAGGGAGAGGGTCACTCTCTTCTTCCTGTCCCTCATCTGTTGCCATGAGCAGGGTGAGATCAGCCCTGTCATAGTAGGGTTTTAGGCGGTTGACATGAATCACCCTAAGGGGACTCCTGGCAGTGCCCAGGTCTACCAAATAGGTAACCTCACCCTTTTTCTCAACAATTAGATGGGGTCCACTCCATTTGTCTTGGAGTGCTCTTGGGGCCACAAGCTCCAATACCCACACCTTCTGTCCTGGTTGGTACTGGATCAGAACAGCCTTCTGGTCATGCCATTGCTTTTGAAGCTCCTGGCTGGCCTGAAGGTTTTTACTGGCCTTTTTCTTGTACTCAGCCATTCTGGATCTTAGGCCAAGTACATAATCCACTATGTCCTGTTTAGGAGCTCTTAAAGGTTGTTCCCAACCCTCCTTCACAAGAGTGAGTGGACCTCTTACAGGGTGCCCAAAGAGGAGTTCAAAGGGGCTGAAGCCCACTGCTTTTTGGGGTACCTCCCTGTAAGCAAAAAGGGGCAAGGTAACAGGACATCCCATCTCCTCCTGAGTTTTTCAGGTAGTCCCATTATCATTCCTTTGAGAGTTTTATTAAACCTCTCAACCAGTCCATTTGTCTGTGGATGGTAAGGGGTGGTGAACTTGTAGGTAACACCACACTCCTTCCACATGGCTTTTAGGTATGCAGACATGAAGTTGCTACCTCTGTCTGACACCACCTCTTTTGGAAAACCCACTCTGGAAAAGATTCCCAGGAGGGCTTTTGCTACAGCAGGAGCTGTAGTGGTCCTTAGAGGTATGGCTTCAGGATTTCTTGTGGCATGGTCCACAACCACCAAGATAAATCTATTGCCTGAAGCAGTAGGAGGTTCAAGGTGGCCAACTATGTCAACCCCTACCCTTTCAAAGGGCACCCCAACCACTGGAAGTGGAATTAGACGTGCCTTTGGAGTGCCACCAGTCTTGCCACTGGCTTGGCAGGTCACACAAGATTTGCAAAAATCTTTGGTGTCCTCTGACATATGAGGCCAGTGAAACAAGGGGACAAGTCTTTCCCAAGTTTTCATCTGGCCCAAATGCCCAGCCAAAGGAATGTCATGTGCTAGAGTTAGAAGAAACTCTCTGTACTGCAGGGGAATGACCAATCTTCTGGCTGCTCCAGGTTTTGGGTCCCTTGACTCTGTGTACAAGAGGTTATCTTCCCAGTATACTCTATGGCTGGCACTGACATCCCCATTTTCCTGTTTGACAGCTTGCTGTCTGAGAACCTCTAATGTGGGACAGGTTTGCTGTGCCACACTCAGCTCTTCCCTGGCAGGCCTCCCTCCACCCAAAAGCTCAGCAGTGTCTGCTGCCAGCTCCTCTGGTGTAGGTTCTGCACAAGGAGGAAATTCCTCTTTCTCAGAAGGGGAATCATCTGTAGAGGGAGGGATAGTGGGTAGGGATTTATTCTTGCTACCCTTAGCTTTAGGGAGCACTTGGTCCATTGTTCCAGGATCCAAGTTATCCTGTCCTTTTTGCTTTTTGGCCTGAGCCCTGGTTAAAGCAAAAATATGCCCAGGAATGGCCAGCATTGCTGCATGAGTCTCCAACTCCACTTCTGCCCAAGCTGATGTCTCTAAATCATTCCCTAGTAGACAGTCTACAGGTAAATCTGAGGCAACTACAACTTTCTTTGGACCAGTAAACCCCCCCCCCAAAGTTGAGATTCACAACATGCAATGGGGTGTCTAAGAAAGTTGTTATGAGCGTCTATCACTTGGTACTGCTGACCAAGTAGGTGTTGTTCAGGGTGGACCAGTTTTTCTATCACCATAGTTACACTGGCTCCTGTGTCCCTGTAGGCCTGAACGTCCACACCATTTATTAGGGGAAGTTGCTTGCATTTATCCATATTAAGGGGACATGCAACTAAGGTGGCAAAATCAATGCCACCATCACAGACTAAAGTAGCCTCTGTGGTCTCCCTAACAAGACCAACTCCAACTACATTTCCATTAGTCAGCCCAGCTACACCCTTGGATTGGCTATTAGTAGTAGATTTCCCACCACTACTGCTATTACTAGGGGCACTAGAATTTGCAGCAGGGGTTGTGGTGGTGGGAGGTTTGGTGTTTTCCTTTGGACAGCTGGAATCAGTTGCCCAATGGCCTTTGACTTTACACAACACCAAGGCTTTTTAGGTTGATTATTAGAAGAGGATTTGGACCCACCACCCTCAGAGGATTTTTGTGGGCCTGATGAAGACTCAGAATGTTTACTTTTGTCCCCACCCTTCTCAGAAGACCTACCATACTTCTTCTTGCCATCCTTGTCACCCCCTGTATGGACTTTTCTGTTCACCCTTGTTCTGACCCACTTGTCTGCCTTTTTTCCCAATTCTTGGGGAGAGGTCAGATCTGAGTCCACTAGGTATTGGTGCAACAAGTCAGACAAACAGTTGTTCAGAATATGCTCTCTCAGAATAAGATTGTACAGGCTTTCATAGTTAGATACCTTACTGCCATGTAACCACCCTTCCAAGGCCTTCACTGAACAGTCCACAAAATATGTCCAGTCTTGAGAAGACTCTTTTCTGGTGTCTCTGAACTTAATCCTGTATTGTTCAGTGGTTAACCAAATCCATCCAAGAGTGCATCTTTCAATACTGTGTAGTAGTTGGCTTCACTTTCTCTAACACTAAGGAGCCTATCCCTACTCTTTCCAGTGAAAGATAGCCACAAAATAGCAGCCCACTGCCTTTGAGGGACCAACTGTACCATACAGGCCCTCTCAAGTGCAGCAAACCACTTATTAATGTCATCCCCCTTCTTGTAAGGGGGGAATATCTTGTGCAGATTCCTGGAATCTTGCTCTCTACCAGGATTTCTGTCAGGAATACGGCTACTGCCACCATGAGGAACTAACCCCAACCTCCGTCTTTCCTTTTCTATGTCTAGGGATTCCCTATCTAAGGCCAGCTGCTGCTGTTTAAGCTTCAGTCTGGTCTCTTCAACCCTCAACTTTTTGAGCTCCCTTTCTAACAAGTTATCCTCAGGGTGGGTGGGTTGGGAATGCTTTGACACAGATGACAAATTGGAAACTTCAGAGGGGGACCTGTTCCTAACTGTCTGGGCCCTGGTAACCTGACCTCTAGGGATAAAGGATGCCCTAATGTTATGGGAAGCCGTATCACTACCAGCATCACTGGGTGCCCTGCTAGGAGGCAGACCCTTGTCAGAACCCTCCCTCGCTTCTTCAGGGGGTTCCTCTGAATCAGACTGGGAAGCTTCTCTCTTTTCTAATCTCTCATTTGATGGGCCAGACTGGTTCTGGTCATCCACAACAGGCATATTGAAGAGAAACTCTTTTGTAGGGTTATTTCCTATACATAAACCTCTATCCAGGCAGAGACCCCTTAATCTCTTGTAGTTCAATCTGTCATAAGTTGCATTAACAGTTTTGAGAGTAGAATCTACAACAGACATGATAGAAAAGGTTTAAGGATAGTGAGAAGAGAGAAAACGTTTAAGAACGTTTGAAAGCACAGAGCACTTTTTTTCCAGCTTTTAGAAAACTTTTAGAAGTTTTAAGAAACTTTTCAGAACTTTGTGAAAAGTTTTAGGATAGAAAAGCAAACTTTTTGGGTTAAGTGTACATACACTGAACTGTTTGGTATATGTATCTCTTATGAAAAGTACAAAATGACAAAGTGGTAAAGCAGTTGCAAGAACTTATTCTACCGCTGCACCACCAATATAGGAGGCTGGCCTGGCTAATAGTGGGTACCTTGTGGTACTTACACCCTGTGCCAGGTCTAGTTATCCCTTATTAGTAGAATAGAGGTGTTTCTAGCAGCTTATGCTGATAGAAGGTAACTATGGCAAAGCAGCTTAGGCTGAACTAGGAGACATGCAATGCTCTTACCATACCACTTACATCATAAGAAAACACAATACTCAGAGTTACTAAAAATAAAGGTACTTTATTTTTATGACAATATGCCACACGTATCTCAGTGAGTACCCTCAGTAAGAAGGTAAGTAATATACACAAGTTATATGTACACAAACCCAAAACAGGTAAGAGTCAGAAAAGTAATGGAAACAGTGTAGAATTACAATAGGATGCAATAGGCAAACATAGGTCTAGGGGCAACACAAACCACATACTCCAAAAGTGGAATGCGAATCACGAATGGACCCCAGACCGGTAGGAGCTTGTAGAGGGTCGCTGGGACTGTACGAAAACAGTCAGGGTGTCCAAGATACCCCACCCCAAGACCCTGAAATGTAGGAATAAAGTACACCTACTACCCCAAAAGAGCACAATAGTCGTGATAGGGGGATTCTGCAAGAACCACAAACACCAGCAAAGCACTGAAGATGGATTCCTGGACCTGAGGACCTGCAAGGCAAGGGGACCAAGTCCAAGAGTCGCGATAGTGTCCGGGGGGGGGGGCAGGAGCCCAGGAAACCCCAGATGAAGGTGCAAGGAAGCTGCCTCCGGATGGAAGAAGTTTGGATTTCTGCAACAAAGAAGAATACTAGGAACTTCTCCTTTGGATAGAAAATGTCCCACATCGCGATGAAGGTTGCAGAAGTGTTCCCACGCAGAAATACCGCAAACAAGCCTTGCTAGCTGCAAGGGTCGCAGTAGTGGTTTTTGGATGCTGGTGGGGACCAGGAAAGACCAGGATGTTGCCCCTTGGAGGAGGAGACAGAGGGGGCGCTCAGCAACTCAAAGAGCCCCCACACACAGAAGCAGGCAGCACCCGTAGAAGTACCAGAGCAGGCACTTAGAAGATTTGTGAACTGGAGTCCACGCAGAGTTACAAAGGAGGGTCCCACGCCACGACATCGGAGGCCAACTCAGAGGGTTGAGCACTGCAGGACGGAGTGCTGGGGACCCAGGCTAGGCTGTGCACAAAGGAAATCCTGGAAGAGTGCACAGGAGCCGGAGCAGCTGCAAATCACACAGTACACAGGTTTACAGACTAGCGTGGGGAGGCAAGGACTTACCTCCACCAAACTTGGACTGAAGGATCACTGGACTGTGGGAGTAACTTGGATAGAGTTCCTGTGTTCCAGTGACCAAGCTCGTCAGGATGAGAGGGGACCCAGGGGACCAGTGATGCAGTCTTTTGGTGCCTGCGCTAGCAGAGGGAAGATTCCGTCGACCCACGTGAGATTTCTTCTTGGCTTCTGGTGCAGGGTGAAGGCAGGTGACCCCCAGAGCATGCACCACCAGGAAACAGTAGAGAAAGCCGGCAGGATGAGGCGCTACAATGTTGCTGGTAGTCGTCTTACTACTTTGTTGCGGTTTTGCTGGCGTACTGGAGCAGTCAGCGGTCGATCTTTGGTAGAAGTCGAAGAGGGAGATGCAGAGGAACTCTGGTGAGCTCTTGCATTCGTTAGCTGAAGAACTCCCCAAAGCAGAGACCCTAAATAGCCAGAAAAGGAGGTTTGGCTACCACGAAAGGAGGATTGGCTACCACGAGCGGTAAGAACCTATCAGAGGGGGTCTCTGATGTCACCTGCTGGCACTGGCCACTCAGAGCAGTCCAGTGTGCCCCCAACACCTCTGTTTCCAAGATGGCAGAGGTCTGGGACACACTGGAGGAGCTCTGGGCACCTCCACTGGGTCCATCTGTGCCCATCAAAGCATTTCCAGAGGCTGGGGGAGGCTACTCCTCCCCAGCCCTTCACACCTATTTCCAAAGGGAGAGGGTGTAACACCCTCTCTCAGAGGAAATTATTTGTTCTGCCTTCCTGGGCCAGGGCTGCCTGGACCCCAGGAGGGCAGAATCCTGTCTGAGGGGTTGGCAGCAGCAGCAGCTGCAGTGGAAGACCCGGAAAGTCAGTTTGGCATTACCCGGGTTCTGTGCTAGAGACCCGGGGGATCATGGAATTGTCCCCCCAATACCAGAATGGTATTGGGGTGACAATTCCATGATCTTAGACATGTTACATGGCCATGTTCGGAGATACCATTGTGACGCTATACATAGGTAGTGACCTATGTATAGTGCAAGCGTGTAATGGTGTCCCTGCACTCACAAAGTCTGGGGAATTTGCCCTGAACGATGTGGGGGCACCTTGGCTAGTGCCAGGGTGCCCACACACTAAGTAACTTGGCACCCAACCTTCACTAAGTGAAGGTTAGAGATATAGGTGACTTATAAGTTACTTATGTGCAGTGAAAAATGGCTGTGAAATAACTTGGACGTTATTTCACTCAGGCTGCAGTGGCAGGCCTGTGTAAGAATTGTCTGAGCTCCCTATGGGTGGCAAAAGAAATGCTGCAGCCCATAGGGATCTCTTGGAACCCCAATACCCTGGGTACCTCAGTACCATATACAAGGGAATTATATGGGTGTACCAGTGTGCCAATGAGAATTGGTAAATGTAGTCACTAGCCTGCAGTGACAAATTTAGAAAGCAGAGAGAGCATAAACACTGAGGTTCTGGTTAGCAGAGCCTCAGTGATACAGTTAGGCACCACACAGGGAACACATACAGGGCACATACTATGAGCAGTGGGGTCCTGCCTAGCAGAATCCCAGTGACACAGGGGCTAAAACATACATACATACAGTGAAATTGGGGGTGACATGCCAGGCAAGATGGTACTTTCCTACAGTAGGTATAGATTGCTTGCCGGGGTGCTCGCGGGCCTCAAGGTGTTGGTTAATGCCAGTACACCGAACATTTGTAATCCTACATGGATCGCTTTGGAGCTGATCATGTTCTCCTGAGGGGTGATCTTAATATGGTGATAGATCCCACGCTAGACACCTCTGCCATTGTTCCAACCACTAAACCCTCATTCCTTCTGGGTCTTGCAGTCTATTTGTTAGAGATACTCGTTACACGATCCGTGGAGAAGCCACAACACAGTTGTGCAGGCCTTCACTTTCCTTTGGGCACCTCACGGCACCTGGACTCACATCGACTACTGGCTTGTAACCAGCTCAATCACTCCGTGGGTCACTTCCATTAAGCACCTCCACACACATTATCCTACCACTCACAAGTGCATCTCATACTGAGTGTTCCCGTGTCAGGGGTGGTGTGTGTCATGAGGACGTGTCGTTTCCTGGAAATGCCACTGCAGGATGTGCTATTCCGATCCGAACTAGGAGAGGCCATCACCTAGTATTTTCAGTTAAATGATGGCTCTGTGAGCATTTAGGCAATTCTATGGGATGCGTTTAAGGCATACACCAGGGGCATCTGCATTTGCAAACACTCGGGGGTGCTTCACAACAGCCGGCGCAGCCTTGCGCAGGTGGAGGCAAGGCTCCCAGAGCTTGATGGCCAAGTTACAGAACAAGACACCAAACCCCACTTGCACCAGTGTAGGATATTCTTAGATGAATTCCGTGAACTATCGGAAAGGGAGGCAAATTATATGGAAAAATATGCTAGGGCCCGTAGATATGGGGACGGAGAACGAACAGGCGCACGCTGGCCAGACTTCTTCACCCACCTTACTCAGCTGCGTACATACTGGAATGAAAGAGAGATTACAGCACTTGTGCCTTAGGGCCCACAGTGGTTCAGTCGGAATATTTTAACTACTACTCGCGCCTCTTTGCGGCCTACTCCATCCCATCCCATCCCACACCACACCACGCCAATATCTTGCAATGGTGTGGCTAACAACTGCGGAAATCATGCAGGCAATAGACACCCTAGAAGGGATGCACGCACCTGGACTGGATGGGTCACTGGAGTCTTTTACAAACATATAAAAAACTACTGGCACCACGCCTCCTATCTATGTATGCGGAGGCTGTTGAGACTGGAGTTTCCCCCACAACGATGTGGGAGTTAGTCATTGTAGTAAGCTAGATTCTGGTTGTAGTACCCTACACTTTTCTTGCCTGGTGTCAGTATGTTTTGGACTGTAGTGTACTGGGATCCTGCTAACCTGGACCCCAGTACTAGTGCACTGTCCCCTAAATTTGGTTGCTGGGAACCTTTCTACCCCCACAATTGGCATAATGGTGCATCTATGTAAGCCCCTAGTATATGGTACTTAAGTACAGAGGGCATTGGTACCCCAATGGCTGCAGCATGTATTTTGCCACCCATGGGAATCCATGCAAATTGTGTCTGCAGGCCTGCCATTGCAGCCTGTGTGAAATGGTGCATGCTCCTTTCACCACCAAACCTGGTCACTGCACTTAGACATTGTAAGTCACTCTTCTCTTCTAGGTCCTTCAGCCCAAGGGCAGGGTACATGTCTCTAAGTGTGAGGGTACCCCTGCATGAGCGGAGTGCCCCTACAGACCCTAGTCCAATTCTTGGACTCTGTAAGTGGAGAAGCCATCTTAAGGTATGTAGTGGACACTGGTCAACACGAGCGGTCCAACTACATAATGCCTCCTCTGAACCTAGACATGTTTGCTATCAAACCTGTTGGAATCATGCAACTATACTGATTCCAGTGTTAGCTGCATGATACCGTGTAATCTGGGGGTTCCTTAGAGGATCCTCCAGTTCTGCCTGTGCAGCCTTATGGGGTCCAGCTGCCAGCCCACGATGCTGCTGATCCCAGACACTGTTCTGCCCCCCTGCTGGTGAGCCAGGCTAAGGCAGGAGAAGCAGAACAAAAGATGTTCTGGAAGGGAGAGGTGTGACCACCTCCCCCTGTGTATTAGGTGTCTAAGGTCTGGGGTGGAATGGCTTCTGAGCACCACCAGACTGCTTTGAAGGACACATTTGGTGTCCTCCTTTCATAATCCTGTTTGCACCAGTTCAGGAACCCCGGTTCTTGCTCTGGCACAAACTACACAAAGGACAGAGGATTGTCCACCCTCCCCTGTCCAGGTCCTCCCCTAGGGAGGTACACAGAGCTTTGCCAGGCAGCCACTTGATTCTGCCATCTTTGAAACAAGATGAGCAGAGGCCCTGGAGAGCATCTGACTGGTTAGGCCAGGTTGATGACGTCCCTGACCCCCTCTGGGAGGTGGGTCACTTCAGACCGTGACCAACCCCCTTTTAGGGTTACTTAAGGGCTCTCTCGCAGGTAGGTTCTCAGATTCGTCAAGCAAGACTCTCCAAAGAACTCTCTGCAAGGCATCTGCTCCTGGCATCTGGAAACTGCTGGTCTGCTTTTGAACCGAAACACGTCTGCATCTGGTGGGAAAGCTCCTATTGCAACATTATTTCTCCAGATTCTACAAGAATTCTGCAACATTCAAGGCTGTGCATCCTCTGGGGTCACAAGGACCCTGTTTGCACCTGGAAGCAGAGTGAGGGAGTCACTCTCCTGCATCCGCAGGCACCTCAAGACAACGTCGACTGGCTGGTGGGGTCTGCTGTCCTACAGAGATCTGTAGATCCTGCTTTACAGGTGGTAAGTGTGTGGCCTCCTCTGCATCCTGCTTGTCTTCTAACCAACTCAGGAGACTGTGGGCTTCTGCTACTGCCACTGGACTGGAAGCCTTGTGCACCACAACTGTTGTACTTGCCATGGCTTGTTGACTCTTCCTCCAGGAGATCTTCAGGTGCCAAGAAGCCCCGGCCTCAAGCACTCTGCAACTCGAAGGTCAGCCCGTGTCCTACAACTCCTGTGAACTGAAACTGCTGTTACGTTGTGCTGATAAGGCCTCCTTGTAGCTCCCTGTGTCCTTCGCCTGTGGGTCAAATGTGGGGGCTCCATCGCCTTCCACTAGCCTTCCTGCATGCTGAGGCCAGCCCTGACTTCCTCTCAAGGTTAGAGTCTCCTGGACCTTACTGGTCCCCAAAACCTTGCAAATCCTTCTGCAACTTCTGATTTTATTTGCCAGTGTTTGTTGGTGACCTGGCTGGTCACTGACCCTCCTGCAATCCGGCGACCATCAAGGGACAGCTTCTAGGTGACTCCTGGGATCTTTTGCAGCTCCTGGAAGCCACATCTGGACTTCTTCTTCCACCGATTTGCAGGAACTTCACCTTCAGGATGGTGGGCATTTTCACATGCATCACTTGGGCACCTCCAAGGGTGCTGGACTCTGTCACCTTCCTTTGCAGGTCCTCCACGTTTGGAATCCATCCCTAGGTTCCACTGGACTGGTCCACGGGTCGTGACAGCAGCTGAACAATCTGTGGCATCCACTGACTTCAGAGAGAGTCCCTTGTCTCCTCTGCATCCGGGTCCCCTGGTGTAGGTACTCTGTCTATCCTGAGCTGGGGGTCCTCTCTAACCTTCCTCTGGTCTACTAGTTTCCTTGGGGTCCACTGGGAAGGGTCCTGAATCTCAAGAACTCCAACCATAACTGTCTGTGTTAGCCTATAGGACAACTGGGTGGGTAACTACCTTGCACCTGGTTGCTGGAGACACTTACTGTACTTATCTCTGGTATTTCTTCTCTGCCCCCAGCCCCTAGCTAACTACCACACTTACCTTGGTTGGGGGTCAATATTTCACATTCCACTTTATTAGTATATGGTTTGGCCCTCCCAAAGGGCCCTGTGTAGTTTTATGCTATTTCTAATGGTTATTTTGCGTACATATTGTATGTAGCTATCTCCAAAGCAATATATACCAATGCTAGTTTAGTGGTAGTGCTGTAATAAAGTGTCCTTTATTTTTGCAACACTTGTATGGTTGTTTCTTGTGAGTGAGTGAGTTACTGTCTGACTACTGTGGTATTGGTAATGCTTTACATTCTTCCTGGATATGCTTCAGTTGCTCGCGTCAGCTACCCCTAGATAGCTTTTGCTATCTGGACACCTTTTCACTATCACTAAGGGTTGCCTGGACTCAGTAAAGGGTGACACACCATAGGAGTACACCATAAACTGAGCCAGCCTCCTAAGTCATCACCTTGATACCCAAACCTGATAAAGGCCCGCTTCTATGCAGTTCCTACTGACTCCTCTCTCTCAATTTGGACAATAAGCTACTGGCCAAAATGATAGCTACGCGCCTCTCCTTTCTTCTAGATCAAATTATATCTCCCGCTCAGTATGGCTCCGTTCCCCACCCCTCCACATCCATCAATCTCCAAACAGTTTTCTCAGTACTAAACAGAGTATCTCCCACAGCACGGGTGGCCATAGCACTGGTAGATGCTGAAAAGGCATTCAGCTCTCTTGAATGGCTCTTCCCTCATTCAACTCGTTGCAAACTTAGATTCCCGCAGGGATATACGGCTCTGATCTCTCTACTATACACCCAGCCCTCAGCTTCTATACATCTTAACAGAACATTCTCCCCTTCTTTTCTCATTGAGAGAGGTACCCGACAGGGATGCCCACTTTCCCCCTTGCTGTTCATTATAGCAATGAACGCTATAGTGTGCCACCTGTGGGAGAGACATATCCATAGAGCCTATAATTCACTAGTGGGCCGCTCCTTATATCTCTCTATGCAGATGGCATTTTGTTATTAATGCGTCGACCTGAAGTTAACCATAAACCTGTATTATATGAAATAGTCCGCTTTGGCACTTTCTCAAGACTGCACATAAATTGGGGAAAATTGGAGCTCTTCCCACTCACTGACAGCACCACTCCACCCACAATGAATACCCCTTGAAATGGTGCAGCGACTTGACGAAAAAACTTGGCATTCATATTCATAGGGACAAGGAGCAGGTCATGCGTTATTCCACAGTTTTTATACCTCTTGTAGGAAAGTGCCCCTTTTGGCATGGTTCCCCCCACCCCCAGCACACACATACACGTTTTACCTGGTATTGATGCTAAGTTGACTGAATGTGTGCTGGGATCCTGCTAACCAGGCCCCAGCACCAGTGTTCTTTCCCTAAACTGTACCATTGTTCCCACAATTGGCATATGTCTGGCACACAGCTAAGGTCCTTGTAAGAGGTACCACGCGCTCTGTGACCAGGGAGGTTCCCTAAGGGCCACAGCATGTATTGTGCCACTGAAAGTAACCCTTCACCATACACATGCACACTACCATTTCCGCTTGTGTGCGTTGGCAGGGAGAAAATATTAAAGTCAACATGGGATCCCTCACAGGTGACATGCCCACAACCCACTGCTTGTGGCATAGGTAGGTCACCCCTCTAGCAGGTCTTACAGCCCTAAGATGGGGTGCACTATGTAGGAAGCTGGTCTGCTATGTGGTGAGCAACTATGGTGTTATCACCTCGTACCAGGTCAAGGTATCACCTATTATTGAAGTGTGTGCAGTGTCTAGGAAGCCTGGGCTCTCTGGAAGTAGCTAAGGATGAGCAGCCAAGACTCATCTAGGAGACATACAAAGCTTATGCAGTACCACTGTAGTCACACAGCACTTACACTCATGAAAGAACCACACAGTGTTACAAAAATAAAGGTACTTTATTATGGTAACACAAATACTAAAGTACTGTATAGGCAATACCCCAACTGGAGGTAAGTAAACACACAATTATATACACATTAGCAATCAGGAAATAGCATAGAAAGCAATAGGTATTGGTAAAAGCAATAGCAAACAGTGGCCTAGGAGAGGGCCAAACCATATACTAAAAAGTGGAAAGGCATTTCCCCAGCGAAGGAAGTGCAGTCGGTAGAGGGGAGCTGGAGGAACTAGGAACCCTAAGAGATGAGTACCAGAGTGCCCTCCAGCGACCAGGAGAGCAGAGGTAAGTACCTGGTTTTCCCTAAAACCAACAGGAGGACATGGAAAAGGACTGTGCAAGATCCAGACAAGCCTGGTAGAAACCAAAGGTGGATCCTGACAGAAGAGGACCTGTAAAGGAAGGGGACCAAGTCCAGTTCGAGTTGTGTCTGTTTGTGGCAGGAGCCACTACCCACCCTTCTGTGCATGCAGGACCAGGTCAACGGTGGATAAAGAAAGTCAGCAGTGCAGCACAGGAGCAGAAGAGGAGTTCCTCAAGTGATGCCAGTGAAGTCCCGAGTCGGCGGTCGTGCTGCAGTCAGTCAGTGGTGCTGGAAAACCACCAACAAGCCTTGGCGAATGCAAGAGTCGGAGAAGAAGAATTTGCAAGGCTGAAGAGGACCAGCAAGGCCCAGGGGATTTTACCCAAGGAGGGGAGTCTGAGGTGACCCTCAGCAGCTGGGATAGTCACAAGAAGAGGAGGCAGCCCCAACAGGAGACCCACTGGCAGCAGGCACAGGAGTCGCAGTGAGGCCCACTCAGCACACCTGAAGATGAGTCCCATATCGATGGAGCAGCAGGCAGGAAGGAGTGCTGGGGGCCAGGGCTACTCCGAGCCTGAAGATCCCTTGGAGGTGGATCAAAGTGTCAAACAAGCCTTGGTAGCTGCAAGAGTTACGGTGCACAGCGGTACTGTCCTGCAAAGAGAGGCCAGGCTTACCGTTTCCTAAGTTGGACAGCTGGTAGAGAGGACCAAGAGGACCACTCCAGAATACCACCTGTGATGCAGGATCCACACAGTTCCGGAGGAGAAAGAATACACGCACCTGGTGGTCATTGCAGTTGGTGCCTGCGGATGCAGGGGAGTGACTCCTTCACTCCAAGGGAGATTGCTTCCTACTTCTTCTGCAGGCTGAAGACTCATCACCCTCTAGGATGCACAGCCCGGGAAATATTGCAGTTGGTGGAAGATGCCAGAGACATAATGTTTCAAAGCGGAGTCATCACTGGAGTTGCAGATTGGCGGTTCCTAGAGGGTCCAGTTGCAGTCCCGGTGGCCAGAAGATGAAGTAAATGATGCAGTGGAGTCCTGCTGGAATCTTGCATATCAAATCTGAGGACCCATCCAAGAGGGAGACTCTAAATAGCCCAGGAAGGGGGATTGATCGCCTAGCAGGATGACCACCTATCAGGAGGGGGCTGTGACGTCAACTACCTGACCTGGCCACTCAGATGCTCCCAGGGGTCTCTGCCCACCTTGGGTCCAAGATGGCAGAATCAAGTGGCCAACTGGAGGAGCTCTGGGCACTACCCCTGGGGTGGTGATGGACAGGGGAGTGGTCACAGACAGGGGAGTGGTCAAAGACAGTTTTGTGCCAGGGCAGGGACCAGGGGTTCCTGGACTGGCGCAAACCGGTTTATGCAGGGAGGGCACCAAATGTTCCCTTCAAAGCATACCGGTGGCTTGGGGAGGCTACCCCTCCCATGCCATGTAACACCTATTTCCAAGGGAGAGGGTGTTACCTCCATCGCCCAGGGGAAATCCTTTGTTCTGCCTTCCCCTGCCTGAGCTGGTAAAGCAGTAGGAGGGCAGAAACCTGTCTGAGGGGTGGCAGCAGTGCAGGCTGCCCGGAAAACCCCAAAAGACTAGTAGGAGCAATGCTGGGGGTCCTCTAAGGAGCCCCAGAGTGCATGGAATCATACAGCCAATACTGGCAACAGTATTGAGGTATGATTTCGACATGTTTGATACCAAACATGCCCAGGTTCAGAGTTGTCATTATGTAGCTGGACATAGGTAGTGTCCTATGTCCAGTACACAGGTAAAATGGCTTCCAGGCACTTACGAAGTCCAGTGAAATGGAGCTGGAGTTCGTAGGGACACCTCTGCTCATGCGGGGGCGGTCATCAAACACAGGTACCTGCGCCCTGCCCTCTGGGCTAGGAGGGTCTGCCATAGGGGTGACTTACAGTGACCTGGTGCAGTGACCTGTAGTGTTTGGGTGCATGCACCTTTTCAAGTGGGCTGCAATGGCAGGCCTGCAGACACATTTTGCATGGGCTCCCATGGGTGGCACAATACATGCTGCAGCTCATGGGGAACCCCTAGTGCCCCAATGCCGTAGGTACCTAAATACCATATTCTAGGGACTTACATGAGGGCTCCAGTATGCTAATTGTGGGGTGTGCTACTTCCCAAACAACCAAATTGAGAGAGAGAGAGCACAGTGACTGTGGTCCTGGTTAGTAGGATCCCAGTGAACACAGTCAAAACACAATGACAGTAGGCAAAAAGTGGGGGTAACCATGCCAAAAAGAGGGTACTTTCCTATACACTATACCACAGGTGAGGACATAGTGGATGAGCAATATGACCCTACGGTGTCTAAGTCCATTCCTAGACGTTGTAAGTGCAGTGTGGCCATATTGAGTACATGGGCTGGGAGTTTGTCATTATGATGGCTTCACTGAACACTGGTATCAAACTTCTCAGCACAATAAACCCATACTGATGCCAGTGTTGTATTTATTGTAAAATGCACACAGAGGGTTTACTTTACACAATCCTTTAGTGCAGGACTGACCTGTCTGTGCTAGCTTGCCACTGACTGACACGTTTCTGACCTATGGGGTGAGAACATCTGTGCTCTCTGAGGTTAGAAACAAAGCTTGCTTTTGGTGGAGGTGCTTCACACCTCCCCCCTGCTGGAACTGTAACACTTGGTGGTGAGCCTTAAAGGCTCAGGCCTGCTGTTACAGTGCCCCAGGGCACTCCAGCTAGTGAAGATGCCCGCTCCCCGGACCAAGCCCCACTTTTGGCAGCAGGTCCAGCAGGAAAATTAGGTAAAAGAGGGAGGAGTGACCACTGCAGCTAGGACCACCCCTAAGGTGTCCAATGCTGAAGTGACCCCCCTCTTTGCAGAATCCTCCATCTTGTTTTAGAGGTTAGTGGCCAATAGGGTTAGGAATGTGCCCCCCCCAAATGGAGTGGGCACCGGACGGATGTAGCCACTATCAGGAACAATAGCCATTGTAACACCCCTAAATCTACTATTAAGTGGTTCCCCTGAATCTTACTCACCAAATTCCCGGTGACTTCAAGAAGAGGAAGAAAGAAGAAGGGCTGCTAAGCCGACCCCATCAGAGAAGATTCCAGATGACAACTGACTTGTCCCCAGCCCTACCGGCCTGTCTGCAGCTTCAAGAACTCCTGCTGCAAAAAGGCGATGCATCCTGTAGGACCCGCATCCTGCCTGCCCAGCAGGGACCAAGAACTCCCAAGGACAGGGGCCCTGTCCAGAACAAATATCCATAAGGACTCCAGAACTACCCCAGGTCCGTAAGCCCTGTCCACTCTACAGCCGACACCCACGGCCCGAGTCCAAGTGGCCCACCAGTCCAGAGAAGGTCCCCAGGTGATCCCGACCTCGAGTCCACCCTAGGTTGACCCCTCCTGGCCAACACAACGATGTCTGCAGCCTGAAATGGAGGACCGCCCTGACCATGACTCGATCCAACGAGGACTCCTGATGTCCAAGGAGACCCCTGCACCCGCAGCCCCCTGGCCTTGTTGAACCCAACCGATGGTCCAACAACATCCAGGCGCCTCTCCTGCCTGCCCCACATTTGGTTTCCCGGAACCGATCCCCTGGACCCTGCCTGTAGCATCTTTTGTGACCCCAGGGTTCCTCCCGTTTAAAGGTTTTGGATTCCCAACTCTGTGTTTGCTGAGGGTATGTGTTTTGTGTGATCAGCAGGTTTTTCTACCAAGTCCCCCCATTCCTCATAGGATTCTATTGCAAAGCCGATGTTATCTTTGACCTCTGCACCCAGCCATCCCCGTGTTGCCGGCGGTGCACTTCAGGGGGCAGCCTAAACTGTGACCTGTGAAAATCCTAACCCCAGAAGACTGGAATCGTAAGTCATGTACTACATACATGTTATCAGTGCTAACACTTTTTCACCTCTAGGACTTTATTGACTCCTATGAAAAATTGCACTGTCAACTTTTGAAATAAAAAAGTGTTACTTACTTGTAAACTGCTTTATCTGCAAATACCAAGCAAAGTACATTTGGTACATATGCTTGATACCTATTGGCAACTGTTCTTACCTGCAAAAAAGTTCTTCTGGTTCTAGTAATAAAGTAACAAAATATATTTTTGCTATCTAAAAACAATTGGCCTTGCAGAAGGCATTGAGTTAGACTGTGTGTGTGTACAAAAAATGTTTTGCACTACCCTCTGATAAGACTAACTGCTCGACCACACTACCACAAAAGAGAGCATTAGTATTATATACTTTAGCCTCTGTTAAGCCTCTGGGTAACCCCTGGACTCTGTGCACACTATACCTCATTTTGGTATAGTATATAGAGAGCCAGCTTCCTCCATCTCGCTCACTAATACTTTTTTTGCCACTCCCTGTGGTTTGCTCATTCGGCTTGTGTGGGCAGGAAGGCAACTCTGCATCTGGTGGGAGGTTCTTACCCTCCTTTGTAAACGTGGAGGCTTCGGGGTACCCCATCTTCAACTGTATTACTTCGCAGCACAGTGCCATTTCTCATACCAGTGATTCCACCCTGATGTGCGCATTCCCTATGCAATCACAGAGTGCTACTTTGCTGTCCCTATTTCACAGCAAGGGCTTCTGCCTCAAGGCATCCCTTTGGACCCCAGGGACATTCAAACACTCCCCACTCCCAGCTGGGCATGACACAAACTAGTTCACATACTTGAGGGTGATTTACACTATTCTCCTGCGCTGACACAGATAATCCATTCTTAAATTCCTACGCAGAGCATACATAACACCCAGTGCCATAGCCCGTATTGACCCTTCATGATCCTCTGTCTACCTTAAATGCTTTGCACCTCTTGCCGATTTCCAACACATGACATTGACATGCCCCTCATTCGCCACTTTTGGCATGATGTGTTTGACCGGCTATCGCAGATGGTGGGCGCGACCCTCCACCCTGGTGCTGGAGCCAGGTCAGGCCTCCCCCATGCTCTTTTTAAACGTGGGCAGCCACCGGCACCAGTAAGTACACTCTGCATTTTTGGAACGGCTATCCTATTTCAGCCTTATTGCCTTTTAGAGATTTAACAGTTTAAAAGAAGTTATAAAGCCTCTTTCTGCTATTTAGTATTTTTACTCTTTTTACTGTGGGTCGATCTGCTGTTGGGAACTTTTAACCAAAGGACTCCATTTTTTCAGTCCTCAGGGGTGCTACTTTTATAAATATTGGTTTTGTGGTTTTTACTGTCTTTTTCGGCACCGGTGCCCGGTTTTGGGGGGCACCTGGTGCATTTCCTTTTACTTTTTATTCGGCAGCCATTAAGGTGCCATTTTCCGGCAGCCATCTTGGTTGCCGGTCTAGTTGTTGGTGCTGGTGCCAGGTCAGGCCTCCCCCATGCTCTTTTTAAACGTGGGCAGCCACCGGCCGTGCAGCGGACGCGCCACTGGCGCGCCGAAGGCGCGCCTAAGGCAAGCCCGTCTGCACCCGTCCGCGCCCTGACGAGCCCAGGGCCCAGAGATGCTGCTCGTTTTAGGTATTCAGCTTCACATCTTTATGCTTTTAGAAACACCCAGATATGTTCCACTCCTGTAGGGCCTAACCAGTCATCTGTGTGTCCCCCCTGTTCTAGTTGTTCTTGGGCTCCCAATTTCATCTCGCCTTCTAATACCTCCTCCCATCAATTAGGTAAGCTATTACTGATTAACTGCTGCTCCCTAGCGGCACACTCCTTACATATTCACATGCTCCTTGAAGAGCTATCACCAGATGCCTTGTTTCTCACTGAAACCTGGCTGAATGGAGATTCTTCAGCAGATTTATGCAGTACCTTACCCCCTAACTATTCTATAGTTCATTTAGACAGACTTCATATGAGAGGTGGTGGTATAGCTATTATTCACAAAATCTCCATTAAATGCTCAACATTTCCACTGTTCTTCTCTCTGCACTTGTCGTCTACTTATACTTTCTCTGGAATCCTTCTCTATCGCCCCCCTGGCCCGTGTGGAGTCTTTTTAGAAGTTATCTCGGAGGCAGTGGCCAGTTCTATTGGGAAGGCCTCTAACTTAACCGTCCTCCGCGATTTTAATATCCACCTAGACAATCCTAACTGTCCATCGGCTAAATCATTATTAGCCTCTTTTACCTCTATGGGTATGGACCAGCATGTTACTGGTCCAACTCACACGAAAGGCCATACTTTAGACCTTTTTTTTAGTAATATCCCTAATCTTACCTTCTCCTCCTCTCTACCTCTACCCTGGACAGATCACTATTTAGTGTCACTTACGTTTCCCTATGATGCTCCTAGAGAGACACAGCCCAGGTGCACCACAATGGGTCGTGCTTGGTCGAAGTTGGTACCTAGCACTTGGCATATGGCACTCTGTGCTTCTCCCTTAGCCAGTGACCATGGCTCCATTAATACGGTGGACCTGTTTAACAAATGGCTTTCTACCTCTTTAAACTCAGTTTTGCCTTGCAAACTGAGGGTGAAAAAACCTGCTCATAAGTCTAGTACCTGGTTTTCATCTTTTCTATTGGACCTTAGAAAGAACTGTAAAAAATTGGAGAGAATTTGGAGAAAATATTATAATCCTTCTGCTAAAGAAGCCTATAGATCAGCTATTAGATCTTACCATCATAATATTAAGACAACACAAGCTCTATATTACAGCAGTAGAATAGAGAACTCGTCCACTTCTCAGAAAGAAATCTTTCAGATCTTTAAGGAGCTCACTATACCCCCTATGCCGCCCTCCCCGGTGGAAGCTTCTATTATGCATAGTAATGTAATAGCGGCTCACTTTCAAGACAAGATTAACAAGATATACTACGGTTTTCCTCCATCTCCCTCTCAGAATAATCTCATGGGGCAGGAGATGAATTCTCCTACGGGTATGACCCAGTTAACCAATTTTTCCCCCCTCACAGGTACTCTGATTGGGAATTTTCTTGCTAATATCAAATCGGGTTCTCCCTTGGACCCGGCCTCCCCTTCTATTCTTTTGAAGGCAGCAGATATTGTTGTTGGTCCTTTGACAGAAATACTTAATAATTCCTTGTCCGCTGGTATTCTTCCCAGTTCCCTCAAACATGCAATCATAAAGCCTCTCTTAAAAAAACCTAAGCTAGATCCCTCTGTCTTGGCTAATTATCGTCCCATTGCCCTTCTTCCTATATTGGCAAAAATTCTGGAGAAGCACGTGAACCTGCAATTGACCAGGCATCTTGAGAGCCACGGTCATTTACATCCTTCTCAAATGGGTTTCAGAACCCATCACAGTACAGAATCGGCACTCCTTACTGTAACTGAATCTGCTCGGCAACTTCTAGATCAAGGTGGTCATGCTGCTATTATCCTCCTTGATCTTAGTGCAGCATTTGACACTGTCGATCATACTATTCTCCTTGATAGACTTTCCAAGATAGGGTTAGGAGGTCCAGCCCTTGCCTGGCTCTCCTCCTTCCTCACGGGAAGATCCTTTCAAGTTTTGGATCGCTTTTTTTTGTCTGACGTCAGGTCTCTATCTTGTGGAGTCCTGCAGGGTTCATCTTTAAGCCCCACCTTGTTTAACATCTATCTGTCATCCTTGGCCACAGTAGTCGCTCCTTATAACCTCTCTATGGTCACTTATGCTGATGAGAGGCAATTGGTGGTTTCCCTCTCTAGTAGTAGGGACTCCCCCTCTGCCAACCTGGACGACTGCATGAAAGATATTGGGTACTGGATGACCCTGTCGAAACTGAAATTTAATGACAGCAAATCAGAGGTAATGATTATAGGTAATGGCGCCCCTACCGCCCCTCTGGCTATGTACTCTGAGGCTTTTAACAACCTGCCTCCTCCAATAACACAAGTAAAAAGCCTCGTCTTTCTGCTTGACCCACGCTTAACTATAGAGCCACAAGCTAAAAGAATCTCCTCGATCTGCTTCGGCTTAATTAGAAGTGTCAGGAAGATTCTTGGACTTCTGCCATTCGCAGCCAGAAGAATTCTTGTACAAGCCCTAGTTCTCTCCCGCCTGGACTACGGGAACTCTCTATATCTTAGTTCTCCAGATTATGTAATAAAGAGGCTGCAGGTTAAGCAAAACGCGGCAGCTAGACTTCTCATGAATACCCCAAGGCATCTTTCCGCTAAACCAGCACTTGCAGCTCTTCATTGGCTCCCGATTAAGCAGCACATTCAGTTTAAAGCTCTGTGTCTTGTTCACAGACCCTTACACAATAAGGGTCCCCTTTCCCTTAGAAAACGGATCTTTCTTTACTCGCCCCTTAGACCTCTTAGATCTCGTTCTTCTCGACAGGTTTACATCCCTTCGGTCAAGAGATCATGGGGAGGTAATTCGTTCTCCATCAGGGCTGCTCGGCTCTGTAATGCCCTGCCCTTTGAATGCCGTCAGGAATCCTCTGAACTCCTCTTTAGGAGGAAGTTGAAAACCATTCTCTTTCCCAGTTAATCTGCTTCCCCTGGCTCTTCCAACATTCATGGTGTACTTTAGCGCTGGGATGCCCCCGGGTAGCCATGCGCTCTACAAATCTATAAACTAAACTAAACTAAACTAAACCCTGACCTACTGATGGCCCTCTTGGGTTACATGGGAGATGTACCTTAAAATGTAAGACTTTTCACTTGCATTATGCTCCTATTGGCCAAGAGAGAGATAGCACTCCTCTGGGAAACCAATTGGGTGCTCATGGCCAAGCGATGGCTCACAAGTCTCACTTATTCCAATGATACCAGCTAAATATTTGCGTCACTTCAACCTCCTGTGTCTAGACCGAAGGATATCTGGCAGCTGATGAGAGATTATTCGCCCACCCTGAACACCACACCCTCAAACTCCTAACACCATACAGATGCATGTTGACATATGTACTTACATTCTCCTTTTAAACTGTGCCTAGAAGCATTTGACAGTAGCACCATGTTAGTGTTTGAACTCCTGTTACATATTAGCATGATTGTATGATCAATGTGCCTGTCGTGACTTAACTTCCAAATGTTGTATCTCATGGTCAATTGCATTGCGCATTCCTCCGCTCATGGATCATTTTGATTTGCCTGTATTGGTCTATACCACATGAATATGATAAATAAAGTTTTAAAAAAAAATTCCACCAGGAATCCATCTGACCATGGTGTTTTCCCTCTGGCTAGCAGGTCTTTGCTGTTTTAATATCTGCTGGTGTATTATATGCATTTAAATCTTAATTCCGTTGTAGTGTTACTGTGGGGGCCTATATTGTGTCCAAGTACGTTTGAATCTGTACTGTTTGTAGATTGGAAGGGGGAGAGTAAAACTGGATGCAGTATTTGGTGAAAGCTCTATTTATCTTATCTTTTGTGTTTACTGTTATGCCCTCAGTGGAGTGTCTGGTGCAAATTAGTAGTCTTGAGTTAAATAAGTTTGACAGTAAGGCATATATTTTGCCATCTCTATCTGCTACTGCATGCTGCTTTGTTGTGAATTCCCTCTAGTGTAGACATCACATTATTTCTAATTGTCATGCTTACTTAGTTTGGCTTCCTGAATTGCATGCATCTTCAGCTTCACTCACCAGCGTTTTTTTTCTTATTCACATTTTAGTTCTAATGTCTCTCTCTTGAGTGCTTCTTGATTCTGTACAGTGTTTTCATACATATCCCCTTGAAGACAACTTTAAAAGCTTCCCCACCCGTCTCTGTGTCTTGTGTCAGTCCTTGATTTTCTGTGAAATAATTCAATATGGCGTCTCTAACTTACATAGTAATTTTTTCTCTTGCAGTGTGCCTATTGTAGCCTTTCCCTAGGTAAAATGGTTGTTTGTTTACTGCAATCCTGTCATCGTTGACCCCCCCCCTCCATCCCCGGCAGCAGCGCCAGCTGCAAAACCTTTAAAAGAAAACTATAATAAACTTTGCTTATTATAATTTTCTTTTAAAGGGGTGGGGCCATGTGGGTGAGGAGCAGTGAGGGGGACTGCTCAGCACTCCCCATCAGAGCGCATGTATGTTTGGCCGGCCAAACGCATATGCACAGTCGGCTCTCTCCAGCCCAGCAACACAGTTGCTGGGCTGGAGAGAGCTTGAGTAGCGTCAGGATTGGCAACAGGGTAGGCTGGGAACTTGTGCCTGTGGAGACAGAGGAGTGGTGCGGCACGTGTGGTTAAGGTAACTGGTTTTTTTCTTTACATTTTTTGTTAATTTTATATGTGATAGAGACTTCTAGTTGCAGATTCCTTTCCTTTGAATTTCCCTAGGCGTCAGACTGGATCTGAAGTTTTTTTTTCTACGAGCAGTACCTCTGGGCGCCATACCTCTGGGTGCCATCAGGTGGCGTTGGTTGACTCTGCAGGTGTCGTTGGCGTCGTGCTCGCCGTGATGACATCATGGTCGTATATAGGCGCCTCCCTGGCACGCTGACGTCAGTTCTTTTCTTTCTGCACCAGCCTACCCGTAGATCTGGAGAATAATTCTTTGACTACGTTGAAATTTTGGTTGTATTTTTGACAAGTTCGTGGATGCGTTGTGGGATGTCCTGCAAGACCGGATTCAAGCCCTGTGACTCCTATCACCGAACTATGCTGGTGACGGATCCGCACCTCGTGTGCTTATGGTGTTTGGAGCCCGATCACGACCCGAAGTCGTGCTCCGAGCGTCGGGCCATGAACCTAAAGGCTTCGAGGGAACGTTCCCTAAAGCTCATGGCAGCCCTGCCAATTGTGGGAACAAAGGTACAGTAAAGGGAAAGAACACTGGTGCTGGGGACCGGTAAGCAGAGTCCCAGCACACTCTCAATAATAACTGGCATCAACAAAAGGCAAAAAGTTAGGCGGTAACCATGCCAACAGGAGGCATTCCCTACAGGAGGGATCCAGCTAAGTTCATGATTCGTTGTGGACTGGATATGACCAACTGGGCAGAACGGTGGCATCAACGGTGACATTGAGACGCCATGCCTGGCTGAGAACGTCTGTCTTTTCGGGGGATGTCCAGCAATCCTTGATGGACATGCCCTTTGAGGGCACACGTCTCTTCGGAGACAAGACGGACTCGGTGCTTGAGCGCTTAAAGGATTCCCGAGCCACGGCCTGGTCCCTTGGCCTTGCGCCCGCACCTAGACCCCTGCAGTCTGCCTTTCGGCTCTTTTGTGGCTATGGAAGGGGCACCCAACCGAGTTCTTTTCCACCTGGCCACAGACCCACGGATGCTGTACAGCCCCTGCGCGCCCGCAGACACGGGATCCCACTTTTCTGGGGATCAGGGAGCCAGCAGGTCGCCCAGTCCACTCCCGCCCTCTCCTCAGCCTCCGAGCCTTCCTAGTCCGCAGGTACATCAGGAGCCAGTAGGTGGCAGGATACGCCATCACCTGCCTCAATGGCAAGGCATTACCTCGGACAGGTGGGTACTCCAAATTGTCAGAAGGGGCTACTCCCTCCCCTTCAAGACATCTCCTCCAGCCATGCCACCTTCATACAATCAGATATCGGAGGATCATATGGCGCTTCTCTGCAAGGAAGTCCAGGCCCTTTTGGCCAAAGTGCAAAAAAGAGGGTTTAGTTGCCAGAAGTAGGTCGTGGTTGCTATTCCCGCTATTTTCTGGTTCCGAAAAAGGACAAAGGTCTTCGACCTATATAAGATCTTCGGTCCCTCAATCTCTTTCAAAATGTTGACATTGGCTCAGGTCCTATCTGCCCTGGATCCCGGAGACTGGATGCTAGCGTTGGGCTTACAAGACGCATACTTCCACATTCTCGTCTTGCCAGCCCACCGGCGTTACCTACAATTCGTGGTAGGTCACAAGCACTTTCAGTTTACTGTGCTCCCCTTTGGCCTTACCAGTGCTCCTCGGGTGTTCACAAAAGTGATGGTAGGGGTGGCAGCTCATCTGCGCAGGTTAGGGGTCCCAGTCTTCTCGACGATTGGCTGTTGAAGGCGAAATCGCCCCAGACAGTCGTCTCCCACCTCCAGACTACGGCAAACCTCTTGCATTCGCTGGGGTTCACTATCAATGTGCCGAAGTCACACCTGACTCCTTCTCAGATGCTCCCTTTCATCTGAGCTGTTTTGGATTCAGTGCATTTTCGGGCATATCCTCCCAAAAAGCTTATCCAGGATATTCAGACTATGGTACCAGTGTTTCAGCCTCTGTCCTGGATTCGGTGAGAATGATTTTTGAGGCATCTGGGCCGCATGGCCTCCTGCATCCTGCTGGTTCAAAATGCCATATGGCATATGCGGGCTCTGCAGTGGGACCTGAAGTTCTAGTGGGCACAGCATCAGGGGAATCTCTCCAACAAGATCCAGATCTCGGAAAGGACAGCGAAAGACCTGCAGTGGAGGTTAACGAATCAGGATTGGGTCAAGGGCAGATCCCTCTCCTATCCCCAACCAGATCTTACGGTCATGATAGATGCGTCACTCCTGGTATGGGGTGGCCACATGGGAGAGGCAGAGATCAGAGGCATTTGGCCTCCGACGGAAACCGGGCTCCATATCAATCATCTGGAGCTCCGAGCAAATCAAATAACATTAAAAGCATTTCTTCCCTCCCTCAATTGGAAAGCAGTGCAGGTTTTCACAGACAACACCACTGCCATGTGGTATTGCAAAAAACAAGGCAGAGTGGGGTCGTGGACTCTTTGTCAAAAGGCCCTTCGTCTCTGGACTTGGCTGGAACATCAGGGCATTTCCCTGGTGGTTCAACACCTGGCAGGCTCTTTGAATGCCAGAGCAGACAAACTCAACCGCCGATGCATGGTCGATCACGAATGGCATTTCCATCCGGAGATGGCACAAGGTCTCTTTCAGCAGTGGTGAGATCCTTGGTTAGATCTGTTCACTTTCCACAGAGAAAGCGCAATGTCAGCTGTTTTGCGCACTAAAGTTTCCAAAGCAGCACTCGCCCAACAACGCTTTTCACCATGAGTAGAGCTCAGGCCTCCTGTACACCTTCCCTCCGATAGCACTTCTGCTCAGAGTTCTGAAAAAGATCAGGCAGGACCGGGCCCCAGTAATCCTGTTGTCTACAGAATGGGTATGAAGACTCCAGTATCCCGAGCTATTGAGTATGGCCATCGATCCTTCGATAAGACTGCCCCTTCGGGAGGATCTTCTATCGCAGCAGCAGGGGACGGTTATCCACCCGAACCTGTCCAGTCTCTGCCTCCTTGCGTGGAGATTGAGCGTGGCAGTTGAAGGCTTTTGACCTTCCACCTGAAGTCTGTAATATCATCTTGGCAAGCAGGCATCCCTCCACCAAACTGTTATACATACGCCTGTTGTTGGAAGAAATTTGTACATGGTGTAACAAGTCTGTTGATCCCCTCTTTGCACCTCTCTCAGAGGTTCTCCCCTTTATTCTCTTCTTGCCCAGCAGGGCTCTGCTCTGGGCACCCTCAAGGGATATTTGTCTGCCATCTTTGCCAAACCAACCTTCTATATTCAGATCTCCCATTGTTGGGAGGATTCTTAAAGGCCTCACACATATGTTTCCTCCTGTTCTGTTAATAATGCCCCAGTGGGATTTGAACTTGGCCCTCACATACCTCATGTGTGCTCCTTTCGAGCTGCTCCACAACTGTCCTCTATGGCCCTTGACCCTTAAAACTGCCTTTTTGATTGCCATCACCTCTGCTAGCAAAGTGAGTGAGCTTCAGGCTCTCTCTTTGAAGTCCCTGTTCCTAGCACTGCATCCTGACAAAGTGGTGCTTCGTACCAGGGCTTCCTTTCTTCTCAAAGTGGTGACACTTTTTAACGTAGGCCAATCTATCACCTTGCCTACTTTTTACGCACCCCAACATCCCTCTCAGGAGGGGGAGAGACTCCACTGTCTGGATCCAAGAAGAGCGTTGACGTTCTCCCTAAATCGTACCAAAGATTTCTGGGTGGATGATCAACTCTTTGTGGGTTTTGTGGGTGCAAAGAAAGGAAAGGCGGTGCAGAAGAGGACCATCTTGCAATGGGTAGTCCTCTGCATCAAGATGTGCTATGCTTTGGCGAAAAAGCAACCCCCTGAGGGTTTGTATGCTAATTCGACCAGAGCAACTGCTGCTACCACAGCATTTACACCCAGAGTTCCAGTCCTGGATATTTGCTAGTCAGAAACGTTGGCATCTTTACATACGTTCACCAAGTATTACAGCCTGGACAGTCAGGTCCACAGAAATGGCTACTTTGGCAGCCCATCACTGGGATGGTATTGCTCGGGTATCCATTCTAAGGTAAGTAATCTGCAACTAGAAGTCTCTATAAGATGTGCAAGTTACTTACTTTCTGTAACGATTTATCTAGTAGAGAAATATTCTAGTTGCAGATTCCTTACCTACCCACCCATCCTCCACGCACTGCAAACGGATTTCTAGGGACAGTAACTTGCCTTTAATGGCCCGAGTTTTGGAGCACCATTCTCAGTGTTCTTCATGGCTCCGCGCTACTGGCATGGAAAGTCGTGAAAAGAAACTGACGTCAGCATGACGGGGTGGCACCTATGTACGACTGTGATGTCATCAAGGCGACCACAACGCCACCGACACCCATGGAGTCGACCAACGCCACCTAATGGCGCGCAGGGTTACTACTCAAAGAAAATTCTCCAGATCCAGTCTGATGCCTGGGAGAAATTCTATGGTAAGGAATCTGCAATTAGAATATGTCTCTATCTGATGTATACTTACCGAAGTTAAATAACTTGTACCTCAGGAGAAATAGAGAAATCATGACGTTTTGACTCTTCATGAATGGGCCCGTACACAATCAGATCTTGACCCCCGCAGTGCCCACTAATGCACTGTTCTGGTGAACCAGACACTTTGGACCACAGCGACCGCCAGCAATGGCCAGCACCATGATATCTGCACTGGGCACTATAGCATCGACAGTTTGTGGTGACTGCTAATGTGAAGCTCAAGAAACAACCATCCGCAATGCCCAACAGGATCTTTGTGCTACAGTAATCACCATCTGCAATGCTCTACCTGCTCTTCGCGCAGCATCATTGACCACCTGCGACATTCCCTGTTCCTTGTGGGCACCTTCCACTGCAAACAGAACTCTTTGTGCCAGACCTCAAAGGTAACTCTTTCAACTGGAGTAAACTGGTCCTTGTATCCTGCCTGCGGTCCATCACAGTCAGCTTGAGCTTGTGACTTTCACACGGTCTTGCATGACCAGATAACCACGAGTGGCACTTTGTGCTTTCTGGCACTTTACTGACCTGAAATCTTTAAAATTGCATGTCTGTGGTTCTACTGATTGGATTTTTTTTAATTGTGGTGCCAAATAATATATTACATTTTGCTCTAATTTCATAAATTAGTGTGGGGTTTTTCTTCTGTAGTGTCTTCTCTTTATTACTGTTTAAAGTGCTACATAACTCTTTTACATATTGCCTTTATATTAAGCCTGACCGCTTTTGTGCCACACTACCAGAGGGTTGAGCACAGGTTAATTTGAGGTCTGCTTCTGTCCCACCCTGACAGGGACTGTGTTTGCTGCTTCAGTAGGGTTTCACTCCCTTCAACCAATAACCCAATTCCTAACACCAACATAGTCTCATGGGAGACAGCCCTTGCTTTTATTTCTTGTTTCACTGGATTTTGTTGCCAGTTCTGCCCTTCCAATCTTTTCTTCTCTCTTGCTCTCTCACTTACTCTATGATCTAATTGAAAAAACAAGTCTAGCAACTTCTCAAAACCTGTGGTACAATTGGAAATTTGAGCTAAGAGATACTTTTACTCTTCTTCAGCCCCCTACAGAGTAAATACATTTTCTTCTCTGCAGGCTAATTCACCTCAATTGCCAAACCTTTTGTATTGTGTCAACTAAATAAGGAGATCTTTGAGTAACTCTAATAATTCACTATCTACTGGGTTGTTGTAAAGTACCCTCTTTCTTGGCATGGTTACCCCCATTTTCTGCCTGTTATCGGTGCGTTTGACTGGGTTCACTGGGATCCTGTTAACCAGAATTCCAGTGATTATGCTCTCTCCCTTTAAACTTGTTTACTTGAACCACTTACAAACTACATTAGTTAATTAGTCCCTAGTATACCCAGGTACCCAGGGCATTCGGGTACCAGGGGATCCCCATAGGCTGCAGCATGTATTATGTCACCCATGGGGAGTCCATGCAAAGTGAATCGGCAGGCCTGCCATTGCAGCCTGCGCGGAAGGGTGCATGTACCTTTTTCTCTACAGGTCACTGCATGTGAACCCAGTGAACCCAGTCAAACGCACCGATAACAGGCAGAAAATGGGGGTACAGGTCACTGCACCAGGTCACTGCAAGTCACCCCTATGATAGGCCCGCCTTGCTCTGAGGGCAGGGTGCAAGTACATATGTGTAAGGGCACCACTGCATTAGCAGAGGTGCCCCCACAGACTCCAGATTCATTTTCCTGGACTTCATGAGTGCAGGGACACCATTTTATGAGTGTACTGGACATAGATCACTACCTATGTCCAGCTACATAATGGTAAATTCAAACCTAGGCATGTTTGGTATCAAACATGTCGGAATCATACCCCAATAATGTTGCCAGTATTGGAAGTATGATTCTCTTCCAGGGGATACTCATCAATAGTCATAAACACTGAATATTCCCACCCACGTGCGGGGACCCCGGAGCATATACAAACACACATGTAAATGTGTGAAATATATATGAAAAGTAATATTTTAAAGTAATATTTTAGTAGAGAATTTCAATACAAATATAATGTAAACATGTGTAAACAGTAATGCAGTCTATGTTGAGAAACAGGCTAGAAAATGCTTTATTTTTTGTGGAGTTTTTTTTAAAATATAAATTCAAATCTTCTCTTAAAGTTAAAAACATACTGCAGTCAAAGTAGAAGCCATAGAAAGTATAAACAATCCACTTTAAAAGAAAAAACTACATTGAAAATAAAGGAACCTTTTTTCTCTGCTTTACTCAACGGTTTACCTGATTGCCTGAGTAAAGTAAACATTTTTTGGGAAATGCACTTCTTGTGGGAAAAAGAAGGCCCAGTCAGATCCACACTCTGTGTTCATAGTGTGTTTGCCTCAGAGTCACTGCACTGACACCTGCAAGCACTGCAAGAATCTGTCCAAGCGAACTCTAAAGGACAGAGAAAGGATTCGTATACATGGACTTCATGAGAGAGACAAAACATCATCTTCCTCTCTTCCTAAGAAGATTTCCAGATACTTTTCTGACAAGCAACGAGCTAGATCGATGTCAGCTGGTAGGAAAATTCCTGTTTGTTCACCATCAACATTATCCCTTCCGTCGTCGCATCAACATCGCCAACAGACGTCGAAGAGTACACCGCCGTCGACAGCGATTCAGGTGATGACGAGAGACACAGCATCAAAGAAACAACCCCCTGATCAGGATAGATCTCTGTCGACGGTCACACACGATCGGCGTCGAGTAGGCACAGGAGTGCTCATACGCCGTCAAAGGCAAGTCAAGATCCTCCGACGTCGAGACATCTAGCGTCGTAGTCGTCCTCAAGAGCAAGGTCGAAGTCACCACGGTCAAGACATCATTCAACGTCAAGACACTCACCACCGTTGGGCCATCGCTGGAAGTCGAGACAGTCAATGCCGAGGCATACCCCTCCGTTGGGCCATCACTCAACGTTGAGGTATTCGACGTCGAGACCCGAAAACTCAGGGAGGTCACATTCAACAACATTACAGCGTCGATCGACGACGAGGCAATCATCACCGTTGACGACTACATCACAAAGAGCGATTCTAGGTCCGTGCCCTTCTCAAAAGTCAACAACAGGGCAACAATCACCTGCTGAGGCGACTCTACCTCTTCTACCTCTTCTACCTGGTCACCATACAGAGTGGATCATCAGGGTCTTCCTCCTCAAGAGCATCATCTCAAGGACAACTTTCCCCTATAAACCTGTCTCCGAGGTGGTTGGAAAGCCTTAACAAACACTGGCTTATCCAGATTCACAGTATTCACGCCTATATGCACCCTCAGCTTCGTTTCCACAAACGCCATCACCAACAACTCCTGCCAAACGGACAAGGCCACCATCTGACCAGCCCAGTCCGAGACAACGGCGCAGCCCTTCGGGATCGCGCACCAGAAGTAGGTCGCAATCCAGGTGACGATCAAGATCCTGAGCCTCTAGATCTGGTGAACAAAGACCCATGTCCCCTTCATGGTCTACGGCATCGGAGTCTTCGATTAGAGACTATTCACCTATCTTGACAAATACTCCTCAGGCAAGAGTTTCTCCAGTGGACGATATAACCACTTTCAACGAAGTGTTAGTTAGAGGGGCCCAGAAGCTCAATATAGACATTCCGGAACCGACAGCATCATCGTCGGTAATTTTTGAGATGCTACACCATTGTGCGTCTTCCAGGCAGCTGTTACCACTAGTTCCTGGTCTTCTGCAGCCAGCTATGGACACTTTTTTGACTCCTGCAAGCCTAGGTGCAGCTCCGGCACGGATCCTAAAGAAGGTGACCCACCACCATACTCTGTCATCCTAGCTGCCGCCCGTAAGACCCATTCGGTAGCCTCATCATCAACGGTCCCGCCAGATAAGGAGAGCAAGCATCTGGACTCGTTGGGCAGGAAAATGTGTGGTACCTCAGCAGCTTTCATGAAAGTCTCTAGTTCCTCTGCACTTTTGGGGGGATATGACCGTTCTTTGTGGGACTTGCTGAACAGGTTTGTAGAGAAATTGCCTAGAGAAGATAGACAAGACTTCCAAGAGATCCTTCAGGAGGGAAGTTTGGTGTCCAACCTGGTGATCTGTGCGGTTGCAGAAGGCTCAGACTTAGCGGCTCATGGTTATATACATGGCATTTGTGTAAGGAGGTTATCTTGGCTGCGCCTTACAGGTTTGAAACAGGAGGCTCAATATTGCATCCTGCACCTGCCATTCAATGGGAACTCCTTGTTTGGTACACATATCTATGATGTGATGGCCAAGATGAAGTCAGAAGTGGACACAATAAAAGCCGTGGGATTAGACAGATGCAAAGAGTATCGAAGGAGGTACAGTTCATATAATAGGCGCTCATATCAACAGACAGTTCAAACCCCTCATTGGTGTCAAAGACCCCAGCAGAGGCCAGGGCGACCATTTTTTCAGTCCTGCAAAACGACAAGAGTACGCAGTCCAAGTAGGCAACATCAGTCTACCTCCAAATTATTGGGCAAGAAATGAGGATTTGCTTCCCCTAATTCTGTCCACCACTCCAGTGGGGGGAAGTATTGCAAATTATGTACACGAGCATCACACCATAACAAACGACAAATGGGTGCTGAATATTGGTGAGAATGGATACTCTCTTCATTTCAAGTCTTCTCCTCCTCCAGTGCTTCCCACAAAACCAAAGTGTCTCCACAGGTCCTTGCTAAAAAAGGAGGTTATCATACTGTTACAAAAACGAGCTTTAGAAAAGGTTCCATCTTTTCAAAGAGAAAAAGGAGTGTACTCACGATAGTTCTTAGAAAAAAAGAAAGGCCAAGAAGGGGTTTTCAGACCCATCTTAGATCTGAGACATCTGAGCGAATACATTTGAAACGAAAAGTTCAGAATGCTGGCCCTTCATTATATTTTTTCTCAGCTTCATCAAGGGGACTGGATGTGTTCCATAGATCTACAGGATGCATATTTTCACATCCTAGTTATAGTAAAGCACCGAAAGTTTCTGCGCTTCATAGTTTTTTTTTCAAAGATATTTTTATTGATTTTCCGTTACAGATCCAAATGGCATACTTTTATAATTACTTCAACAGGATTAAGTGTATCTGATTAAGTTTACATTCAAACAACTAAACAACCCAAAATGTACACAAGTTAGATCCGATTATAACAATCAGTATAATTTCCTGCTGTGGTAACTGGCTACAAAAACATATATTTTGACGTTGACGAGCCCCTCATGCAGTTACTGGACTGGTCTATTCCCTGCTGAGCCCAGCTTTTATAGTGACTGGGAGCGCCCTTTTGTGAGTTTAATGTTGAGGTGTGGTGGAAGTGCATTGAGTATGTGCATTGCATTTTGTCTTGCTCACGTGAGCTGGCAGGCGGACAATCAGGTGTAGAGGGGTGAGGATACTTACTACTTGTCAGTGTGTTGCACATCAGACTGTTTCATGATTGTATTATGTGTAGGCGGGTATCATCTGAGTACTTTGTAGTTACTATTTTCCCTAATTCATGGAGGCTTCTCGTCATTTTTGGCCTCTAGTTGGGCTACCAATGTTTCCCAGGCTCCGCAACCTGTGTGTTGTTGGCCATCTCGTGCTAGTTTCCTTAGTACTTGATATTCTGTGCGGGCCCAGCAGAGTTTGAGGGTATGCCAGGTTTGCAGATCAGGTGCATTGGGCGCTTTCCAGTGCATAGCTATCAATCTTTTGTACATCACATAGGCTAGATCCGCAAACTTATGTAGGTGTCTGTGTTTTTTTACTCTTGTCCTCAGCCCCAGTAGACAGGACTTGGGATCTGCTGCTAATTCGAGTCCCGTCAAGTCCGTGATTTCTTTTACCACCCCGTTCCACTCCTTTTGTACTTGAGGGCACTCCCAGACCATATGGTAAAAGTGTGCCAATGGTGCTTTACACCTAGGGCAAGCCGGCTCCGTCTCGGGGAACATTCGCTTTATCCTGGCTGGGGATAGGTACGTTTGATGTGTGAAGTTGAACTGAGTGTAGCGAAATCTGGGGTTCCTCGACACCCCACGGGCATGGTATAAAGCTTTCGGCCAGTCTTCTTGGGGGATCGGGACAGGAAGCACAGTGTTCCACCTGTCCCTAGCCCTCTCTAGGTCAGGCTCAGGGAGCTTACTCAGGATCGTATATAGGCTCGATACCACTTTTGCTTGGGCATTATATTGTAACATGTGATGTATTATAGGAGAAGTCTCTGGTTCTAGGGCTCCTGCCCCCCATGTATTTTTAATTGCGTAGCATATGGCATTGTAAGCCAAAAATTGCCCAGGGTTCACTGCGGTGAGAGCCTGTATGGCTTCGAATGGCATTAGTTTACCATCTTCAAAGCAGTCGCCCACTACTTGTATGCCCGCTTCTGACCACACCGAAAGTGAATGCGTCGCGGCCTCAGTCCACCCTGGGAGGCGGTCCAAGGGGATGAGCGGGGTGTAGGGGAGCGTCTTGCGCCCCTTTTGTACATACTTCCCCCAACATGCGTGCGCTGCTTCCAGCAGTGGGTTAGCAGGCTCACTTTTGGGGGTTTTGTTTGTTAGCCATGTTATCAGGGGAGTCCCTTGCAGCCGGGCCGCCAACCATACAGACTCAGCTATCGCAGGCCTGTGGAGCCAATTCAGGATCCACTGTAGCTGTGCAGCAGCATAGTAAAGTTCAAAATTGGGAGCTCCCAGTCCGCCAGCACCTATTGGGCGCTGTAGTGTAGAGAGTGCTACTCGCGCCCTGCCCCCACCCCATATGAGCTGCAGCAACGTTGCATTCAGATTACGGAAGAAACTTTTGGGAATGTTAAGTGGCAATGCTGCAAAGTAATATAACAGCCTAGGTAATATCAGCATATTCGCCACCGCCACCCTGCCGGGTGGCCATAACAGCAATTTATTCCAGAAGCGTAACGCATAGTGGCTAGGAGGAAGTCCCACTCTAGCGTATCAAATGCCTTCTCAATGTCTAGTGAGAGTACCATTTTGTCTTGAGCATCCGGGGGAGTGTCTCCCATTATGCTCAATAATCTACGAATATTTAAGAAGGTGTTATGCTTTGGGATAAATCCATTTTGGTCTTCATGTATCAGGGTATGCATGACAGGAGCTAGCCTGTTTGCCAATATTTTACCCAATATTTTACAGTCTAAGTTTAGGAGCAAGAGTGGTCTATAAGATTTGACATCCGTAGGGTCACGTCCTTGTTTAGGGAGGACCACTATCATTGCTTCTCTCTGGGATGGGAACAGTAATTCGTTGGTCCACGCCTCTTCAAACACCTTCAACAGGTGGGGCTTTAAGCGTGATGAGTAAGTGGTGTAGTATTCTATTGGGAGGCCATCTGTGCCCGGTGCTTTGTTCCTAGGCATCTGCGCTAGCGCTAAATCTATTTTACCCAGAGTCAAAGGAGCTTTGAGTGTCTCCCTGTCTGCCTGTGAGAGCTGCGGCAGGGGTGAGCCTGCCAGAAAGGACTCAAGTTGTTAGAACGTACACGAGGTGCCTTTGGTGTATAAGTTTGCGTAATATTCTCTGAACGTCTCGTTTATCTCGTCTTGCTTAGTGACCATTGTGCATGCGCCAACCCGTATGGCCCCAATGGGGGATTGCTGTCGGTCCTCACGTAGAAGCCACGCCAGCAGCCTTCCCGACCTATCTCCCTCTGTTTGCTGTCGCATTAAGTGATAATTGTGATGGTGTCGGCGAAGTCTAATATCTACCTCATTGTATTTTGTGCGCGCTTCTTTTAGCGCTGTGTAGGGTGTTTCCTTGCGCGCCACTGCTATTTCTGCTGTTCTCAGTTCCTTTTCTAGTTTACCAATTTCTGCATGCAGAGTGCGTCTTACTCCCCATGTGGTTGAGATACAGTGTCCTCTGGTCACTGCTTTATGTGCATCCCATTCTACAGCCCGTGAGTTTGTGGATAACTCATTTGTTTCCCAATACTGCCTCAGTGTAGCGCTCAATGCTTCTGCAAATGCCTGGTCTTGGAGAGCGTCCACCTGTAGTCTCCATGTGGGGATCCCCTGGCGTCTCTTGCCCCAGTTCAGTGTTATTCTCAGTGGGGAGTGATCTGATAAGGTCTTAGCTAAATTTTCTGTCCCATTGACCAATGCGCCTATTTCCTGAGTTCCCCATATTATGTCAATTCTGGTGTGTGTTTTGTGTGGTACTGAATAGAATGAATATTCCCTCTGTTGCGGATGCCTCATGCGCCATATGTCCTGGAGTCTCATGTCTCCTGCCCATGTCTGCAGTGGACTCGTTGCATTTCTCTTTGCTATCGCTTTCACTTGGGCGTTGGACCTGTCTAGTATTGCGTTCGGTGTGCTGTTGAAGTCCCCCCCTCCCCCAGATGGCCGGGGCCGTTGGGTTTGTTAATAATGCCGGCGTGAGCGTGTCCAGGAATCCCGTTATCCCGCTGTTTGGGGCGTAGATGCCAATTAAAGATAACTGTCTGCCATCCAGCTGGCCTTCCACCACCACAAATCTGCCACTGTGATCTATTCTGTGTGCCGTTTGGACAAATGGGATGCCTCCTGCTATCCATATCAATACTCCTCTTGCAAAAGCTGAGTATGATGTGCCTATGACCTGTCCTCCCCACTTCGCGCGTAACTCCCGTAGGTCTGGCTGCAGCAAATGTGTCTCTTGCAAGATGGCAATATGTATGCCCTGGCGCCTGAGGCGTGCGTATACTCGGGATCTTTTACTCGGCGCTCCCATGCCCCTCACGTTCCATGTCACTATATCATATTGATGTGTGTTGCGTTTCGTGTTTAGCGCCATGTAACATTATAAATTGTGACTAATCGTGGAGCTCTCACATTTGCAAAATCCTTCCAGGCTGCACCCCAACCAGCAGTATATTTTGTTAAAGTTACCAATGCCAGCAGTATTCCCTGCGTTTTGAGTGGATCTGTAGTGTACATTTTAACCTGTTTTCTCCCCCCCCCACCCCAACTGGTTCCCTAACCCAACTATTAACGTGTGCAAAACTACTCAACCCGTGTGTGTGTAAAGAAACCTGTATCCGTATGGATATCCGTGGTAGAGCTATCATGTCAACCAGATGTGGCTCTTTTACGGGGCTCACATCCTTCCGCAGACTCAGTCTGCCGATGCAGTTGGTCGCCCCCTGGGTGCTATACCTCTGCCTCCCACCCCCCTCCCCCGCAGGCCTGCATAATGCACTTCAACAGGCAAATGTAGGTTTATACAAAAGATACTCGTCGCTGGGGGATTGCATCCTCCAGTGTGTACTCCCGCTCAAGGGCTTCCTGTACCGTCCACCTGCATGATCTGTAAGTACAAAAGGGGGAGGTGGCACGGCTGTGTACAGTTAGAGTTCATCTGCAGTTCTGGGGGTAAGTTTCGGTCCTTTCAGCACGTCTGTTATTGTAGAGTCTGAGCTGGCCGTGTCAGAGTCCAAGCTGATCTCAGGGGTCGCCCGGAGTGCCTCGAAGATGTTCTGTGTTAGCAGGGGAGTTTCTTTCAGCACTCTTGCTCTTTCCTCCACTGCCTGTTTGTCAGTGGGTTGACCCTTGGGTCGCCTCCTGGAGCGCCTCCGTGAAGTGGAGACTAGCCATTCCTCGTCCCCCTCCGTGCCCTCTCGGGGGCGCGCGAGCCCCTTAGCATGTAGCCATGTCCAGGCGTCCTCAGGAGAAGTGAATATGTGGGTGCATTCCTCCGTTGCCACTCTTAATTTAGCAGGGAACAGTAAGGCGTATTAATATTGTGCTCTCGTAAGCGCCCCTTGATTTTTACATAGGAATTACGTTGTCTTTGTACTTCTTGGGCGAAGTCTGGATAGGCATTAATAACTGAGTCCTCAAAATTGAATGGGCCTTTGTTGCCGAACTGCTGTAGTATTGCATCGCGGTCCCTGTAATTTAAAAATCTGGCTATCAATGGTCTGGGTGGCCGACCTGGGGCCGGAGGTCTCCCCGGGACTCTGTGCGCCCTTTCCACTGAGAAGAGCTTCGATGGAGCACCGTTTAGCACTTCCTTAATTAACCATTGTTCTAGGAGTATTTCCGTGCTTAATTCCTGTGTTTTTTCGGGGAACCCCAGGAAGCAAACGTTATTGCGGCGCGACCTACTCTCTGCCTCCTCTCCGCCCGCCTCCAGAGCACCTTCATGTCTGCATCCAGACGTTGGATTTGTTTTTGATTATCCATGGCCATAGGGGTTAGTTCAGACAACCCCTCTTCTACCGATTTCACTTTTTCGACAGTTTACGATGAGCCTGCTTGGTGGTCGGGAGATGGCCTAAGAAGGGATTTGGCCTGCGGCGCCCGACACGGCGCAGGCCGCGCCCTGGAGACCCGATCACGGGTCGCTTGAGGGCGCTGGTTGAGCGCCGGCGAGAGGGTGCTCTCACCGGTGAGTGGCTACCGGACTGGGGCTCTCTTCTCGCCCCCTACCGGAAACCTTCCACGCCGCGTGGGGACCTGAGGTGGCTCCCGGCGCCTCCGCGGAGCGGCGTGCCACCTCCGACCGGCATAGTGGTGGCTACCGGAACCCGTGAGAAACACCAAGAGTGCTGGAGGATGCAGAGTTGTTTTCACGCAGAAAGACCGCAAACAAGCCTTGCTAGCTGCAAAGGTTGCGGTTGAAGAAAAATGGTTTTTTCCTGGGCCCAGGAAGGACCAGGAGGTAGCCACTTGGAAGAGGGCCCAGCAGCACAGAGAGCCCACGCAGAAGCAGGCAGCACCTGCAGAAGTACTTGAACACGGGTTCAAGAAAACTGAGCACGGCGGTTGTCTCAACACTACAAAGGAGGGTCCACGAAGCCAGTGGTCAACTCAGCGAGTTGAGCAATGCAGGACAGAATGCTGGGGACCTGGGCTGTGCATGAAGGATTCCTTGCAAAAGTGCACAGAAGCCCTAGAAGCTGCAGTTCACGCAGTACACAGGATTACTGCCTGGCGTGGGTAGGCAAGGACTTACCTTCACCAAATGTGGACAGATGGACCACTGGACTGTCGGGGTCACTTGGATCCAGCTCCTGTGTTCCAGGGACCACTCTTGTCACGAGGAGAGGGGACCCAGAGGACCGGTGAAGCAGAAGTTTGGTGCCTGCATTAGCAGGGGGACGATTCCGTTGACCCACGGGAGATTTCTTCTTGGCTTCCAGTGCAGGGTGAAGGCAGACAGGCCACAGAGCATGCACCACCAGGAAACAGTTCGAGAAAGTCGGCAGGATTAGGTGCTACAATGTTGCTGGTACTCTTCTGGGTACTTTTGCAGTTTTGCAGGCATTCTGGAGCAGTCAGCGGTCGATCCTTGGCAGAAGTCGAAGAGGGAGATGCAGAGGAACTCTGGTGAGCTCTTGCATTCGTTATCTAAAGAGAAGCCCACAGGAGAGATCTGAAATAGCCCTCAGAGGGGGATTGACCACCTCGTCAGGTAAGCACCTGTCAGGAGGGGTTTCTGAAGTCACCTGCTGGCACTGGCCACTCAGAGGCCTCCATTTTGCCCTCACACCTCTGCATTCAAGATGGCAGAGGTCTGGGATACACTGGAGTAGCTCTGGGAACCACCCCAGGGGTGGTGATGGACAGGAGAGTGGTCACTCCCCTTTCCTTTGTCCAGTTTCGCGCCAGAGCAGGGGCTGGGGGCTCCCTGAACCGGTGTAGACTGGCTTATGCAAGGAGGGCACCATCTGTGCCCTTCAAAGCATTTCCAGAGACTGGGGGAGGTGACTCCTCCCCAGCCCTTAACACCTATTTCCAAAAGGAGAGGGTGTAACAGCCTCTCGAAGAGGAAATCCTTTGTTCTGCTTTCCTGGGACTGTACTGCCCAGACCCCAGGAGGGCAGAAACCTGTCTTTTGGTTGGCAACAGCAGTAGCTGCAGTGAAAACCCCAGAGAGCTGGTGTGGCAGTACCCGGGGTCCATGCTGGAGCCCCAGGGATGCATGGGATTGGCACCCTAATACCAGATTTGGCATGTGTGGACTTAGACATGTTACATGGCCATATTCGGAGTTACCATTGTGAAGCTACATTTAGGTATTGACCTATATGTAGTGCACGCTTGAAATAACGTGTACGTCATTTCACTCGGGCTGCAGTGACAGTCTTGTAAGAATTGTTTGAGCTCTCTATAGGTGACAATAGAAATGCTACAGCCCATAAGGATCTCCTGGAACCCCCATACCCTGGGTACCTGGTTACAACACACACTAGGGAATTATAAGGGTGTTCCAGTGTGCCAATTAGAATTGGTAAAAATGGTCACTAGCCAGCAGTGACAATTTTAAAGGCAGAGAGAGCATAAGCACTGAGGTTCTGATTAGCAGAGCCTCAGTGACACAGTTAGGCACCACACAGGGAACACACATTCAGGCCACAACTATGAGCACCAGGGGCCTGGCTAGCAGGATTCCAGTGAGACAGGCAAAAACAAACTGACACACAAGTAAAAATGGGGGTAACATGCCAGGCAAGATGGTACTTTCCTACAATGACTGTCTAGATTCAGGTGCTAAAACAGACACTCAAGTGGGTCAGGCTTCTTTAAGAAATGTATTTAACTAGGACAAATGCACTGCCTGCGCTTCTATCACTCCGTCCGCAGGGGTATGGGATGGGCATTCTAATCTGTTCAGTGTTTATGACTATTGATGAGTATCCCCTGGGAGAGAAGGATAAGTTACTTACCTGTAAATCCTAGTTCTCTTCCAGGGGTATCTTCATCAAAGTCATAAACAACCCACCCTCCTCCCCAGACGTGATTTTAGAAGTGTGGCACTACTCATTTGTCTAATCTATTTCTTCCTACCACCGAAAAAATGTACTGACCTAACTGTAAGCTAACTGTCACCTCACTCTCACCTCTGAGGCATGGTGGGATACTGGAGTTCCTCAGGGTCTTAAAGGCACGGTGCCAATTTTTTGGTTCTGCTGTATTAACCTACATGCAGACTATTGACTAATAATGCTCCTTTATTTTCAATGTAGTTTTTTCTTTTAAAGTGGATTGTTTATACTTTCTATGCCTTCTGCTTTGACTGCAGAAAGTTTTTTAACTTTAATTGAAGATTTTAATTTATATATTTTTTTTTAAACTCCACAAAAAATAAATCATTTTTAGCCTGTTTCTCAACATAGACTACATTACTGTTTGCACATGTATATATTATGTTTGTATTGAAATTCTCTACTAAAATATTGCTTTTCATATATATTTCATACATATACATGTGTGTTTGTATATGCTCCGGGTTACCCGCACGCGGCAGGAATATTCAGTGTTTATGACTTTGATGAGAATATCCCTGGAAGAGAACTAGGATTTACAGGTAAGTAACTTATCCTTACATGCACTCTAAGGGCTCCTTAGAGGACCCCATCATTGCTCTTACCAGCCTTCTGGGGTTTTCCCAGGGAGCCCAAGCTGCTGCCACCCCTCAGACAGGTTTCTGCCCTCCTGCTGCTTGAACAGCTCAAGCCTAGGAAGGTAGAACACAGGATTTCCTTTGGGAGACGGGGGTATTACCCTCTCCCTTTGAAATAGGTTTTACATGGCTTGGGGGGTAGCCCCCCTAAGCCGCTGGTATGCTTTGAAGGGCACATTTGGTGCGCGCCGTGCATAAAGCAGTCTACACTGGTTCAGGGACCCCCAGTCCCTGCTTTGGGGTGAAACTTGATAATGCAAAGGGTAGTGACCACTCCCCTGTCCATATCAACCCCAGGGGTGGTACCCAGAGCTCCTCTAGAGGGTCCCTGGGTTCTGTCATCTTGAATTAATGGTGGGCAGGGGCCTCTGGGAGCATCTGTGTGTCCAGGTCAGGCAGGTGACGCAAGAGCCCCCTCCTGTTAGGTGGTCACCTGGCCAGGTGACCAATCCCCTTTCAGGGCTATTTGGGGTCTCCCTCTTTGGTGGGTCCTCAGATTCGGCTTCCAAGAGTCCAGCAGGACTCCTCTGCAACCTCTCCTCTGACTTCTAGCCACTGGAACTAAGACTGGACCCTCCAGGAACCGACAATCTGCATCCACGATGAAGACTGCTTGCAACATTGTTTCCTCTGCTCCTTCTAGCTTCTGCAGCATTTCCCTGGCTGTGCATCCTCCGAGGGTGGCAACTCTTCAGTCTCCACAAGAAGGAAGAAGGAATCTCCCTTTGGAGTGAAGGAGTCACACTCCTGCATCTGCATGCACCAACTGCAACAACGACCGGCTGCATGGATCACCTCTCTTCTCCAGTATTGGATCTATCATAGATTCACATGCTTGAATCATTCCCCGTCGTCGAGATGGAAGTCCCCGGTAACTTAATAAAGCAGTATATATATCACTGTCGTAGGCTATAATGGCAATGAAAAAGTCAGTTTAATAGCCTATCCATGTCCTTTTTTTTAAAAAAAAGGACCAAACTTGAACTATAACCAATCAGGCGACAGCACCCTCTAGAACACTCCCAACAGAGGCTGAGTCCCTCAGATTTTGTACTGCACGTCGTGTGAAGGAAGTCTCCCTGAGCTCTGCTCAGTTCTTCAGCTTTTACTTCTTTTTGGTTCATCCAAGATTATATTTCCTGTTTCATTTCTCTAACCCTGGCACTATTATGCCAGAGTAGCAGTAAGCAAGGTAAAAGACTACATAAATATGTCTAACCTTTTCGTCAAAAACTCTCACCTTCTGAGAGATGAGGCTATTACTGGCTGGGATTACAAACTCTTGAATCTGTCACTAATAATGAGGACAGTAAGGATTCCTTCACCTCACAGGAGAGGTCAGAGGGAGATGTTGCACCAGGCTCTCCAGAAGGCACACAGAAAAGCCATGAAAAGACTTACCATAAGTCTTCATAAGGCACTTCTCACAGAGAGCAAAAAAAACAAAAAAACTAAAACTACCTCTTCAACTCTGACAATACATAAGGGAGACCCTCATAACCTTACAGTGAGGCGTCTGAAAACTGCCTGTAAAATCATCATTCACAGGAATTACTTTGACATGGTTGATGACAATGTTGACTATTATTACCTCGTTACAAAGGACCTCGTCTATGATGGCCTCATCTACGATGGCTATCTATGAGTGCCTCATCTATGACTGTTGTCTACAACATTCATCTACAGTGGTCTATGATGGCCTCATCCATGAAGTGCTTCATCTACGGTGGCCTCATCTACGATGGTCATCTATGGCCTCATCTATGATGGTCGTCTACGACAGTCATCTACAGTGGTCGTCTACGACAGTCATCTACAGTGATCGTCTACGATGGTCATCTACAAGTGATCGTCTACGACGGTCATCTACAGTGATCATCTGTGACGGTCATCTACAGTGATCGTCTACGACAGTCATCTACAGTGGTCTATGATGGCCTCATCTATGAAGGGCCTCATCTACGGTGGCCTCATCTACGATGGTCATCTACGGCCCCATCTATGATGGTGGTCTACGACAGTCATCTACAGTGGTCATCTACGACAGTCATCTACTGTGATCGTCTACGACAGTCATCTACAGTGATCATCTATGACAGTCATCTACAGTGGTCTATGATGGTCTCATCTACGAAGGCCTCATCTACGATGGTCTCATCTACGGTCTCATCTACGATGGTCATCTACTATGGCCTCATCTATGACTGTCGTCTACGACAGTCGTCTACGGTGGTCGTCGACGACCGTTGTCTAAGGTGGTCGTCGACGACCGTCGTCTAAGGTGGTCGTCGACGACGGCCTCATCTACGATGGTTGCCTGCGACGGCCTCATCTATGATGGTTGCCTACAACGGCCTCATCTACGATGGTAAACTATGACGACCTCATCTACGATGGTCACCTATGACGGCCTCATCTACGACGATCGCCTATGACGGCCTCATCTGCGACGGCCTCATGTATGATGCTCATCTACTACGGCCTCATCTACGATAGTCATCCACGACAGCCTCATCTATGATGGCTGTCTACGGTAGCCTCATATATGATGGCAGTATCATCTACGATGGTCGTCTACGACAGTCATATACGACAGCCTCTTCTATGATAGTCATCTGTGACAGTCTCATCTACGATGTTCATCTGCGACAGCCACTTCTGATGGTTGTCTACTACTACGGACTAGCCTACAATGACCTAGTCTATGGAACCACATCTATGATGGCCTTGTCTCTGTATGCTTTGTCGACGATGACCTCGTCTATTATGGCATCCTCTACGAAGGCCTCGTCAACAACAAACATTGTCTATATTAGCCTTGTTGTTTACATCTTCTTCGTCGAACTTTTATCACAATACAAATTAAGACGCAAACATTAATTGTCAACAAGAGCAAAACATACATAATCCAGAATAATTTAGTGTCAAGCATTGAGGTACCAATATGAGCATGTCTTCAACAGTCAATATATTGAGGGGCAGTACATTGAGCAATTAAACCACTCCACCTCCAACTGCAGAACATGGGTCAGGTCCTTGTATCTCATACTAAAGCTTCAGAGCATTTTACAGCTGCAACTGGTGGATTTCCCCACCAGATTTATTTTGGGGGTTTCCATACCCTTCAGAGCGAGCGACCAAACACTTCCAGTTTCCTGTAGCAAACAAGAAATGAGTTTGTTTTTTCTTCATGAATTTGAATAGGAAAGCTGTAAAACCTGTTCCAATTGCTCATATTTCCAGGAGGAATTACAATCATGGAAAACCCTATCATTCCTAATTCCACCTAACCAGCAAGGACACGTTCTCATCTATGTCCAGAGTACTGTACGGGCTTCCAATTCACTGGTAATATGGGGCAGGTATAGCCACAATATGTGATCAGACATGGCCACATAAATAAAATGTTTGCCGGAAGAAGGAAAAAGGAAAAATGCTGCTATAGTGGAGTGAGATGTCAGCATAGACTTTGCTATAGATAAAGCTTAAATAATATTCCCACAACTGGCAGGGTCAGTGGTCCTTGGATATTACGGGTCAAGGTCACAACATTTAAAAATTTGAGATACAAATATATCCAATATTTTATAGTACCACACCGATGCTCTGTATGCCATGCATGTTGATGACTACTTGCAAGCAGTCAACGGTGACTCTTGGCACTGCATGATCTTTTGGGGCATTAAAATTTCGAATGAAACAATCTTTAGAGGGACCCAAAAAAGACAAGTATCCATTGATAAGTATCTGACTTAGCAACCCTCTCAGTAGCACTTAGGCTAGCTTACCTACAGTGACAATGTTCTGGTGCTGATTACACCTTCCAGTGGGAAAAAAACATTGCAAAAATGTTGTCATCTATGGCAGAAAATAGCATCGGACAAATAAGTCCTGAATCGCGCCACATATGTTGCAGTTCACCCAGTTTCCGCCATCTACCTTCTGAAGGAAGTGCTGTGACCAAAGGGTCCATAGAGAGAAACCCACATTCTCAGCAAGAAAGACGTTTTTATTCTTGGTTTTGCCTCATAAACCAGAAAACAGAGGAGTGTCTATCAATCATACACCTCCAGAAATTAACAAGTATTTCCGGAAACACTCCTTTTATATGGTCTCCTTCAGCACAGGATATATATATTTTTGTGTTTGTATTCCCACTCATCAGAGTTCTTCCATTTGGCCTCAGATCAGCTTTTTCAGGAAGGGTTTTCCCAACTTAAACAACTCGTTGATAAAAGCACCAAAGGCATTTTAAGCGTCCAAGGCCACAGAGGCTTGCCTAAAGTTGTTTTACAGGCTGTCTCCTTGTGAATCAGCAGAGATAATCAACTCCTCCATCAGAAGATACTTTCTGTTCAGTTCGCTTTTGGGCGTCAGGTACTCAGAGATCAATAGGATCTCTCTTGTATTCCTGAAAATGAATTCCTTGCTGGAGCAGCTACAAAAACAATAGATTCAATCAAACAAATAATTTCAGGGCCTGATGAATTTTCACATAGGTGATGGAAGCTCTAGTCTAGTAGTCTCAGACTACAAATACTTCCCTAGAAAGCTGGGGCAGTCATCTACAGAACCTCTAATTCGGGGAAAGTGGTTTCTGCTCCATAAGAGAATACATATCACATAGCTAGATCTCAAAGCCAGTTGTTCAGTCTCCAAATTTACCTGCCAATGTAGCAGAGTCTTTGGTGTTAGTTCGTAAGGACAGTACTACCAGCATGCAATACGTGCATAAACGAAGCAGCACAAGATCTCTGCCACTGTCCAAGGAAGACCAGGAAATTTGGTGTCAGCTAATGACACACAGGATAACTCTTCGGGCTAAACATAGTCCCTGGACTAGAAAACTCACAGCAGACATGCTAAACAAAACTTGAAACAGCCTCCAAGAAGGAGAATTTGATCATTCGACTCTAAGCATGACTTTCTTGTTCTGGGCAAACTGGCTCTACATCCCTTTGCAACAAACAAAACTGGCTAATGCCAGTTCTATGCAAGTTGGCATCCACATCCAGGATCTTGGTAGAATGCCTTTTGACAGATGCTCCAGGATCTATATCTACCTTTTTCCCCAATACCTTTAATACCAAAGATTCTCACCAAGAGAAAAGCAAAGCAGTGTTCTCTTGTCCTGATAGCCCCCAGGTGGCTAGTTCAGCATTGGTTCACTGAGCTTCTGCTATCAGAATACAATCACGTTCAGCTACCAACTTTCTGTAAACCTTTGATGATAAACTAAGGCCAGGCCTTTCATCCTAACCTGACTTCTCTCCTTAGGTGTCTAAATTCCATCAATCCAAAGATCTCAAAATTCCTCAGGACTGCAGGTGTATTCTCTCCATGTCAAGGAGGAGGCCACGATAATAACACATAAACGTTAATGGGAAAGTTTGTGCCTGTGGCGCCAGAAAATCAAACCTACATCCTCTACTAGCATAATTGGGCAAATAACTATCTTATCTCCTATCACTAGCTCAGTCACAGTTGATACATGAGTCTGTTAAGATACAGCTTACAGCATTATCAAGATTTAGCTGTTCATCACATTTTTACTTTCTACTCTTGAAGAATCATCAAACAATTCATAAAATATGTATTCTGTGTTTTCCTACAGAAAGGGCTGCTTCCTTGGACTTGCACCTGAACATACTTCTTTTTCAACTCATGAAGAGTTAATTCAAACCCATTCTCGGAGCACACCTCATACTTCTCTCATAGAAGGTCGTCTTGTTACTGGCGCTCACCTCGATAAGTACGGTAGAGAAGATGCAGGCTTTCTCAACACAAGAGCCTTCTTGCGTCTCACAGGCAATTTAGTTCTTCTATGAACCAATCCACAGATTTATTCCCACGGTTCCTTCAGATTTTGCCTCAATGAGCCTGTAATATTTCAGACTTTTCTCCTGAATTCAACATCACCGGCTGAGAGGGCTGTTCATACTCTAGGTATCAAGTGATATCTAAAATGTCTACTTACATCGCACTAAACAGCTCATGTGAACTGACCAACTGTTGGACTCAGATAGTCACACCCGTAAGGGTGCTCCAGTCAGAATGGCAACCATCGCTGAATGAACTTCAGCTGCAATCCAGGTCTGCCACTCACACTAGCAATCCCCCCACAGAGAAAAGTAGGGTGCATTCAACTGGGGCAGTTCCACTTCAACTACTTTGTTTGCGTAAGTACCTCTTGAGAAGATGTTGTGATGCGACTTGGAAAAGTGTGCATATTATTCATGCAGCATTATTACCTGGAATCGGCGCAGTGCAATCATACAGTGGTTGGATTGGTTTTCCTATACCACTTATTTCATGAAGGGGAGCCTCTTTTGGTTCCATGTGTTTATGCATTCATGCAGATTTTAATGTAGGATGTGTATATATGTATAAATTTATTATATTGCATATGAATGTCATGTATATATTTTCTACCCACCATCCACTATTTGCACTAATACTATGAGATATACAAATACAGTAACTGGTTGCTATTCTGATTCAAGCATGTGAATCTGGGAAAAATCCAATTCTGGAGAAGAAAATAAGATACTTACCTGTAACTGCAGTTCTCCAGTATTGGTATCTTTCATAGGCCCACATGCGACCCACTCTCCTCCCCAGAGAGGCTCCCCTTATAGCTTGGCATTATCTATTCCCACTTGTGCTTGAAAATCTGAGGGGCTTAGCCTCTGTTGGGAGTGTACTAGAGGGTGCTGTCACCTGATTGGTTATAGTTCAACATGGATAGTCTATTAAACTGACCTTTTCATTGCCAATATAGCCTACGATAGTGATATATATATACTGCTTTATTAAGTTACCGGGGACTCCCATCTCGCCGACGGGGAATGATTCATGCATGAGAATCTATGAAAGATACCAATACTGGAGAACTGCAGTTACAGGTAAGTATCTTATTTTCATCCTGAGATGCATGGATCCTGCATCACGGTGGTCTGGAGTAGTCCTCTCTGTCAGCTGTCCAACTTTGGTGGAGGTAAGCCCTTGCCTTCCCACGCAGGACAGTACCACCATGCACTGTGTCTCCTGCAGCTACCAAGACTTGTTGGCATCTCCTCCAAGGGTTCTTCAGGATGGAGGCCAAACATCTTCTGCAAGGATGATGTCAAAGGCATGCCATAAATGAGATCAAATGATAGCTTTAATTATGGGTAATATGGCCACCTCAATTTGTATTTCTACTTCATAATCTCTGTCTGTGGAGTGTGTGTATCCATCCAGTGTCACAACCCGTATGTATTATTTATCTGCAATCAACACGAGGTGGTCTTTGAGAGTGTGTCGAGCTATTGCCACTTCTTCTGCACTTTTTCCAGAAGTGCTACTGCCCAAGTCCTGTTTCACAGAAGTGTCTATAATCACTGACGCATGCTTTGTTCGGTAAACAAGGCACTTTTTCGGAAATTGTATCTTTGAGTCTAAACCTGTCTCTTCTTTCTTCACACTAACTCCAACATCATACGTGGCTCATTTTTCTGTCTGATGTATTCATCTTTTCTGCAGAACTCAGTCTGTCCACTCCTTTCTGTCTGTTTACTGCTCTGGAGTCCTGCAAAGAACGGGAAAAGCAGCTATTAAAGAACTGATTCAGATCCGGCATTCCAATTTTATCACAGTCCCTCAAATGCTGTCCACCAGTGCTGTTCTCCTGCGATGGAGGAGATCCAATCTTACTTTCCTGTTTTGCTTTTTATTTATCTCCAGCACAGCTTTCTTTGTTATAGCCCACAGAGTTGTAAATAATTCATATGTAATACACTTTTCTATGGGTGAAGCCATTCCAAGTGGAACACACATGGTTACCTTCCTCTGCGTATCCTTGTTGCAAACGTTTAAAAAATCAGTGGTCATTTCCCTAGTTTTATTCAGACTTGATTATTGTAATGTCCTTTATCTGGGCATTAAACATTAAATAAACTCCAAATGTTGCAGAACGCCACCTGTTCCTTGCTTCAGAATATTACAAAATAACAGTCTGTAAAGGGTGCTCTGGTGGACCTTCATTGGCTTCCTGTTAAAAGAAGGTTGCTTTGAAAGAGCTTTGCCTGGCACATAAGGCACTGCACGCCTTAAGTACCTTAGAAAGAGAGTCAGATGATACTGTCCTTAAAGATCACCACGATCGCTGACATCAAGATCTGTGTCCATTTTAAGAATCAAGAAAAGAACTTGGGGTGGCCACAGTTTTACCTACCAGTTTTACTTGGGGTGGCCATAGTTTCTACCTGTAACCTCAAGAATAAATTGTCCTTGTCACTTAAATTTCAAGCAAACTTTTTCTGCTTTCGTAAAATGTTAAAAATGTGGGTATTTTCATCACCTGTTTAGCTATTGGTGACTTCAGTGTAATAATTTGGCTGGACGTATGATGAGGACACAATATTATGTCAACGGTAAGACCCATTTGGACTTTCACTTGCTCTATAAAATCCTGAATCAAATCAAATCAAATTTGGTTTGTTGCATAAGAAAATACCACTTCTAGCTGGCGAGTTTTATGACTAATTCAAAATGGAACCTTGTTTTGCATTCTTCGTGCTTTGCGCATGATTGCATTAATAGTCAATTAGCCTGCACTGCAGAAAGCAACTTGTTGTGCAAGACTGGAAGAAATAGCCCCATCGCAGCTGATTGTAAAACAAACTGTTGAAGTCGCCTATTGATGGCTACTAACTTAGTCAGTGAATGTCACGTCTGGAGCTGGTAAGTTTATTGTGTCTGGATGTGGAGTAGGTGATCCCTTCATTACTTAAAGGATCCATTTGGATATTCTGAACTAATTGAGGTAGTTGTTAAAATATTCTACACATGGGATACAGAAGGGAAAACAAATCGGGCAATAAATATCGCTTGACAAACCCAGAGCAGAGAGGGAGCATCACTCTGTACTGAGGGAGACCAATATTACTTTGAGCATCTCTGCTATTAGTAATCATTGGTAAAACCTTTTGTGTGTTATCCAAGATTACTCGAAGATCGAGCCCAATGTTGGGTATCAATGATCCATTTTCTGGATTTCTCTGTAACATGTTACTTAAGAAAAACATCTCTAGATCCTCTGACGCTAAAAACGTAGGAACCAATTTAATATTTGGCGGACTGGCCGCCCTCCCCAGGGCAACAGAATAAATGAATCCGTCGCCCTGGCAGATGTCCCGACTGCCGAATTTCTGAATGTCCATCGCCAATTAGACATTTCAAGTAGTGTCAGGAACTGCCATCTTGGCGTTTCCTGACAATATATTGTAACTTTGTTGTACAGCTCCATTTTTGCTATGACGGAGCTGTACAGCAAAGTTTTTTTTTTTTTTTTTTTCAAAAACAACACCCTAAAGTGAGGTTTTGTTTTTGAAAATAACAAAAACAATGCCCCCCTCGCCATGGGAGTTATCATCATTGTCTCCTTTTTTAGCAAACGCCTTTGGTGTATTTTGGAACTCATTCAGATTTCCCTGCGAAGGTAACACAGGCTTCCGTAGAGGTTATGAAAGAATAAGCCGGATATAAATCTCCTAGTATAGGACAGCCACCTGCTCTCAACTTCTCTAAGGGTATGTCTCGGCTATGTCCTGGAAAACAGCGGTCGACATAGCACCCATGTAACCGCCAGGGCCCATGTTGCCCCCACGCTGTATGCCATCATGGGGAGTTCGGTAGACTGATTTGAGGAAGCCTCTCTATCTCTTGTGCCCCTCAGGAGATTATTTTGTCTTTTGGCTTGCGCCGCATGCTGACGCTGCGTAGCTATGTAATATATATTACTCAAGGTCCAGGAGGCCTAAGCCCACCACCATTATATTTCAGTTCACATATGCTAGCTGTACCCTACTCCCCTTATCAGTACACACTAAAGAGGTTCATAACTTATCCAAAGTCCTAAAAGTTGACCATAGAATATTGTGAATGGACTTCTACTCATCACTGAGACAGGAAGCTCGTTCCAGAAACTGTCTGATGCCTCCAGACCCCCGATCACCTTACCCATGTTGTAGGAGCATTGTTGCTCAGCAGGATGTGGTACTTGCATCCAACAAAAAACAACATATGTCTGGTTCCCATGGCAGTTCCACATCTAATAAGGCATGGGCTGCAATCAGGAACCTGCACTGGTCTATGTATATTGTGTTGCCATATACTGTCATAATGCAGGGTTAATGGCCACCTGAGTGGTAACCAGTGAGCCATCAGGACCGCAATAATGGAAGGTTGCTGCTCCCTATACAGGAGTCATGCAAGCACTTTACCGGGTCTGTCAACATTTTATAAAGCCTTTGCTTATAATCTTTCTGAGTTAGTCTACCTAGGGCATCCCATTTGTCTTCCACCCTTCGCTACACGTCATCCAATAATTCATGCCCTTGGATGAGAGGTATGTTCCTTTGTTGATTAGATATCTCTTTCTCAGCCTTTGCTAAGTCTTCTTGTAACTGTTTTTTGATCGCATAAATCATACTCATAGTTTCCGCGCAGTACTACCTTCAAAGCATCCCACTCATTACCTCTAGTCACTGTTGTTTCCCAATTGTGATTGAGGTAACTGCTGATAGCTGAGCCTATACAAGTGTGTAGCCTGCGGTTCAAAGCCTGCTGTTCTGTAAAGCCCGAGGTTCAAAGATGTCACAGTTCATGTCACTGAGCTAAGTATATACATTTATGTTTTTTTAGAAAGTACCCTGTAAAAAAAATAGAAATTGTTTTTTTTTTAAATTAAAATAAATGTATTTTATTAGTTTTACTATTTTTTGTCTTTAAGTAAGTGTGGTTTCTAAATTGTGATTTTTCTCGTTAGGAATAAAAATGAATGTAATTTAATTTAAAAACTTAGAATACTGTTACATTTTTAAACTTTTTTATTTTTAATTTTTTTAATTATTTAGAATTGTATTTAGAATTCTAGTAAATATTTGTAGTACTTCCAATTTACTCTATGTTTAGTGGTTTACGTTTTTTGGGATACTTATACTATCAACAAGATTGATAGAGCTGGTAATTCTGCTAGAGAACCATTCAGAGTATTGAGCGAATTCACAGAGTCTCACGCTTGCACATCTATTATACCTGCTTCTAAATCTCTGTGTGATGCTCTTTCAGATCAGTTTGAGAAGAAAATCAAGAAACTCTATCAGAACTTTTCCAATTCTACATCTCTACTGGTTGTTTACCCCACTTTTCAATTCAAATTTAGCTTTATTCAGTTCAAAATAGATAAACCATAAAAGCAAAGGAAGACAAAAACAACAAAAGAATCAACAATAAATATCACATAAAATTGCATATAACAGTGCTCCTAAAAAAAATGTACTTATACTACAGCAAAGATACAGAGCATAAATACTGATGACCACCATAAAACACTCTAGGCTCTTAATCACAACTCTTCCTCAGCCCTGTGGCAACTTTCAAAAAGTTAAGTACATTAAAAATAATATCCCCAGAGAGCATTTGGAAATACATAAGGGCTGGCCTAACTTGTAAAAAATGTGCCCTCTTCAAAACATGTACAAGATAGGCCTTCCGGGGCATAGCATAAAAGCTATAGAACATCGTGACTTCTAGGGTTTCCTGTGGAGCTCGCAACCGCAGGATGCAAATTTGTACCCACTGACCTTGCCCCGAGGATAGGCTAACAAATAGGGTAACAAGTCCATTCGAAACCTAGTTAACAGGAAATGCCCATTAACACTGCCGTAGCACTATGTGATAGTAGACAATAGGCATCACCAAGACAGACCCCTGTTTCCAAAGCCCTCTGTCTAAAAAATTGGTTTTAACTCAAATATAATCAACCTTGCAGATACCCTCTGGAGAACTAATAATGATACCCCTACCTAGCTTCTGAAAAGCGGTCCTGACATACCTAGGCCAGGGAATCTGGAAAGTGTAATCAAGGGACATACAATCCTGCAAGATCTCCTTACTAAGTTTAATACCTGGCCGAGACCAGATGTTTAACCAGAGGACGAGTAGATAAAAGGACGTAAGATCTGAAATATAGCCTACTCCCAACTCCTCATGCACTCCTTATGCACCAAAAATGCAATGGCAGGCCTGCAGAACACTTTGCATGGGCTCCCCATACAATACAAGCTGCAGCCCATGGGGATCCCCTGGTACCCTGATGCCCTGGGTACCATATACTAGGGACTTACATGGGGCACCGGTATGCCAAATGTGGGGTGAAAATGTTACAAGTTACCAAGTTAGAAGGGAGAGAGCTTAATCACTGGGGTCTTGGTTTTAGCAGGATCTCATTGAACACAACCAAACACACTTGACAAAAGGCAGAAAAATGGGGTTAACCATGCCAAAAAAGAGGGTACTTAACTACACAACCCCCGCTCCCAAATGAAGGACAAGAAGGCTAACTTTGCCCAAATTACTCTTCATTGTCTAAGTGGAAACACCTGGAGAGTCCGACTGCATTGGAGTGGTTACACCCAGGTCTATGTTCCACTGTATAATCCATTCCCTGTAGGGATATGGACCACCTTAACACTTTGGGATTTTCTCCTTTCATCTGTTTTAATCATAGAAGGGGCTTGTGGTCTGTCTGAACAGTGAAGTGAGTGCCAAACAGGTATGGCCTCAGCTTCTTCAACGCCCAGACCACAGCAAAGGTCTCCCTTTCTGTGGCTGACCAACGTATTTCCCTGGGGGGGGGGGAGGGTCAGCCTTCTGCTTATGAAAGCTGCAGGTTGGTCCTGGCCCTCAGTATTAAGTTGAGATAGAACTGCCCCAGCCCCTACCTCAGAAGCATCTGTTTGTACTGTGAACTTCTTGGAGTAGTCAGGGCTTTTCAAAACTGGTACAGAGCACATGGCCTGTTTGAGATCCTCAAAAGCTTTCTGACAGCTAGCTGTCCATAAGACTTTTCAAGCCATTCTCCTTGAGTTGAGGTCATTAATAGGGGCTACAATGGAGCCATAGTTCTTAATGAACCTCCTTTAATACCCAGTGAGGTCTAAGAAGGCTCTCACTTGGGTCTGTGTAGTAGGGGGAGTCCAAATTAAAATAGTCTGGATCTTCCCCTGAAGTGGTTGAATCTGGCCCCCACCTACCAAGTGGCTGAGACATACAACCTTCTGCTGCCCTATCTGGCACTTAGAGGCCTTGCTAGTGAGGCCTGCTTTTTGCAGAGCCTCCAAAACATTCCAGAGGTGGACCAGGTGGTCATCCCAGGTGGTCATCCCAGGTGGAGCTAAAGACAGCTATATCTTCATATCATCATCATCATCATTAGAAGACTGTATTCACCAGCCTCTGAAAAGTGGGAGGTGCATTTGTCAGACCAAAGGGCATCACTGTAAAGTGATAATGCCCTCCAGTGGTCGAAAATGCTGTCTTTGGTTTAGCATCCTCTGATATTTTGATCTGCCAGTAGCCTGCATTCAAATCAAATGAGCTTAGATACTTGGCAGATGCCAGTGTATCTATTAGCTCATTTTCCCTAGGGAAGGGATGAGCATCAACACAGAACCTCATTTCCCTTTTCCCATTTTTGAGAGTGAGGTTTTGGGACCAGCACCACTGGGCTAGCCCAGGGGCTATCAGGGTGCTCAATGACTCCTAGGTCTAGCATCTTTTGCACTTGCTTTGATGCAGTCTCTAACATGGTCAGGTTATCTTTAGATTTTTCTTCTTATGAGCAAACCGTCCCCTGTATCAATGGTGTGCTAACACCAGGTTGTTTGACCAGGTGTTAGAGAGAACAGTTCCAAGAACTGCCCCAGCAGATTCCTGCAGTCTTTTTTCTGAGATTCAGAAAGACAGTCTGTCAGGATTACTCCATCAACTGAGCCATCAGCTGCAGTGTTGAAGAGGAAGTCAGGGAGAAGGTCACTCTCTTCCTCCCTCATCAGTGACCATGAGCAGGGTCATATCAGTCCTGTCATAGTAGGGCTTCAGGCGGTTCACATGAAGCACCCTAAGGTGGCTTCTGGGAGTGCCTAGGTCCACCAAGTAGGTGACCTCCCCTTCTTTTCCACTATTGTGTGGGGACCACTCTACAGTTAGGACAGCTTTCTGGTTATGCCAGTTTTTGGCTGGCCTGAAGGTTTTTAGTGGTCTTTTTAATGAACTCAGCCATCCTGGATCTGAGGCCAAGTAAATAGTCCACTATGTCCTGTTTAGGGGGTTGGAGACGTTGCTCCCAGCCCTCGATTACAAGAACAAGAGGACCCCTAACAGGGTGTACAAACAGACGTTCAAAGGGACTGTAGCATACTCCCTTCTGAGGAACTCCCCTGTAGGCAAAAATGATGCATGGCAATAGGACATCCCATCTCCTTCTGAGTTTTTCAGAGAGTCCCATGATCATGCCCTTGAGTCTTGGTTTGGTGGTGATAAGGGGTGGTGAACTTGTAAGTTACACCACATTGCCTTAAGGTATGCAGACATAAAGTTGGTACCTCTGTCTGATACCACATCTTTAGGAAAGCCCACTCAAGAGAAAATTCACAGGAGGGCTTTTGCCACTGCAGGAGCTGTAGTGGTCCTTAGAGGAATAGCTTCTGGCTACCTGGTGGCATGGTCCACCACCACCAGAATAAATCAGTTCCCAGAAGCTGTGGGCAAAGGGAGAGTCCTCACTGGAGGGTGGGGTAGGAGGCAACATTTTACCCTTTCTACCTTTGTATTTTAGAAGTTCTTGGTCCATTGTTACAGGCTCCAAGTTTCCCTGATCTTTTTGCTTCTTGGCCTGTTCCCTGGTCAGTGCAAATATATGCCCTGAGATGCCCAGCATGGCTGCATGGACCTCCAATTCTACTTCAGCTCAAGCTGAAGTCTCCAAGTTGTTCACTACGAGAAACTCTAAAGGTAGGTCTGTGGACACAACACCTTTTTAGGACCAGTACCCCCTCAGGCCCTCCCCAGCTGAAATCAACAACTGCCATGTGGTGGCACACAGCATTGTTATGGGCGTCAGTTACTTGGTACTGGTGACCAAGTAGGTGTTGCTCAGGGGACACCAGTTTTTCGGTCACCATGGTGACACTGGCACCTGTGTCCCTGTAGGCCTCTACCTGAACACCGTGTATCAAGGGCTGCTGCCTGTACTTATCCATATTAAGGGGACAGGCAGCAAGAGTGGCAAGATCAATGCCCCCATCAGAGACTAAAACAGCCTATGTGTCTCTCTAACTAAACCAGCCCTCACTACACTTCCTAAAGTGAGCCCAGGTTCACCCTTTGATTGGCTATTGCTACCAGACTCACCTCTACTGCTATTACTTTGGGCACTAGTGTTAGAGGTGGGGGTTGTAGTGGTGGGTAGCTTGGTGCCTTTCTTAGGTCAGGAGTTGTCTCTTGGCCTATGGCCTTTGTTTTTACTCATATAGCATAAACCTCTTTTTAACATGAGAGGAAGAGGTTTTAGGGCCACCCCCAGAAGAGTTGTGTGGACCTGATGAAGACTCCTTGTTTATATCTTTGTCCCCACCCTTGTCCTGAGACTTACCTGCATCCTTTTTCTTGTTGTTCCCCCTCTATGAGCTTTTCTGCTCACCCTAGTCCTGTCCCATTTGTCTGCCTTCTTTCCGAATTCTTGGGGTGAGGTCAGATCTGAGTCAACCAAGTATTGTTGCAACAAATCAGACACACAGTTGTTCAAAATATGCTCTCTCAGAATAAGATCATACAACCCCTCATAATCACTGACTTTTCTGCTGTGTGAACCAGCCTTCCAAAACTTTAACAGAGCAGTCCACAAAATCAACCCAATCCTGGGAGACTCTTTCCTGGTCTCCCTGAACTTGATCCTATATTGTTCAGTGGTGAGACCAAATCCATCTAAAAGTGCAGATTTCAGAACAGCATAGTTGTCAGCATCCTCTTTTCTGACAGTGAGAAGTCTATCTCTCCCTTTGTCAGAGGATAGCAGCCCATTGTCTCTGAGGGACCCTTTGTACCTTACAGGCCTTCTCCAGAGCAGTGAAGCACTTGTATATGTTATCCTCCACCTTGTAGGGGGGAACAGCTTTCTTTAAGTTTCTGGAGTCAAGAGTCCTCCCTGACCTGCCTCTCTCTCTCCACTGCCAAGGCCTCCCTATCTAGGGCTAGCTGTTGCTGCTGCAGCCTCAGCTTGGCCTCCCCCAGTCTCAATTGCCTGAGTTCCCTGTCTAGGGAATCTTCCACTGGAGTGGGTCCCCTCAGATACTTCGGAGATGTAAGAGTGGGCAGAGGAGAATATGTTTCTACCCTTGGACACCCTCTCAACTAGCCCTCTAGAGACAATGGTAGACCTACTGGTGTAACCCCCCTTCACATTGCTAACAGTGCTCCTAATAGGACTGTGGGTGTGCCTAGAGTTTCTCTGATCCTCCCTGTGTTCTTCCTGACCCACCTCAGTGGCTATGTTTTCCTTTTCTAGCACTGGAGGGTCAGAGTCTACTTCTTCCTCCTGGCTACCAGCATGTTCCTGGTCATCCTGGAGGAGCAGGCCCAGAAGCAGAGTCTTATTGGGATTTCTTCCTGCTTCCAGCTTCCCCTGAGCACACATCTCCCTAATTTCCTGCCTAGAACCCAGAGGGGCATGATGGGATAAACCAACAGGAACGGGGTCAGTTACAGGTTCACCCATGTGCTGAGATGAACAAATAAAGGAAGTAACTTTAGAGAGTTCCGACTCAATAGCTATCAAGCACTGTAAAATAGGTTCTAGTTTCACCTCCAGGGCTGCAATTAAGGTGGAGCATACGGAATCCATCAGGAAGTCCAGATTAACTCTACCCAACCTATCTAATAACCCTTGCTGGTTGGCCTGAATTGACTCTGGTATGTTTAGAATTCCCATTAGGCTCCAGTCTCTACTCTTTCCAGTGGCTCAAAGACCCGTCTGCAGGGCGACAGTCATACCTGCAGCCTTGTTACTGCCAGAGGGACCAGGGCTAGAGGGAGAGGGGAGGCCCTGAGCCATGGTAGTGGGTGAGGGTGTAGGAGAAGGGAGCAAGGGAAGGGGCTTCTCGGCTGCTAAATAATGGATGCAAAGGCATCATCAAGACCGTTGCCAGACCTGAATTGGCAGGTACGGAGGAAGTGATGGCCGACAGCTCCAAAGGCAAAACCAAAGAAGGAGAACGAGAGAGCCTGCTGGTGGTTAGTTCAATGTCATTATCAAGGATGCCCGCAGCCCTGTTCAGAAAGGCATCCATAGTTGTCACTGAATTTGTCTGGACCTTACACTTCCCATAGCGTACCCACAAAAGGTCCTGTATAACTTAGGTCGCTGCAATTACACATTCAGAAAGTCAATGATAATGCAGCGATAACATGGGAGAGCACCAAATAAAGCTCCTACCGGCTCCAGAAGGTTACCATTGTCAGGACAAGGTGTAGGCCCCTGTATAGATCTGCCAGGCTAGATCACCCTCAGAATTGGAAAAGGACTGTGGACCCTCAAAAACAATAAGGTACTCCACAGGTGCATGGGGGCACCAGCAAGTTGTGGAACCAACAGGGGGAGCTCAGCATAGCCTCATTCAGTCTCTGACGGGCGTGGATCGGCTGCCCTTGGCATGGGCTTTGCCTGGGTGCAGCCCTCGTGCGTCCCATGCAGCAGGGCACTCAGATGTGCTTCCTTAACCAGGAACAACTAACTCTATGTACTGCGGACTGCCCTGCTCCACACGGTCCGCTGGGAGATGAAGTCCTGAGAGTTCTGGGTGTATGGCAAGAGGTGATGAAGTCCTGTGCATCGGGGCACCCAGACACGCTATGTAGCGCTTCCTTCACCAGGATCAGCTGTGTGTACTGCGGGCTACCCTGCTCCACATGGACCGCTAGGAGATGAAGGCCTAAGAATCCTGGAAGTTCAGCAAAAGGTAATGAAGTCCCGGTTTTCCCCCCACTTATAACATCCCCATTATAACCTCCAGGCACAACTCGGGAATTTGAGCTTATCACTCAAGAAGAAGCATCTGACATGCTGAGTAAAGTTAAATCAGGAAACCTTTACTGTCTTTGTCCTCTACATGAGCCCCCTCGCAGTCTACATGAGCCCCCTCGCAGCCATCGCATGCCAACACAACCTCAACATCATCTCCTACGCCGACGACACCCAGCTGATCCTCTCCCTCACCAACAACCCAGCCACCGCCAGAACCAACCTGCACGAAGGGATGAAAGACGTAGCTGAGTGGATGATGAACAGCCGCCTGAAACTGAACTCAGACAAGACGGAAGTCCTCATCCTTGGATCATCACCCTCTGCCTGGGACGACTCCTGGTGGCCCCCTGCCCTGGGCAGCGCACCCAAACCAACAGACCACGCATGCAACCTGGGCTTCATCCTGGACTCCTCCCTCTCGATGACCAGACAAGTCAACGCCGTCTCATCATCATGCTTCAACATCCTACGCATGCTACGAAAGATCTTCCGATGGATCCCCATCGAAACCAGGAAGACGGTCACCCAGGCACTCGTCACCAGCCGACTGGACTACGGTAACACCCTCTACACCGGAACCACGGCCAAACTACAGAAAAGACTCCAACGCATCCAGAACGCCTCCGCACGCCTCATCCTTGACATCCCCAGACAGAGCCACATCTCCGGACACCTGAGAGACCTGCACTGGCTCCCCGTCAGCAAGAGAATCACGTTCCGTCTCCTCACCCACGCACACAAGGCCCTCCACGACCTGGGCCCCAGGTACCTCAACAACCGCCTGACCTTCTACACTCCCATCCGCCAGCTACGATCGACCAGCCACGCCCTCGCCGCCGTGCCACGCATTAGAAAAGCCACCATGGGAGGAAGATCCTTCTCCTACCTGGCAGCCAAGACTTGGAACTCCCTCCCCATCCACCTCCGTCTGACCCAGGACCACCTCTCCTTCAGGAAGCAACTCAAGACCTGGCTGTTCGAGCAGTAGCGGTTCCCCCTCCCTCAGCGCCTTGAGACCCTCCGGGTGAGTAGCGTGCTTTACAAATTTCTTGATTGATTGATTGATATGTCATGGCGACCCTGTCCACCTTACTTCAGCCTTTTATTTCTGGTCTGTTTAACCTCTCTTTGAATTCATCAACCATGCAATTTGAATAGAAAGCAGCACAAGTCACGTTCATTCTGAAAAAATCCAATGCCGATCCAAATGAGCTAGCCAGTTACCGCCTATCTTGCTCCTTATTTATCTAGGCAAGATTTTGGAGACGCTTGTGAGTAAAGAACTCTCTTACCTGGATGATCATCTTTTATTGGATGCCACACAGTCTGGCTTTAGGGTCTTTCACAGCACAGAAATGGCTCTAGTGGCTGTTCTGGACTCCATCAAACTATCTCTAGACCCTGGTCTCCCTGTAATGTCAGTATTCCTTGACTTGTAAACCGCATTTGATACCATCTCTCATTCCATCCTGGTCCACAGCTCCTATGAGATAGGTCTCCATAGGAAAATTCTGAGCTGGCTAAACGACTTTTTAGATAACTGTACTTGTCTTGTGACTCATTTAAATCTCAGACTTTGTAGTTGGATGGGGGGGGGTTACTCAGGGCTGCTCCTTGAGCCCCACTCTCTCTAACTTCTGTGTGGCACCCCTTGCCATAACAGTCAAATCCTATGGCTTTAAAGTAATTTTGTATGCAGTGACACTGAATTGTTAACTTCCTTTGGCACAATCCATGAAGAATGCCAAAAGTAGGTTTTTGGACTGTATGAGGAATCTTGCCACCTGGATGACTGCAAACTGTTTACAGCTTTTTGGAGATGTTGCTGTTTGGCAGGGTCCAGGCCTACTGGCTTGATGACTGATGGCCTTCTGAGTTAGGCTCTGCACTTCAGCCATAGAAAGCAGTCAAAAATCTCAGAATCCTGGTTTTCGAGAATCTCTCCATAAGAGAACAGAGTATGTCAACATGTGACACGTTTTGTGAGTATACGCATGCTTAAAAAGTGTTTCAGTGACTCCTGTTAAGCTCTAGGAGAACTCTTATTCAAGCACTCATAGTGATTTTCCATGAATATGAGAATGCCTTGTTAGTAGCTGCTATTGAGTTGCTTCTTTCTAAACTGCATGTTGCTCAAAATATTGCTACATATTTGGTCTGTAAGCTCCCTTCTGGTTCTCCTTCGGAGCCCACACTGAGATTCCTTCACCGGCTTCCTGTAAGAAAAACCTCCCTGTTCAAGCTTCTTTGTCTTGTTCATAAATTTGGCATGCAAGGATCCACTTTATCTTCAAGAGATACTGTTTCCTTAATTACCTAGTAGGAATCTCAGATCTAAGGATCAACTGCTGCTATGTCCCCTTCGTATCTGTACTGCAGGGTACGGTGGAAGGTCGTTTACGTATCTCGCTCCTCATCACTGGAACAAACTTCCTTTTCATAACCATTCCTGTTTAAACTTTAACAGCTTGAAAAAACTCGTAGGGCCAGTAGTATCAAGTTTCCCAATACTGATTACCAAATTGCGATTGTTTGCGAATCGCAAATAAGTGATCACCATTGGGATGTTAGAAACTGCAGGAGCAATTCGCAATGGCTCGCAAATGGACCTACCTCATTAATATTCATGAGGTAGGTCGCAATCTGCGACCCATTGCGCATGGCTACGATCAAAGGGATGGTGGCCTGCTGGGCTCAGCAGACCACCATATCTGTGATTGCTTTTAAATAAAGCACTCTTTTTTTTTTTAAATGCATCCCGTTTTCCTTAAAGGAAAACCGCATGCATTTAAAAAAGAAAAATGACAAGTTTTCTTTTCATTTTTTAAGAGTAGGCAATGGTCCGTGGGACCACTGCCTGCTCTTAAAAAATGTTTTTGCATGCATTCACAAAGGGGAAGGGATCCCTTGGGGACCCCCTTCCTCTTTGCGTATGGCTTACCACCAATTTGAAATTGGTGGTAACTGCGATTGTTTTGAGACTGCATTCCCGGGCACAAAACAATCATACATACCTCTGCAATTCAGTATTAGGAAGGGACGCCTTGACATGCCCCTTCCTTATCCCAGATTGGTATTAGTCTCAAATCCAATTTGTGATTCGGTAACAATTTACCGAATCGCAATTTGGATTTGATACATACCATAGTGCATTTTTGCAATTGGCCTCTTGGACCGTTTGCGATCGCAAAAATGTTTGATACATCTGGCCCTTAATGACCACCTTATTCTGAATATCTCTCCTGCCTAGAACCGCTTACAGTGTTGAGATAATCCTTTGGGAGTGAGTCACTATATTAAATTCTGTTAACTTAACACTATAATGGCTTTTGGTACTGTATTATGTTTAGTGCAATGTGGTTAAGTATGGAGTGGCAATATTAAGTCTGAACTTTCCTAAAGGGCAACACATTCCTAAGTATAGCTAGGCCTGGAGTGGAAATAGTACATTTTAATACCCTCTGCCCCAGAAACCCAACACTTTTCCTAGTGTAGTTACGTTTGCAGCTGGTAGCATAGTAAGATTTAGCACCTCAAAGTCCAACACTTTCCCAATGTAGTTAGGTTTGGAGTGGGAACAGTAAATCTGATTCCTTCTTACCCCCAAAATAAATTTCCAAAGCTTTCCCCAATGTGGTTACATTTAAAATCAGAATAGTAAATATGAAATCCTCAAAGTAGAACAATTCCCATTTTGTAGTTAAGGTTGGAGTAGGAATAGTACATTTTAACCTTCCCCCCATTTAAAGTCTAAAAGTTTGCCTAATATAGTTGAGTGGAGTACCAGTAGAAATCTGAACACCCCAAAATGCAACAGTGGGATAGTAATTCTGTTTAAGTTAGGAGTGAGAATAGTGAATCCGAATCCCCCAGCATCCAACTTGCTGCTAAATATGTTTAAGCTTGGAGTGAGAATAGTAAATCTGAAACACCACACCCCTTAACTCCCCCGCCACCCCAGTCCAGTGCTTTCCCCAGTATGGATAGGTTTGTTGTGGGAATAGTAGATTTGAACCCCTCAAATGTCCAGCACTTTGTCCCCATGTGGTTATGTTTGGAGTGGGCTTACTTAATCTAACTGTTCTAAAGTCCAATACTTTCCCCAGTGTGGTAAAGTTTCTTGTTGGAACAATGATTTTGAACCCCTCTAACGGCCAACACTTTCCCCAGTATGGTTATTTTTGGATTGGGAGTAGTACATGTGAACCACCACACCCTTCGCCCCTCCCCTAAACTCTAGCTAGTTTTCCCACCCTGTGCTTTAGTTTGGAGCAGGAACAGTAACTTTAACCCCTCCCCAAAAGTTAACTTTCCCAATATGGTAAAGTTTGGAGTAGGAGTAGTAAATTAGAGTTCATACAGAATAGAACGCTTTTTCTAGTGAAGCTAAGTTTTTATTTGGAATAGTAAACATGATATTCATAAACTGTTAGCATTTGTTTGTAATTTTTGTTGTATTCATTAAAAAGTTATACTAACCTATGACATAAATTGGTTGTTCATTAATATAGTTTGTGTAAGGTATCATTTTTAGGGGTGAGCGCAAAGCGTTCCGTCCCTCTTCTAATCTCTCTTTAGGGGGATTTTAACCACGCCCATTTTACGTCAGTCACTTTCATTGGTTCTTGGGCTTGCCTTTTAAAATCTGCTTGTTTTCATTTGTGAAAGGCATGCATATGGCATGCCTTTTCCGGTGTTTAGCCCTCCTCGAGAACACCCGTAAATTACTGGAAACATATCAGGCTCCATGTTTTCCGTATGGTTTCTGGACTACTTTTTTTCTTTATTTGGCAGCGTACAACAAAAGTGTTTTACACAGCGCAATTGCGCTCTTTTTTTTTTTTTTCATTTAACGTGGCAAGAAAAGTCCGGTTAGGAGTTTACAATGCTAATAGCTCTAACTCATCGTAATGCGAGACCCGTCGCATTGCAAACGCTTGTTTACATTGTATTTTTATGAACATTTTCTAACTTAGTGTGTGCTATTTTTTGATAATAACAAGGTTTTTGTTTTTTTTCCAAGAAAAATCATTTTTAATTCAGAGTTACAAATAAAATGTAGTTGTTGTCTGCGTACTTTTATTTCTAGTTTTTAGTATACATAAATGGTAGCAAACAGGCATATATTTACATCTTTTGCATATCTAAACATTATAATTTATTTAATAGAAAGTACTGAAAATATTTTGTATTTTTTATCATATATATATATATACATTTATTTATATATATATGTACATAAAATGTTTTTGTATAGTTTTTTTAAACACTAATTTAAAAAAAAACATTTTAAAACATGCTTGCTATTTTATAGATATTAATATGTATTTTATTTATTTGTACACTTATATCAACGGGATGGACATGCTATTTTATGTTGATTTTTTTAGTCATATCTTTCCAGTTTCTTTGATGTAGTTGTGTCTTCATAGCTTAAGGTTGATTGTGCATTTTATGGTTGCAGTTTCCTGTTGTTGATTTCTGGTTCAGGTCAGACTGGTTTAAAGCTATTTTCTAAGGGATTACTGGGAGGGGGAGTGTTTCTAGTTATGTAGGCTAGTTTTTGTAATCAAATGCTGTTTTATTATATTGTCTTTTAGTGTAGTGTGTTACTGTAGTGGTAGGCCTTACTGTGAACTGTTCTGTTTATTTGTATTTTATATGTATGTTGTTTGTATTTAACAAAGATTTAAATGCTTTTACTGTGCTTTAGTTTATGCCAGAATTATAAGTAATTTATGGCAACAGAGAAAATATTTGTTTAACCAAAATTATTTTTTACTTTTTCCTTGATTTTTTGATTTACTTTTTTCTTCCTTTTTTGCCTTTTCCTGGAGAGTTTTTTTAAAAATATATTTTGCATTCTCTTGGATTTATTGAAAACATATGGCATGTTCCATTTTGTTCTAGTTTATTTTTTTATTTTTTATGGTCTATTTTGTCACTTTTTTTCAGATTGGGTGGGCAATGTTACTTTTCTTTTTTGTTGTTGGTTAATTATTATATATATATATATATATACACACACACACGTTTATGTATATGTGTATATACATGTATGTATATGTATATACATTGCCTACTGGCAGTCGCCAGTAGGTAGCTATAGTTAGGACCTAGGGCCAAATGTATCAAGGTTTTTTGCATTTGCAAACGGTGCGAATGCCCGTTTGTGAATGCAAAAAGCCAGTTCAGAATGTATGAATGACATTCTGAATGCAATTTTAAGGAATCGCAAAAATAGCGATTCCTTAAAATTGCGACCCTGTTTAGAGAGTCGCAAATTGCGACTCTCTAAATAAGAAATCGCAAATAAGGATTCCTTATCTGTGATTTCTTAGCACATGTATGAAGCCATTCCTAAATGCGATTTGGGAATTTAGGAATCGCTATTTACCACCAGGTGGTGACCATGTGCAAAATTTAAAAATGCATTTTAAATGCATTTTTTAAATGTACATGTAAAGCACAAATGCCCTTTTGGCATGTGTGCACCTTACATGTCCCCAAAAATTATTTTGGGGTGCAGCAGAGGGGGCCTTAGGCCCCCAGCGCCCTGGGGTTTTGCATTTCCAAAATTGCGATTTCCGGTTAAGAAATCGCAATTTTGGAAATGCAAACAATTTGCAGATATGGGCCAACAGGCCCATAGGTGCGAATGGGGACAGATTCTGTATTTGTAATTCGGTAATAGCATTTGCGATTTTTAAGAAATCGCTATTACCGAATCTCAAAAATCATATATACCTTTTTGCATTTCTGAAATAGCGATTTCTTAAAAATCGCTATTTGAGAATCGCAAATCGGATGTATGATACATCTGGCCCCTAGTTTCCATAGGAAGAGCATTTTTTGTTTCACCAAAAATTTTGGAGCCGCTTAACGAATCTTCACAAATTTTTCTAAACATATACTTTGGTCAGTTCAGCTGCTGTCTTGAAAGTTTCTGGATGATCCATCAAGCGGCAGCCGAGAAAAAGAAGGGGTCCCAAAACGCTTTCTCCCCATTCATTTTTCTACAGGGTCTTTAGACAATCCTACAGACTAAACTGCTGAACGGAATTACACCAAATTTAGCAGGACAGTAGATCCTGGTGCGCAGATTGTGCTTTTTGTAATTTGGTTTAATTCCGTTCAGTAGTTTTAGAGATATTGAAGGGCAAAAAATATAGATCTCTATGGATGTGGATCCTCCGCGAATCCAACTGTCCTGTGCTGAAATCTAATTGGCTGCCAACACTTCAACAAGGAAGTGTTGGCAGCCATTTTGGGGCTTGGCTTCAGCCGAGTCCCGCAATAAATGTAAAAATAAAACAAGAATTTGCAATGCAATGGGTCTCGCATTTGCTCGAGTTAGAGCTATGAGCTTTGTACATTTCTAACTGGACCGATTCAAAGCGCCATGGCTGCTATGAGAGCGAAAGAGAGACACAAAAAGAAAAAGAAGTTCGCTTGCAGTCAAACGTATCAGCAGTCGTGCAATTATCCATGTACCAGGGGCAGTATGCAAGGCGGTAACTAAACTGCCCCAAGGAGGGACAAACATAAAGCATTTACCAATGATAATGGAGGATTTTTTGAAGGCAAGCCCATGAATGAGTGAAAGTTATGGCGGTGCGGTAATTTGAAGGAAAAAAATGCTGCCGTAAATGCACATTTAGCAAGCGTGAGCAACTGATGTTCATGTTCTGTTGAATTTATCACTTTTTCTTAGCGCAGAATGCATTCTTGTGTCCATTTTGGATGTGAGAGGGTATTTTGCCCTAAGGAAATAACTCTAAATGCAGAATCACTCTTCTTGCGCAATTCTGCTAATATCTTGCCCGCCGTTACTTTATTTTGATGAGTAGAAGTGCACTTCACCCGGCTGCTGTGATTAACACAGGACACTATTGTTGTTATTATTATTATCTTGTTTTGTTGGTCACTGAATTTAGAAGTGGTCATCTCTTTCTTCTCTTGACTGACAATGTTGTGTACTCTGTGCATCTTTCACGTATTTCCTGCAGGTGCCTGCTGGGTGTGCACACCTCATATACAGCAGCTTCACTGCTCCGCGGACGCCCATGGGAATTACTGAAATCTATAGTTTGGAACACTTTTTTCTAATTTGAACCCTTTTTGCGCATTCTGTAGAACCTATCTTATACTGTTCTGATGCAAGTTTAAAATAATGACTTACATATTCCCAGTGCTTTCTGTCACAGACTGGGACCTAAACATTTTCAAGTACCTATTTTCCACTCCACCAACCAGAGTCAGTGGTTCTTTGGGTATAGACAAAGACCTCCGTAGTGCATTAACTAATGAATAGTTCATAATGTACAATAGTGCATTTCCCACTGATTAATAACTTGCATTTATTTTTCAGTTAAGCAGTGTATTATTTTATATGTACTGAAAGTGGTAGACTGAAAAAAGCTACAGAATAATTTGATTTTTTAGTCATGCCTTTGACGCCTCCCCTACACTCACTCACCAAACGCACTTTGTAGAGAGAGTGCCGGACCTTCAGACTATGAAATGCTCTTAATGAATGGGCGTGATTCTATATTACTGGCAAGGTTACTTGAATTATGTGATTGTGCAGCTGCGGTGATTGTCGCATAATTATAGATTTGCCATATTTGCCACATAATTCATCATGTGCCGCATAATCTTCACACACAAAAGTGACTTAAGTTCAAACTGTTCAAAAGTTACTAAAAACGCAGCAAAACGTGTTGCCTCGCAGTGAAAGGCCGTTTGTGAAGCTGGACTTGTCACCTTGTTGTTTCTTTTTGCTATATGTGGATATCAAAATGGTACTAATCAGGTGCAACCAATGTCCAGACAGTGTTCCAAAGTAAAAAAATTATGAAATCATGAAGTAACACTATTACAAAATGAGCCCTATTATGTTCATAATTTGCGTTTTGTTGCTGCATAATTTACTCAACCCTGCCACAGCACATGGCAGACTCATCTGTCTGCCATGTGGAAAGAACCAATGCAGAAAAACACCATTACTGGAACCTCAAAACAGGAAGCTCTTCTCAGCAGGTTTGATTTTAGCACCATTTTTGCAAGACCCACATCTTAGTTTTGAAAACACTAAGCAAAAATAGATAATTTCTGAAAATGGAGTCTGGTTTACGTATAAAAAAATGTTATAAGGAGCTCTAAAGCATATATCTTTTATAAGTAATTTGAAATGTAGTAATCCTTGAAGCAGAAAATAGGGTGGATTTATCAAAAACACGAAAGTGTGGTGTGTCATAAAACAGCACACAAATTAATTTTTTTCGACATTTTTTTTTTCTTGCGGGCCATAAGAAATCTTTCAACCTGTCTCCAAATGCAGAATGGGGCATTCTTCACATTAATCTGCAAACTAGACTGGGGGTTGTGACTTTAACCAAACGCAAAATGTAATTCAATGTGGACTAATTACATTCTTTTTTACCCTGCTCATAAATATGATTGCACCTTATTAGATTTCTTTCCTTCTTGCCTAGCTGAACAATATTCAGTGGTGGCTTCTGATTACAGTAAGTTCATTCTGAAGGTAAGGTGGAGTTAGTGGGGGGGCTCGGCTGGTTGAACGGGTCTGTGCTTTCATTACTACAGAGGGTGTGCAAGTGATATCTACTGTACCTCAGGAACATACGACAGAGTAAAGATACCGGCAGCACTGGCTAATAAACTCTGCATGGTAATGAGGCGAAAGAACCATAAAAAATGGAGTGAAATAAAATTATTCATAAAGTATATTGATACCAACAAAAGAGACCGTCCTCCCTTTATCAAAAAAAAAAGCAAACTAGAGAAAGGTCACCTAAGTAGGTCCCGGAGAGTACAGCCACGCGAGGAAGCAGCAAACAAATAAGATTTTTTAATAAATCAGCAGAAAGGCAACCTGTCACCCCTGGGAGCCCGGTCCCCGTGGCTACAGACGGATGCTGCTTGCATGAGGGCAGGAAGACACCGCAGCGCCATTTGCACGTCTGCACCCCAGAGTGCGCAATCCAGCTGCCAGATACCCGACGCCTGAGCAGAAGGCAGATTTGCTACACATGATGAAGTGGAGCTTGCACAACACACGACAAAAATCAAGAAAAGTCAGTTAACGTCTCTTGTAGTGACATTCCACTCAACTTTTGCTTCTTTTTCCAAGAATTTTTCAGCATTTTTCCTAGGCAGAAATATTTGCACCGAGGTGACGGTATCATTGAGGCCCCCAGGAGCACTGTACAGTATCCACATCTGCTACTGATGTCCGAATGAAAAAAAAAAACATGGATATTGGAGAATCCTATCACGTTATAAATGAGTCATGAAAATGACACTAATCTCCCTGCTAATAATGATATGTCTTGCACGAGGCGAGCTCACTGAAAACATTTCGCATATTTTGTGATCAATAACATTGTTCACTTTTTTTTCCTCTGCAAGACTGGACGCTCAAACCAGCCTAGGAATGCGACATCGAGGGTAAAGCCCATGTTTAAACATTGATGCTTTCAAAATAAGAGCTTTCAATGTTTGCATAGTTGCACCTGGAGCATTTATACTCGCAAAATAAATAATTCTACCTCACGGTAGATGATTTGGATACCGTCACATTGTTGGTCGGTCTCGTCCCATTCCTGATGGGTGTCCACCGGCGCCATGTGAATATGAAATATCTCACTAATAAAACACAGATTCGGCTGTGTCACTAAGCAACTCATGTCCATTTTCAGTTAGAAAACGGGGATAATGGCAGAAGAGGCAGAAAACACACTTCTTTGAAGAAGGTCCTCGAACACAACGCGATCTCTTGGTTCCTTCAATTGTGCAAAATGGTGTTTGTATTTTTTTCAACAGGCAAATGTTGAGCTTGCATTTTGCTTCAAGAGAACGTCTTTATTTTCTTAAAATGGGATCCAACATATTTTATCCAGGGCTGTAACAGAACACCTGGCGACGTGACGTAAATGAAAAAAAATCCACTGGGAAGGAAGTGACTAAAGTCTAACTGGTTGAATTTACACTCCATCGTACTGTTTGTGTTACTAATCAGAGGCAGTACAACCTTTTCAAGTCTGGCCATTTAATAAAACAAGTTAATTGTCATCTTCTAACAACAGCGCCCACCAGCAACAAAAATGTTTTTAATACGAAATACGTTGTGTGGGCAGCGCTGGCCTCGCAGCCCCAGATTGTGGTGAGAAAGGCATGTTAAACATTAAAGGAGGCGATTTTAAAGGGGATGGCAGGGCGATGCAGTGCGGCACGAGACTACTCGTGACAACAACAAACAACAGGGCAAAAAGTAGTCCATGAGCCGGACGGAAAACAGCGAGCCTCGCATGTTTTCTGTACTTGGTCGATGCGCTCGAGGAGGGCTAGCCACCAGAAAAGGCATGACGTATTCATGCCTTCCACTAATGAAATCAAGCAGATTCTAACAGGCAAGCCCACGAGCCAATGAAAGACACTGACGTGACGTGGACAGTGCTCCGAGCCCTTTTTAATTCCTAAAGCGTCACGCTTAGCGAAATGCATGTGCAAGCGCATGCGACGCCGGCTAGACCCTAATAAGAACAAGCATTTGCAATGCACTAGGGTCTCGCATTTGTCGGAGTTACAGCTGTTCACAATTGTAAACTCCCAACCGGATTTTTCTTGCATTAAAAGAAAAAAACAGCACGATCGCGCTGCTACAGTTCACACGTAATAGTACCTATCGGCAAAAATGCAATTATTACGGCCCGCTTGTGTCAACTGTTTTACTTTTTATTTTCAGTTTGTGTCGCAAGAAAAGTCCAGTTAGGAATTTACAACGCTAATAGCTCAGGCTCGAGCAAACGCGAGACCCATTGCAGTTCAAATGCTTGTTTTCAGATGCTGGTGTTAATTGGTTATACTCTCCAGCTCAGCATGTTCTGTTATAGGTTTGCATCCCTGATGGCTGCATTGATTCCAGGTACATACCACAGCAAACTATCAAACGGAACTTGAAATCTGGATTTCACAACTGACATTGACAATGGAGAGGTCACTACATAGTTAAAACCAGCACCCGTCTCGCACTCCTAAATCCTCCTAGATTGGTACAATCTACAGCTATGCCCATGTGATGTGGCTAGCTCTACACTCTGTAAGTATCTTAAAAAATGACCTGGCTCTACATTCTGATATGCACAATTTATGAAGTGCCAGAAAATGTTAACTGTGCTCAGCTTCAGCGGCTTTTAAATTGAGACAGTTTCTCGTGTGGGGCCCGTTTCAGATGGCCATTGTTTTACAGGGGCACAATGATGTTCCTGCCGTGCTTTCCTTGTCTTCACTTGGAAAAACAAATTGTACTCGTCATATGACATCTATGCAGCAGCATAAATAAACCTGCAGTCTCCCTGACCAAATATCTGTGGGTGCATTGGTATATATTATAAAAACAGGTTTAATGATTCATTACATTGTGAGAAAACGATCGTAATAGGTAGGAAAATGGGCAGGCCGACTTCGTGCCCTCACTTAAATCAGTATATGGGAGTATGTTGCAGTAGTGCATGAAAAAACATCAATTTATAATTACACTGCTGTTTTTAATTAGCATTTCAATGATCTCATTTTTGCAAGAGACTGTCAGGAAGCCGGTACATCTTCCTCTCACTGGAGGTCCTTCCTGTTTGTAGACACCATAGTTTATAATATATCCTGGTCAGACATCTACCATCCCACTTTTGGGGTACAGACGGGTGGGCGCACTTCTGTCTCACCTCGTAATGGGGGGGGGGAGCCCTCCGGTGCTTGCATAGGCTTTGCAAGCCAAACGACCTCATTCTTACTTCTGTTCATAAGTTGGCGGTGATGAACCATTTGCAAAATTATTTCTAAAGTGTTTGTAGAAAAACAATATTGTCAAGATATAACATGCTGTTAAACTCACGCTCGTGGTTACAGTTGCCTAGGGTTCTTCTTTAAACCGCAGCTGAACTCACTCCAATTTTTCTTGATGCACACTTGTAGAATCCCTGCCCTGGAAGCATCGCTCAGATTAGTGTGAACTCTTTTGTAACTTGCCTTTCATTTTTGTAAACGTTACTAGAGGCAGACATGTTAACCGTGTTTCCTACTTCGAGATATTGTCGCTAAAACCTAGAGCATTTTGGTAATCAATCGTTGTTTCTAGTGCTAGCCCCTACGCTGCCACTGACCACTATTTTATATTTAATAATGCTGCAATTTGCTTACTGCTTGTTTACTGCTGTCGTATTTGTAATGTGCAACAAGTGCCAAAGGCCAAGCTTCTAGGCACAGTATACAACCAGCAGCCATGAAGGAAGAAAAAAACAATAGAAGAGGGCTTGATCGCGGTGCGAAAAAAGACAAAAAGTAGTCCACAAACCCAGCGAGCCTCGCATGTTTTCTGTACTTGGTCATTGCGCTCGAGGAGGACTAACCACCGGAAAAGGCATGACGTATGCGTGCCTTCCACTAATCAAAAGAAGCGGATTCTAACAGGCAAGCCAACTTGCCAATGAAAGACACTGACGTGACGTCGACGGGGCTCCGAGCCCTTTTCTAATACCTAAAGCGTCTCGCTAGTGATACACATGCGCGAGCGCATGCGATGCAGGCTCGACCCTAAAATGGGCCAGGATAGAGCCACCCTGACCCCTTGGCTCTGGTGATGGGGTCCCAGAGGGTCCCTGCCAGTGCTTAAAAAGCATTTTTTTTAAAGAAATTTTGTCACGGACCCACTGAAATTCCAAAAGAAAAAAACAAGCGAAGCCCCCGGGTGGGCCAGGTCCTGGGGGCATTTAAATTTTGAAGAGGGCGCATGGGGGAATGTAAACAAGCGATTACATTTAGCCATAACTTCAAACGAGAACTCTGATGACAACTGTACTCACAAACGGAAAGGCCACAGAGAAGAAGAGTAAACATTAGTCTTGCTAGATTCCGGGGGTGTATAAAAAAGCACGTTTTAAAGTGCCCATGTAATAAAAGACAGTGATGCAGCTGATACAAGAAGGGGTGCAGGGCGTCTCGCAGCTCCACTCCTTGCCTTATGAAAGGCTTGTTGTTTGCCAATCTCCCTGGATGCCTGTGACGCGCTCTGCCAGTAGTATCTTGTCTCTTCTTTTCCCCTTCACTTACAGGTGGCGTGAAGTGAGCAGCGCAGACCATTCACAAAGGAAGTAATGGTTGAGTCAGCATACAACACCCCCACCCCTCTTCTATACTGCAGTGTCCAGTCACCTTTCTCCGTGTTCTCTCGGCTGAGCCAGTCCTGCCCGAGTCCGCTGCTTCATACGTCTCCAAGCGCTCGGCATCAGCCACAGTCGGACTCAAAGGCTGACAGCGCTGCTGTTCCGCAGTGCCTCTCTGCTCCAGCATTTCCATGTATCCTCCAAACATCTGGTGTCCATCAAGCAGCACTTCTTCCAACGTCTGGTCGATTCAGAGGAGCTCCTGCTGGACAATAAGGAGTTAACGCAGGTGGACAGACGGCTTTTTAAATTTATTTATTTTCAGGTTTTACCGGGAGCATACAACCCGGTCGCTAGTCGCTAGACATACACATTAGCATACCGCCTAGAGAAGGTTCAGAATTTCCACTACATCGTCCCCAGTCATGAAACTCACTAAGGAGTCCTTCTTTATCACTTTCACTGGCACTCGAGTGAGCCTAACAGTAAAGCATTGGGTTGTTGTTTATTGTGTGGGGACTGCTAAAGTAAACAAGGAGGCGAAGAAAGAATTGCACTTTGTCTGTGCAGGAAAAATGGACGTAGGGATTGAGCTTGTCACTCGTTATGCCAGTAGGAAAGTCACTGTTTTTGTCATGGTTGTCACCACCTTTTGCTTTCTGTCAGTATGTTTTGACTGTTTTCACAGGGATCCTACTAATCAGGACCCCAGAGATTGTGCTCTCTCACCCTTAAGCTGGTTTCTTAGGACTTAGCACACCCCACAATTGGCATACTGGTGCCCCATATACGTCCCTAGTATGTGGTACATGGGTACCCAGGGCATTGGGGCATCAGGGGATCCCCATGGGCTGCAGCATGTATTATGCCATCCATGGGAGCCCATGCAAAATGTGTCTGCAGGCTGGCCAATGCAGCCTGCGTGAAAAGGTGCATGCACCCTTTAGCTGCAGGTCACTGCACCAGGTCGTTGTAAGTCAGCCCTATGGTAGGTCCTTCTTGCCCAGAGGGCAAGGTGCAAGTACATGTGTGTGTGTGTGAGGGCAGCCCTGAATGAGCAGAGGTGCCCCTACGAACTCCAGCTCCATTACACTGGACTTTGTAAGTGAGGGGAAGCCATTTTACCTGTGTACTGGACATAAGTCACTAACTATGTCCAGCTACATAATTGTAACTCCGAACCTGGGCATGTTTGGTATCAAGCATGTCGGAATCATACCCCAATACTGTTGCCAATGTTGGTTGTATGATTTCATGCACTCTTGGGACTCCTTAGAGGACCCCCAGCGTTGCTCCTACTAGTCTTCTGGGGGTTTCCAGGCAGCCCACGCTGCTGCCACCCCTCAGACAGATTTCTGCCCTCCTGCTGCCTGACCAGCTCAAGCAGAGGGAGGCATTACGAAGGATTTCCTTTGGAAGAGGGAGATAACACCCTCTCCCTTGGAAATATGTGTTACACGGCTTGGAAGGGGTAGCCTCCCCAAGCCACTGGTATGCTTTGAAGGGCACATTTGGTGCCCTCCTTGCATAAACCAGTTTGCAGCAGCCCAGGATCCCCGGTCCCTGCTCTGGCGCGAAACTGGACAATGGGAAGGAGTGTAACCTCTCCCCTGTCCATCACCACCCCAGGGTTGGTGCCCAGAGCTCCTCCAAGTGGCCACTTGATTCTGCCATCTTGAATCCAAGGTGGGCAAAGGCCCCTGGAAGCATCTTAGTGGCCAGGTCAGGTAGGTGACGTCACAGCCCCCTCCTGATAGCTGGTCACCCAGTTAGGTAACCACCACTCCACTCTCCATCACCACCCCAGGGGTGGTGCCCAGAGCTCCTTCAGGTGGCCACTTGATTCTGCCATCTTGAATCCAAGGTGGGCGAAGGCCCCTTGAAGCATCTGAGTGGCCAGGTCAGGTAGATGGCGTCACAGCGCCCCCCTGATAGGTGGACCCCCAGCTAGGTGACCAATCTCCCTTCCTGGGCTATTTAGGGTCTCCCTCTTGGATGGGTCCTCAGATTCAACTTGCCGGATTCCAGCAGCACTCCTCTGCATCGTTTACTTCATGTTCTGGCCGCTGGAACTGCAACTGGACCCTCCAGGAACCAACAATCTGCAAATACAGCGATGACTCCACTCTGCAACATTGTTTCTCCGGCTCCTTCCAGCAACTGCAACATATCCCCTGCTCAGCATCCTCTGAGGGCACAAGTCTTCAGCCCGCACAAGAAGTAAGAAGGAATCTCCCTTGGAGTGAAGGAGTCACTCCCCTGCTTCTGCAGGGACCAACTGCATCAATGACCGGCTGCGTGGATCTTCTCTCTTCCGGATCTGTGTGGATCCTGCACCACAGGTTGTGGTCTGCAGTGGTCCTCTTGGTCCTCTCTACCAGCTTTCTAATTGGGAGAAGGTAAGCCCTTGTCTCTCCTTGCAGGACAGTACCCCTTTGCACCGTGACTCTTGCAGCTACCAAGGCTTGTTTGTTCCTCCTCCAAGGAATCTTCAGGCTCCATGTAGCCCCAGGCCCCAGCACTTCTTCTTGCAAAGCACAGTCTCCTGCCTGCTGCTTCAGCGACGTGGGACACTTCTCCAGGAATGCTGGGTGGGCCTCACTGCGACTCCTGTGCCTGCTGCCAGTGGGTTGCCTGTGGGGGTTGCCTCCTCTTCTTGTGACTCTCACAGCTGCTGAGGGTCACCCCGGACTCTCCTCCTTGGGTCCAGTCCCCTGGACCTTGCTGGTCCTCTTCAGCCTTGCAAATCCTTCTTCTCCGACACACGCATTTGCCAAGGTTTGTTGGTGGTTTTCCAGCACCACTGACCAACTGCATCACGACTGCTGATGTGGAACATCACTTGCACCACTTCTGGAACTCCTCTTCTGCTCCTGTGCTGCATTGCTGACCTTCTTTATCGACCTGGCACTTTATCCACAGAAGATTGGGTAGTAACTCCTGCCACCACCTGAAACTCCATAACAAACTGGACTTGGACCCCTTCCTTCTCAGGTCCTCTCCAGTCAGGATCCACCTTTGAGTTCTTCCAGTCTTGTCTGGGTCTTGCACAATCCTTTTCCAAAGTCCTCTTGTTGGGTTTTGAAAAAAACAGGTACTTTGCTCTCCTCTTTTGATCGCTGGGGGTGGGGGGGCACCATGGGGTCTGAGGCTGGCCCTCTATGTAGTGTTCAAAACTAGGCACACTACGCAGGGGGTCCAGACAACCGCACGTTGGTTTCCACAGGTAAAAATTAAACCACCTAATGCTCCAATTTATAAGGTAGCTGGTCGAGCAGTTAGGCTAATCCAGGAGATGTGCTAAGTATTTGCTGTACTCAAAAATCCAATCACGCACCACACACACTCAATGAGTAACTCAAGACCAGAATTTATAGAAATACTTCAGACTTTTATATAAATCTTAAGGCCAAGATCTTTAAGATACGTTAAGTACTTTTTGAGTTATGTCTTTTCAAAGTTTTAATAAAGTTAGTCTTTCTGTGCATAATTACGCACCATAGGAATCAATAGGCAGTCACTTTTAAAAATGCATCAAAAATCGTACAGTTGGGTTACCAGTCTCTTCTTTTGCAGGGTGGTCGAGATAGTCGGTGGGTACTGTGTGCCAGCTGGAGAGCCTCGGGAGGTTCCCGGTTCCTGCAGGAGCAGCATTGGAAAACCTCTTGGCACAGGTACAGGGCCACCTGGATGGGCCACTTGGAAAAGGACCTGGTTTGAAGATTTAAAGTTGGTGCCTGGGGGTCCCCTAGGGCTGATGAGGTCGCAAAGGGTTGGGAACCCGGGGCACACAGCAGATCCCGCGATGCAAGGCTCAGGTAGGCCAGGTGCAGGGTATTTTGTTGGTCTTGGATGCTGTGCGCAGAGGGACCCTTTGGAGCTAGAGGTAATCTTCTTCTTGAGGTCGTGCAGGATGTTACGGGGTCCTGGTGAGAGGTTCAGGGTGTTAATTAAGTCTCTCAAATGGGGCTTTCTCCTGGTCCAGTTGCAGCTCTGGCCAGCTGTTTTTGATGATGTCCGACGTGCACTGGTCAGTATCTGGGGTATTGCCACAACTTAGCCATGGGAGGGCGCTGTGCCACCAAATTTGGCAAACTTGCAGGTCTTGTCCGGGCTGTCGTTATTTGTGGCGTTGGGTCCGGCTGCGACATCTGGTTGCAGAGATAGCATCTAGTCTGTGAAGTGACCGTCACCGGTTTGCAGGTTCCTCGCAGGTTCCTTTAGTTTTTTAAGTGGTGCCCCCATTCAGGAGGCAGATCATGGACTATTTTCAAAGCCTGCAGGTCCTCAGGGTCTTTTGAGGTTGGTCCATTGGTCAGCTCCTCCGCATCGGCATTGTCGGGACACTGGTGCAGCAAGCAGGTGTCTTGGAGCCTCTTCTGATGCAGCAGGTCCTCTGTTCTTGTCTTGGCGGGTCCATTGATGCTGTCTTCTTTTCTTCCAGATGAATCTAAATTCTGGGTCTAGGGGAGCCCACTAAATACTGAATTTAGTGGCCGTTTTAGGGGGAACCTGGTAGTGTCCAATGGGACACTTACCCTTGGGTGGCTACACCCACTACAGTGACTACTTTTTGTGGGAAGGGTCACTTTCCTAAACCCTATTTGGATATTTTTCTGCCATCCAACATGGAGGAAAATGAGATGGAGGGTCGACTTCGCTTGCATGCCCCTTGGGGTGGTGCATGCTCAGTGAGGCCACTCCTCCTACCCTTTGTCTGGTTTCCCACCTTTGTTCCTGCCAAAAGTGGGTGTTTGCAAGGGGGGAGCAATCTGCTGCTAGCAGCAGGCCTGGGGGCTCGAGTTTCAAGGGGCAGTAGCCCTTTGAAGATCACCGGCAGGGTGTTGCACATTCCTGAGGAGGGGTTGTTAGCTCCTCCACCTAGGAAGGGCATTATTTTACCAGCCAGAGAGCCATGGCTCTCCCCAGGTTTGTATATTGGCCGTCTTGAAGTGGCAGGCTGGATGGAACCAGTCAGCAACTATGCCAATTACGGTTAGCTTTTGCAGGGGGCACCTCTGAGGTGGCCCCTGGGTACATTTGGGGTTAAATCCAACACTAGTTCCAGTCTGGATTTAATATTCTGAGTTGTTTGATACCAAACATAGTGGCCATCATGTAGCTGGGGAGCTCGTGTTTGACCAGTGTCCAGAACATGTATTAAAATGGCTGCTCTGTTCGCTTATTATGTCCCAGGTTTGGTAAGGACACAGTGGGGCCATATTGCTCATGCAATTATGCCCTTACATATAGTATGGTACACCCTGCCATAGGGCTGTAAGGCCTATCAGAGGGGTGACTTATCCTTATCATATACAGTGTAGGGTGGACAGGGTACACAGGTGGTGTGCCATGTCGAGTTTGCCTTTTTAGGTTTTCCCCAGTATACTCAGCCTTCATTGGCAATGTGGGTGCATCTGGGTGCAGGGCCCTAGAGGGTGGCACAATTAGTGCTGCTGCCCTGTGGGGCCTACTCATACTATCTCATGCCCTGGGTACTGGGGTACCCATTTACTAGGGTCTTATAGTGATATGTAAGAGTATATCCAAGTGTGCCAAGCATCACAACAGATTTAGCTCTGGCCCAGGGAACCTGGTTAGCAGGGGCCCTAGGCACTACCAAGTTCTAGAACAGATCAACATCAGGCAAAAGTGGGGGCGAAACCATGCAAAAAGAGGCCTCCTCTCACACCTGGTACTTACATGTTGGGTAGTTCCTAGTTCCTTCTGCTCCCGTCTGCTGATTCCACACCTTTGGGTGGGGGACTGTCTTTCACATTCCACTTTCTTAGTATATGGTTTGGTCCCCCCTATGACCTCACTGTCTGCTATTTCTTTTAGCAATGCCTATTGCTTTCAATGCTATTTACTGATTGCTAATGTGTATATAACAGTGTGTTTACTTACCTCCAGTTGGGGTCTTGCCTATACTGTATTTTAGTATTTGGGTTACTATAATAAAGTACCTTTATTTTTTTAACACTGTGTAGTTATTTCATGTGTGTAATCGCTGTGTGACTACAGTGGTACTGCATAAGCTTTGCATGTCTCCTAGATAAGTTGTGGCTGCTCATCCACAGCTACCCCTAGAGAGCCTGGCTTCTAGACACTGCATACACTACACTAATAGGGGATACCTGGTATAAGGTGATCACACCATAGATGCTCACCACAAACCAGGCCAGCTTCCTACAATGCCCGCAACACCTATTTGCTTATGTGAGACGTGGACGAACGCCAGGTGCAAATGTAATGTTAATTAATACCTCTAGGAAAGTACCATCTTGCCTGGCATGTTACCCCCATATTTCACTGTATATATGTTGTTTTAGTTGTATGTGTCACTGGGACCCTGCCAGCCAGGGACCCAGTGCTCATAAGTGTGCCCTGTGCAGGGATGTGGAATTCCTATCACCCGGGACATCTTGTTTGGGGTCAAGAGCAACAAGTTTTTATGTTTACTTTGTCCTTGGGACAAGTAGGCCCAACCCCCTGCAGCACAAACCCTTTGGCTGCCTGTTTACAGAGAGTGGAACTCTCTGCAGTTGAGGTAATGTGTTTCCAAAAGATAAGGCTGTTCGAACTTGTATTTATGGTTCATTTTTTGAAAGCCTTCATTATTATGGTGCGTGCTGTAAATAAATGTTTTAAGGTCACACTTCACTACTGACGTTGGTTCCAGTACAAAAAAAAAACAAAAAACGTTTACACACATGTTTGAAAAGTTTAGGCTAAGAGGCTAAGTATAATGCTCCCAGAATGCTCTCTGATTATATGCAAATGAAGTGTCATTTAGTAAAATGTGTTGATGCATGCTAGTATTTCCCAAAAATATTTCTAATGGAAAATCAGTGTAACCATTTTCAACACGATTATGGGAAGCATGAAAATAAACAAACACTGACAAAGCCAACTGATCTGACATATTTTTATAAGTCTTTTAGTTTCATCAATGCGTGTCTTGTTTTGACATGGCTTTTGTAACACTTTATTGTTGTGGGAACTACCAGGCCCTCAACATTGTAACAAACATTGGCAAAACCCCCCAAAAAGTTTTTGAACTCTTAAAGCACACGCTGCCACCAGCGGCATAACAAAGGCCCCGCAGCTGCCCTCCAGGGGGCCCGTTCAGCACAGCACCTGCCCTGAGTGAGTCTGGAGAGGGGGCTCCTCCATGTTCTTTGCAAAGGGGCACCCTCCAGTTTCGTTACGTCACTGATTGCCACTGTAGTTCCTGACACTGAACAAAACTACTTTGTGTGGCAATATGCTCCTTGTGGAAGAGCAGAATGCAATCACTCACAGTAAAGCCAGCCGAAAGAGAGAGAAATAGAAGTTTAATAAAAACAAAATGTCTTTGTTAACACCAGACCTAATTAGGGACCAAGACCCACATGTAGGTAGCTTTTTGCATGTCTCAAACATCGACTTTCGCTGTTTGCGACGTGCAAAAAGCACATTGCGATGCACAAACCCAGTTTTGCGATTCAGTAACCTGGTTACCGAATCACAAAACGGGTTTGCGACTCGCAATTAGTAAGGGGTGTTCCCTTCCTAATTGCAACTCGCAGTGCAATGTAGGATTGTTTTGTGACCGCGAACGCGGGCGCAAACCAATCGCAGTTTGCACCCATTTCAAATGGGTGCTAACACTTTCGCAAAAGGGAAGGGATCCCCATGGGACCCCTTCCCCATTGTGAATGTCACTGTAAACATTTTTTCAGAGCAGGCAGTGGTCCTGCGGACCACTGCCTGCTCTGAAAAAATGAAACGAAAACGTTTCATTTTTCGTTTTTGTTATGCATCTCGTTTTCCTTTAAGTAAAACGGGCTGCATTACAAAAAAAAAAAAAAAAAAAACTGCTTTATTGAAAAGCAGTCACAGACATGGTGGGGTGCTGTCTCCAGCAGGCCACCATTCGCGAGGGGGTCGCAAATTGCGACCCACCTCATGATTATTCATTATGTGGGCATTTGCGAAGCCCTTGCGAATCACAGATGGTGTCAAGGACACCATCCTACATTCGGATTTGCGACTCGCAATTTGCAGGTCACAAATCTGAACCTACCTACTTGTGGCCCCAAATTCTTAAAGAAAGTCACAAAAGTGCACCCATGGTATATGTCGTACCCCTATAAAATATTTGTGAACTGTATTTTAGCATGGGTAAATACGATGTGTAGATTTGCTCATGTGAAAATCTATTGAGCATTTGCAGGTTCATTTTCTCTCCAGCCACTTTCTTCCCAACCCTGGAAGAAGTTCTAATTCTGCCATTGTCAGGAGTAAATGTCCAACCTTTCTTATTATGGGAAAATATTAGAGAGAAGCTGGTAAAAATCTTTAAAACATGCAGGTTAGTAGGTTTGCAGACTCAAAGGCATTCCAGCCCTGGAACTATTGCTTACTGCTTCCTCCAGCCCCAGTATGCAGATCTGCAGAAAGGTGGCAAAATAAGGAAATTGCTACAGTAGGGATTGAAACTCCAAGTATTCAAGCCCTACTATGGTAGTAGCCCTGGCATAATCAGAGAGGCTATTAATTGCTGCCATAATTTGTCGCCACACTACATGGCACCAAAGGGACAAGTAGATCTTTTTACAGGACAAGTAGATTTGAGAAGCAACCTGTCCCCTGGACAAGTAGATATTTTAATAAATTCCACACCCCTGCCTGTGTTATGACTAACTGGGGTGACAATTCCATGATCTCAGACATGTTACATGGCTATGTTCGGAGTTACCATTGTGACGCTATACATAGGTAGTGACCTATGTATAGTGCATGCCATTCTGGCATTGGGGGTACAATTCCATGATCCCCCGGGTCTCTAGCACAGAACCCGGTACTGCCAAACTGCCTTTCCGGGGTCTCCACTGCAGCTGCTGCTGCTGCCAAACCCTCAGACAGTTTCCAGTAGCCAAATTTAGAGGAGAGAGCACAGTCACTGGGGTCCTGGTTAGTAGGATTACAGTGAACATAGTCAAACACACTGACAAACCGGCCAAAAGTGGGGTAGCCAAGCTCAAAAGAATCTACTTTCCTACACACCGCAGCTATACGTTTCCATCTGCCGACATCTGTTTCTCACTCTGATTGCTTTCTACATGATTTTAAAGAGCATGTAGGAAGGTCAGTAATAGCTAACCCAATGACAGATTATGGGGGTCATTTTGACCTCGGCGGTCTTTTGACAAGACAGTCGAGGGACCGCCATGCTGAAGACCGCCAGTGGTGGCGGTTTTCCGCTCGGCGTATTATGACTGCTGGCAGACCTCTGTCCTTTTTCGGACGGAGAGCCACCAGCAGCCATACCGGCGGGCGGCGGGGAAGTGGAGGTTGCTCCACCTCCACCGCCACGTCAACAGAACACCGCCCACCGAATCACGCCCTGTGATTCGGCGTGGCGGTGTTCTGTTGACGGTGTGGTGGCGGCGGAGCAGCCCCCATGGATCCCGTCCCCTCCTGGAGGATCAACAGACCAGGTAAGTTGATCGTCCGTTAGGGGAGGGGTGTGGGGGGGTGTTGTGTGCGTGCTTGGGGGTGCGCGTCTGTGTATGTAGACGGGGTGTGTGAGTGCGTGTATGATTGCGAGGGTGTTGTGTGTTTGGAAATGAGTGCATGTCTGTCTGAATGTATGTCTGTATGGATGTGTGCGTGTATGTCTGAATGGGGGTGTGTGCGTATGACTGTGTGGGTGGCAGTTGGCATGTATGTTGGTGTGTGTATGGGTATGTGGGTTGGTGGTGCCTGCGTGCGTGTCGGGTGTGTATGTGTAATGTAATGTTGGTGGTAGGGGTGGGGAGGGAGGTCCTGCCACCTTTGGGGGTGGCAGGGGTGGTGGGGGGTGTAGGGGAAGGACTCGGGTGGGGGTGAGGGGTGGTGGAGACCCCTATCAGTGCCAGGGAAGGAATTCACGGGCACTGATAGTGCTTACCGCCATGGATTTCATGGCGGTTCCAACCCCCATGAAATCCATGGCGGTCAGCCGTGTCATGATACCGCCGGCGGTATTGTGATGACCGCTGAGCTGGAGACCCAGGTCTCCAGCCCAGCGGTCATCTCCGCCCTGGCGGGCGGATCAGAGAAGTGGCGGATGACCATGGCGGTAACCGCCATGGTCATAATTCCAAAATGTTTTCCACCAGCCTGTTGGCGGTAAGACCGCCGCTTCTCCGCCGACCGCCAGGGTTGTAATGACCCCCTATATTCGGAATGAAGGCTTGAAGATAATGAAGAATCCAGCAACTGTCTCTCCAGTACCACCTAGACTGTATAAAAAGTATAATGCGACTGACGATTCTCCTGCCTGTCTAATAGGGCATTCATAAGCAGATTCAGTTAACTCTCAAGCTGCCCAATGGCAATCTAAAAATACGTCAATTCTTGTCTCTGTGCCACCAGACAAAGAGAGCCGGTGATTCGACAAACTAGGGAAAAGGTTTTCCTCAATGTCAGCCATTACCATCCGAGCAGCTAATAATCTAGCTATCCGAGGACGTTATGACCACCACATGTGGTCCGGTATGAGTAGCTTCCTTGACCTTATCCCCGAAGATACTGCAAGAGGATGAGCGCACATCCTCAGAAGTCATCGATTGGTCTTTGGATGTTGCTTCCACGGTATTTCAACAGCAGGCAGCAGGCAGCAGTCTTACATTGCCAGGGTTGGCTGAAAGTTACCTCATTTCGACCCACGGTTCAGTCAAGGATTTTATATATGGCTTAATCCTGTTTGGCAAGCACATAGATGACGCTCTGTTGGCTATGAAAACTGTCAAAGGCACTGCCCGTTCTCCTGTACACTACAGTATAGAAGGCAGCCTTTTCGTGGAGCCAGAGGAAGGGGTTTTTCATCACTAAGAGGTGCTTATCATAGACAGCATCAACCTCAGACTCAGTACAGACAATCTTACCACCAGGCATATCGGGGGCCACCTGCAGTGGCCTACTCCAAGCAAGGCGGCAGAAAGAGGCAGCCCTCCACCCCCCAAAGCCTGGAGGCCATACATACACAATTTTCATTGGCTACCAGCTGCAAGATCCTCATTCACACCGACCAACCAAGTGAGCACAATTATTTCAAATTACCTGCATCAATGGAAAGAAATAGCATTGGAAAAGTGGGTGTTGGACATAGTGACTTCCGGTCATATGCTGGAGCTTGTGCCCAAACCTCCGAACCATCCTCCACTAAAGATGTACTCAGCTCATCTTCACTTACTAAAACAAGAAGCATCTCAAATGCTTTCCAAAGGTACGATAGAGAAGGTTCCTACTCATCAGAGAGGTCTAGATTTTTATTCTTGTTTCTTCCTAGTAAGAAAGAAGTCCTATTCTAGATCTCAGACAAATAAACAAATTCCTACGCAAACAATCTTCCGTATGATAACATTGTCAGATATCCTTCACCTTCTCAACAGCTGGAATTACAGGACATCGTTGGATATCCAAGATGCTTACTTTCCTATACCTATTCACCCCAAGCATTGCAAGTACCTTTGATTTACTGTAGCCGGTACCCACTACCAATTCAAAGTTCTCCATTTCAGGCTAAAATCGTCTCCCAGGATCTTCTCAAAGTGTCTCTTGCCAGTCGCCGCCACTCTTCGTAAGTAAGGTTTCCAAATCTTCCCTTACTTGGACAACTGGCTACTAAAAGCATCAACAACACAACAGGCCTCCCAAGCAACCATGTTCTGTCTGACTTTGTTTCACAGCTTGGGTCTAACAGTGAACTTTCAGAAGTCATCTACAGTTCCAACATGCGAGATGATCTTCTTGGGTGCAAATCTTGATACAGTCTTAAACAAGGCGTATCTTTTGGAAGAAAAACAGCACAAATTATCCAATCCGGCTCTCAAAGTCTCATAAAGAAACTTTATTTCTGTGAGAACGTTCAAGTCGCTCCTAGGCATGGTCTCTTCTTAAATTAATCTAGTCCCCTTGGCGCATTTGAAAATGGGACCACTCCAAGAGGAACTTCAACAACAATGGACTCAGTCTCTAGGATCATTCCAGGATTTGATAAATGTCACACCAAGGATGGTAGAAACCCTACTATGGTGGGCTCAAATAGATCACATTTCTCAGAGATTAACATTCCTCACTCCTATCCCAAATTTCATCATCATGACAGACGCCTCTCTGGAAGGTTGGGGTGGTTATTTACAAGACATGTGCATCCAGGGAAAGTGGTCCAGTTCTCAGGAAAAAATGCACATAAATCCCTTAGAATTGAGAGCAATTGTTCTCACACTCGAAGCTTTCCTTTTCGGATTTCAGTCTCATCAGTATTGATCTGCATGGACAACACAACCAGCATGTATTATGTCAACAAGCAGGGAGGAACTCAATCGCTTTCCCTCTCGCTAGAGGTTCAAGGCCTCTGGCACTGGCTCACTCAACACAGAATATCTCTGAGAGTCTGGCACGAACAATGCTCTTGCAGATTGACTCAGCATGACAGAGGACAGCTGCAATGAGTGGTAGTTCAATCAGCACAAAGTAGACAAGATATTCTTCCACTGAGGGACATCAGCACTGGTTCATTTTGGGACCAACGAGAATGTCAAATACCGCTTTTACTCCATTCGATATACACTTCCAGGATCATGGGGGAATGCCCTTTTGATATAATGGTCTGGGATTTTTGCATACGCTTTTTCCCCCTTTCCCGTTGATACCAAAGATCATCCAGAAGATGAAGACGGCGTTTTGCCAGCTCATACTGATAGCTCCCAGGTGGCCCAGACATCATTGGTACGTTGAACTCATTCCTGTTTGTGACCAAACCCATGCAACTTCCCAAGACAAAGACACTATTAACGAGGAACCAAGGGCAGATCTTGCATCTGGAACCATCCTCTCTCCAATTGCACAAATGTCGAGAAATATTATCCAAAGCACAAGCTGAATCTATAAACAAAACCTACCAGGTCAAGTGGAGGAGATTCTGCATATGGTACCAACATAAGAGCTTGCATCCATTCGAAGCTCTTTCTGAACGAATCATGCATTATCTCCTATCTGTCACCAAGTCCGGGCTCGTCTTTGCCTCAATTAAGGCAAACCTGGCTGCAATTTCTAGATATAGGCGTTCCGCAGATACACCCTCTCTTTGTTCTTCCACACTCATAAAACAGTTCATGAAGGGTTTTTTTCACACCTATCCTCTGGTGAGACCACCTCCTCCTCAATGGCATCTCAACGTGGTCCTGTCTCAGCTAATGAAATACCCATTTGAACCGGTACATAAAGCTGAACTCAAATTCCTCACATGGAAAGTCACAATTCTTCTTGCCCTCACCTCCACTAGGAGAGTCAGTGACATACAGGCCTTTACCATCAAGGAGCCTTTCTTACTTTTCACTGACATTTATGTTCTTGTAAGTACAAACCCAAGATATGTTTATAAGGTCCCTTCCTCTTTTCATCTCAATAAACCTGTAATATTACAAACTTTTTTCCCCATCCGTCCACTCGGGCTGAAAGGACTCTCCACATGTTAGATGTCAAACAATGTTTTACATTCTACCTTCAGCTTACCAAACACTTACGGAAAACAGATCAATTACTATTCTCTTATTGTCAAGGCCGGAAAGGAATAGCAATCACAAAGGCAGCAATAGCCCAATGGATTGCATCCACCATACAATTTTGTCATAAAGAAGCTGGCAAACCTTTATTCAGATCACCAAAGGCACACTCAACTATAGCTGTATCAACCTCAGCTGCTCTCTTCGCTGGCATCGCCCTAGACAAGATATACTGAGCTGCAACATGGAAGACCACTCATTCCTTTATGCAGCATTATTGTTCAGAATCTGCACTGTGACTCTGCTGTAGGACAAGTGGTGCTTCGCCATCTATTCCACTGAGGTGAGCCACATTACTAATGGAAGCTATTTTCTTTCTTAATTATGTTTTCTTAGTTTCGTTCCTACACGTATTTCCTATTGCATGATATATATATATATATATATATATATATATATATATTTATATATATATATATACAAACGGTCATAGTTATTGTTTCAAAGGTGCACTCAGCTGCCGGTGCTGGTAACGAAGGAGACCACCCTCAAAAATATAATGTATCCAAAGAATAGTTTACCGCACTCCAGAAATCCTTAAGGCAATTTTTATTTAGAAAACAGCAACCACCAACGTGTTTCAACTCCACTTGAGTCTTGCTCATGGTTAGTGAGTCTCTTTTCTCTTTTTCCTTAAATAGTATGATTTTGTCTCTTCCATACCAATGCATTCTTGATGTAGTAGTATAATCTAACATCATACAATTAAGATTAAAAAAATTCACAAGGATTATTTTAAAATAGTAAAATGGTTCTAATCACCATACTAAACAGTGCTCACATTATCAGCAGGTATACTGTCTCTACATTTTAACATACCAGTTGTGATTACTGAAAACTATGTTTCAGCAATATAAGCTTTTTGTGTACATGCAATTTAAAAAAAGAGAAGATTACTTTAAACCAATTCACAAAGTTATTAGTTAAGTACTAGATGGAATTCTATATCTAGTTGGTTTTGTTTGTACCACTATTAGCTCAGTGCTTACTTTTGCATATACAAAAAGATTCCGTACTACACACATACACCCCTTTTCACTGAACTATCTACTAAGTGCCCTTATACTGCAAAGCATGTGGTACATACAATTGCAGATAGAATATAACAATCTTGACAGTAATAAAAATATCCCAACTAGATGTAATTCATAGATATTAAATTATCACAAAGCCTTTTGATGATTCATTAATATTAATATTTATCATAACCCTTTCTTCATGCACATTAACTAAGTGTCTCTTATCATTCATATCTAGTCCTATTGGCCAAATTACATACTATGCTTCCCTTATCCTCCTCATTCAGCTGCCAACAATATTTTTTTAGTAACCATTATGTAAGCCAAAATAAAATTCCCATTTGTCTGTGAATAATAGATATTACAATGACACTTCAGTAGTTGGTCCAAATCAATATTCAACCCGACCACACAATGGTCCTAAACAGGATATAATTTCCAAATATCATTTTCAAAGTTTTTACTTCCCTTTATAAATGTACAAAAAGTTCTTCATCCATATTCAACCCATACGGGATCTTTGTACGAAGTTGAATGATATATTTACTTTCAAGTTGTCTTAATAATAAAGTTTCCACCACATTCATTGATGTTTTCTTGTGCCAGACTAAAAAATGATGTACTTCTCCAATCTGTTGTATGACATTTATTATGATATCTAGCAACCGCATAGCTCCGATCCTGATGTTGAATTGCTCTAATATGTTCCAATATTTTCTGCTTAAATGGACATATCGTACTTCCCACATATTGCAAACTACATTCACATTGGATCAGATACACCACAAATTGGCTTTTGCATGTCAATTTCTGCAAAATCTGTACTTCTTTTCCTTTATAATCTATGAAGGATTTCATATTTTTAGCAATTTGGCATGCTTTACATCTATTGCATTTATGAAAACCTGTTGATCCTATATTTAACCAATTTGTTCTAGGATGTTCCAAATAGTAGCTTCTGACTAGCATATCTTTTAAAGATCTCGACTTTCTATATGTAACTTGTGGCCTTGCTCCTACTACTTGCTTTAAATCCTGATCACTCCATAAGATCTTCCAATATCTTCTAAAGATGTTCTCAGATTGTCTTACTTTCTTTGCTGTATGTTAGGATCAAACGTGGCCCCTCATTTTGTTCTTGTTTTTGAGAAATCTTGACTTTATTGTCAAACAAAGTTTGCTGGCGAAATCTATTTTTGGCTTTCATTGCTCCAAGTTCAACATTACTTTCAATTGGGCTAAAAAAAGGCCGAATTCAAAGTCACCAATCCTCCTTTTATTAGAGTATCATTCTGGCTGGGAGCTATCTGGGGCCCAGCACCTATATGCCAACATAATGTTCAACCCCTGTGTATACAAGATAAGCATACATTATAAGAACGTCAGATTCAAACAATGTAAAAACACACACACACACACACACACACACATATCTATATTACCTACCGATGTTAGCCAATAGGTCCGGCGGTAGCCAGTATGTACTTATAGTTCACTCATATGAGATCTCTAGTCATAAGCACTGAATAGTCCCGCCCATGTGTGAGGACCCAGAAGCACTTTTTACAATATATCTCCTTAAGTTTAGATGTCTGCTTTTCTTCGGAAAGGACTGCAGAGTCACTTAAGAAAGAAAAATATTATTGAACTTATAGGAGTAGGCTACAGTGGCACAATTCTTCATCTTGTAGTTTGAAAAGGGGCCAAGAGAACTGCATATATATATAATGTTTCTGTAAAACAGCATAAATCTCTTTCACCACCCCTTTTTTTATAAGAGTATAGAGATGAAGAAGGGCAGGGCAGTGTAGCCCCATAGGCTGTCATTTTAAGAGTTAAAAGACACGCAGTCTTATAGAGGAGTAGTTTGATGTCGAGGAGAGAAGACAGGACAGAGATCAAAATCAAGGAGCAGATGAACGTCGAGGCATCACAAGAGGTCAATGTCGAGGAGTATTTCGATGTCTAGGACATGTCAAAGGAAGAGGAGAGGCATCCTCCACCGCCTCTGCCTCCACCACCATCACCACCTCCTCCGCTGCCTCCAGCCCCAATCCCACCAGCGCCAACACTTCCTACGGAATCACCTCATCCAAGGCCAAGATCACGTTCCAGAACATGCCATCTTTAACACCACAGGCACCATAGACCACGGCCTTCGTCATCAAGACAATCTCACTATCGCCGCTGAGCACATAATCAAGGTCACAATCTCGTCATAATTCCAAGTACACATCCTCCACTTCTACAGGACGCACTTTACCTAGCTTTACAGGCTCGCTCCACCACCTAGAGTCTCCCCAGTGAATGATATTACCACCGTTTAAGAGGTCTTAGTGAGGGGAGCAACAAAATTAAATATCCAAATGTCGATACCTATGCCTTCGACATCAGTGATATTTGAGACGCTTCACCAATGCATTGTCCAAACCACTCCTTCCTTTAGTACCAGACTTCCTGGAACCAGCAGTGGAACTCTTTTTGATGCCTGCCTCAGCCAAGTCTGCTCTGTCGAGGCTTCCTCGGTTCACATCCTCCTACAGACTCAGTAGTCATACTGGCAGCAAAGAAACACCATGCAGCTACTCCTGCCTTTTCGGTTCCATCAGATAAAAAGAGCAAAAAGTTGGATTTTGTGGGCTGCAAAGTGTGTAGCACTGCTGAAACTTACATGGAAGTAGCAAGTGCTGCTTCGCTTCTTGGCAGATATGATAGGGTATTGTGGGAATCTGTCCAGAAGTCTGCTGAAGATTTGCCCAAAGACAGACTGGAGGATTTCCTGGAAGTGGTAAACAAGGGTTTGATGGTCTCCAACCAGATAATAAGTGCCACTACCGACTCCGCTGTTCTAGAGGCTCAGTAAATTTTCCTTTGAGTGGCCTTCCACAGATATGCTTGGCTCTATCTCACATCTCTGAAACCAGAGTGAAAGCAACAGATTATAAATCTGCCCATTTCACGTTCTATCCCCTTTGGCAGCCACACAGATGACGAAATGGCTTGGATGAAATCAGAAATGGACATCCTTAAGGTTGTTGGCCTGGAAAGGCCCAAGGAACAGAGAAAATCATTTAAGCCTTGCTAGAGGCGATACTACCCCCAAGGGGTTCAAATCCCTCACTGGTATCAAGAGCGACAGCAACAACAACAGCACTGACCCTATACACAGCAAAAACAGTTACAAAGGCAGCCTAGGGAAAGAGCATCACAACACCCTGCACAAGGAGGAAAGCCTACAGCAGGTATAAAATCTGGAATATTTCGCACTTTCTGGCAGAGTGGCAAGAAATAACAAAAGACTCCTGTGTACTGAATATTGTTCAGCATGGATACTGTCTCAGGTTCACAAGTCCTCCTCCGACTGTACCATCAAAACCACCCAATCACCATCTGAGGATGCTGAGATCAGAAGTCTACATCTTGCTTCAGAAACATGCTGGTGAGTTGTTCCTCACCATCAGCGGGTAACAGGCATTTATGCCAGATATTTTCTGGTACAGAAAAAAGGCAAGAACAAATTCAGATCCCTTCTCAATATAAAATTCACCAACAAATTGGTGTGATGAGAAAAGTTCCAAATGCTGGCCTTACATCAAATCTATCCCCAACTGCACCAAGGGACTTAGCTCTGCTCCATCGACCTCCAAGATGCTTATTTTCAGATAGCAATTGCAAGAAAACATCAGAGGTTTTTTAGGTCCGTGGTGGGGCAGGGCTATCAGTACCAAGTACTTCAATTTGTCCTAAAGTCTGCACGCAGATCATTCTCCAAGTGCATGGCAGTCGTGGCTGCCCACCTTGGGAAACACTGTGTCTTTGTCTGTCCATACCTAGGCGATTGGCTAATAAAGGTGTCAACTTTTCAAGAAGCCCAGCTTCATTTTAACTGGACATACAAACTCTTCCATGAATTGGGGCTTCATGTCCACCACAGCAAGTCACAACCAACCCTGGTTCAGACCTTGCATTATTTGGGAGCCTCCATTGACACTGTTCAAGCAAAAGTATGTCCTTTGGAGGAGAGATGCTTATCGGTCCTTCAGAAGTGTGTCTTTCACAAGAAAGCCTCTCATCCCAAGGTGAGGACAGTCTCATCCCTCCCAGGCTCCATGGCCTCCTGCCTCGTCCTCACTCCAAATGCCCGTCTCCACATGCACCTCTCCAAGAATGCCTCAAGGACCAGTGGGATGAACTAACAGGCAGTTGGGAGGACAGGATCAAACTGTCCCTTCATTCAAAACATTCATTGAAATGGTGGTGCTCCCCTGCCAATCTGCTTCAAGGAATACTTTTTCATCAACAGTTTCCTATTCAGACCATAGTTATGGATGCATCACTGCAGGGGTGGGGAGACCACATGGATCATCTGCAAATTCAAGGTGTGTGGTCTCGAAGGAGATGACATGTCACATCAGCCTCCTCGAGCTCCAGGCAGTTCATCTAGCTCTCAAAGCCTTCCATCCATCATTCTACTCACAGACCCTGCTTATTCAGATGGACAGTACAACCACCCAGTACTACCGCAACCAGTAGTGGGGGACGAGGTCCAGGCCATTGTCACTAGAAGCCCAGTCAATATGATAATGGTTGATTGCCCAAAATCTACGATTCACGACAACTCACCTTCCAGATGTGCATAATGCACAAGCAGACACCCTTAGCAGGGTTCTGCAAGAAAACCACAACTAGGTCAACAATGTCATTCAGCACATCTTCGAATTGGGGGGCACTGCAACCATCGACTTGTCCGCCACAGTAGAAAACTAAAAATGCTGTGGGTTCTCCTTGAGGTACTACCAACCAGGGACACTGGGGAATGCCCAGGTTCAGCAAATTTCTTTCTGCTTTGCCACCGATTCCCCTGATACTAGCTGTCCTCATCAAGCTGTCCCACTCGAAAGCCAAGATGATTCTCACTGCTCCAGAGTGGCCACGTCAGTGGTGGTCACGGACCTGCTTCTCCGATCACAGCGTCCACATCTCAAGTTGCCATGCAGACCAGACCTGCTAACGAAGTTCAGAGGCCAGATGGTTCACCCCAATCTCTCCTCTTTGAATTTGGCTGCATGGCTCCTGAGCTAGTGCAGTATAGACATTTGAACCTGCCACAAGACTGCATGGAGATCCTAAAGAAGGCTAAGCGGCCGTCCACCCTGTCTGCATATGCCTTGAAGTGGAAGAGATTTTGCATCTGATGTTCCTCCAAGAATGTGGACCCTAAAACCTGCCAAGATGTAATTCGTCTATATTTATTACATCTGCCGAAATCTGCCTTGCAATTCTCTTCTATAAAAGTTCACTTGGCAGCTCTTACTACCTACAGAAAATGTCCTTCACAAACCTCTTTTTTCAAAATCCCTGTAATAAAGGATTTTTTAGAATGGTTAAAGAAGGTTCTCCCTCCAGTTAGACATCCCTCACCTCCCTGGGAGGTCAATTTAGTTCTTTCACGACTCATGCAAGACCAGTTTGAGCCCATTCATAAGGCATCCGTACAACATCTCCCTTGAAAATCTGCTTTCCTTGCAGCAGGACACAGAGTTAGCATGATTCAAGCATTAGGTTCTCACAAACCATACACAGTATTTCACTCTAGCAAAGTGGTCATGAAGACTCACCCAAAACTCCTACCTAAGGTTAGTACAGATTTCCATGTTAACCAAACCATTACATTACCCACATTTTTTCAGAGTCCCTCTTCTCCAGCTGAGAGAACCCTTCATTCTCTAGATGTAAGGCGGGTTTTAAAGTTTATTCTGGATAAAACACAAGACATCCGCAGATCGCACCTGGTATTTATTAATTATGGTCCAGTCTGTATAGGGGTAGCCACCTCCAAAAAGTCAATTTCAAGATGGATTGTGTCTTGCATCCTGTTATGCTCTCAGAAAACTAATAAGACACTCTCAGACAGACCTAAAAAGACCCTCTACTGGGGGAAAAGCAGCTATAGGTGCTTTAATGAGGACTATCCCTATTGCGGAGATTTGCAAAGCAGCTACATGGAGACCTGTTCACACATTGACCAAGCATTACTGCTGGGGCTCTGATGCTAGAGTAGATGGCCAAGTAGGACAGGCCTCCATCAAAAATGTATTTGACTAGATGGTACCTGTAGGAAGTTCACTCTGTAGATACTATATCAAAATGAGATATGGGCCCTCATTACAACCCCGGCAGTCGGTGTTAAAGCGGCGGTAAGACCGCCAACAGGCGGGCGGTAAACAAAATGGAATCACGACCATGGCGGAAACCGCCAACATAGCTAGCCACTTTAACACTTCGACCGCCACGGCGGTACAAACAAACAGCATGGCGGTCACCGCCAACAGACAGGCGGAAGACAATGTACCACTCACACTATTATGAGAGGCCAATCCGCCACCTTTTCCGGGGCGGAACCAACGCGAACAAAAACACGGCGGAAACAGGACCTGAAAGGGGAAACACTCACCTCTACACAACCCACGAGGAACCAGGACGCCATGGAGCCAGAACTCCAAATCCTCCCTGCAATAGTATTCCTGCTCCTCTACCAGGAGCACGAACGACGGCGGCGACGACTATGGTGAGTACTGCACCTACAACACAGGGGAGGGGGGAGGGAAAAGAGAGTGACTCACACATGCAACACACAACACACAACACCCCCACCCACAACAACACACACACTAATACATGCTGCAACATTAGATTTACCCCCCCTAACCCCCTGGAAGAACGCAATGACAAAAGGAAATGAGTTGAACGATTGTAATCAATTAATATCCATTAGTCAAAACTTTAAATACAGTATAAACAATTATGTACACCAACTATACAAGTCCGCATAGTCCACCATTCATAATCCGTGGACCACTGGGCCCAAAATGCATGGGCGAGGCCCACACTCGATACCAGATTCCAAACGGAGAGAACACTGCTGGGGCATCAGATCGAAATGAAACAGGCACCTCAGGGGAAAGGGGGGGCACCTCAGCCGGATGAGTGCATGATGCCAGCTCCACTAGGGGGCTCCATGCCCATTGATGTATCCTGGGGAGTGCAAAGCCACAGTCTCTCAAGTCTCTCCAGTGGGTGGGTTGCCCACTGCTTTATCCTGGGGAGTGCAAAGCCACAGTTTCTCAAGTGGATTCCTTTCTCCACTGGTTCTGGAGGGGGCTTTGTGCCCAGAGTGCTTCATCCTGCCAAGGACTGAGGTAGTGGATGCCTTTCTCCACTGGTTCTGGAGGGGGCTTTGTGCCTAGAGTGCTTCATCCTGACAAGGACCAAGGAAGTGGATGTGACACTCCACTGACAGTGGTGCAACATGCAAGCTGGCCAGGCTCCTGGAACTGACCACCAGCCCTGTACGACTGACCACTGGGGATGGCAGCCATGTCTGCGGTGGTGCCACTGCCTCAGGATGTCACGGGGCTGCTGGTGGTGCTCACGACGGTGTCAGTGGCGGCGGTGCTTGCGGCTGCCTCAGTGGCATCGGTGCTGGTGGCGGTGTCAGTAGCGGCGGTGCTTGCGGCGGACTCTGTGGCATTGGTGCTGGCGGCGGGCTCTGTGAAAACGGTGCTGGCGGCGGTCTTTGTGGCGGCGGTGCTGGTGGCGGTCTTTGGCGGGGATGCTGGTGAAGGGCTCAGTGTCTGCGGTGCTGGTGGCGGGCTCACTGTCTGCGGTGCTGGTGGCGGGCTCAGTGTCTGTGGTAGTGACGGTGGTGTCTGTGGCGGCGGTGCAGGTGGCGGTGCTGGTGGCGGTCTTGTCCGCCGTGCAGGTTGGCGTCGCCGTGGACCTGCCCTTGATTTTCTGGCCCTTCCCCACCTTGGATGGTGGTGCAGCTGTCTTGCCACTTTCCACTTTTGTTTTGCCTGAGCCCTGGGTGGCAGGTGTTTTCGCCTTCTCCCTCCGGGATGTGGGCAACTTTTTCACTTTTGGAGGTGGCGGAATGGCCTTGCCCTCGCACCGTGGGACACTGGCAGCCCTGTTGCTTGGCACACTCCAAAATCCCGCTATTGCTGGCACCACTGTGCCTGGTGATGTGGTGGCTGAGGTGCTGGGTTGGGACCTGGAAAGGCGGGCCCTAGGGGACGGAGGGGGGGGGGGATTTGTAGGGAAGAGGTCAACATTTGTTAGTAAAAGCTTTTTAGACACACTGGGACTGGTAGATGGAGGGGTTTTGGGAGTGGAGGAAGAGTTAGTGGATGTAGGAGGTGTACGTTTGCTGACTGTGGGTGAAGGTGCATGGACTGGAGGCTGTTGTGAGGTGGATGGCTGTTGGGTGGGTGTGTGACTGCGTTTGTGTACTTTTGGAGGAGGGCTCACAGACACACTGGGAGAGGACACAGGGGATGTGTGAATGGTAGTGCAGGTGGTGACTGCACGTGAGCAGTGTGTGGTGATGGGCATGCTGGTGATGGAGGTAGTGGCTGAAGATGTAGTGCATGCAGGTGTGAGTGGAGACGAGACAGGGAGGGAGGATGGAGACGTGGAGGAGGGGGACACAGTGGAGGCAGTGGATGTTGGTATGTGTGCATGGGTTTGATGCTTGTGTGAGTGCCTGTGGGATGTGTGGTGCTTATGTTGGCCTGAGCCACCCTTGTGTGTTGAGGTGTGTTCATGCTGGTCTGATGGTGTGCTTGTGACAGGCTGAGGTACAGGGGATTGGGTCTGGGTGGAGGAGGTTGGAGGGGGGAGGCTGGACACAGGGACAATGGCTGCCATCAGTGCAGAGGCCAGAGCCTGAAATGCTCTCTGTTGGGCTGCCTGGCCAGAATTAATGCCCCCCAGGTATGCATTTGTTTGTTGCAACTGCCTCTCTACACCCTGGATGGCATTCAGAATGGTAGACTGCCCAACAGTGAGGGATCTCAGGAAGTCAATAGCCTCCTCACTGAGGGCAGCAGGACTGACTGGGACAGGGCCTGAGGTGCCTGGGGCGAAGGAGATGCCCACCCTCCTGGGTGAGCGGCCACGGGACACACGCTGAGGGGTTGCTGGGATGGCAGTGCAGGTAGGGGGGGGTGGCGGCTGTACCTGTAGATGCGGGGGGCACAGAGGGGCCCGCCACTGCAAGGGATCTCCCATCAGAGGAGGAGTCGGTGTCGCTGGTCTCTGCTTCTGTCCCCGCCATGGAGCTCCCCTCGCCCTCCGTCCCACTGGTGACTTCAGATTTCGTTGTCTCGCCCTCCAGGGCCATGTGGGATGCAGCTCCCTCCTGCTCCGGTGGCACTGCTCCTCCTCCTGATGATGCTAATGCACACAAGAACAGGGAGACCACAAAAAAGGGGGGGGGGAGAAAGAAGAAAGACATGTTCAGTGCATGCAATACCGCTACAGTTGGCGGACACTACAGACACAGCAGCCCTCTGCACTATGCCATGTACTTAGTTCCCTAATTAATCACAGGGACATGGGGTACAAGGCCTATGCCCGATTGCTGCACACATGGAAGTCACAGGAGCCTGACTAGGTGTAGATGGCTCTTACCACTGGTGAGGTTGGGGTGCCACATAGCCTGCCTCACGAAGGGACCTTGCCTACAAAACTCGCCCTGGCCTAGGGGAACCCACAGCCTAACTCCCCCACCCAGACACCTCGTAATGCGCGAGTCAGATGGATGTGAATGTACTCACCTCCTTGTGGCTGCTGTGATGCCCTCGAGTGCCCATCCAACTCCGGATACACCACCGCCAGGATCCGGAACATCAGGGTGGTCATGGTGTGATGGGCACCCCTCCCACGTTGGGAGGCCATCCCCAGCTGGGCCTCCGCCGTCTTCTTGCTCCAGCGGCGAATGTCCTCCCATCTTTTCCGGCAGTGGGTACTCCGTCTGTGGTGGACCCCCATGGTCCGGACGTCCTTGGCGATGGCACGCCAAATATCCTTCTTCTGGTGGGCGCTAACCTAGAGGAATAGTACAGGTGAAAAGGATGATCTTTAACCGTCCGGACCGTCACAGTCATTGCCCACGTTCCCACACTTGCCCTGACGCACATACACTTACCGTCTGCTCATGCAGGCCTCAGTCCACCACCCCCCACATCTTCCATCCACACCACTCCAAACAGGCATTGCCCATACAGCATGCTCACAGTGTACTCACCTGTTAGTCTGGAGGACCGTAGAGTAGCGTGTACTAGGGGAGGACCCCATCCACTAACTTCTCCAACTCCTCCGAAGTGAAGGCAGGGGCCCTTTCCCCAGGCACATGAGCCATCGTCGCTTCCAGACTGAGGTCACATTAGCACTTCAGTGTAGGTCCTCTCCTGTCGAAGGTCAGGTATCAAGTGAGTGAACAGAGAGAAAATGGCGGTCAAGTCCGCGGCGGTGCGTGCCATCACCACCGGCGTACATCGTCATTGGCTCCTGGGACCCATAGGGCCCAATGTTAACCAATGCAGGATTGCGCCGCAGTCTTTGACCGCCTACCGCGACGGTGTACAACGCCAGCGCAGTTACCTCAAATCCCCTTGTCCCACATTACAGGTCAGGCAGCCGCCATTTCAGGGGCCCACATGGCATTAATTTTAAATGCGTCACACCTATCTAGGCCTTGCATACACACAGCAACGGGCAGGACTGACAACTGTGTGCAATAAATTATTTTTTTAATACCTCAGTGTTGGCTGACTCTGTGCTCGCTGTTCTCGTCCATAGGGCACGTCTGCTGGGGCAGGTGAGGAGATGGCGGAATCCTCCGGTGTGCAGACCGCCGGTGGACCTGTCGACAATGGAAGACAGACACATCATTATCACTTACAGACTCAATCGTGCCACAATCCAGGAACTGTGTGCCCAGTTGGAGCCAGACCTGATTTCAGCTATCTGCCATCCCACAGGAATCCCCCCTCTAGTGCAGGTCCTGTCAGTACTCCATTTCCTGGCAAGTGGGTCTTTTCAAACAACAGTGGCCATTGCATCAGGGATGTCCCAGCCCATGTTCTCAAACGTGTTGTCCAGAATTTTGTCTGCCCTGCTGAAACTCATGCGCAGCTACATCATTTTCCCTCAGGTGGAGGATTTGCCCACAGTGAAAGGTGACTTCTATGCCCTGGGACATATCCTCAACATCATAGGTGCCATTGATGGGACACATGTGGCCTTGGTACCCCCCCCTCACAGCAGTGAGCAGGGATACAGAAACAGGAAGAACTACCATTTGATGAATGTGCAGATGGTGTGTTTGGCCGACCAGTACATCTCCCATGTGAACGCCACGTTTCCAGGCTCAGTGCATGACGCTTACATTTTAAGGAATATCAGCATCACTTATGTGATGGGGCAACTCCAGAGGCCCCGTGTGTGGCTAATAGGTGAGGACAAGGACCCTGTACCATGTGAATGATTGTCTGGGTCTGGGGTTGCCCCTTAGGGTTGGTGTGTGTCAGTTGTCCCTCGAAATTTGCAGGTGACTCTGGGTACCCCAACCTGTCATGGCTACTGACCCCAGTGAATAATCCCAGGACAAGTGCAGAGGACCGCTACAATGAGGCACATGGGCGAACTAGGAGAGTGATCGAAAAGGACCTTCGGCTTCCTGAAGGCCAGGTTCCGGTGCCTCCATATGACAGGTGGTTCTCTCTACTACTCACCAAAGAAGGTGTGCCAGATCATCATGGCCTGCTGTATGCTGCACAACCTGGCATTGCGACGACAGGTGCCTTTTCTGCAGGAGGATGGTCCAGTAGGAGGTCTTGTGGCAGCTGTGGAGCCTGTGGACAGTGAAGAAAAGGAGGCAGAAGAAGAGGATATCGACAACAGAAACAATGTTATCCAGCAATACTTCCAGTGAGACACAGGTAAGAAGACATCACTGCCTCCTGCATCTCATACAATTGTTAGACCTATCATATGTCTGTCACTTTCACCCAGTGTATGGACCCTGACTTGTCACTTTGCCTTTCCATTTCACAGATGTGGGTCCCACTGTGTGACCTCTGCTATATTACCTCATGGACTAGAGCTGTGTGACATAGGTATGTTGACAATACAATGGACATTGCTATTTTTGTTAGTTATAGCAAATACACATTTGTGAAAGCACAGACTGACTCCAGATTGTTTTGTGATTCAAGGGTGTTTATTTAAGTGCAAAATAGTAGAGGGGGTTGGAAAATGGTCAGGGGTGATGGTGGAGGAATGTCCATGGCAGAGTCCAGTTATTTGTCTCACAGGTGCAAGGACCCCGCCAGCGCCAAGACCAACCTACAAGAGGGTATGAAGGACGTCGCAGATTGGATGAGGCTCAGCCGCCTAAAGCTGAACTCTGAAAAAACTGAAGTCCTCATCCTCGGCAACACCCCGTCCGCCTGGGACGACTCCTGGTGGCCCACGGCCCTCGGCACCGCACCGACCCCCGCAGACCACGCCCGCAACCTCGGCTTCATCTTGGACCCTCTTCTCACCATGACCAAGCAAGTCAACGCCGTGTCCTCCGCCTGCTTCCTCACTCTCCGCATGCTCCGTAAGATCTTCCGCTGGATCCCCGCCGACACCAGAAAAACCGTGACCCACGCCCTCGTCACGAGCCGCCTGGACTACGGCAACACCCTCTACGCCGGGACCACAGCCAAACTCCAAAACCGCCTGCAACGCATCCAAAACGCCTCGGCCCGCCTCATCCTCGACGTACCCCGCAACAGCCACATCTCCGCACACCTGAGACACCTGCATTGGCTCCCAGTCAGCAAAAGGATCACCTTCCGTCTTCTCACCCACGCACACAAAGCCCTCCACAACAAGGGACCGGAATACCTCAACAGACGCCTCAGCTTCTACGTCCCCACCCGCCCCCTCCGCTCCGCTGGCCTCGCACTTGCTGCCGTCCCTCGCACCCGCCGCTCCACGGCGGGTGGGAGATCTTTCTCCTTCCTGGCGGCCAAGACCTGGAACTCCCTCCCCACCAGCCTCAGGACCACCCAGGACCACTCCGCTTTCCGGAGACTCCTAAAGACTTGGCTGTTCGAGCAGCGATAACCTCCCCTTTCCCCCCTAGCGCCTTGAGACCCGCACGGGTGAGTAGCGCGCTTTATAAATGTTAATGATTTGATTTGATTGTCCAAAGGGGCATAGGAAGTGGAGCTAGGGCAGTTTGAGGATGGACAGGGTGACGAAGTGGGACAGAAGGATGGCATTCAGGGTGGTCTCATTTCTTGGTGGGGTCTTGGCATTGTTCTCTGTCATTGTCCTGGATCTCAGGGACTGTTTGCGTGGTGGTTCTCCATCTGCAGGGGGTGGGGTGCTGGTGTCGTAATACTGTGGCGGTGCCTCCTGTCCACTAGCACCGGCGGAGGTGGTGGGCTGTTCATCATCGAGGCTAGTGTCAGGGGCTCCTTGTTGTGCCACAGTGTCCCTCCTGGTGTTCACAAGGTCCTTCAGCACCCCTACAATGGTGACCAGGGTGGTTTTGAAGGACTTGAGTTCCTCCCTGATCCTCCAAATACTGTTCCTCCTGCAGCCGCTGGGTCTCCTGAAACTTGGCCAGTACCGTTGCCATCGTCTCCTGGGAATGATGGTATGCTCCCATGATGTTGGAGAGGGCCTCGTGGAGTGTGGGTTCCCTGGGCCTGTCCTCCCCCTGTTGCACAGCAATCCTCCCAGTTCCCCGGTTTTCCTGTGCCTCTGTCCCCTGAACCGTGTGCCCACTGCCACTGCCCCCAGGTCCCTGATGTTCTTGTGTTTGTGGGTTTGCCTGGGTTCCCTGTAGTGACACACTGCTGCCTGACGTGTCCTGGGGACAGAGGGATGGGCACGCTGGGTGTTTACTGTGTTGGTGTTTCCTGAGGGGGGAGGCTCTGTGGTGGCATGTGCCAGTGTGTGGGGAACCGACTATCCCGAGATCCCAGATGGGCCGGGCTGTTCATCTAGATCCAGTTGGACAGAGCTGCTATCATCACTGTGGGCCTCTTCTGTGGGGGGAGTGGACATGTCTGGAACCTCCTGTCCAGTGACGTTGGGTAGGGGTCCTGCAGGGGTGTAAAGGCATGATTAGTGCATCTGTGTGTACCATCGTGTGCAATGGGTGGGTGACCCTGAACCCCAGTGCTTACATTATTGTCTAGGACCTTGTGTGATATTTGGTTTGGGGATCTGTGTGGGTATCTGTAGTGGACATGCTTTGGTGATGGGTGTCCATGCTTTGGTGTTGCATGCAGGGCTTGGTGTTGGGATGTGTGGTTTGTGATAGTGGGACATATGTAAGGTGTTGGACTGATGGGGGTGAGGGTGAGGGTGGGGGTATGTGATAGCATGCAGGTAGGGTGGGGGATATAATAGTTAAGATTTGACTTACCAGAGTCCATTCCTCCTGCTACTCCTGCGAGGCCCTCAGGATGCAGTATAGCCAAGACCTGCTCCTCCCATTTTGTTAGTTGTGGGGGAGGAGGTGGGGGTCTGCCGCCAGTCCTCTGAACTTCAATCTGGTGTCTTGAGACCACGGAACGCACCTTCCCCCGTAGGTCGTTACACCTCTTTCTGATGTCATCCCTAGTTCTTGGATGCTGTCCCACTGCGTTGACCCTGTCTACGATTCTGCACCATAGCTCCATCTTCCTAGCAATGGAGGTGTGCTGCACCTGTGATCCGAATAGCTGTGGCTCTAACCGGACGATTTCCTCCACCATGACCCTGAGCTCCTCCTCAGAGAATATGGGGTGTCTTTGCGGTGCTATGGTGTGGTGTGGGTGATGTGTGAGGTGGTGTGTGTTGTGATGTGTGAGGGGATGTGTTTGTGTGTGTTGTGTGAGGTGCATGGATGTTGTGTGAGTGATGGTGATGTGTGCCTGTGGATGCTAGTTTGTTGATGGTGGTGTCTCTCTCTCTGATGGGTGATGTGGGTGTGTGTAATATATTGGTTTGGGTGTGTGGGAGTGGTGTGTGTATGTGTATCAGGCGTGTGTATTTCGATTTGTCCAATGTGGTTGTGTTTTGTAAATGTGTGTGTATTTTGAGCACGGCGGTGTGTACCGCCAATGGAATACCGCGGTTGAAAGACCACTGCGTGGATTCGTGGGTCGTCATAGTGTGGGCGTATTCCTGTTGGCGTGACGGTGGAGGTTTTGTTATCGCCAGTTTATCACTGACCTTTGGTGTGGCAGACTTGTGTGGGTGTCCAGATTTTGGCGGAATCTGTCCTGTGGGTCGTAATAGCTGTAGCGGATTTCCGCAGCTGCAGCGGTGTGTTGGCGGTCTTCTGCACGGCGGTAAGTGGGATTTACCACCAATGTTGTAATGAGGGCCATAGTGTGCACAGAATCCAGTGGTTTCCCAGAGGCTTAACAGAGGCTAAAGTAGATAATACTAATGCTCTCTTTTGTGGTAGTGTGGTCGAGCAGTTAGGCTTATCACAGACAATAGAAGACGCACACACTCAGGGCCTGATTCAGACCCTGGCGGCCGGTGACCGCCAGGGTCACCGGCCACGGGAGCACCGCCGACAGACCGGCGGTGCTCCAAAGGGCATTCTGACCGCCGCGGCCAGAAAGGGTAAACCGGCGGTCTCCCGCTGGTTTACCGCTGCCCTTGCGCCGCCATGGGGGATTCTGACACCCCCTACCGCCATCCTGTTCCTGGCGGTTCGGCCGCCAGGAACAGGATGGCGGTAGGGGGTGCCGCGGGGCCCCTGCTGTGCCCATGCCCATGGCATGGGCACGGCAGGGGCCCCCGTAAGAGGGCCCTACTGTGTATTTCAGTGTCTGCCTAGCATACACTGAAATACGCGACGGGTGCAAACTGCACCCGTCGCACATGCCCACTCCGCCGGCTCCATTCGGAGCCGGCTTCCTCGTGGGGAGGGGTTTCCCGCTGGGCTGGCGGGCGGCCTTCTGGCGGTCGCCCGCCAGCCCAGCGGGAAAGCCAGAATGGCCTCCGCGGTCTTTCGACCGCGGAGCGGCCATATGGCGGTTCCCTCCAGGCGGGCGGCGACCGCCGCCCACCGGGGTCAAAATGACCCCCTCAATGTCTTAACTCCAGGCCATTGTTTTATATAGCAACAATATATTTTCTTCATTTTTTTTCTAGAACCACAAGATTCAAGTTGCAGGTAAGTACATTAATAAGTACGTATTTCACTTATGAGTCAATATTACTTTGCTTGGAATCAGTAAGTTATACAGTTTAAGAATAAATGGCAACATTGAATTTGAAAGTTGACAGTGGAATTTTCAGAAACAGTTCCTGGGTTGAAGAAAAGTTAGTACGATTTACAGGTAAGTACTTGACTTACAATGTCCGGGCGTTAGGACATCCACAGGTTGGGGTTCAAGTCAACCCCGAACACCCACACCAGCAACACGGGGCCGGCCAGGTGCAGAGAAAGTTGAGGCAATTTAACTTGGGCTCCTATGAGGCTGGGGGCACTCAGTTTCAGATCAGCTGGCAGGTAAGTACCCGCGTCTTCAGAGGGCAGAGCTGGGGAGTTTAGAGGAGCACCGGGAGGGCCACAAGTAGGCACCAAACACACACCCTCAGTGGCACAGGGGCAGCCGGGTGCAGGGTGGAAACAGAGTATTGGGCTCCCAATGCTTTCCTACGAGGGGACCCCGGGACCACTTAGATGCTGCAAGCCTCTGGGGTCGGGGGGTCGGTTCGGGAAAACCATAGGCTAGACAAGTAGGGGGGCCACCTGCTAAATGTTGCTGCACCGGTGGTTGGGTTCTCCAAGGCCTGGGGGCTGCGGGTGCAGTGTACCTTTAGGCGTAGGATATCTTCGTCCGGAGCTTTAGCAGTTGGCGGGGCGTCTCTGGATTCCCACTGCAGGTGGTGTCGTGAGGGGCAGTAGAGGTCGACTCAGGGTGGGCACTTGCTCCGAATCACCTGGGGATCCTCTCTAGCCGGTTAGGCCACCTGGACATGGGCCGTGGGCATTCAGTTGAGAGTGGACTGGACTCGCGGATCCGGGGAGGCTGTGGAGTCCTGAGTTGTAGTTTCTTCTTGGACAGGGCCGCTGTCCACTGGAGCTCTTGGTCCTTTGTGACACAGGGCAGTCCTCTGGAGCTTGACAGAGGTCTCTGGTCCCGCAGGATGCGTTGCTTTCTTGTTGCAGGTTCTCTGAAGCAGGAGACAGGCCGGTAGGGCTAGGACTAAGTCAGTTTGCATCTTCCTTCTTCTCTTCTGGGGGTTCAGCTTAGCAGTCCTTCTTTCTTGTAAGGTCGCCAGGAATCTGATGACTTGGGTTCAGGGGAGCCCTTAAATCCTGGATTTAGGGGTGTCATAGAGGTCAGAGGGCAGTGGCCAATGGCTACTGTCCCTGAGTGTGGCTACACCTTCCTTGTGTCCACGCCCTTTGGGGAGAGGGTCACAAACCTAACCCCATTGGTCCCTTTCCACCAAACCAAAATGGAGGATTCTGCAGGAAGGGGGGTCACCTCAGCTCTGGATACATAGGGGTGGTCCTAGCTGGGTTGGTCACTCTTTCCTGCTTTCTCCAATTTTCCCATTAGACTTGCTGCCAAAAGTGGGGCTTTGTCTGGGGGGTGGGCAACTCCACTAGCTGGGGTGCCTTGGGGCATTGTAGCAAGAGGCTTGAGCCTTTGAGGCTCACTGCCAGGTGTTAAAGGTCCTGCAGGGGGGAGGTGTTCAGCACCTCCACCCAGGAGAGGCTTTGTCTCTGGTCACAGAGAGCACAAAGGCTCTCACCCCATGTGGTCAGAAACTCGTCTGGAAGTGGCAGGCTGGCACAGACCGGTCAGTCCTGCACTAGCAGTTCGGCTAACATAGAGGGGGCATCTCTAAGATGCCCTCTGCATGCATTTTTCATTAAATCCCACACTGACATCAGTGTGGGTTTATTGTGCTGAGAAGTGTTATAGTCCCCCTATATAAAAAGGTAGATAAATCTCTACCCATAAATGATCGTCAAATTGCACTGTTGGATGAAACTGGTTAGATTTTTTGCAAAAAGTATTCTCGCGCATTTAACCTTCTGGGTCGAGGAAAATTCAATACTTCCTTTGGAAGAAGCAGGTTTCAGAAAGGAACATAGGTGGTCATTACAACCCTGGCGGACGGTGTTAAAGCGGCGGTAAGACCGCCAACAGGCTGGCGGTAAAAAAAATTGAATTACGACAAAGACAGCCACTTTAACACTCTGACCGCCACGGCGGCACAAACAAACAGCTTGGCCGTCACCCCCAACAGACAGGCGGAGGACAGTGGACCGGCCACAGTATCACAACCTACCAATCCACCACCTTTTCTGGGATTCACCGCAGACAAAAACACGGCTGAAACAGGACTCCGAAGGAAAAACACTTACCTCTACACACCCCATGAGGAATCCTGATGCCATGGAACCCGAGCTCCACATCCTGCCAGCCCTCATCTTCTTGCTCCTCTACCAGGAGCACGAACGAAGGTGGCGAAGACAATGGTGAGTACTGTACCTATGACACAGGGGAGGGGGAGGGAAAAAACAGGGACACACACAGGCAACACCCCCACCCTCACCCACTACAACACACATACTAATACAGCATCATACAATACAGTTACACCCCCAGCCCCCGTAAGAATGCAAAGACAAAAGCAAATGAGTGTAACCAATGTAATCTATTAAAATCCAGGAAGCAAAAATATATATACACCATTAACAAATATTTACACCAAGAATAGTAGTCCAGGTAGTGCTCCATTGAAGTCCGTGGAACACTGGGCCCACACGGCATGGGCGAGGCCCACACTCAATCCCCGACCATGACGGAGAGAACACTGCAGGGGCATCAGATAGCAATAAAACAGGCACCTCAGGAGGAAGGGAAAGGGGGGGCACCTAAGCCGGTTGAGTGCACGACGCCAAATCCCCGAGGGGGCCACATGCCCACTGTTCAATCCTGGGGAGTGCAAAGCCACAGTATCTCAAGTCTCCACAGTGGGTGGGTTGCCCACTGTTCAATCCTGGGGAGCGCAAAGCCACAGTCTCTCAAGTCTCTACAGTGGGTGGGTTGCCCACTGCCATATCCTGGGGAGTGCAAAGCCACAGTCTCTCAAGTCTCTACAGTGGGTGGATTGCCTACTGCCATATCCTGGGGAATGCAAAGCCACAGTCTCTCAAGTCTCTACAGTGGGTGGGTTGCCCACTGCCATATCCTGGGGAGTGCACAGCCACAGACTCTCAGGTGGATGCCTTACTCCACTGGTTCTGGAGGGGGCTTTGTGTCCAGAGTGCTTCATCCTGCCAAGGACAGAGGTAGTGGATGCCTTTCTCCACTGGTTCTGGAGGGGGCCTTGTGCCCAGAGTGCTTCATCCTGCCAAGGACAGAGGTAGTGGATGTATCTCTCCACTGGTTCTGGAGGGGGCTTTGTGCCCAGAGTGCTTCATCCTGCTCGTGACGGACTCAGTAGCGTCAGTGCCTTTGGCGCTCATGGGCCAGCGGTGCTTGTTGCGGTGGTGTCCTTGGCAGCGGTGCTTGTTGCGGCGGTGTCCTGTTCAGCTGTGCTTGTTGCAGCGGTGTCCTGTTCAGCGGTGCTTGTTGCAGCGGTGTGCTGTTCAGCGGTGGCCTCCCGGGCAGCTGGGCTGGTGCTGGCAGTGGCCTCCTGGGCACTCCAAATATCCTTTTTCTGGTGGGTGCTGACCTACATGAATTGCACCGTCCTGGGAGTGCCAACCAAATGATTGTGTTTTGATAGAACGAGTAACAGAGTGCTGACCGAATTTGGACTGCATCGCACGCTCCTTAGAGAGCTCCGAGCTGGGCCCGGCAGATATCCTGTTTTTGATGGTCGACGGGTCCCATGACTGAACCACGAAGACCCGCTACACCCAGAGAAGCTCCAGCAGCACTTGGAAGGCTTCAACGGAGGCGCAAATAGCACAACGGGGCTCACCTGACTTGGTATCATAGATGCCACATGGACGGCAGTAATGGTGCCGCAGCCCGTGAATGGAATGAGGATCAATGAAGTCCGGGGAGACGGTGAGAGACCGCTGCCGACTCAATAAGGAAGACCCAGTCCATTGCGAGCCAGCGGGTGCTCCAAGAGAATCCAGGAGCCGCGGCTGTACTGTGCAGGGAGGCGCAGTGCCGTGGACCCAACCACCGGCAGATTCGAGCCGGAATACCGGAGGAGCTGCAGGCAGTGCTGGCCGATGTGCACGGGCGCCGCTCCCTGGGGAGGTTAGTGCATGTCCATTGGCACCCCCTATGAAAAGTGCAGCTCCAGAATACGACACACATTATACCGCTTTCGGCGGCCTGAGAGGTGACTGAGGCCCTTGTTTGTGAATGTAACGCAGGACTGCAGTGAGACGCCAGGGTGAAGGAGAGTGCATTGAGACTATCTGGCATACTGAACGTAGTTGTAGGATCACTCACAGTGCTTTGCTGGTGCCCGTAGGAGAGATGGTTGCCTCGCCCAGAGAGTTCCCATAGGGACTGGGACAGGGCAGTGAGTGAGGTAATACCAAGGATATGTGCATTTAAACACGTGCCAGAACTTCTTCAGATTGGGCAGGAGCCCTTTAAATCCCACGTAGCGCGCCCGGTTGCTCGGGACGCACCAGAACTTCTTCAGATTGGGCAGGAGCCCTTTAAATCCCACGTAGCGCGCCCGGTTGCTTCAGATTGGGCAGGAGCCCTTTAAATCCCACGTAGGCGGCCCATCCTGCGCCCGTCAGTGGCTGGCTGAGGCTGGGCTGGGCCACCCCCCTGACATCCACCACCCAAGTAGGCCCCATTGGACTTAGCCCCATTTTGCTATTGCCAACTCTGTGACCTCAGTAAGCTGCTCTACTAAATCTGACACCTTATAGATCAACCTTGCACCAACATCAACACCAGATGGGCAAAAGGAAAGCAATAGAGGCTGGGGCCGGGGTCGCGCTAAAAGCCAAGCGAAAAAGGCATAAGCATGCAGCTAGCAACTGCGTCATGGATAGAATCGACTCTCTCCTGGGTGAATGCAATGGAATATTAACTAGCCCCCAGGGAAATAATTCTATTGAAACAGGGGGGGAGCCCACGCCAATTAACAGGAAGGATGGCCCCTTGAAAATCGCTGAGATTTTCGTGAAACGTGGACAAGTCACTGACTCTACAGGGCAGGGTGAGAGTAGGAAAATATCACCCATACCGCCCCTTCTCTAGTAGAAGACCCACCACTGGCCACCAACGATTTCATCCAGCTCAGTAACCGTTTTAATCCCTTAATCAACATCCCTGAATCACACGACGACATCAATCCAGGCACCCTGGCAGATGGGCCAGCAGCCACAAATATGCATTTTCCTCAAGTAACCCCACAGCATATTGAATGCATACAAGTTCTAAAGAAGGAAGTTACAGAACTCAAGCACATGGTTAACTCCTTAATTGCAATAGTAAAACAGCTAACTCACGCAAATAACACGGCCACCACAAACCTTGCCCAAAACCCAACCTTATCAGGCATCATAACAAACCCGCCCAACTTCGCAGCCTCTAGCCATGTCGGCCCCCTCCCCATCAGAGATAAGACCACAAATTCTTACCAGACACCCTTTTTTCACAATTCAGGCATAGGAAATCCACTAGACATCCATCATAAAACCCCCAAACCCATGAGCAACACTGCCTCAAAATACTCTGCACAACCTGCCACTGATCGGTCCCATACAGGTAATATAGTTCTAATGGTCAACGTCCCCAAGTTAACCACATTGTCACGCAAGGAAGGGGCAGACTCTATCAAAAACAAGGTAATCCACTGGATTCGCCATGTTAGAGGCTGCCGATCCATAATACGCAAGGACTTAATTAATGTAGTATGACGGCCAGATCCGGGAACTCATTTTGACATCCTAAAACTGACTCTAAAGGACGCGACCATGGGGAACAACCTGGTGGCCCTTGATGCAAGAACAAGCCCACCAGCACACTCACGCATCCAGTATAAATACCCCAGGCCACCTACGCACCACGAGGAGTGCTCGAGTTACCACCCAGCAGAAAATGTATCCACTCTTGGTAGAAATGACTGACTCACAGCCTCACCTAAAATCCATGCAGGCAAACCGTGCAACTTTCTAACATCTATCACCCCCAGATCTACCTTTTACCCCACCACTGTCTGTCCATGTATTCTCTCCCCTACCCATGACACTAAGACCACTGCCAGTCCACTGAGCAATCATGACAACGATGCACCTTTCATCTTGCAAGCGCATTGCCCACCTAACCAAGTGCTGCTGGCTAGACCTGCAAGCACTCCCCGGATCCAGGACCAGGTCAGTCCCAACAGAGGAACATCACCAACCACCCCAGGCCCCACGGGTAAACATTGGTATCAACCCACTTCTGCTCACTCAACCACATCTGCCAGACCAACCCCCGACAGCCAACCATACAAACCCCAGGGATTTAGACAGGATAGTTCAGCCACTGACTGGGGTACGACTTGTTTCATGGAATGTGGCAGGTTTGAAATCTATTCTTCCCCTTCCATCCTTCTCCTCCTTTATTGACGAACATGACATATGTCTCCTCCAAGAGACATGGGGGGTCATTCAGACCTTGGCGGACGGCGGAGGCCGTCCGCCAAGGTACCGCCGACAAATGACCGCACCGCGGTCAAAAGACCGCGGCGGCCATTCAAACATTTCCGCTGGGCCGGCGGGCGACTCTCCAAAAGAGCGCCCGCCGGCCCAGCGGAAATGCCCCTGCAACGAGGACGCCGGCTCAGAATTGAGCCGGCGTAGTTGCAGGGGTGCGACGGGTGCAGTTGCACCCGTCGCGTATTTCAGTGTCTGCAAAGCAGACACTGAAATACTTTGTGGGGCCCTCTTACGGGGGCCACTGCAGTGCCCATGCCATTGGCATGGGCACTGCAGGGGCCCCCAGGGGCCCCGCGGCACCCCCTACCGCCATCCTGTTCATGGTGGGTTTCCCGCCATGAACAGGATGGCGGTAGGGGGTGTCTGAATCCCCATGGCGGCGGAGCGCGCTCCGCCGCCATGGAGGATTCAATGGGGCAGCGGTAAACCGGCGGGAGACCGCCGGTTTACCCTTTCTGACCGCGGCTGAACCGCCGCGGTCAGAATGCCCTTGGGAGCACCGCCAGCCTGTTGGCGGTGCTCCCGTGGTCGGTGACCCTGGCGGTCACCGGCCGCCAGGGTCAGAATGACCCCCATGGTCACTCGACCCACTTTTTCGAACAGGCTATACAAACTTCCACGTCCCTGCTGTGGCCAGCACAAGAGGCAGGCCCTCAGGGGATCTGACCGTCTGGATCAAAACATCACTTAGCTGCCATATATCAGCTATCTACCGACTCTCCCGACCTGTTAGGCCTGCGTCTATCCTTTGGGCCTGACTCTGTGGTGAACATCTTTAACATCTACACTCGAGGGGTCAGGGGGGGGTCAAGTCTCCAAAACCCTCTGCGCCCTCGTAGCCCTCTTACAAAACTATCCCCGCCATCACAAAACCATTGTGACTGGGGACCTCAACGTCACATTCGAACCCCTTGACTGGGACGAACTCAGGTCCACTAATGAGGAGGATCAAGCCTGGTCTATCCCCGCCCTGTCAATCCCACCCATCAAGAGATGGACGCAGGTCGCTATTCAGGTCAAATCACTGGGCTCAGGGCGTTAAATGGCAGAACCAAATCAAACACCAATGGCAGTCACACGTTCAACAAAACCAACCACACCAGCAGAATCGACTATTGTCTATTCGATATAAGACTATGGCCTCTAGTCATCGACATGACGATCGTTGAAAGGACTGAAATTGATCACAACCCTCTCTCTGTCCACACATTAGCTCTAGGTAATCTCCCATCCACGTCTAACACCCCAGCAGTAGCACCCGAGGGCATTAGCCTGGCCAACAATAAACAACACTTAAAATGGGACAAGATCGTGGCTCGGCCCGCACTCATCAACGCTGCCAATAACACCCTAAAATCCACACTAATGGGCCTAGAGGCAGGTCCTGCAATTCCCTACCAGGAAATAAGCTTAATTCACAACTCCTGCTTTAGGGATATCGCAGCCCACTTCTCAGTACCCCCAGCCCACGACAACAAACGACCCATAGGTAGGCACCGCTGGTTCAACAAAACGCGTCGGTCTCTAAACAAGCGCTTAGTTCAAGCCATTAAATCCAAGGACCCCACCGCCATCCGCGTAGCTAGGAAGTCCTATAAATCTGCAATACGCATAGCCAAGCGTGACCAAGATAATAAATGGTGGACAGCACTCAGTGACGCTGTGCGCGAGAGGAACCATAGTCTGTTCTGGTCACTGGCAGGCCGCGAGGCCCAGAAACCAGTGGTTTGGACATCACAACCAATATTGCCCCGAAAGACTGGGTAGTCCACTTTAGTAGCCTGTACTCCCCTGATCATGATCCCCATCCCTGTTTGCACGGGCCCCAACCTAAATCACTCATTAGCACCCACCACCGCAGCACCCCTGTTGTTTTCCCAAAGTGACGTAACCTATTCACTAAACACCTTAAAACGCGGCAGGGCCCCTGGATCAGACTGCGTCCCAGCAGGGCTGTTCTCAACAGACCTAGCATCCTGGTCAAGATACCTCACCATTATAGCTAACGCAATAGCATCTGGGGCGCCAATTCCCGAGTCCTGGAAAGCGGCTATTGTTATTCCAATCTTTAAAAAGGGCGACAGATCACTTCCCTGCAACTATAGACCTATCAGCCTAATTGACTGTGTCCAAAAAGTCTTCTTCCACTGCCTCCTAGGAAAGATCGAAGAATGGATGACTGAACGCAATATCCTTAGCCCCCTCCAAGCCGGTTTCCGGAAGAAAATTTCCACCACTGATCAAGCCCTCAGATTCCTATTATTATATTGGAAAACAGTGTTCATTGGTAAAGGCAGCCTTTATGTAGCTTTTGTGGACCTCAAATCTGCTTTTGACCTAGTACCTCGCAACAAACTATGGGACACTCTCTTTCAGATGGGAATTCCGGAGCACATTCTTGCCATTTTGATACGACTCCACGAGGACAACTACGCACAAGTCAGGTGGGGCAACAAGGGCCAATTAACTGATAGAATCCATGTCTCCCGGGGTGTGCGGCAAGGGTGCGTACTTGCCCCAACCCTCTTTTCCCTGTATATCAATGAAATCGTCCACTCCCTCCTCAGACTGCAGGCTGACGCACCTTCACTTGGCACACAAAAAATCCCAGTCTTACTCTTTGCCGATGACACTCTTCTGATATCCAAGACCCTAGTGGTCTAAGGAAACTCCTTGCGTGCTTCGAGCATTTCTGCTCATCACAGGGACTTGAAATCAACGCCTCGAAAACAAAACTAATGACTCTCAATCCCCACAGATCTTTTAAAGGGAAGTTCACTTTAGAGGGCTCCACACTTGAGAAGGTGGTCCTCTCCTGTCGAAGATCAGGTATTGAGTGATTGAACAGATAGAAAATGGCGGTCACATCCGCGGCGGTGCGTACCGTCACCATCGGCGTACATTGTCATTGGCTCCTGGGTCCCATAGGGTCCAATGTTAACCAATGCAGAATTGCGCCGCGGTCTTTGACCGTCTACTGCGACGGTGTACAACGCCAGCGCAGTTACCTCACATCCCACTGTCCCACTTTACAGGTCAGGCAGCCGCCATTTCAGGGGCCCACATGGCTTATTTTCTAACTGCGTCACACATACCTATGCCTTGCCTCAACACTCATACAGGGCACATTTCTGATTAGGATTCGTGTTCTGTGTAAGCTGTGGGTACGTACCTCTGAGTTGTTTGACTCTGTGCTCGCTGTTGTCCTTCATAAGCACTGTCCGCTGGGACATGTGAGGAGATGGCGGCATCCTCCGGTGTACAGACCACTGGTGGACCTGTCGACAATGGAGGAAAGACATGTGATCATCACCTAGAGGCTTGATCGTGCCACAATCCAGGAACTGTGTGCCCAGCTGGAGCCAGACCTGATGTCAGCTATCCGCCATCCCACAGGAATCCCCCTTCAAGTGCAGGTGCTGTCAGTACTCCATTTCCTTGCAAGTGGGTCAATTCAAACAACAGTGGCCATAGCATCAGGGATGTCCCAGCCTATGTTTTCCAACGTGTTGTCCAGAGTGTTGTCTGCCCTGCTGAAACACATGCAGAGCTACATCGTTTTCCCTCAGATGGAGGATTTGCCTACAGTGAAAGGTGACTTCTATGCCCTGGGACATATCCCCAACATCATAGGTGTCATTGATGGGACACATGTGGCCTTGGCCCCCCCCTGCAGGAATGAACAGGTGTACAGAAACCGGAAGAGTTATCATTCGATGACTGTACAGATGGTATGTTTGGGAGACCAGTACATCTCCCATGTGAATGGCAACACGTGTTGGGTGTGATCAGCTTTACATGGTGTTCTATCCTGTGATAGCTGCGCGCGGCAGTGAAAAAAAGGACAGGCATGCAGTAAATGCTTTCACTCTGGAGTCGCGGGTAAAACTGAAACTCCTGCGCTCCGCTTTTTATTCACAGCTCCCCTCACACCGGAAGTCTTTCCTCCTTCCGGGTTAGTGTTCTGAGATCGGTCTCAAAACAACTAGACCGTCACGGAACACTACACATGGGTGATTAGTTATTCATCAAAGTATAGTATTTGAAGAGAGAAAGTTATCTAGTTTAGAATATTACGAATCATTATTCTCTAAAGACCGGTGTGTTCAAATGACGGGTGAATTCACCATGCTGCAGCCCTAGAGAGTCTAGATTGTTCTAATGCACCTGTGCCCAACCCTGGGACATTCTGAGAGTCACAAGTGGACATGGTCTTAGATTTGTGGGCATAATTCTGGGGCAATGGCCCTGTTTCTAGGCTTTCAGGCCGTATATGATTATAATACTTTCACCTGCTTCCTCCCAATTATTTTCAGGGAGAAAAATGGAAGTACGCTTGAGGCTGGGCTTACGTCCCCCCACCTGCCAAAAAAAGTAACAGATTAGGGGGTCGCAGCCAATGGAAACTAGGTAAAGGGAGCTGTAGGAGACTGGCCCTCTATGTAGTGCACAAAACAAGGTTCATTGTGTAGGGGGTCCAGGCAACCACATGTTGGTTTCCAGAGGCAAATACTAAATCACCTAATGCTCTATTTTTTTAGGTTGCTTGGTCGAGCAGTTGGGCTAATCTCGGAGAAGTACAAAGCATTTGTTGTACTCACAGTATCAATCATGCGACCCGCACACTCAAAGGAATACCTCAAGACCACTTTATATAAATACTTCAGATTTTTATATAATTGTTGATATCAAGATTATCAAAATTGGTCAAGTACTTTTTAAATTATGAATTTTTCAAGTTTTAATAAATGCAGTCTTTCTGTGTGTAATTATACACGATAGGGATCAATGGAAGGCCACCTCTAAAAATGCAAATGAAATCACACGTTTGCTTTACCAAGTTCAGCTTTGGCAGGTTGGTCGCTGTCATCAGTGGGCATACTGTGCCAGCAGGAGAAGTTTGGGGGGCTCACGATTCCTGCTGGAGCAGCATTGGAAAGACTCTTGGAGCTGGTGGCCACTGCAAGGGACACCTTGGAAAAGGTATGCAGGGGCAGTTTTAAAGGTGATGCCTTGGGGTCCCATTGTGGTGTCAAGGTCGAAGAGGTGAGGGACCCTTGGGCCACAACTGGTTCCTCATTGCAGGGCACAGGGCAGCCGGATACAGGACGAGTTCTTGATCCAAGGGCTGTGCGCAAAGATGCCTCTCTGGTCCAGATGCAGGTCTATTTCAGGAAAATGGGGGCACTCTGGCGGGAGGTCCAGGGCTTCCTTCTGGTCCAGTTACAGCTCAGGGGAGCTGTTTTACTTGGTTTCCGATGTCCACTGACCAGTACCTGAGGTATTGGCACAACTTGGCCACTGGAGGGCACAGTGCCACCAAACTTGGCACACGTGCAGGGTTTGTCGTAGTGGTCATTGGTATTCCATCAGTCCGGCTGTGACTTCCAGTTCAGGAGATATTGACCGGTCAGTGAAGTGACCCTCACTGGCTTGTTGGTCTTTGTTGGTTTGTAGAGTTGTGCCTCTACTCAGAAGGGAGATCTAGGGTGATTTGTGAAGCCTGGAGGTCCCCTGGGATTCTTTGGGTCAGTACAGTGTCTAGCTCCTCCACAGCAGCAATTTTCGGGCACTAGGTGCAGCACCTTTTCTTGATGCAGCAGGTCCACGGTTCTCTTGCTTTGGATCTTCTTTGGTGCTGGTCTTCTTTGTCCTTTCAAATCTGATTTCTTGGTCTAAGGATGCCCACTAAATACTGAATTTAGTGGGAGTTTTAAGGGAAACTTGGTAGTGTCCAGTGGGACCCTTACGTATGGGTGACTCCACCCACTTTAGTGACCACTTATTGTGGGAAGGATAACCTGATTGGCTATTTTCCTTTCATCCAAGATGGAGGAAAATGAAATAGAGGGTCCACCTCGCAGGCAACACCTTAGGGTTGGTGCATGCCAGGTGAGGCCACTCCCCTGACCCTTTGTGTGGTTTCCCACCTTTGCTCCCTCCAAAAGTGGCGGTTTGCAAAGGGGGACGCTATCTGCTGCTAACAGCAGGCCTGGTGGTCGGGTTATAAGGGGCGGTAGCCCTTTGAAGCTCACTGCCAGGGCAGTGCACATTCCTGAGGGATGGGGTGTTCGCTCCTCCACCCTGGAAGGACATTGTTTTCAAAATCAGAGAGACATGGCTCTCCTTATAGGTTTGTATATTGGCTGTCGGGAGGTTGCAGGCTGGCTGGAACCAGTCTGGAACCATGCCAGGTAGTTGTTTGGTACCAAACAACCCAGGGTTCAGAGTAGTCATTATGTGACTGGGAAACTCGTGTTGACCAGTGTCCAGCACATATATTAAAATGGCTGCTCTGTTCACTCGCTATGTCCCAAGTTTGACAGGGACACATTTGGGGGCTGTCATCTGATGTAGGAGGCTGGCCCGGTTTGTAGTGGGTACCTATGGGACTTACACCTTATACCAGCATATTCCTGGTAATCCTGAAGAAGGAGGTTCAGAAGAAAATTCTTGTTAGGATTCTTCCACATTTCCAGCTTCCTCTTTGAAGAAAGCCCCTTCAATTCCTTGAAGGTCATGCCCTCATATGGAGTTCCCATGACCTCAGAGCTAGGTTCAGCTGTGGACGTGGTGTATGTGTTAGGGTGGAGTAGTGTTAGCTAACCTACCTAACCTCTAGTCTCTCAGAAAAGAAAGTAAGAGACTAGATTCCTGTACTAGGTATACTGTATATCTCCAGGTAAAGAGTAGTCTTTCCTGTGGAAAGCACCAGGTGACAGAGTGATAAGGCAGTTGCAAGTACTTATCCTACCGCTGCACCACCAATATAGGAGGCTGGCCTGGTTTGTAGTGGGTACCTATGGTACTTACACCTTATACCAGGTCCAGTTATCCCTTATTAGTTAAATGTAGGCAGTGTCTCTAAGCCAGGCTCTCTAGAGGTAGCTGTGGCTGAGCAGCCAAGGCTTATCTAAGGGACATGCAAAGCTCATGCAATACTACTGTATTTACACAGTACTCACACAAATGAAAGAAAATACTCAGTTTTACAAAAATCAAGGTACTTTATTTTGGTGACAAAAATACCAAAAAGACTATTCTCTCTTAGGAGGTGAGTAAAACACAAATTGTATAAACTAGAATGCAGAAATAGGCATAAACACAGTTAGAAAACAGTGCAATTAGCGAAAATATCAATAGTTACCAACGGTCCTAGGGGAAACACAAACCATATACTGAGAAAGTGGAATGCAATGTGTCAGTTTCCTACCTAGGCAAGTGTAGTGTGTAGAGGGGAGCTGGGAGTACTAGAAACCCCAAAGGTAAGTACTAGAACCCACCCCAGTGCACAGGAAAGCAGGAGTAAATAACAGTAACTTTCCCAGAACACAAACAGAAATGAAAAGAAGGATTATGCAAGCACCAGAAGAGACTACAAGACACCAACAGTGGATTCCTGGACCAGAGGACCTGTGGAAGAAGGGGACCAAGTCCAAGAAGCGGTGCTCCCCAGGGTATTCTGACCGCGGCGGTTCAGCCGCGGCCAGAAAGGGAAAACCGGCGGTCTCCCGCCGGTTTTCCGCTGCCCTGTAGAATCCTCCATGGCGGCGCAGCTTGCTGCGCCGCCATGGGGATTCTGACCCCCATACCGCCATCCTGTTCCTGGCGGCCGATGGCGGTATGGGGTGTCGTGGGGCCTCTGGGGGCCCCTGCAGTGCCCATGCTAATGGCATGGGCACTGCAGGGGCCCCCGTAAGAGGGCCCCATCCTGAATTTCAGTGTCTGCTTAGCAGACACTGAAATTCGCGACGGGTGCTACTGCACCCGTCGCACATCCTCCACTCCGCCGGCTCCATTCGGAGCCGGCATCCTCATGGAGGGGTGTTTCCCACTGGGCTGGCGGGCGGCCTTTTGGCGGTCGCCCGCCAGCCCAGTGGGAAACCCAGAATACCCGCGGCGGTCTTTTGACCGCGCAGTGGTATTCTGGCGGTTCCCTCCAGGCGGGCGGCTCCCGCCGCCCGCCGGGGTCAGAATGACCCCCTAAGAGTCTATGGAGAACAGGAGCCCCTGCTAACCTGATTTAAGGCGCAAAAGAAGAACCACTGGTAAAAAAGAACAGTCAGTACTGCACCCAAGAAGACTGAGTCAGGTTCTTGGTTGGTGCAAATGATGTTCCACGCATGATGGAGGATTGCAGTCTGGTTTGCATCGCTGGAGTCCGCCAACAAGCCTTAACACACGCAAAGCTTGCGGTTAAATGGCGCTGCCCGGGACCATCAAGAACCAGGTGGGCCCTACCCAGAAGGGGGAATCAGAAGCGAATCTCAGCAACTCAGATAGCCCACAGAAGTCCAGGCAGCACACACAGAAGTCCCATAGCACGGGGACAAGGAAGGTGCAAAAGAGGCCCACGCAACATGACCACAAAGGCTTCCACACCGCCAGAGAACCACTCGGGAAGCTGTGCGTCGCAGGATAGAGTGCGGGGGGCCAGAGCTACAAGATGCACACAGAACTTTGTGGAAGGATGCCAAAAAGCCTTGGCAACTGCAAAACGTGCAGTGCACTGGGGTACTGTCTTGCATGGGGAGGGAAGCTCTTACCTCCACCAAAGTTAGACAGTGGAATGACAGGACCGTCTGAGAGCACTTCAGTCCACCCATGATGCAGGATCCACGTAGCTCAGCAGGAGAGGGAATCCACACATCCGGTCGTCGTTGCAGTAGGTGCTTGCTGAAGCAGGGGAGTGACTCCTTCACCCCAAGGGTGATTCCTTCACTCTTCTGGTGCAGGCTGAATACGGGCTGTCCTCAGAGGATGCACAACCGGAAAACAGTTGCAGTTGCTGGCAGGAGCTGCAGATACAATGTTGCAGAAGGCGTCTTGCTTCTTTGTTGCAGTTTGTAGAGTTCCTGGAGGGTCCCGATGCAGTTTCTTCGGTGAGAAGTTGAAGTGGAGGATGCAGAGGATTTCTGCTGGAGTCTTGCAATCCGAATCTGAAGAACCACCCAAAGGAGAGACCCTAAATATCCCTGAAAGGGGGATTGGTCAGCTAACCAGGTAAGCACCTATCAGGGGTGGGATCTGACATCACCTCCTGTCACTGGCCACTCACATGCTCTTAGACTTCCCTGCCAACTTGGATTCCAAGATGTTAAAACCCAGGGACCCTCTGGAGGAGTTCTGAACACCACGCCTGGGGTGGTGATCGAAATCACTCCCCTTTTCTTTGTTCATTTTCACACCAGAGGGTCCCTGAAGCGGTGTAGACTGGATTATGCAAGGAGGGCACCAAATGTGCCCTTTAAAGCATACTGATGGCTTGGGGAGGCTACCCCTCCCAAGCCATGTAACACCTATTTTCAAAGGAGAGGTTGTGACCTCCCTCTCCCAGGGAAAATCCTTTATTCTGTCTTCCTCTACCTGAGGTGGTCAAGCAGCAGGAGGATAGAAACCTGTCTGAGGGGTGGCAGCAGCACGGGCTGTCCGGAAAACCCCAGAAGACCAGTAGGGGCAATGCTGGGGATCCTTTGAGGAGCCACCAGAGTGCATGAAATCATACAACCAATATTGGCTGCGGTATTGGGGTATGATTCTGACATGTTTGATACCAAACATGCCCAGCTTCTGAGTTACCAGTATGTAGCTGGACACAGGGAGTGAGTGAGCTCTGTCCAGTACACGGGTTAAATGGGTTCCCCGCACTTACAAATTCCAGAGTAATAGAGCTGGAGTTCATAGGGGCAGCTCTGCGAATGCAGGGGTGCCCTCACACACCAGTACCTGCACCCTGCCCTCTGGGCTAGAAGGGCCTACTATAGGGGTGACTTATAGTGGTGCAGTGACCTTTAGTGAAAGGGTGCATGCCCTTTTTCACGCAGGGTGCAATGGCAGTCCTTCAGACACATTTTGCATGGGCTCCCAGGGATGGCATAATACATGCTGCAGCCCATGGGAATCCCCTGGTGCTCCAATGCCCTGGATACCTAAGTACCATATAGTAGGGACTTATATGGGGGCACCACTATGCCAATTGTGGAGTGTGCTAAGTCCTAAGCATCCAAATTTAGAGAAAGAGATCACAGTCACTGGAGTCCTATGAAGCATCCCAGTGAACACAGCCAAAACACACTGACAGAAGGCAAAAAGTGGGGGTAACCATGCCATAAAGAGGGTACTTTCCTACAGAGGGGGGTCCCACAAACAGGCACGACCTAAATATGAACTGTAAAGACCCCAGGGATGGGGACCAAAGGACCAATACTAGTCTTAGGGAGGGCAGTAAAGACCGCTGCATTACAAGTTGTGGGATTTGGCAGAAGCCAAACGGTCACAACGCCGCCTGACCCGCCGGTGCGGTCTCACCAACGCGCCAGGTGGTGAGCACCTCCAGCCGTGGCAGGCACTAGCCTGCCGGCTAGATTACAAGGCTGCAGACCGCCAGACTTTCCGTGGCAGTCACCCCGCCACAAAAACCCTGGTGGTAACGCACCCGCTATAGGAATCCTCATTCCTGTTGCTAGAACACACATGCATACATGTCCCCACAGCTCCATGCACTCCCCCCATCCACACACTTACAAACACCCCCCACCTGTCCACATACTTACAAACACCCCACCCCTCCACACACTTCCAAACACCCCCCAACCGTACATATCCATCCAAACACCCACCCCCGCCCTCCCCCCGCATTGCATACATCCACTCACTCCCTCTGCACCTCATGCATCCACTCACTCCGCCTCCCCCTGCACCGCATACATCCACTCACTCCCCCTTCTCTGCACTGCATACATACACTCACCCACTCTCCCCATTTACTCACACAAACACATGCACACACGCACCAACATACACCCCTCTTCCTCCTCCCATCCACAAACACTCACTCACCCCCACCCCATCCACATTCCTTCACACCCCCACCGCCTCCGCATTCATGCAAACCCCACCCCCTCCACATACACATACATTAACACATTCCCCCTTCTGCATACGCAGACTTGCACACATGAACCCCCACTCATTCACAGACTTGCACACAGACACCCCCACTCACTCACTCACTCACAAACATGCACTCATACACCCCCATTCGCACACAGACATGCACACACCGCACACATGCACCCAACACCATACCCCCACACCCTTTTCGGAGGATCACTTTACCTTATCCAGCGAGCTGGTCGTCCGAGAGGAGATGGATGCTGGCGATGCACCCGCCGGGGGCACTTTCATTGCTGCCAGCTGCCACTGGTATCCAAGGATTGGTGGCGGTTGGGAAGTCAGCAAGGTTGATGCATGTAGATGTGCAAAACCATAGAAATTCAGCAGTCATAGTTAGAGTTCTTTCAAGTAACTATAACTCGCACCCTAAGTTAACTATAACTCGTGCCTTCGCTGTGCACAGCTAATTACTCTACATATTATGTCGTTGATGAGATCTTGTATAGCATCTTTGATATCACTGTAACATTTGCAATAACATTATTGAAAAGAAAAATGTGCATGCAAGGGTGTAAGTTATTGTTACCTTAGGGCGTGGGTTATAGTTACTTGAAAGAACTCTAACTATGACTGTTGCATTTCTATTGTTTTGTACAAGTAAATTCAGAAACGAACTATAACTTCCATGTAATCTTTGTTTTTTTTCAGTGAATTTATATATGTGCATTTAGAATAATTTTGGTTATTTTGCATTGTTTATTTATGATAGTACATTTTAGTTACTAATCTGAATGTTTTTGTTTTAAACTATTTTGATTCAGATTAGTACTTTAAATTTGCTTTAATAATATTAAGAAATAAATATTAGTAAAGTATGAGTGGTTAGCTTGTTTGGAGATTCTTTATTTTAATTAAGTTATGGATTGTTCTGTACATAATTTGTGGTAACTATGTTCATTTTTAAGTATTTCTAGGAATTGTTAGAATGTTGGGTGGCTTCTTCATATACCTTGGAAGAAATGTTCCCACCGTTCCATTGCATTATTTGTATTTTCTACTTGGAGATGTTGCTGTCATAGATATTCCACCCTGGAATGTGATACCTGGGTTGGTGTCTGTGGCTTGGTTGGTGTTTGTGACAAACCCAAGTATCCTTATAATAATCCATTAGTGGCAGAGGAGGTTACTCTCAGGCTGCTGTGTGCTACCACTGGACCCACTGCTAAATTAAATTATTAAAGTTGTAATAATTTATTTTAGCAGTGTTGATGCAAACATGACTTTCATGTTTACATGAAATCTGCAAAGTGCAGGTTAGCTTGTCGTGAGGCCTTCCTGGGCCCACTTTGGTTCTCCATTTTTGTTTCATATTTTGCACATTTTCGTCTGAACTCTTTTTAGCAAGATTATTTTACATGTTTTATGCTTACACAATATTATTCTGAGAAGACTCTGTACATACTGCTTGTTTTCAGTAAGTCCTTTCGCGCTATGTAATCTGTGCACACTGTTCAGGATAGGAAAATAGAACAAGATATCCTAGTGATTGCATTGCCCATTTGGAGACAGCTCCTACAACCTGTCAGGTTCCTCAATGGATGGACTCCTATTCATAGCCTTGGAGAAAGGGGAAAATCTGTCAGTCCAAGTTTTGACTGTCCTAGTCTGCCTAAGGTAGTGGTGACCCGTCTGGTAGGCACAATGCCACCAACATTGGTATGTTTAATCACATAATGCCCTCAGGAAGGAGCCCTCATCCTAATACGCAGTCCTACCTTTCTAGAGGGACACATATGACAAGCTTTCCCATCCTCTCCACCAGAAAGGGAGGGTGGGGGCTGAGCGATGATACAGCTATAGTGTTGTTTAAAAACATAGCACTCTGTAGATGGATGTCTGAATTGTGCTTGTGAGAGGCGTAGCTCAACTCTGATACCTTAACACAGGCACAATATTTTTTAGCAGATGTACTGCGCATGCCTCTGGCAGCACAGTATATCTGATAAATGGGGCTCTCAGAGCTTACATCAGTACATTCGTGTGGCTATTGAGGAGCCATACAGAGTAGCAGTGTCCCCAGCCCTGTCCCAGCCTTTGAAATGGCTATGCTTCAAGTTCTATCAAGAAGCTGTGAGACTCATGCTCTCATTGATGTCATTTAGGGGTCGCAAGGGGTCACAGCTGTGACCCCTGGCACTACCTTTGTGGCCCGTGGACTGCAAGGTGGCAAAGTCAGTGCCAGGAGCACAGAGGCAGCTCGCCCTTAAGGACGTCAGTTGCGGCTCTACTGTTTGTTTTCTGAACATGCTTTTTTACACAACTACGGAATAATATATTATTATTTACTATTAGTGTAATAAAAATGGAGTACAAGTAGCTGGAATATGTCCTTCCATGGCACCTGAGGTAAGTAAACAATGCTTTGAAGCATATGTTGTGTGCATGCTTGCGGGTAAGAGTGTGTTTATGTGGATAGAGTGTATGTAAGTGTGAATTTGTGTGTATGTATAAGTATGTGTGTGTGAGTGAATTTGGAGGTGAAAGGGCATCTGATGTCACTTCCGCTACTCTTGGCGTTTTGATGAAATGACGTCCATGCTTGCCCTGCTGCTCTTTCTGACTTCTCATTAGGAATCATGGCTTGCTGGTTCCAGTGTCCACTGCCAGATTCCTGCTCTGCTGCCATGAGTCCTCTGAGTTGGCAGCAAAGAAAGAAGGGAATCCCAAAAAATAATTAAGGCCCTCATTATGACATTGGCGGTAAATCCACTTTCCGCCATGCTGAGTGCCGCCAACATACCGCCGCAGTGGTGGATATCCGTTCACCATATTATGACACACACACAAATATCCGTCACTATTCAGCCACAGACACAACTCCGCCACACCAAAGGTCAGTGATAAACTGGCGGTATCAAAACCCACACCATTACGCCAACAGAACTACGCCCACCACATTATGACCCACGAATCACCATGGTGGACATTCAATGGTGGTAAACCATTGGCGGTACATACTGCCACACTCAAAATACACACACACATACAAAACAACACCACATTGATCAATTTGAATAACACATACCTGACACCCATACACACACCACACCCACACACCTTCACCACTATAAAACACACACCCACATTACCCACGACCCTTTACGATTACAAACCATTGGCACGAGATAGACACCACAACCACAGGCAAGACCAGAGGCACACACCACCATCACCTGTACACCACCCATGCACCCCACATCACACACCCCAACAAATCACCCTACACACCTACACTACTCACACAACACCAATGGCACCACAACAACACCCCGGATTCTCAGGGGAAGAGCTAAGGGTCATGGTGGAGGAAATCATCCGGGTAGAGCCACAGCTATTTGGAGCACAGGTACAGCAGATATCCATTGCTAGGAAGATATAACTATGGCGGAGAATCGTGGACAGGATCAACGCCGTGGGACAGCACCCCAGAACAAGGGATGGCATCAGAAAGAGGTGGAACGACCTACGGGGGAAGGTACATTCCATTGCAGCAAGACACCAGCTCACAGTACAGAGGACTGGCGGTGGACCCCCACCTCCTCCCCCACAACTAACAACATGGGAGGAGCAAGTCTTGGCAATCATGCATCCTGAGGGCCTGGCAGGAGTAGCAGGAGGACTGGACTCTAGTAAGTCAACTCTTTACTACTTTCACCCCCTACCTGCATGCCATCACATGCCACACCCTCACCCTCACTCCCATCACTCCACCACCTCACACACACCCCACCATCACTTTTCACTCATCCAATGCCAAGCCCTGCATGCACCACCAATGCATGGACACCACTCACAGACCTGCATGGACACCTATCACTAAAGCATGCACACAAGGGAGAATCAGCTAGCCCACCACATAACTCACACAAGGTTAAGCTGCCAGGGCAATAACAGCCATAGAGGGCAACTCACACATGCAAAAAATGTCACACACAGAAACAATAACACTTTATTTATATCCCCACAGGTATTCCAGCCAATGTCACCGGAGAAGAGGTGCCAGCAACATCCAGTCCCCACACAGAAGAGGCTCACAGTGATGACAGCGACCCTGCTCGCCTGGACCTGGATGTCCAACCTGGCCCATCAGGGACCACCGGACAGTCGGTTACCCAGGCACAGTCACACACCACCACAGAGCCTCCCTCCTCAGGAAACACCACCACAGCACCCACCCAGCAGGCCCATACCTATGTCCCCAGGACACGTCTATCAGCAGTGTGTCCACCACTACAGGGACCCTAGGGCACAGCACAAACCCAGGAAAATTAGGGACCTGGGGTCAGTGGGTACACAGTTCAGGGGACAGAGGCACAGGACAAAGGCAAAGCTGGGAGGACTGCTGTGCACTAGGGGGAGGACAGGCCCAGGGTACCGACTCTCGACAACGTGCAGGAGAACAGCTGGCTGCATGAGGGACAGTACCAGGGGATCAGGGAGGACTTGAGGGCCATTAACACCACCCTGGTCTCCATTGCAGGGCTGCTGGCAGACATTATGAGGGAGGCAGCCTCACAACAGCGGGCCCCTGCCACGAGCCAGACTACTGAACAGCCCTCCACCTACGCTGCCGCTAGTGGACAGGAGGCCCCGCCACAGGACCAACAGACCACCATCACCCCTCCCCCTGCAGAAGGAGAACCATCCCTTAAACGTTCCCAGTGATCCAGGTAGAAGCCAGAGACTATTGCCAAGATCCCCACCAGGAAATGAGACTCTCCTGATTGTCACCCTTGTGTCCCACTCTGTCACCCTGTCCACCTTGACCTGCCATTGCTCCCCTTCCTATGGCCCCTTGGACAATGCACCTTTGATACAAATAGACTGGACACTATCCTGGACTTTCCTCCATCATCAACCCAGCCCATTCCACTACCCCCTCTACTTCTTAGCACTTAAATAAACACCATTTGAAAAAAATACAAGTATGGAGTATGTCAAATGATTTAAGTATGTATTCGTTTAACAAGGTTTAAACATTGCAATTCAACTGTACAGTAATGTATACATTAGAAAGACCTGTAGTTGGCTGCAGTCAACGCACAAGGAGCGATAGTGGGGCACAAATATCTGCAGATACAGATGCCAAAGGGTACAATGAGTGGCCATAGAAGTGGGGAAAACAGCCTGCCAGTGACAATGTCAAACACAAAACTGTCAATGAAATATGAATTTACACTGTCTTACCTGTGTGTCATTGGAAGTATTGACAAATTATTGCACTTCTGTTGTCCTCATCCTCATCCTCTGCCTCCTCATCTTCACTGTCCATAGGGTCCACAGCTGCCACATGGCCATCTCCAGCCGCCTCCTCCTGCAGAAAAGGCACCTGGTGACGCAAGGCAAGGTTGTGCAAAATACAGCATGCCACGATGATCTGGCAGACCTTCTTGGGTGAGTAGTACAGGGATCTACCTTTTAGATGGAGGCAACGAAACATGGCCTTCCGGAGGCCAAAGGTCCTCTCTATAATTCTTCTTGTTCGCCCAGGTGCCTCATTGTAACATTCTTCTGCCCTTGTCCTGGGATTCCTCACAGGGGTCAGTAGCCATGAGAGGTTGGGGTAACCAGAGTCACCTGCAAATATTGAGGGACAACTGTTAGCCACACACTAACCATTAGGGCCCACACCATATCCATACACCAACATATACTGAGTGGGAACCAGGGCTCACCTATTAGCCACACCCCGTGCCTCTGGAGTTGAGCCATCACATTTGGGATGCTGCTATTCCTCAGGATAAAGGCATCATGCACAGACCCAGGATATTTTGCATTGATGTGGGAGATGTACTTGTCCGCCAGGCACACCATCTGCTCATTCATGGAGTGAAAGCTCTTTCGATTTCTGAACACCTGTTCATTTCGCCGGGGGGGGGGGGCAAATGCAATATGTGTTCCATCAATTGCCCCAATAATGTTGGGGATATGTTCCATTGCATAGAAATCAGCTTACACTTTGGCCAAATCTTCCACCTGCGGGAAAACAGTGTAGTAACACATGTGTTTAATCAGGGCAGACAACACTCTGGTCAGCACTATTGAGAACATTGGCTGAGACATTCCTGCTGCCACTGTCACTTGGAAGGAGCCAGTTTCCAGGAAATGGAGCACAGATAGCACTTGCACAAGAGGGGGGATCCCGGTGGGCTGACGGACAGCAGAGATTAGGTCAGGCTCCAATTGGGCACACAGCTCTGTGATTGTGGCTCTGTCCAGTCTGTAGGTGCGGATAATGTGCCTGTCCTCCATTGTTGCCAAGTCCACCAGGGGTCTGTACATGGGGGTATGTCTCCATCGCCTATTCATCCACAGCGATTGCCTAGTGTAGTGTGTAGAGGGTCACTGGGAGTGTAAGAAAACACTAAGGGTGTCCAAGATACCCCACCCCAAGACCCTGAAAAGTAGGAGTAAAGTTACCCTGCTACCCCAGAAAGACAGTAAAGTCGAGATAGGGCATTTTGCAAGGACAACAACTGACTGCAAAGCACTGAAGACAAATTCCTGGACCTGAGGACCTGTAAAGGAAAGGGACCAAGTCCAAGAGTCACGCAAGTGTCCGGGGGGGTGGGGGGGGGGGGGGGGCAGGAGCACACTAAACTCTGGAAAAAGGTGCAAAAAGGGCTGCCTCTGGGTGAAAGAAGCCGAATATTCTGCAACAACAGAAGGTGCCAGCAACTTCTCCTTTGGTCAGAAGATGTCCCACGGCGTGCTGGAGGATTCAGAGTTGTTTCCTCGCAGAAAGACCACAAACAAGCCCTGCTAGCTGCAAGAGTCGCGGTTGAAGGTTTTGGGTGCTGCAAGGGCCCAGGAAGGACCAGGAGGTCGCCCCTTGGAGGAGGAGACAGAGGGGGCACTCAGCAATACGGAGAGCCCACGCAGAAGCAGGCAGTACCTGCAGAAGCACCTGAACACGCATTCAGAAGATTTGAGCATGACGGTCAACTCAGCACTACAAAAGGGAGTCCCACGAAGTCGGAGTCCAACTCAGCTAGTTGGGCAATGCAGGACGGAGTGCTGGAGACCTGGGCTAGGCTGTCCACGAAGGAAGTCTTGCAAAAGTGCACAGAAGCCCTGGCAGCTGCAGTTCACGCAGTACACAGGATTACTGTCTGGCGTGGGGAGGCAAGGACTTACCTCCACCAAATTTGGACAGAAGGGCCACTGGACTGTCAGGGGACACTTGGACCCAGCTCCTGTGTTCCAGGGACCACGCTCATCAGGATGAGAGGGGACCCAGAGGACCGGTGATGCAGGAGTTTGGTGCCTGCATTGGTAGGGGGAAGATTCCGTCGACCTACAGGAGATTTCTTATTGGCTTCCAGTGCAGGGTGAAGGCAGACAGCCCTCAGAGCATGCACCACCATGAAACAGTCATGAAAGCCGTCAGGATGAGGCGCTACAATGTTGCTGGTAGTCTTCTTGCTAGTTTGCTGTGGTTTTTGCAGGTGTCCTGGAGCAGTCAGCGGTCGATCCTTGGCAGAAGTCTTAGAGGGAATTGCAGAGGAACTCTGGTGAGCTCTTGCATTCGTTATCTGGTGAGATACCCACAGGAGAGACCCTAAATAGCCCTCAGAGGAGGATTGGCTACAGAGAAAGGTAAGCACCTATGTGGAGGGGTCTCTGACGTCCCCTGCTGGCAATGGCCACTCAGAGGTGTCCATTGTGCCCTCACACCTCTGCATCCAAGATGGCAGAGGTCTGGGACACAATGGAGGAGCTTTGGGCACCTCCCCTGGGAGGTGCTGGTCAGGGAAGTGGTCACTCCCCTTTTCTTTGTCCAGTTTCGTGCCAGAGCAGGGCTGGGGGATCCCTGAACAGGTGTAGACTGGCTTTGGCAAGGTGGGCACCATCTGTGCCCTTCAAAGCATTTCCGGAAGCCAGGAGAGGCTACTCCTCTCAGGCCCTTCACACCTATTTCCAAAGGGAGAGGGTGTAACACCCTCTCTCAGAGGAAATCCTTTGTTCTGCCTTCCTGGGACTGGGCTGCCGAGGCCCCAGGGGGGCAGAAACCTATCTGAGGCTTGGCAGCAACGGTAGCTGCAGAGAAAACCCCGGAAAGTTAGTTTGGCAGTACCCGGGCTCTATGCTGGAGACCAGGGGATGCATGGAATTGTCCCCCCAATACCAGAATCGCACGACTAAATGCCAAAATTGCCTTTAGAAAACTGATTTTTGAATTTTGACTATTTTTCTACATTTTTAAAAGTCCTGCTAGGGCCTTGGTTAAGTTACCTTAGCATTTATTTTTAGATTTAAAAGTCATTGTAAGTTAGGGATTAGTAACTAGAAGTAGTTTTAGTTCCTAAAGGTAACCCTAACTTTAGAAACAAAATGAGTAGCTCAGAGGACATGGTGATTGAACTCAACCTCACCCCTTACCTCCATCTTGGGATAAGATAGTTAAGGAATCTCTGCAGCCTCATGAAAATCAAAACAGGTTCCAAACCTACCAAGGTCAAGCTCCAGGAGCTCTTGGCAGAGTATGCAATAAACCATCCTGCTGAGGAGGAAGACTTCCCCTCAGATGAGGAAGAAGTTAGAGATCAGGAGGAATAACTCCCCCCTCCTCACCTAAATAGGGAGACCAGGGTTCCAAAATCCCTGTTTCCAAAGATAGTACTCACAGGATCTAGATCTTCTGCAAGGTAGTCCAGCTCCTATGAGAACATTGAAGGCAGCCTCAATGAAGAGGACATCCTTTTAGCAAGGATGGCCAAAAGCTTGGCTTTGGAGAAACTGCTCCTGGCTATAGAAGGTGAAGAGGATAGAAAAAATGTGTTTAGAGCCCATAAATGGTGACAGCAACAACATAATTAGGGACAGAGAGTATTCTGACACCTCTAAAATCCCTAAAGGGGTTGTCCCCAAATATGAGGATGGTGATGACAACACCATGTTATTCATAGCCTTTGAGATGGCCTGTGGAACCAGACGATTTAAAAAGTCTCATTGGGGAGCTGTCCTTTGGGAACTGTTTACTGGTAAGGGATAGGCTCCCCACACTCACTGGTGCAGATGCTGAATCCTGATCTCACGAAGGCTACCCTGATTGAGGGCTTTGGATTCACCACTGAGGAGTATAGAATTAGGTTCAGGGGGCTCACAAAACCTCGAGCTAGTCCTGGGTTGATTTTGGAGACTACTCAGTGAAAACACTGGATGGTTGGGTAACTGGAATTTAAGTGCATGACTATGATGCGCTTTTTAATTTGTTTATGAAAGAACACATTTTAAGTAACTGCTTCAATGAAAAGTTGCATCAATATCTGATAGACTCTAGGTCCAATTTCTCCTCAAGAATTGGGACAGAAGGCACACCAGTGGGTCAGGACTAGGGTAACCAAAACCTCCACTGGGGGTGACCAAAATAAAGGGGTTACAAAGGCTCCCCAGAAGAGAGTGGGTGACACTCCTAGAATTTAAGGAACAGAGTCCTATGTAGGCCCCTGTTTTGCTTTCACTAATGACCGACCTGAAAAAAATCTCTTGAATGCACTTCTTAGTTCAAAGAAGACATTTATTATTACTTCACCACAATGTTCCTAAAAAGAGATTAGTAGGTCGAAAGCACACCTTTAAAAATAGTCACAGCAATGAAAGGAAAATATATCAAAGTGATTCTCAACTGCAATGTACACAGCAAATATATGTGATTATATTATAGAATAATTTCAAAGCAAAGAATAAAGTAAAACTTCATCACTGTAGGGCTTGCCAAGCTTTCACCTTTCTCTTGCCAGCGAAAAGATGACCCCATTCAACTGCGAGAAAGGGATATCCACCCTCATGGGACAAGTGGCAGGCATTTTTTGACGTCCAATCCTGACAGAGGTCTTGGAAATTCCCTTGCTACTGAGCAGGGCCACTCAGCTTAAACAACCATAGAAAGAGCCTTCTAGAAGACCCCCCGCCCCTCTCAGGTGGAAATATTCAAACATGCTGGCTACTGTAGGTCAGAGGTAGAAGAAAAACATTGAAAACTGGCCAGCATTTCAAGGCTGTCCTCCCAAGGCCGAACTGTTCCCTGCATTGAAGAAAAAAAAAATATGTACTTTCTTATAATGAACTGTTCGTGTTTGGTGAGAAAGAAATATGAAAACAACAAGCTTTGTTTACCATGTGGAAAAACACAGCTCAACTGCAATGTCACATCTGCAAGGTCTTATGCCACGGTAAAGCAAATAGGCAGCTAAACTGAATACAAAATGTAATCTGCAACTGGTGAACACTGAACACCTAATATGCAAAGTGGTGCAACACAAAGTCAGTGGTCAAACACATCTATTTTCATTACATCTCCACCCTTTTGATCAGTGACTTTGTGTACTTTTCTCTTATTTAAAAAAAAAGAAAACATAAGCAAATCAGGTTTGCATTGTATACAGCCACATAATGTAATGATAAAAGCAATCACTGTAAAGCAATGAAAGTGGATTAACATATTGATCTTATAAATATTCAAATCAGACACACCTACAATGAAAAGACTGAAGCTTATATATTCTGAGTGGGATAATAACTGATTCAATGGTGTCTCTAGGATAGCAAGTTGGTGTAGAACTAGATGGAAACATCATGAGTTCTAATCATGTAAAGGTACACGGTCCACCTGAAAGGTTTTCTAGAATATGAGTGAAAGTCAGGTTTCCACACGAAAAACAGCCAGCCAACTGGCAATTTTGCTTAATGAGACTGGCAACATTTATCAGATGATAAAAAGCCATAGGTTAGTTCCAGTGGAAGAATGTAATCAAACAAGTTGACAGAACATCCATGGTCTTTGACCTGTGAAGCACAATTTGTGTAAAATGGATCCATAGGTTTTGTGCTTTAAGAGCAGCAGGAGCGTTGCACCAAGGTTATCAATCAGGTTCAGGTTGGGGGTGCGGTCCCTTCCCCGACCCCACACGCAATCGCCTTAAGGGAGACCACACAGCGCACTCATGGTCAGTGGCAAGTCGTAGTAGGATTAGCAAAAGAAACAAGTATCACTTTTCTTGCAAATAACATTTGTCATCTGAAATGTTATGTTATGTTATGTTAATAGGAATTATAAAGTGCATGGCTACCCGAAGGCCTCCCAGCGCTAAGGGACAACAATCAGGACTATGAGGGAGGGATGGCTATATCTAAAACAACCAGGTTTTGAGTGCCTTTCGAAAATTAAGATCATGGCTAGTTAATCGGATCCTGAGGGGAAGGGAATTCCACAATTTAGCCCCCAGTTCTGCCAATGTGGCACTGCCCCATCTAGCTTTTTTGACTTTCAGTAGTATGGCCAGTGCTGCTGATGCAGACCTAAAGTCTCTGGTGGGCTTATAGAAGGTGGCCAAGGTCTTTAACAGAGGAGGACCTCTGTTATAATGATGCGTGGATAACGCATAAAGTTTTGAATTTTATACGCTGTTCCACTGGGAGCCAATGTAGAGATGCAAGGGCCGGCTTTGCCGAAGTATGCCTTGGAATGTCTAGTAGGAGGCGTGCTGCTGCATTCTGAACCACCTGTAGCTTCCTTATCACATATTTGGGAGAGCCAAGGAACAGTCCATTACCATAATGGAGTCGAGATATGATGATAGGCTGAATAGTGATCCAAAGCATGTGGAAGAAACTTTCTTGGCATGGTGTTCCAGCGTGAGTTGGGAGTCTAACAAAATTCCTAAGCTTTTAATGTACTTCTTGGGGGGAGGCAATTCCCCCAGAAAGCTAGGAGGCAGGAGATACTTACCCAGATCCGGCTGGTAGCCCAAAATCATTATTTCTGTTTTGTCCCCGTTTAGTTGGAGCAAACTATTTGTCATCCATCCTGAAACTGCCTGTAGGCATGAGGACAGTGAAAGTCCATCCGACCCTGCATTTGTAGAGAATGAGACCACTAACTGGGTATCGTCTGCATACGAAACAAGTGAAAGTCCAAAAGACTCCTCCAGCTCAGCCAGTGGGGGCTATATATATATAAAATAGTGTAGGGCTGAGCGAAGAGCCCTGTGGTACCCCACAGCTCCAGTTAGGCCTGTCGGAAAAGTAAGATCGATCGAGAACCTGGAATGTTCTGTCCTCGAGAAACGAGGTAAGCCAACTAAGTGCTAGACCCTCAATTCCAATCTCCTTCATCCTTTGGCCAAGTACATGGTGATCTACTGTATCGAAAGCCGCACTCAAGTCGAGAAGTATAACAGCCGTCATGTGACCTGAGAGAGAGGATTGAAGCGTGAAATAGTGGCTACACCATTAAGAGGATATTTAGCTTGAACTTCCGACTTGGCCTTACTCTTCGACAAATTTGAATAAATGACACTGATTTTTTGTTGAAAGAACCAGGCCAGATTGTTACTGTGTTCTTCCGAGGCTTCAGTTGAGTCCCCATCTAGGGGAGACTGAAGAATTTCTTTGAACACCTGAAAAACCTCTTTAGGAGAGCCAGAGGCCTGTTCAATCCTACTAGAATAATATGCGTTTTGCGCCCAAAACAATTCTGCATGATAAAATCTGATCGCCCTCCTGGATTTATCCCGTGCTATAGGGTCATAGGATTTTCTCCTCTTTCTTTCCAGACCTCTACACATTCTTTTGAGAAATAACAAATGAGGGGTGAGCCACTGAGCGCCAACTTTCCGACGCGTCCCAGTGTTTATCCTATGGGGGAGTAGGGTATCTAGACAGTCGGTGATCCAATCATTGAATGGATCAATTTCTGTCTCATTCCTATTAAGAAAGATAGGTTTACGGCTTTCCAACATCCTGATCCATTCACATGTATTAAGTTTATGCCATCACCTGCAAGACTGAGCTATAGGCTGAGAGGGTCCCCTTACGTGGGTATAGCTAACTTTAGTGAAATTAGGAAGTGGTCTGACCAAGCCAATGGAAGGGGAGGCCTAGAAGTTAAGGCTGCTAAATTGCTAAAGACTAGGTCGATGGTATGTCCCTTGTCATGAGTAGGGCCTCTAACCAGTTGCCCTAGACCAAGGGCTTCCATGTCAGCCAGAAGACGTCTGGCCGCTGCCTGTTCTAGATTATCTACGTGGATGTTGAAATCTCCTAGGATAGTGACATTGGGTCTGTTACATATTCAATCGGCAAGCTGATCTGAAAGGGAATTAAAACATTATCCGGAGAACACAGGGGACATTAAAGCAGGACTCCTGAGAAGGTGAAATGAGGATTGAGAGTCAAGGAGAAGAACATACTTTCACATTCTGTTAACTGGAGGGGGCAGAATATAAGCTTAATATCTTCTTTATGAATAATGGCAACTCCTCCCCCTCTAGAGGCAGTTCTATCCATCCTTGCTATTAGATATGCCGGGGGTAATGCCAAAGTTATGTCAGGCCAGGACCCTTTGTGCAGCCATGTTTCCATGAGGAACAAGGCTGTAGACGAAGCATTGCTTAGCAGGAGATTGATGTCTAGTTTATGAGCTGACATCGATCGACAATTTACCAGCAGAAAAGTCGTGTAAGAGTTAACCTCAGAAGAAGCGCTGAATCCTTTAGGTTGAGGGGCCCACTGACAAGCAGGGCATGACCACATACTATTCCTCAGATCTGGACAAGCCTGGCAAGCTTTGGGTGTAATCGGCCTAAGAGTCCCAAGGGCCTCAGAGGAATAGACAGGGCCCATTATTGTGGCCGGGCCAGGGGGCTGGCCCCTTGACCCGTTGTGGCGCGGAGAGGCGCAGACAGGCTTGCCTTAGGTGTGCCTTCCGCGTGCCAGTGGCACGTCCGCTGCGTGCGAACGTAGCATTGCGCTTTTTATCAGGTTCTAGACTGGAATCTCTACCAGCTGGACCGCTGACCCTGGAAAATGGCAGCCGTCGGGTGTGTCGCAGCCCTCAAGTAAAAATGGTGGCGGCACCCTGTCTGGTGACCAGAACAGTGTGTGTGCACTAGCACACTAACAGATAAGTGGGGAGAAGGGGAGGGTACGAGGGGAGCCCCCAAAGTGAAGTTTATGCTACTGCAGCTGAACTGGCCACTGAACACGGACCAAGTGAGCTGACAAGCGCAATAACGCCTATAAAATATTATAATCGGCTAGCAAATTAAGAACCAAAAGCATTAAAAAGGGTATTTAAAATACACATCACACCAACCTATCCTTGTTAGAGTCCGCTGCGCGACCGCAGCATCGTGCTTTTTATCAGGGTCTAGACTGGAATCTCTACCAGCTAGACTGCTGACCTGGAAAATGGCGGCCGTCGGGTGTGCCGAAGCCCTCAAGTAAAAATGGCGGCCGCACCCTGTCCGGTGAGCAAAACAGCGTGTGTACACTAGCACACTAACAGATGAGTGGGGAGAAGGGGAGGGAAGGAGGGGAGCCCCCAAAATGAAGTTTACGCTACTGCAGCTGAATTGGCCACTGAACACGGGCCAAGTGAGCTGACAAGCGCAATAATGCCTATAAAATATTAAAATCAGCTAGCAAATTAAGAACCACAAGCATTAAAAAGGGTATTTAAAATACACATCACACCAACCTATCCTTGTGGGAGTCTGCTGCGTGACCGCAGCATTGTGCTTTTTATCAGGGTCTAGACTGGAATCTCTATCAGCTAGACCACTGACCCTGGAAAATGGTAGCCGTCGGATGTGCCCAAGCCCTCAAGTAAAAATGGCACCCTCACCCTGTCCGATGACCAAAACCGCGTGTGTGCACTAGCACACTAACAAATACGTGGGGAGAAGGGGAGGAAAGAAGGGGAGCCCCCAAAATGAAGTTTACGCTACTGCAGCTGAACTGACCACTGAACACGGGCCATGTGAGCTGACAAGCTCAATAACGTCTTTAAAATATTAAAATCAGCTAGCAAATTAAGAACCACAAGCATTAAAAAGTGTTTTCCCCTCCATTTTCCCTTCCTTGTTTTATACAGCAGGATGTTATTGGGGCCCGTTGCTATAATTTCTGATGGTTCTGAAGGGCCATTTGGGGATTCAACCCAAACCTTAGCACTGAGGTTTTTATCTGCTGCACCACAGCTTCCCTTTCCTAGCACTGTCAGAAGGGCTGGGCCAGTTCCGTTCCTTACCAAACCTCCATACACTGCACTTATGACAAGTTGGGCAATTCTGTCTCTAATTTAAATAAATAAGTCAACTTCTCCACTATTTAACAGAGTAACTTTGATTTCTCCTTGGTAATCTGCATCAATCACTCCCCCTAAAACCTGAATACCTTTAAGGGCCAACCCAGATCTGGGAGCAATCAATCCAAAATGCTCTGGGGCAATGGTTCCCAACCTTTTGACTTCTGTAGATCCCCATTTTATTATTACTGGAAACCGGGGACCCCCACTGAATCATTATTGGAATCTGGGGACCCCCCACAAAATCATTACTGGAAGCTGGTGATCTAATCTGTTAATATTATTTAAATTTCTAAGCAGTCGTGGACCCCCTGAGGAGGCTTCGCGGACCCCCAGGGGTCCCTGGACCACAGGTTGGGAACCACTGATCTGGGGTATCTGTATTCCAACACCTGTTTCACACAACACTATGGCCCTCATAATCAACATGGCAGTCCGTTCCGCTCCGCCGGTGGTGACGGTAGAAACCGCCAACAGAGGAGCGAGCAGGACCGCCAAATAATGATCCAAACGAAACACACGCATCCCCCACACCACCCACTGCCATGAAAGGAGACCTGCTAACGACGGAGGAGTCCTCCCACAGGCAGTCGGAAAGGCCCAACCCGCCCATCAAATTATGAACCACCATTCTGACGCCAGGTCCGGGCGGGAACCACCGCCACACAAAGCCAGGCAGAAATGAAACAAGTAAAATGAAAGACTCACCGGAGTTCCACAAAATGTGTAGCGGCAGCCATGGACAGAGAGCTGCTGATCATGCCAGCCTTGCTCCTTGCCATATACCTACACGATCGAGACCGCCGATGAAGACGACGACGGTAAGTACCGCAACCTATGACACAAGGGAGGGAAGGCCACAGTTACATACCCACCCAGTCCACCCACTCTGCAACACACACCCAACCCTTCCCAGCAGCACAAGTCATACACCCCACACCAAGAGGTACGTACCCAACGGAAGGCCACTGCAACTTGACCATAGTACAAACAATAGCCCCACTCCCATTAGAAATTAAGACAAACACCAGGGTGGAACTGCGTGCAGCCCAAACACAGGCCACACAGAAACTTTAATTTGTAGCTCACTGAGCTAAACAGTGCCAACAGGGCCAATGGCCAGTCCATAATAATCACATTGTCCTTGGCCACAACTGGCCACACCTGACTCCCACAGGTGCTGGGTAATCCACAGAACAGGGCACCATATGGGGATCCAGGCACCTCACGGAAGGGGGGCTGAGGGGTGGGGGGGCGATTTTTGACAGGGGTGGGACTTTGACTTGTGTGAGGAGGTTGGAGGGGGGTGGGCTTCTCCTTTGAAAGGGGTGGGGGCTGTTTGGCTCGGGTGGAGCTGGATGGGCGAGGCTCTGAACGGGCCTTCTTCTTCACCGGGGAAGGGGCACGGGAAGGGAAGGCTGGACCGGGGTGGGCAGTTTTGTGGAAGGAGTGGAAAGGGCAAGGAGGTGGGCACGTTTGGGGACAAGACCGGGTGGGCCAGTGGGTTGGAACAGGTCTGCTCGGGAGAGGAAACGTTTATTGGGAGCAATTGGGGTGGGTGTGGATGAGGGCATGGGAGTGGAGGCAGAGGGAGTTGATGTATGGGGTGTAGGTGTGCGTGTAGTGGGTGCAGGTGACTGCTCAGTATGCTGTGGTGTGGTGGATGTCTGATGGATGGGTGTCTTGGTGCCTTTGTGTGTTTTGGAAGGGGGTGGACACAGTGGGAGAATACAGACAGCTAGTGTGGATGTATGTTGAATGGGTGTCTGCAAGTCTGGGGAGTGTGCTGCATATATCAACTACAGTAGAGGTGGTGAGTGCAGGTGTGGTGTATGGAGTGCATGGATGGCTGTCTGGTATCGTGGTGAGTGCAGGTAGAGGAGCGGTAACAGTGAGTGAAGGTGTAGTGCATGAGGGTGTGGATGTAGACGGGACCGACAGGGAGGCGGAAGAGGTGGGCACACTGGGGGAAGTGGACGTTGTTGTGTGTGCAGGTGTCTGTTGGCTGCGTGAATGCTTGAGGTGGGAGGTGTTGTGCTTGTGTTTTGAAGTGTGCTCCTTGTGTGTTGATGTGCCTGTAAGCGGGTCTGATTGTATGCTTTGGACGGGTGAAGGGAGTGGGATGCTGGAAGGGGTAGAGGAGGTTGGAGGGGGGACGGAATGGCCAGGGAAACTGGCTGCTGTCCTAGAGGAGGCCGGAGCCTGAAAAGATCTCTGTAGGGCAGACACGCCACCGTGAATGCCATCCAAATAGGGATTGGTCTGCTGCACCTCTGATGCCAGACCCTGGATGGCATTGACGATGGTTGTCTGCCCTACAGAGATGGTTCTCAGGAGGTCAATAGCCTCTTCTGTGAGGGTAGCAGGGTTGACTGGGGCAGGGGAGGAGGAGCCTGGGGTGAAGGAGACACCCACTTTTCTGGGTGGGAGGGCATGGGCAACTCGGTGGGGCGCAGAAGGGAGGACAGTGATGGTATGGGTGGTGGCGGAAGATCTCACGGTAGTGGTGTGTCCACTAGGGTCCGCCAGAGGACCCCCATCGGAAGAGGTCTCTTGAGTCACTACCTCCGGTGGTAGTAGCCTCCCCCGTGGAAGTCCCCTCGCCCTCCCACCCACTGGTCCCCTGGGCGACCGTTGTCTCTGCCTCGAGGATCCGTGGGCCGCTGCCTCCCCACTTGCCAATGCCTCAGCTTCCTCACCTGATGTTGATGCTGTACCAAACCAACACAAGAGAACAGGGATGGGGAGACAAAACAGGAGAGACACTTGTAAATAGCTGAATGCTGATACACAATGACCAGACATACACCCACCCAGCAGACAAACCCAACAGGCAGCACCGTGCACTATGCCCATGGCCATGCCCCTGACTACTGAGCAGAATACTGACCTACACCCATCCCCTGAAATAGTATTGGAGCTGAGGTAGGTGAAACCTGACAGGGACACCCCTACACCCTTTGGGGAACATACAGTAGATGGACACCAGGCAAATTCCCTGCTCTAAGCAGCATGAGCCCTATCGCACACACACTCATCCTTCCAGACTGAAGTATGGTCTGTGAGTACTCACTCCCTTGTGATTGCTGTGCAGCCTTCAAGGGCCCATCCAGATCTGGGTACGCCACCGCCAGGATCCGACACATGAGGGGGGTCAGTGCCCGACGGGCACCCCTTCCACGTTGGGAGGACTTCCCCAGCTGGGGCTCAGTGATCTTTCGCGCCCAGTGCCGCAGGTCCTCCCACCTCTTTTGCTCCGCTGGTTGTAGACCCCCAGGGTCCGTCCCTCCTTGGCGATGGCATGCCAATGTGCCCTCTTCAGGTGGGCGCTGACCTAGTAGGGTGACACAGAAATGGAACACAGAGGTCAGGCACTTGCACGATGGGAACAGCTGGCAGATTGTCAAACATATGACTGACAGTACTCTCCGACATGCAGGACAGTGGCACGCAGCATTCCATGCACCATGGCCCATCCTGGCTCACAGGAGCACACATATGTGCAATCCACTCCATCCATTACACACACAGTGCCCCCCAAACCCGGACTCACCTGTACCTCTGTCCGTCCGTAGAGTCTGTCGTACAGGGGCAGGACCCCTTCCACTAGCTTCTCCAGTTCTTCCTGTGTGAAGGCCGGGGCCCTTTCCCCTGCACCACGTGGAACATCCATAGCCAGAGGCAGGCGACATCAGTACACAGAGTGTCTGTCTGCACAAGATCAGGGAGTCAAGTGATCAAACGATGACAAACGCTCGTACGTTCCGCGGCGGTATGCACCGTCACAATCCTGGCGATCATGATACTCCAGGATTCCCCATTGGCATCCATGTTAGCCAATGAGGGTGCGAACAGCGGTCAACACCTCCGTACGCTGTGACATCAACCGCTTGCGGTATTAAGTCACTTCTACAACGAAGGGGCAGAACTACAGTGGGCAGACATTTTACCATCACCTACGCATCTTGAAATTCATACTACTCACAATGCAGGGCCTACTAGCCACATGAAGCACCTAGGCCTCTATCCATTGCGTATAGTAGCACACATTATTTACTCTGTTTCCTCCTAGTGATGTACATGTACATCTGTCAGGTTGCAGTTATTGTACAGACACTATTATGAACAATGCACTGCATGTATTTAGCAAATTTACCAATGTATGTGTGCACATCACTCCCTTTTGTAACTCCTCATAGGTACCGACCCTTGTGGCTAGGAAGGACACCATTGGTGTACAGACCACTTGTGGATATGGGGACCATGGTGGAGCGTCAGATCATTATCACTTACAGACTCACACGTGCAACTATTCAGGACCTATGTGCATTACTGGATCCTGCACTGACTCCTGGAAATCGTAATCAGCATGGCATTCCAACTGAGGTGCAGGTGCTCTCCACACTCCGTTTCCTGGCCACAGGCTCATTTCAAGTGACAGTGGGCATTGGTGCTGGTTTCTCACAGCCAATGTTCAGCCAGGTACTGACAAGATTTCTGAATGCATTTGTACAACATCTGCAATCCTATGTGCGATTCCCCCAAAGTGCTGACCTCCCTGCCATCTAGTCTGACTTCTATGCCTTTGCAAACATTCCCCATGTCATAGGTGCCATCGATGGCACCCACATAGCTATCATCCCAAGAGTGAGTGAACAGTTGTACAGAAACAGGAAGAACTTTCACTCCATGAACATCCAATTGGTATGTACTACAGACCAGTACATTTCCCATGTGAATGCCATGTTTCCGGGTTCAGTCCATGATTCATTTGTATTGAGGAACAGTAGTGTGCCACAGAAAATGGAACAACTACAAGAGGACAGAGGGTCGATCATAGGTAAGTTTGCCTATCACTAACTGACACATTGCAGAAAACCTGCCTGTCTGACTAAGGGACATTACAGTGGCGACTCTGTATTGACCTTTTTTCTAGGTGATCCTGGCTATCCAAACTTGCGTTGGCTCCTGACACCAGTGAGGAATCCCAGGACGGATGCAGAGAGGAAATACAATGAGGCCCATGGACGTACTAGGAGGGTGATAGAGGGTACTATAGGTCTCCTGAAGGCTAGATTCCGGTGTCTACATATCTCTGGGGGTTCCCTGGCCTATGGGCCTGATAAGATGTGAAGAATAGTGGTGGCCTGCTGCATGCTGCACAACGTGGCTGTGAGACGTTCTATCCCCTTTTGGAGGTGGAGAGTGCTATAGGTCCTGATCAGCTACCTCAGAGAGGTGAGGAGAGTGATGGTGAGGATGAGGAAGGGGAAGATGTCAATTCCAGGAACCAACTGATACAACTCTACTTCTAATAACTGTCTGGGACTTAATTGTGCCATGTCATATAGGGGGGATTGGTCATGATAGGCGAAACATGGACCCCTTCTGCATGGTACTGACAGACAATATTTGCATTCCCTCCTTGCCTAATTTGAAACACACATTACCACCACCAAGCACAAATTGACAATAAAGTTGTTCTCTGCCAGTTGCATCCATACTCCACGTTGTTCAACATTAAAGACAGGGGACAGTGTTACAGGTGAGAAATGTGTTTTATTGGTCGGATACAGTGAATTATGCTATATACAGTGATGGAAGTCGTAAGGGTTGGGTGTCCTCAAAACCGACTTGGGGGCAGCCCTTTTGGATGTCATAGGTGGGTCCTATTTGTGGTATGGTACTTCATTTTGCCCTCAGCTAAGTGTTGTTGGTGAATGGGTGGGATGGTTGCTTTGCAGTAGTAGCAGTGTCAATTGTTGTAGTGGGGCTTGTTCTTAGCTGGGTTTCCATTGCCATATCTTGGCCTGAGACTACGTTTGGGCGCCTGCTGTGGAGCTTCTTGGGGTGGCATGGTTGGCCCTTGTGATTCCTGGGAGGGTATTTCCTGTGCTGTTCTGCTGCTTGGGTCATCTGTTGCTGGTTGTCCAGGACTGTTGTGTGGGCCTCTTGTCCAGTGTGGGTGTCTGACTGTTTGTTGACCAACTGCAGCAGTGCTCCAGCAATGGTGGCCATTGTGGCATTGTGCTCATTCCACTGCTCCGTAGCCTGTTGGTGTTGTTGCTGCTGCATCCTCTGACTTTGCTACAGGGTGGACACAATCTGTGCCAACCTGTCTTGGGTATCTTGGTAGGCCCCCAATACCTCTCAATGACGTCCTGGGCTGCTGCATCCATCTGGTGCCCTACCCCCTGACCCACTGGGGCACTTGAACTTGCCCTAGCCCCCTGCGCCTGTGTCCCCTGCGCAGGTCTTGACATGCCACTTGTACTGGGGCTCTCGCCTTCCTGCATGTTGGGAGTGGGAGACTGTGGCCTCTGTAGCTGTGTTCCACCTGTCTGTGCCCTGGGTACACTGGTGGGGTTGCGCCTCCCCTGGCCTGCTGGTCTTGATTGGGTGTTAGGGGTGACAATGGTTTCCTGGTTGGGGCTGCCGCATGGTGAGCATCCAGGGCTGTGTGAGGGGCCTGCCTGCTCATCAGTGTCCAGGGGTCCTTCGCCAAGCTCTTGTGATGGGCCTCTGTCTCCCTGGAGTGCTCTGGTACTCCTTGTCCCCTCCATTAGGGTTGCATGGGTGGTGGTGCCTGTTGGGGGACATAGACATGTCTGTTACATATGCCTGAGGGTTTGAGGTGTACAGAACTGTGCAATTTTGTGCTGGTGTGACTTTCAGTGGCCTTCCAGGGTGCCTTTGTGAGGTGGACATTGCATCTAGTGGCAGTGGTGGGGTTACATTGTGGTGAGGGGTATTATTCCATTGTGGGTTCGTGCAGGGATGGGTGGCTGTGTACAGCGGGAGTGATGTGGGGCAGGTAGTGGGTTGTAGGTCATGCAGGGTGGTGGATGTGGTGGGTAATGGCTGGTTGGGGTGTAGGTCTAGGTGGGTGTGGGTGGGGTGGTGCATGCATTGCAGATGTGGTGTATATGGGGTAATAGTAGATGACTTACCCGAGGAGTCCATTCCTCCAGTGAGTCCAGTGAGTCCCTCTGGGTGCAGGATGGCGAGTACCTTCTCCTCCCAGTCGGTGTAGTCGGGTGGTGTTAGTGGTGGTCCTCCCCCAGTCTTCTGCACTGCGATGTGGTGCCTGGATGCCATGCCACGGACCTTCCCCCGCAGGTCGTTCCATCTCTTGCGGATGTCGTCCCTGGTGCGTGGATGGTGTCCCACTGCATTCACCGTGTTGACAATGGTCTGCCACAGCTCCACTTTCCGCGCAATGGGTGTGTGCTGCACCTCGGACTCGAATATTTGGGGCTCCACCTTCAGGATCTCATCCACCATGGTCCTTAGCTCCCTTTCAGTTAAGCGTGGATTTTTGGGGGGGACATGGGGAGTGTGGTGGATGGCGTCGGGACTGGGGACAGGGTATGGGTGCTCCTGTGTGGCTCGATATGCGTGGCCTGTATGCTGGCGTTCGCTGTCTGGCTCTGGTGCTCTCCCTCTTCTGGTCCTGGTTTCGTTGCAACGGATTGTGGGGTGTGTCTGGGGGTGTTTTATGTGGTTCTGGATGTGTGTCAGGTGTGTGGGTGATAGGCCTAGCCAATGTGTGCACTTGTTGCTGTTGAGTTCACTTGCCGCCCGTGGCGGCCGCAGCCGCCAATGGTCGTCCGGCCTCCACTGTCCGCCAAGGTGATTTGTGCATCATTATTTGGAGGGCGGATTGTGGGTGTGCTTGGCGGTGGCGGGGTGGGGTGGTCCGGGATTCCTGCCGACAGGGTCCTGGCGGGGAGTGGTGGTCTGGGATTTTTTGGCGGGGTTGGTTTTTTCAATCATTATATGGCGGGTTTCCATTCGCCGCCACCGGCAGGATTCTGTTCACGGCAGTCGGCAGTCTTTCCTGCCATGTTCATAATGACCACCTATGTCTAGGGGTTTTAGTCTGTAAGCTTGTAAAGCATGTAAGTCAAGACCTGCAGATTCGGGTGTGGCTCTGTAAGGAGCTAACGCTCCAGGTTTTATTTCCCAGTATGTGATGGTGTGGGTGGCCACATGTGGTTGTATTTGCAAAGCTGAGTTAACATTTGCATCAATGGTGTTTCAGCATTTGTTAATGGTCTATTGTTCAGAATCTGGAGGGCTGCACTTAAATGCTCTCTCCAGTTTTTCAAAGTTTCATCAGATAATTTTTACAATTGAGCTTTCAGTGAACCATTTATTCTCTCAATCAGTCCTGAGGCCTGTTGATAATAAGGAATATGATATATCCACTCGATATTGTGCTGAGAACAGTAGTCCTGTACCAATTTGCCTTTGATGTGTGACCCATTGTCACTCTGGATCTGGAGTGGTACTCCATAGTATAACACTAACAAGTCCAGAGTTCTGATAGTATTGTGCTGAGTAGCACATTTGCAAGGGACAGCAATCAAGTATCCAGAATAAATGTCCACTACGGTGCAGGCGTATTGACACCCACAAGTAATCGGTAGTGGCCCAATGTAATCAATTTGCCATATCTGTCCTGGTAACTTTCCTCTCGCCAATTGATCTTTGACTATTTGTGGGACAGATCTCTGTTGTGCGTGCTGACAAATAGGACATTTCAAAATTACAGTTTTTATCAAATCTAGGGGAATGCGCATCCCTCTAATCTCTGCCCACCTGTAAATGGCTTTTTCTCCCAGGTGTCCACATTTCTGATCCGCCCACTTAGCCATCCCCACCAAGTAAGAATTCTGGGTTGACACTTCTGCCTCTGAACTTTTGACAATGAGCATCTATGACTTTACTCTGTTTTAACATTTCCTGAATTTCCTGCCACAACTCTTTGCTACACACCTCCTTTGAATGAATAAACCAGTTATGTGCATGCCATGTGGAAAGCCAAACGACTAATCCATTGGTAGTGAACCAAGAATCAGTGTAAAAATGACAAGTCTCAGGTAGCTCTTGCTTTAGAGTCTGACACACAGTGTACAACTCTGTATATTGGCTATTTTTTCCTTCTCCTGTGGTAGACGACTTTTCAGAAACTGGATTGTATGACACTGCTTTCCAGTGTCTTTTAGTACCCATGTATTTCAATGAACCATTACGTAGTAAAACAAACATGCTTTCTGTCCTCAGGGGACAAGAATTCAAATGGTGCACTCCATTTCACTGGTGACTTTTACCTGTGGTACCTCCTGCACTCTCTCCTCATCCTGTACAGGGGCTTGTGACACCTTTTCATGTAGGGCTGCAGTGCCTGTCGGTCCTACCCGAGCCCTGTCTTGTATGTACCAGATCCAGTGTATGATACTAGTCTCTTGTGCATGTACTATACAGTGAGATTTAGGTGAACTCATCAACCACTGCATGATTGATATTTCAGGTTTCAGAATTACATTATAACCTGATGTGATTTGCTCAGTATCCACTAGAGCCCAATAACAAGCCAAAAACTGTTTTTCAAAAGGAGTATAGCACTCCCCAAAGTCAGGTAGTTTTCTAATTCAAAGCCCCAGGGGCACCCTTGTCCTCCCCTGTTTTTGCCACATACTCAAGTTTGCATATTGTCCCTAAACAGTTACATGTAAATCAATGTTTCCCTCTTGCACTGTACGCAACTCTAACGTCTGTTGAATTATTTCATTTGCCAAATCAAAAGCACACAGCTGCTCTTCACTCCATTCAAACTCATGTTTTTTCCTCGTTACTTTGAACCAAAGGGTTAAGATATTACTCAGATGAGGGTCATACTGTTTCCAAAAATCAAACAATTTCATTAAACTTGGTGTCTCTTGCTTAGTGCAAAGGGTAAGAAACTCCAAAATCTTTTGTTTTACCTGTAACAACATCTCTCTACGTTCTGGATTCCACTAAATTCCCAGAAACTGCACATTTTGACACAGTACCTGTGTCTTGTCTGAATTATTTGTACCCATCGTACTCTGCAAAAGTGGTCTGAATATACTGGTAATATCGTCAACTTCTTGCTCAGTGTAATCTTTTAAAGAATGCATTTCAACTCCTGCCAAAAACAGTGGGCTACTCTGTGCACAAACTACGCGCTGATCACCAGGCTCACACTGGCCCCCACTTTTTTTTAACTCCTCATTAATGGAATAAAAAAAGCCAGATTATCCTGTAACAGCTTGGTAGATTTCAGTTTTATCTTGCAATAATTTGTTCTGACTAACTTGCTCCCGTAAATTCTTATTTTCATATTCTAACTGTTTACATCTCTCATGCATTTTTCTGTAAGCAGACAAAAGTATCCAAACCCTTCTGTCAAGAACAAAAGGGACATCATTCCTTTCAAAAAGCGCCTTTTCTAAATATGAAAACACTTTAGTTTTCTCCAAGCACCCATCCCAAAACTTAGAAAGTCCTGATAAACAAGAAAATACATTAACTAAAACATCATAAGGCATTTTAATTTCACATGCATTTAGTTCAAAGAAGACATTTATTATTACTTCACCATGAGGTTCCTAAAGAGAGATTAGTAGGTCGAAAGCACATGTTTAAAAATAGTCACAACAATGAAAGGAAAATATATCAAAGTGATTCTCAACTGCAATGTACACAGCAAATATATGTGATTATATTATACCATAATTGCAAAGCAAAGAATAAAGTAGAACTTCATCACCGTATGGCCTGCCAAGCTCTTCATCTTTCTCATGCCTGCAAGAACATGATCCCATTCAACTATGAGAAAGAGATCCACCCTCACGGGACCAGTGTCAGGCATTTGACGTCCAATCCTGACCAAGGTCTTGGAAATTCCATCGCTACTGAACAAGGCCACCTTCTTATAGCTTAAACAACCATAGAAAGAGCCTTCTAGAAGACCCCCCCCTCAGATGGAAATATTCAAACATACTGGCTACTGTAGGTCAGAGATGGGAGAAAAACATTGAAAACTGGCCAGCATTTCAAGGCTCTCCTCCCAAGGCCGAACTGTTCCCTGCAATGAAGAAAACAAAAAATATGTACTTTCTTATCATGAACTGTTCTTGTTCGGTGAGAAAGAAATACAAAAAAAAAAGCTTAGTTTACCATGTGGAAAAACACAGCTCAACTGCAATGTCTCTTCTGCAATGTCTAATGCCACGACAAAAGCCAATAGGCAGCTAAACTGAATATAAAATGTAATCTGCAACTGGTGAACACTTAAAAACTAATATGCAAAGTGGTGCAACACAAAGTCAGTGGCCAAAGACATCTATTTTCATTACAGACCCCAAAAACCTGTCCAGGTGTGTGGGCCCCAATACACATCCCAAAACAAATGTGTGTATCAGGGTAAGAACTGGGATGCCACTAAGGCATGGTGCCACAACTTTAGACAGACAGGGCACCACACCAAGGACACTTATTGTCCCAAAAACAAACCCCCTAGCAAAATCCCAGGGTAGACCAGTGTAACCACTGGGGATGACTCCTCAGATGAGGAGGTCCTCATAGCCTTCAGCTGGAAAATGGGCCCAACAGATGAGTTGGAGATTCCAGAGGGAAGTTGCCACTTCCACCACCTACTGGTGAATGGAATCCCAGCCACTGCCCTGAGAGACTCTTATGACAGTCACACTATTGTGCATGACAGGCTGGTGCTCTCAAACCAGTACATCCTAGGTGAGACTGCCAGAGTAAGGTTTAGCCCAGACAAGGTCACTAATAGGCCTGTGGCTTTAGTACCCCTAAAAGTGGGTGGGACTTTTAGCTGGAAAAGGGTGGTAGTCACTGCGGACCTCCCTCTTGCTTGACTCCTTGGTAATTACCACCCAGAGATTGTTCAGAGCCCAAGAGAGGAACTGCTCCAGTGCCAGTCCTCTCCCAAGGATTCTGGAGGTGCTGCCCCTGCAGTAACTGCAAGTAGGCCCCAGAAGAAAAAGAGGAGAAAACAGTGCCAGAAAGGTGGTCAATCTGCTCTCCAGGCACAATTCTTAGCTTCGCGCTTACGCTGAGCTGCCAGTTGGAATCCAGCAGATGATGTGGCACGTATGAGGGCACGGCTCTCCAAGTGTCACAAGCAGACAGTGTGGGTCCCTCACGGGAGGTCTTTGATATTCCTGAGACCTCCACGGAGAACAGAGGGCCAGCCAACAAGCCCTTGGAAAGCATACTTCAAGGTGCCACACAGCAGCAGGCAGTTTGCCCAGGCAAGCCATGGTTCGGGATGGGTGTGTAGTGTCTTCCTAGGGGAGTAATCCTCCTTGTGCAGAACAGATTCCTCTGGCAGTGTGCACCATGCAGATCAGGTTCTCCGACCCCACGTCCCTGCAAATGTATCTCTACCCCGCTGCAGTATGCCACCAGTAGTTATAGTGTAGTGTGCCTTTGAAGTTCGAGGTGGTTCAAAGGTTCTTCCTTTGATCCACAGATGTCTCCACTAAATTTCAGTCCTGTCTTCCATGGGGCCGTGAAATGCAGATCTTAATCTTTAGTGGGGTCATGATCTGGCCAGAGTGTCAAAACCTCTTCCTCCAATTTATCCAGCCAGGCCTTCCAGTGGCAGAAGTCTGTCATTCCAGTTGCGTGCCCATTGTTTATAGATGTCGTTGGGGAATGCATAGATGTGCTCCTCCAACCTCCAGCGTCGATTAGAGCCTGGTAGGAAGGCACACAATTTATTCTAGAGCGGAGAAATTCCCACTTTCCAGAAGTTACATTTCTCAGCTATTAATGACAAAAAAACCCTTACCATATGAAATGGTTTATCACTGCAAATCCAATGATAGGAAACATCATGAAACTGCTCCACTGCAATCCACAATTCCGTTTGGGAGTGCTTTCACCCATTCCCCATGTTAACCTATAGGGAGCGTAACCCTTAGAGGAAGAGAGATCACACATGGGAATTCCTCACCACGTTTACACACACCCCTAGTGAAAGTTTGCACACACTGGCCTGCAGTGGCAGGCTGAACACATGGTAAACACTATTATGCAAGAGCATGAACATGAGCTTACAACGGCAGGCGGGACACATGTTAAACACTATTGTGCGAGCGTGCACAACTGGGCCTACAATGTCAGGCTCAGCACATGTCAAATCACCATTGCGCAAGAAGACACCAATGTCCTACTTCCTAACATAAGTAGGAAGGGCACATGTACTTTCCCCCTGTATTCACTGTGGGAAAGTACCAATAGCACTAAGGGCACTAAAAGAGAAAAAGCTAAATATTTTTTTTTTTTGAGGAAACACAACCTCAATGTGTCAGGTCTAACACATGCAGTCACCCAATCCTTGAAAAATACTCCTACAGTGTCTTTACAAGTTCAAAACTGGCCTGTTTTGCACATGTGGGCCACTTTTTTAGCTTTCTAGTTCACTAACGTGCACCACTTTTATTTCCGTATTCGGGCCTATTTTTTTTGCCCTTGTCTGACTCGGATTCATTTACCTCCTCCCTCTGTATTTATGCCACTGCCACCACCTTGCTGTCTTTAAATGACTTTATGAATACCTTTTTTCCAATGTGATTCTCTGTTTTCTCACATCTGTAGAGGTACTTTTGGTTCAGTAGTATCGTGCTACTCGCAGAAAAGTGCTTCAGTACCTCATCATGGATAGTAAGCGCAAAATAAATACAATTACATTTACAGACCTGTCAACTCACACGTGCCACCGTGTGTCACGTGATTTCAGCTCCCTTCAGACGGTCACACAGTGAGCAGCCAAAATCACAATGTGGCAGGGAAAACAAGCTGAAAACCACTGTGAAGAGTGGATTCTCGCTCTTTTTCAGAGGCAGTAAGCAGCCGATGCCCATTAACATGTGTGAAAACACCCTAGGACGTAGGTGACAGCCTTAATGACCCTTTGTTTTTATTTATTTTTGAGAGGGGGAGTGTGACTTGGTGAGGGGCAGGGTGCCTCTTAGGTAGCTCTTGACAAGAGGCCCCACCCCTCTCCAAGGCCCCACCCCCCTGCTCAAACTGTGACATTCCTATGTAAGTTGGCAGGTATGCAATTAAGTACAATCTGACAGCGCATTAGAGGTCATGTCCCCAGAGCAGGCTTGCTCTGCTTGCCCATCATTTTACTTCCTTTAAGGCCGGTTTCTCCAACCAGTTGATCTCAAGCTACCAGTAGCTCCCGGACACCTCCAGAGTAGCTTGCAGCCTTGAGTTCATTTTTAAATAAGCACAAGGTCCTACTTTTCTTTTAAAGTTAAGGGAAGGCTGTGTTTACATTATCACTGACACACATTGCTGCCCAGTTGTAGTGCCCCTAGTCAAAGAAATTTGTTTAAACTAGTATATCTGGCTCTATGGACATTAGGCTTTAGGTCAGTTAAGCTGGGCCTGGGGATGTCTGGTAACAAGGAGCACATTGCTTGGCCTTCACTAGCTCATGATGATTTTCACTGATCAGAAGTAGCTCTTACTACAGAAAATGCTGGCAAACCCTGCTTTAGGGCTTCCTACTTCCTTCCGCAAGCCCGCCCTTCCCGACTCTCCAGGGGTGGCTAACACCGTGTTGAGGAGCACATCCTGGGTCCAGTCAAGGAGGATGCGCTGGGTTAGAAGGGACCAAGAGACTGGTCGAAACCATTGCTACTCTTTACTGTGCGCCGCAGGATTCTCAGGTGCATCAAGAAAGAAAAAGCGAGAGGTTGCCTCAGTAAACTGTAGTATTTTTTGACATTTTGTAATTATAGCTATAGGTTTGATGTCACCGTCTGGCCCAAATGCCTTTCCCGGATAGACGTTGAGCATTTCTGAGTTGTTTAGCGAGCAGGCGTGCACAAACATGGCGTTGTGCAGCATGAGTCAAACTTCAGTTTGAACAATACCTGTAAATATGTAAGGTTCCAACCTGAGATAAGATAAGCTATCTAATTTCAAACTCCAATCGAAAATCACCATTTCATCCACAGTGTCTATAAATTCTGTTAAAGAAATGTGCTAATTTCAAATGGTTTAACAACTTGTAAACTCTTTCTCACATTTGGAGCACAGCTATCTCTTCCTGCTGTCACTGTATAATTCTGTGAATGCTCTTCCACTAAGAGAAGAAGGTGGCAGGGACCAGAGCCCCTTTCTGAGCTGCTGTCAGGACTCACATGTTTCCCCTGAAATCTGAGCCCAGAAACCTGTGGGTTACAGCAGAAGCCTACGCTTCCCTCATTGTCGCCTCATACTGTTGATCTGTGAGATTTGGGGCTAATTCATGGACCAACTACTGCAATTCCAGTCAGTTTATTTGTGTCTGTACACAGTGATCTGTTGCTCTTTGATGATTGGGGGGGGGAGGCATGAGCAGCATATTAACTTGTCAACCCCCTCCTCCCTCGCCCCTCCATCTGGGGCTCTTCCCTTATATTTCCATGTGGGCATGCTGGCACATTAAGCTGCCATAGAAAGGGAGCTGATGTTTTTCATCCATGACAACTGATCCCTCCTCAATCTGTCTTCTCAATAAATCAAAACAGTCAATAAAGTCAAATTAGCAAGGATGCCAGTTGTGGCTGGCGACTGGGAAATGTGGTGGGGTGGGGAGAAAAAAACACAATAAATAAGTAAAAAACATACCTGAACTTTACCGCCACTATCCGCTGCACTGAAGGCTCGCAGCCTGCCCTGTGGCTAATCATAACGCTGCTCAAAGTAGCGTTATGATTGGCTGAAGCGCCCTGGTTGGGTGCTCCAACGCCAACTGGGAGCCTGGGTTTGCTCTCTCCAACCCGGCAACACAATGCCGGGTTGGAAAGAGCCCTTGTGCACATGTGCATTTGGCTGGTCCGAGACGGCTGGCTAAACATACATGCGCAGTGAGGGGAGTGCTCTGTGCACTCCCCTCACTGCTTGTCACCCCCATGCCTCCACCCTTTTAAAAATAAACATTGTTTATTATTATTTTATTTTTAAAGGTTTGCAGCTCCTGCTGCTGGCTGGAGGGGGGGGCGACGCTTCTTCACCATAGCGGAGGAGCAGCCTCTGAAGGACGCACAAGTGACCGTGAACATTACCTGGAAACATTTCTGCAGACGTTTTCTATTTTGAATATTCAATTGAAACAAACTCTGCCCGAGTAATTTCTGAGAGAGTAATTGCATAGAAGTTATGTTGAGGCACATCTTGAGTCTGCCATGTGACTTGGATTTAGAGACTCCCCAGTGTGTTTATTTGAATGTGGCAATCTTGATTTTTCACTGTTGACAGCTCTATTCTGAATAGTTAATTCAATTTTGTTTTAATGCCTAAAAACAGATAAATGGTCAGCCCCTCCTCCCTCATGGAAGAAGCATAGGTTATGTTTGTTGTAATGTGTTGTGGTAGAGGTACAAATAGGTTTTCAGTTGATTAACATTCTCCTTTTTGTCATATGGCAGGGTGATAGGCAAATCTCGCCTTGTCATGGAACGAGACGTGAGATACCCACTGCTAGGTAGGTTTTCCATCCTGATCTTGTTTCTTATCATTTGTAATATCTTAAGTTTACTTTTGCATGTGTAATTGTGAAATCCCAAAAATATTATTCATCTTTCAAATAATAAAATGTGTGTTGGATGCTTGTAAATGGTGGTTATTGAAGCTCTGTTCACTTTAAATGTAGTATTCTGCTGAATCAGGCTCACCTTTCAGTCACATTACGCGTTCAGTGTGATAGCAGCAAAAGTATTATATGGTACCTTGTAGACTGCAGACAGTTGCCCGACACCAGACTAACCTATGCTGGGATTGCAGGTGTTTTGACCAACCTTATAGAGTCACCAATTTCATGGCAAGGATTTCGGTCTTGTCTCATGCTTGACTTCGCTGCCTCAGGCAGTAGAAAATTCCATTGGTCCCTACCATCCCTCTGTCACTGATTCCACTATTACCTATAGGGTTACCATGGTCTAGTCCTCCTTCGATGGTCAAGGAATATGACGGGTCTAGAGACCAATAAGCCCCACTTTTATCAAGATATGAAGGGTGAGGTAGAAGATTATCACTAGACCAGGGTTTCCACCACCTACTCATCCTCCTCCTCCTTCTCCTCCCCTTTATCCACCTCCTGTAGTGTGTAGCTTGATGTTTCAAGCTGGAGACTGTGCATCATGGGACATCTCAACACCCAGATCACACAAGCCCCTGCTGAGCACAGGTACATGCCCTGCCCGGCAGCCTGCTGCAGTGCTGTACATAAGGTCTATTGAGTTAAAAACATATTGGAACTAATAATCAGATTGCCATTGAATGGGAGAGAATTATGAGATTGGATCATTCCTCAGACAGGTGCAGGTGCTAACTGACTCGCTGTTGTTATTTTATGTTATGTGTATTTGTATAGCTCACAATTCACCCAGGAAGGTATTGTGGTGCTGAAGTAGAAGCTGTATGGACTGTGGTAAATCCTAGTTTGTTTTAATGGGATAACTGGAGTTAGCTTAGCCATTGGCTTGCGGACTCTTACCTCCGTCACCTAGTGACTTTTAACCTACTTAGCCTGCTCTGTCTTAGCCCTTTTAATTATTTAATTCTTCTAAGGTGGCCGCCTTGTTTATAATTAGGCCACTTGTTATGATTTGCATTATCAGTGCTACCGCATTAAGGCGTGAAAATCAAGTGACAAAGACAAACAAACTGTAGGTGTTAACATTTAGGAACTTTCCCTCTTCATGCTTTCAAGGGAATTGTTTATATTAATTGCCGCCTCAAACATGCCGTTATCTATTGTTTGGGAAAACACCTACGTCAGGGGTCCAAGTAGATGTGTATAAGTACATCACACTTTAGACAGATAATCAGAGGGATTCCGACCAGAGGGCATCACCACCATCACTGATATCGATGCTGCACGTCATCTTGACGCTGACTCAGTCTTCGTGTTCCTGCGGAGTCCGAGATAGAGACCTCATTCCAAGGTAACGAGGGTTGAGGGCTCCTCTCATGGACATGGCATTGGCAGATTAGGTTTAACATACCCAGCTCTCCTTTAGGTAGGAGGTTAGGCCTATCATGATAGGGTATTAGGACATATTACACACTTAGGCCCTCATTTCAACATTGCGCGGCCGCCAATGCGGTCACACTCCCGCAGTGCCTATTTGGAGATCCCCGCTGTGCCAGGGGGCGGAAACCTGGTTTCCGCCCGCCGGCCCAGAGGGCATCTCGGCTGCAACACGGATGGAGCCGGCGGTGTTGCAGCGGTGCGACGGGTGCAGTTGCACCCGTCACGCTTTTCACTCTCTGCTATGCAGAGAGTGAAAAGCTCCATGGGGCCCCCAGGGGCCCCGCAACTCCCCTTTCCGCCAGCCTTTTCATGGCGGTTCATACCGCCATGAAAAGGCTGGCGGGAGGGAGACTCGTAATCCCATGGGCAGCGCTGCAAGCAGCGCTGCCCTGGGGGATTAAATCCGCCGGGACAAAAGTGGCGGGAAACCGCCGGGACAAAAGTAGCAGGAAACCGCCGGGACAAAAGTAGCAGGAAACCGCTGGTCCCGGTGGTGCGACCGCGGCGCTTCCGCCGCAGTCATAATGCCCGAGTTTGTACCGCCAGCCTGTTGGCGGTACAAACTCCAAAACAGCCCTGGTGATCTTTGACCGCCAGGATTGTAATGAGGGCATTTATGTCTTTTCATGTTATTGCAAGATGGTGGGGGTCTTTATCACAGTGACTCTTGTCTTTACAATTCTGTTTCTTGCACTGTTCTTTACAATTCTGTTTCTTGCACTGTTCATTATCCTAATAATTGCAGCCCATGCAACTTATCGCAGATTGCAGTTGTGTTAAATAAAAACTATTGAAACTTGACTGCATCTTCGTTATTACCTGTGGTTGGATGAGACATGATATATCTGTGAGAAAGGGGTAATCTCAGTTAAACCATGATGCTCCCTGAGATGTCATACTCTTGAGTCCATGCGTAAAGGCTGCCACAAATCACCGTTTACTGTTTGGGTTTTTGGTGAGGTGCTTCTAGTGAGCCGGAAGGGTTGGGACGACCGTTGCGACTTGTTGTAGGATAGGCATAGTCGCCTACAAACATAAGTTCTGTCATCCTTAAACCAGCAGTCTTGCCTAGAGCAAGAGTCCAACTACGACATGGCGCCACCAATGATGGTGTTTAGGCATTAATTTACAGATACCCTGACAATTACTGTCTCACAGACAACAGGTACCCTAAGTACCATTAAACGTAGATGTTCTTGGTCTTTGGGAAGATCCTCCTCAGCTGAAAAGGTAACACCTGATTAGGCTGTAGGTTGTTCGAGCTCAAACTCATAAAAGGACTTTACTCCCCATTTGGTGCTCCATTTCTCTGACCAATTTTACAAATATGGCTAAGGCCATAAAAATTCCTGAGAATGCTAGACAAGCATTAACACAACACCTACTAGCGCATGGCCTTACAGAAGAGGGCGGGGCTGTTACTCTTATAATAGAAGCTAATGAAGCATACCAAACAGAAACATTTTACTGAACCAAAGAACACATACATTCCACACATACGAAATTGCAAATGTACCTCAACGGTACCAAGCACACCAGTATCATGAAATATCACTCACATACCAAGAGCATTAGAACTGGTTTGAAGGCGCCCTACCACTTGTATTACAAAGAGTGAGACAAGGTCCTTTAGGTAATGATGGACCATCGTGGCCTATGTTTGCCACATACACACCTTACCCAGGCATACAAAATATGGCAATAGCAGATCTACAAAATGTATATAATGAGTTAGTAACACTTTATAGACGACTAGTCCAGTTCATAATGCAAAATTTGAACACAACACCAGCGCGCCATCTCCACCAGCACCTCGTGGATACCAATTGGCTACTGGGATTAATCCACAAACAGTGCATACTATCATGGGTAAAATACCCACAGAATTAGAGAAAATACTGTTCTGGATAACCCAGAAAACAAACCAGCTGGAAGCTGTGTTTCCCCATACGGGACCACAGGAAAAACATAGACTTCTCACAATGTGCTTGCCCTTTGGGATGGTTCTTTCGGTGGATGACTGCGCCACATGGGGTACAGTCTTCGCTCCTATATATACAACCACACATGGTACCCCAACACTTGCCAATTTACCGGATTTGTTAAAGTGTTAAAACAAATACAGATGAGCACGGGGCTGCACCAGCCTTAGATTTGGGGATGAAATTAATGTGTAACTTTGACGCAGTTTCCTCAGTAATACTCAGTAACATTAAAGGGGAAGTGGTAGCATTGGCTATACGCCAGCGTCTCCGAGAAACTCCACAATTGGAACAGGAGAGACAGCTACCAAAAATCATTTCCGACACCTATGCTGGTATTGGGTGGGATAGTTTGGGAGCCAACCCAAAGAAGTTGGAATTACAAAGTACCACCCTTAAGAAAGGTACGAAGCAGGCACAAGAGGGCTCTAAAATGCGCTGGCAAAAACAAAAAGAATTTAAAGATAGACGAAATAAGAGAGCTGATTCTCCACACCCGGAGAACTCCGAAAGGAGATACAATCTCAGAAATAGGGAAAATATAAAAACTCCTCATAGATATACTGATTCACGTCCCTCTTGTTCCTTTCAGGACGCACTGGATAGATGTAGCGAGAGAGGGGGCCATCATGATCGACTTCCTGAATACGTGAAACAAAAGAAAGACTTAACACAGTCTACAGTCAAAAAAGAAGAAAAGACTCCTCAGCAGAAGCCACAGTTTAAAAAGAAAAAGGTAGCAGCACTGTCAGTTAAAAATGCCAGTACACTTGAGAACATTGCTGAAGAACAAGATGTGGGCAGTGATGCTGTTAGACAGCGCAGCAGAGGTCAGGATATGTCGCCAGAGTCTGAAAGATCATCTGGATGCGAAAGCAACTAGCGATTTTATTGCAGTTGAGTCTGCGGACGGCCGCGTTCTCCCACTCGACAGGGTTTATGATTTAAAAATTCAAATAGAGGGAGAAGTAGAGCACACCATTGGTGTGATATTCTGGGATGAACTTACTAGTGATATCCTGTTGGCCGAAAGAGACTGGCCACATGAGCACATCCGTAAGCTCCCAAATGGGGAAGATGTCATTTTGCCTTCTTTCTCTAATCTTGTTCCAGAAGCAGAAAAACAAGCCTGTGCTGTTGAATGGGCTTTAGCGCAGGCACCTGCGTTATACCGCAATCATGTAGGTTGGGACAAGGACTCTCCTTGTCATGTAATTCCTATTAGGTCTACACCCCAACCTCAGCCACCATATCCAGTTAAACCTGAAGCAAAAGCTCTGGTGAGGGAGATCCTCACTCAGCTCGCGTATCAGGGAGTAATTGAGCCCCGTACATCTGCAATGAATAACCCGTTATTCACCGTTGCAAAGCCAGACTATTTCTACAGAATAGTCATAGATTACAGACATTTAAATAGTCATACATGTACATATGCTATACAAAACTCACATAGCACGGCACTAATAAACAATATAATGCGTAAAAAATATAAAACAACATTAGATATTTCTAATGGGTTTTTCTGCCAGAACTTAGCACATGAAAGTCGGGACCTGAGTGCATTCTCATTTGGCTCACAAAAATGCTTTTGCCGTTTACCCCAAGGCTATAAGAACAGCCCAGGGCTATTGTCAGCCCGTGTAACATCAATATGATGATATTGATCCCGAGGCGTTATCCTACGTGGATGACATATATCTCACGGATGACGACCTCAACATTCATCTTGTAAGGTTGCCTTTCTCAGTGTATTGTTCCTGGGATACGAGCTATCGAACGAGGGGAAGAGCCTGGCCCGCACTTTCTAGAGAAATGTGCACAATTGCACCCTCCTAACACTTTCAAGAAACTACAGTCATTACTAGGTTTCTTCAACTTTGGCAGAACATACATTCCAGACTATGCACAGCGCATCAAGCCACTTTATGACTTGATACTGCCAAACTTTTCTAGGAGACACTGGACAGTTAAACACACATGCATCCTTAGGGAATTGCACAGGACATGCTAGAAGCTAAACACTTGCACACACGTGACAATAAAATGAATTTGGTCCTCATAACAATTGCTGGTGACATTGGATTTACTTATGTCACCTTCAATAAAGGTGACACAGTACCAATAGCATATAAATCACATTTATACTCAAATGCAGAACAACGTTTTACACCTACAGAAAAGATTCTGACTGCAGTTCAAATGGCTGTCATAAAGGAGAGGCCAATTGCCCAAGGGAAATGTATTATTGTCATTACCCCGGTGCCGGCCTTAGAGGCTGTCACCAAAGCAAGCGTTCCCAATGCCAAAGCATTACATCCAAGTTGGATTCAGTGGGCAATGTTTCTGACCGCCACTGATGTTGCTTACATCTTTGATCCAAAACTTCAGACACAAGAGTTTCTCCAGTATGAACAGGGGTACCCCACTCCTCTAAATATCTTGCCACTTGACAGATATCAAACTGTCATCTACACTGATGGTTCAGCACAACCAGCTGTAGGTACCAAACATCAAAACTCAGCCGCTTGCGCAGCCGTGAGTGGTGTGATGGAAGATGGAGTCTTCCACCCTCACAACACCTACACACAGACCCTAGGGGACTGCACAGCTCAGTTGGCTGAAGTTAAAGCTCTTATATTAGTGCTAGAACACACAGAGCCAGGATGCCTGACTTTAATAGTCTGCGACTCGTAATACTGCGTCCAGTCATACAATGATTATCTTAATCATTGGAAGCTGAACGGGATTAGAGATTCCAAAGGGAACACCATAAAACACAAAACATTGTGGGGGAGGGCGGCTGATCTTAAGGATAAGCTACTGTGTGTCTATGTAGTACATACATTGGGCCATCAACGTGTAGGAGTCCACGTTATTGGCAACACTTTGGCTGATGAAGCAGCCAAATCTGCAGTAGCTACGGCTTCTGTGGCTGCAGTGACTCGTTCACAGACGAGATTGGATAATAAAATACTGACTGCCGTGAAAGCTTCGGCTGAAATCCAAATTATTCCTATCATATCAGTGCACAGAATGTTGCCTATGCAACAATTCCTGGGGTTGGAGATCGAGTGATCCCCAATGAAGTCCAGAGATTAGATCTAGTAAAAGCAGCGCATGAGGGTGTCGCTTCTGCACATGCTGGTATTTCGGCTACAATAACACTCTTACAGAAACGCTTCTGGTGACCTGGTCTATGCAGACGGACAAAAAAGTACATCCTTTGATGTGACATTTGTCAGCAAATAAAAGGCTCCGATATCAAACGCCCACCACAGACATCCCTCTTAGTGTCCAGCAGGCCACTACAATGTGTGTACCTGGACCATTGCGGTCCACTCCAACCTGATGGTGCATACAAATACATCTTAGTCGCTGCAGTTTCTTGTTCTAGATTCCTGACACTCGAACTGTTGTTAAAGATTTGCTGATCTTCATCGGTACATATGCGATTGCAGCATTCCATTCGGACCAGGGCCCTGCATTTGCCTCTAAGGCGTTCAGGGACACCATGGAGACGATGGGTGTTGAACTCCATTACTCCTCACCATACCATCCCGATGGAAATTCGGTTGTGGAGAGGCGGAACCGTGATCTAAAGCAGTCCTTAACAGCTTGAGTATTAGGTTCAGGCCGCAGTAGGCTTCATCACCTATATGGGGTCCAGAGAGCACTGAATAATCTGCCAAGACGGTCCTTGGGGGGACTAACTTTTTATGAGGTTCTCTTTGGGATTCCTATGCATGTCCCAGATCTTGATGGCTCTGGTTTGGTGGCAGCACAAACACCATTTGACATAAATGAACGTCTCATTGTCTTACAGGAGCTTCAGCAGTTTTGTGATGATAAATCATCTACCAGTGCTGCCACCTTAGGAATAAGGGATTTAGCAAAAACTTCGATTAGCTGGATTCCTAAAGTTGGGGATCTGGTTCGTGAGAAGATCGCTGTGAAGAAGGAATTCGGTCCATCACCTGTCCCGGTCTTGGGAATTCAAGGTACCAGAACTGTCATCTTACCACCACTGCCTGGTTCCAGAACAAACAGATTCATTTCCATTGATGACGTCAAAGTTCACCATGTGGCCGAACCTTCACAGTAGACCAAGAGGTCCCTTGGGTAGTTCCCGATCCCCTCTCACTACCCAACAGGACATACCTCTACATAGTAGAATGAACAACACTACTACGGACTATGCAACAATGTCCAACGCTGTCACAGAGTCCTCCTCGAACATGGGGTGGGCGGAAAATGAACCCTTGCTAGTTCCAGTTACCACTTCAATGACACCTCCTGTCCAAGATTAAGCTGTTTTTTACACTAACACTGCACAGACTGGTGACGCGGTCTACTATGAGCCTCCACGTGAAGTGGACCAATCTACGAATAATGCACCGGCTCCAGCATTTGCAGAGACTGCCTCTGGCTATTTCGTAGACATTGATGATTTTTCTTCAGACTCATCCACTATTATGATTGACAATGTTTCGAAAACACGTCAGCTGTATCAGTGGCTCAAAAAGAACTATTTAATTTACCCATGGAACTATTTATGGTTCTGTTTAACATTTACTGCATTATTTTGTTGGGTTGGTTTTGTGACTGTTTTCTTTTTGCTTATAAATGGTCATTACATTCCTGAACGCTCCTCTGTCGAGCCTGTGGATGAAATCTTAGCTCCATATCATTCCTCACATAAGGTCCGAAGAGACTTGTCCCTTGTGAACATTTCAGCAATACCAATTTCTGATGAGATTGTGTGGGACAATGTTCCCTTTGATATATACAGCCCTACTGAGGTCATTCAAATTCCATATGTGTTCAAAATATCTATGACAGATGTGGTTACACCTGATGTTGTATCTGATGATTGGGATGTCCAAACAGTTGATTCCATGCTAACTGAAATGAAAGACTATTCCATATTTGAAAGTGATGATGTATATGGACATACAATGAATTATGGCGAAATGTTCTGTTACAACAATTGGGGACATTACTACCTACACCATGCCACTAGACACAGGCCAGTATTGAACTATACACTGTGGGAACACTGTTCAACACCACTAGTGGGGAGCCCAAAACACTATACAGAGAAATTTACATATTTCACTGGGCATGACACAAAAAATGCAGAGTCATATTATTTCAAGTTACCTCCGTCACAAATTAGGAAAATTTTGCTAACAAACACAAAACTGATTTATTCAGATCCCTTTGTTTCCCGGCTCGTAGTTGAAGGTTATGAATACTGGAAGAGCACTATTGTCTTGGCAAGATTGGCAAATACAGGGTAGGGAGCTTTGTTTAGAGCATGGCTAATTCCTGTGAAAATGATCTTTTTAAATGACACCATTCAACAGACATCCTGTCTGGGGTTAGCAAAAATTAAAGACATGAACACGCCCAGTATCCCCACCGGCGAAGTTTAATGATTGGCAATATTTCCTTAATATCACTGAGGAAATACTAGATGCAGTGGTTAAGGCTGGTACCTATAATTCTTCACTTTCCAGTCCCGGCGGGTGGTTAATATGGCCAACAGACACCAATAGATGTCAAGCGCATTTTTTGAACTCTTCAGGGGGTTTTACAATTAACAGGCCAGACCCTCGCTTTGTATCGGGTCAACACACAGGTATAGTTACAACATACAGTGTGGGTAAACTGTGCCAACAATGGGTACAGACTAACGCGTTAGTCGCAGTTAAAAAACATCTTAACACTCTTTCTGAAAATGTAGACTTGCAGGATTTTCTGCTAGGTCCTAGGAAACAGCGCTCTAAAAGGTTCCTGTATGCCATGTATAATGAAATCTGGAAACTTTCACAGATAGAAGCTGCTGCATGTTTCAGGCAATTAGATAAGGAAAACTTAGAGAAGGCATTAGCAGTTGTCGACAATGGCATGAACACTCTGTCCAACAGGATTTATTCACCATCCAACATTGTGTCATCTGCTATTGATATCATTCAGACAGACATGTCCCATTTATATCATGGACAAACTCAGCTGCGTTCCATCATGCAGCTAGGTTGGACATTACAGACACTGAAAAATGGCTGAATTCCATGGAAGTATATTAACGGTAGTGAATTGTTCACTGCTTTTATTCTTTCCAGGGAACAGCAGACAATGGGTAAAAGGGAAACTAGTTTCACCATGCTTCATAATGAAAAGTTAGATAAGTTGCCCTTCACGGTAGCAGCGAGTCCTTCAACAATTTGGCACCTACATGGCATAATTAATTTTCCCATTTCAACCTTTTGTTTCTCGAATTGCTTGAAACAACTTGCAGTGGGCAGGTTCGAGCAGCTAGGCGATAGCTATATTAAGGAAGAGTGCGAGCTGCCCTTTGATTATAAATGTTTGAACGGCGAAACAGAATTTTTTCTAAGCGGAAGCTAATATGAGACTAATGTTAGCCATTCAATGATATGTAAGCAGGTGTCCCTTCACGGCCTTTGCAATGCGGGGTCACAAACTTGGCCTGTTTTCTGAAGGGTACTTCCGTCCCTTTGATTCGACCGTTATTTCATGTACTTTCCAATGGAAGTTATGTGGCATTGAGTGACCAAAGTTGTTGTGGCATGCGACCAGGAATTGCCTACGCAATCTCGGTCTCAAAGGTCGTTATGTGTTGCGGACATGTTTTATTCCCCCCCCACATGAGAGATAAAAGTACCTGACATGTGGCCCCACATAGATACTATTAATATAAATTATGACAAGCTGAGCAGACCAAAGGCGCTACTGTTTCAAAAACAGGTCGCGTTGACATCCGCTAGAGAGACTTATGCTCTCCAGATAGCGAGATCATCAGCTGAGATACAATCCCTATTAAATACCAACTTCCCCCAGCACTTTGGAGAACTGGTATTCAGAATATTCAATGCTTCAAGCACTGCTGGGATTGTCCATTTCTTTAAGGCTGTCGGGTCTGGATTTGTGTCCATCTTCCAGAATGTTTTCGGAGTCATCCCATCAGCTATCCATTCACTCTTTTCAAGCGTGTTTGGCGGTTTTCCGATTATTTTAGCATTGATTGGCGGACTACTAATTCTATTTCTTCTGATTCGCAGTGGTTGTTTCTTTCCAGTTACGCAGAGCAATGGAGCTGCTCCCACCAACTCAACTGCGCCGTGAACGCATGGTTCGGATCTTCAATGCCTCCTTGCTGGTGGAATTGGAGCGTGATTGGTCTTTGTCATTTCGGCCACTTCTCTGGTGCGTACAACCAGTTTTCCGCTGCGTGCTGTGCCTCTTCGAACACCTGCCTATGGTGTTTCTTGCTGTTGCACCGGCATCTCTTGTGGACCAAGAACTGCTGATGTCCCCGATGAGGGTTCATTCACGGTTGTGCCCCTTGAGACTAAGGCTGCTCTGCAAGACCACTTATGAGCCTTCGGTTCTGATATCTACTATGGAAAATGGCACTGCTGCAGGTGTGTAGGAAAGTACCATCTTGCCTGGCATGTTACCCCCATATTTCACTGTATATATGTTGTTTTGGTCTATGTGTCACTGGGGCCCTGCCAGGCAAGTATGTGCCCTGTATGTGTTCCCTGTGTGATGCCTAACTGTCTCACTGAGGCTCTGCTAACCAGAACCTCAGTGGTTATGCTCTCTCTGCTTTCCACATTTGTCACTAACAGCCTAGTGACTAAATTTACCAATTCACATTGGCATACTGGTACACCCATATAATTCCCTAGTATATGGTACTGAGGTACCCAGGGTATTGGGGTTCCAGGAGATCAATATGGGCTGCAGCATTTCTTTTGCCACCCATAGGGAGCTCTGACAATTCTTACACTGCCACTGCAGCCTGAGTGAAATAACGTCCATGTTATTTCACAGCCATTTACCACTGCGCTTAAGTAACTTATAAGTCACCTATATTTCTAACCTTCACCTGGTGAAGGTTGGGTGCTAAGTTACTTAGTGTGTGGGCACCCTGGCACTAGCCAAGGTGCCCCCACATCGTTCATGGCAAATTCCCCGGACTTTGTGAGTGCGGGGACACCATTCCACGCGTGCACTGTACATAGGTCACTACCTATGCACAGCGTCACAATGGTAACTCCGAACATGGCCATGTAACACGTCTGACATCATGGAATTGTCACCCCAATGCCATTCTGGCATTGGGGAGACAATTCCATGATCCCCCGGGTCTCTAGCACAGAACCCGGGTACTGGCAAACTGCCTTTCCGGGGTCTACACTGCAGCTGCAGCTGCTGCCAACCCCTCAGACAGGTTTCTGCCCTCCTGGGGTCCAGGCAGCCCTGGCCCAGGAAGGCAGAACAAAGAACTTCCTCTGAGAGAGGGTGTAACACCCTCTCCCTTTGGAAATAGGTGTGAGGGCTGGGGAGGAGTAGCCTCCCCCAGCCTCTGGAAATGCTTTGATGGGCACAGATGGTGCCCATCTCTGCATAAGCCAGTCTACACTGGTTCAGGGATCCCCCAGCCCTGCTCTGGCGCGAAACTGGACAAAGGAAAGGGGAGTGACCACTTCCCTGACCTGCACCTCGCAGGGGAGGTGTCCAGAGCTCCTCCAGTGTGTCCCAGACCTCTGCCATCTTGGAAACAGAAGTGTCTGTGGCACACTGGACTGCTCTGAGTGGCCAGTGCCAGCAGGTGACGTCAGAGGCTCCTTCTGATAGGCTCTTACCTCTCTTGGTAGCCAATCCTCCTTCCTTGGTAGCCAAACCTCCTTTTCTGGCTATTTAGGGTCTCTGCTTTGGGGAATTCTTCAGATAACGAATGCAAGAGCTCATCAGAGTTCCTCTGCATCTCCCTCTTCACCTTCTGCCAAAGGTTCGACCGCTGACTGCTCAGGACGCCTGCAAAACCGCAACAAAATAGCAAGACGACTACTAGCAACCTTGTATCGCTTCATCCTTCTGGCTTTCTCGACTGTTTCCAGGTGGTGCATGCTCTGGGGGTAGCCTGCCTCCTCTCTGCACCAGGAGCTCTGGAGAAATCTCCTGTGGGTCGACTGAATCTTCCCCCTGCAACCGCAGGCACCAAAAGACTGCATCACTGGTCCTCTGGGTCCCCTCTCAGCACGATGAGCGTGGTCCCTGGAACTCAGCAACTCTGTCCAAGTGACTCCCACAGTCCAGTGACTCTTCAGTCCAAGTTTGGTGGAGGTAAGTCCTTGCCTCCCCACGCTAGACTGCATTGCTGGGTACCGCGTGATTTGCAGCTGCTCCGGCTCCTGTGCACTCTTCCAGGATTTCCTTCGTGCACAGCCAAGCCTGCTTCCCAGACACTCTACCCTGCAGTGTACAACCTTCTGAGTTGTCCTCCGACGTCGTGGGACTCCCTTTTGTGACTTCGCGTGGACTCCGGTTCACTCTTCTTCCAAGTGCCTGTTCAGGTACTTTTGCGGGTGCTGCCTGCTTCTGTGAGGGCTCCCTACGTTGCTGGGCGTCCCCTCTGTTGCCTCCTCCAAGTGGCGACATCTTGGTCCGTCCTGGGCCACAGCAGCACCCAAAAACCCTAACCGCAACCCTTGCAGCTAGCAAGGCTTGTTTGCTGTCTTTCTGCGTGGGAACACCTCTGCAAGCTTCATCGCGACGTGGGACATCCATCCTCCAAAGGGAAAGTTCCTAGTCCTCTTCTTTTTTGCAGAACTCCAAGCTTCTTCCAACAGGTAGCAGCTTCCTTGCACCCTCAGCTGGCATTTCCTGGGCTCCTGCCCACTCTCGACACTGTCGCGACTACTGGACTTGGTCCCCTTGTCTTACAGGTTCTCAGGTCCAGAAATCCACATTGCTGGTGTTTGTTCTTCCTGCAAAATCCCCCTATCACGACTTCTGTGCTCTCTGGGGGTAGTAGGTGCACTTTCACCTACCTTTCAGGGTCTTGGGGTGGGCTATTTTTCTAACCCTCACTGTTTTCTTACAGTCCCAGCGACCCTCTACAAGCTCACATAGGCTTGGGGTCCATTCGTGGTTCGCATTCCACTTTTGGAGTATATGGTTTGTGTTGCCCCTATACCTATGTGCTCTTATTGCAATCTACTGTAACTTTACATTGCTTGCATTACTTTTCTTGCTATTACCTGCATAATTTTGGTTTATGTATATGTATCTTGTGTATATAATTTATCCTCATACTGAGGGTACTCACTGATATACTTTTGGCATATTGTCATAAAAATAAAGTACCTTTATTTTTAGTAATTCTGTGTATTGTGTTTTCTTATGATACTGTGCATATGACACCAGTGGTATAGTAGGAGCTTTACATGTCTCCTAGTTGAGCCTAAGCTGCTTTGCAATAGCTACCTTTTATCAGCCTAAGCTGCTAGAAACACCTCTTCTACACTAATAAGGGATAACTGGACCTGGCACAAAGTGTAAGTACCTCTGGTACCCACTACAAGCCAGGCCAGCCTCCTACATTGGTTGTGCAGCGGTGGGATAAGTACTTGTAACTGCTTACCACTTTGTCATTGTGTACTTTTCATAAGAGAATAATATACAAAACAAGTTCAGTGTATGTACACCTAACCAAAACGTTTTGCTTTTCTTCTCTCAAACTTTTTACAAAGTTCTGAAAAGTTTCTCTAAACTTCGAAAAGTTTCTAAAAGTTAGAAAAAGATTTTTCTCTGTTCTTTAAAAAGTTCTTAAAGTTTTTATTTCTTCTCACTGTCTCTAAACCTTCTTCTATCATGTCTGATGTAGAGTCTGCTCTTAAAATGGTCAATACTACTTATGAAAATTTGAATTACAAGAGCCTAAGGAGTCTCTGCTTAGATAGAGGTTTAGTGATAGGAAAGAACCCTACAAAAGAGTTTCTATATAACATGCTTATTGTGAATGATGAGTCTCTAGGAGGCACTTCAAATGAGAGGTTAATAAAAGGCTCCCATTCTGACTCAGGAGATCTCCTTGAGGGAGGTGGGGAGGGTTCTGTTCCAAATCTGCCCCTTAGCAGGCCACCTAGTAATGCTGGTAGTAATGAAGGTTCCCATCATAGTAGGGGTGTCTTTATTCCTGGAGGCCAGGTTATTAGGGTTCAGTCAGTTAGGGACAGATCTCCTTCTGTTGTTTTCAATTTATCTTCTGTGTCCAAGCATTCCCAACCCACCCACCCTGAAGACAACATGTTAGAAAGGTAACTCAAAAAGTTGGGAGTGGAAGAGGCCAGACTGAAGCTTAAACAGCAACAGCTGGCCTTAGATAGGGAATCCCTAGACCTGGAGAAGGAGAGACAGAGATTGGGGTTTGGACCCTATGGTGGCAGCAGCAGTATTCCTGATAGTAATCCTGTTAGAGAGCTTGATTCCAGGAATCTGCACAAGATAGTCCCCGCTTACAAGGAGGGGGGTGACATCAACAAGTGGTTTGGTGCACTTGAGAGGGCCTGTATGGTACAGGGGGTCCCTCAAAGGCAGTGGGCTGCTATATTGTGGCTATCTTTCAATGGAAAGGGTAGTTATAGGCTCCTTACTGTTAGAGAAAGTGATGCTAACAATTTTGCAGTTTTGAAGGATGCACTCTTGGATGGATTTGGCTTAACCACTGAACAATACAGGATTAAGTTCAGAGACACCAGAAAAGAGTCCTCACAAGACTGGATAGACTTTGTTGACTGTTCAGTGAAGGCCTTGGAAGGGTGGTTACATGGCAGTAAAGTTTCTGACTATGGAAGCCTTTATAATCTTATTCTGAGAGAGCATATTCTGAATAACTGTGTGTCTGACTTGTTACACCAATATCTAGTGGACTCAGATCTGACCTCTCCCCAAGAATTGGGAAAAAAGGCAGACAAATGTGTCAGAACAAGAGTGAACAGAAAAGTTCATACAGGGGGTGACAATGATGGCAAGAAGAAGGATGGTAAGTCTTCTTACAAGGGTGGGGACAAAAGTAAAACTGAGTCTTCATCAGGCCCACAAAAATCCTCTGGTGGGGGTGGTGGGTCCAAATCCTCTTCCAATAATCAAGTTAAAAAGCCTTGGTGTTATTTGTGTAAAGTCAAAGGGCATTGGACAACTGATGCCAGTTGTCCAAAGAAAAACACCAAACCTCCCACTACCACAACCCCTACTGCATATTCTAGTACCCCTAGAAATAGCAGTGGTGGTGGGAGCAAACCTACTAATAGCCAATCCAAGGGAGTAGCTGGGCTCACTTTTGGGAATTTAGTTGGGGTTGGTCTTGTTAGGGAGACCACAGAGGCTGTGTTAGTCTCTGAAGGTGCCATTGATTTGGCCACCTTGTTTGCTTGTTCCCTTAATATGGATAAGTACAAGCAACTTCCCCTAATAAATGGTGTTGAGGTTCAGGCCTACAGGGACACAGGTGCCAGTGTTACCATGGTAATAGAGAAACTGGTACACCCTGAACAACACCTACTTAGTCAGCAGTACCAAGTGACAGACGCTCATAACAACACTCTTAGCCACCCCATGGCTGTTGTGAATCTCAACTGGTGGGGGTTACTGGTCCAAAGAAAGTTGTGGTTGCCTCAGATTTACCTGTAGACTGTCTACTAGGGAACGATTTAGAGACATCAGCTTGGGCAGAAGTGGAGTTGGAGGCTCATGCAGCAGTGCTGGGCATTCCTGGGCATATTTTTGCTTTGACAAGGGATCAGGCCACAAAGCAAAAAGGACAGGGTAACTTAGATCCTGGAACAATGGACCAAGTGCTCCCTAAAGCTAGGGGTAGCAAGGGTAAATCCCTACCCACTACCCCTCCCTCTACAGATGATTCTCCTTCTGAGGAAGAAGAATTTCCTCCCTGTGCAGAACCTTCACCAGATGAGCTGGCAGCAGACACTGCTGAGCTTTTGGGTGGACGGGGGCCTGCCAGGGAAGAGCTGAGTGTGGCACAACAATCCTGTCCCACATTAGAGGATCTCAGATAGCAAGCTGTCAAGCAGCAAAATGGGGATGTCAGTGTCTCACCTAGAGTTTACTGGGAGGACAACCTCTTGTACACAGAGGCAAGTGATCCAAAACCTAGAGCAGCCAGGAGATTGGTCATTCCCCTGCAGTACAGACAGTTCCTCCTAACTCTGGCACATGACATTCCTTTGGCTGGGCATTTGGGCCAGATCAAAACATGGGAAAGGCTTGTCCCCCTGTTTCACTGGCCTAGGATGTCAGAGGACACTAAAGATTTTTGCAAGTTTTGTGTGACCTGCCAAGCCAGTGGCAAGACTGGTGGCACACCAAAGGCTCCCCTTATTCCACTACCTGTGGTTGAAGTCCCCTTTGAAAGGGTAGGGGTTGACATAGTTGGCCCCCTTGACCCTCCTACTGCTTCAGGCAATAGATTTATCTTGGTGGTTGTGGACCATGCCACAAGATATCCTGAAGCAATCCCTCTAAGGACCACTACAGCTCCTGCAGTGGCAAAGGCCCTCCTGGGAATCTTTTCCAGGGTGGGTTTTTCCAAAAGAGGCTGTATCACACAGGGGTAGCAACTTTATGTCTGCATACTTGAAAGCTATGTGGAAGGAATGTGGTGTAACATACAAATTCACCACTCCTTATCATCCACAGACTAATGGACTGGTAGAGAGGTTTAATAAAACTCTCAAAGGTATGATAATGGGACTCCCTGAAAAACTCAGGAGGAGATGGGATGTCCTGTTACCTTGCCTCCTTTTTGCTTACAGGGAGGTACCCCAGAAAGGAGTGGGCTTCAGCCCCTTTGAACTCCTCTTTGGGCACCCTGTAAGAGGTCCACTAACACTTGTGAAGGAAGGTTGGGAACAACCTTTAAAAGCTCCCAAACAGGACATAGTGGACTATGTACTTGGCCTCAGATCCAGAATGGCTGAGTACATGAAAAAGGCCAGTAAAAACCTTAAGGCCAGCCAAGATCTCCAGAAGCAATGGCATGACCAGAAGGCTGTTCTGATTCAGTACCAACCAGGACAGAAGGTGTGGATATTGGAGCCTGTGGCCCCAAGAGCAGTCCAAGACAAATGGATTGGACCCCATCTAATTGTTGAGAAAAAGGGTGAGGTTACCTATCTGGTAGACCTGGGCACTGCCAGGAGTCCCCTTAGGGTGATTCATGTCAACCGCCTAAAACCCTACTATGACAGGGCTGATCTCACCCTGCTCATGGCAATAGATGAAGGACAGGAAGAAGAGAGTGACCCTCTCCCTGATCTCTTCTCCTCCACTGAAGAGAATGCTTTAGTGGAGGGAGTACTGTTAGCAGATTGTCTGACTGCAGAACAGAAAGACAACTGCATAAATCTCCTTGGACAATTTTCTGAACTCTTTTCAACTGTGCCAGGCACCACATCTTGGTGTGAACACACAATTGATACTGGAGACAGCTTGTCTGTCAAAAGTAAAATCTATAGGCAGCCTGACCATGTCAGGGACTGCATAAAACAAGAGGTTCAGAAAATGCTTGATCTAGGAGTGGTTGAACCTTCTGAAAACCCATGGGCGAGTCCTCTGGTGCTTATGCCAAAGCCTCACTCAAAAGATGGAAAAAGGGAGATGAGGTTTTGTGTTGATTACAGCGGTCTCAATCAGGTAACAAAAACTGATGCTCACCCTATACCCAGGGCAGATGAGCTCATAGATACACTGGCATTTGCCAAGTATCTAAGCACCTTTGATTTGACTGCAGGGTATTGGCAGATCAAATTGGCTGAGGATGCAAACCTAAAACTGCATTTTCAACTATAGGAGGGCACTACCAATTTACAGTGATGCCCTTTGGTTTGAAAAATGCACCTGCCACTTTTCAGAGGTTGGTGAACACAGTCCTGCAAGGGTTGGAGGCTTTTAGTGCAGCATATCTTGATGATATTGCTGTATTTAGCTCCACCTGGGATGAGCACCTGGTCCACCTTTGGAAAGTTTTGGAGGCCAAGCAAAAGGCAGGCCTCACTATCAAGGCCTCAAAGTGCCAGATAGGGCAGGGAAAGGTGGTTTATCTGGAACACCTGTTAGGTGGAGAACAGATTGAACCACTTCAGGGGAAAATCCAAGCAATCATGGATTGGGTTCCCCCTACAACACAGACCCAGGTGAGAGCCTCCCTAGGCCTCACTGGGTATTACAAGAGATTCATTAAAAACTATGGCTCCATAGCAGCCCCACTTAATGATCTCACCAGTAAAAAGATGCCTAAAAAGGTATTGTGGACAGCTAGCTGTCAGAAAGCTTTTGAAGAGCTCAAAGAGGCCATGTGCACTGCACCTGTCCTAAAAAGCCCATGCTACTCCAAGAAATTCATTGTTCAAACTGATGCATCTGAATTAGGGGTAGGGGCAGTCTTATCACAACTGAATTCTGAGGGCCAGGATCAACCAGTTGCTTTTATCAGCAGAAGGTTGACCCCTATAGAAAAGTGTTGGTCTGCCATAGAGAGGGAGGTCTTTGCTGTGGTCTGGGCTCTGAAAAAGTTGAGGCCATACCTGTTTGCCACTCACTTTATTCTTCAGACAGACCACAAACCTCTACTTTGGCTAAAACAAATGAAAGGTGAACACCCTAAGTTGTTAAGGTGGCCCATATCTCTACAGGGAATGGACTATACAGTGGAACATAGACCTGGGAGTACCCACTCCAATGCAGATGGACTCTCCAGATATTTCCTCTTAGACAATGAAGACTCATCAGGTCATGGCTAGTCTTATTGTCCTTCGTTTGAAGGGGGGGGGGTTGTGTAGGAAAGTACCATCTTGCCTGGCATGTTACCCCCATATTTCACTGAATATATGTTGTTTTAGTCTATGTGTCACAGGGCCCCAGTGCTCATAAGTATGTGCCCTGTATGTGTTCCCTGTGTGATGCCTAACTGTCTCAATGAGGCTCTACTAACCAGAACCTTAGTGGTTATGCTCTCTCTGCTTTCCAAATTTGTCACTAACAGGCTAGTGACTAAATTTACCAATTCACATTGGCATACTGGTACACCCATATAATTCCCTAGTATATGGTACTGAGGTACCCAGGGTATTGGGGTTCCAGGAGATCCCTATGGGCTGCAGCATTTCTTTTACCACCGATAGGGTGCTCTGACAATTCTTACACAGGCCTGCCAGTGCAGCCTGAGTGAAATAACGTCCACATTATTTCACAGCCTTTACCACTGCACTTAAGTAAGTTATAAGTCACCTATATGTCTAACCTTCACCTGGTGAAGGTTGGGTGCAAAGTTACTTAGTGTGTGGGCACCCTGGCACTAGCCAAGGTGCCCCCACATTATTCAGGGCAAATTCCCCGGACTTTGTGAGTGCGGGGACACCATTACACGCGTCCACTGTACATAGGTCACTACCTATGTACAGCATCACAATGGTAACTCCGATCATGGCCATGCAAAATGTCTAAGATCATGGAATTGTCACCCCAATGACATTCTGGCTTTGAGGGGACAATTCCATGATCCCCTGGGTCTCTAGCACAGAACCTGGGTACTGCCAAACTGCCTTTCCGGGGTCTACACTGCAGCTGCTGCTGCTGCCAATCCCTCAGACAGGATTCTGCCCTCCTGGGGTCCAGGCAGCCCTGGCCCAGGAAGGCAGAACAAAGTACTTCCTCTGAGAGAGGGTGTAACACCCTCTCCCTTTGGAAATAGGTGTGAGGGCTAGGGAGGAGTAGCCTCCCCCAGCCTCTGGAAATGCTTTGATGGGCACAGATGGTGCCCATCTCTGCATAAGCCAGTCTACACCGGTTCAGGGATCCCCCAGCCCTGCTCTGGCGCGAAACTGGACAAAGGAAAGGGGAGTGACCACTCCCCTGACCTGCACCTCCCAGGGGAAGTGCCCAGAGCTCCTCCAGTGTGTCCCAGACCTCTGCCATCTTGGAAACAGAGGTGTCTGTGGCACACTGGACTGCTCTGAGTGGCCAGTGCCAGCAGGTGACGTCAGAGGCTCCCTCTGATAGGCTCTTACCTTTCTTGGTAGCCAATCCTCCTTCCTTGGTAGCCAAACCTCCTTTTCTGGCTATTTAGGGTCTCTGCTTTGGGGAATTCTTCAGATAACGAATGCAAGAGCTCATCAGAGTTCCTCTGCATCTCCCTCTTCACCTTTTGCCAAAGGATCGACCGCTGACTGCTCAGGACGCCTGCAAAACCACAACAAAGTAGCAAGACGACTACTGCAACCTTGTATCGCTTCATCCTGCTGGCTTTCTCGCCTGTTTCCAGGTGGTGCATGCTCTGGGGGTAGCCTGCCTCCTTCTTGCACCAGGAGCTCTGAAGAAGTATCCCATGGGTCGACGGAATCTTCCCCCTGCAACCGCAGGCAACAAAAGACTGCATCACCGGTCCTCTGGGTCCCCTCTCAGCACGACGAGCGTGGTCCCTGGAACTCAGCAACTCAGCAACTCTGTCCAAGTGACTCCCACAGTCCAGTGACTCTTCAGTCCAAGTTTGGTGGAGGTATGTCCTTACCTCCCCACGCTAGACTGCATTGCTGAGTACCGCGTGATCTGCAGCTGCTCCGGCCCCTGTGCACTCTTCCAGGATTTCCTTCGACACTCTAACCTGCAGTGTACAACCTTCTGAGTTGTCCTCCGGCGTCGTGGGACTCCCTTTTCTGACTTCGGGTGGACTCCGGTTCACTCCTCTTCCAAGTGCCTGTTCCGGTACTTCTGCGGGTGCTGCCTGCTTCTGTGAGGGCTCCCTGACTTGCTGGCCATCCCCTCTGTCTCCTCATCCAAGTGGCGACATCCTGGTGCCTCCTGGGCCACAGCAGCACCCAAAAACCCTAACCGTGACCCTTGAGGCTAGCAAGGCTTGTTTGCGGTCTTTCTGCGTGGGAACACCTCTGCAAGCTTCTTCACGACGTGGGACATCCATCCTCCAAAGGGGAAGTTCCTAGTCCTCTTCGTTCTTGCAGAACACCAAGCTTCTTCCACCCGGTGGCAGCTTACTTGCATCCTCAGCTGGCATTTCCTGGGCATCTGCCCACTCTCGACACTGTCGAGACTCTTGGACTTGGTCCCTTGTCTTACAGGTACTCAGGTCTGGAAATCCACTGTTGTTGCTTTGCTGGTGTTGGTCTTCCTGGCAGAATCCCCCTATCACGACTTCTGTGCTCTCTGGGGGTTGTAGGTGCACTTTACACCTACCTTACAGGGTCTTGGGGTGGGCTATTTTTCTAACCCTCACTGTTTTCTTACAGTCCCAGCGACCCTCTACAAGCTCACATAGGTTTGGGGTCCATTCGTGGTTCGCATTCCACTTTTGGAGTATATGGTTTGTGTTGCCCCTATACCTATGTGCTCCTATTGCAATTACTGTAACTTTACATTGCTTGCATTACTTCCTTTTGCTATTACTGCATATTTTTGGTATTGTGTACATATATCTTGTGTATATTTGGCATCCTCATACTGAGGGTACTCACTGAGATACTTTTGGCATATTGTCATAAAAATAAAGGATCTTTATTTTTAGTATATCTGTGTATTGTGTTTTCTTATGATATTGTGCATATGACACCAGAGGTATAGTAGGAGCTTTGCATGTCTCCTAGTTCAGCCTAAGCTGCTCTGCTATAGCTACCTTCTATCAGCCTAAGCTGCTAGAAACACCTCTTCTACACTAATAAGGGATAACTGGACCTGGTACAGAGTGTAAGTACCCCTTGGTACCCACTACAAGCCAGGCCAGCCTCCTACAGGAAGTTCCTAGTCCTCTTCTTTCTTGCAGAATTCCAAGCTTCTTCCAACAGGTGGCAGCTTCCTTGCACCCTCAGCTGGCATTTCCTGGGCTCCTGCCCACTCTCAACACTGTTGCGACTATTGGACTTGGTCCCCTTGTGTTACAGGTACTCAGGTCCGGAAATCCACTGTTGTTGCATTGCTGGTGTTTGTTCTTCCTGCAGAATCCCCCTATCACGACTTCTGTGCTCTCTGGGGGTAGTAGGTGCACTTTACACCTACCTTTCAGGGTCTTGGGGTGGGCTATTTTTCTAACCCTCACGGTTTTCTTACAGTCCCAGCGACCCTCTACAAGCTCAAATAGGTTTTGGGGTCCATTCATGGTTCGCATTCCACTTTTGGAGTATATGGTTTGTGTTGCCCCTATACCTATGTGCTCATATTGCAATCTACTGTAATTTTACATTGCTTGCATTACTTTTCTTGCTATTACCTGCATAATTTTGGTTTGTGTAGATATATCTTGTGTATATAACTTATCCTCATACTGAGGGTACTCACTGATATACTTTTGGCATATTTTCATAAAAATAAAGTACCTTTATTTTTAGTAATTCTGTGTATTGTGTTTTCTTATGATATTGTGCATATGACACCAGTGGTATAGTAGGAGCTTTACGTGTCTCCTAGTTCAGCCTAAGCTGCTTTGCCATAGCTACCTTCTATCAGCCTAAGCTGCTAGAAACACCTCTTCTACACTAATAAGGGATAACTGGACCTGGCACAAAGTGTAAGTACCTCTGGTACCCACTACAAGCCAGGCCAGCCTCCTACAAGGCGGACCTGCACAAGAGACTGACACGCACTACTGCTCTGTGGATCCGTTTGCCCGCCCAATGATTGATCTAACATTTGACGATGTGGACTCATTCTTGAGGTCCTTGATTGGTGACTTCGATAACACTCTTCGAGATCATGACTATAGCAAATAATTTGATGAATTGGCTTACCATTCCCGATTCAAAGCATGCATTCAAATTGCCTTTACTTTGGCCTGCTGTGCTTGTCATGGTTTGACATTAAGGGCCAGATGTAGGTAGGTTCCAAATTGCGAGTTGCAATTTGCGAGTCCCAGCGACTCGCAAATTGCAACTCGCAATTTGGAATGCAGAAAGGTGTCTCAGACACCTTCTGCGAGTCGCTATGGGGTCGCAAAGACCCACCTCATTAATATTAATGAGGTGGGTCGCAATTTGCGACCCCATAGCGATTCAAGGGACTCACGGGGATGGTGGCCTGCTGGGAACAGCAGACCTCCATGTCCGTGACTGCTTTTAAATAAAGCATTTTTTTTTTTCAAAGTGCAACCCGTTTTCCTTAAAGGAAAACGAGCTGCACTTTGAAAAATAAACCGAAACCTTTTGTTTCGGTATTTTTCCGGGCAGGTAGTGGTCCATTGGACCACTGCCTGCTCTGAAAAATTCTTTTTTTGGCCAGACACAAAGGGGAAGGGGTCCCATAGGGACCCCTTCCCGTTTGCGACTGGGTTCCCATCCACTTCAAGTGGATGGTAACTGCGAGTCCATTTGCGACCGCTTTCGCGGTCGCAAATGGAATTGCATACCAGTGCGACTCGTAGATAGGAAGGGAACACCCCTTCCTTTTTGCGACTCGGGAATGCATTTTGCGAGTCGATTCTGACTCGCAAAATGCATTTCTACATACCAGATGGGCTTTAGCGACTTGCAAGTCGCTAAAGCTTTCCTACATCTGGCCCTAAATGTCTAAACATGTAGTTTTAACTAATATTTTTAATTACTACCTTTAACTAGTTTTTATGCTTTTAGCTTTTTAGTCCACAGCAATTTTAACATTTGGATTCATTCACCTTCGGTGGTGCCCAGTTATGGCGTCCTACTTTTTACGGCAATGGGGAGGGTGTAGTGAATCCTAGTTTGTTTTAATGGGATAAAAGGAGTTAACTTAGCCATTGGCTTGCGGACTCGTGCGCCGGGTATGCCCAGACGTGGGTCCCGGGCTCACTGTGCCACTGGATTCAAGCTAGCCTGGCTGATGAGGGGTGAAACCCCGAAACCGGTCCCAGGATGCTTGTTTCCGGTCCAGGGAGAACCTGGCCTGGCAGTTCGGGCTGGACTGTTCCCATGAGGAACAGGGTCAAGACTGATTTGCATATGGCTGGGTTCAAACTGGGGTGGCATGGTGAGCAAAATAATGGATGGATTAAACCCAGATCTGTGACTGGGGGTGAATGTTTGATTGGTTCCGCATTCCGTCCATCCAGTTACGCTATCCCACAGCGTTTGTATTTTGCTTTGCTTTTGCGGACTGGTGCCCCCGTCCCCTAGTAACGTTTAACCTACTTAGCTTGCTCTGTCTTAGCCCATTTAATTATTTAATTCTTCTAAGATGGTTGCCTTGTTTATAGTTAGGCCACTTGTTATGGTTTGCATTATCAGTGCCACAGCGTTAAGGTGTCAAAATCAAGTGACAAAGACAAACAAACTGTAAGTGTTCACATTTAGGGACTTTCCCTCTTCATGCTTTCAAAGGAATTGTTTATATTAATTGCTGCCCCAAGCATGCCGTTATCTATTGTTTGGGAACACACCTACGTCAGGGGTCCAAGTAGATCTGTATAAATACATCACACTTTAGACAGATAATCAGAGGGATTCCGACCAGAGGGCATCGCCACCATTACTGATATCGATGCTGCACGTCGTCTTGACACTGACTCAGTATTCGTGTTACTGAGGAGTCTGAGATAGAGACCTCATTCCAAGGTAACAAGGGTTGGGGGCTCCTCTAATGGACATGGCATTGGCAGATTAGGTTTAACATACCCTGCTCTCCTTTAGGTAGGAGGTTAGTCCTATCATGATAGGGTATTAGGACATATTACACACTTTGGTGGTCATTACAACATTGGCTGTAAAAGCCGCTTACCGCCGTGTAGAAGACCGCCAACATACCGCGGCGGTTGCGGAATTCCAACACACAGCTATTATGACTCACATCTCGAAATCCGACAAAAGTCAGACACCCACACAAGTCCGCCACACCAAAAGTCAGTGATAAACTGGCGAAAACAAAACCTCCACCGTCACGCCAACAGGAATACGCCAACGCTATCACGACCCACGAATCCACGCGGCGGTCTTTCATCCGTGGTATTCCATTGCGGTACACACCGCCGCGCTCAAAATAAACACACATTTACAAAACACAGCCACATTGGACAATTCAAAATACAAACACCGGATACACATACACACACCACTCCCACACACCCATTACAATATAAAACACACACCCACATCACCCACAAACCCCTACGACCAATATTACAGTGAGAAGGCCAGAGAGAGACACCACCATCCACAAACTAGCATCCACAGGCACTCAACACCATCACCCACATAACTTCCACCCACAAAACACCACACACCACTACATATCACCACACTTATCACCACACACACCACCCCACACATCACCTACACCACCCCATGGCACGGCAAAGACACCCCAGGTTCTTGGAGGAGGAGCTCAGGGTCATGGTGGAGGAAATCGTTCGGGTAGAGCCACAGCTATTTGGAGCACAGGTGCAGCACACCTCAATTGCAAGGAAGATGGAGCTATGGCGAAGAATAGTCACCAGGGTCAATGCAGTGGGACAACACCCAAGAAATTGGGACGACATCAGGAAGAGGTGGAACGACCTACGGGGGAAGGTGCGTTCCGTGGTCTCAAGACACCACCTGGCAGTTCAGCGGACTGGCGGCGGACCCCCATCTCTTCCCCCACGACTAACAACATGGGAGGAGCAGGTCTTGGCGATTCTGCATCCTGAGGACCTCGCAGGAGTCGGTGGAGAAATGGACTCTGGTAAGTCAAATCTTTACCTCTATATCCCCCACCCTTCCTGCATGCCATCACAAACTCCTACCCGTACCCTCACCCTCATCACTCCACCACCTCACATATACCCCACTATCACAAACCACCCATCCCAACACCAAGCCCTGCATGCATCCCCAACGCATGGACACCCATCACTAAAGCATGCCCACTGCACATACCCATACAACCCCCTAAACCATCATTACACAAGCCCCACATAGGAATGCAAGCACTGGGGTACACCGGTCACCCACCCATTGCCCACCATGACACACACAGATGCAATAATTAAGCTTTTTCACCCCTGCAGGACCACTACCCAACGTCACCAGACAGGAGGGTCCAGACATCTCCATCCCACCCACAGAAGAGGCCCACAGTGATTCAAGCAGCTCTGTCCAACTGGACCCAGGGGACCAGCCCGGACCATCGTGGGCCTCGGGACAGTCGGTTCCCCTCGCACAGGCACAGGCCACCACAGACCTTCCACCCTCTGGTTACACCAGCACAGCACCCACCCAGCGGGCCCATACCTCCATCCCCAGGACACGTCAATCAGCTGTGTGTCCACCACTACAGGGAACCCAGGATAACCCACCACCCCAACAACAACAGGGACCTGGGGGCAGTGGGCACACGGTCCAGGGGACGGAGGCACAGGAACACAGGGGAACTGGGAGGGCTGCTGTGTGACAGGGGGCAGACAGGCCAAGGGAACCCACTCTCCACGAGGCCCTCTCCTCCATCATGGGAGCATACCACCACTTCCAGGAGACGATGGCAACGGTCCTGGCCAAGTTTCAGGAGACCCAGCGCATGCAGGAGGAACAGTATTTGGGCTTCAGGGAGGAACTCAGAACCATCAGCTCCACCCTGGGCACCATCGTAGGGGTGCTGAAGGAAATACTCAACACCAGGAGGGACACTGTGGCACTCCAAGGGGACCCTGACACTAGCATGGACGATGAACTGCCCACCACCTCTGCCGGCGCTAGTGGACAGGAGGCACCGCCACAGGACCACCACACCAGCACCCCACCCCCTGCAGACGGAGAACCACCCCGCAAGCTGTCCCTGAGATCCAGGAACAAGACAGAGCACGATGCCAAGACCCCCGCCAAGAAATGAGACCACCCTGATTGTCAACCCACTGTCCCACTTTGTCACCCTGTCCATATTGGAACTGCCCAAGCTCCACTTCCTATGCCCATATGGGCAATGCACCTATGAGACAAATAGACTGGACTCTGCCATGGACACTCCTCCGCCATCACCCCTCACCATTTATCTTCCCCCTCCAATATTTTGTATGTAAATAAACACACCTAAAGCACCGAAAGATCTGGAGTCTGTCTGTGATTTTGAAATAGTGTATTTGCAATTACAGTGACAACATTTCCAGGAAATAGTAATGTCAACATACCTATGTCACACAGCTCTAGTCCATGAGGAATCTAAGCAGATGACACACGTTGTAACCCACACCTGTGAAACCGTAAGGGAAAGTGACTTCTTCCTCTGCTTCCTCCTCATCACTGTCCAGAGGCTCCTGAGCTGCCACAACACCGCCATCTGGACCATCCTCCTGCAGAAAAGGCACCTGTTGTCGCAAAGCCAAATTATGAAGCATACAGCAGGTCACGATGGTCTGACACACCTTCTTTGGTGAGTAGAATAGGGATCCACCTGTCATATGGAGGCACCTAAACCTGGCCTTGAGGAGGCCGAAGGTGCGTTCGATCACCCTCCTAGTCCGCCCATTGGCCTCATTGTAGCGTTCCTCTGCCCTGGTCCTGGGATTCCTCACTGGGGTCAGTAGCCATGACAGGCTGGGGTAACCAGAGTCCCCTAATAGCCACACCCGGTGCCTCTGTAGTTGACCCATCACATAAGGGATGCTGCTATTCCGCATGATGTAGGCGTCATGCACTGAGCCAGGGAACATGGCATTCACATGGGAGATGTACTGGTCTGCCAAACATACCATCTGTACATTCATGGAGTGATAACTCTTCCTGTTCCTGTACACCTGTTCACTCCTGTGGGGGGGGACCAAAGCCACATGGGTACCATCAATGGCACCTATGATGTTGGGGATATGTCCAAGGGCATAGAAGTCACCTTTCACTGTAGGCAAGTCTTCCACCTGAGGGAAAACTATGTAGCTCCACATGTGTTTCAGCAGGGCAGACAACACTCTGGACAACACGTTGGAAAACATCGTCTGGGACATCCCTGATGCCATGGCCACAGTTGTTTAAAAAGACCCACTTGCAAGGAAATGGAGCACTGATAGCACCTGCACTTGAGGCGGGATTCCTGTGGGATGGCGGATTGCTGACATCAGGTCTGGCTCCAACTGGGTACACAGTTCCTGGATTGTGGCACGGTCAAACCTGTAGGTGATGATCAAATGTCTTTCCTCCATTGTCGACAGGTCCACCAGCGGTCGGTACACCGGAGGATTCCGCCATCTCCTCACATGTCCCAGCGGACGGTGCCTATGAAGGACAACAGCGAGCACAGAGTCAAACAACTCACAGGTATGTACCCACAGTCTGCACAGAACACCAATCATACACAAAATCTGGCCTGTATGTGTGTTGAGAGTAGGCCTAGGTATGTGTGACGCAGTTGGTAATTAGGCCATGTGGGCCGCTGAAATGGCGGCTGCCTGACCTCTAAAGCGGGACAATGGGATGTGAGTTACCTGCGCTGGCGTTGTACACCGTCGTGGTAGGCGGTCGAAGACCGCAGCGCAATGCTGCATTGGTTAACATTGGACCCTATGGGTCCAAGGAGCCAATGACGATGTACGCTGGCGGTGATGGTACGTACCGCTGCGGACGTGACCGCCATTTTCTAACTGTTTAATCACTCGATACCTGATCTTCAACAGGAGAGAACCTACACTGCAAGTGCTGCTGTGACCTCGGTCTGGAAGAGACAATGGCTCGTGCGTCTGGGGAAGGGGCCCCTGCCTTCACTGCAGAGGAGTTGGAGAAGCTCGTCGACGGGGTCCTCCCCCAGTACACGCTACTCTATGGTCCTCCAAACCAACAGGTAAGTGCACAGGGAGCATGTTGTATGGGTTATGCCTGTGTGGAGAGGGCTGGATGTAAGAAGGAAGGGGGCAGAGTTCTGCGTGCATGAAAGGCGGTGAATGCATGTGCCACATGGCAAGGGTAGTGATGAGGGCCACTCACTTTGACGGTGCAGTTGGTAATGACTTCTCTTCTTCCCCTGTACATTTCATGTAGGTCAGCGCCCACCAGAAGAAGGATACTTGGCGTGCCATCGCCAAGGACGTCCGGACCCTGGGGGTCCACCACAGACGGAGCACCCACTGCCGGAAGAGATGGGAGGACATTCGCAGCTGTAGCAAGAAGACGGCGGAGGCTCAGCTGGGGATGGCCTCCCAACGTGGGAGGGGTGCCCGTCGAACCATGACCCCCCTGATGTTCCGGATCCTGGCGGTGGCCTACCCTGAGTTGGATGGGCGCTTGAGGGCATCACAGCAGACACAAGGGGGTGAGTACACTATCATTCAGCTGACTTTGCGCGCAGTGAAGGTGTCTGGGTGGGGGAGGAGGGCTGTGGGTTCCTCTAGGCCAGGGCGAGTTCCGTAGGCTAGGCCCATTCGTAAGGCATGGCCCTGTGGCGCCCCCACCCCACCTCTGTAGAGTGCCAAGTACAGCTATTCATGCCCCAGGGTCATCTGTGTGTGCAGATGTCATCCATAGCCTTGTAGGCCATTTCCCAGGAATTGCACTGTAGAGCCCAACAGCGCGACGTAGTGCAGGGGGCTGCTGTGTCTGTATTGTCCACCAACTGTAGCGGTAAGCCATGCACTCAACCTGTCTTTCTTCTGTTCCCCTCCTTTTTTGGCGGTCTCCCTGTTCTTGTGTGCATTAGCATCATCAGGCGGTGGTACAGTGGCACCGGAGCACGAGGGAGTTGCATCCAACATGGGCATGGAGGCCCATACTACGGACTCTGAATACATTAGTGGGATGGAGGGCGAGGGGAGCACCACAGTAGTCACAGGATCTGCAACCAGCGACACGGACTCGTCCTCCGATGGGAGCTTCCTTGTGGTGGCGGCAACATCTGTGCCCCCCTCTTCAACAGGTACAGCCGCCACCCCCCCTACCAGCACTGCCCTCCGAGCAGCCCCTCAGCCTTCTCCCCGTGCCCGCTCACCCAGGAGTTTGGGCATCACCTTCGCCCCTGGCACCTCAGCCCCGGCCCCTGTCACCTCTGCTGCCCTCAGTGAGGAGGCCATTGACCTCCTCAGGTCACTCAGTGTTGGGCAGTCTACCATTTTGAATGCCATCCAGGGTGTAGAAAGGGAGTTGCAACACACAAATGCATTCCTGGAGGGCATTCATTCTGGTCAGGCTGCCCTTCATCGAACCCTTCAAACTCTGGCCTCAGCACTGATGGCAGCCATTATCCCTGTGTCTAGCCTCCCCCCTGCAACTTTCTCCACCCAGACCCAGACCCAATCCCCTGTACCTCTGCCTATCCCAAGCACACCATCAGACCAGCCTGCACACACCTCACCACACAAGGGAAGCTCAGGCAAACATAAGCACCACACATCCCACAGGCACTCACGCAAGCATCACACACATGCAGACACACCAACATCCACTGCCTCCACTGTGTCCCCCTCCTCGTTGTATCCCTCCTCCTCCCAGTCTCGTCTACACTCACACCTGCATGCACTACCACTACAGCCACTACGTCCCACACCAGCACACCCACCACCACACCCCGCTCACGTGCACTCACCACCCCCACTACCCTTTGCACGTCCCCTGTGTCCTCTCCCAGTGTGTCTGTGACGCCCCCTCCGAAGATACACAAACGCAGGCACACACCCACCCAACAGCCATCCACCTCACAACAGCCTCCAGCACATGCACCTGCACCCAAATCCACAAAAGTTACACCTCCTACAACCACCACCTCTTCCTCCACTCCCAAACCCCCTCCAGCTACCTGCTACCTGTCCCAGTGTGTCTAAACAACTTTTCCTGTCCCCCCTTAACCTATTTTCCCACGTCCTCTCCAACTCATAGGTCCCATACTAGCACCTCAGCCAAAAAATCTCCGGGACCAGTGGTGCCAGGTATGTGGAGTGCACCGGCCACCAGGCCAGCCAGTCTGTCACAGAGCCACAGCACAGCCAGTTCCCCCCCCCCCGTGAAGCACCAGAAGTTGGACAGTGCCCGGCGGGAGAGGGGGAAGACTCCAGCCAGCCAAGCCGCTCACAGGGGTCCCGGGGGAAGTGTGGACTCGGCTGTGACTCCTCCCAAGGTGGGGAAGGGGCAGAAGAAACCTGCAAAGTCAGTGAGGAGCAGCACGGCGGAGAAGACCGCCATCATCCCCGCTGGCCAGGAGGCCACCGCCAGCCCCATCGTCGCTGGCCAGTAGGTCACCGCCAGCCCCATACTGCCAGCCCCATCGTCGCTGCCCAGGAGGGCCCCACAAGCCACAGCCCAGCTGCCCAGGAGGGCCCCACAAGCCACAGCCCAGCTGCCCAGGAGGGCCCCGCAAGCCACAGCCCAGCTGCCCAGGAGGGCCCCGCAAGCCACAGCCCAGCTGCCTAGGAGGGCCCCACAAGCCACAGCCCAGCTGCCCAGGAGGGCCCCACAAGCCACAGCCCAGCTGCCCAGGAGGGCCCCACAAGCCACAGCCCAGCTGCCCAGGAGGGCCTCAAAAGCCACAGCCCAGCTGCCCAGGAGGGCCCCAAAAGCCACAGCCCAGCTGCCCAGGAGGGCCCCGCAAGCCACAGCCCAGCTGACCCATGAAGGACCGCCAGCCACAGCCCAGCTGGGCAATGACGGACCGCCAGGGCAAGGATCGCTGAACAGGGCAAAGACCGCCATGACAAGCACCGCTGAACAGGGCAAGCACCGCTGAACAGAGCAACGTCCGCCACGCCAAGCACCGCTGAACAGGGCAGGCACCGCTGAACAGGGCAAAGACCGCCACGGCAAGCACCGCTGAACAGGGCAGGCACCGCTGAACAGGGCAAAGACCGCCACGGCAAGCTCCGCTGAACAGGGCAAGCACCGCTGAACAGGGCAAAGACCGCCATGGCAAGTACCGCTGAACAGGGTAAGCACCGCTGAACAGGGCAGAGACTGTCAACTCAAGCACCGCTGAACAGGGCAAAGACCGCCATGGCAAGCACCGCTAGCCCATTAGCGGCAGGGGCAGTGACGCAACTGGGACCGTCACGGGGTGAGTGCTGCACTTTGGGCATCAGTCCCCCTCCAGAACCAGTGGAGACATGCATCCACTCCGTCTGTCCTGCACAGGATGAAGCACTCTGGGCACCAGTCCCCCTCCAGAACCAGTGGAGAACAGCATCCACTCCGTCTGTCCTGCACAGGATGAAGCACTCTGGGCACCAGTCCCCCTCCAGAACCAGTAGAGACTGTTATCCACTTGAGAGACTGTGGCTTTGCACTCCCCAGGATGGTACAGTGGGCAAACCACCCACTGTATAGACTTGAGAGACTGTGGCTTTGCACTCCCCAGGATGGTACAGTGGGCAAATTACCCACTGTAGAGACTTGAGAGACTGTGGCTTTGCACTCCCCATGATGGTACAGTGAGAAAACCACCCACTGTATAGACTTGAGAGACTGTGGCTTTGCACTCCCCAGGATGGTACAGTGGGCAAACCACCAACTATAGAGACTTGAGAGACTGTGGCTTTGCACTCCCCAGGATGCAGCAGTGGGCAACCCACCCACTTGTGAGACTTGAGAGACTGTGGCTTTGCACTGCCCAGGATGGTACAGTGGGCAAACCACCCACTGTAGAGACTTGAGAGACTGTGGCTTTGCACTCCCCTGTAGGGACTTGAGAGACTGTGGCTATGCACTCCCCAGGATGGTACAGTGGGCAAACCACCCACTGTAGAGACTTCAGAGACTGTGGCTTTGCACTCCCCAGGATTGAACAGTGGGCAAACCACCCACTGTAGAGACTTGAGAGACTGTGGCTTTGCACTCCCCAGGATTGATCAGTGGGCATGGTGCCCCCTAGTGGATCTGGCGTCGTGCACTCATCCGACTGAGGTGTCCCCCTTTCCTTTCCCCCTGAGGTGCCTGTTGTATTTCTATCTGATGCCCCTGCAGTGTTCTCTCCATCATGTTCGGGTATCTTGTGTGGGCCTCGCCCATGCATTTTGGGCCCAGTGGTCCACGGACTATGAATGTTGCAAAACCTGGACTACTAATTGTGGTATATATTTTGTTTATAGTGTATATATATGTATATTTTTGCTTACTGATTTTTGATATATTACAATACTTACACTCATTTCCTTTTGTCTTTGCATTCTTCCGGGGGGGGGGTTGGGGGGGTGTTACTGTAATGTATAGATATGCATTGGTGTGTGCGTTGTAGTGGGTGAGGGTCAGGGTGGGGGTTGGGGGTTGCGTGTGTGTGTCCCTGTTTTTTGCCTCCCCCTTCCCCTATGTCGTAGGTGCAGTACTCACTGTGGTCTTCGCCGCCGGCATTGGTGCTCCTCGTAGAAGAGCAGGAAGACTAGCACTGGGAGAATATGAAGTTCCGGCTCCACGCTGTCCTCCTTCCTCATGGAGTGTTTAGAGGTGAGCGTTTTTCCCTTCGAAATTCCTGTTTCCGCTGTGTTTTAATCCGCGGTGAATCCGCCCCGGAAAAGGTGGCGGATTGGCCTGTCATAATAGTGTGGCCAGTACATTGTCTCCCGCCTGTCTGTTGGCGGTGACCGCAGCGCTGTTTGTCTGTACCGCTGTGGCGGTCTGAGTGTTAAAGTGGCTGTATTTGTTGGCGGTTTCCGCCACGGTCGTAATTGCAAAATTTTTACCGCCGGCCTGTTGGCGGTCTTACCACCAATTTAACACCGTCCGCCAGGGTTGTAATGACCCCCTTTATGTCTTTTCATGTTATTGCAAGATGGTGGTGGTCTTTTTAACAATGACTCTTGTCTTTACAATGTTGTTTCTTGTACTGTTCATTATCCTAATCATTGCAGCCCATGCAACTTATCTCAGATTGCAGTTGTGTTAAATAAAAACTATTGAAACTTTACTGCATCTTTGTTATTGCCTATGTTTGGATGAGACATGAATATATCTGTGAGAAAGGGGTAATCTCAGTTTAACCATGACACTCCCTGAGATGTCAGACTCTTGAGTCCATGCGTAAAGGCTGCCACAAATCACCTTTTACTGTTTGGGTTTTTGGTGAGGTGCTGCTAGTGAGCCGGAAGGGTTGGGACGACAGTTGTGACTTGTTGTAGGATAGGCATAGTCACCTACAAACATAAGTACTGTCATCCATAAACCAGCAGTCTTGCCTAGAGCAAGAGTCCAACTCAGACAGGACAGAGCCAGGGGAAGGGCATGGTATAGAGCCAGGTCTTCAGATTCTTACAGAATTCAAGAACTGAGGAGGAGGCTCTGATGCTCACTGTCAGGTTGTTTCATGCTTTAGGAGCAAGATGGGAAAAGGCACTACCACCAGATCTGGTTCTACATTTGGAGGGTGTGTGTGAGTAGGAATCTACCTGATAGAGACTTCTAGTTGCAGATTCCTTACCTTAGAATTTTACCCCAGACGTCAGACTAGATCCAGAGATTTGTTTTTCGAGCAATACCCTTGCATGTCGGTAGGTGGCATCGGTGGACTCTGTGGGCACCGTTGGCATCGTAGTCAGCGTGATGATGTCGGGAGTAGTACATAGACACCTCCACAGTGCAGTGACATCAGTTTCTTTTAACACCTTTTCATGCTAAAGTGTAGAGTCGCCAAAATTGGTGTGCCAGAGTTAAGGACCTGAAGAGGGAATCCCTGTCCCTAGAAATCAGTTTGTAAGCGGGGAGGATGGGTGGGTCGAGAAGGAATCTGAAACTAGAATATGTCTCTACCAGATATTTTGTTACAGAATGTAAGTAACTCGTACATCCGATAGAGACTTCTAGTTGCAGATTCCTTACTTTAGAATAGATACCCAAGCAATGCCATTCTCAGAGGTGGGCTGCGAACAAAGACCATACTAGAAAGTCCTGCAGAACTGAACGACCAAAATAGCCACCCGACGGACCTGACTGTCCAGGCAGTAATGTTTAGCAAAAGTGTGCAGGGATGCCCACGTAGCTGCCTGGCATATATCCAGGACAGGAACTCCGCGTGCTAACACAGTGGAAGCAGCAGTCGCTCTAGTGGAATGAGCGCACAAGCCCTCAGGGGCCAAGAAAGAATGAACAAAACAACATCAGACAGAGGGGCAAAGAGGGGATCAACCTCAGATAGAGGGGCAGAGAGGGGATCAACAGATGCACCATGCCACAAATTTATGCCAACGACTAGGTGGAGCCCCATAGAGAGGTGTGTTTGCCATCTTGTCTATTTTGAGCTTGAGGCAGTTTTTTCATATATCTGGAAATTTCGGTCATGCAGGTGGAGAAATTGGTCTGGGTGCTCAACTTCTTGATGGAGAGGGAGATTATGAGCTGGGTTTTGTCAACATAAGATATGATGCTTATTCTGTGATCCTGGATGATGCTGATCATTGGGGTGATATAGGAATTGAACAGAGTGGGGCTCAGTGAGGATCCATGTGGAACTCTGCAGATTAGGTTGATGGCGCCTGAGGTAAAGGGAGCAGTCCAGCGGACTTGGTGCAGCCTGCCAGGAAGGAGCAAATCTAGCAAAGTGCAGAACCATGGATGCCAGCTTCATGCAGTTGTTGGATAAGGATGGGGTGGGAGACTCTGCCTAAAGCTGCAGACTGATCCAGGAGGATGAAGGCCACAGTATCACCTCTGTACATGATCATTCAGATGTCATCCAAGGCAGGGATGGTGGCGGTTTCTATACTATGGTTGGGACTGAATCCAGATTGAATGGTGTTGAGGAGATGGTTGCCAGAGAGGTGGGTGGCTAGGCATTTGTTTATCATCTTTTTCAAGACTTGTGCTGGGTAGGATAGCAGGGAGATCTTAGTTGGCAAGCATTGTCTGGTCTGCTGAAGGGTTTCCTGATGAAGGGAGTAGTGTGGAATGTTTCCAGGCATATGGGCAGGTGGCTGTGTTCAGTGTGGTATGCAAATCCATAACTCAAACACATAAGGCCCCAGGATTTCTACCGACTTCAAACGGCTTAAACAAAAAGCACAGAGATTTGAAACCATGGCAAACAGAATAAGCAAAAATGCCAATATTCTGACTGTCAAAGAAGGGTACCACAAGTTCATTAAAGAAAATAGAAAAGTTATGTTACATACAAGACCTTATTACAATGACAAAATCAATTAAAGTTGCTAACCACTTGAAATCACACTTAAGGTTTTTAAGGAGCCACAACTAGGGCTGCTATGATCTGCTTAAATGTCAAGTCAGTCAGTCAATCAGCTTTAGTCAGTTTGCATGAAAGAAACCATAAAAGTTGATTTCCTATGATATACATCAAAGTTGCACATACACAATTCTAAAATAGTCTTAGTGTGAATACAATCTAAAATGAGTCACATCTATTCTGCACAGTTCCATAATGAAGCCCCGCTCTCCAACCAATAAATAATAAACAGAAGATTTTACAAGTTAATCAAATGTCTCCCATTCACTTGCCAAATATTCAAATAAATGCCAAAACATACCTCTAGGCTATATAATTTATAATGCAGGTATGCACTGTCTGAAGTGAAGTTTGCATAATAATTCCCAGGGCCAGATCTCTTTCCGAAAGCTGTTGTGATGCATTGGCACAATTGGCAACAGATTTAGCTGCCACTATAAGTCCCAAGTAAATGGTGCTAATGTACCCAGGGCATGGGGTACTAAGGGTAGGCCCCTGACGGCAGCAGCACAGACTATGCCACCCTCAGGAACCCTGCATCCAAGTGCACTCAGCCCTGCCATTGCAGGCTGAGTGTCTTCATTCAATCCCAAAATGCAAACATGACATGGCACACAGTGTCTGTGGCCTGTTCACTACACATTGCATGCAGCAGAGGTAAGCCACCCCTCTGGCAGGCCTTACAGCCTAAGGCAGGGTGCACTATAAAGCATGTCCAGGCATAGGTGCATGAGCAATATGCCCCTACTGTGTCCTTGGCAAACCTGGGACATAGTAAGTGTACAGAGCAGCCATTTTAAATGCATGTGCTGGACACTGGTCAGTACGAGTTTCACAGCTACATGAAGGCCACTCTGAACCCTGGGTTGCTTGGTATCTAGCAACTCAGAACAACAAATCCAAACTGGTAGCAGTATTGGATTTATGTCAAAAAGAGCTCAGGGGCACCTTAGAGGTAAGGCATCCTTACCTCTGAGGCACCTTAGAGGTGCCCCCTGCAAAGCTAACCAGCACTGGCATGGTTGTTGGCCAGTCCCAACAGCCTCCCACCACCAGAGAAGATTCTGGATCCCTGAGGTTAGGGGCTTTGCTCTCTGGGACAAGAAAACAAAGCCCTTCCTGGGCAGAGGTGTTACAACTCCTCCCCCAGGAATGTGCACTGCCCTGCCTGCGAACTTGAGCTCTGCTGCTAGCAGCAGATGGCCGCCTCGTTTTGCAAACCCCCACTTTTTGCTGGAGCAATGGCAGGAAAATGCTATACTAGGAGGAGTGGCCACCCTCTGCCTACACCACCCCTCAGGTGTAGCAGGCGAGGTGACCTCTCCATTTCATTTTCCTCGATCTTGCATGGTTGGAAAATAGTCATTCAGGGTTAGGGATTTGACCTCTCCTCTCAGAAAGTGGTCACATAGTGTAGGAGGCTGGCATGGCTTATAGTGGGTACCAATGGTACTTACACCTTGTGCCAGGTCCAGTTATCCCTTATTAGCAGAGTAGTAGTGTTCCAGCAGCTTAGGCTGATAGAGGTAGGTATAGCAGAGCAGCCAAGGCTGAACTAGGAGACATGCAAAGCTCATGCAATACCACTTATATCATATAGGTACTATATCATAAGAAAGACAATACTCAGTGTTACTAAAAATAAAGGTACTTCATTTTAGTGACAATGTGCCAAAAATATCTCAGAGGATATACTCCCTTAGGAGGTAAGTAACATACACAAAATATACACAACAAACCAAATTGGGTAAGTAAAACAGTCAGAAGGTAGTGCAAACACTGTAGAATACAATAGGATGCAATAGGCCTAGGGGCAACACAAACCATATACTAAGAAAGTGGAATGCGAACCACGAATGGACCCCTAGGCTAGCGTAGTGTATAGAGGGTCGCTGGGAGTGTAAGAAAACACTAAGGGTGTCCAAGATACCCCACCCCAAGACCATGGAAAGTAGGAGTAAAGTACTACTATTTCCCCAGAAACACACTAAAGTCGTGATAGGGGATTTTCCAAAGACCACAACAGACTGCAAAGCACTGAAGACGGATCCTGGACCTGACGACCTGCAAAGGAAGGGGACCAAGTCCAGGAGTCACGAAAGTGTCTGGGGGGGGCAGGAGCCCACTGAACCCCGGATGAAGGTGCAAAATCGCTGCCTCCAGTTGGAAGAAGCTGAAGATTCTGCAACAACAAAAGGAGGTAGGAAGTTCATGCAGAAGATGTCTCACGGCATGCTGGAGGATGCAGAAGTGTTTCCTTGCCAAAATACCGTGAACAAGCCTTGTTATCTGCAAGAGTTGCAGTTGGAGAAAAAGAGTGCTGCCCGGGCCCAGGAAGGACCAGGATGTCACCACTTGGGAGAGGAGACAGAGGGGACCATCAGCAACTTAGAGAGCCCACGCACAAGCAGGTAGCACCCGCAGAAGTCCTTGAACACGGGTTCAAGAAGACGGAACACAGTGGTCGTCTCAACACTGCAAAAGGAGGTCCCACGACACCGGAGATCAACTCAGAGAGCTGAGCATCGCAGGACGAGTGCTGGGGACCTAGGCTCGGCTGTGCATGCAGGATGTCTTGGAAATGTGCACAGAACCCCTTGTAGCTGCAGTTCATGCAGTGCACAGGATTACTGTCTGGAGAGGGGAGGCAAGGACTTACCTCCTCCAAATTTGGACAGTTGGACCACTGGACAGTCTGGGTCACTTGGGTCCACCACCTTTGTTCCAGGGGCCACGCTCGTCAGGATGAGAGGAGTCCTAGAGTACCGGTGAAGCTGACGTTTGGTGCCTGCTGGAGCAGGGGGAAGATTCCATCGACCCACAGGAGATTTCTTCATGGCTTCCAGTGCAGGGTGAAGGCAAGCAGCCCCTAGAGCATGCACTACAAGGAAACAGTTGAGAAAGCCGGCAGGATTAGGCGCTACAATGTAACTGGTAGTCTTCTGGCTACTTTGTTGCAGTTTTGCAGGCGTCGAAGAGAGAAGTGCAGAGGAGTCCTGCTGGATTCTTGCAAGTCATTATCTGAGGAAAAGCCCACTGGAGAGACCCTAAATAGCCCTCAGAGGAGGATTGGCCACCTAGTCAGGTAAGCGCATATCAGGAGGGGTCTCTGACGTCACCCGCTGGCACTGGCCACTCAGAGGCCTCCAGAGTGCACTCACACCTCTGGAAACAAGATGGCAGAGGTCTGGGACACACTGGAGGAGCTCTGGGCAACCTCTCCTTTGTCCAGTTTCACGCCAGAGCAGGAACTGGGGGTTCCCTCAACTGGTGTAGACTGACTTATGCAAGGAGGGCACCATTTGTTCCCTTCAAAGCATTTCCAGAGGCTGGGAGAGGCTACCCCTCCCCAGCCTGTAACACCTATTTCCAAAGAGAGAGGGAATGCTTTGTTCTGCCTTTCTGTCTGTGGGGTGGCAGCAGCGGTAGCTGCAGAGAAACCACCAGAGAGCTGGTTTGGCAGTACCTGGGGTCCATAGTGGAGCCCCGTGGATGCATGGAATTGTCTCCCCAATACCAGATTTGGCATGGGGGACAATTCCATAATCTTAGACATGGGGGGAGTGGCCAAAATGGCGACCGCAACAGATGCCTGAAGCGTGGGCTCCGTCTCGGGCCCACCAGCAAATCCTGTTGGGCGCTTCCGGAGATGTTCCAAGTGCCCGTGCGGACCAGCGGAACCCCCCGGGAAACCGATGGAGGGGGAAGGAACCTCGCAGCGGCGATAACCGCAACGCTGGGAGCCAGGGGCCGGAAGAAGCCTTACTGAGGACTGTAGCCGGCGGCGCAGAGAGGCGACCCTCGGACTTGCCGAGCTGGGACACCATGGAGCGCGGTGAGTGAGGCGGGGTGGGCCAGAACTTTTCACACGTCCCCCCCCCCCCCCGGTCTACGCGCTCTCCTTCCTCTCCCTCCTCGCTCCCTCACTTTGGGAACTGCTGCGGAGGGCTCCTGTGGGAGCAAGATTTGAGGATGCGCGTCACCGTCTCTCTCCCCTCCTCCCCTGCTTCTCCCGGAGGCGCAAATCGAGGAGTGAAGGAAGCTGGGGTGCAGTGCGCGCATCCCGGCGCCGCACTGCACTGGGGGAGACCTTTCCGGGCCCGATTAGGGAACAGAGAGGCGTAGTACAGCAACCACCGCCTTATCTGAAACTGACCCTCCCCGGGGCATCAATAATACGTGGGGAGTGAGGGGGACGAGGGGATAAGGAGGGACTGGGACCCATTCCCCCTCCCTACCCTCCACAGATCCACAGAAGTATAAGGAACATAGCATCAGGTGGGGACAGAGGGGAACTCAAGGCGGCGGGGAACATCATTCCACCCTCACTCGTGAATTATTTTAAGAGCAGCTCGCCTGCACACAACCCAGAAATTAAGACTCAGGAATACAATAAATGGCTGCATGAGAGTCAAGCACTGGCCAGCGTAGCCTCTACATAGAGAGAGCTGACTTTACTAATGTGAAGCAGGAAATCACATACTGCATAGTGGGTGCAAAAGTTGGAGAGGAATCAAGGCTCAAGCAACGCACTGTAACACTGCCCCAAACCACGGTATAGAGACAGCTTAAGCGAACCATGGCCGGGAAATCCAAATCAACGAAAGGCCAGGAACGATCTACACCCGGGCCATCACCAAATGAACAACAGCTAATACCAACCTTACAATCCCTGGAAAGCACGCTTCAGGCCCACTCTACCCAATTTGAGAAAGTCCTACAGGCGATTATGGATACTAAATCCTCTCTAGAAAATAGAATAGATACAGTATCTCAAAACCTTAATCTACTCAGAGTGGATCACCGCAACCTGGCGGAGAGAGTGAAGACAACAGAGGACTCGTTAAATGAGTTGAACCCACTGGCCACGGACAACCACAAACAAATCCAACGATTAGATGCAGAGGCGAAGGCCCTATGGCGACGCACTGAAGAAGCAGAGGGCAGATCCCGGCGCAATAATGTTCGCTTCCTGGGATTTCCTGAGAAATCGGAAGGGCAAAGCACTGAAATATTCTTGGAGCAATGGCTGATCAAAGAAGTACTAAACGGTGCCCCGTCAGAGTTCTTTTATGTGGAGAGGGCGCATAGAGTCCCGGGCAGACAACCGGCTCCAGGACAACCACCCAGACCACTGATTGCAAGATTTTTGAATTATAGAAACCGTGATGCAATATTGCAGCAGTTTCGCAGCAAAGGCCCATTCCGATATGAGGACTCCTTCATAAATGCCTACCCAGACTTCACGCAAGACGTGCAAAGACAGCGCAACTCCTATGTGAAAATCAAACAACGCCTTTGTGAGCATAATATCAAGTACGCCCTGATGTTCCCTGCCAAACTAAGAGTGATAACAGACGATCGTACTCATGTGTTCACTTCCCCGGAAGGCTTTTGGACGTGGATGCATGCTAAAGGACTGGCACAACCCAGGAAGGCATGGGAGAAGAAGAATGGCTCACCTCGACGGCACGCAGGAGACACAGGAAACGGTCAAAGGGACAACCCACTGTTAAACAGGCAGCAGCTGAAAGAGCAAAAGTACTGAAGGAAACAACTCTACACACGCAGAACTCTTTTGAGGCACTACGGGCAAATCCCACGGATAACACAGACTCTGACTCAGTCAGCTCAGACTCCACGATATTAGAGGCGTTAAGGGGCCCGAAGTTCACTCCTAGATCTGCGGATGCACTGTGACTGCTAGGTGTGAGACAGGTGTGTCAATCTGACCGAGTAATGAGCCAAGCGGCGGTGAAGCAAAGATGGGGAACGGCTGGGCCAAACGGAGGACAAGGCCATCATTTATAAGTATCAGTTGGACATCTATCTCTTTCTTTATAATAATGAATAATAACATTGAACGCATGGTGTGGGAGAGGTTAGCATTCCGGCAGCGCCCATACACATATTTCATCTTTGTAAAAGGATGTGGGCCCCTTATAAGGGCCACATCCAGATGTCAATATAGCTCCCCAGAAGGTATTCATATGGATACAGGTTTTCATAAGTAGAAGTGTGTTGAGTAGGTTGATTCAAGTTCAACGCAGATTAAGGGATTTAGTTGGGGTGGGCGGCGGGGGGGAATGTGTTAATTTGTATTCATTAGGTCATGTTAAAACACAATGTACAGTGCTGCAGCTGTTAGCCTCAATCATAAACTGGAAGGTGATGGGATGAGCCCGACTGGGAATTGAACTTTGGGGTGTGACATATGTAAGTGTGCTACACAATGACACATGACCCAAATTGCAAATCACGCTACACATGACTATAATATAGTCACGTGGAATGTAAGGGGAATGGGCATGCTAAGCAAAAGACTTCGAGTTCACACCCGCCTCAAACGCCAGGGAATACATATTGCCATTCTACAAGAGACGCATCTCCTGGAGGCTGACCTACGTGAACTAAGGGGGAAATGGGGCGGACAGATTACAGGCACAATATACTCAGCCTACGCTAGAGGAGTGCTAGTGTGGATAGCAGGAGGGGTCCCCTATGTCCAAACTACACACAGGATAGATCAAGGGGGTAGATATGTGGTAATAGAGGGACAACTAGATGGTAGACAACTCACAATAATAGGGATCTATGCCCCTAATAGTGCGATAGCTGAGTTTCTGGGCACACTCACACCAGCATTACTAGTAAACCCCGAAGCACCGGTCATATGGGGAGGAGACTTTAATAGTACACCAGATGTGTCACTAGACAGGTCAAAAACACCCCCAAGAGGACTGACAAATAGAAATGCCATAGGTCCACTGCTGGCATGGGCGGGCGACATGAGATTATACGACATATGGCGCAAAAAACATCCAGTGCAAAGGGAATATTCATTCTACTCAATACCTCACAAAGTACACACCAGGATAGATATCCTATGGGGAACCCTTGACATATGCTCACTGATTAAAAAGATAGAATACCTGGCCAAAACACTGTCAGACCATTCTCCGCTGAAACTATCCCTAAGGTGGGGCAGAAGACGTTCAGTAATCCCCACCTGGCGTTTGCAGGTAGAGGCTCTCCAGGACCAGGCGTTTGTAGAAGAATTGAACACAAAAGTGAGACATTACTGGGAAATAAATAAGGACTCCACAGACACAAGAGCGATAGAATGGGATGCACATAAGGCTGTAGTTAGGGGGCATTGTCTTTCAACCATCTGGGGCGTGAGGAGCACTCTCCATGCAGAGGTCAGCAAACCGGAAAACGACTGAGGGCACTAGAGTTTGCAGTGGCACAAAATGGGTCACCATACTCAGCGCTGAAAGACGTGTGCACAAAATACATCGAAGCGGACTTACGACTCCGCCGACATGACCACAATTATCATCTGATGTGCTTACAATCAGAAGGGGACAGATTGGGGAGGCTGCTGGCGTGGCTCCTTTGGGAGGACTGCCAACAGACCCCCATAGGTACTATACGGTTGGATGAGGGCAACATGGTCAATACTCAAGAATAGATTAATGGGGCGTTCAAGGACTATTACGCAAACTTATATATTGGACAAACAGTGTGTGCTGCCCAACAATTGAGGTCCTTACTTGCAGAAGCACCCTTGGTACAGCTATCACAAACAGATAAAGAAACGCTGGAAGCTCCTCTAAGAATGGAAGAACTGGAGTTAGCCTTAGCACAGTTGTCCAAGAACAAGGCACCAGGAATAGATGGCTTGCCAATAGAATATGACACCACTTGCTCGAAATACTTAAAATCTCACTTATTGAAAGTATTCGAGGAGGCATGGACTCATAGGCCACTGCCACCAACGCAGAGGGAGGCACTGATAGTGGTTCTCCCTAAGCAAGGTCGCGACCCCACAGATGTTAAATCATATGGACCACTTTCGCTCCTAAATCTTGATTGTAAAATCCTAGGTAAAATACTGGCTAATAGGATGGCTCCCATTATGCACACCTTAATACACGAGGACCAGAATGGATTTATTCCAAAACGTAATACATTCTTAAACATCCATAGGCTGCTGAGTGTTATGGGAGATACCCCACCGGATGCATACGATAACATCGTAGTGTCATTAGATATTGAAAAGGCATTCAATACATTAGGATGGGACTTCCTGTTTGTCACAATGCATGGTATGGAATTTGGCCCCAACTACATACTACATTATGGGGGTCATTCTAAGTCTGGCGGGCGGCGGAGGCCGCCCGCCAGACTTCCCCCCTCCAAAATACCGCTCCGCGGTCGCAAGACCGCTGAGGGTATTTTGGCTTTTGCACTGGGCTGGCGGGCGACCGCCAAAAGGCCGCCCGCCAGCCCAGTGCAAAAACCCTTCCCACGAGGACGCCGGCTCAGAATTGAGCCGGCGGAGTGGGAAGGTGCGACGGGTGCAGTTGCACCCGTCGCGAATTTCACTGTCTGCAATGCAGACAGTGAAATTCAAAGTGGGGCCCGCTTACGGGGGCCCCTGCAGTGCCCATGCCATTGGCATGGGCACTGCAGGGGCCCCCAGGGGCCCCACGACACCCCATACCGCCATCCTGTTCCTGGCGGGCGAACCGCCAGGAACAGGATGGCGGTATGGGGTGTCTGAATCCCCATGGCGGCGCAGCGAGCTGCACCGCCATGGAGGATTCAGAAGGGCAGCGGAAAACCGGCGGGAGACCGCCGGTTTTCCTCTTCTGACCGCGGCTGAACCGCCGCGGTCAGAATGCCCTGCGGGGCACCGCCAGCCTGTTGGCGGTGCTCCCGCCGACCCTGGCCTCGGCGGTCTAGTACCGCCGGGGTCAGAATCACCCCCTATATGCCAAACCCAGAGCTAGGGTGAAAACGGGGGGTATTATATCTGACAGTTTCCCGATTGGCAGAGGCACAAGACAGGGATGTCCCCTATCTCCCTTATTATTCGCTATTGCGATGGAGCCACTAGCGACTCGCTTACGAGCAATGGGAGAACGGTGGGGAGTACTTAGGAATGGATCACACCATAATATATCACTATATGCAGACAATGCTTTGATATACGTGCGGAAGGGATGTGAGGTGATACCTTCAGTGATCTACCTACTGTCTGAATATGGGGAAATATCGGGACTGGTGGTGAACTGGGAAAAATCTTGTGTGTTTCCATTGTCTGTCTGGCCTTCGGAGAGAAGAGAGACTGCCCCAAGAGGACGCCTGAAGTGGTGTTTCGATACATTTAAATACCTAGGGATACATATCCACCACAAAACTGGGGATCTTAGGGATGGGAACTTGGGGCGCGCACTGAATTCCATGAAAGGGTCGCTGCGTTTCTGGTGCACATTACCACTATCACCGCTGGGTAAGGTGGCGGTGGCAAACATGCTGCTGCTCCCCCGGCTCCTATATTACTTCACGGCATTACCGGTCAAGGTTCCTAAAAGTTTTGTCCGGAATTGAACACAGTTCTGCTGAGGCTCATATGGGGAGGGGGCAGGACACGAGTAGCACTCACCACACTGCAGGGCCCAATCAATGAAGGTGAGCTGGGCGCCCTCAATTTTGAACTTTACTTTGCTGCTGCACAATTACAGTGGATACTAAATTGGATACACAGACCCACATTGGCGGAATCTGCATGGATAATAGCACATTTGCATGGAGCACCGCTGAATACATGGTTAACGAACAAAATAGTGAAAAGGGCACATGACAACTTATTAATGGTAGCTGCACATGAATGTTGGAAGCGATACATACAAAAAGACAGCAGAGGTTATCCCTACTCTCTACTTATCCCCCTAGGACAGATCCCTGGCTGGGGCAACATGGCCGGAACACACTCGACTAGAGTTTGGACGGAGGCGGGAATTCTGACGATAGGAGACTGTTTCGAAGAAGGGGTATTAATGTCATTTGAATCCATAAAATACTTCACATCAGTGGGGCCAGGGCAATTCACAGCTTATTATGCCATATGTCACTTAATTAAAAAGAAATGGATGACGGGCGACCAAGAACCAGATATCTCCCCCACACTACATCATATGCTGCAATATGACACTCAAACTAAAGTTGTAACAAACTTATATAAAATTTTGAACAGACCTCCTGAAGCTAAACTGGAGAATGTGAGAGAAAGATGGAACACAGTCCTGCCGCATCCTATCGCAGGAGGACTGGTCAAAAGCACTATGCCATACTCGTGGGGTATCGAGAAACCCTAGATTTCGCTACACTCAATTAAATTACACACACCAGACATACCTATCACCAGCTAGGCTCAAACGCATGTTCCCTGGATCGGACCCAGTTTGTCCCCGATGCGATGCCCCATTGGCTCACTTCTACCACATGGTCTGGGAATGTGATCGTCTGAAAGGGGAGTGGAGCGGAGTGGTGGCTGAAATCTCAGAACTGACGGGTCATATATTTGAAGTAGACCCCAAATCCTGTCTGCTGGGGGTGAGGGCAAGGGAAAAAAAAACACAGACATATACATAAGTTTGCAGACTTAGCGTACGTAATGTATAAAAGATTGATTGCTATGAACTGGAAAGCGCCTAAAGCACCAGATTTGAAAGCATGGCGAGCCCTGACATTGCGCTGGACTCGCACGGAATACCAAGTACTACGAAAGCTATCAGAAAAGGGCCCATTACATACAGGATGTAAAGCCTGGGAAATATTTGTAACTAATCTAGAGGCCAAAAACGATAAGCGCCCACCATGAACTGGATGATACCACAGAACTGGGGATGAGGTAGGCCCCGATCACTGCTAAACACACATGGGAAATAAATGTGCGAAGCATACTCAGCACACAAGCACGGGCAGACTAACACTGACTTCATGACCAGCAGGGGAGGAACGTAGGAGTATGTGTGGGGAGGTAGGCGAATCCGAGACTTGTCAAGGGAGAATACCCCCAAACCCACAATCCACTAGGTAGCATGGGAAACAGTATAAGATGGGTAAACAACAAGAGATATTAACAAGAACACAGCAACAAAGTATACCACAACAGACAGCACCCCAGGAGACCTTACCATCACACACACAATACGTAGAACAAGTGAAGAACGTTGTTAAATCAATACATATTACAAATATTATAATTTATGACTCAGCTGTACACTGAAGAAGATATATATATTGAGAGATGTAACCAGACCTAAGTTGTTGTTGAATGTAACATGTTATTGCGGATCAACTAAATCCTGTCATGGAACCGACAGAATCCAAGTTTTAAGATCTGTATTGAAAATGAATAAAACAGATGTTTAAAAAAAAAATGATCTTAGACATGTTACCTGGCCATATTCGGAGTTACCATTGTGAAGCTACATGTAGGTATTGACCTATATGTAGTGCACGCGTGTAATGGTGTCACCGCACTCACATAGTTAGGGGAAATGGCCCTGATCTATGTGGGGGCACCTTTGCTAGTGCAAGGGTGCCCTCACACTTAGTAACTTTGCACCTAACCATCAGCAAGTGACGGTTAGACATATAGGGGGTCATTCTGACCCCGGCGGTCCGAGACCGCCGGGGCCAGGGTCGGCGGGAGCACCGCCGACAGACCGGCGGTGCCCCGCAGGGCATTCTGACGCGGCGGTTCGGCTGCGGTCAGATGCGGGAAACCGGCGGTCTAGATTATTAATACAGATGGTAAAAAGGAAAGAAGCAAGGTGCACCCAGCCTGACCGCTGTGTCAATGTGGAATTCCTCATTGCATTCCTGTTGGGATTGGCTCTTTCTCAGGGTCATACCAAAACATTTTTCCCTCCTGTTTTCTGAACCCATTTTTGTTGGACTCTACTCTCATTACCACTGCAGACCAGCGCTAAAGTGCTTCAGCTGTCTCCTTCACACCTGGTAAAATCGGCTTACCTGTAAGACCCTAGTAAAGTGGTACTACATGTACCAAGGCCCTATATATTAAATGCTACTGGCGGGTCTGCAGCACTTATTGTACCACCCACCTAAGTAGCTTTTCAAAAAACATTCTTCAGGTCTGCCATTGCAACCAGTGTGTGCAGTTTAAAACAGCTATTCAACCTGGCCACATAAGCATTTTGCCAGGGCCAGACCTTCCTTTCTTAATATAAATGTCACCAGTAGGGTAGGCCCTAAAACGCCCATAGAACTAGGTGTAGTATATTTAAAAAGTTGGCAATATATTTTTGAGTTTTACATGTCCTGGTAGTGAAAAACTCCTAAATGCATTTTTCGCTACTTTGAGGTCTTCCTCTCCCACAGGATAACATTGGGTGGCCTTATTACATCTAATAAGGGTTAACTTTTGATTGAGAACAGGTAAACATTTCATGTTTGGTTCCTGAGAAACTGTAATAAAAAATCCTCTTAATGGTTAAGTCAGATTTTTTGTCGCAATTTTGAAAAATGCTACATTTAGAAAGTTTAGCAACACAAAAGGATGATGGACGGAGTGCTGAAACCTTTTAAACTCACCCCCAGTCACAGATCTGGGTTTAAGCAATCATTCTTTTGCTCACCATGCCACCCCAGTTTGCCTCAGCCATATGCAATTCAGTCATGACCCTGTTCCCATAGGAGCAGTCCAGCCCAACTGCGATTCCAGGTCCTCCCTCGACCGGAAACAAGCATCCTGGGAACGGTTTCAGGGTAACACCCTTCATCAGCCATGCTAACTTGAATCCAGTGGCACAGTAAGCATGGGACCCACATCTGGGCATAATCTTCCTATTTAGGGCAACTTTAGCAAAACAAAAGGATGATGGACGGAGTGCTGAAACGTTTGAAATATGCACCCCCAGGCACAGATCTGGATTTAATCCATCGTCCTTTTGCTGACCATGCCACCCAAGTTATTTTTACATTTAGAAAGTTGGCATTTTCCTGCCCTAAACATTTGATGAGTGAAGCCTGTTCCTGGGTCACATGACTGGGCATAGTTGGCTGTTCGACTTTGTTTATTCCTCCTAGGCAGCCACACAATAGAGGGATTAGGCATACCTGGATATGCCATCAACTAGCAGGATGGGGAGGTGGCGGAGCTGGGAACAGCCCCACCTGCATCTGAATAGGCTGTGCCCTGCCTTTTCTCAAAGGACCTGTCACCACTGCATTGTTCATGCAGTGAGCTTGGATCCAGGCAGGAATGACAGGAAACCTCAAGGAGTTCAAATGGAATTCTCTAGAAACGTCCCCTACTTCAAAGTGGGCACCAGGTATAGGTATTGGATCCTTACACCCAACTCTTCAGTACACCTCTAGATCTAAGGAACACTCAGAATGACTGCTTCACTACTCTGCTCCAAGAAGGACTATCAGTCTGTGGCCCTACTCTGCTGCTCTGTTGCCCAGCTACTAGAAGGAATGGACTTGCATTTTGAACCCAGGGCCACCAGAGTGACTCTAAGGGCTAGTTGGCTGGTCTCCTGATCAGAGCCTTGGGGACAGAAAAGGCTCAAACAACCTTGAACCCTGTACCTGGGTTCTGCCTGCTGTGAGTCCTGCCCCCCCCCCCACAAGTGGTGCCGCCCCATTCCTGGACCTTAAGAAATGGGCCTGAACGTGCTGTGTCAGCTCATCTGTGGTCCTCATTAGAATAGATCAAAGCGACAGAAAGTGACACAAAGCCCCACAAAGCCTAGCCACACAACTGCCAGCCTCTTCCAAATAGACACTGAGTGACGCAAAGCCTCGCTGCACAGCCTGCAGCTTAACAGGAACTGACACAATTCGATTCAATGCCCCACCAAGCTTCACCGCACAGCTCACAGGAACTGGCACAAAGGTCATCGGAACCTAAGCCAGACAATTCGAAACCTCGCAAAGAAAACCTGCACACACTGCATAACCAGGATTTAAGGTACTTTATCGAGCAGGTCCAACTGCACCCCTGGAGCCAGCCCATGCTCCATTGCAGACGGCTTGAACTTGTGACTTTGTCCCGGTCTGGGCGCTTTGTGTTTCTATACACTGTTCCTACTTAAATCTTTCAAATTAAATAGCTTGGTTCTACTAATTGGATTTTTGTTGTTTTGATCTCAACTAATTTATTACATTGTACACCATTTTATTAGGTTGGTGTGGATTGTTTCTTGTGTTGTGTTTCCATTTTATTACTGTTTGAAGTGCTGCACAAATACTTTACTTTGCTTCCAAGTTAAACCTGACTGCTTTTGTGCCAAGCTACTGGTGGTTTATGCAAGGTTAATTTGGGGTTTGCTTGTGACTTCAACCTGAGAGTAATTGTGGTTGCTGCTTGAGTAGGGTTTCACCCCGGCTACCAGTAACCGAATTTCCATTGATTCCCCATTGGATCCATACCTTACTCTGGCTTTCAAGCCTGTATGCATGTCCTGTAAAAGGTTCAGGATTGGTGCTTCCACCTCAAAATTCTCCATCAAGCGCCACAGTTTTGAATGTGAAACACAATCTAAGGCAGATGACAGATCCATGGAGGTTTGATAAATTACACGTTTTTTTATCCACCATGTATTTTGTAATAAGCAGCTCCAAATTCAATGACAGTCCTGATGCCCTTGAGGAACCAGCACTGGATATCAGATAGGCCTGAGTGAACATCAGCCCAGTGTTCTTAACTAACGTGATCATGCCCAAGATTTTATCAATGTCCAACAATGATATCTAGTGATGACAACTTGGATCAGCTCTATTACCCTTTTTGTAGATGGGAACCATTAAGGCCCTAAAGACGTTGGTTAAGCGAGTGACCCAGAATTTTTTCACTAAGATGAACCAGTGTAATGTATTCATTTTGCTCGTAAACCCCTCTACATGCCAAAATTAAAGCGTGATACAGGCATCATATAGACTTCATTTACAGCTGCTCCACTGCTCTTTACTATCATTGCACTGTTACTCACAACTTTCTGGCTCAGAGCTACAGGAAGAAATGAATTCAGGATGGGCCCAATCGATCCTGATCTCTCTTTGCCCTGGATGACAGTCTGGACAATTCCTAACACTGGGGATCACACAGAATTACCCTTTGGCATGCTATCAGGGAGTCAGTCCTTTTCCTCATAGGCCCTCAAAGGCGGGGATCAATTATAAACTATAACATTTGAAACTCTAAGGTTCTCAATATAATGACTAGGTTTATTGAAAAAGTCTAATGGGACAGCAGAAATTTGATTTGGCAGGGTTACTAAAGTAACCTTTTAACGAAGCTCAGGGATATAAAATTCAGAGAACTGCAATCACACGTTTTTGCTTCTCTACCTACTTATCAAAACCTATGTGTCATATTAATATCACTACAAAGTTAATTTTTTCCCAACCAGCATAGCCTTATTATTACAGTCCAGCCAACTCGCACTCTGTGTCTGTTTAAGCATGGGAAAATTGGTCGGCATCAGGTGGTAAGTCCAGAATGTTCTGCCGGTGGATAGTTGAGAGTTGTTTTCTACTAATATCTAGGACAGTCAGATCATCTTTACAATGTGATCTCCTGATTTGTAGCCAGGGAGTTGGGCGGATGGGTAAGCTAAGCTGATCGTTGTCCGGGGATAAAAAATAATTATCTGCATTCCAGGCAAATGTCACCCCTTTTCACCACCGGAGGAAGAATTGGGATTGGAATTAAAGTGAGGGATGACTTGAATAATATATTAAACAGTAACAAGGCAGTTCACCATGTTTGATTATGCGACCCTCGAACAGGTACTTGAATTTTCCAATGTCTTTCACCCAAGCTTCCATAGTCTTAAAAGATCATTTGTGAGTTGCTATGATTGCCTCTTGTAGGTTTGTGAAATCTTCTTTCATCTGATAGAGACTTCTAGCTGCAGATTACTTAACTTTGATTTTCCCAGACGTCAGACTGATCTGGAAACTTTTGCTGAGCAATACCCCTTGCACGCGCCATCGGGTGGCTCCATTCGGCTCTGAGCGGCATTGTTGGCACCGAAAGTGACACTGCAGCCACCTAGATAGGCGCCACCCAGGAGAGCGGGCATCAGTTCTTTTCTTTCTGTGACACTTTTTGACAGACCTTTTTTAAACATTTTGTCACAATTGTTTGGTGTGTGTTGAGATGACGTCGAAGAAGTTTGGGTTCAAACCGTGTAGCGCCTGTCACTTCGCCATGTCGATCAATGACCTCATCTTCTTTGCCTATGGTACCTCGAGCGCGACCACAACTCGTGCAACGACTGCCGGCCAATGGCGCCGAAGGCTTTGAGGGAGCAATCTCCAAAGCTGCTTGCAGCCTGGCAGTCGGCAACTCCGGCGCGTTTGACTCTGAGATGTCCCCAGTCAAGGAGGAGGTTGTAGAACGATCGGGGAGCCCCAAGTCCTCTTCTTCCCATTCAAGGTCCTCTGGACACTCAGGAAATAGGTAGAAGAAGAAGAAGAAGTCCAAGAGGACTTTGACTTCGCCTCATCTATCGGTGGACAAAACAATTTCGACTCTGGGTTTTCCACCTTTCCCGAGGACCAAGTCGACAACCGCTCAAAAAAGGGAACTTTATGAGGCCATGCGCTGTGTATTTGAGTAGTCCAACCCCTCTAGTGCGCATTCGGGCTCTTTAGGGTAGGGGAGACTCCTACCAGATCCATGCCGGTGGCGTTGGCCTCTGTACCGGCAGAGTTTGATGGATCCAAGTCTGAATTTAGACTAGCGCTGATTGTACCTAGGCAACCTCCCCCGACACCAGTCATGATGCTGATGCTCCCGGGGCCGCCGGTGCCCACCGACAGTGCCAGCCCCATTCTTATCTCCATTGATCCGGAGCAGCGCCACACAACAGCAATTCTGGAGCTGACGGCTTCCACAGGTGTCAGATCATTGCCTAACCCTTATTTTTCATATTCAGGCATGGGAGAAGATGGAAAGGATCACTCGACCCTCTAGAATACCATCTGGAGCAATCCATGGACTGGTATGTGGGGCTAGTAGAGGCCAGTGGTCTGTACACCTCGCCAGACACTGGTTTACTCTCTCCCCCTACTGTGGCTATGGAGGAGGGAGCATCCTATGCAGTGGTGTTGCATAGAGCAGAGGAGGACATCAACCTCAAACTGCCCTCAAGTGGTCAAGACAAACATCTTGACGGAAGTGCTTCAGCCTGGGGCATCCACATCTGTAGGAAGCTGCCCTGGTGTCTGATGGGTACCCAAGGTACTTTACTTACACCTTATAGCAGGTCAAGGTGTCCCCTCTTAGTGAAGTGTAGGCAGTGTGTAGAAGCCAGGCTCTCTAGAGGTAGCTGTGGATGAGCAGCTAAGGCTTATCTAATAGACATGCAAAGCTCATGAAGTAACACTGTAGTCACACAGCATTTACACACATGAAAGAAAACACTCAGTTGCACAAAAATAAAGGTTCTTTTTGGAAAACTATATCACAAAATACTAGAAGGGCAACCCTCCAATAGGAGGTAAGTAATACCCTAAAGATATGCACTAGCAGTCAGAAATAGACACAGAAAAGGTTAGAAAACATCACAAATAGCAATATCCAATAGTGACCCTAGGTGGAGCCCAAACCATATACAAAAAAAATGGAATGTGAACACAGGACTCCCACCTAGGTAAGTGGAATGTGTAGAGGGGAGCTGGGAGTGCTAGAAAACCACAGAGGTAAATAACACAGTACCCCCCAGTGGCCAGGAAAGCAGGAGTAAATGACTGGATTTTCCCCAAAACCACCCAAAAGGAGGAAAACAAAGAAAAGAAGACACCCAGACAGGACTACAAGAAACCACAAGCGGATTCCTGAAGAAGAAGACCTCTGGAGAGAGGGGACCAAGTCCAAAAGTGTCAGTGGAGCCCAGGAGGAGTATGAGCTACTACCCACTCAGCTGTACTTGCCGGAGCTGGTTGATGGTGAAGAAGAACAGGTCAGCACTGCAGTCCTGGAGCCGGAGGAGAGTTCCTGGTGGATGCAGAAGATGTCCTATGCTGGAGTGAAGATTGCAGACAGGTGTCGGTGCAGGAATTCCATCAACAAGCCTTGGCAAAGGCAAATTTGTGGTTAGTGGAAAAATGGAGGTTCCGGGGACCAGCGGGACCCAGGAGGACTCAACCGCAGGACGGAGACACAGGAGTCGCAGAAGGAGCCCATGCAACACTACAGAAGAGGATCCCACACCGCAGGAGAACCACGCAGAGAGCTGTGCATCACAGGAAGGAGTTCTGGGGCCCTGGAGCTACATGTCGCCTGAAGATTCCTTGGAGGAGATGCAAACAAGCCTTGGCAGCTGCAAGAGACGTGGTGCACAGGGTACTGTCCTCCGTAGGAAGGCAAGGGCTTACCTCCACCAAAGTTGTACACCTGGCAGAGAGGACCAAGAGGACTACTCCAGACCACCACCCGTGATGTCGGATCCATGCAGCTCAGGATGCGAGGAGATCCATGCTGGCCGGTCGTCGTTGCAGTAGGTGCCTGCAGATACAGGGGAGTGACTCCTTCACTCCAAGGGAGATTCCTTCTTCTTGTGCAGTTAAGAGTTGCAGTCTTCTGGGGATGCAAAGCTGGGGAAATGTTGCAAAGCTGGCAGGAGCCATGGAAACAAAGTTGCAGAAGAGTCTTCTTAGTGGATTGCAGCGTTGTTGGTTCCTGGAGGGTCCAGGAGTGGTGATGGACAGGGGAGTGGTCACTCCCGTTTCCATTGTCCAGTTTCGTGCCAAAGCAGGGACTGGGTGTCGCTGAACTGGTGTGGATTGGTTTATGCACAGAGGGCACCAAATGTGCCCTTCAAACCATACGAGTGGCTTAGGGAGACTGCCCCTCCCAAGCCAGTAACACCTATTTCCAAAGGGAGATGGTGTTAACTTCACCTCCCAAAGAAAATCCTTTGCTCTGCCCTGCTGGGCTTAATCAGATCAAGCAGCATGAGGGCAGAAACCTATCTGAGGGTGTAGGAAAGTACCCTCTTTCTTGGCATAGTTACCTCCATTTTCTGCCTGATGTCAGTGTGCTTGACTGTGTCTACTGGGATACTGCTAATCAGGACCCCAGTAGTTATGCTCTCTCCTTCTGAAATTACTTGTAGGATACTGTTAACACAGTATTTCACCCACCATTGGCATACTGGTGCTCCCTTATAAGGCCCTAGTATATGGTACCTAGGGACCAAGGGCATTAGGGTTCCAGCGGATCCCTATGGGCTGCAGCATATATTTTGCCACCCATAGGGAGCCCAAGCGAAGTCTCCTGAAGGACTGCCATTTACACTGCACCAGGTCACTTATAAGTTACCCCTATAGCAGGCCCTCCAGCCCTGAGGGCAGGGTGCAAAGGACCATGTGTGAGGGCACCCCTGCACTAGCAGAGGTGCCCTCACGACCTCCAGGACCATTTTCCCAGACTTTGTGAGTGCAGGATGCCATTTTATGCATGTACTGGACATAGGTCACTACCTATGTCCAGCTATATAATGTTAACTTCGAACATAGGCATGTTTGGTATCAAACATGTTGGAATTATACCTCAGGACTTTTGCAAGCATTGGTTGTACGATTCCATGCACTCTGGGGGATCCTTAGAAGACCTCCAGTACTGCCATTATAGCCTTAGGAGGTTTTCCAGGCAGCCCCAGCTGCTGCCACCTCAGAGACAGGTTTCTACCTCCCTGTTGATTAAAAAGCTCAAGCCCAGGAAGGCAGAACAAAGGATTTCCTTTGGGAGAGGGTTTGGTAGCCTCCTCAAGCCACTAGAAATGCTTTGAAGGGCACATTTGGTACCCTCCTTGCATAATCCAGTCTACACTAGTTCAGGGACCCCCAGTCCCTGCTCAGGTGCGAAATTGGACAAAGGAAAGGTGAGTGACTACTCCCCTGTCCATCACCATCCCAGGGGTGGTGCTCTGAGCTCCTCCAGAAGGTCCTTGGGTTTTGCCATCTTGGATTTCAAGTTGGCAGGGAACTCTGGGAGCATCTGAGTGGCCAGTGCCAGCAGTTGATGTCAGAGCCCTCCCCTGATAGGGGCTTACCTGGTTTGCTGACCAATCCCCCTTTCAGGGCTATTTAGGGGCTCTCCTTTGGGTGGTTCTTCAGAATCGAATTGCAAGACTCCAGCAGAAATCCTCTGCATCCTGCACTTCAATTTTTCACTGAAGAAACTTCATCATCTGAACCCTACAGGAACTCTACAAACTGCAACAAAGAAGCAAGACGCCTTCTGCAACATTGTATCTTCAGCTCCTGCCAGCAACTGAAACAGTTTTCCGGTCGTGCATCCTCTGAGGACAGCCTGCACCAGAAGAGCAAAAGAATCTCCCTTGGGGTGAAGGAGTCACTCCACTGCTTCAGCAGGTACCTACTGCAATGACAACAGGCTGCATGGATCCTATCTCTTGCTGAACTGTGTGAGCCTGCATCACGGGTGGTGGACTGAATTGGTCCCGACGGTCTTGACGTCCTACTGTCCAACTTTTGTGGAGGTAAGAGCTTGCCTTCCTACGCAAGATGGTACCCAAGTGTACCGTGTGTTTTGTAGTTTGCCAAGGCTTGTTGGCATTCGTCCACAAAGTTCTTAGTTCATTTTGCAGCTCTGGCCCCCAGCACTTTATCCTGCCACGCACAGCTTCCTGAGTGGTTCTCCGGCGGCATGGGAGTCTTTGTCGTTGTGCGGTGTGGGCCTCTTTTATACCTTCTTTGTCCCCGTGCTGTGGGACTTCTGTGCGTTCTGCCTGGTCTTCTTTGGACTCTTTGACTTGCTGAGAGCCCCCTCTGACTCCCTCTCCTGGGTAGAGTCCACCTGGTCCTTCCTGGTCCTGAGTAGCGCCATTTTCCGCTAACTGCGAGCTTTGCGTGTTCCAAGGGTCGTTGGCGGACTCCAGCAATGCAAACCAGACTGCAATCCTCGATCCGGCGTGGGACATCATTGGCACCAACCAGGAACCCGACTCTGTCTTCTTGGGTGCAGTACTGACTGTTCTTCTTCAATGGTGGTTCTTCTCTTGCACACTCATCCAGGTTAACAGGGGCTTCTGTTCTCCCTGGACTCTTCTGTGCTTTTTGGACTTGGTCCCCTTCTTCCACAGGTCCTCAGGTCTAGGAATCAACTGTTGGTGTCTTGCAGTCTCTTTTGGTTCTTGCATAATCCTTCTGTGTGTGTTCTGGGAAATTTACTGTGTTTTGCTCCTGCTTTCCTGCGCACTGGAGTGGGTTCTAGTACTTACCTTGGGATTTTCTAATACTTCCAGCTCCCCTCTACACACTACACTACACTACACTTGCCTAGGTGGGAAACCGACATTCGCATTCCACTTTCTTTGTATACGGTTTGTGTTCCCCCAGGCCCATTTTCATCTATTGTAATTTTGGCTAATTCCACTGTTTTCTAACTATTTTAATACCTATTTCTGCATACTAGTGTATATAATTTGTGTATTACTTACCTCCTAAGGGAGTGTAGTCTCTGTGGTATTTTTGGTATTTGTGTCACCAAAATAAAGTACCTTTTTATTTTGTAACACTGAGTATTTTCTTTCATGTGTGTGAGTACTGTGTAACTACAGTGATATTGCATGAGATCTGCATGTCTCCTAGATAAGCCTTGGCTGCTCATCCACAGCTACCTCTATAGAGCCTGGTTTCTAGACACTGCCTACATTTCACTAATGAGGGATAACTGGACCTGGTATAAGGTGTAAGTACCTGTCAGCGAGACCGGATTCTCGGGGTTTACGCCTGTTCCCAATATGTCCACCTCTTGGCAGCTCCAAACTCTACTAGCCGTTATAGCACAGAGTTAAAGAATGGACAAGCGGGGATGGGTTTTAGGTTGGGAACAGCGGGGAAGGAGACCTGCGGAAGCAAGAGTTAGGAACACAATAGCAAAGTTATTCACATTCATCTTCATGAACTTTGTTAATAAATATCAATACTTTGATAACATGAGAGAGCAAAAGCTTTTCAGTGACATGACATTTTAGTTCTGCATACCTGGAAGTAAAAGAAGGATTACGCAAACTTTCATTTAAGCGTTTCCAGAATAACATCTTATGCACTGAACATGGAACTCTCTCAAGTTAGTTATTGGAATAGTAACTATGGCATGATAAGAGTCAATTAACACATTGGGGGTGATTCTAACCCTGGCGGTCGGTGTTAAAGCGGCGGCCAACCCACCAACAGGCTGGCGGTAAAAAATATGGGATTCTGACCCTGGCGGGAACCGCCAACACAGACAGCCACTTTAACACTCCGACCGCCACAGCGGTACAAACAAACAGCGCGGCGGTCACCGCCAACAGCCAGGCGGCAGCCAATGTACTGCCCACACTATCACAACTCACCAATCCGCCACCTTTTCCGGGGCGGGAGCACCGCCGATAAAAACACGGCGGAAACAGACTACGGACGGGAAAACGCTCACCACTACGCACTCCAGGAGGAAGGAGGACAGCATGGAACCCGAATTAAACATCCTACCTGCTCTCGTCTACCTTCTCATCTACCACGAGTACGAAGTCCGGCGCAGACGACAACGGTGAGTACTGCACCTACGACACACGGGAGGGGGGAGGACGAAAGGTTACGGGCACACACATATGCGACCCCCCCCCCCAACTATGTACACCCAATGCAGAGCAACAAGTCACAGTGACACCACCCAAACACCCCTGAAAAATGCTAGGACATAATCAAATTTGGAATAAATATTTATGTACCAAAAAGCTCCTGAAACTTATCGTACAACCATGAAAGATATTCACAACAAAACTAATGACATACACATCAGTGTATAACTGAAGTAACAAGTCCTGCACATCCTACGAATTCATCATGTCCGTGGGCCAAAGTTTTGAGAAACAAGGGCAAAGCCCACACAGGAGACCTGAGTCCTTTGGAGAGAACACTGCAGGGGCATCAGATGTAAAAACTACAGGCACCTCAGGGTGAAGGGAAGGGGGGGGCACCACAGCCACATGAGTCCACGACGCCAGATCCACGAGGAGCCACCATGCCCACTGTACCATCCTGGGGAGTGCAAAGCCACCGTCTCTCAATGTCTCTACAGTGGGTGGGCTGCCCACTGGACCATCCTGGGGAGTGCAAAGCCACAGTCTCTCAATGTCTCTACAGTGGGTGGGCTGCCCACTGGACCATCCTGGGGAGTGCAAAGCCAGAGTCTCTCAATGTCTCTACAGTGGGTGGGCTGCCCACTGTACCATCCTGGGGAGTGCAAAGCCACAGTCCATCAGGTGGATGACAGTCTCCACTGGTCAAGGAGGAGGCATGGTGGGCACAGTGAACCATAAACAGTGATTGAGACAGCGGTGCCCAGCGGAGCGGTGCTTGAGATGAAGGGCCCAGCGGAGCGGTCCTTGAGATGAAGGGCCCAGCGGAGCGGTGCTTGAGAAGAAGGGCCCAGCGGAGAGGTGGAGAGACAGCGGTGCCCAGCGGAGCGGTGCTTGAGATGAAGGGCCCAGCGGAGCGGTGCTTGAGATGAAGGGCCCAGCGGAGCGGTGCTTGAGATGGCGGTGCCCAGCGGAGCGGTGCATGACAGGAAGGGCCCAGCGGAGCGGTGCTTGAGATGAAGGGCCCAGCGGAGCGGTGCTTGCGACGGCGGTGCCCAGCGGAGCGGTGCATGACAGGAAGGGCCCAGCGGAGCGGTGCTTGAGATGAAGGGCCCAGCGGAGCGGTGCTTGAGATGAAGGGCCCAGCGGAGCAGTGCTTGAGACGGCGGTGCCCAGCGGAGCGGTGCATGACAGGAAGGGCCCAGCGGAGCGGTGCTTGAGATGAAGGGGCCAGCGGAGCGGTGCTTGAGACGGCGGTGCCCAGCGGAGCGGTGCATGACAGGAAGGGCCCAGCGGAGCGGTGCTTGAGATGAAGGGCCCAGCGGAGCGGTGCTTGAGATGAAGGGCCCAGCGGAGCGGTGCTTGAGACGGCGGTGCCCAGCGGAGCGGTGCATGACAGGAAGGGCCCAGTGGAGCGGTGCTTGAGATGAAGGGCCCAGCGGAGCGGTGCTTGAGACGGCGGTGCCCAGCGGAGCGGTGCATGACAGGAAGGGCCCAGCGGAGCGGTGCTTGAGATGAAGGGCCCAGCGGAGCGGTGCTTGAGATGAAGGGCCCAGCGGAGCGGTGCTTGAGATGAAGGGCCCAGCGGAGCGGTGCTTGAGAAGAAGGGCCCAGCGGAGAGGTGGAGAGACAGCGGTGCCCAGCGGAGCGGTGCTTGAGATGAAGGGCCCAGCGGAGCGGTGCTTGAGATGAAGGGCCCAGCGGAGCGGTGCTTGAGACGGCGGTGCCCAGCGGAGCGGTGCATGACAGGAAGGGCCCAGCGGAGCGGTGCTTGAGATGAAGGGCCCAGCGGAGCGGTGCTTGAGATGAAGGGCCCAGCGGAGCGGTGCTTGAGACGGCGGTGCCCAGCGGAGCGGTGCATGACAGGAAGGGCCCAGCGGAGCGGTGCTTGAGATGAAGGGCCCAGCGGAGCGGTGCTTGAGATGAAGGGCCCAGCGGAGCGGTGCTTGACAGGAAGGGCCCAGCGGAGCAGTGCTTGACAGGAAGGGCCCAGCGGAGAGGTGGCGAGACAGCGGTGCCCAGCGGAGCGGTGCTTGAGACGGCGGGGCCCTGTTCAGCGGTGCTCTTCTGCACCGCGGGCCCTGTTCAGCGGTGCTCTTCTCCACGGCGGGCCCTGTTCAGCAGTGCCTATCTCCACGGCGGGCCCTGTTCAGCGGTGCTCTTCTGCACCGCGGGCCCTGTTCAGCGGTGCTCTTCTGCACCGCGGGCCCTGTTCAGCGGTGCTCTTCTCCACGGCGGGGCCCTGTTCAGCGGTGCTCTTCTGCACCGCGGGCCCTGTTCAGCGGTGCTCTTCTGCACCGCGGGCCCTGTTCAGCGGTGCTCTTCTCCACGGCGGGGCCCTGTTCAGCGGTGCTCTTCTGCACCGCGGGCCCTGTTCAGCGGTGCTCTTCTGCACCGCGGGCCCTGTTCAGCGGTGCTCTTCTCCACGGCGGGGCCCTGTTCAGCGGTGCTCTTCTGCACCGCGGGCCCTGTTCAGCGGTGCTCTTCTGCACCGCGGGCCCTGTTCAGCGGTGCTCTTCTCCACGGCGGGGCCCTGTTCAGCGGTGCTCTTCTGCACCGCGGGCCCTGTTCAGCGGTGCTCTTCTCCACGGCGGGGCCCTGTTCAGCGGTGCTCTTCTGCACCGCGGGCCCTGTTCAGCGGTGCTCTTCTGCCCCGCGGGCCCTGTTCAGCGGTGCTCATCCAGCAGGTCAAGGGAGCCAGACCTGGCCTGGACTCCCGGCTCAGTCGCCCTCGGACCGTGACGTTTCTAGACCCTTCGGGGACAGACTCCTGGCCTCCTTAGTGTCCTCCTTCCCAGCTGGGATGTGGCATGTGGGGTCCACCTTCTCCGCGCTCCTGCTGCCCTTCCGCTCCTTTGATGGGGCTCTCGGGCCCTTGCCTCCCCTAGATGGTGTGGGTGGTGAAGTGGCCGCACATTGCTCCTTGGGGGCAGCCCTGTCGGTCCTCGCACGGCGGCCCTTGTTTTTGCGGGTCCTCTTGCCGGGGGGGGGCTGGACGTGTCCTTGCTGCTGATCGATGTGTCACTGCTGGCAAAGGGTGGGCTCCAGAACCCATGCACAACAGTGACACCCGAAGCTGGGCTGGTGGTGGCTGCGGTGCTCTTGGGACTCTTTGAAGATGGATGGGGGAGCTCATCGGGGGAAAGAGGTCAAGGTTAGCCAGGAAAAGTTTTTTAGGGCCAAGGTAAAGGGTAGGAGAAGTGGAGATGGAAGTGGAGGTAGAGGAGGTGGTTGTAGGAGAGTCAGGTGTGCTGTCATTGGGTGAAGGTGCTGGTGCTGTAGGCTGTTGTGAGGTGGATGGCTGTTGGGTGGGTGGCTGCCTGCGTTTGTGTGTCTTGGAAGAGGGGGTGACAGACACAGTGGGAGAGGACACAGGGGACGTGTAAATGGCAGTGGGGGTGGTGACTGCACAAGTGTGGACTGTGCTGGAGGGTGAGGTGGTGATGGAAGCACTGGCTGATGTTGGGGTGCATGCAGGTGTGAGTGTAGACGTCACAGGGAGGGAGGAGGGAGACGAGGAGGAGGGGGACACAGGGGTGGCAGTGGCTGTTGGCATGTCTGCATCTGGGTGTTGCTTGGGTGAGTGTTTGTGGGATCTGTGGTGCTTGTGTTTGGATGAGCTGCTCTTGGGTGTTGAGGTGTGTGCAGGCTGGTCTGATGGTGTGGATGGGATAGGCTGAGGAACAGGAGACAGAGAAAGGCTGGAGGCAGTAAGAAGAGGGAGGCTGGAAACAGGGACAATGGCTGCCGTCAGTGCTGAGGCCAGAGCAGTGAACGCTCGTTGATGGGCAGCCTGACCCGAATGAATGCCCTCCAGGTACGCATTGCTCTGTTGCACCTCCCTTTGCACACCCTGGATGGCATTCAAAAGGGTCGTCTGCCCAACAATGAGCGTCCTTACCAGGTCAATGAGCTCCGCACTGAGGGCAGCAGGGGCAACAGGGGCAGGGGCTGAGGTGCCTGCGGCGAAGGAGACGCGCGCCTTCCTGGGCGAACCGGCACGGAGCGAAGACTGAGGGGCTGCTGGGAGGGCGGGGCTGGTGCGCTGGGTGACGGCTGTACCTGTAGAGGCGGGGGGCACGGATGTTGCCGCCACCGCTAAGGAGCTCCCATCCGAGGACGTGTCGCTTTCGCTGCTCTCACCCGTCGTGGTGCTCCCCTCGCCCTCCGGATCACTGGTGCCCTCGGTGTCTGTTCCTGGGCCCACCGGGGCCTTGTGTCCTGCAGCTCCCTCATGCTCCGATGCCAAATCTCCTCCGCCTGATGATGCTAATGCACACATGCACAAGAAGATGAAGAGAAAGGGTGGGGGGAGAAAAAAGAAGACCAGGTTGAGTGCATGCAATGTCAACACCGTTGGCGGAGAGGACAGACACAGGAGCCTAATGCACTAAGCCGCGCATTCGGGGTACACTACTCAGTACTACTGACTAGGACAACAGGCCAAGAGACGTCAAACGCGCACATGGGAGATGCTGGACCTTCAATGGCTGTACTTGTCACCCTACCGAGGTGGGGGCCGGGGGCACAGGGCCATGCCTAAGGGAGAGGACTACACTACAGAAAGCGCCCTGGCCTAATGTCACCCACAGCCCTCCTCCCCCACCCAGACGCCTCCACTGCGCAGAAAGATAGGAGAATGTGCTGATACTCACCCCCTTGTGTCTGCTGTGATGTCTTAAAGCGCCCATCCAATTCTGGGTAAGCCACCGCCAGGATCCGGGACATCAGGGGGGTCATGGTGCGACTGGTACCCCTCCTAGGTTGGGAGGCCATCCCCAGCAGTGTTTCTGCGGTCTTCCTTGTTCCGCGGCGGATGTCCTCCCACCTGTTGCGGCAGTGGGTGCCCCGTCTGTTGTGGACCCCCAAGTTCCAGACTTCCTTGGCGATGGCACACCAAATCTCGATCTTCTGATGGGCGCTGACCTATTTGACATGTACAGGGTGGAAAGGAGGAAATCATCAATGACCTGCATGTTAGATGTGATTGGCCCCCCCCACCAACTTTGCCATATGGCACATGCTCTCATCTGTCGGGCGTTGCACTCCTCATTCGCCCCCCACCCCACCAACTTACATCCACCCCAATCCACACAGGCATAGCCCATTCCATGTGCACCCGGTGTACTCACTTGTTGGTCTGGAGGACCGTAGAGTAGCGCATACTGGGGGAGGACCCCATCCACAAGCTTCTCCAACTCTTCAGACGTGAAGGCAGGGGCCCTTTCCCCAGTCGCAGCAGCCATTGTATCTTCCAGACCGAGGTCACAGCAGCACTTGCAGTATAGGTCCTCTCCTGTGGATGATCAGGTCTCGAGTGATTAAGCAGATAGAAAATGGCGGTCACGCCCGCGGCTGTGCGTACCGCGGCGGTGCGTACCGCGACCGCCGGCGCACTTCGTCATTGGCTCCTGAAACCCATAGGCTTCAATGTTAACCAATGCGGCTTTGCGCTGCGGTCTTCGACCGCCACGGTGTGCCCCGCCAGCGCATTGACCTCACATCCCATTGTCCCACTTCACAGGTCAGGCAGCCGCCATTTCAAGGGCCTACATTGGCTTAATTTTGACTGCGACACACAGGCCTAGGCCTTGCATTGCCACACATACACGCCTTTCAACCCATTGCCATTCTTTAACTGTGCAAGCTGTGGTTTGGCTGACTCTGTGCTCCATGTTGTCCTTCCTAGGCACCGTCCGCTGGGACTTGGGATGAGAAGGAGGAATCCTCGCGTGTACCGACCGCTGGTGGACCTGTCGACAATGGAAGAACGCCATATAATACTTCGATACAGACTTGACCGTGCCACTATCCATGAACTGTGTGCCCAGCTGGAGCCAGCCCTGATGTCCCCCATCCGCCAACCCACAGGGATTCCCCCTCTGGTGCAGGTTTTGTCAGTCCTCCATTTTTTGGCAAGTGGGTCATTCCAGACCACAGTGGCCATGTCATCTGGAATGTCTCAGCCTATGTTTTCAAAGATTTTGAGTAGAGTGTTGTCTGCCCTGATGAAACTCATGCGGAGCTACATCATTTTCCCAGGAGGGTGACTTGCCTACAGTGAAGGGTGATTTCTATGCCCTTTGACATATCCCCAACATCATTGGTGCCATTGATGGGACCCATGTGGCTTTGGTACCCCCAAAAGACGATGAGCAGGTGTACCGAAACAGAAAAAGTTATCATTCGATGAATGTCCAGGTGGTCTGTTTGGCTGACCAGTACATCTCCCATGTAAATGCCAAGTTCCCAGGGTCAGTGCATGACGCGTATGTGATGCGAAATAGCAGCATCCCCTATGTGATGGAGCAGCTACAGAGACAACGTGTGTGGCTAATAGGTGATTCTAGTTACCCCAACCTGCCTTGGCTACTGACCCCAGTAAGGAATCCCCGGACCAGGGCAGAGGAACGGTACAATGAGGCCCATGGGCGAACTAGGAGGATCATCGAAAGGACCTTTGGCCTCCTGAAGGCCAGGTTTAGGTGCCTGCATATGACTGGGGGATCCCTGATGTACTCACCAAAGAAGGTGTGCCACATCATCGTGGCCTGCTGTATGCTTCACAATCTGGCATTGCGACGTCAGGTCCCTTTCCTGCAGGAGGATGGTGCAGATGGTGGTTTTGAAGTAGCTGTGGAGCCTGCGGAGAGTGAAGAGGAGGAAGACTCAGAGGACGACACAGACAACAGGGACAGAGTAATAGCACAGTATTTCCAGTAGCACACAGGTAATGATCACCCATGCCATTTTACATTTCCTGAAAGCCTCCTGCGTCTCAACTTTGTCGGTTTCCCCCCAGACCTATGGACATGATGTTTGAATTTCCCTTCCCTTTTCTGTGCTGTAAGAGCCACTGCGTGACCTCGGCTTGGTTGGCCCATGGACTAATGCTAAGTTACCTCGGTATGTGTAATTCACAATGTTCACAATACGTAATTGATATGTAATGTGTCATACATTTGTAAATAAGACAGCCTGAGTCCTGATTGATTTCAGTGCAATGTGTGATTTATTATTAGTGCATAGATATTGGTACATGATAGTGAAACAGTGATGGGTGGGGGTGGAGTAATGTCCATGGCAGAGTCCAGTTCTCAGTCTCACAGGTGCATTGTCCATACGCCTGTGGCAGGATGGAGCAGGGGCAGTTCAAGGTTTGACAGGGTGGCAATGTGGGACAGTGGGAGGACTGCAGGGGGTATGTGATGCTGGCGGGGGACTTGACATCCTACTCTGTCGTTTTTTTGGATCTCAGGCTCCTTTTGCAGGGCGGTTGTTCTTCAGCAGGAGGTGGGGTTCTGGTGGGCTGTCGTTGTGGTGGGGCCTCCTGTCCACTAGCGCCGGCGGAGGTGGTAGGCTGTTCCTGTTCCTGGCTAGTGACAGGGGCCCTGTGTGATGCCAAATGGTCCCGAAACGTGTCCTCTATGCGGTTCAGGGCCTGGACTATGCTCCCCATAGCGGTTGAGATGTTGCTGAGTTGGTCGCTGAACCCCATGTAGCGTTGCTCCTGCTGTGCCAGGATCTCCTGGAACCTGGCCAGTACCGTCGCCATCGTCTCTTGTGAGTGGTGGTAGGCAGCCATGATGGTGGTGAGGGCCTCTTGGAGAGTGGGTTCCCTGGGCCTCTCCTCCCCCCCCTGTCGCACAGCAGCCCACCGAGTTGCCCTGTTTCCCTGGGCCTCTGTCCCCTGGACGGTGTGCCCACTCCCACTGCCCCCAGGTCCCTGTTGTTGTTGGGTTGGTGGGTTACCCTGGGGGCCCTGTAGTGGTAGACACACCGCTGCTTGACCTGTCCTAGAGACAGAGGCATGGGCCCGCTGGGTGGGAGCTGTGCGGTTGTTCCCAGAGGGGGTTGGGTCTGCAGTGGCCTGTGTCTGGGTGAGGGGAACCGACTTCCCAGAGGTCCCCGATGGTCCGGGCTGGTCGTCAGGTTCCAGGTCGACAGAGCTTCTGTCATCACTAGTGGCCTGTTCCGGGGGTGGGATGGACATTTCTGGTCCCTCCTGACCGGTGTGTTGTCGTTCGGGTCCTGCATGGGGTAAGAGGGTATGGTTATTGTTTATGTGTGTGCATTAGCTTGCGTTTTATAGGTGCCCTTGTCCCCCAGTGCTGGCATTCCCTTGGGGGAGATGTTGTGAGGGTGTTTTGTGGGGGGGTGATGGGTATGTGCAGTGGTCATGCTTAGGTGATGGGTGTCCATAGTTTGGGGGTGGCATGCAGGGGTTGGTGTTGGGTGGGTTGTGCTGGGGAGACATTCTCAGGGAGGATGTGTGCTGGGGGGTTGGGGGTGAGGGTGGGGGTTAGCATGCTGGGGGTGGGGTGAAGTGGTTGGCCTTGTACTTACCAGAGTCCATTCCTCCGTGTACTCCAGCGAGGCCATCAGGATGCAGGATGTTGAGTACCTCCTGCTCCCATGTTGTGAATTCGGGTGGAGTGGGTGGGGGTCCCCCGCCAGTCTTCTGCACTGCGATGTTGTGTCGCGAGACCATCGAGCGCACCTTCCCCCGTAGGTCGTTCCATCGTTTGCGGATGTCCTCTCTATTTCTGGGATGCTGTCCCACCGCGTTGACCCTGTCCACGATCCGCTGCCAGAGCTCCGCCTTCCTCGCTATGGTGGTGTGCTGGACCTGTGAGCCGAAGAGCTGGGGTTCCACTCTTATGATCTCCTCCACCATGACCCGGAGTTCTTGGTCCGAAAAGCGTGGGTGCCTTTGTGGTGCCATGGGGTGGAGTGTATGAGGTGTGGGGTGGTGTATGTGATGATGTGTGTGTTGGTGTGTGGTGCTTTGTGCTTCTATGTGGTGTGTGTGATGTTGCGGTGTGCCTCTGTGTGTCTGGCTATCTATTCTCTGATGTGTCTCTCTCTCTCCTTCGTCTCTGGTTTTTGTTGGTAGGGGTTTGTGGGTGATGTGGGTGTGTGTTTTATATGGTATTGGATGTGTGGGAGTGGTGTGTGTATGGGTTTCAGGTGTGTGCCTTTCAAATTGTCCAATGTGGTAGGGGTTTGTAAAGGTGTGTGTATTTTGACCGCGGCGGGGTCTACCGCCAATGGAATACCGCGGTTGAATGACCGCCGCGAAAATTTGCGGGTCATAATGGGATGGGCGTATTTCTGTTGGCATGGCGGTGGAGGTTTGGTCTTCTCCAGTTTACCGCTGGCCGCTGATGTGGCGGACTGCAGTGGAGGGTGGATTTTCGGAGGTTTTGCAGTTGTGGGTCAGAATGTCCGTGGCGGCTGACCGCGGCCGCGGCGGTATTGTGGCGGCCTTCTGACCGGCGGTAAGTGGCTTTTACCGCCGAGGTCAGAATGACCCCCATTATTTCCTCAAAACATGAACAGGGAAAGATTCATGAATAATACTGTAAAGTCACATTCTGTTTTGTTTTGAGTTTCAGAATTCAATTGCCCAGAAATTACTATGCATATTATTGCTAAACTGTATATCAAGATTCCAATGCCAGGAAAGGATCGCACAGTTTGCCGATCTGAACTGCAAAGGTTAATTGCCAAGAATGAATCACGCACACTGCTGCTGATTCAACCATCAAGATTCAAATTTCAGGAAAATTATCGTGTACTCTGCCGATCTGAACGGCAAAGGTTAATTGCCAAGAATGAATCGTGCACACTGCTGCCGATTCAACCATCAAGATCTAAATGCCATGAAATGATCATGCACTCTGCCGATCTGAAATTTAAGAGTTAAAGGCCAAGAATGAATTGCACACACTGCTGCCGATTCAATCATCAAGAGTCAAATGCCAGGAAATGATTGCGCACTCTGCCGAACCTAACTGCAAGGGTTAAAGTCCAAGAAAGAATCGCGCACACTGCTGCTGATTCAACCATCAAGATCCAAATGCCATGAAATGATCACGCACTCTGCCGATCTGAAATGCAAGGGTTAAAGGCCAAGAATGAATTGTGCACACTGCTGCTGATTCAAACATCAAGATCCAAATGCCATGAAATGATCGCGCACTCTGCTGATCTGAAATGCAAGGATTAAAGCCCAAGAATAAATCGCGCACACTGCTGCCGATCCAACCATCAAGATCCAAATGCCATGAAATGATTGTGCACTCTGGCGATCTTAAATGCAAGGGTTAAAGGCCAAGAATGAATCGCGCACACTGCTGCCGGTTCAACCATCAAGATCCAAATGCTATGAAATGATCGCGCACTTTGCCGATCAGAAATGCAAGGGTTAAAGGCCAAGAATGAATCGCGCACTCTGCTGCCGATTCGATCATCAAGATTCAAATGACAAGAAACAATCGCACAAACGATTAAATCCAAAGACCAAAACTCGCAAAAATCTTAAGAAACTGATTCGGGGGCCTAACCCGACACTCGCCTTACCGCCCTGCTTGAAGATCACCAAGGTAATGAGGACAGGGCCTGGAAATGTCCAAATAGGCCTTCGGGAACAGGAGCCCTGGAAACTGCTGCTGCTCTGCACCGGGACCTCTGAATAGTGAGCACGTGGAGCTGGGCTGGGTTCCTTAAATAGACCCAAGCCCCGCCACGCCCAGCCACACCTAGTCAGGCTGCAGGAAAGGCTTAAAAATGAACAATACATTGCAAACAGTATTAAAGATATTTCAATATAAATACCTGCAATGTAAAAAGTTAATATGCAATATCAGCACACAAAGCATGAATTATTACATTGCACAAGTTTAGTTTCTTTGCATTATGTTGCCCGTACAGCTCGCATTGTCCTGGTGTTGACAGTACTCCCCTCTCCCGAGCGCGCTCTAGGGCCTGGTTTGTCTAGGTTTAGACAGTGAAAACACCGCACTAGTTGTGGAGCATGAATGTCAGATGCTGAGACCCATGAGTCGTTCTCGGGACCGTACCCTTTCCAGGATATTAGATACCAGAGAGTATGACCTCAAAATTTTGAATCCAAAACCTGTTTTACTTCGTATTCCAGTTCTCCTTGAACCAGTACTGGATTTGGTTGAGAGCGAGTTTTTTGGAAATCTCTTTTTAGTAGAGAAGTATGGAACACGGGATGAATAAAAATGGGTTTTTGGTAACTATATTTTGTAAGACACTGGATTGATCTGTTGAAGAACTGTGTAAGGACCTATATATTTGGGATTAAACATATGTTTTTTCTTGTAGTCAATATGTTGTGTGGAAAGCCACACTCTATATCCTGGTTTATATTGTGGTCCCGCACAACGTTTTTTGTCATAATGTTTTTTACACTTTTCTTTTGCTTTGATCAGATGTTGCTGGATTTGTTTCTGGGTTTGATGGAGTTGTCATATTGTTTCTGACACTGCTGGTGTAAGTGAACTTTCTTGTGAAATTGTGATTAGCAAAGTATCTGGGTGATAACCAAATAGACCAAAAAAGGGCATCGCTCAAGTAGAAGAATGATCCGAGTTATTGTAGGCCAATTCAGCTAACCAAAGCATTGATACCCAGGAATGAAGTGCTTTTTCAGCGTAAGCACGCAAATATTGTTTCAATGTTTGATTGAGTCTCTCCGTTTGGCCATCTGTTTGAGGATGGTGAGTGGTAGATAATGTTGATGTAACTCGTAGCGTTTTGCACCATGTTTTCCAGAAGTTAGAGACAAATTGTGATCCTTGATCAGAAATAATTATTTTTGGTGATCCATGATAACAGACCACTTGATTTAAAAATATTGTTGCTAATTCACTGGAGGTAGGCATTTTCCTGCAAGCAATAAATGTGCATATTTTGTGGGACTATCTACCACTACAAGGATTACAGAGTGATGTTGAACTACTGGCAGTCCTGTAATAAAGTCTATTGATATGTGTTCCCAAGGTCGGAGCGGAGTTGGGAGAGGATGTAACAATCCTTTTGGTTTTGAATGACTTGTCTTGGTGCGGGCACAAACTTCGCAGTTAATTACCATTTGCTTGATGTCTTTTGTAAAAGTAGGCCACCAAAAATATTGTTGGATTAGTTCAAGTGTCTTAGGAATACCTGGATGACCTCCCGTAGGTATAACGTGCAACCAATGAAACACTAATTTGCACAACTTGGTAAGAGGAACAAATAAACATGCATCATAAAAAGGTAGGCCTTGTTTGATTGATCTTTTGGGGTTTGCTTGAGCCCATTTCTGCCATTTTTCGATGGTGAAAGAATTACAAATACTTTCAAAAAAATCTTCAGTCTTGAGGATACAAATAATTTTGTCTGGAGCAATGATAGCCCGTGGAGGCTGGATTGTGGGTAACATGGTAGAGTCTTGTCTGGACAAGGCATCCGTTTTGCGATTATCTATGCCAGGGCAAAAGGTTACCACAAAATCAAACTCAGCAAAAAACAGCATCCATCGTAATTGTCGAGGAGTCAAAAATCTAGTTGAACTCATGAACTGGAGATTACGATGATCTGTGTATACTGTAATAGTGTATCTGGCACCTAGCAAATAGTGTCTCCACTCTTTAAATGCGTCAGGGATTGCTAGGAGTTCTTTCTCAGCAATGACATAATTTTGTTCCGCATTGTTTAGTTTTCGGGACATGTAAACTACAGGGTGTAGCTGACCGGTATCTTTGTTGCATTGTGATAACACTAGACCAATTGCCACATCTGAAGCATCTGCTTCTACTATGAATGGACGTTGAGTATCTGGGTGAGTCAAGACTGGGGCGGTGGAGAAGGCTTCCTTTAAGATTGAAAAAGCCTTGTCTGCTTCTGGAGACCATATAAATGGTTCTTTCTTTCGTAGTAACTTGGTGACTGGTGCCACTGTCTGTGAGAAGTGGTCTATAAACCTACAATAGAAATTTGCAAAACCAAGGAAGCACTGAACATCTCGAAAGTTTTTTCGGATTGGCCAATCAGATACTGCTTGGACTTTTCTTTCTGCCATAACCATGCCTTGAGGGGTAAGGATGACCCCTAAAAACTCAACGGTGGTAACATGAAATCCACATTTGCTCAATTTGCAATATAAATGATGTTTCCGAAGGGCTGTGAGAATTTTTGGGACATGTTGTACATGTTTGGCCTCGTTATCAGAATAGATTAAAATATCATCTATGTAAACTATTGCAAATAGATCTAGATATTCTCTAAGGACATCATTCAGAAAGAATTGGAATGCTGCTGGAGCATTACAAAGTCCAAAGGGCATGACTGTGTATTCAAATAGACCATATCTAGTTTTAAAGGCGGTCTTCCACTCATCGCCTTCTCTCATCCTAACTAGGTGGTAAGCTCCTCTTAGGTCTAACTTGGTGTACATTTTGGCCTTTTTTACTTGATCCAACAGGACAGGGATCAAGGGTAAACGGTATTTATTATTTATTGTCATTTTGTTTAACCCTCTATAATCTATAAAAGCCCTAAGATCCCCATTAGCCTTGGGAACAAAAAAAAAGAGGAGATGCTGCAGGAGACTTGGAAGGACGGATAAATCCATTAGCTAAAAATTGGTCTAAATAGTTTTTTAGATATTGATTTTCGTGTTCAGACAGGGCATACACACGACAACTAGGGAGTATAGCACCGGGAGTCAGATCAATTTGACAGTCATAAGGTCTGTGTGGAGGCAAGGTTTCTGCTTTGTTTTCATCAAAAACATCAAGGAAAGATGAATACTGCAAAGGCAGCGTTACATCTTTTTCAGCGGCTGTGGCTATGTGGGATCTGTGAGAATCTGTAACACTTGATGTTTGGAGACATTTTTCTTTACACCTAAATGAAGAAAACAAGATTTTCCTTTCTTGTCGGTTTATTAAAGGGTTATGATAATTAAACCATGGCATTCCTGGAATAATTCCATACTGAGGTGCATGGATTACATCAAAGATGATTTTCTCTACATGTTTGGTGTCTTGATTTCCCCCTTTACAGCTCACAGACAAAGGGAAGGTCTGTAGAGTCACCGGACCTCCAGCTTGGAGTTTTCCAGCTACAGCTTGTATTACTTCTGGTGTTTTCTTCTTTTTACATGGGATCCCCCATGTTTGAATCAATTGTGCATCAATGAAGTTACCAGTAGCTCCAGAATCTACTAAGGCTTTCTTTAGATACGTCTTCTGTTTTACTCGTACTTCTAGATCTAATCTTAAATGCCTGGACTCGAGTAAAACCTTTTTAGCATCTTGTGAAGGGTCCACGGTTACACCCAAGAACAACCCTTCCTTACATCTTGGGTATTCTAGTTTTCCTGAGTGGTCTGTGCATTTGCTACAACCTTCTTGGTAGGGATTTGTTTGACTTTTGGCTTTGCTGGACATTCTTTAACGAAATGACCCTTTCGACCACAATATGGACATTGTCCGTTCTTTCTACGTAGGTCTTTCTCCTCTTTTGTTAAGGGCTGCTTGATGGTTCCTACTTCCATTGGTTTATGATTGTGGTCTCTATGAGTGTGCGAGCCTTTAGGCTCATGAACATGCCAGGAGCTTTTCTCAGTCTTTTTACGTATTCCATGTTGTTCTGCAAGACGATGGTCTAACCTTAAAACAAGATTTATCAGATCTTGACAATCTGTGGGTTGAGGATCAATCTGTGCAAGAATGTCTTTTAACTCATCTTTGAGTCCTTGCCAGAATAGAGCTGATCTCTTTTCCTCAGGTGTGAGAAAGTAGCCTCTTTCTAGCCTTGTTACCCCCACTTTTGGCCAGTTTGTGAGTATATGTCAGGTGTTTTCACTGTCTCACTGGGATCCTGCTAGCCAGGGCCCAGTGCTCATAGTGAAAACCCTATGTTTCCAGTATGTTTGTTATGTGTCACTGGGACCCTGCTAGCCAGGACCCTAGTGCTCATAAGTTTGTGGCCTATATGTATGTGTTCCCTGTGTGATGCCTAACTGTCTCACTGAGGCTCTGCTAACCAGGACCTCAGTGGTTATGCTCTCTCTTTACTTTACAAATTGTCACTAACAGGCTTGTGACCAATTTCAACAATTCACATTGGCATACTGGAACACCCTTATAATTCCCTAGTATATGGTACTGAGGTACCCAGGGTATTGGGGTTCCAGGAGATCCCTATGGGCTGCAGCATTTCTTTAGCCACCCATAGGGAGCTCTGACAATTCTTACACAGGCCTGCCACTGCAGCCTGAGTGATATAACGTCCATGTTATTTCACAGCCATTTACCACTGCACTTAAGTAACTTATAAGTCACCTATATGTCTAACCTTTACATGGTAAAGGTTGGGTGCTAAGTTACTTAGTGTGTGGTCACCCTGGCACTAGCCAAGGTGCCCCCACATTGTTCAGGGCAAATTCCCCGGACTTTGTGAGTGCGGGGACACCATTACACGCGTGCACTATACATAGGTCACTACCTATGTATAGCGTCACAATTGTAACTCCGAACATGGCCATGTAACATGTCTGACATCATGGAATTGTCACCCCAATGCCATTGTGGCATTGGGGAGACAATTCCATGATCCCCCGAGTCTCTAGCACAGACCCGGGTACTGCCAAACTACCTTTCCCGGGGTTTCACTGCAGCTGCTGCTGCTGCCAACCCCTCAGACAGGTTTCTGCCCTCCTGGGGTCCAGCCAGGCTTGGCCCAGGAAGGCAGAACAAAGGACTTCCTCAGAGAGAGGGTGTTACACCCTCTCCCTTTGGAAAAAGGTGTCAGGACTGGGGAGGAGTAGCCTCCCCCAGCCTCTGGAAATGCTTTGATGGGCACAGATGGTGCCCATCTCTGCATAAGCCAGTCTACACCGGTTCAGGGATCCCCCAGCCCTGCTCTGGTGCGAAACTGGACAAGGGAAAGGGGAGTGACCACTCCCCTGACCTGCACCTCCCAGGGGAGGTGCCCAGAGCTCCTCCAGTGTGCTCCAGGCCTCTGCCGTCTTGGAAACAGAGGTGCTGCTGGCACACTGGACTGCTCTGAGTGGCCAGTGCCAGCAGGTGACGTCAGAGACCCCTTCTGATAGACTCTTACCTGTGTTGTTAGCCTATCCTCCTTCCTAGGTAGCCAAACCTCCTTTTCTGGCTATTTAGGGTCTCTGCTTTGGGGAATTCTTTAGATAACGAATGCAAGAGCTCATCAGAGTTCCTCTGCAACTCTCTCTTCACCTTCTGCCAAGGAATCGACCGCTGACTGCTCTGGACGCCTGCAAAACTGCAACAAAGTAGCAAAGACGACTACTGCAACCTTGTATCGCTGATCCGGCCGCCTTCTTGACTGTTTTCCTGGTGGTGCATGCTGTGGGGGTAGTCTTCCTCCTCTCTGCACTAGAAGCTCCGAAGAAATCTCCCGTGGGTCAACGGAATCTTCCCCCTGCAACCGCAGGCAACAAAAGACTGCATCACCGGTCCTCTGGGTCCCCTCTCAGCCCGACGAGCGTGGTCCCTGGAACTCAGCAACTCTGTCCAAGTGACTCCCACAGTCCAGTGACTCTTCAGTCAAAGTTTGGTGGAGGTAAGTCCTTGCCTCCCCACGCTAGACTGCAATGCTGGGTACTGCGTGATTTGCAGCTGCTCCAGCTCCTGTGTACTCTTCCAGGATTTCCTTTGTGCACAGCCAAGCCTGGGTCCCCGACACTCTAACCTGCAGTGCACAACCTCCTGAGTTGTCCTCTGGCATCGTGGGATCTTCTTTTGTGACTTCGGGTGAGCTCCGGTTCACTCCTCTTTGTAGTGCCTGTTCTGGCACTTCTGCGGGTGCTGCCTGCTTCTGTGAGAGCTCCCTGTCTTGCTGGGGTCCCCCTCTGTCTCCTCACGCAATTGGCGACATCCTGGTCCCTCCTGGGCCACAGCAGCATCCAAAAACCCTAACTGCAACCCTTGCAGCTAGCAAGGCTTGTTTGCGGTCTTTCTGCGTGGGAACACCTCTGCAAGCTTCTTCACGACGTGGGACATCTATCCTCCAAAGGGGAAGTTCCTAGTCCTCTTCGTTCTTGCAGAATCCATAGCTTCTACCATCCGGTGTCAGCTTCTTTGCACCAACAGCTGGTATTTCCTGGGCATCTGCCCAATCTCGACTTTGTCGCGACTCTTGGACTTGGTCCCCTTGTTCCACAGGTACTCTCATCCAGAAATCCACTTTGGTTGCATTGCTGGTGTTGTTCTTCCTTGCAGAATTCCCCTATCACGACTTCTGTGCTCTCTGGGGAACTTAGGTGCACTTTACACCTACTTTTCAGGGTCTTGGGGTGGGCTATTTTTCTAACCCTCACTGTTTTCTTACAGTCCCAGCAACCCTCTATAAGCTCACATAGGTTTGGGGTCCATTTGTGGTTCGCATTCCACTTTTGGAGTATATGGTTTGTGTTGCCCCTATACCTATGTGCTCTCATTGCAATCTATTGTGACTGTACATTGCTTGCATTACTTCCTTTTGCTATTACTGCATATTTTTGGTATTGTGTACATATATCTTGTGTATATTTGCTATCCTCATACTGAGGGTACTCACTGAGATACTTTTGGCATATTGTCATAAAAATAAAGTACCTTTATTTTTAGTATAGCTGTGTATTGTGTTTTCTTATGATATTGTGCATAGGACACCAGTGGTATAGTAGGAGCTTTGCATGTCTCCTAGTTCAGCCTAACCTGCTCTGCTAAGCTACCTTTTCTATCAGCCTAAGCTGCTAGAACACCTCTTCTACACTAATAAGGGATAACTGGACCTGGTGCAGAGTGACAGTACCCCTTGGTACCCACTACATACCAGGCCAGCCTCCTACATCAGGCCAGGCCGTTTCTGCTACCAACCGATTAAAGTTATCCAAGTAAGAGACAAGATCCTTATTTCCTTGTCGTAATTCTAACAGTTCTTGGTCTGCGGACAGAGTAACTGTTCTTCGGTCGAAAACACTTTTGAATTCTCAGACAAAGTCTCTCCAGTTATAGAGCAAAGGATTATCTTGACGCACAAGAGGAATTTCCCAGGTGGCCGCGTCACCAGTCAGATAAGAAATCAAGAAGGCCCCCCTGGATTGGGCATCAGGGAAGGTGCTTGGTCTACAGGTGAAGTGTAATTCTATTTGAGTCAAAAAGGATTGTACTTTCTGAGGATCACCTGAAAACATTTCTGTGGGAGCTAAAGGAATGGGTGTGGGAACTGTGAGTGATATGTTAGTTGAAGGATTCCCTCCTGAACCTTAAAGAGAAGGATTAAATCTACCCGCACCCAAAGGACCTCGCTCCTCCTTTCCCACTCTGTCTTGTGACTGATCCACCCTTTCTGCTAGAGTGTTTGCTATGTTTTTAGATTCAACTACATCCCCTTGAAGCTGCGTAATTACCTTAAGCAACTCGTCCAATGTGGCTATATTGAAACCCTAGCACAAACCAGGAGGATAAAAAATGTGTGGGCTCACTATTCTGTCAGCGAGACCGGATTCTCTGGGATTGCGCCTGTTCCCAATATGTCCACCTCTTGGCAGCTCCAAACTCTACCAGCCGTTATAGCACACACAGAGTTAAAGAATGGCCAAGCGGGAGATGGGTTTTAGGTTGGGAACAGCGGGGAAGGAGACCTGCGGAAGCAAGCGTTAGGAACACAATAGCAAAGTTATTCACATTAATCTTCATGAACTTTGTTAATAAATATCAATACTTTGATAACATGAGAGATCAAAAGCTTTTCAATAACATGACTTTTTAGTTCTGGATACCTGGAAGTAAAAGAAGGATTATGCAAACTTTCATTTAAGCGTTTCCAGAATAGCATCTAATGCACTGAACATGGAACTCTCTCAAGTTAGTTCTTGGAATAGTAACTATGGCATGATAAGAGTCAATTAACACATTGTTTCTCAAAACATGAACAGGGAAAGATTCATGAATAATACTGTAAAGCCACACTCTGTTTTGTTTTGAGTTTCAGAATTCAGTTGCCCAGAAATTACTATGCATATTATTGCTAAACTGTATATCAAGATTCCAATGCCAGGAAAGGATCGCGCACTCTGCCGATCTGAACTGCAAAGGTTAATTGCCAAGAATGATTTGCGCACACTGCTGCCGATTCAACCATCAAGATTAAAATTTCAGGAAAATTATCGTGCACTCTGTCGATCTGAACTGCAAAGGTTAATTGCCAAGAATGAATCGTGCACACTGCTGCCGATTCAACCATCAAGATCTAAATGCCATGAAATGATCACGCACTCTGCCGATCTGAAATTCAAGAGTTAAAGGCCAAGAATGAATTGCACTCAATGCTGCCGATTCAATCATCAAGATTCAAATGCCAGGAAATGATCGCGCAATCTGCCGATCTGATCTGCAAGGGCTAAAGGCCAAGAATGAATCGCACACACTGTTGCCGATTCAACCATCAAGATCCAAATGCCATGAAATGATCGCGCACTCTGCTGATCTGAAATGCAAGGGTTAAAGGCCTAAAATAACCTGTGCACACTGCTGCCGATCCAACCATCAAGATCCAAATGCCATGAAATGATCGCGCACTCTGCCGATCTTAAATTCAAGAGTTAAAGGCCAAGAATGAATTGCACACACTGCTGCCGAATCAACCATCAAGATTCAAATGCCAGGAAATGATTGCACACTCTGCCGATCTGTACTGCAAGGGTTAAAGGCCAAGAATGAATCACGCACACTGCTGCCGATCCACCCATCAAGATCCAAATGCCATGAAATGATTGCGCACTCTGCCGATCTTAAATGAAAGGGTTAAAGGGCAAGAATGAATCGCGCACACTGCTGCCGATTCAACCATCAAGATCCAAATGCTATGAAATGATAGCGCACTCTGCCGATCGGAAATGCAAGGGTTAAAGGCCAAGAATGAATTGTTCACTCTGCTGTCGATTCGATCATCAAGATTCAAATGCCAAGAAACAATCGCACAAGCGATTAAATCCAAAGACCAAAACTCGAAAAAATCTTTAAAAACGGAGTTGGGGGCCTAACCCGACCTCTGCCTTACCGCCCTGCTTGAGGATCACCAAGGTAATGAGGACAGGGCCTGGAAATGTCCAAGTAGGCCTTCGGGAACAGGAGCCCTGGAAACTGCTGCTGCTCTGCACCGGGACCTCTGAATAGTGAACATGTGGAGCTGGCCTGGGTTCCTTAAATAGACCCAAGCCCTGCCCACTGCCACACCCAGCCACACCTAGTCAGGCTGCAGGAAAGGCTTGAAAATGAACAATACATTGCAAACAGTATTAAGACATTTCAATATAAATACCTGCAATGCAAAAAGTTAATATGCAATATCAGCACACAATGCATGAATTATTACATTGCACAAGTTTAGTTTCTTTGCATTATGTTGTCTGTAGAGCGCGCATTGTCCTGGTGTTGACAGTACCATAGGTACCCACTACAAACCAGGCCAGCTGCCTACAGAGGGGTGGCAGCAGCTTGGGTTGCCTGCAGAACCCTGTAAGACTGGTGGTAACAATGCTGGGGGTCCTCTAAGGAGCCTCCAGAGTGCAAGGAATCATACATCCAAAACTTGCAACATTATTGGGGTATGATTCCGACATGTTTGATACCAAACCTGCCCAGGTTTGGAGTTTCCATTATATATCTAGACATAGGTAGTGACCTATGTCCAGTACATGCGTAAAATGGCATCTCTACACTCACAATGTCCAGGAAAATGGGCCTGGAGTTTGTGGGGCACTTCTGCCAGTCCAGGGGTGCCCTCACACACAGGTACCTGCACCCTGCCCTCTGGGCTGAAAGGGCCTACCATAGGGTGGACTTACAGTGACCTGGTACAGTGACTTGTAGTGAAAACGGGTGCATGAACCCGTTTCATGCAGACTGCAATGGCAGACCTGCAGAACCCTCTGCACGGGCTCCCTATGGGAGGCAAAATAACTGCTGCAGCCCATAGGGATTCCCTTGAACCCCAATGCCCTGGGTACCTTGGTACCATATACTAGGGATTTACATGGGGGGACCAATTTGCCGCTTGGGGGAAGAAAAGGGTACAGTTAGTATAAATTTACAGTAGAGTTAACTACTGGGGTCGTGGTTAGCAGGATCCCAGTAGACACACACCCACTTACAACAGACAGAAAATGGGAGTAACCATGTCAAGAAAGAGGGCACTTACCTACAACATCTGAAGCCCTTTTGCCCTTTAATGAGGCACTTACAGACGTCCTGCTGGAAACTTGGTCCAAGCCCAGCACAGGGGCTCCTGTTAAGATGATTAACAGCTGCCATCTACAGGCTCCGGGTGACCCTAGCTTTCTCAGCCAACACCTCACCCCTTAAGTGCTTGATTGTCCAAGCCTCCACATCCCATGGCACATTCCCTTCCATTCCCCAGGATAGGGAATCCAAGAAGCTGGATCTCCTTGGGAAGAAGTTGTTTTTTTCCACCAGTCTGGCACTGAGGTCAGTGAACACCTTTTGCTTTTGGGACGTTTCTCCAATACCACTTGGGACATGGTTGTGTAAGTGATGCCTCAGGTGCCGGAGGAGGCCCAGGCCATACTCTTCCAAGTGGTGAAAGATGGGAGAGATGCAGCTAAGTTCACCATACGGTGTTGACTAGACATGACTGACTTGGTGGGCAGAGAGGTTGCGTCGACAGTGGCGTTAAAACGCCACCCCTGCCTGAGGACATCTGGCTTTTCAGGAGATGTCCAAGCAAATTTAATGGACAGACACTAAGGCTGTTGGGACACGGCCTCCTACATCCTGTTAGTCAAGCATGCCAGGTGGGATATGAGGGTTCTGCTGTGGGACCTGAAGGTCCAGTGGGCGCAGCATCAGGATCTTACCGACATGGTTCAGATCTCAGAGGGAACTGCAAAAGACCTGCAGGAATGGTTAGTGACCTACGATTGGGTCAGAGGCAGACTCCTCCCTTCCCCAGCCAGATCTCAAAGTAGTGACAGATGTGTCACTTTTGGGATAGTGTGGTCATCTGGGAGAGGTGGAGATCAGAGGTCTCTGGTCTCCGGTAGAATCCGGACTCCATATCAGCTTACTGGAGCTCTGGGTGATCCGACTGGCATTGAAAGCTTTTCTTCCTGTTGTAAAAGGTGTTCACGGACAACACCACTACAATGTGATACTGCAACAAGCAGGGTGGCGTGGTGTTGTGGTGTTGTGGACCCTTTGTCAAGAGGCTTTGCATCTCTGGACATGGCTGAAACAGCAGGGCAAAACCGTTGTGTTCAACACCTGGCAGGTTCTCTGAACTCCAGGGCGGACAAACTCAGCCGTCGGTGCCTAGCAGATCACGAATGGTATCTCCGTCTAGAGGTGGCGCAAAGACTCTTTCAGCAGTGGGGAGAGCCTTGGTTAGATTGTTTTGTCTACACAGAGAACGCACAATGTCAGCAGTATTGCACGTTGGAGTTTCAAAGGCGGTAATCACTAGGCGACGCTTTTTGAGGCGAGTGGAGTTCAGGCCTCCTGTAGGTCATTCCGCCCATACCACTTCTGCACAGAGTTGTCAAGAAGATCAAGAATGACCTGGGCCAAGTAATTCTAGTGGCTCCAGATTGGGCTTGGAGAGTCTGTCTAGTATCCTGAGCTTCTGAAAATGAGCATCAATCCTCCAATCAGGTTACCCCTTAAGGAGAAACTTCTGTCGCAGCAGCAAGGGAAGGTTCTCCACCCGAACCTGTCAGCTATGCGTTTACATGCATGGAGATTGAGCGGCGACAGTTGATGGCTTTTGACCTTCCTCCTGAAGTCTGTAAAGTCATTTTGCCAGCCAGGCGTCCCGCCACAAAAAAGGTAAACGCCTGCAGTTGGAAACGCTTTGTATATTATTGTATAGAAAGCTCTGTTGATCCACCTTGTGGTTCTGTGCTTCTGTTTCTGATATCCTTCTCTTTAAACTTTCCCTTGCCCAGCAGGGTTCTGCTTTGGGTACTCTCAAGGGCTATCTTTCTGCCTTATCGGCATTCCTTTGGCTGCCTGATCAGCCTTCACTTTTCAATTCTCCCATTGTACATGGATTCCTCAAAGGGCTAGTACGTATGTTTCCCCCTACGCCCTTGGTTGTGCCCCAATGGGACTTAAATCTGGTCCTCATATTTCTTATGTGTGCTCACTTCAAGCCCATACACAATTGTCCCCTCCAGCTGCTCACCATCAAGGCAGCCTTCTTAGAGGCAATAACATCTGCCAGGAGGGTGAGTGAGATGCAGGACCCTTCATCCAAACCACTGTAACTCACTACCTATCCAGACAAGGTATTTCTCAGAACTCGTGCCTCTTTCCCCCCAAGGTGGTGACCCCATTTAATCTGGGTGAGAACATCACCCTACCCACCCTCTTTCCTCCATCGCATCCCTCTAAAGAAGAAGAGCAAGTCCAAGAGTGGACCCAAAAAGAGCATTGTCGTTCTACCTGCACAAAAGAGTTCCGGGTGGATGACCAACTTTTTATGGGGTATTTGAGAGCAAAGACAGGTCGAGCAGTGCAGAAGCAAACCGTTTCGTGCTGGGTCATTCTCTGCATCAAGATCTGCTACGCATTGACCAGGAAGCAGCCTCCTGAAGACATGAGGACTCATTCTACCAGGGGCAAAGCTGCTACTACTGCACTAGCTCGGGCGTTCCAGTCCTGGATAATTGTCAGGCTGCAGCTTGGGCATCTTTGCACTCGTTTGCGAAACATCACTGCCTGGACAATCAGGATCGGAGAGACGGACACTTTGCCCATTCAGTCCTACAGTACTTTTTAGTGTAGTAGAGGTATCTGCAGTCCATCGCCAGGAGGTTATGGCTTGGGTATCTTATTCAAAGGTAAGGAATCTGCAGCTAGAAGTCTCTATACTTTGTTAACGCATTATCTGGTAGAGACTCTATCTAGCTGCAGATTCCTTACACCCACCCATGCCTCCCCGCTCTGTGGATATGTCTAGTAGGGTTAGGGTTTATCCCTTTCAGGGCCCTCGTTTTGCACAAACTGTTGATTCATCCATGATTCTGCTCTTCTGGCGTCGAAGTTCGTGGGTAAAAGAACTGACGTAACCGCAATGAGGTGGTGCCTTTATAGGTGACTGTGACGTCACAGAAGGCTCCAGTGACACTGATGATGCCACGTGGAGCCTAACAACGCATGCAGGTCCAAACAACACCACCGGACGACGCGCGCAGGGTATTGCTCACCAAAAAAGATTTGAAGCTGAGGCCAGGGAATTCAAAGGTAAGGAATCTGCAGCTAGATAGAGTCTCTACCCAATAATGCGTTACCAAAGGTAAATAACTTGTTCTTTAGTAAGGACATCGTTCCTTATGCAAAAATAGTTTCTGTGAGTGAGCTGCATCTATGATTTAGTTCACTTAGTGCACACTCTCTAGTGGAAAACACTAATATATTTATAACAACTGTTAGTGAGGAAGTAAACTCCCTCCACCCACCATACTGTCAGTAAAAACAGTTAATTATGGAGTTTGAAAAAACAGCCTCAACACTAACACTTCACTACAATGTAAAACTCTAAAATGTGTAACAGAACCAGTATGCTTTGTTTTTCCCATTGTAACGGTATGCAATCACTACAGTACATTTGTATACATTAAATTCTTATCTTATTAGTCTATACATGGTAAATACTACATCTTCATGACAACAAAACCTCTTATTTGACACTTCTCTACTGATTGAAACATAGGTACTGCAATCTTTGTAGAGAAAGCTTCTCTCCTTTAAACACATTTTAAATTAGTGAACACTCTTTCTGTGTTTAAGACACCTACTGTTCATAAGTATTTAAAGTAATTGCAATAATTGGAATATACATCATTCATTCCAAAGTGTCTATATAGCCATCTATGAACTCAACAGTATATCAGATATAGGATCAGCTGAGGTTCAATAGCAAGCAGTCTTAATTTATATTTAGCATATTGAACATCCAGATTATTTGTACTGGCATAATAAACAAATATATTGAAAGTTGTTTATTAATATATTATTTTATTTCACTATTTAGTCACAGACTTCATACTTAAATTACACTATATTTTTATTACCTTCAAATTAAGCTGTATGTTGAAGGTAGCTGAATACATCAGTCGCCTTTAATCAGAAGTCAAATAACCTCTTCTGAGCACAATTCAAACAGATTACACTTTGGTCACCTCCAAACCACCAAGGGCAATCACAAGTGTCTGAGGTTATCCAACAAAAATAAGTATCTGAACCCTCAACCCTTAACCCCTTTGATGCGGGCGTTGGCCACTGGCCGACGCCCGTACTACCTCCCTGGTGCGGGTCACGACCAGTGGCTGACACCAGAGAGGATTTTCTTTTTTTTTTTTACCCCTGGGAGACACGGAAGAGTTTCCGTGTCTCCCCCATCGTCCCCCACCCACCCCTTTGTGATGTCCGTCTCTGTGTTGTTTTCCCCATCGGAGCAGGAAGCGGCCATAGGGCCACTTCCTGCTCCGATGGGGAAAACGACCCCAAACGGCCTTCCCCACGTTCGGGAAGGCCTCCTATGAAAGGGGAGACTCTCCCCTTTCATACGAGGCCTTCCCAAAAGCGTTTCCTGGCCCTTGAGGGCCAGGAAACGCCACTAGACACCAGGTATTTCACCTGGGGGGGTCGGCCCCCAAAGGAAAACGGGCCGCCCCCCCCCGAATATTCTAGAAATGGACATAATGATTGTTGTGAATGATTGTTCTAGAATAGAAATGGACATAATGATTGTTGTGAATAGTGATATTCTTTGCACATATTAATTTAGACAATTTGTGTAGCATTGGGCAGGTTTTGTGGTGGTGGGGAGCTTGGTTTTTAATGCACAACATTTAATTTATTTTTAATAGACTACATGTCCCACAAAGCACTAATAGGGGGTCATAGGAGAGACACTATAAATAGGGGACATGGAGATAGGACTAATTTACTGTGATAAAGACCAGTAGGTCGAAACGCGTCGGTGGTGAAGGATGGTGATTTAATCTTGACTGCAATAAAAAGAAATACCTTCCTCCTGGAGTGCGGTGGTGAAGTTGCTTGCAGCTGTATGTTTTTGGATATATATATCTATCTATAGATATATCCATGTAGATAGATATATCTATATAGAGATCTATCTATCTATATCTGTATATATATATATATATATGTATATATATATATATATATATATATCAACAACATTCATGAAATACTTCACGAACGACCGCACTCCGGGATCTCTTATTTCACAAAATTCATTTATTCAGGCCCGTTAACTTCGTTTACAGCTCAACAATCACCTGCCCTACGCGTTTCGGTCTGAGAGACCTTGATCCGTGATCATGAGGGAATGAGTAATCCGAGGTGGTAATGAGGGAATCCGAGGAGGAGGACATGGGAGTGGGAGCACCAATAATGATTGTTGGACTGGGCGCAGTAGGTGCTAAAGACTGTGACGAATGGTATGTGACAAGGTGCTTGAGTGTCTTGAAAGAACGTGCTGATTGAGGGAAGAAGCGCAGATAAGGTGGCCTCTACTGTTGCACGTATCACATACACACACCAGCAATTTTGTGACTGTCTATGTAGGCTAGTGTTTTAGAGCAACAGTTTAGCCAATAGCAGAGATGGAATCTTGATGGATGACTGCTGCTGATGTCACTCTGGTTATAGAGGACAGCTCTGACATAGGATCAGAGACTGAGACAGCAGATACTGAGACAGCATCTGAGGGATAGGACAATGGGCAGACTCTGGGAGTGATTTTTCAGTTGGAGGAGTCCCATTGGATAACTCCTTCCAGTAAATTGTGAGGGAGGTGATGAGGGCAGTCCTGTTGTCCCTTCGCAAGCACAGTCTGTGCAACAGGGCAATAGTGGGTTAACCCAACCCAGAGAGCAGGTGAATGCGGGGGCAAGCACAGAGAGGGTGCTCTCTTGGGAGCTCCCCAATTTAGTTCAGCCCCGAATTCCACTGCCCGAATTGTATTGTGGAGACATAAAAATTATCTATCACAAAACAAACTGGTTTTGTAAGGCAGGCACCTGTGTTTTTGGTCCTGGGTTCGGCAGCCATATAGGGAAACATACTAACCCCAAACATTTCAGGAAACTAGACATCCGGGGGAGTCCACAGAGGTGTGACTTGTGTGGATTCCCCAAAGTTTTCTTACCCAGAATACCCTGCAAACCTGAAATGTTGAATAAAAACTCTTTCTTGCATTTCTGTCACACAAACTACAGGAATATGCTGCAATCCACACAATTCCTACCACCCAGTGATTCCTCACCTGTCCTGATAAAAACACTACCCCACTTGAGTGCCTATACCTAGTGCCTGCGTAAGGAATGGATCACCCCAGGGTCAACAGTTGCCTCATTTAAGTACCAACATTCACCGTTGTGTGATCTATTCCTGTTGCGGGCACTAGGCCTACCCCCACAAGTGAGGTATCATTTTTATCAGGAGACTTGGGGGAATGCTGGGTGGAAGAAAATTTGTGGCTCCTCTCAGATTCCAGAACTTTCTGACACCGAAATGTGTGGAAAAAGTGTTTTTTTGGCCACATTTTGAAGTTTACAAAGGATTCTGGGTAACAGAACCTGATCAGAGCCCCACAAGTCACCTCATCTTGGATTCCGCTAGGTGTCTAGTTTTGAAAACTGTGACGTTTGCTAGGTTTCCCTAGGTGCCTGCTGAGCTAGAGGCCAAAATCCACAGCTAGGCACTTTGCAAAAAACAGCTCTGTTTTCTTTGTCAAAATGTGACGTGTCCACGTTGTGTTTTGGGGCATTTCCTGTTGCGGGCACTAGGCCTACCCCCACAAGTGAGGTATCATTTTTATCGGGAGACTTGGGGGAACACTGGGTGGAAGGAAATTTGTGGCTCCTTTCAGATTCCAGAACTTTCTGTCACCGAAATGTGAGGAAAAAGTGTTTTTTTTCCCACATTTTGAGATTTGCAAAGGATTCTCGGTAACAGAACCTGATCAGAGCCCCACAAGTCAGCCCATCCTGGATTCCCCTAGGTGTCTAGTTTTCAAAAACGTGCAGGTTTTGTAGGTTTCCCTAGGTGCCGGCTGAGCTAGAGGCCAAAATCTACAGGTAGGCACTTTGCAAAAAACACGTCAGATTTGAATGTAAAAATGTGATGTGTCCATGTTGCCTTTCCTGTTGCGTGCATTAGGCCTAACCACGCAAGTGAGGTACCATTTTTATCGGGAGACTTGGGGGAACACAGAATAGCTTAACAAGTGTTATTGCCCCTTGTCTTTCTCTATATTTTTTCCTTCCAAATGTAAGACAGTGTGTAAAAAAGACATCTATTTGAGAAATGGCCTGTAATTCACATGCTACTATGGGCACCCCGGAATTCAGAGATGGGCAAATAAACACTGCTGCTCAATACCTTATCTTATGCCCATTTCGGAAATACAAAGGTTTTCTTGAGACCTATTTTTCACTCTTTATATTTCAGCAAATGAATTGCTGTATACCCGGTATAGAATAAAAACCCATTGCAAGGTGCAGCTCATTTATTGGCTCTGGGTACCTAGGGATCTTGATGAACCTACAAGCCATATATATCCCTGCAACCAGAAGAGTCCAGTATATTGCTTTAAAAAATCTAACATTGCAGGAAAAAGTTAGAGAGTAAAACGCTGAGAATAATGGCTGTTTCTTTAGCTTAATTTCAATATATTTTGTATACTTTGCAGAAATGCTTAGCTTTCCGGGATCCAGTATTGGTTTCACACCCACTCCTGTCATGAACTGGAAGGAGGCTGAAAGCACCAAAAATAGTAAAAATTGGGTATGTCCCAGTAAAATGCCAAAATTGAGTTGAGAAATGTGGTTTTCTGATTCAAGTCTGCCTGTTCCTGAAAGCTGGGATAATGGTGATTTTAGCACCACAAACCTTTTGTTGGTGCCATTTTCAGTGAAAAAAACACAAACCTTCTTCAGCAGCCCTTTTTTCCCATTTTTTTGAAAAAAACTAAATTTTAGGTGTATTTTGGCTAATTTCTTGGTCTCCTCCAGGGGAACCCAGAAACTCTGGGTACCTTTAGAATCCCTAGGATGTTGGAAAAAAAGGACGTAAATTTGGCGTGGATAGCTTCTGTGGACAAAAAGTTATGAAGGCCTAACCGCGAACTACTCGAAATAGCCAAAAAAGGGCTCAGCACTGGGGGTGGGGAAAGCCCAGCAGCTAAGAGGTTAAAGCAAATCACATCGTAGCTTTTTTTAAATTCGTAGAGGGAATGTCAAGTATTGGTTGACCATAATATACCCTCAGTCTTGCATTCTACACAGAAGAAATGTATCTGTTTCACAGTACAAATACTACATGTAGCATAATCCCCTTTAATGGTTTAGTAAGCTTTCATTTTAGGTTATTTATTAACATTGACTACCTGTGCTGTATTGCTTTATGGTTGTTTTAACCAGTTAATGGACTGTCTACTGTTGTAACACTCAATATTTGCTCTACTTGTATAACCGAAATTGCGAGATCGAAAAAAGACCTTGTGGCAGGGTCACTCAGTAAATTTATTTCTGTCTCTCACGAGAGTGTTGTGGGATTGTAGAAGGCCCTCACAGCAAGCTCCACCTCTAGAAGCTTGTGAATGACTCTTGTGAGACTCTTGCAGGATCATAGGAAAAAAACCTACCAATTACATTTATAATTTTGCCACCCTCCCATTTTTTTCTCCTCATATAACTCTGTATTGCTCCTGAAGCTGTCTCATTCTTTTGCAAGTAGGCATCCTCCGTTAGAGGAAAAAACAAACCACATGGCGTTTTACGAGGAAAGGACCTATTAACAGGATGATCAAAAGCCAAATGGAGGATGAGATTAATAAATAATTACCCTAAAACAGAATACGATGGTTGACTGGTGTTACCTATAGCAAATTGACAGTCCTGATGATGACCCCAGATAGATTAATCTACATAAATGGAATCAAAACATTGACAGTGATATTGTGGATTTTTAGGGAGTGACTAAAAAGTGACTTCTGGACTTTTGGAGTAATATGAGTCCGCCTATGGAAGATCGCAGAAAACTTATGTTTTAACCACATCTTGTATAGAGCACATTTATACAAACAATTTTCACTTCATTCACTTTCACTGTGCTGTCACTGTAGGAGCACTGTAAGGATTGAATTTAAAGTATGAGAATGACTGTTTTTTACTAAAGAAATATGCATCTATTATATAATAAAATCTGAATTGTTGATGAAATTTGCATACGGTTGAAGATTGTTTACACGTTGTTTCCCAGGGAGACAAGGGTCTTATTTCCCCCTATAGGGCAATTGTTTATTTTACATATGTCTCATTCTGCCGAGCACTCCTCTTGTGAATGAGATCTTCATACTGCACCATAGTTTGCCTCTGGGCTTTGGGACAGAGTATCATCCACTGGGCAAAATAATATGTTATTAGTTGTGCCAGTGAAAAGAATCTTTGATTTATAAAACTTGGACGTTACTTGGATTGGTGCTAAAGGTAGGAAGTGTCATCAATTATTACCAAGGGTTGAGAGAATTTTGGATTGTGAGCACCCCTACCTGGTGACAGTGCACTGTTGTGGCAATGACCGAGGCAAAATCAGAGAAGATGTGCTTGAAGGAGACCTTTTCACAATTGATGTCTCTCTTTTCTCATGCTGCCTTTGTATATTCTAATGTATGTCAAAGGCAAAAATGACAATGCACAAAAGAGATTTGTCCTGAGAATGAGAAATCCTGGAAGAATGTCAATGAAACAGTTTCTGCATTTCTTGGTGAAAATGGCATGGGCTCTATATATCATAACACTATCCAATGTAATATGCTAGCTGTCTATAGGTGAGATGGAGTGCACTTCACTGCAGAAGGGAAAACATGATCTTCCTTAATAACTTCAAAGAATACATTCAGTTCTATGTGTAACTAAACATACACACTGTAATCACAAAGGCTTTTGGTAGAGCCACCATATTCCAACATTACGTGATTGTTTCATTGTATAAATCACTTTTTTTCCCAGGGATACTGACACACGCCAGAGTCTCGCAAGATCGGAAGCACCCAAAGGCCTGCCCTCACTCATATATTTCTTTATCCCTTGCAAGAGTTTCACAGGCTCAGACATTTTACCCACATTTTATGTATAACAGCTCTGCATCATAGGATGTCTGTACTACACTGTGCAAACACTCAAGCCTCTGCACAGAAACCTCTCTCTAGAGAAACATTTTCTCTTTCCCCTACTTTTTATGTCCCACAATAGTCTTGTGAGATCCTAACATTTTTTGGGGGAAATAAGTTACACATTCCTGCATTACAGTACTTATCCCCTATTGTCCCCATTAGTAAGGTGTGGGGAGAAAGTGGCCTCTCCAGTAAGACCTTTTCACAGTATGACAACAGTGTATAATAGGGTGGGTTCACCCAGACACCTCTTCCCAGGCCAATAGAGTATGGGGAAGGAGTGGTCTCTTCACTGAGAACTTGCATCAAGATACCTGTATGTAGAGTAGGGTGTAAAGATACACTGTCTCTCCGTTCACACCTTTCCCCAGGCTGAGCAGTATGCATAGTAGTGTATGGAAGATACTCACCTCAAATGTTATATCTCTCTGTTGTATAGTAGTTATAAGAGCTACTGGCCTCTCCACTGAGACCTCTGCCCGGAGCAGTAACCATGTATGTTAGAGTGTGTGAATGGATTGGCCTGTCCACTTGCACCTCTCACCATGTTGACACATACACAATAGTGTTTAGGAAAACATTGTCCTCTTCACTAAGACTTATCTTCAGGAGGACATGGATGTGCAGTACAGTGTGGGCAAGGAGCTGCTGAGACCTCCCTAGAGCAACAGGAATACGCAGTAGTGTCTGAAAAGGGAGTGGCCTATCCGCTAACAGAACTCCCCAGGGTGAGAAATGTCTGTAGTAGTCTTTGATAAAAACGTACCCCTCTGCGCATACCTCTTTCCATGCTGACAGGTATACATAGTAAGTTGTGGGCAGGAACTACCCTTTTTCCTGACAGATTTCTCTTAGATGATGTCTGCGTAGTAGAATGTGGAGACACATTGGCCTCTCTCCTGTTACTTGTTGATAGGTATGCAAAATAGGGTGGGAAAAATATGTTACATGGCCATGTTCGGAGTTACCATGGTGACGCTACATATAGGTATTAACCTATATGTAGTGCACATGTGTAATGGTGTCCCCGCACTCACAAAGTCCGGGGAATTTGCCCTGAACAATGTGGGGGCACTTTGGCTAGTGCCAGGGTGCCACACACTAAGTAACTTTGCACCTATCCTTCACTAAGTGAGGGTTAGACACATAGGTGACTTATAAGTTACTTAAGTGCAGTGTAAAATGGCTGTAAAATAACGTGGACGTTATTTCACTCAGGCTGCAGTGGCAGTCCTGTGTAATAATTGTCTGAGCTCCGTATGGGTGGCAAACGAAATGCTGCAGCCCATAGGGATTTCCTGGAACCCCAATACCCTGGGTACCTCAGTACCATATACTAGGGAATTATAAGGGTGTTCCAGTATGCCAATGTGAATTGGTAAAATTGGTCACTAGCCTGTTAGTGACAATTTGTAAAGCAGAGAGAGCATAACCATTGAGGTTCTGGTTAGCAGAGCCTCAGTGAGACAGTTAGGCATCACACAGGGAACACATACATATAGGCCACAAACTTATGAGCACTGGGGTCCTGGCTAGCAGGATCCCAGTGACACATAACAACCACACTTACAACATAGGGTTTTCACTATGAGCACTGGGACCTGGCTAGCAGGATCCCAGTGAGACAGTGAAAACACCCTGTCATATACTCACAAACAGGCTAAAAGTGGGGGTAACAATGCTCGAAAGAGGCTACTTTCTCACACTTCCCCTTTGGAGGACGGATGTCCCACGTCGCGATGAAGCTTGCAGAGGTGTTCCCATGCAGAAAGACCTCAAACAAGCCTTACTAGCTGCAAGGGTCGCGGTTAGGGTTTTTGGGTGCTGCTGTGGCCCAGGAGGGACCAGGATGTCGCCACTTGGAGGAGGAGACAGAGGGGGCGCCCAGCAACGTAGGAAGCCCTCACAGAAGCAGGTAGCACCCGCAGAAGTACCTGAACAGGCACTTGGAAGAAGAGTGAAGCGGAGTCCACGTGAAGTCACAAAAGGGAGTCCCACGATGGTGGAGGACAACTCCGAAGGTTGTGCACTGCAGGTTAGAGTGTCGGGGACCCAGGCTTGGCTGTGCACGAAGGAAATCCTGGAAGAGTGCACAGGAGCCAGAGCAGCTGCAAATCACACGGTACCCAGCAATGCTGTCTAGGGTGGGAAAAAGATGTTACATGGCCATGTTCGGAGTTCCCATGGTGACGCTACATATAGGTATTAACCTATATGTAGTGCACGTGTGTAATGGTGTCCCCGCACTCACAAAGTCCGGGGAATTTGCCCTGAACAATGTGGGGGCACTTTGGCTAGTGCCAGGGTGCCCACACACTACGTAACTTTGCACCTATCCTTCACTAAGTGAGGGTTAGACACATAGGTGACTTATAAGTTACTTAAGTGCAGTGTAAAATGGCTGTGACATAAAGTGGACGTTATTTCACTCAGGCTGCAGTGGCAGTCCTGTGTAATAATTGTCTGAGCTCCGTATGGGTGACAAATGAAATGCTGCAGCCCATAGGGATTTCCTGGAACCCCAATACCCTGGGTACCTAGGTACCATATACTAGGGAATTATAAGGGTGTTCCAGTGTGCCAATAAGAACTGGTAAAATTAGTCACTAGCCTTCAGTGACAATTTTAAAAGCAGATAGAGCATAAACACTGAGGTTCTGATTAGCAGAGCCTCAGTGATACAGTTAGGCACCACACAGGGAACACATACAGGGCACACTTTATGAGCACTGGGGTCCTGGCTAGCAGGATCCCAGTGATGCAGGCAAAAACAAATATACATACAGTAAAAATGGAGGTAACATGCAAGGAAAGATGGTACTTTCCTACACCCTCCACTGCAACCTTGCTCACTACACACACCCCCACTCTCAACACAACCACCATGTCCCGTCAGAAACATCCACGCTTCACAGACAATGAGTTGAGGGTCATGGTTGATGAAATTGTCAGGGTGGAGCCACAACTGCTCGGAGCACAGGTCCAGCAAACATCCATAGCCAGGAAAATGGAGTTATGGCAGAGAATTGTTGACAGGGTCAATTCAGTTGGCAACCACGCACAATGGAAGACATCCGGAAGAGGTGGAACGAACTTAGGGAGAATGTGCGTTACATGGCTTCCAGACACAATGGGCCAGATGTAGCAATGTCCGATTTTGCGAATCGGAAATTGCGAGTCGGTGCGACCCCATAGCGATTCCCTGCACTCACAGGGATGGTGGCCTGCTGGAGACAGCAGACCTCCAGGTCTGTGACTGCTTTTTAAATAAAGCATTTTTTTTTGTATTGCAGCCCGTTTTCCTTAAAGGAACACGAGTTGCAATACAAAAAAATAACGAAACCATTTGGTTTCGTTTTTTTCAGAGTAGGCAGTGGTCCATTGGACCACTGCCTGCTCTGAAAAATATTTTTTGGGAAACATTCACACAGGGGAAGGCTTTTGCGAATGGGTTACCACCAGTATGACACTGGTGGTAACTGCGAATTGCTTTGCGACCGCGTTTGCGGTCACAAAGCAATTTAGCATTGCGCTGCGAGTCGCAACTAGGAAGGGGACACCCCTTCCTATTTACAAGTCGCATTCCCATTTTGCGAGCATGAGCGATGCGCATTTTGCATGGCGCAAACTGCGATTTTCGCAGTTGGCACCATGCAAAATGCTACCTACATCTGGCCCTAAATTGCTGTGATGAAGACTGACGGTGGGCCCGCACCTCCTCCCCCAGAGTTTGCATTGTGGGAGGAGAAGGCCTTGGACATCCTGCATCCTGAGTGCCTGACTGGAATACTTGGAGGACTGGACACTGGTATTGTATGCACACCCCCCTACCACTAAAACGTCCCACCCGCATGCTACCCCACCTCACTATCACTCCCCAAGTCACCCTTTCTTCCACCACATCTCCCACACCATCACCTAACGCCACTCCCCTGCATGCCACCCCACCACCCAGCCACAATTGCCAGACAGTCCCTGACCACTGCACGAATAGCACTGCAACACACCATCACTACGACTTCCACAATGCACCTGCACATCCACATGAAAAGCTGATCTGTCCACATCACAGTGCAACACCTGCATGTTCAACTATCGCACCTGCAACACCTACATGATGCTATGACAAGGACCTATACGTGGCAATGACAGAAATGCAATCCTCATACAGCAATCCTCAATGGAACATGCTCCCCATATCACTGTATATCACCTACAAACAATGTCTGTACTGCTGCATCTGTCATTGCCATAAATGGGAATCGAGTTAGGCCACTGTATGCATCAGACACAGAGATCAACATTCACATATCCACCATGTGATGCTCTCCCACTTAATTCACAGGTACCCCTGCCACTGCCACAATGCCCCAGGATGATGGCCCCAGTGACGACAACTCCACAGGATGTCTGGACATTGACGACTTATCTGGCCCATCTGAGACACCTGTTCAGTCCACCACTCCCAGCCTCACCCTGCCCACATCCAACCTCCCCCAAACTTTGTCATCTACATCTCAGCCAAACCCTGCTCCCCAAACCTGTGTCCCAAGGACTGGTCAATCAGCAGTGTGCCCCACAGGTCAGGGACCTGAGTCGACCCCTCACACCCAAGACAGTGACGGTCCTGGGGTAAGTGGGAATGGGCACACCGAGCCAAGGGCACAGGCACAGCAGGTCAGGGGCTGTGGGAGGGCACCTGTGGGCCAGTGGATGGGGCTCCCAAGGGACTGGACTGGCCAGTAAACCATCTCCCAGGTCCTAGAAGCATACCAGCAATCCCAGGGCAAGATAGGCCAAATACTCCCCATACTGGAGGAAAACCAAATACTACAGAGGCAATTCCACCAGGAGTCCCCGCAGCAGTGGCAGGCCCACAATGCCACCATGGCCTCCATTTCAGGGGTGCTCAAGGAGCTCACGAGCATCCTGCATGCTACCTCCACCCACCATCAGGCCCCATCCACTAGGCAGATACCCACTGAGCTATCAACATCAGCCTCAGCTAGTGGAATGCAGGCCCTGCCAGATGAACTGCAGATCACTGGCACCACACCCTCTGCAGCTGAGGAACCCCCCAGGAAACGTGGCCGTCCATCCAGATATCCTGATTCCAAGAACAATCCCACTGCCAGGAGGTGAACCTCTTCTGGACATTCTCCCTTGTGTGTCACTGAGTTACCCTGTTGGCTGTTCAATGTCATATCTCAATTTTCACATGGCTGTTGGATACTGGACCTGTACTGGCTACAGCCAGGCCACCTACTCTGATGTTTACTCCAGCCATGACCACACTCAAAAACTCTTCCACACTTTGTGCACAATAAACACCATAGAACACAGGAACTGTCTTTGTGTCTTTATTCTCACATGTACGAATGTCAATCCTAGCGAAATGTAATGTGTGGTAATTGCCCTTCACCAAATGTATGTCACATGGACAGCAGAGGGAGCCATTACCTGTAGGTGACACCCTACACCAGACAGGGTCCAAATTCCAGTTGCAAGGGAATCACTAGCCTAGCCACAAGAGAAGATCCAAACATCCAACCTGCAAATAGACCAAGACAGGGACTCACATCAGAATAGTAGGCATGGTGGGAGCCACAGCACACATGTAGTACCTTGTTGTCATGCAAAGTGTGTATTTGCAACTACACAGGGGACAACAGAAGACAATGTCACACCCACAAGATCAAAAATCACATGACTATTATGCACTAGATCACAGGTGAAATGGTTAAATTACCACACTTGCTATTGTTATGAAAGGACAATGTCCATGAATGCCACAGCCAACAGTTTTGAAAGGGTGTGAGAAACATCACACAATCTTCTAAACAATCTGCACAGGCCCTTGTAGGACAAATGACACACCATATGCCTGTACATAGGAATTGTCAACCTACCAATCTGCATTCACCACACGTCAGTGAGATTTCATCAGTAACACAGCTCCTGATAGGCTATCTGTCTCCCAGCTGAAGTCACTCCAAGGAATAGGTACATTGAACACCTCCAATGATGTAGCAGACTATGAGTAGCACTGTCATGAGGCATTTTGTAAATAATACACATTACAATACACACACAACATACCTATGTGTTACTGGAAGTAATGAGTGATCAGCTCAGTCGTAGATTCTGTTGTACCTTCCTCATCAGCCTCCTCATCACTTTCCATGTCCCAGCATCAGCCACTAGTCCAGCTGCCTCCTCCTCATTAGCCAGTAATGGAATCTGTTGTCTCAGGACTAGAATGTGTAGCATGCAGCAGGCAACTATGATCTGGATTACCTTTAGGGGACTGTAGAGGAGGGCACCTCCAGAGACGTGGAGGCACCTGAATCTGGCCTTCAGGAGCCCAAATGTTCTTTCAATAATATGCCTTGTTGTGCTGTGGGCTTCATTGTAACAGTGTTCCCCATCCGTAGTAGGGTACCTCACTGGTGCTAACAGACAGGGAAGGTTAGGATAGCCAGAGTCACCTATTTGCACAAAGGTAGGGATTGTCACAATGCCGGTAGAGGCACAGGGCTGAATGGGATGACAGTTGACATTACAGTTACACACATCCTATTGCAAACCTACCAATGAGCCACACTTTTTCTCTCTTTAGTTGTGCCATCATGTGTTAGACATTGCTGTTCCTCAGAATGAAGGAGTCATGCACAGATCCTGGATACTTGGCCGTCACTTGGGAGATGTACTGGTCCGCAAGACATACCACCTGTATATTGATGGAGTAGTAGTGTTTCCTGTTCCTATAAACTTGTTCATTGGTCCTGGGAGGGACCAAAGCAATGTGGGTGAGAATATATGGCCCCAGTCACTTCAGGGATGCGTCCAATATGATAGCAGTAAGGCTCAACAGGTGGCAAATCCACACGTTGTGGCAACCTGATGTAGCTATCCATGTGTTTCAGTAAAGCAGACAGTTCATCTGTCAGCACAAGACTGAACATGGGCTGTGACAGTCCTGCTAAACCCTCTGTAATGTGGAAAGAGCCTGAGGCAAGGATCTGTAGCATAGACAAGAACTGTACTGTGAGAGTGATGGCATAGGGATTACGTATAGCAGGCAATAGATCCAACTTGATTCATAGTTGCACTATGGTGTGACCATTCAGACGATAGGTCTGAATGATGTTTTGCTCCTCCAGGGTTGAAAGGTCCATTAATAGGCGGTACACTGGTGCATGTCTCCTTCACCCCAATATCGGGTATCTAGGATAAAGATGGGAGAATGTACAACTTGATGACCACCCAGCACATGCTGATAAGAAGACCCTTGTTGCACATAACATACACTTGTGACAAGCCCCAATAGTCTCCACATACCATTATAGCCATGTACTGGGTCCATGGAGACCAAAATAGCTGTCTGTTACAGGACCTGGACAGCAGCATGGTATATACATCACATGTCCATTGGCCCGTGTAAAAGCTGCATATTAGTCCAGCGCGTCCCACGTATGTTCAAATGTCACTGCATTATATGGTTACTCTGCCTATGAGGTAGCGAGCTGCTGGTCATGCCCTGGATTTGAGACCCCCCTATCCTACAGCTCTGTGGCATGAATATCACATTCATGGGCCCAGCCATGATGGCTGAACATAGACCTACAATGCAGTCGGTACATATGTCTAGCATGACGCACTTATTATTACTGTACAAACCATATTATGTGCCTAAAATGGCAGCCGCCTAGCCTGGTTGGTCTGGACAGATGGAAGTGACCTAATTCCGCTGGCATATGTTGTCATGTTGGTAGGCGGTCTCAACCGCTGCGCAACTCCTCATTGGATCACATTGCAGCCTATGGGGGGCTGGGGCCAATGATGATCTCTGCTGTCATTTGACGGTGACGTATGCGGCGGCCGTAACCACCATTTTCTGCCGCCTAACTCACTTGACTCCTGACACTCGTGCAAGCAAGACCTGCACTACGTCAGCTGCTGTGTACTGTCTCTTAGGAGCCACATGCCACATCCTGCAGGAGATAGGGCCCCTGCCTTCACCCAGGAGGAGCTGGAGAATCTTGTGGACAGGGTCCTACCCCTGTATGGATAGTTGTATGGAGCAGGTAAGCCCAGTTTCATTGGCCTGTGCAATGGGGTGTGTGAAGCTGTAAGGCATTTCCACGCCGCAGAGGGAGTAGATCCTAGCAGGGGCCATGTAGTACATACGTATGTGCTGTGAAGACACATTGGTGTGGGCATGTGATGTGTATGATGTGAGTAATCAACTGCTGCTGATGTGTTGCCCTTCTACATGACCTTTTCCTTCTGTCTGTGTCATCCTTGCAGGTCACCGCCCATCAGAAGAAGGGAATATGGGGTGCCATGGCCACGCAAGTGCGGACCCTGGGGTCCATAGCTGGCAGGGCACCCACTGTAGAAAGCGGTGGGAGGACGTGAGCCGCTGGGTTCAAAAGACCGCAGAGGCCCATCTGGGGACATCCGCCCAATGAGGGAGGGGTACCCGTTGGACCCTGACCTCCCCTTAATGGCCCGCATTTTGGCAGTGGCCTACCCTGAGGTAGATGGGTGGTTGAGGGCAGCATGGCAGCCACAAGGGGGTGAGTACAGGCTCCTACATGATAGGCAATGTTTAGGATAGAGTGGGTTACATGTGGACAGATGTGCATGTGATCAATGGTCGATAGACATCCACAGTGGGTATCAGTCACCCTGCCAGGCTCTGAATCGGTCATGTGTGGCTATACACTGCTGTCAGTGTATATCCAGTGGACAATTTTGATATTTGGGTGACCGTGGGCACTGGACACATTGTGTCAGACGAACTTCCTTCATTTGCATCAATGTACCTGAGGTGCAAGTGCTATCATTTCAGTATGTGTCTCCCACTATGACTGAGGATATCTCTATCTTGCACAGTAGCTGCCATGGACTGATTGTGGGGGCGGCATGAGGGGTCCTCAACATGAATGCCCCAAATGGGACAGTATTCAGAAAATTACCCCTTACCATGCTGACATATGTTGCTCTAAGAGTGTAGGATATGTGTAGGGAAACAACCATGACATTCTGCTACATGTGACTCTATGTTTGCTAATAACACAGCAAAATCTATTGTAGCAGCTATCATTCTGTGGTTTAGCCTTTCCAACTGTCCTATGGTAGTAGATGTGTTAAGTCCCTTGGGAGGTCCCTGGAGTCTAACTCTGTTGTTTAAATGTCATGCATGACATCGCCCTGGCAATCATTATGTTGCTATGCGGTGTTTCATTCTTGCCAGTTCACTAAGTCAAGATGTTCTCACAATAGCTGGATTATGAGCATTGCATCATGCATTTCACAATATGTATTTATTTACATGCAATGTCATTGTAATGGTATGGCATGCCATTTGGTAATTGGTGAGATGTACATGTTGATTTGTGTTAATGGTTGGTAGGTATTAACCCTTTCCCACCTTATTTTTCTCTCTCGCCTTCCCTCCCTCCCCTCTTCTGTCTTTGTGTGCATCAGCATCGTCAAGCGAAGGAGAAGGGGCACCGGCGAGTGGGGAAATAGCAGCCCACGGGACCCAGGAGGCTGACACCAGCGAAGCCGAAGGGACCAGTGGGACGGAGGGCGAGGGGAGTGCCACAGGGGAGACGGGATTATCTGCGTCATCTATGGATTCCTTTTCCGATGGAAGCTCCCTGGCGGTAGCGGACCCATCTGGGACCATCCCAGCACCATCTTTGTCCGCCACCTCCCTTACCAGCACCGCCCGCCCTGTTGCTCCTCATCCAGTTGCCTGTTCCCGCTCACCCAAGAGGGTGGGTATCTCCTTCGCCGCAGGCACCTCTGCCTCTGCCACAGTCAGTCCTGCTGCCCTCAGTGAGGAGGCTATTGACTTCCTGAAGTCCATCTCAGGACCTGGGTCAGAAAACCATTGTGAATGGTGTCCAGGGACTGGCAGCTCAGGTACAGCAGAGCAGTGCATTCCTGGAAGACATTCACTGTGCCCTCTCTTGCCTGCAGAGATCCTTTCAAACTCTGGCCTACTTGCTGACTGCAGCCAGTGTCCCATCTTCTTCCATTCCCCCTCCAGCTACCTCTGCCCAATCCCATGCCCCTCTCCCCACACCCATCCAGAGCACACAGTCAGACCGCCATTCATTCACCTCAACAAAGATGTTTTGCAGTGACAAACACAAGCATCACAAGACCCACCACCAGCATGCACACAGGCAACAGCCACCTGCACACACAACAACATCCACTACCTACACTGACCCCCACACCACCCTCTCCTTCACTGACACTACACCACTCACACCTGCTGGCACAACACCAACACTCCGAGATCCAGCCACTAGTCCCATCATACCCACAGTCACAACACTTCCAGACCCGCGTACATCCACCCCATTCGCCACATGCGCACTCACCACAGCTACTAACACCCCCACATGCAGCAAATCCACCTTGCCTGCAGGCACCACCCCAACAGACAGTCACCCATCAACCATGGCATCTTCCTGCACCTCCTTCCCCCTCCTCCGAACACACCTACACGCCTGCAGTCACACACCCAACAGACACTCAGCACACACATGCCTTCCACCCACGCACCTGCACCCGACACCTACATGAACACACCTCACAACCACTCCCTCTCAATCTACTTCCAAACACTTTTCCCATGACCTCCCTTGTGTTTCTAAGAAAAGGTTCCTAATTCATTTTCCCACTTCCCTACCACTCTCCCACCCCGTGATTCCCCAAAATGCACTGTGTTCCTCTCGAACCCCAGCCCATCCACCTTCCAGTCCTCCCTTGCCCCTCCTGGTGTTGCCCAAGTCCCTCCCCCTGCCACAAATTCAACCCCTCGCCTCAAACCCAAGCTCTCTCCTCTCAAGGACGAACCTAAGGAGCCACAAACTAAGGCAAAAGCCAAAATCACCTACCCAACCCAAGGGGTATCCCCCTCCCAACTTCCCCCCTCGTCCACCATCCCATCACCCCTGAGGTGCCTGTCTGACCCCTTCATGACTCTACCATGTGGAGGCCACTTTGCAGTCAGGAGTCAAGTTGGGGCATTCACAAGTGCCATAATTGCCTGGCGGCACTTGGACTATTTGGACTGGCCAGTTAGCCATATTTCTACTTTTTTGAGGTATTTATATCTTTGTTTATAATAGATATGGGCCAACCACCTGTTGGTCTCGATGGAGACATACTTGTCCTGCCTTTCCTTCGTGATGGATGTGTTGTATTTGTGCTATTTGGTTTGTGTGTGTTGTGTGTGTGATGTCAGTATGATGCAGCATGGGTTGTGTGGTTTCTGTGTGCATTCTACTTGGCGTGATGTGTTGTGATGGTGTTGTGTAGCATTGTGTGGTTGTTTTGTGTGCGTTTATGTTAGTGTGTGTATGCATGTTGGTAGGGGTGCTGATTTGCATGTGTGGGTGTCGCTCGCCATCCTGGATGTGTGTGTTGTGTGTGGGTGTGTACTAATGCCTTTCTCTCCAGTGTGTGCTAGGTGGGTGTTCTTACGGTTGTTGACTTTGTCACAGTCGCTGGCTCTGGAGTCGTAGGGCGATCAGGAGCAGTGGAAAGACTTCAAGTTCAGGTTCCATGGCGGCTCCCGACGTGTCTGTGTTCCTGAAGGTGAGTCTCTCCTTTAATACTGGTTGTTTCTTAGTGGCGGTCAGACTGCGCCGGATATCCTGGCGGTGTGTAACCTCGTAATATGCTTGGCGGGAACATGGTCCTGCGGGACTGGATATACCTGCCACCGCAGTCCGTCCACACTGGTGATTCTTGAGGCCTATTGGCTGTGTCCTGCTGGGAACACCGCCATGCTCATAAAACAGTGGTCTTTTGCGTCTGGCCTACAGCTGTGAGACCGCCAACTCCACCGTGGCAGTCCTCAGACCTCCAAAGTGGTAATGAGGGCCCTAGTGTAGCATTTTCCTTTTGCTCTGTATCTTCGTTGATAATATTTGCCACATTTATGGGACTGGAATCACAAGACTTGTTGCCTAAGAGTTCTGTTCAGAGACTCTTCTGGAACATCACAAGTTATATATTGTTCAATGAACATGGAGTCATCACTTTCTTCACCAAGATTTGGTGTATCTTTCATCCAAAATATCATATGTATATGTGGTTCTCCTCTAGCTTGATATTATTTTCTACAGAAGAAGTCCACAACCTCACTTAATGGTGGATTCTTTTTGTTATAGATGAAATCAGTCCCTTTAATGTTTTTTATATTAGCTTCCCTGAGAAAGTCATGAAGATCATCCCAAGCATACTCTGCACAGCTCAAAATACCAAACCAGGGGCCATATTTATACTTTTTGACGCAAAACTGCACTAACGCAGTTTTGCGTAAAAAATATTAGCGCCGGCTAACGCCATTCTGAAGCGCCATGCGGGCGCCGTATTTAATCAATGACGTTAGCCGGCGTTAGCCGCCGGCGCTGCCTGGTGTGCGTGGAAAAAAACGACGTACACCAGGCAGCGCCGGCGTAGGGGGATATGGGGCTTGGGCGTCAAGAAATGGGGCAAGTCAGGTTGAGGCAATTTTTTCGCCTCAACCCGATTTGCGCCATTTTTTTGCACTCCCAACCCCCATAGAAATGACTCCTGTCTTAGCAAAGACAGGAGTCATGCCCCCTTGCCCAATGGCCATGCCCAGGGGACTTCTGTCCCCTGGGCATGGTCATTGGGCATAGTGGCATGTAGGGGGTCACAAATCAGGCCCCCCTATGCCACAAAAAAAAAAAAATATATATACTTACCTAAACTTACCTTAATGTCCCTGGGATGGGTCACTCCAGCCTTGGGTGTCCTCCTGGGGTGGGCAAGGGGGACAGGGGGTGTCCCTGGGGGCATGGGAGGGCACCTCTGGGCTCCTTCAGAGCCCACAGGTCCCTTAATGCCGGCCTTTTGCAGGCGCTAAAAAACGGTGCAAAAGCGGCCGTACGTCATTTTTTTTGACCCGCCCACTCCCGGGCGTGAATTTTGCCCGGGAGTATAAATCCGACGCACATGCCTCGGAGTCGATTTTTTAGACGTGAACGCCTACCTTGCATCTCATTAATGCAAAGTAGGTGTCCACGCTAAAAAATGACGCAAACTCCATGCACTTTGGCGCTAGATGCGTCTAACGCCAAAGTATAAATATGGAGTTAGTTTTGCGTCTAAATTGCGTAAAAAAAAACGACGCAATTCCGGCGCAAACGGAGTATAAATATGCCCCCAGGTATTTGCATCTAGTGTAACATACACTTTGGCTCATCATGCCAAAAAAAAAAACAGTATTCATTGGTACCATGTTGGCAAGCCATAATATTCACCAAAATACTTTCTGGTACCTCATCTTTAAAACCATGTACTTTTTCCACAAATTCTCTCACAGTGATGTATTTAAACTGTATACCTGTTCTTATAAAGTAGCCTACAGCATGAGGCAGAACAGACGGATCACCTTCAAACAAAAGGTGGAAAATTATTGCTGTCTTCTGCTTAAAGCGGAGATCTTCATAATACAATCTACTGAATGTATATTCTGATGCTGGAATTTGTGCTGTACATTCATCCCTGTGCTGATAGCTGCTACAATACATTTTGCTGTGTTTGCTTGACTTGATACAATTATAGAAATTTCACCTGTCATTTCTCTTGAGTGTAGAGGATGAATCCTATAGTGTTCATATATTCTCTGCTTTACCCAAGTCAATGTTTTCAAATTGAACAGAAGAAAATGAGCTGGACGTTTCTGTTCTAAGACATGTAACATGTTCCTTTATCAATAGTTGTATTGTAATACACATTTTCTATTTTACAGTATTGTGAATACTCTCCTAACCCTATCAATGCTTAAACATTCTTGCTAAATTCTTTTCTCCTTAGTAGGTACTCCATTTACTATAACCACTAGTGGTTCTTCATCTCGATCTACTCCTATAGCCTCAATATTCTCCTTCAGATTCAAAGGCAAATTCACAACTTTACCTTTCAGACCTTTAGTAGCTCGGAAGGAGGTAATTTCTTGTTTTTAGTTTCCATTCTAACAATGGCGTGGAAGGGATGTACTGTCTGTATGACAATAGTCTCATACACATTCAGGTTTTGAAGCTCAGCTGGAATTAGAATACCTCTAGCAGGTATTTTATTATCGCCCTGTGTGCCAATACAACATGTACAGACAATTTTGCTTATGCACAAGTCAAAGCGATCTTCAGCAATCACTAAAGAGCATGCTTAAACCACTGTATTAGGTCAGTGTCGTTTGTTTTTTCACAATTATCAATTTTTGCAAAACACACACTTTGTTTGGATTTTCTACAATTGTTCTTCCAAAAGGATCTAGTTTATTTTTAAGATTTTGTAAACCTTGCTGGTATTAGAACTGTCAGTGTTGGTCTACACAACCATGTCATTCTCTTCAGTTGGTGTTTCGGGCCCAAAGTAATTCATCTGAATATCACAGAAGTAACTTCAGAATGACTACCTCTTAATAACATATCAATTAGTTTATGAAGCAGGAGAGCTGGACATTTAACAAAATACAATCTTCTTACTAGATTATGCATTTTAATGTGGTGCACAACACCAACATCCATATATGATGAAAAGTACTGTCACAAATCTGCTGTAATAAGCAAGCCAATGAACGTCTTTGAAGGTTTGTCAGTCTCCTAGCTCAACAAGGATGAAAGCTTTGGAGTGGTTTCATTTTTTGCTTCACAGTTCTTTTGCTGTAATTGTTTGAGAAGAGTTTGTCAGTAGACAGTGGTCTTATGTTGCATATGTTTCTACACTTACATTCAAAAACTGATTGTACCGATACATTGAACTAATACTTCCTTAGTTATTTCTTTTTCTACATTCCTAGGAACTAATTTTTCTTTTTCAACTGGTGTACTGTCAATGATTTCATATGCACGACTATCTCTGTCAGTTAAACTCTAACTCATTTTCCTGTAAATATCTCTCCTCATTAAAAAATGCCTCATTACTGGAAGTATTTTTCCTCTGTCCCAGGAAAATACTGCAATAATTTTAAACAGTTTTTTAAGGAATTAACTAGTTTATCTAAACATCTCATTCTGACCAAAATGAGAATAAGGCCCTCATTACAATCCTGGCGGTCGGTGGTGAAGCGGCGGTAAAACTGGCAACAGGCCGGCGGTAATTTTTTTTCAATTATGACCATGGCGGAAACCGCCAACATAGACAGCCACTTTAACACTCCGACCGCCACGCGGAACAAACAAACAGCATGGCGGTCACCGCCAACAGACAGGCGGAAGACAATGTACCGCCCACACTATTATGACAGGCCAATCCGCCACCTTTTCCGGGTCGGATTCAACGCGTACAAAAACATGGCAGAAACAGGACTTGGAAGGGAAAACACTCACCTCTACACACCCCACGAGGAACCAGGACGTCATGGAGCCTAAACTCCAAATCCTCCCTGTGATAGGCTTCCTGCTCCTCTACCAGGAGCACATCGACGGCTGCGACGACCATGGTGAGTACTGCACGTACAACACGGGGGAGGGAAATGAGAGTGACACACACACACGCAACACCCCCACCCCGACCCTCAACACCATACACACAAATACATGCTGCAACATTACATTTACTCCCCCAAACCCCATGGAAGAACACAATGATGACAAAAGGAAATGATTGTAACCATTGTAATCAAGAAAAATCCATTAGTCAAAAATGTATATACACTATAAACAAATATGTACACCAACAATTCAAGTCCAGGTACTGCACCTATATAGTGCGTGGATCACTGGGCCCAAAATGCATGGGCGAGGCCCACACTCGATACCCGATCGAAACGGAGAGAACACTGCAGGGGCAACAGATTGAAATAAAACAGGCACCTCAGGGGGAAGGGGAGGGGGGCACCTCAGCCAGATGAGTGCACGATGCCAGCTCCACGAGGGGGCTCCATGCCCATTGATGTATCCTGGGGAGTGCAAAGCCACAGTCTCTCAAGTCTCTCCAGTGGGTGGGTTTCCCACTGCTTTATCCTGGGGAGTGCAAAGCCACAGTCTCTCAAGTCTCTCCAGTGGGTGGTTTGCCCATTGCTTTATCCTGGGGAGTGCAAAGCCACAGTGTCTCAAGACTCTCCAGTGGGTGGTTTTCCCACTGCTTTATCCTGGGGAGTGCAAAGCCACAGTCTCTCAAGTCCCTCAAGTGGGTGGGTTGCCCACTGCTTATCCTGGGGAGTGCAAAGCCACAGTCTCTCAAGTGGATAACAGTCTCCACTGGTTCTGAAGGGGGCATGGTGCCCAGAGTGCTTCATCCTGCCAAGGGCTGAGGTAGTGGATTTCGTTCTCCACTGGTTCTGGAGAAGGCTTTGTGCACAGAGTGCTTCATCCTGCCAAGGACTGAGGTGGTGGATGTCTTTCTGCACTGGTTCTGGAAGGGGCATGGTGCCCAGAGTGCTTCATCCTGCCAAGGACTGAGGTAGTGGATGTATTTCTCCACTGGTTCTGGAGGGGGCATGGTGACCAGAGTGCTTCATCCTGCCAAGGACTGAGGTAGTGGATGTGACACTCCACTGACTGTGGTGCAACATGCAAGCTGCCCAGGCCCCTGGAACTGACCACTAGCCTAGTACGAATGACCACTGGGGATGACAGCCATGTCTGCGGTGGTGCCACTGGCTCAGGATGTCGCAGGGCCGCTGGCGGTGCTGGCGGCGGGGTCAGTAGCGGCGGTGCTTGCGGCGGTCATTGTGGCGGCCTCACTGACTGCGGTGTAGGTGGCTGGCTCACTGACTGCGGTGCTGGTGGCTGGCTCACTGACTGCCGTGCTGGCGGCGGTGTCAGTAGCGGCGGTGATGGTGGTGGGCTCACTGACCGCAGTGCTGGCGGTGGTGTCAGTAGCGGCGGTGCTGGTGGCGGGCTCACTGACTGCGGTGCTGGCGGCAGTGTCAGTAGCGGCGGTGCTGGTGGCGGGCTCACTGACTGCGGTGCTGCTGAAGTGCACAGTGTCTGCGGTGCTGGTGAAGGGCTCAGTATCTGGGGTGCTGGCGGCGGTGTCCGTGGCTGCGGTGCATGTGGCGGTGCCGGTGGCGGTCTTGTCCGCCGTGCAGGTTGGCGGCGACGTTGACTTGCCTTTCATTTTCAGGCCCTTCCCCACCTTGGATGATGGCGCAGCTGTCTTGTCACTTCCAACAATTGTCTTGCCTGAGCCCTTGGTGGCAGGTGTTTTGGCCTTCTCCCTCCGGGATGTGGGCAACTTCTTCTGTTTTGGAGGTGGGGGAATGTCCTTGACCTCGCTCCTTGGGACACTGGCAGCCCTGTTGCTTGGCGCACTCCAAAATCCAGCTATTGCTGGCACCACTGTGCCCGGTGATGTGGTGGCTGAGGTGCTGGGTTGGGACCTGGAAAGGCGGGCCCTAGGGGACGGACAGGGTGGGGGAGGTGTAGGGAAGAGGTCAACATTTGATAGGAAAAGCTTTTTAGACACACTGGGACGGGTAGATGGAGGGGGTTTGGGAGTGGAGAAAGAGGTAGTGGTTGTAGGAGGTGTTAATTTGCTGACTTTGGGTGAAGGTGCATGGGCTGGAGGCTGTCCTGAGGTGGATGGCTGTTGGGTGGGTGTGTGACTGCGTTTGTGTACTTTGGGAGGAGGGCTCACAGACACACTGGTAGAGGACACAGGGGATGTGTGAATGGTAGTAGGGGTGGGGAGTGCACGTGAGCGATGTGTGGTGATGGGCATGCTGGTGATGGAGGTAGTGGCTGAAGATGGAGTGCATGCAGGTGTGAGTGGAGATGTGACAGGGAGGGAGGAGGGAGACGTGGAGGAGGGGGACACAGTGGAGGCAGTGGATGTTGGTATGTGTGCATGGGTATGATGCTTGTGTGAGTGCCTGTGGGATGTGTGGTGCTTATGTTTGCCAGAGCCACCCTTGTGTGTTGAGGTGTGTGCATGCTGGTCTGATGGTGTGCTTGGGATAGGCTGAGGTACTGGGGATTGGGTCTGGGTGGAGGAAGTTGGAGGGGGAGGCTGGACACAGAGACAATGGCTGCCATCAGTGCAGAGGCCAAAGCCTGAAATGCTCGCTGTTGGGCTGCCTGGCCAGAATGAATGCCCTTCAGGTATGCATTTGTCTGTTGCAACTGCCTCTCTACACCCTGGATGGCATTCAGAATGGTAGACTGCCCAACAGTGAGGGATCTCAGGAGGTCAATGGCCTCCTCAATGAGGGCAGCAGGGCTGACTGGGGCAGGGCCTGAGGTGCCTGGGGCGAACAAGATGCCCACCCTCCTGGGTGAGCGGCCACGGGACACACGATGAGGGGCAGCTGGGAGGGCGGTGCTGGTAGGGGGGTGGCAGCTGTACCTGTAGATGCGGTGGGCACAGAGGGGCCCACCACCGCAAGGGATCTCCCATCAGAGGAGGAGTCGGTGTCGCTGGTCTCTGCTCCTGTCCCCGCTGTGGAGCTCCCCTCGCCCTCAGGCCCACTGGTGACTTCAGACTCCGTTGTCTCGCCCTCCAGGGCCATGTGGGATGCAGCTCCCTCCTGCTCCAGTGGCACAGCTCCTCCGCCTGATGATGCTAATGCACAAAAGAACAGGGAGACCACAAAAAGGGGGGGGAGGGAGAAAGACATGTTCAGTGCATGCAGTACCGCTACCGTTGGCGGACACTACAGACACAGCAGCCCTCTGCACTACGCCATGCACTTAGAGTTCCCAAATTAATCACAGGGACATGGGGTACATGGCCTATGCCCAATTGCTGCACACATGGAAGTCACAGGAGCCTGAAAAGGTGTAGATGGCTCTTACCACTGGTGGGGTTGGGGTGCCACTTAGCCTGCCTCACAAAGTGTCCTTGCCTACAAAGCTCGCCCTAGCCTAGGGGAACCCACTGCCCAGCTCCCCCACCCAGACACCTCCAATGCGCGCAGAATCAAATGGATGTGACGGTACTCATCCCCTTGTGGCTGCTGTGATGCCCTCAAGCGCCCATCCAACTCCGGATACGCCACCAACAGGATCCGGAACATCAGGGGGGTCATGGTGCGACGGGCACCCCTCCCACGTTGGGAGGCCATCCCTAGCTGGGCCTCCGCCGTCTTCTTGCTCCAGCGGCGAATGTCCTCCCATCTTTTCCAGCAGTGCGTGCTCCGTCTGTGGTGGACCCCCAGGGTCCGGATGTCTTTGGCGATGGCACGCCAAATATCCTTCTTCTGGTGGGCGCTGACCTAGAGGAATAGTACAGGAGAAAAGGAAAAACTTTAACTGTCCGGACCGTCACAGTCATTGTCCCACATTCCCACCCTTGCCCTGACACACATACACTCACCGTCCGATCATGCAGGCCTCATCCCTCCCCTGTATCTTCCATCCACACCACTCCAAACAGGCATTGCCCATACAGCATGCTCACAGTGTACTCACCTGTTTGTCTGGAGGACCGTAGAGTAGCGTATACTGGGGGAGGACCACATCCACTAGTTTATCCAACTCCTCTGATGAGAAGGCAGGGGCCCTTTCCCCAGACACATGAGCCATCGTCGCTTCCAGACAGTGGTCACAGCAGCACTTGCAGTGTAGGTCCTCTCCTGTCAAAGATCAGGTATCAAGTGAGTGAACAGACAGAAAATGGCGGTCACGTCCGCGGCGGTGCATACCGTCACCGCCGGAGTACATCGTACAATGCAGGATTGCACTGTGGTCTTCGACCGCCTACCGCGACGGTGTACAAGCGCAGTTACCTCATATCCCCTTGTCCCACATTACAGGTCAGGCAGCCGCCATTTTAGGGGGCCACATGGCATTACTTTTAAATGCGTCACACATATCTAGGCCTTGCATACACACAGAGACAGGCACATAGCGGATTGACAAATGTGTGCAATAAAAATCTTTTTTTACTACCTTAGTGTTGGCTTACTCTCTGCTCGCTGTTCTCATCCATAGGGCACGTCCGCTGGGACAGGTGAGGAGATGGCGGCATCCTCCGGTGTATAGACCGCTGGTGGACCTGTCGACAATGGAAGAGAGACATGTAATAGTCACCTACAGACTTGATCGTGCGGCAATCCAGGAACTGTGTGCCCAGTTGGAGCCAGACCTGATGTCAGCTATCCGCCATCCCACAGGAATCCCCCTCTAGTACAGTTCCTGTCAGTACTCCATTTCCTGGCAAGTGGGTCTTTTCAAACAACAGTGGCCATAGCATCAGGGTTGTCCCAGCCTATGTTCTCAAATGTGTTGTCCAGAGTGTTGTCTGCCCTGCTGAAACACATGCGCAGCTACATCGTGTTCCCTTAGGTGGAGAATTTGCCTACAGTGAGAGGTGACTTCTATGCCCTGGTACACATCCCCAACATCATAGGTGCCATTGATGGGACACATGTGGCCTTGGTCCCCCCGCAGGAGTGAACAGGTGTACCGAAACCGGAAGAGCTACCATTCAATGAATGTGCAGATGGTGTGTTTGGCCGACCAGTACATCTGTCATGTGAACGCCAAGTTTCCTGGCTCAGTGCATGACGCTTACATCCTGAGGAATAGCAGCATCCCTTATGTGATGGGGCAACTCCAGAGGCACCGTGTGTTGCTAATAGGTGAGGACAAGGACCCTATCCCTGTGAATAGTTGTCTGGGTCTGGGTTTGTCCCTAAGGGTTAGTGTGTGTCTAACAGTTGTCCCTCGACATTTGCAGGTGACTCTGGTTACCCAAACCTGTCATGGCTACTGACCCCAGTGAGAAATCCCAGGACAAGGGCAGAGGAATGCTACAATGAGGCACATGGGAAAAGTAGGAGAGTGATAGAAAGGACCTTCGGCCTCCTGAAGGCCATGGTCCGGTGCCTCCATATGACAGATGGTTCTCTGTACTACTCACCAAAGAAGGTGTGCCAGATCATCGTGGCCTGATGTATGCTGCACAACTTGGCTTTGCGACGACAGATGCCTTTTCTCCACGAGGATGGTCCAGAAGGAGGTCTTGTGGCAGCTGTGGAGCCTGTGGACAGTGAAGAAGAGGAGGCAGAAGAAGGGGATATCGACAACAGAAACAACGTGATCCAGCAATACTTCCAGTGAGACACAGGTAAGAAGACATCACTGCCTGCTACATCTGATAAAATTGTTAGACCTATCATATGTCTGTCACTTTCACTCAGTGTATGGACCCTGACCTGTCACTTTGCCTTTCCATTTCACAGATGTGGGTCCCACTGTTGACCTCTGCTATGTTACCTCATCGACTAGAGCAGTGTGACATAGGTATGTTGACAATACAATGGACATTGCTATTTTCCTCAGTTATTGCAAATACACATTAGTGAAAGCACAGACTGACTCCAGATTGTTTTGTGATTCAAGGGTGTTTATTTAAGTGCAAAATAGTGGAGGGGGTTGTAAAATGGTCAGGGGTGATGGTGGAGGAATGTCCATGGCAGAGTCCAGTTATTTGTTTCACAGATTTATTGTCCAAAGGGGCATAGGAAGTGGAGCTAGGGCAGTTTAAGGATGGACAGGGTGACAAAGTGAGACAGAAGGATGACATTCAGGGTGGTCTAATTTCTTGGCGGGGGTCTTGGCATTGTTCTCTGTCTTTGTCCTGGATCTCAGGGACCGTTTGCGGGGTGGTTCTTCATCTGCAGGGGGTGGGGTGCTGGTGTCGTGGTCTTGTGGTGGTGCCTCCTGTCCACTAGCGCCGGCGGAGGTGGTGGGCAGTTCATCGTCCAGGCTAGTGTCAGGGGCCCCTTGTTGTGCCACAGTGTCCCTCCTGGTGTTCACAAGGTCCTTCAGCACCCCTACAATGGTGACCAGGGTGGTGTTGATGGACTTGAGTTCCTCCCTGATCCCCAGATACTGTTCCTCCTGCAGCTGCTGGGTCTCCTGATACTTGGCCAGTACCGTTGCCATCGTCTCATGATGTTGGAGAGGGCCTCGTGGAGAGTAGGTTCCATGGCCTGTCCTCCCCCTGTCGCACAGCAGACCTCCCAGTTCCCCGGTTTTCCTGTGCCTCTGTCCCCTGAACCGTATGCCCAGGTCCCTGCTGTTCTTGGGTTGGTGGGTTTGCCTGGGTTCCCTGTAGTGGTTGACACACTGCTGCTTGACGTGTCCTGGAGACAGAGGTATGGACCCGCTGGGTGGGTGCTGTGCTGGTGTTTCCTGAGGGGGGAGGCTCTGTGGTGGCTTGTGACTGTGTCAGGGGAACCGACTGTCCCGAGGTTCCAGATGGGCCGGGCTGGTCATCTAGATCCAGTCGGACAGACCTGCTGTCATCAGTGTGGGCCTCTTCTGTGGGGGGGAGGGGTGGACATGTATGGAACCTCCTGTCTGGTGACGTTGGGTAGGGGTCCTGCAGGGGTGTAAAGGCATGATTATTGCATCTGTGTGTGCCGTCATGTGCAAGGGGTAGGTGACCCTGTACCCCAGTCTTACATTCTTGTGTAGGACCTTGTGTGATAATTGTTGTGGGGTCTGTGTGGGTATCTGTAGTGGACATGCTTTGGTGAGGGGTGTCCATGCTTTGTTGTTGCATGCAGGGCTTGGTGTTGGGATGTGTGGTTTGTGATAGTGGGACATATGTGAGGTGTTGGATTGATGGGGATGAGGGTGAGGGTGGGGGTATGTGATAGCATGCAGGTAGGGTGGGGGATATGGTAGTTAAAGATTTGACTTACCAGAGTCCATTTCTCCTGCTACTCCTGCGAGGCCCTCAGGATGCAGTATAGCCAAGACCTGCTCCTCCCATGTTGTTAGTTGTGAGGGAGGAGGTGGGGGTCCGCCGCCAGTCCTCTGAACTGCAATCTGGTGTCTTGAGACCACGGAACGCACCTTCACCCGTAGGTCGTGCCATCTCTTCCTGATGTCATCCAGTGTTCTTGGATGCTGTCCCACTGCGTTGACCCTGTCCAGGATTCTGCACCATAGCTCCATCTTCCTAGCTATGGAGGTGTGCTGCACCTTTGATCCGAATAGCTGTGGCTCTACCCGGATGATTTCCTCCACCATGACCCTGAGCTCCTCCTCCGAAAACCTGGGGTGTCTTTGCGGTGCCGTGGGGTGGTGTGTGTGAAGTGTGAGGTGGTGTGTGTTGTGATGTGTGAGGGGATGTGTTTGTGTGTGTTGTGCGAGGTGCATGGATGTTGAGTGAGTGATGGTGTTGAGTGCCTGTGGATGCTAATTTGTTGATGGTGGTGTCTCTCTCTGGCCTTCCGTCGCAATTCTGGTTGTAAGGGTTTATATGTGATGTGGGTGTGTGTTTTATATTGTATTGGGTGTGTGGAAGTGGTGTATGTATGTGTATCAGGTGTGTGTATTTCGATTTTTCCAATGTGGTTGTGTTTTGTAAGTGTCTGTGTACCGCCAATGGAATACCGCGGTTGAAAGACCGCCGCGTGGATTCGTGGGGCGTGATAGTGTGGGCGTATTCCTGTTGGTGTGACGGTGGAGGTTTTGTTATCAGCAGTTTATCACTGACCTTTGGTGTGGCGGACTTGTGTAGGTGTCTGGATTTTGGCGGATTCCGAGGTGTTAGTCGTAATAGCTGTAGCGGAATTCCATGGCTGCAGCGGTGTGTTGGCGGTCTTCTGCACGGCGACAAGCGGCATTTACCACCAATGTTGTAAGGAGGGACAAAATAGCTTTCTCTTTAACACACACAAGCTTAACCTACAAAAGACTCAACAAACTCTTTTGCTTTTGCAGTGCTCTTCTGCTTTTCACTATCTTCATACTGGTGAGACATCTCTTTTTGGTGAGGGCTAGGTGTGAAAGGCTTTACTGAGAAAGTCATCCATTTCTAAACATGTTTTGTCTAAGTGAATGAACTAAATACAATACAGTGAGACCACCCTCTGTAAAAATGTGTTTGAGCAGAATAGATAGTCTGTATAGAAGCATTGCTAGTATACTTCAGCATGCTACACGTTCTGTATTGTACAATTTCATCAAACAATAATCTTATCTCATGCTACTCTGTAATTGCAGAGTCTCTTTGTAGGAAGCTGGCCTGGCTTACAGTGGGTACCTCAGGGTACTTACACCTTATGCCAGGTCCAGTTACCCCTTATTAGTTGATTAGTAGTGTTCTAGCAGCTTAGGCTGATAGCGGTAGCTGTAGCAGAGCAGCCTAGGCTGAACTAGGAGACATGCAAAGCTCCTACTATACCACTTATATCCTATAGCTCCAGATCATAAGAATCACAATACTCAGCGTTACTAAAAATAAAGGTACTTTATTTTAGTGACAATGTGCCAAAAATATCTCAGAGGATATACCAGATTTGGCATGGGGGGACAATTCCATGATCCTAGACATGTTACATGGCCATATTCGGAGTTACCATTGTGAAGCTACATATAGGTATTGACCTATATGTAGTGCACGCGTGTAATGGTGTACCCGCACTCACAAAGTCCGGGGAAATTGCCCTGAACTATGTGGGGGCACCTTGGCTAGTGCCAGGGTGCCCACACACTAAGTTACTTTTCACCCAACCTTCACCAGGTGAAGGTTAGACATATAGGTGACTTATAAGTTACTTAAGTGCAGTGTGAAATGGCTGTGAAATAACGTGTCCGTTACTTCACTCAGGCTGCAGTGGCAGTCCTGTGTAAGATTTGTCTGAGCTCCCTATGGGTGGCAAAAGAAATGCTGCAGCCCATAGGGATCTCCTAGCACCCTAATACCCTGGGTACCTAGGTACCATATACTAGGGAATTATAAGGGTGTTCCAGTGTGCCAATTAGAATTGGTGAAAATGGTCACAAGCCTATAGTGACAATTTTAAAGGCAGAGAGAGGATACGCACTGAGGTTCTGATTAGCAGAGCCTCAGTAACACAGTTAGTCACTACACAGGTACACACATTAAGGCCACAAACTATGAGCACTGGGGTCCTGGCTAGCAGGATCCCAGTGAGACAGGCAAAACCAAACTGACATACATGTAAAAATGGGGGCAACATGCCAGGCAAGATGGTACTTTCCTACACTCTTAGAAACAGTTCAATAAAGACCTACTGCTTTGTGTAGAAGACTTTAGAGAAGTTGTACGTACTGTAGTATTTACCTTTATAAAGAGCAAGCTCTGTACTCTTGTCTCTGAACAGAGTAAAGGGTGTGTTTAAAAGGCCTCAGACAAACATTAGCACATGTGCTACTACGTTACAAAATGGGAGATGGGGGATAGTAAGGTTTGATATAAATGTTGAGGTCTGTAATTCTTTTGAATACAGAATGCTTCAGTTCTATCAGAACATTATCCCTCTACTAATAGGTCTACAGAGGTTAAAAGTTGGGTGTAAAAGATGTTTATAAAAGCCATCCCTTTACAAACACCTTTTCTCTAGCTAAATCACATGTTTGATTGTATTAAGAAAATTAACCATCTCTAATGACAGCACTGAACAGGACACATTTTAAAAGGGTGCAGATTAAATAAGGCGCAATTAAATAAAACCTCAAGTCTGCATCATACATCTATATAGTCTATGAATGCTTCAGTTTAATCACAACATGCACTTTTACTAAACAAGTCTTTACAGAGTGAAATCTCATTGTTAAACTGATTTGACAGAGACTTCCTTACCTTTGAATTTCGTGGCATCAGCTATGAATCCGTATTTTTTGTTGAGCAATACTCTGCGCGCGCAGTCGGGTGGCGTCATTCGGATCCAAGTGCATCGTTTAGCATCATCGGCGTCAATTGAGTGGTCTTTGACGTCATGGTCACCTATAAAGGCACCACCCCGACACAGAACATCAGTTCTTTTCCTTCCGCGCCGGTTAAGCGCAGGTCCAGGATGGAGTTACCCTCTGCATTTTTTTGGCAAGCTTTTTTTAACCCTTTTGTCGAAGATTTTGTCATCTGTGCGAGATGTCCTCGGGAAAGACAGAGTTCAAGCTGTGTGGCGCCTGCCATAACACATATCGGTGAAGGATCACCATCAGGTATGTCTCTGGTGCCTCGACAGAGACCACGACTCGAAGTTGTGTTCCGACCACCGGGCCATGGCCCCAAAAGCAATGAGAGAGCGGTCTCTGAATCTCATGGCGGCCCGGCAGTTGACGTCGGTAGGGGCGACTCCTAGGAGGTCACTGTCCCTTAAGGAGGAGGTCGTGCGATTGCTCCAGGAGCACTAAGTCCTCTTCTTCTCATTCAAGGTACTCCGGCCACCCGGGGAAAAGCACATAAAGAAGTCCAAGTGGACTTTAACTTCGCCATGCCCGTCAGCTGATGAGGCGACTCTGGAAGGTCGACGTTCCGAGCACGGTTCCACAGAGCTGATGCCACGGCCTGCTTCGCGTCTCCCCCCCTATCCAGGAGCCGGAGCACCCCTGCTCAATTTAAAAAATGTTATGAAGACATGCGCCTCATATTTGAGGGACCTGCCCACATTGGTGGGCCTTCCGGCCCCGCTGGATCGGCAGGGGCCCCATTGGGTTGAACACCAGCGGCTTCGGCCTCAGCACCTTTGGGGACCTCGGGATCCGATATCAGATCCGGATAGACACCGGTTCCACATAGTAGGTCCCGATGTCGACGCTCCCCCCCACCGGTGGTGCGAGCCCCATCCTCATTCCGGATGATCGGGAGCCGGAACAACATTGTACGATGCTGATTTCGACTTTGACTGCGCCGACAGGGCCCAGATCAGTGCCTGAGGCTTATTTCGAACAGCGCAGGTGAGGAATGGGAGTGGTCTGAGGACCCTTTAGATTATGGATTGGAGCAGGATCTAGGGGAAGCCAATGGACTGGATACTTCTCCAGATACTGGCATTCTCTCACCTACTTCGGTGGCTATGAGGAGACAGCTTCATATTCCATGGTGCCTTCATTTCCGCTCTCCCCGATAGGGTATCCAAGAGGCTGGACCAACTTGGTAAGAGCTTGTTTTCTTCCTCCAGCCTGGCATTGAGGTCCGTAAACTCCTCATGCCTTTTGTGCCGTTTTTCCTGTACTTTATGGATTACAGTGGCACAGGTGCTGCCCCGAGTCCGGGAAGGCGTGCGGGACACTCTCACTCAAGTCTGTCAAGGATGGGAGAGACGCAGCCAAGTTTACGATTTGTCGTGGTTTGGACACGATCAGCTCGCTGGGCAGTGGCCCTTTGTCCCCACGCCTGGCTCTGTATGTGTGGCTTTTCAGGAGATGTCCAGGCAAACCTGATGGACATGCTCTTTGATGGCTCACGCCTTTTTGGAGAAAAGGCACACTCGCCGCTTGAGAGGTTCAAGGACTCTTGAGCTACAGGCAGATTCTTGGGCCAGCAGTCTGCCTTTCACCCCTTTCAAGGCTTCGGAAGGGGTGTGGTACTACTCTACCCACAGGTCAGCCACCGTTCTCCATCATCTCAGCATTCAATGTGAGTACGAGGTTGTGGTACTTTCAGACCCAGAGGGTCTAGCCAGAGGTCATCCACCACCCAGCCCCCCTCTTCCACAGCGCCCAAGTCCTTCTAGTATGATTCTGCAAGACCATGATCGTCCGGTTGGAGGGAGGATTCAATTTCATCTCCCTCACTAATGGTCTATAACATCGGACAAATGGGTCTTGCAGATCATACAGAAGGGCTATTCCCTCCCCTTTCAGTCTTTCCCTCCCTCTATGCATCCATTAAAAGAACGGCTGATAGAGGATCAATTAATCTTGCTCCGCCAGGAAGTTACGGCTCTCTTGGCCAAGGGAGCCAAAGAAAGGGTCCCAATGTCAGAAGTAGGTAGTGGTTGTTATTCCAGCTACTTTCTGATTTGAAAAAAGAACAAGGGTCTTCGTCCTATCTTGGATTTAAGGGACTTCAATCTCTTCCTCATAAAGGAGAAATTCAAGATGTTGACTATTGCTCAATCAAGGATTTAATCAAGGATTTATAGAGCGCACTAATCATCCGTTAGGGTCTCAAGGCGCTGGGGGGGGGAAGCTACTGGTCGTAGAGCCATGTCTTGAGGCGTTTCCTGAATGTCAAGAGGTCTTGGGTCTGGCGAAGGTAGAGCGGTAGGGAGTTCCAGGTCTTGGTGGCTAGGTGAGAGAAGGATCTTCCTCCGGCGGTCGTGCAGCGGATGCGTGGGATGGAGGCGAGGGCGAGGCTGGCGGAGCGAAGATTGCGGGTGGGGGTGTGGAAGGTGATTCTGTCATTGAGGTAGGCTGGGCCTGTGTTGTGGAGGGCCTTGTGTGCGTGGATGAGGAGTTTGAAGGTGATCCTCTTTGATACTGGTAGCCAGTGAAGCTCTCTGAGGTGGGGAGAAATGTGGTCACGGCGTGGGATGTCCAGACTGAGGCGGGCGGATGCGTTCTGGATTCTTTGCAGTTTTGTTAGGAGTTTTGTTGTTATTCCTGCATATAGGGCGTTTCTGTAGTCCAATCGGCTGCTGACCAGGGCGTGGGTGACAGTTTTCCTGGTTTTGACGGTAATCCACCTGAATATTTTGCAGAGCATGCGGAGAGTGTTGTAGCAGGAAGAGGAGATGGCATTGACCTGCTGAGTCATGCTGAGTGTGGAGTCCAAGATGAAGCCTAGGTTGCGTGCGTGGGTGGTAGGTGAGGGCACGGTTCCTAGGGAGGTGGGCCATCAGGAGTCATCCCAAGTTGAGGGGTTGGTGCCAAAGATGAGGATTTCTGTATTGTCTGTGTTTAACTTGAGGTGGCTTGATTCCATCCAGCTGGCGATGGCGTGAAGTCTGTTGTGGAGGTTGTTCTTTGCAGTTGTAGGGTCTATTGTGAGGGAGAGGATGAGCTGAGTGTCGTCTGCGTAGGAAACTATGTTGATGTGGTGGGTTTGTGCGATGTTGACGAGGGGGGCCATGTAAACGTTGAAGAGCGTGGGGCTGAGTGAAGATCCTTGGGGAACGCCACAGATGATTCTGGAGGCTTCTGACAGGAACGGTGGGAGGCGGACTCTCTGGGTTCTGCCTGAGAGAAATGACGAGATCCAGTCGAGTGCCTTGTCGCGGATTCCAGCGTTGTGGAGGCGTGTGCAGAGAGTGTGATGACATACCGTGTCGAAAGCTGCAGAGAGGTCCAGGAGGATGAGTGCTGCTGCTTCTCCTTCGTTGAGCATGGTCCTAATGTCGTCTGTGGCAGCAATGAGTGCATTCTCAGTGCTGTGGTTTCTGCGGAATCCGGATTGGGAGGTGTTGAGTACCTTGCTGTCTTCTAGGAACCGGGATAGTTGGCTGTTTACAATTTTTTCGATGACCTTGGCTGGGAAGGGGAGGAGGGAGATCGTCTGGTAGTTCTTGGGGTCGTCTGGGTCTGCCTTTGGTTTCTTTAGCAGGGTGTTGATTTCTGCGTGCTTCCATCTTTCTGGGAAGGTGGCTGACTCAAAGGAGCTGTTGATGGTTTTGCAGAGGTGGGGGGCGATGATGATGTGTGCCTTATTGAAGATATGGTGTGGGCAGGGGTCAGATGGTGGTCCGGAGTGGATGGAGGCCATGGTGGTGGTGGTGTCCTCTATGTTGACGGGGGTCCAGGTGTGGAGGAGGTGGGTGTTACTTGGAGCATTGGGTTCTTGGGTGTTTGTAGTCAGCTGGTGTGTCTGGGGTTTGAAGCTATTGTGGATTTGTTCTATCTTTCGACGGAAGTGGGTTGGCAGTGAATTGCAGTAGTCCTTTGATGGCAGGGGTTCATTGGAGCAGGTCCTGAGGGTGGAAAGCTCATTGACGATGCCGAAGAGCTCTTTACTGTTGTGAGCGTTGGCGTTGATTCAGTTATTGAAGTGGGTCCTTTTGGTGGTGCGGATCAGTTGGTGATGTTTGCGTAGGGCATCCTTGAAAGCGATGTGGTTGGAATTGGTAGGGTCAAGGTGCCAGGTTTTTTCCATTCTGCGACATAGCCATTTGGATCCTGTAGTTCTGGGGTGAACCAGCTAGCCTTGATTCTGTGGGAGGTGTTTGGGATTTTTTTTGAGCGGTGCGAGGGTGTTGGCGCAATCTTCTATCCAGCGATGCAGGTTGGTGGTGGCTATGTTGGGGTCTGGGGTCCCAGGGGGTGGGGCCTGGGTGAGAGTGGAGATCAGTTGATCCGTTGATATTTTGCTCCAGTTGCATCGGGGGGTTGTGTGCGGTGGTGGTGAGTGACTGGTTTTTGGTAGGAGAAGTGGATGCAGCGGTGGTCTGTCCAACTGAGTTCGGTGGTGTGGCTGAAAGAGACGTGGTGTGGCTGAAAGAGACGTGGTTGCTGGCTGAGAAGATGGGGTCGAGTGTGTGGCCTGCAGAGTCGGTAGGTGTATTGATGAGTTGCTTGAGGCCGAAGTTGGCGAGTTTGTCGATTAGGTTTGTGGTGTTGATATTGTTGTTATTTTCTTTGGTGCGCCAGCAGCGCGTCCGCGCTGCGGCCGGCATAAGAGGGGAGGTGGGAGGGAGTGGCAGCTTGGAGGAGGGAGGGAAACCTCCAATGGGAGTGCTGGGGGTGGGGGCAGCAGGAGTCAGAAGCGGGAAGAGCTCAGAGGAGATGGATGGAGGGGGGCGGGGCGGGGCCTTCCGGGAGAGGAGAAGCCAAGAAGCCCAAACAAGCCCAGACAAGCCCAGACAAGCCCAAACAAGCCCAAAACAATGGCAGCATTTACTGGAGAAGTGGTGAGGAGGAAGCGACCTGCCTGCAAGGATGCAGGCTCAGGTCTTGTCTGTCCTAGACCAAGAGAACTGGTTGGTAGCGTTGGACTTGCAGGATGTGTATTTTCACATCCCCATCCTGCCTGCCCACAGGCGCTACTTGCGGTTCAAGGTGGGCCACGAGCACTTTCAGTTTACCGTGCTCCCTTTCGGTCTCACCAGTTCCCCTCGAGTGTTCACCAAAGCGATGGCAGTGGTAGCAGCTCATCTGTGCAGGTTAGGGACTTCAGTCTTCCCCTACCTTGACGACTGGCTGTTGAAGGCTCCTACGCCCCAGGCTCTCACCAACCACCTTCAGACAACGGCAAATCTCCTGCATTCGCTGGGGTTCACAATAAACGTGTCCAAGACACACCTGACTCCCTCTGAGAAGCTCCCTTTAATCGGAGCCATCCTGGACACAGTGCTGTTTCGGGCCTATCCTTCCGAGCAGCTAGTCCAGGATATTCAGGTTATGATACAGATGTTTTGACCTCTCTCCTGGATTTCGGTGAGACAGACTCTAAGGCTGTGGGACACATGGCCTCCTGCATCCTATTAGTCAAGCATGCCAGATGGCCTTTGAGGGCTCTGCAGTGGGACCTCAAGTTCCAGTGGGCGCAGCATCAGGATAATCTTACCGACACTGTTCAGATCTCAGAGGGAACTTCAAAAGACCTGCAGTGGTGGTTAGTGACCTGCGATTGGGTCAGAGGCTGTCTCCTCTCCCTTCCCCAGCCAGATCTCACAGAAGTGACAGATGTGTCACTTCTAGGATGGGGCAGCCATCTGGGAGAGGTGGAGATCAGAGGTCACTGGCGGAATCCGGACTCCATATCAGTTTACCGGAGCTCCAGGTGATCTGACTGGCATTGAAACTTTTCTTTCTGTTGCAAAAGGTGTTCATGCACAATACCACCACAATGTGGTACTGCAACTAGCAGGGTGGTGTGGCGTCGTGGACCCTTTGTCAAGAGGCTCTGCATCTCTGGACATGGCTTAACCCTGGTGGTTCAACACCTGGCAGGTGCTTTGAACGCCAGGGCAGGCAAACTCAGCCGTTGGTGCCTAGCGGATCACAAATTGTATCTCCACCCAGAGGTAGCGCAAGGACTCTTTCAGCAGTGGGCCTTTGTTAGATGTGTTAGTCTCTGCAGAAAGCGCGCAATGTTAGCAGTATTGCGTGTTGGAGTTTCCAAGGGAGTGATCACTCAGCAACGCTTTTTGAGGCAAGTGGAGTTTGGGCCTTCTGTACACCTTTCTACCCATACCACTTCTGCACAGAGTTCTCAAGAAGATCAAGAACGACCGGGCCCAAATAATCCTAGTGGCTCCAGATTGGGCATGGAGAGTCTGGTATCCTGAGCTTCTGAAAATGAGCATCAATCCTCCAATCAGGTTACCCCTTCTGGAGGATCTTCTGTTACAGCAGCAAGGTACGGTTCTCCACCTGAACCTGCCAGCTCTGTGTCCACATGCATGGAGATTGAGCGGCGACAGTTGATGGCTTTTGACACTTCTTCCTGAAGTCTGTAAAGTTAATTTGGGAGCCAGGCGTCCCTCCGCTAAAACAGTATATGCCTGCTGTTGGAAACGCTTTGTATATTATTGTACAGAAAGGTCTGTTGATCCTCTTTCTGCTTCTGTTTCTGATATCCTTCTCTTTATACTTTCCCTTGCCCAGCAGTGTTTTGCTTTGGGTACTCTCAAGGGCTATCTTTCTGCCTTATCTGCATTCCTTTGGCTGTCTGGTCAGCCTTCATTTTTCAAATCTCCCTTTGTACGTAGATTCCTCAAAGGACTTTTACATATGTTTACCCCTATGCCCTTTGTTATGCCCCAGTGGGACTTAAATCTGCTCCTCACATTTCTTATATGTGCTCCCTTCGAGCACTTACGCAACTGTCCCCGCTGGCTATTCACCATCAAGGCAGCCTTCTTAGAGGCAATAACATCTACCAGGAGGGTGAGTGAGATGCAGACCCTTTCATCCAAACCACCATATGTCACTACCTATTGAGACAAGGTGGTTCTCAGAACTCGTGCCTATTTCCTCCCCAAGGTGGTGACCCCATTTCATCTGGCTGAGAACATGACCCTGCCAACACTCTTTGCTCCACCGCATCCCTCTAAGGAAGAGGAGCGGCCCTACCGGCTGGACCCAAAAAGAGCATTGTCATTGTACCTTGACTGCACAAAAGAGTTCAGGGTGGATGACAACTTTTTATGGGGTACTTGGGAGCAAAGAAGGGTCGAGCGGTGGAGAAACAAACCATTTTGCGCTGGGTTGTTCTCTGCATCAAGATCTGCTACACATTCACCAGGAAGCAGCCCCCTGAGGAGTTGAGGGCTCATTCTACCAGAGGCAAAGCTACTACTACTGCACTAGCTCTAGCACTAGGGCATTCCAGTCCTGGATTTGTCAGGCAGTGACATGGGCATCTTTGCACGTTTGCGAAACATTACTGCCTGTACAATCAGTTACGGAGAGACGAACACTTTGCCCGTTTGGTCCTACAGGACCTTTTAGTGTAGTAGAGGTATCCGCAGCCCACCTCCAAGAGATTATGGCTTGGGTATCTGTTCAAAGGTAAGGAATCTGCAGCTTGAAGTCTCTATCAGAGGAACAAGTTACTTACCTTCGGTAATGCATTATCTTCTGGTAGAGACTCTATCTAGCTTCAGATTCCTTACGCCCACCCATGCCTCCCTGCTCTGCGGATATGTCTAGTAGGGTTAGGGTTTATCCCTTTCAGGCTCCTCGTTTTGCACTGACAAACTATTGGTTCATCCATTATTCTGCGCTTTTGTCATGGAAGTTTGTGGGTAAAAGAACTGACAAAACCGCGATGGGGTGGAGCCTTTATAGGCGACCATGACATCACAGAAGGCTCAACGACGCTGACAACACCACGTGGAACCGATCGACACATGCGGACCCAAACAACGCCACCCGACTACGCACACAGTTATTGCGCAGCTGTCGCCAGGAAATTCAAAGGTAAAGAATCTGCAGCTAGATAAAGGCCCTCAGTATGACAGTGACGGTAAGTCCCGCTTACTGCAATGCCGACTGCCGCCAACATTCCGCCGCCGCGGTTTACCACTACCCATAGCATACCCATAACACATAGCAATCCGTCACTATAAAGATACACACACAAGTCTGCCAGCCCAAAGGTCAGTGATAAACTGGCGGTAGCAAAACCCACACCGTTAAGCCAACAGAACTACGCCCATCATATTATGACCCACAAATCACAGTGGCGGACATTCAACCATGGTAAACCATTGGCGGTACATACCGCTGCGCTCAAAATACACACACACATACAAAACAACACCTCATTGGAGAATTCAAACTACACACACCTGACACATAATACACATACTACTATAAAACACACACACACACACATTTCCCACAACCCTTTACGACTCAAAAAAATTGACAACTGAGAGAGAGAGACACACCAAGAGCACCCACAGAACCAGAGCCACAGAACACCATCAACAATACACCATCCACAGCACACACCCCAACACATCACCCTACACACCCTCACACACACCACTCACACTACACCCATGGCACCACAAAGATACTCCAGGTTCTCAGAGGAGAAGCCAAGGGTCATGGTGGATGAAATCATCCGGGTAGAGCCACAGCTATTCAGATCACAGGTGCAGCAGACATCCATTGCTAGGAAGATGGAGCTATGGCGAAGAATCGTGGACAGGGTCAATGCCGTGGGACGGCACCCCAGAACAAGGGATGACATCAGGAAGAGGTGGAACGACCTACGGGGGAAGGTGCGTTCCTTGGTTGCAAGACACCAGATAGCTGTACAGAGGAATGGCAGTGGACCCCCACCTCCTCCCCCACAACTAACAACATGGTAGGAGCAAGTCTTTGCAATACTGCATCCTGAGGGCCTGGCAGGAGTAGCAGGAGGACTGGACTCTGGTAGGTCAAGTCTCTATTACTATCACCCCCCTACCTGCATGCCATCACATACCCCCACCCCTACCCTCACCCCATCACTCCACCACCTCACATACACCCCACCATCACAACCCACCATCCCAATACCAAGCCCTGTATGCACCACCAATGCATTGACATCACTCACAGCCCTGCATGGACACCCATCACTAAAGCATGCACATTAGAGACCATCACATAGCCCACAAAATCACTACTCACACAAGACAAAGCTGACAGGGCAATCATAACCATACAGGGCAACACACCTATGCACAAGATGTCACACGCAGAAACAATAACAGAAACAATAACACTGCATCTACATCACCACAGGTCCCCCACACAACATCACGTGAGAGGAGGTGCCAGTAACATCAAGTTCCCCCACAGAAGAGGCCCACAGTGATGACAGCAGCTCTGGATGCCTGGATCTGGCAGACCAACCTGGCCCATCAGGGATCTCCGGACAGTCGGTTACCCAGGCACAGTCCCATACCACCACAGAGCCTCCCCCTCAGGAAACACCACCAAAGCACCCACTCAGCAGGCCCATACCTCTGTCCCCAGGACACGTCAATCAGCAGTGTGTCCACCACTGCAGGGACCCCAGGCCACCCCACAAACACAGGACGATCAGGGACCTGGGGTTAGTGGCAGTGGGCACACAGTTCAATGGACAGAGGCACAGGACAACAGGGAAGCTGGGAGGACTGCTGTGCGACAGGGGGAGGACAGGCCTAGGGAACCAACTCTCCAGGAGGCACTCACCAACATCCTGGGAGCATTCTACCATTCCCATGAGACGATGTGCCAGATACTGGACAAGTTGCAGGAGACCCAGCTGCTGCAGGAGGGACAGTACCTGGGGATCAGGGAGAACCTGAAGGACAGCCACACCACCCTGGTCACCTTTGCAGGGGTGCTGGCAGACATGGCCAACACCATGAGGGAGGCAGTGGCACACCACCGGCCCCCTGACACTAGCCACACCGATGAACAGCCCTCCACCTCCGCTGCCGCCAGTGGACAGGAGTCCCCGCCACAGGACTAACCTGCCACTAGCACCCCTCCCCCTGCAGAAGGAGAACCACCCTGCAAACGGTCCCTGCGATCCAGGCAGAAGCCAGAGAACATTGCCAAGACCCCCGCCAGGAAATTAGACTCTCCTGATTGTCAACCTTGTGTCCCACTCTGTCACCCTGTCCACCTTGAACTGCCATTGCTCCACTTCCTATGCCCCCTTAGACAATGCACATGTGATACAAATAGAATGGACTCTTTCCTGGACTTTCCTCCACTATCATCCCAGCCCATTGCACATACCCCTCTACTTATTAGTACTTAAATAAACACCCTTTGAAAAAATAAAAGTATGGAGTATGTCAAATGATTTAACTATGTATTTGTTTAACAAGGATTAAACACTGCATTACAACTGTACAGTAATGAATACATAGGAATGACCTGTAGTTGTCTGCAGTCAATACACCAGGTGCCAGAGTGGGGCACAGATATCGGAAAATAGAGATGCCAAAGGGTACAGTAAGTGGCAATAGAATTGGGAGAATCTGCCTGCCATGTACAATATCAAATACAAAACTGTCAATGCAGAGTGAAGTTACAGTGTCTTACCTGTGTGTCACTGGAAGTACGGTCGTATAATAGCTGTTCTGTTGTCCTCATCCCCATCCTCTGCCTCCTCATCTTCACTGTCCACAGGGTCCACTACTGCCACACGTCCATCTCCAGCCTCATCCTCCTGCAGAAAAGGCACCTGGCATCTCAGGACAAGGTTATGCAACATGCAGCATGCCACGATGATCTGGCACACCTTCTTGGTGAGTAGTACAGGGATCCACCTGTTAGATGGAGGCAACGAAACCTGGCCTTCAGAAGGCCAAACGTCCTTTCTATAATTCTCCTTGTTCGCCCATGTGCCACATTGTAACTTGTCCTGGGATTCCTCACAGGGGTCAGTAGCCATGAGAGGTTGGGGTAACCAGAGTCACCTGCAAATATCGAGGGACAACTGTTAGACACACACTAACCCCTAGGGCCCACTCCTTACCCATACACCAACATACTCTGGGTAGGAGCCGGGGCTCACCTATTAGCCACACCCGGTGCCTCTGGACTTGAGCCATCACATATGGGATGCTGCTATTCCTCAGGATATAGGCATCATGCACAGAGCCAGGATACTTTGCATTGACATGGGAGATGTACTGGTCCGCCAGGCACACTATCTGCACATCTGAAAACCTGTTCATTTCTCCAGGTAGGGGGTGGAAGGGTGGGACAAATGCAATATGTGTACCATCAGTAGCCCCAATAATGTTAGGGATATGTCCCATTGCATAGAATTCAGCTTTCACTGTGGCCAAATCCTCCACCTGGGGGAAAAAATTTAGCTGCGCATGTGTTTAATCAGGGCAGACAACACTCTGGTCAGCACTATTGAGAACATAGGCTGAGACATTCCTGCTGCCAAGCCCACTGTCACTTGGAAGGAACCACTTGCCAAGAAATGGAGCACAGATAAGACTTGCACAAGAAGGGGGATCTCGGTGGGCTGACGGATAGCAGATATCAGGTCAGGCTCCAATTGGGCACACAGCTCTGTGATTGTGGCCCTGTCCAGTCTATAGGTGAGGATGATATGCCTGTCCTCCATTGTTACCAAGTCCACCTGGGGTCTATACACGGGGGATGTCTCCATCTCCTATTCATCCGCAGTGGATGTATTCTAGGGGGCAAAGAGGGGAGCAGCTGGTCAGTATACCACATTTCCAAACACTACACTGCATTGCATGTTGTGATTGTAAGAGTATGTTGTTGTATATGCCCAAATGGTGCCTATGTGTACTGTGATGCAGTTAGGTGCCATGGCCTGCCCCTCCCTGAAATGGCGTCTGCCTGTCCTGTGTGGATGGACATGTGGAAGTGGTGTAATGGCGCTGACGTTGTGCGCTGTTGCGGGAGGCGGTTGAGTACTGCCATGCAACTCCTCACTGGTTGTCATTGGGCCCTATGGGTTACAGTGGGCAATGGTGATGTACGCTGGCGGTGACCTTATGCTCCGCGGCGGACGTGACCGCCATTTTCTGTATGTTCACTCACTTCCTACCTGACCTCCAACAGGAGAGGACCTACACTGCAAGTGCTGCTGTGACCTGTGTCTGGAACCGGCCATGGTGGGGGATGTGGGCCTGTGGGTGCCCATAGGCCAGGGCGGACATTGCAGGGTAGGTCCCATGTTGGGCAGGGTATGATGTGAACCACCTCCAACCAAGCTAGTAGGCACCCACTACTGGGCAGGGGTCTGTGAGTGTCAGGTATGCTGCTATTGGCGTTAGGTATTCCTGTCCATGGGCTGATGACTAGCATTGTGACTGGTAGAGCACTGCTTAGTGCGTAGGGCTGTTCCCTGTTTGTGTGTGTGTCTAGTGTACGCCAACAGTGGTATTGTTGCTTCCATTGACCAAGTGTATCCTTTGTCTCTCGCCCTCCCTTTTTGTTTTGTCACCCTGTCCTTATGTGCATTAGCATCTTCTGGCGGAGGAGCAGAGGCACCGACGATGGAGGGAGCTGCATCCCACAGGGCCCTTGAGGCCGAATCCACCGACGGTGAGGACACCAGTGGGATGGAGGGTGAGGGGAGCACCACGGCGGAGACAGGAGGGGACAGTTCTGACAGTGATACCTCCTCCGATGGAAGCTCCCTGCTGGTGGCGGACACCTCTCTGCCCACCCCAACTACAGGTCCAGCTGCCACCTCCGTAACAGCACTGCCCTCCCAGCAGCCCCTCAGCGAGTTTTCTGTGCCCGCTCACCCAGGAGGGTGGGCATCTCGTTCGCCCCAGGCACCTCAGGCCCTGCCCCAGTGAGCCCTGCTGCTCTGAGTGAGGACGTTATTGAGCTCCTGCGATCCATCTCTGTAGGGCAGTCAACCATAGTGAATGGCATCCAGGGGCTGGAATGCCATTTGCAACAAACAAATGCATTCCTGGAGGGCATTCACTCTGGCATGGCGGCCCAACAGAGATCAATCCAGGCTCTAGCCTCCTCCCTGATGGCAGCCATTGTCCCTGTCTCTAGCGTCCCCACTCCAACTTCCTCTACCTAGTCCCATTCCCCTCAGTCCCAACCTATACCAAGCACACATTCAGACCAGCATGCACTGAAGATAACACACAGGAGTGGCTCAGGCAAACACAAGCATCACACATCATCCCACAGGCACTCACAAACACCATCCAGATGCAGACATACCAACATCCACTGCCTCCACTGTTTCACCCTCCTTCTCCTCGTCCACCACCCTCCCAGTAGAGTCTACACTCACACCTGCATTCACTACAGCCTCATCCACTACCCGCATCACCATCACGCCTATCGCTACACACCTCTCACTGGCAGTCACCACCCCCACATCCATGCACACGTCCCCTGTGTCCTCTCCCACTGTGTCTGTGCCCCCTCCTCCCAAAGTACACAAACACAAGCACTCAGACACCCAACAACCATCCACCTCACAGCAGCATCCAGCCCATGCACATGCACCCAAACACAGCAGACAGACACCTCCTACAACCACTCCCTCTTCCTCCACTCCCAAACCTTCACCCTCTTCCCGCCCCAGTGTCCCTAAGTAGCTTTTCCTCTCCACCGTTGACCTCTTCCCTACCCCTCCCCCCTCGTCCTTCATATCGGGCCAGTGTGGTCAGAACCCAGGCAAGCACCTCAGCCACCCAGTCCACGGCCACAGTAGTGTCAGCAGCTACTGCAGGTGTGAGAGGCTCCAGGGAACCAGCCATCAGCAAAGTGTACCTGCACCAGCTGCCAAGGGGAAGGGCAAGGAGGCACCATCAGCTGCCAAGGGGAAGGGCAAGGAGGCACTACCAGCTGCCAAGGGGAAGGGCAAGGAGGCACCACCAGCTGCCAAGGGGAAGGGCAAGGAGGAACCACCAGCTGCCAAGGGGAAGGGCAAGGAGGCACCACCAGCTGCCAAGGGGAAGGGCAAGGGGCCTGCGCCTTGTAGGAGGCTGGCCTGGCTTATAGTGGGTACCTGATGGTACTTACACCTTGTTCCAGGTCCAGTTATCCCTTATTAGTAGATTAGTAGTGTTCTAGCAGGTTAGGCTGATAGAGGTAGCTATAGCAAAGCAGCTTAGGCTGAACTAGGAGACAAGCAAAGCTCCTACTATACCACTTATATCATATGGGTACTATATCATAAGAAACTGAATACTCAGGGTTACTAAAAATAAAGGTACTTTATTTTAGTGACAATGTGCCAAAAATATCTCAGAGGATATACTCCCTTAGGAGGTAAGTAAAATACACAAAATATACACACAAAACAAAATCAGGTAAGTAAAACGGTCAGAAAGTAGTGCAAACACTGTAGAATACAATAGGATGCAATAGGCCTAGGTGCAACACAAACCATATACTAAGAAAGTGAAATGCGAACCACAAATGGAGCTCTAGGCTAGTGCAAAGTGGCTGCCTCCGGATGGAAGAAGCTGAAGATTCTGCAACGAAAGGTGGTAGGAACTTCTCCTTCATGCAGAAGATGTCCCACGGAGTGCTGGAGGATGCAGAGTTGTTTCTTTGGCAAAAGACCGCAAACAAGCCTTGCTAGCTCCAAGAGTCAAGGTTGAAGAAAAAGGGTGCTGCTTGGGCCCAGGAAGGACCAGGATGTCGCCACTTGAGAGAGGAGACAGAGGGGGCCCTCAGCAACGTAGAGAGCTCACGCACAAGAAGGTAGCACCCACAGAAGCACTTGAACACGGGTTCAAGAAGTCTGAACAAGGCTGTCGTCTCAACACTGCAAAAGAGGGTCCCACGAAGCCAGAGAGCAAATCAGGGAGCTGAGCGTTGCAGGACAGAGTGCTGGGGACCTGGGCTTGGCTGTGCATGAAGGATTTTTTGGAAGTGTGCACAGAAGCCCTTATGGCTGCAGTTCACGCGGTGCACAGGATTACTGTCTGGAGAGGAGAGGCAAGAACTTACCTCCTCCAAATTTGGACAGTTGGACCACTGGACAGTCTGGGTCAGTTGGGTCCACCACCTGTGATCCAGGGGCCATGCTCGTCAGGATGAGAGGAGTCCCAGAATACCGGTGGTGCTGAAGTTTGGTGCCTGCTGGAGCAGGGGGAAGATTCTGTCAACCCACGGGAGATTTATTTGTGGCTTCCAGTGCAGGATGAAGGCAGACAGCCCCCAAAGCATGCACCACCAGGAAACAGTTGAGAAAGCCGTCAGGATTAGGTGCTACAATGTCGCTGGTATTCTTCTTTCTACTTCGTTGCAATTTTGCAGACGTCCTGGAACAGTCAGCGGTCGATCGTTGGCAGAAGTCAAAGAGAGAGGTGCAGAGGAACTCTGGTGAATTCTTGCAAGTAGTTATCTGAGGAACAGCCCACTGGAGAGACCCTAAATAGCCCTCAGGGGAGGATTGGCCTCCTACTCAGGTAAGCACCTATTAGGAGGGGTCTCTGACGTCACCTACTGGCCCTGGCCACTCAAAGGCCTCCAGAGTGCCCACACACCTATGGATCCAAGATGGCAGAGGTCTTAGACACACTGGAGGAGCTCTGGGGTGGTGATTGTCGGGGATTGGTCACTCACCTTTCCTTTGTCCAGTGTTGCGCCAGAGCAGGGGCTGAGGGTTCCCTGAACCGGTGTAGACTGGCTCATGCAAAGTGGGCACCATCTGTGCCCTTCAAAGCATTTCCAGAGGCTGGGAGAGACTACCCCTCCCCAGCCTTTAACATCTATTTCCAAAAGGAGAGGGTGTAACACCCCCTCTCAGAGGAAATTCTTTGTTCTGCTTTCCTGGGACTGGGCTGCCCGGACCCCAGGAGGGCAGAACCTTGTCTGTGGGGTGGTAACAGTGGAAGCGGTAGAGAAAACCCCAGAGAGCTGGTTTGGCAGTACCCGGGATCCATAGTGAAGCCCCGGGGATGCATGGGATTGGCACCCCAATACCAGATTTGGCATGGGGGGACAAATCCATGATCTTAGACATGTTACATGCCCATATTCGGAGTTACCATTGTGAAGCAACATATAGGTATTGACCTATATGTAGTCCACTCGTGTGATGGTATCCCCGCACTCACAAAGTCTGAGGAAATGGCCCTGAACTATGTGGGGGCACCTTTCCTAGAGCAAGGGTGCCCTCACACTTAGTAACTTTGCACCTAGCCTTCAACAAGTGAAGGTTAGACATATAGGTGACTTATAAGGTGCTTAAGTGCAGTGAAAATGGCTGTGAAATAACGTGTGTTATTTTACTCAGGCTGCAGTGGCAGTCCTGTGTAAAGGTTTGTCTGAGCTCCCTATGGGTGGCAAAAGAAATGCTGCAGCCCATAGGGATGTCTTGGAAACCCAGTACCCTGGGTACCTAGGTACCATATACTAGGGAATTATAAGGTTGTTCCAGTGTGCCAGTTAAAATTGGTAAAAGTGGTCACTAGCCTATAGTGACTAATTTAAAGGCAGAGAGAGCATAAACACTGAGGTTTTGGTTAGCAGAGCCTTAGTGACACAGTTAGTCACTACAGAGGTACACACATTCAGGCCACAAACTATGAGCACTGGGGTCCTGGCTAGCAGGATCCTAGTGAGACAGGCAAAAACAAACTTACATACATGTAAAAATGGGGTTAACATGCCAGGCAAGATGGTACTTTCCTACACACCTGCAGGCAAGAAGGACAGGAGGCTTGGTGGTGGGACTGATTCTGAGCCCCCACCACCAACCATGGCGGTTCAGCCATCCAAGGCTGAAGGGGAAGGGCTGGAACCGCCCCCACCACTGGCATCCCCAACACCAGCACCGCCACCAGCACCACTGCCAGCAGCAGCAGCCCCAGTGGACAGCCGTCCGAGGCTGCAGAGGAAGGGCTGGAGCCTCCCCCCACCACTGTCTGCACTGCCACCAGCACCACTGCCAGCAGCAGCAGCTCCACAGGTCAGCCGTCCAAGGCTGCAGGGGAAGGGCTGGAGCCTCCCCCCACCACTGGCATCCCCGACACCAGCACCATCACTGCCACTACTGAGCAGCCGTCACTGCCAGCAGGTAGTCTGTAGCCCTCCCTCCATGGGCTGTAGTGCGTCCTGGATCCTGCACATCCTGTAGGTGTGACACCCAGGTGAGAGACTGTGACCTCACACTCCCCAAGTGCTGCATCACAGGGCACAAGGCCCCCTCCAGAAACAGTGGAAAAACCATCCACTCACCCCCGCCTTGCAGGATGAAGCACACTGGGCACAAGGCCCCTTCCAGAACCAGTGGAGAAGCCATCCACTCCCCCCCTCCTTGCCAGGATGAAGCACACTGGGCACAAGGCCCCCTCCTGAACCAGTGGAGAAGCCATCCACTCACCCCCTCCTTGCCAGGATGAAGCACACTGGGCACAAGGCCCCCTCCAGAACCAGTGGGAAAACCACACACTAGAAAGACTGTGGCTTTGCACTCCCCAGGATCAAGCAGTGGGCAAACCACCCACTAGAGAGACTGTGGCTTTGCACTCCCAAGGACCAAGCAGTGGGCAAACCACCCACTTGAGAGACTGTGGCTTTGCACTCCCCAGGACATCATACAGGGCATGTAGCCCCCTCCGAGACCAGTGGTTTTGTACCATCTTACGGCTGAGGTGTCCCCCGTTTCCCGTCCCCCTGAGGTGACTGTGTATTTTCGACCTGATGCCCCTGCAGTGTTTTCTCCGTGTTGTTGCAGAAGTCAAGTGGGGCCATGGCCTATGTGATGTGGCCCTGTGGCCCACGTACATTGAGGACTGGGCAGTGTCCCTCCGTTTGTATATGTATATACTTTTTTGATTTTGAAGCATGATTTAGTTCACTTAGTGCACACTCTCTAGTATAAAACACTAATATATTTATAACAACTATTAGTGAGGAAGTAAACTTCCTCCACCCACCATATTGTCAGTAAAAACAATTAATTATGGCATTAAAAAAACAGCCTCAACACTATCACTTCACTACAATGTAAAACTCTTAAGATGTATAACAAAACCATTATGACCATTATGCTTTTGTTCCCATTGTAACAGAGTATGCAATCACTACAGTACATTTGTATACACTAAGGCCCTCATAATGATCTCAACGGTAAAAACCGATGAGATCCGTGCTGGCGGTCAATAGAAGACCGCCAGCGCGACTACACCCCCCGGAGGCCGTAGCAGAAACAGTGTTTTGCCCGCCGGCCCAGTGGGGAAAAGGGCCGTAACATTGACAGTGCCAATGTTGGTGTGCGGCGGGTGCAGCAGATCACTGTCCGTAAATCGGGCAGTGACCTGCGCGATGAGGCACTGCATGGGGGCCCCTGCACTGCCCACGCCAAGTGCATGGGCAGTGCAGGGGGTCCCTGGGGTCCCCAGAGCACCCCTTCCTCCAGCCTTTATTTGGTGGGGGAACCCGCCAGGGAAAGGGTGGTGGAAAAAGGGATCATTATCCAAAGGGCAGCGCTGCTTCCAGTGCTGCCCTGTCGGAAAATGATTCCCTCCACCGTCAGGCTGCCTCTCTGTGGCAGCCTGACGGTGGAGGAGGGCCGACATAGGCGACCCTCATTGTCTCCATAATATAGCGGTTCAGACCGCCGTGCCGGTAGCTGTCTTTGCCCCCGCCGTCGGCATGGCAGTCTGAACCGCCGGGGATCGTAATGACCCCCAAAAGTCTTATCTTATTAGTCTGTACAGGGTAAATTCTACATTTTCATGACAACAAAACCTCTTAGATGACACCTCTCTACTAAGCGAAACCTAGGTACTGCAATCTTTGTAGAGAAAGCCTCTCTCTTTTAAACACATTTTAAATTGGTGAACACTCTTTCTGACTGTGTTTAGGACACCTACTGTCCAAAACTATATAAAGTAAGTACAATAGTTGGAATATACATCAATCATTCCTGAGAGACGCCTGGATCTCAAAACAAAAGTATCTCTAGAACCAACTATGAACTCAACAGTATATCAGCTGAGGGTCAATAGCAAGCACTCGTAATTTATATTTAGCATATTAAACATCCAGATTATTTGTACTGGCATAATAAACAAATATATTGAAAGTTGTTTTTCTTAATATATTATTTTATTTCACTATTTGGTCACAGACTTCATACTTAAATCACTCTATATTTTTATTAACTACAAATGAAGCTGTATGTTGAATATAGCTGAATACATCAGTCACCTTTAATCAAAAGTCAAATAACCTCTTCTGAGCACAATTCAAAGAGTACACTTTCGTCACCTCCAAAACCACCAAGGGCAATCACAAGTGTCTGAGGTTATCCAACAAAAATAAGTATCTGAACCCTCAACCCTTAAAGCACTTAAAGCCAATAACAGCGTAGCTTTTTAAAAATTTGTAAAGGGAATGTCAAGTATTGGTTGACCCTAATATACCCCTATGTACTACATGTACCATAATCCCCTTTAATGGTGTTGTAAGCTTTCATTTTAGGTTAATTATTAACATTGACTACCTGTGCTGTATTGCTTTATGGTTGTTTTAACCAGTTAACCCCATCGCTGCCAGGCCTTTTCCCCCTCAGGTGCCAGGCCTCTTTTTTGGCTTTTTGGAGCAGTTCGCACTTAGGCCCTCATAACTTTTTGTCCACATAAGCTACCCACGCCACATTTGCGTCCTTTTTTACCAACATTCTAGGGATTCTAAAGGGAACCCAGAGTTCGTGGGTTCCCCTGAAGGAGACCAAGAAATCAGCCAAAATACAGCAAAGATTTCGTTTAAAAAAAAAAACAAATGGGTAAAAAGGGCTGCAGAAGAAGGCTTGTGCTTTTTTCCCTGAAAATGGCATCAACAAAGGGTTTGCGGTGCTAAAATCACCAGCTTCCCAGCTTTCAGGAACAGGCAGACCTGAATCAGAAAACACAATTTTTTAACACAATTTTGTCATTTTACTGGGACATGCCCCATTTGTACTATTTTTTATGCTTTCAGCCTCCTTCCAGTTAGTGACAGAAATGGGTGTGAAACTAAAGCTGGATCCCAGAAAACTAAACATTTGTAAAAAGTAGACAAAATTCTAAATTCAACAAGAGGTAATTTGTGTAGATCCTACAAGGTTTTCCTACAGAAAATAACAGCTGAAATAAACAAATTTTGAAATAAAACAGCCATTTTTCTCAACGTTTTACTCTGTAACTTTTTTTCTGCGATACCAGATTTTTCAAAGCAATATACAGTTATGTCTGCTGGACTCTTTTGGTTGGGGGGATATATAGGGCTTGTAAGTTCATCAAGAACCCTAGGTACCCAGTGCCAATAAATGAGCTGTACCTTGCAATGGATTTTCATTCTATACTGGGATACAGTTATTCATTTGGTGAAATATAAAGAGTGAAAAATAGGTATCAAGAAAACCTTTGTATTTCCAAAATGGGCACAAGATAAGGTGTTGAGAAGAAGTGGTTATTTGCACATCTCTGAGTTACGGGGTGCCCATACTAGCATGTGAATTACAGGACATTTCTCAAATAGACGTCTTTTTTACACACTGCCTTACATTTGGAAGGAAAAAATGTAGCGAAAGACAAGGGGCATTAACACTTGTTTTGCTATTCTGTGTTCCCTCAAGTCTCCCGATAAAAATGGTACCTCACTTGCATGGGTAGGCCTAATGCTCGCAACAGGAAACACAACATGGACACATCAAATTTTTACATTGAAATCTGACTTGTTTTTTGCAAAGTGCCTAGCCGGCACCTAGGGAAACCTACCAAACCTGTGCATTTTTTAAAACTAGACACCTAAGGGAATCCAGGATGGGGTGACTTATGGGTTCTCACCAGGTTCTGTTACCCAGAATCCTTTGCAAACCTCAAAGTGTGGCCAAAAAAAAACGTTTTCCTCACATTTTAGTGACAGAAAATTCTGGAATCTGAGAGGAGTCACAAACTTCCTTCCACCCAGCGTTCCCCCAAGTCTCCCGATAAAAATGGTACCTCACTTGTGTGGGTAGGCCTAGTGCCCGCTAAGGGAAATGCCCCAAAACACTATGTGGACACATCAAAATTATAAAATACTATGCCACCTGTTTTTGCGGGGGGCCTGCGTTTTTGGTGCTGGGCTCAGCAGACATATAGGGAAACCTACCAAACCCAAACATTTATGAAAACTAGACACCTGAGGGAATCCAGGAAGGTGTGACTTGCGTGGATCCCTTGATGTTTTCTTACCCAGAATCCTCAGCAAACCTCAAATTTAGCTATAAAATAAAATGTTTCCCATATTTCTGTGTGGGATCACGGCACCGGGACAAATTTCCTACCACCCAACGTTCCCCTCAGTCTCCGGGTAAAAATGATACCTCACTTGGGTAGGTGGGCCAAGTGCTTGTGACAGGGAAGAGCCAAAAACATGTTGAAATTAAGAGGGAACCAAAGCAGGTCCAAAAGGGCAGTTTGGAAAAAAAACATTTTAAACTGACAAGTGGGGCAAAGTTTTTATCGGTATAGATGAGACAATGCTGGGTGGTAGGAATTTTGTGGATTCCTGCAGATTCCGGAAGGTTCCATCATAAAAATGTGGAAAAATGTGATTTCCAGGAAATTTGGAGGTGTGCAGGGCATTGTGGGTAAGAAAATGGAGCGGGCAGCATGTGAAGCAGACCGCCCTGGACTCAATCAGATGTTTGGTTTTCAGAAGTGTCTAGGTCTTGTGGATTTTTCTACATGGCAGCGTCCCAAAGTCCAAAAAGTGCAACCCTCACCATTCCAAGTGGGACGATTTTGAGAGTTAGCCAAGCTCCCATGGCCCAAATGTAAAACCAACCCCCAAAATAATCAAATGTCCTCTTTCTTGCAGTGGGATAAGATGTTTAGTGTGCGGGGGAGAGCTGAAAGACTGTTACCCCCTTCAGTTGGGATGGGGGCATAACCATGCCCATACTGGTTGGTAGCCACCACTACACTATTTTGTTTTTTAATTCCCTGGCATCTAGTAGACTTTCTGCCCCCCCTCCCCTCTGGGTGTGCATCGGGGGTAATTGCCCCATCTGCCCATTGGTGGGCAGAACAACTTTGGTCCCATTTATTTGGGGTGGGGGTATGGTCATACCCCCACCCTCTTATTTTGGAAAAAATCTTCCCTGGTTTCTGGTGGGCTTTCTGCCCCCCTCTTTAGGGCAGATGGGTCTTCCAAAAATAGGCCGATCTGCCCCCAAGGGAAGCAGATATGGCCAACAGTAATGTACCCCCATGGTGAGCGACCCTTGCCCAAGGGGCTGCCCCCCAATTCAAAACACACACATACATACAAACACCAATCCCTGGTGCCTAAGTGGTTTCTGCCCCCCTGCCTGGGGGCAGATCAGTCTGATAAAAATAGGCCTATCTGCCCCCAAGGGTGCAGTAATGGCCTAAAATAAAGTTGCCCCCCAGGGGAACGACCCTTGCCTAAGGGGTTGCTCTTGCGTGAAATTGACACAAAAAAATACAAATCCATGGTGTCTAGTGGTTTTTGCCCCATTTGGGGGCAGATTGGCCTAATACAAATAGGGCGATCTAAATACAATTAGCCCCCAGGGGAGCGACCCTTGCCTAAGGGGTCGCTCCCACATATAAAAAAATAAAGTAAACAAAAAAATATATATCCCTGGTGTCTAGGGGTCCCCTACCTCATCCCCCTCCGGGGGCGGGCAGATCGGCCTAATTATAATAGGCATATCTGCCCACCAGGGGGGATAGAAAAGGCTTAAAAATATTTTGCTCCCCTGGGGAGCCGCCCTTGCCCAAGGGGTCGCTCCCCGCTCCCCTTTTGTATAAATATAAATAAAATAAAAATTCCCCGTTGTGTCTAGTGCTTTTTACCCCCCTTGGGGGCAGATTGGCCTAATAGAAATAGGCTGGTCTGCCCCCAAGGGGGGCAGAAATGTCCTAAATACGATTTGCCCTGGGACAATTTGCCCCTCAGGGGAGCGATCCTTGCCTAAGGGGTCGCTCCCATACATAAAAACATAAAGTAAACAAAAAAAGATATATCCCTGGTGTCTAGGGGTTTCTGCCCTCCCTGGGGGCAGAAAAGGCCTAAAAATAATTTGCCCCCCTTATGCATAAGTATTAAAAAAAAACATTCCCTGATGTCTAGTAGGCACTTCTGCTACCCGATCGCATTGCGATTGGGCAGCAGAAATGCAAGCAGAGACATGAAAGGAAAGGCCTTTCCTTTCCTTTCATGCCTCTGCCTGTCCCCTCCTCCAGAGTGGAAGAGAAATGCTGAGCATTTCTCTTACGCATCACGCTGGAAGCATGAGGTGACCTCAGATGAGGTCAGCACGCGATTGCGTGCTGACATCATCAGACGTCATGGGGGGGGGTCGGGGTGGAAGGGGAAGCTATTCCTCTTCCAGCCCTGCAATGGGGTGTGGTGGCGCAGCCCTAGGGGGGTGCGCTAGAGCTTCCCTCCAGGGCCATTTCCCAGGACGTAATGGTTTCGTCTGTGGCGCCTGAGCGCCGCAGCCACGGATGTAACCATTATGTCCATGGTGCCCAAGGGGTTAATGGACTGTCTACTGTTGTAATACTCAATGATTTTTTCTGCTTGTAGAATCGAAATCGTGAGCCTATGGCAGGGTCACTCAGTAAATTTCTGTCTGTCTCTCACTAGAGTCTCGTGGGATTGTAGAAGGCCCCCAAAGCAAGCTTCACCTGTAGAAGTTTGTGAATGACTCTTGTGAGACTCTTGCGGGATCATAGCAAAAAAAAATGTAATCACCCAGTAGAAAAGCTTATGCTGTTTATCAAGTAACTGTGCAGCGTACAAACAGCAGTTTGTTACTTTTCTAACTGCCAAAAAACTACAAATTACATTTATAATTTTGTCACCATCCCATTTTTTTCTCCTCATATAACTCTGTATTTCTCCTGAAGCTGTCTCATTCTGCTGCAAGTAGGCATCCTCCGCTAGAGGAAAAAACAAACCACATGGAGTTTTACAAGAAAAGGACCTATTAACAGGATCAAAAGCCAAATGGAGGATGAGATTAATAAATAATTACCCTAAAACAGAATATGATGATTGACTGCTGCTACCTATAGCAAATTGACATTCCTGATGATGACCCCAGATAGATTAATCTTCATAAATGGGGTTGAAACATCAACATTTTGATATTGTGGATTTTTTGGGAGTAACTAAAAAGTGACTTCTAGACTTTTGGAGTAATATGAGTCTGCCTATGGAAGTTCACAGAAAACTTATGTTTTAACCACATCTTGTATATATTGTATAGAGCACATTTGCAGAAACAGTTTTTACTTCATTCATTTCACCGTCACAATAGGAGCACCGTAAGGACCAAATTCAAAATATAAAAATAACTGCTTTTTACCAAAGAAATATACATCTGTTAGATAATAAAATATGAATTGCTGACGAACATGGTGGAAGATTGTTTACAAGTTGTTTCCCAGGAAGACAAGGGTCTCACTTCCCCCTATAGGGCCATTGTTTATTTTGCTTATGTCTCATTCTGCTGAGAACTCCTCTTGTGACTGAGATCTTCCTACTGCACCATGGTTTGCCTCTGGGCTTTGGGAAAGAACTTCATCCACTGGGCAAAATAATATGCTATTAATCGCACCAGTGACAAGAATCTTGGATTTCCAAACTTGGACTTTACTTGGATTGTCACTAAAGGTAAGAAGTGGCATCAATTATTACCAATGGTTGAGAGAATGTTTGATTGTGAGCACCCATACCTGTTGATAGTGCACTATTGTGACAATGACCGAGGCAAAATCAGAGAAGTTGTGCTTGAAGGAGATCTTTTCGCAATTGATTTCTCTCTTTTCTCACACTGCCTTTGTATATTCTAATATATGTCAAAGGCAAAAATGACAATGCACAAAAGAGTTTTGTCCTGAGAATGAGAAATCTTAGACGAATGTCAATGAATCAGTTTCTACATTTCTTGGTGACCATGGCATGGGCTCTATTTATCATAACAATATCCAGTGTAATATGCTAGGTGTCTATAGGTGAGATGGAGTGCACTTCACTGCAAAAGGGAACAGGATTTTCCTTAATAACATCAAAGAATACATTCAGTTCTATGTGTAACTAAACATACACACTGTAAACACAAAGGCTCTTGGTAGAGCCACCATATTCCAACATTACATGATTGTTTCATGGTATAAATCACTTCTTACCCAGGGATACTGACACCCGCCAGAGTCTTGCAACGCCTGCCCTCACTCATATGTTTGGTGAACCCTTGCAAGAGTCTCACAGGCTCAGACATTTAACCTACATTTTATGTATAATAGCTCTGCATCATAGGATGTGGATACTTCACTGTGCAAACACTCAAGCCTCTCCATAGAAACCTCTCTCTAGAGAAACATTTTCTCTTCCCCCTACTTTTTATGATCCCACAATATTCTTGTGAGATTCTAACATTTTTGGGGGAAATAATTTACACTTTCCTGCATTACAGTATGGATGCCCTATGGGCCCCATTAGTAAGGTGTGGTGGTGAAAGTGGCCTCTCCAATAAGACCTTTTCACAGTATGACAACAGTGTATAGTAGGGTGGATTCACCCTGACACCTCTTTCCAGGCCAATAGAGTATGGGGAGGGAGTGCTCTCTCCACTGAGAAATTGCATTGAGGTGACCGGTGTAGGAATGTACCCTGTTTTTGGCATGTTACCCCCAATTTCTGCCTGATATCAGCATGTTTGTGTCACTGGGATCCTGCTAGCCAGGACCCTGGTGCTTATGGTTTTTGGCTTGCTTGTCAGTAGGTTTGACTGTTTGTCAATATGCTTGACTGTGTCACTGGAGTCCTGCTAACCAGGACCCCAGTGCTTATGCTCTCTCTGTTCCCATATTCCCCACTACATACTGGTAACACAGTATTTAATCCCAAATTGGCATAGTGGTCACCCCTTATAAGTGCCTAGTATATGGTACTTAGGTACCCAGGGCATTGGGGTTCCAGGGGATCCCTATTGGCTGCAGCACTACTTTTGCCACCCATAGGGAGCCCACAAAAAGGATTCTACAGGACTGCCATTGCAGCCTGTGTGAAATTGTGCATGCACCATTTCACAACCATTTACATTGCACCAGGTCCCTTATATGTCAGGCCTTCCAACCCTGAAGGCTGGGTGCATTACCTGTGTGTGAGGGCACCCCTGCACTAGCAGAGATGCCCCCACGTCGTCCAGGACCATTTTCCCGGACTTCGTGAGTGCGGGGACGCCATTTTACATGTGTACTGGTCATAGGTCAATAACTATGTCCAGCTTCACAATAGTAACTCCGAATATGGCTATGTGAGGTGTCTAACAACTTGGAATTGTACCCCAATATGGATTCTAGTATTGGTTGTACAATCCCATGCACAATGGGGGCTCCACAGTGGGTCCCCAGTACTGCAATACCAGCCTTCTGAAGTATTCCAGGCATCCCCAGCTGCTGCCACATCATAGACAGGATTCTGCTCTCCTGTTGCTTGCGCAGCTCAAGCCCAGGAAAGCAGAACACCCTCTCCCTTTGGAAATAGGTGTTACAGGCATGAGAGGGATAGCCTTCCAGAGCCTCTGAAAATGCTTTGAAGAGCACAGATGGTGCCCTTCTTTCATAATCCAGTCTACACCGGTTCAGAGACCCCCAGTCCCTGCTCTGGCGCAAAACTGGACAAATGAAAGAGGGGTGATCACTCCCCTGTCCGTCACCACCCCAGTGGTGGTGCCCAGATTTCCTCCAGAGTGTCCCTGGGTTTTGCCATCTTGGATTCCATGGTGGTGGGGCACTCTGGGAGCATCTGAGAAGTCAGTGCCAGCGGGTGACGTCACAGCCTTCCACTGATAGGTGCTTAGCTGTGTAGCTAACCAATCCCCCTTTCAGGGCTATTTAGGGTCTCTCTCCTGGGTGTTTCCTCAGATTCAGATTGCAAGACTCCAGCAGGAATCCTCTGCATCCTTTACTTTATCTTCTACCGACGGAACCACAGCTGAACCCGCAAGGAACTCTACAAACTGCAACAAAGAAGCAAAGACGACTTCTGCAACCTTGTATCTTCAGCTCCTGCCAGCAACTGCGACTGTTACCAGCTTGTGCATCCTCCGAGGACTGACTCTCTTCAGCCTGCACAGGAAGAACCGAAGGAATCTCCCGTGGAGGGACGGGCTTCAGCAGGCACCTCTCTGCAGCGATGACAGGAGGCGTGGGTCTCCTCTCCTGATGACGAGCGTAGATCCAGCAACACTGGTGGTGAACTAAGGTGACCCTCACAGTCCCAAGGTCCAGCTGTCCATCTTTGGTGGAATTAAGGGCCTCCATTTGCACATTCTTTGTCCCCGTGCTTTGGGACTCATGTGTGTACTGCCTTTTCTTCTGAGGGCTCTCTGAGTTGCTGAGAGCCCCCTATGTTTCCCCCTCCTGGGTAGAGGCCACCAGGTCCCTCCTGGTCCCCGGCAGCGCCATTTTCCACTAACTGCAAGCTTTGCGTGTGCCAAGGCTTGTTGGTGGAATCCAGTGACGCAACCCAGAGTGCAATCATCCATCCGACGTCGGACATCTTCTGCACCAACCAGGAACCGCATCTGTCTTCTTGGGTGCATAACTGACTTTGTCTTCTCACCGTTAGTTCTTCTTTTGAACCTTCAACCGGGTTAGAAGGAGCTCCTGTTCTCCCTGGACTTTTCAGTGCTTTTTGGACTTGGTCCCCTTCTGTCACAGGTCTTCAGGTCCAGGAATCCTTTGTTGGTGTCTTGCAGTCTCTTCTGGTTCTTGCATAATCTTCTATCACAACTTCTTGTGTGTTCTAGGAAACTTACAGTGATTTACTCCTGTTTTCCTGGGCTCTGGGGTGGGTTCTATTACTTAACTTTGATGTTTTCTTACATTCCCAGCACCCCTCTACACACTACATTTGCGTAGGTGGGAGACCGACTTTCGCATTCCACTATTTTAGTATATGGTTTATTTCTCCCTAGGCCCATTGCAACCTATTGTGATTTTAACTATTTGCACTGTTTTCTAACTTTTTTACAACTTTTTCTGCATTCTAGTGTATATACTGTGTATATTACTTACCTCCTAAGGTAGTATAGTCTCTAAGGTATTATTGGCATTGTGTCACTAACAATAAAGTACCTGTATTTTTGAAACACTTAGTAATTTCTTTCATGTGTGTGAGTACTGTGTGACTACAGTGGTATTGCAACAGCTTTGCATGTCTCCTAGATAAGCCTTGGCTGCTCAGCTACAGCTAACCCTAGACAGCCTGGCTTCTAGACACTGACTACGTTTCACTAATAAGGGATAACTCGAGCTGGTATAGGGTGTAAGTATCTTTGGTACCCACTACAAACCACGCCAGCCTCCTACAACCAGTATGTAGAGTAGGGTGTAAAGATACACTGCCTCTCCGTTCACACCTTTCTCCAGGCTGAGCAGTATGCATAGTAGTGAATGGAAGATACTCACCTCGAAAGTTTGGTATCAAACTTCTCAACACAATAAATGCACACTGATGCCAGTGTGCAATTTATTGTAACATGCACCCAGAGGGTATCTTAGAGATGCCCCCTGAATACCAATCCGACTTCTAGTGTCGGGCTGACCAGTTTCTGCCAGCCTGCCACAACCAGACAAGTTTCTGGCCACATGGGGAGAGTGCCTTTGTTACTCTGTGGCCAGGAACAAAGCCTGCACTGGGTAGAGGTGCTTAACACATTCCCTGCAGGAACTGTGACATCTGGCAGTGAACCTCAGCGGCTCACCCCCTTTTGTTACAGTGCCCCAGGGCCATACTGGCGGGCGGCGGGGAAGTGGAGGTTGCTCCACCGCCACGCAAACAGAACACCGCCCAGCGAATCACGTCCTGTGATTCGGCGTGGCGGTGTTCTGTTGGCGGTGTGGTGTCGGCGGAGCAGCCCCCATGGCTCCCGTCCCCTCCCGGAGGATCATCGGACCAGGTAGGTCGATCGTCCATGAGGGGAGGGGGGTAGGGGGTGTTGTGTGTTGTGTGCGTGCATTGGGGGGGTGTGTGTGTATGTAGAGGGGGTGTGTGAGTGCGTGTATGCTTGCAGGGGTGTTGTGTGTATGGGAATTAGTGCGTGTATGTCTGTAGGTGTGTCTGTATGGATGTGTGCGTGTATGTTTGAATGTGGGTGTGAGTGTCTGACTGTGTGTGTGGATGTTGGCATGTATGTCAGTATGTGTGCGTGTATGTGTGTTGGTGGTGCCTGCGTGCATGTAGTGTGTGTATGAGTGATGTTATGTTGGGGGTCGGGGTGGGGAGGGGGGTCCTGCCACTTTTGAGGGGTGGCAGGGGGGGTGGGAGGGTAGGGGAGGGAGTCGGGTGGGGGTGGGGGGTGGGGGAGACCCCTATCAGTGCCAGGGAAGGAATTCCCTGGCATTGATAGTGCTTACCGCCATGGATTTCATGGTGGTTTCAAACCGCATGAAATACATGGCGGTCAGCCGGGTCCAAATACCGCCGGCGGTATAGTGAAGGCCGCCTGGCTGGAGACCCTGCTGGTAACCGCCATGGTCATAATACACAGAGGAAATACCGCCAGCGTGTTGGCGGTCTTACCGCCGCTTCTCCGCCTTCCGCCAGGGTCATAATGCCCCCCTATATCTTTAGAAACACAATACTCAGAGTTACTAAAAATAAAGGTACTTTATTTTAGTGACAATATGTCAAAAGTATCTCAGAGGATATACTCCCTTAGGAGGTAAGTAAAATATACAAAGTATACACACAAACCAAAATCAGGTAAGTAAACAGTTAGAAAAGTAGTGCAAACACTGTAGGATTCAATAGGACACAATAGACCTAGGGGCAACACAAACCATATACTCGAAAAGTGGAATGCGAACCAAGAATGGACCCCAGGCCTAGTGCAGTGTGTAGAGGGTCGCTGGGAGTGTAAGAAAACACTACGGGTGTCCAAGATACCCCAACCCAAGACCCTGAAAAGTAAGAGTAAAGTTACCCTACTACCCCAGAAAGACAGTAAAGTCGAGATAGGGGATTCTGCAAGGACAACAACTGACTGCAAAACACTGAAGACGGATTCCTGGACCTTAGGACCTGCAAAGGAAGGGGACCAAGTCCAAGAGTCACGCAAGTGTCCGGGAGGGGCAGGAGCCCACTGAACCCCGGATGAAGGTGCAAAAGGGCTGCTTCCGGGTGGAAGAAGCCGAAGATTCTGCAACAACGGAAGGTGCCAGGAACGTCTCCTTTGGTCAGAAGCTGTCCCACGGCGTGCTGGAGGATGCTGAGTTGTTTCCACGCAGAAATAAGCTTTGCTAGCTGCAAGAGTCACGGTTGAAGATAATGGGTGCTGCCTGGGCCCAGAAAGGACCAGGAGGTCGGCCCTTGGAGGAGGAGACAGAGGGGGCGCTCAGCAACAGAGAGAGCCCACGCAGAAGCGGGCAACACCCGCAGAAGCACGGCAGTCGTCTCAACACAACAAAAGAGGGTCCCACGGAGCCAGTGGTCAGCTCAGCAAGTTGAGCAATGCAGGACGGAGTGCCCGGGACCTGGGCTGTGCTGTGCACGAAGGAATCCTTGCAAAAGTGCACAGAAGCCCTAGCAGCTGCAGATCACGCAGTACACAGGATTACTCTCTGGCGTGGGAAGGCAAGGACTTACCTCCACCAAATTTGGACAGAAGGACCACTGGACTGTCGGGGTCACTTGGATCCAGCTCCTGTGTTCCGGGGACCACGCTCGTCAAGATGAGAGGGGACCAAGAGGACCTGTGATGCAGAAGTTTGGTGCCTGCTTTAGCAGGGGGAAGATTCCGTCAACCCACAGGAGATTTCTTTTTGGCTTCCAGTGCAGGGTGAAGGCAGACAGCCTTCATAACATGCACCACCAGGAAACAGTCGAGAAAGCCGGCAGGTTTAGGCGCTACAATGTTGCTGGTAGTCGTCTTGCTACTTTGTTGCAGTTTTGCAGGCATCCTGGAGCAGTCAGCGGTTGATCCTTGGCAGAAGTCGAAGAGGGAGATGCAGAGGAACTCTGGTGAGCTCTTGCATTTGTTATCTGAAGAGAAACCCACAGGAGAGACCCTAAATAGCCCTCAGAGGAGGATTGGCCACCTAACCAGGTAAGCACCTATCAGGAGGGGTCTCCTGCTGACACTGGCCACTCAGAGGCCTCCACTGTGCCCTCACACCTCTGCATTCAAGATGGCAGAAGTCTGCGACACACTGGAGGAGCTTTGGGCACCACCCCTGGGGTGGTGATGGACAGGGGAGTGGTCACTCCCCTTTCCTTTGTCCAGTTTCGCGCCAGAGCAGGGGCTGGGGGATCCGTGAACGGTGTAGACTGGCCTATGCAAGGAGGGAACCACCTGTGCCCTTCAAAGCATTTCCAGAGGCTGGGAGAGGCTACTCCTCCCTAGCCCTTAACACCTATTTCCAAAGGGAGAGGGTGTAACACTCTCTCTCAGAGGAAATCCTTTGTTCTGCTTTCCTGGGACTGGGCTGCCCAGACCCCAGGAGGGCAGAAACCTGTCTGAGGGTTAGCAGCAGCGGTAGCCTCAGAGAGCTAGTTTGGCAGTACCCGGGGTCCATGCTGGAGCCCTGAGGATGCATGGGATTGGCAACCCAATACCAGATTTGGGATGGGGGAGGACAATTCCATGATCTAAGACATGTTACATGGCCATATTCGGAGCTACCATTGTGAAGCTACATATAGGTATTGACCTATATGTAGTGCACGTGTGTAATGGTGTCCCCGTACTCACAAAATCCGGGGAAATTGCCCTGAAAAATGTGGGGGCACCTTGGCTAGTGCCAGGGTGCCCTCAGACTTAGTAACTTTGCACCTAACCTTCACTAAGTGAGGTTTAGACATATAGGTGACTTATAAGTTACTTAAGTGCAGTGTAAAATGGCTGTGAAATAACGTGGACGTTATTTCACTCAGGCTGCAGTGGCAGTCCTGTGTAAGAACTGTCTGAGCTCCCTACAGTTGGCAAAAGAAATGCTGCAACCCATAGGGATCTCCTGGATCCCCAATACCCTGGGTACCTAGGTACCATATACTAGGGAATTATAAGGGTGTTCCAGTGTGGCAATCAGAATTAGTGAAAATGGTCACTAGCCTGCAGTGACAATTTTAAAAGCAGAGAGATCTTCTTACTAGTGAGGTCATTAAGAGGAGCTGCAATGGAGCCATAATTCTTGATGAACCTCCTATAGTACCCTGTGAGGCCTAGAAAGGCTCTCAACTGGGTTTGAGTTGTAGGGGGAGCCCATTCCATAATGGTCTGGATCTTCTCCTGCAGTCGTGCAATCTGTTACCCACCTACCAGGTGGCCCAGATAAACCACTTTCCCCTGCCCTATGTGGCACCTTGAAGCCTTGATAGTGAGGCCTGCCTTTTGCAGGGTCTCTAAAACTTTCCACAGGCGGACCAGGTGATCATCCCAGGTGGAGTTAAAGACAGCTGTGTCATCTAGATATGCTGCACTAAAAGCTTCCAACCCTTGCAGGACTGTGTTCACCAACCTTTGAAAAGTGGCAGGTGCATTTTTTCCGACCAAAGGGCATTACAGTGAACTGATAGTGCCCTCCAATGGTTGAAAATGCAGTTTTAGGTTTAGCATCTTCTGATAATTTAATCTGCCAATACCCTACAGTTAAATCAAAAGTGCTTAGATACTTGGCAGAAGCCATTGTATCTATTAGCTCATCTGCCCTGGGTATAGGGTGAGCATATGTCTTGGTTACTTGGTTGAGCCCTCTATGGTCAACACAAAACCTCATCTCTGGTTTACCATCCTTACTGTGAGGTTTTGGGACAAGTACCACTGGGCTAGCCCATGGGCTTTCTGAAGGCTCAATCACTCCTAAGTCCAACATTTTCTGTACCTCTTGTTTAATGCAGTCCCTGACATGGGCAGGCTGCCTATACATCTTACTTTTGACAGGTAAACTGTATCCAGTATTGATTGTATTCTCACACCAGGTAGTTGTACCTGGTATCAGTGAGAAGAGTTCAGAAAATTGACTTAGGAGATTTACACAGTTGTGCTTCTGCTCAGCAGTAAGGCAATCTGCCAGTACTACTCCCTCCACCAAGCCATCACCTTCAGTGGTGGAGAAGAGATCAGGGAGAGGGTCACTCTCTTCTTCCTGTCCCTCATCAGTTGCCATGAGCAGGGTGAGATCAGCCCTGTCGTAGTAGGGTATTAGGCGGTTGACATGGAGCACCCTAAGGGGACTCCTGGCAGGACCCAGGTCTACCAAGTAGGTAACCTCACCCTTTTTCTCTACAATTAGATGGGGTCCACTCCATTTGTCCTAGAGTGCTCTTGGGCCACAGGCTCCAATACCCACACCTTCTGTCCTGGGAGGTACTGAGTCAGGACAGCCTTCTGGTCATGCCATTGCTTTTGCAGCTCTTGGCTGGCCTGAAGGTTTTTATTGGCCTTTTTCATGTGCACAGCCATTCTTGATCTTAGGCCAAGTACATAGTCCACAATGTCCTGTTTAGGAGCTTTTAAAGGTTGTTCCCAACCCTCCTCAACAAGTGCAAGGGGACCTCTCACAGGGTGCCCAAAGAGGAGTTCAAAGGGGCTAAAGCCCACTCCTTTTTGGGGTACCTCCCTGTAAGCAAAAAGGGGCAAGGTAACAGGACATCCCATCTCCTTCTGAGTTTTTCAGGGAGTCCCATTATCATACCTTTGAGAGTTTTACTAAGCTTCTCAACCAGACCATTTGTTTGTGGATGATAAGGAGTAGTGAACTTATATGTTACACCACACTCCTTCCACATTGCAACCTATTGTGATTTTCACTGTTTGCACTGTTTTATGACTGTTTACTTACCTGATTTTGGTTACTAGTGTAGATTTTGTGTATAATACTTACCTCCTAAGGTAATATAGCCCCTAAGATATTTTTGGCCTTGTGTCTACTGACATAATTAGTTTAATTTATTAGGCAGGTAAACAAGGATGTTGGTATAAAGGACCTTTTAAGTGTGCAGTTCACGAAGATTATCTGGCTTGTAGGGGAGCAAGTCCTATAGCAAAAGGGTGATGTATTTGAATTTCTTCAACCCTTTGATGAGCCATGCTGCTGTGGAGGATACCTTAAGGGGGACAAAAGGACGCAATAGATGAAGCTGAGCAGGGCGTTTCCTCCATCTAGGCAGCAGAGTACTCAGGATTGAAATGGGGAGAGAGACAGTTGACACCATACTGTTTAGGTCTTCTAGGAAAAGTGTTCTTTGAGTGAGAGGTTCATGTTGAGGGTAATCCAAAGGATTTGGCCTGTTCTCTCAGTGTATGAAGCTTGTTAGGTGTCCCTGTATATATGTCATAGATTGTGGAAATTGTGACATAAAGTTGGGTGTCGTCAGCATACTGGTGGATCTGGTGCAGGTGATGGGGAGAGTCCTGGATCTGGTAGTTTCTAACTGAACGAGTTGCTGTCTGTTAGTGAGGTAGGATGTGAACCATTGTAAGATTGTGCCACTGAAGTCCTTTCACGTTTTCACAGTATGTATCAATACTGGATTGTCAACAGGGTGGAAGGTTGCAGACAGGTCTAGCAGAACCAAGAAGCAAGGGTTGTTTATGTCTTTGAGGAAGAGGAGAACTTGGATTATGAATGTTTTAATACTGCAGCGTGGTCTGAACTCTGAATGATAGTCTTGAAGTTGCCAGTGTGCTTCTGTAGCTGGGAGGCAACTGCTGTATTAATTATTTTCCCAACAAATGGAAAGCGAGTTATAGAACAGAAGTTGGCAAGATAGGCTGAATCTAAAGTGGACTTTTTCAACAGGAGGGGATCTGTCCAGTCTTGAGGCTGTTCGGGAAAGGTGGCCCAAGCTAGCAAGGCATTGGCAATGTAGAGAAAGGGGAAAGGGTTTCTCCCTGCAGATCACAGAGGAGGGAAGCACATGATCTTCGTCGGAGGTGGCTTTGAGTTATTTTAGAATTTTGGCAAAATCTTTGTGGGACACAATGATGAAGGATGAGCTGTTAATGTTGTGGAGGCTAGGTAACAGGTGATGGTGTAGATGGCAATGAATAGTGATGTTGGTTTTCTCTGTGAAAAAGAGGCTGATAGCGTTGAATCTGTCAACTGACGGTGAGATAGCAAGTTCTGATATAGGTCTGGCATACTGTTTGACTGCCTAAACGAGGACTTTGCTTCTGATGACTGATTAATTGATAATGGTTAGGCTGGAGTGCTTTCAGACTAGTATTGTGATATTTGCCATTCCCTATACTGTCTTTGTGTGGTACACTTTATTTTGGTTAGTTCTTAGGTGAACCAAGGTGCTGCTGGCTTAGGCATGGATAAACAAACTTTCAGAGGAGCATAGCTTTCTAAATGATTCTTCAGAGTTGTAGTGTAGATATTGAGGATAGTGTGGAACTCCGTTGAGGGCTGGAGTTGACTGAGAAGGTTGATTAGTTCTTCTTTGAGTTCTTCTAGATGGATGTCCTTGAATCATCACAAGGTAACTTTGTCTCTTTTCTGCTCCCCTTCATGTGACAGAGTGAGTAGATGGTGAAGGGACCTGCAAAATGATCAATCCAGGCCATGAATATATAGGGCAAGAAGAGGATGTTAGGGGATGCAAAGACCATGAGGTCCAGTGTGTTGCTGTAGGAGGCTGGCCTGGTTTGTAGTGGGTACCACAGGTACTTACACCTTATACCAGGTCCAGTTATCTCTTATTAGTGAAATGTATACAGGGGCATATTTATACTCTGTCTGCGCCGAATGTGCGTCAAACATTTTGACGCACATTCAGCGCAAACGTTGCCCCGTATTTAAACTTTGACGCCCGCAGACGTCAAAATTCCACTGTGTTCGTCATTTTTTGAATGCGGCAACCCGCCTTGCGTTAATGATATGCAAGGTAGGCGTTCCCGTCCAAAAAATGACTTAAACGGCTGTGCGTCATATTTATGCTTTCGGGCAATAATGACGCACGGCTGGGAGGTGGAGCCGGAAAATGACGCACAGCCCGATTTGCGTAAAAAATTAACGCCTGGGTCAGGGCAGGCGTTAAAATGGGGCAAACACACCTGTATTTAATCTGAACACACAGAAGCAACAGCAGAGCAGCAGAGCAGCAAAAGGGAGACATGGAGGTGATTCTTATCCAGCGTGCACGCAGACGCAGAGCCCAGCAGCTACAACAGCAGCTACCACAACACCAGTAGGGACCCCAAAGGCAGCGCAGAAGGCAGGAGAGGATATTCCGCCCCAGAACAACCCTTCATGGCCTCAGGGAACACAACATCATCCAGAGGTAAAGGTTGAACTGGCAGGCCATTCAGCAGCTGCTGCGAAACATTGAGCCTTAGTTGGCACCCACTTTGCTGACACCCCGCACCATCCCAACAGAAACCCAGCTGCTTGCCGTACTGTACATGCTGGCAAGTGGCTCTTTTCAAACAGCTGGTGCCCTGGTTGCCGGAATATCACAACCATCATTCTCTGCCTTTTTGCCCAAAGTACTGGATGCCATCATTGGACTTGCACCCCACCACATCTGCTTCCCTAACACACTGCAGGAGCAGCAGGAAACAAAACAGGGGTTCTGCCTCATTAGTGGCTTCCCACACGTCTTTGGTGCAATCGACTGCACACATGTACGCCTTGTGCCACCTGCTGCAACTGAACATCTCTACCGCAACAGTAAGCACACACATTCCATCAATGTGCAGGCCATTGTCGATCACCAGGGATTGATCACCAACATCGTGGCTAAATATCCTGGGAGTGTCCATGACTCATTCATCTTCCGTCACTGCACCATCAATGAACACTTCCAGGATGGACGGTATGGCAATGGACTACTTGTTGGTAAGTACAAAAACCTACTTGTATACTTACTGCACAGCAACCCTCTAGGACACACAACACATACACCACAACAGCAACATGTCAACAGGAACACACTGAGGTCGTGACATCGCTAGCCATGTTTCATAGGTCTGCAGTGAACCTGTCACACAATGATCACAACGTTTGGAGTGGGTTGCCTAAATGTCACCTTGCAAATTGTAAGTGTCCCAATGGCGTTTACATTAATCCATTGCATAAGTCTTAAAGGTATGGGATGTCCAGGGTACATTGATATGAACGTGTTAACAACACTGTCAATTTTAACCTGTGTATGGCACTATCATCTCACCCCCAGTGAAGACATAGGGACACCTGTATCACAAGTCACAATGCTAGGGAGGGCACACTGTACTGCAAATCCCAAAACATACTGCTGACAACCGGTCAGCAGACAAACACTCGTTCAGCCAAGGAAACAACACAATGCAGATGGTACATCCTAGAAGCCTAGGATGTGACATTATAACACAAAAGAGTCACAGACAACACAAGACAACTACTGCCATGAAAGGTAATTTCAATAGGGCCAGCTACATCAACATGATCCCGTTCATTTTCTCTTGCAGCTGATCAGGGGTATGGCATCCAGCCATGGATAATGACACCTATTGGCAACCCGAGTACTGCAGCAGAGCGTGCCTACAACGACGCACATAGGAGGACACGCAGCATAGTCGAGAGGACCTTCGGCATCCTCAAGTCAAGGTTCCAGTGCCTCGACATCACTGGTGGTAGCCTCCTATATTCCCCGGAGATGGTCTGTAAGATCATCCTAACATGTGCAATATTGCACAACATTTGCATCAAAAGGAACATTCCCCTCCTGGAACCAGAGCCACACATGCCTGAAGAGGAGGAAGAGGAGGATGGTGGCCTGCAACATGAGGGGGAACTACAGAACACGGCCGCTGGTACACGCAGACATATCATCAACAATTTCTTTTAAATCTAATCACCATCACCACTTTAATGAACTAATTTAAATAAATACCTATAATAATCACCATATCATGGTCTGGCTAATCATTTTTGCACACCTTCATCTCTACTTATCAGAATAAGAGTGTTGCCTCATGGAGCATTGCTGATATACTGATTAGGACACTGAAAGTCCTAGAGCTAATGTGATGCTTAACATACAATGGTCACATACACACACACTGTAAATGACGTATATCATGTACATTTCTCCTTTGAAGACCACACCTATTTCACGCATACATGTTGAAATCAAAGTCCAATGCAGCATATGGCACACAACTAAGACACCATCACTCAATAAGGGGAAAACAAGCCTCATACATGAGGCAGTCGATGTGCTTTTGCATCAGTAACAGGAATGTCTGACCAGACCCTTGACAGCAGTAAGTCCAACTGCATCCAATATTTGCAAGGACTATCTGTGACCACAGTTCCATACAAGTAGAACATAGACAGCACAAGTGCCACTCATATGAGCAGCATTGCGCACATGACATTCCATGTACATGTCAGCCCATTTCCTAACTCCTGACACACCCATGCACCTGGTCACAACCCACATGTCTGAAGAGGTCCCTGGAATACTAAGATGTGTACCCTGATATTCCCTCCTCTACACACACAGACTAACAATAGCAATCCAGTGTGCTACACCCTTTCCTATGGTATGCCATTATCATAGAACATCTGACTGCATAGACGTCAGGTCAATTAATACACTGGCTTCTAGTTTCTAAGCCCTGTTAGCACCTGTCGATTGCTTCCTGTGTGAAAAAGTCTGTTGGCCATTAGAATGCAAATCTCACCTACCGGACTTGTGAGAAACAGATGCAGCCCACACCTGTGATCACCTCCATGCACACCACCCATTTCAACAAGCACTGCCCCTGCTGATGCCTGGAACAGCATAGGAGTTGCCATTATGTCAAATATACAGTTAAGCATTGCTACTAATTAAGCCGTGTAACACAGCCCTTGGGTTCATTTGTCACCTTCAAAAACACAGGACATACACAGTTTGACATGTCAACTGTCTAGTTCGTCCTCCAAACAGTCTGAGTCAGACCACTGATTATGTAACTTGTCAAATTGCTGGATCCTGATTCACCCTGCATTCTGTCAGCCTGACTGGCATCTGTCTGTGCGTCACACTAAAGTATCCCTGTGTCTACATATGTACCACACTTGCGTTAGCAAACCTCTCATTCATCAGGGGGTATTGGGCATGGGCTTCTTCAATGCATACACAAATACATTGTATAGCATCATGTGCCTTTTAACTGTACCATATGAGTTAAATCCTCTGTGAAAAGCAAAATTCATGGGCCATCCCTTGTCTGGGTCTCATTTATGCATGAATGACAAAGTTTGACAGTGTCCCAGGGCCGTATGCAGGGATTGGGTACGGGGCCTTCAGCAGAACCAGCAAACTCCGATAATGTCCATGAAAAAACCACACATGTCAGGACCCTGACAGTTCACACACAGAATCACAGTGCTCACAACATATTGATGGCCGTGTGTGGTCAATAGCTGCAAGAATAATCAGCATAGATGCTATGATGTTCCCAGATGCAGTGGGAATTGCAGAGGCTAACCTGTGTACAAATGTTGTAATGACACCTGCCGGAACATGACACCTGAGACATTATCTCACTCAGCACACCAAGGTTGCCCTGTTGACTGTCTCATTACACGTCTTTAGTGACAGGGTGGGACCATCCCCATGTAGGTTCGCATGTCCTCATCCACTTTACGCACATTGATCAACCGAGGATACTCAGTAGATACAGGAATAGCTGCCACTGACTCATGATGAGTCCTGGACCAAACTGTGACAAATTACACCCCAACACACACATGAACAAGACACCTATGTGCAATTGATCACTGGAAATATGTGGACACGTGCTGCCTCGTCTGCTGGTCCACCACAGCCACTTGAGAGTTGTGGCTCACTTCTATGACCTCAACTGTGGTGGCATCATACATTTGTGATTCACCTTTGTCTATCTGGGCAAATAACATGGTACCCACTTCCTCAATGCATGTGTATAACTCACTGTGGGATTCACCAACTAGTGCCTAGGAAGTTGTTACCAAAACTCTAGGACATAGGATGTTGAAAATGTGGACCATTGACATGAGCAAGCGTCTGCCATCTATCTGGTGCATGCTTTGTCAGATGTGGTGTCTACGTTACCCTAAATCTTGGAAGTCTACATTACGGATGTTGCTACATGTATGACTAACACATGTCCTCTCTCATTTCCACAATGACTTGCATCTAAGGATTGGACACATGGACGTCACATTCATACAAGCATATGTGCAATAATGCTTCATGTGATACACACACACTTGGTCAAGAAATACATTACTTGCCAAAGCACACACATTGAGCCAAAGGCATTTAGGTATTGTACATATGTGCGTCACATTGCTATCCTCTCCTTATGCCAAACATGCCCAATTTGTGCAACATATATATGTAGGCCACACAAATGGCAATCTAGAGCGTCAGCTAACCGTAAAAATACTGTGAAGGAAGTAGAGGATCATGGTCCGCTGCAATATGATGTCACACATGTGAACATACACTATCAACACCACAGTGGGTGCAATCAGCCTATCTCTGATGTGTCCCAAATGTAACATAACCTAAAAACTTGAAAAATGCCCAAAACCTGTTCATGCACTGAAATTTTGACGTTCCTAGCGTTATGCGTCATTTTTTGTCCACTAATACTGTCATTTTTTTTGACGCACAGGAGTGAACATTAGGCCGCATCCAGATATTTGTACAGGCCATGTACTATTATTTGGAAGCGGGCTAATTTTCACTCCTGTGCGTCAAAAAAAATTACACAAATACAGTATTGGTGGACAAAAAATGACGCATAACGCGAAAAAGGGCGGACATTTCATACAGGAAGTGATGTAATAGGATATCCTGTTTAAAGATCATGTACAGTGGGTGTACTTTCACTTTCACTTTGCAGTCTATGATTCTTCTACACTGTGTGGCTGTGTAGAGAGTGGTGTCCTAAGATTTTGTGCTTTTTTGTCCTGTGTGCTGTCTCTATTGTCAATTTGTAAAATAAATATTGTTGGTGTATACTGTCCTACTGTGTTTTGTGTACATTTGTCCATTTACCTAGTGTTTTTGTTGTTTGTGGGAGTCTGTTGTGGGTAGTGGTAGTTTGGGGATAGTTGGGCTCTTTTAGTGGTTAAGTTTACTTTTCTTCTGTATTTGTACCCCTACTTTCCCCCTTTTCCCCTTTCTATTTCTTTAACCCCTATTCCCTTTCAAATTTCCACAATGTCTGGTAGGCCAAGTCTTGGCAGGATGGGTGAAGAGGAGCTGGGGGGCTTCATATGGCTTGTGTGCCATTTCTTGCCACCGATGATCGAGGCAGGGTGATACAGGGGTATCACACAGAGGCGCGCAGAATCTGGTGGGGAAAGGTGCTGCATCACCTGCAGCGTGTGTATGCCAGCCAGAGGAGTGACCACCAGCTGAAGCACCGGTGGGCTGACCTCATTACCAGGGAGCAGGATCTCTTGGACCACCTGGGAATCGTGATTGGTGGCCCTGTTGGTGAGTACTAATCATGTAAATGTGCAGGATTAAATGCTCTGTAGTGACATCAGATGATTTGTACTATGTCTGCCAGCTAACTTGCTGACTGTGTGTAATGCTGGGGAAACATACAGGGATAATTGATGCACTATGGTAAGGATCACAATTGCTAGCTGTCAGGTAGCACGTGCTCAGCAAACTTACAGGATACTTTTCCATGAAGTAAATTGGTGCGGCCTTTGTGTCAGACAACCAAACAAAATAGGAGCCAATCATGTCTATACAGGGCACTTTTGCCAGAGAAGTAAAGATGTACCAACCTATTGGCTAACTTTGTTGATGCAATAGCTAGACTGACTTTAGAATCACTACATGATGCAGAAAATGAGTGCTGGCTTCACGTCAATTGATTATAGCAAAGTGGCTCAGACATATGTCTCATGTGAGTCTGGTGAGAGTGGAAGGAAAGCGTTCACAGAAGTACTATGAATGTTTGGGATTATTGTGGTCCTTTATCTTTTTGGATACATGTCAGATCTGGATTTGGAAACATCGTGAAAAGGTGTAAGGTACCCTCAGCTAACATCTTAGAATGTTTGTTGGAGTTAGTTGTGCCACATTCCAATTAGGGATGGCAGTCCAAAGGTATGCACATGGGTTCACATCTCCATGGTTGGTGCAAATCACCATAGCTGGGCCACATCAGTTGAATAAACTGTAACAACAGGAGGGCTTACAAAAGTCCCTGCCCCTCCCTCTGTACATTGTACCTATGTGTCATTAATGTGTCATGGCCACATAGCATGTTTGACTGGTAATGCAGTCCTCAAGTAACCAGGCTTTGGATGTCTCTCTTGGATGCACATGATGAGACGATTACACTCCATATTTTTTTCAGGTTACCAATGATGGGGCATGTTTGCCACCACATGATAGTTAGGGCCAATGCATGTGTGCAGATATGTGTGTAACTGTCACAGGAGACCCATGCTCTGTACAAGTTGGCCGTGATATATCAGATGCAGTATCATCATGTCTGAATGGCTGCCATTTCCTTATTCAGCCTACACATTGTATATGTAAATGAAATTGTTGCTCTGTGCACAAATTTTGAGCACATTTCTTCCTTCCGTGCCTTACAGGTGGACCGGCACCCTTCAATGTGGGAGAGGTGGCGACATTTGAGGACCCCGACCACTCCAGTAAGTGTTGATATGTCTGTTATGTGTTGTGTTTGCTGGTTATGGACTCGTGTGTGTTGAACGCATAGCAAGGTGTGATGCGTTGGGCAATCATTTCTCTTGTTCCATGAGTGGGATTTCAAATGTTTAGAGTTGGCCAATGCGTATCCTATGGTATTATCTAGGGATTGTAGGCCATTCCTGTAGGCACCACAGTAAGTACTGGGGTGAGTCATGTGTATGACACTTGTATCAACAAGAGTTGCACTGGAAGTCAGCTCAGATTTAGTCAGCCTGTCAGACCCACATCCTCCAAGATTGGTACAGCAAATTGCTTTCCAATAGACTTCTGCTTCCCTATTTTCCAAGGTACTTATTAAACTGTAGGTAGAACCTCCTAGCAGCATGTACTTCCACATGTAGTGCTACAAGTATGTGGAACTTGAGTGCAATGCCCTAGGTGTGCATGCTAATCATGATCATGGGTGTTCTTGCAACTCTGTGTCTGATGTAAGTCAGGCCTTACTGGAAGTATATGTTGTGTACTGAGTTCTGCATTTCTTGACATGGGTGGCCCTATGATTGGTCTAGGGTTTGTTGACTCCTAATTGTTGATAAACCTTACCTGTGGTGTGTGTGTAGAGCCAAACACGTGTGGAGTTTTCTATACACTCCTCGGTGTACATGTTGTTGGAAATTGATAGTTGTTTATCCACCCCCCCACCCTCAAACATGGGCATGGTTTTGTGAATGGGGTACCTAGTACTGATGCTACCAGTATGTTACACATACATGTGAATAAGTCACTGTTTGGTTGGAACCTAGTATACACACTCAGGTATGGCACTTGGTACTATACTGGCAAGTCCAGTTACAACTTGCAGACCATGTGGCTTTAGTTTTGCATTCCGTACACTGAGATTTGTAGCCCAGGTCTTGGCGGAGGATATGCAGCATGAGTGTTAGCTGATAACTGGCAGAACTCAGATGGCAAGTCAAAGCCAGTTGTTACCCATCTTGTAGGTTATGGATGTGCTATATGTGATGTGACCTTTGTAGGCTGGCCTGCCATGTACTTCCTTAGGTACATTCAATGATCTGTATTGTGATATGAGCTGTTACAAGTACAGTAGATGTATTGTCTGATTAACTTCTTGTGCCATTTCACACAATGCAGTTACAAATGTAGAATATTTGCATTTGTCTTCACAGCTGCAAACATGACTCCAGACCAGGTCCGTGAATTCCAGCGCCGGGCCATGAGATACCAGCACATCCTGCTAGTGGAGTCGGGGTTCAGGAGGATGGCCCGTCGATATCGCCATGAACGGGCCTCCGGGGCATGGAGGGCCTTCCCACAGGGTGGGCCTACTTTGCCCACCACTAGCACAACCACCACTTCAAGCCAGGTGGCCCCACCCGCAGCTGGGACTGTTGTGCCTATAGATATCTGCTGGATTTCCAGGCCCCAGTATTACTACAGGTGCAGGACAGCCCACTGGCCTTGGCTCCACACACACACACACAGACCTCCTCCACCGGTACCCAGACTGCCCCAGCTCCATCTGTTGGCCCTGCAGCCTTCCACAACATGGAACGGAAGATGGACCGTGTGCTGCGCAAGTTAAGCCACCTGAGCTGGGATGTGCGAAACATTAACCGGCGTGTTAAGTCAATCAAGAGGACCCTCCGCAGGGCCAACCTCTAGACTGTTTTTTGAAATGGACATGATTCCCTCCCCTCCCTCCTCTTTTCTTGTTCTTATAGTTAGTGGGCTTCTGGGGCTTAGTGTTAGGTTAGTATAGGCTGTTAGTTTAGTTAGTGTTAGTGGGTGGGGGGTCCTGATTCTTTGTATTTTTACTTATTAAGTGTGTGGGTGGGTGATATGTTGGGGTTCTTGTGTGTTTAAAAAAAAAATACAAAAAAATATATATTTGTTTAGGATAGTATAGTATGTGTTTAGGTTAGTATGTGTTGTCCTCCATGTGTCACGTCTCATAAGGGGAGTGAGGGGTGGATGTTTAGAACATTTCATTACATGTGATAAGTAAGTGCAGCTTAGGTTAGTTAGGGACATTTGTGGGTAATGAGTAGTCAAGGTAGATTAGGGTAGGTAAGATTTTTCCCTCAGTTTCCTCTTCTGTGATTAGCATTCAATAAATATTTGGTTAACCCTTAACGGTATGTGTTAAATGGTACTTGATCCTGGGTTTGGAATCAGCTGTACGATTGGCAGCTACCCCAAAGCTACCTTGAAAAGTTTCCAGCCTTCGTTGCAACCACCAATCACAGTTGGATGACAATGTGTTTCTGTTGATAAGTGTGTTTTCTACGTCACAAACAGTGCTTTCAGACTTGGTATTGGGGGAACAGTTTTAGGTCTGACTGCAGTGTGATGATCAAGGACACCTTTATCAGATGAGTTCTCATAGGCACTCTTGTATTCTTGTCTTCATTACTCTCATACGTCATTAGTGACACAGTTCAGCATGATTACCTATTTGTATGTAAACTCAGACACCTTCATTTATGCAGTTTTTGTAGTGTTTGCTTAGATTAGTGTGCACTGTTATATGTGTTAGTATTGCATGGTGACATTATTTTGCAGCCACTATTTGATGACTAAGATATCCCTTGAGGAAGCATTAATCTGTCCAACACAGCATGATGGTGTATGGTTTCTCACTTCATCCGATATGTCCCTCAGGATGGGCAGAGTATGATGCAATCATGGGCACTGCGCAGATTTATCTGACTACATAATATCAGGACAGTTGCATTGACAAGCTAAGTAATTTGACAGTAGGCACATTTCAATTATCTACTGCACAGTTGATATGTCACATTACCCAGGGACAGATTTGTTGTGTAAGTACTATTTATTGAAAAGTGCTGTAGTGCTATCTGTACATTGTCCATGATTGTGAGTCCATTATAGTGACATCTTACATTGTGATCCTATACAAGGGGTTACGGAAATGCTTTTGACATGCTGGGGTTGATGTTTCAGACAGTGCAGAGGGACAGGATTTGCCAATGAGTAGGAGAGAGACAATCACTGGGCAGGCTGACAAGATATACAGTGGTAAGCAGAACAGGTATTAAGTAGAGTTGTTGCAAGACTGGCAAGTTACAAAGCGCAGGACCTTGGTAATAGTTGGCCATGTGGCAGGGACTAGTGCTTCCGGGTACTTTTCCTTGTGAATGTGATCTGTTCCATGTCTTCTTCTGATGTGTGTGTTGCCTCCTCTGTCCTTGTTGTTGGTGGTTGTGAAGGGGCAACACACACCTCAGTGTTAGAAGACATGGAGTCAGACATCCCGGTCGCTGCTACCTGTGAAGGTCTTAAGGGCAGTACTGCAGTAAGGAGGATCTGCTGGTTCTTGAGAATAGCAGCCACATCACGATGGTAGGCAGCCAGTACAGCTCGGAGGGGTTCAATGTTGCATTCGTGCACGCGTTGACAGGATTGCTGTTGTAGGTGTTGGGTCAACTGTATTACAGCTGTGCTGATATCCTTCTGGGTTTTTTGCTGTTCCTGCAAGATAGATGTTAGGGCTTGCATAGCTGCTGCCTGATCTGCAGATGACATCATGCACGAACGTACCCTCTCAAGGCTGGCTGCCACCCCCACCCGCACCTCCTTGGCCAGCTCCCGCTGTACTCCAACTACAGTTCTCCAAAGCTGGTGCCAGTGTCGTCTGAGTCCTCAGCTGAATTGGAGCTGGCAGGTCTTACAATTGGGGTAGTGGGTGGATCCTCTGCGATGGCTGCTTCTTCTGTGCTCCTCCTTGTGACTGGAGGTGGGGTCTGGAGGGTTTCAAGGACATTTTGGATAGTCTCCTGGGGAATGTTTATCGGCTCGTCATCCATGTCATCAGGGTAATCTGGGACAGGCATATTCGCAGGAGATCCATCTTCCTCTGCAATGAAACAGGGTACAATTAGTGTGTCTGTGTTGGGCATGAGTGATGTGACATGCCTGCCTTGTGATGAATTCACATTGTGATCTTGTTTCGTGTTCATTGCTCCAGTCCTTCAGATGGGCATCCTCCCAAGCCTATGGCCCACCTGCATGTCACATGTATGTTATTGAGTTATTAGACTTGTCGGCATCATCTCTTCTAGGTGTTGGTTTTGGCCAAATAGTGAATTGCCACCTTCTTGTCCTACTCAGCCCTCCGTCTGCATCCATTCTCATGGTGAGACCTTTCACTGGCTGTGGGTGTTCTGATGGCCCTGGCAGCATACTTAACAATTGGACCTGCCCTAATCTCTGATCTTTCACATCCACTTAAATGTATTTGACATGTGGCATATCCTATGCATAGCAATGTTATGACACAATATGGATGTTGGCATTGGTAATGTGTACTGCTGATGTTGGGGAATGCGTGGTACATTGGATTGCTCTGATAATCGTATCAGTTTCCTATTTCCTCCTCTGACTGTGTAGGTGTATTTCAGTGACCAGTTACATGTGTCCCCCCCTCAATGCTGTTGTCTGAGCAGTATGACATTTGGGATGTTACATTGTGACCCAGGCACAGGATGGACCCTGACATATGCAGCATGGGTATGTCCTTAGTGCTGTGTAGCTCCTATTGTTGTTTACATTGGCTGATGTTTGCAACAACTATGGGCATTGACACTTGACAGTACTGGGGCCTTTGTCTTTTTTCAGGGGATTGTTGAAGTTGTCATCCTCAACCTCCTAATTTAGGTGTGTATGATCCATGGGGAGGTTACTGCCATTGGCTACTTGAGCTGCACACCGAGCGGAGGTGGTAGTGGCAACTGTTGTTGCAGTTACATTCTAGTTGTCGGTATGGCCAGAGGTTGTTAAGAGGGCCCTAGTTAATGTATGGGGTATGGTGGCTGACGTGTGCCGGGATGTCAGTTTGACGTTGTGGCCTTCCCTCCTGGCGTGGATTTCCCTTTGCTCCATCGTTGGCATGACAGCATGCCCCCATGGGACTGTTGGTGTAGTGCAATGGTGTGCCCCAGCTTCTGTTTGTGCAGGCCATGCCCCCATGCCGTGCCCCTTTACCCATGCCACTCCATGTATATGATTACTTCCATGCATTTTGTGGTCAGTATCTCCCCCTCTTACGGTTAACATTAGTGTATTTTGATTCCCATGCGACTTACCCTGCATGTGCGTTGTCTCCTGGTAGTCTCCGAGGTCCTGTACTTGAATCCCTGTGACGATCTCCTCAGGGATGACGGCTGCGATCATCTCCTCCATGTGGTCCAGGGCCTTCTGGTGTGCTGGACTCCCCCCTCCAGTCTGCAGTGCTGCCTTCCTGTTCCTGGCCATCTTTTCCTTTGTCCTGCACTTGCAGTCATGCCAGTGTTTCTTGCACTCGATGACTGTTCTGCGTACTTCAGCCACACTGTTAATCTTGTCAACAATTTGTTGCCATATAGCCTCTCTCCTACTGATTGGCAACTTTGAGGTGACAAACAGTTGGTGCTGGTGTTCCGTCACCTCTTTAACCAGGATTTCCTGCTCCTCTGCACTGAAGCGACACTTTCTTTTCTTCTTAAAAGTGTCTTGGTTCTTGTGTGGGTCCTCCTGGCTGGTTCCTGGTCTGTTGTCATCTTCCTGGGGTCTGTAGTGGCATCTGGGATCCATTTTGTCTCTCCTCTGGTGAAATGGCAGTGTTCGCGTTTTTTTTAATGCTATTGCGTCAAAAAACAGCGCATATCCAGCCAGTCATTTCCGCCGTGTTAACGTAGTTTTTCTTTACGACTTGACGCTGCGGTGTGCGTCAAAAATAATAAATCCCACCTGTGGTTTGCGCCGCCATGCGGCAAAGTATAAATTTGACGTCCCCACGGCGCACCAAAATGGCGTTAGCTGGCGGTAATATTTTTGACGCAAAACTGCACCGTCGCTCCGACCTTGAGGACTGACAAAAATCTTACATATGGATTCAATTTGAACAGCTATTACCAGCCAAGTTCAGGTGAATACCAGCGCATATAAATAATATTAGTAATATATACTAATTATACCACGAACATCTATTGAACATAACTAATGGATTCACCATTCACTGTGTAAATTAGTCAGTATATATAGTAATACAAGAATTTACTTAATCATCTATTTATTTACTTATTATATGTTTTTTGTCATTTAGCCAGTTCATCTCTCTTTACAACAATTGGCTTCATCGCGCTCCTTAGTGAGATAGAAACAGCTATAAAGACAATTGCATTACAAAAATGCTAGAAAAGACTCCCCAAGTAAGGTTTTTCTTCATTACAAATTATCACTTTTACCACTAACATACACCGGGATGCATGTATTCACCGAAGGGAACTAAAGAACGTTGGTAGCACAATGTAAGGTACTCTTCCATTACAACATACTAACTACCGGTTCCCCCAATAACATCTAGAATGCATTATTACTATTAACTTATCACTTGGTACTCTATGCTTCCTAATAAAATATTTTCAGTTTTTTGTCTTCTATACTTTATTCTCTATCACCAATAATACAATCCTAAGTGGTAAATGCTCTTTGGGCATTTACCCTGATATGATAACTTGTCACCTTTGAGTGATATATATGTAAAATATAGACAGGTGACTTCTAGGAAACTAGCACAATGGTTCTTATAAATTATCATATCATTCTTTTTATCAGATACCTTGACTACACTACCAAAAAAAATATCACAAACTCAAAATTAAATTGACCAGAAGATTCGGCTGCTAAGACTAGACTACTATTGAACTGGGAACGGCCCTGAGGAAGGTGACCCACAATATCCTAAAACACTGAAACGCGCGTAGACCTTCGGTCCCTACGGTACCACTTTGATAGAGCCACGTCAGCATTGCTTTGTTGTTTATCAGATTATTATCATTATTGTATTAGATGAACTAATATTTATACATCTCTATTTTCAAGAATTGTTTTAGCCGTATTATGTCATTAGGACTAGCTTTATTGATGTAAATATTCACTTGTAGATAAGATATTTTTCCCGATCTTGGTTTGTTTAGCGTGCATGTGGTATGTCTGAGTTAGGTATTTTGTTTGTTCATTATTGTTTTTCTTAATGTGATTATGTATATTTTCCCATGATTGTATAATTATTTAATAATAAAAAGTATATATAAAAACATGTAATAGGATTATTCTATTTGTGATTAACCGTTAGAGTATAGCAGCCTAGTATTATGTGTCCATAATAGGTTCTATTGTATAAAGCTGCAATTATCAAAAACTATAGTGTTTTATCTTTGAAGATTATGGTATATTCATGTATAATTGAGTTGCTCTTCCAGTAGTTTTCTCTACCTTGCACCCTGCCCTCTGAGCTGGAAGGCCTGCCATGGGGGTGACTTGTGAGTGACCTGCTGCAGTGAAAAGTGGCAGCGAAAGGGTTCTTGCACCCTTTCACGCAGGCTGCAATGGCAGTCCTGCAGAAGCCTGTGCATGGGCTCCCTATCGGGCGGGGTAAAATATATGCTGCAGCCCATAGGGGTCCCCTGGAACTCCTGTGCCCTGGGTACCAAGGTACCATATACTAGGGACTTATAAGGGGGCACCAGTATGCCAATTGTGGGTAAAGTACTGTGTTAACAGTATCCTACAAGTAATTTCAGAAGGAGGGAGCATAACTACTGGGATCCTTTTTAGCAGGATACCAGTAGACACAGTTAAGCACACTGATACCTGGCAGAAAATGGGGGTAACCATGCCAAGAAAGAGAGTACCTTCCTAAAGTCGGACAAAGAGCTTCCATTTCACCAGGTTAGAGACTAAACAGTAAAGGAAGAAGAAAAAAAGATAATATTCTCAGCCTATGCCCTCAAGACCTAGAACATCAGAACTGCACCAACCTCCCTCCTACAGTTCAAGTATCTGAAATCTAACCTCTTCAAGCAACATAAGCTCCGGTAGGCAGACCTATCACCCTTCCATTAGCCCTACCTCCTCCAATGTCCACCTCCACTCTGAATGTATTCCCATTGGAGCTTTTCCTCTGTACAGTGCTCCACTGATAACCGGCTAGGTTTGTGCTTTATGAATATTGAAGCATACCTAAAACGATACAGAACTGAACAATGGAATATGTATTCCATCAAGACCATCAGCCACTATCTCTGGCTTCAATATGCTGATGCATGCAAGCACAGGTTTGTAAAAATACACACAGACTATTTGTGCCTTTTTTTTGTGCAGCCTGTCTCTTTATATGCTTGTTTTGTCTGTGTCCTACCTTTATTTCCACAGCTTGCTGTGCTGCTGTTTTTTTTATTTTTTATTTGTGGTAACAGTGCCATGCAGCCCCATAAATTTTGTGAGGATAAATAGGGTACAGATATAGGAGTCTTGGAAAGAAACATTTAGAACCACACAATTAGTGTTTCAAAGTGTGTGCACGGCTGTGTTTCCATTCCTTAGCTCATTACAGCCAAACATATTAGTTTTGGCTATGCTTGATACTGCTACTTCTGATGTAGGCATTTCTTCCAGAAAATAAACTGCTTTTATGTCTTGTGCTGTAATTCCATTGCTCTTTTGTTGACTTTTTGTCTGCTCCTGAATGTATTGTTATGAATCTTTGAATGTAATTTATTGGATGTGTGTGGGGATTTGGAGTTAGAATTTAAAACAAAGTACAGGGAAACATTCCAAAAAATGAAAAGAGATAAATAAGAGGGCACACAGTAGTTTTGGGAAAAAATGATTGTGCAATATAATCGCTCAAATGGTCAGTGTTCGCACCATATTACAGACTGGTCTCCTGAGTAAGGCATCTTTTTTTTTTTGTAGTCTTAGGGCTGAGGCCCACTCTGACCTTCATGAAATATCTAAAATAATCTTACATTTTTAAATGACCATTGTGAAAATAGTTACTGTCACTGTGCTGGTCTTGTGACTATTAAAGATTTTAATATTTTTTTTACCTATTGCTAAGACCAGCCAGATTTGTTCTAATTAGTTAATGCAGAATCTTTTTCTGTCTAACTTACATTCCTCCCTTTAGATTATACCTTTCAAGGTCCAGGAATGTTAATTTTCTATCACAGACAGGTGAACAAAGACTTTTTACTTCTGGCATTAGCCAAGAACTTTAGATTTTACTAAAACTATATGGATAATATACTTACTTAAAGGGGAACAATAACAGATATGTGTACAATATGAATTTAAGCAATAAGGTGTTTTTTTTAACCTTCAGCTGGCAACTCCTCAAGGCATGCTGCTTCTTAAATTGAGCATTCCATCACTATGGTCACAACATAAGGTAGCTAAAATAAACTATGACTGGCCAAGGCCAATAACGTCTCTCTTAAGCAGTACTTCCTTGAAGAGTTAAACACATATGTAGATATGAAAAGGGGTGTTAAACCTCTTGGTACCAAAGAAATAAATGGAGGTACAAAAACTACCCCAACTAAACATTCTCAGTGGGATGACTAAAGGGTCTCACAAGAGACAACTAAAGAACTCCCCGCTTGATAACTGTTGTGAGGAAGACCTTGTGGCATTTATGAAATGTAAACATGTTGTTCTGGTGTCGGGCCCCTACGCTACTGTGAGGCAAGCATATATCAATTCAAATTTGAAGGGTGATGTCAAAATGAAAAATTTGCAGTTTTTGTTGTTGTATAGTCCAAAGTCTCAATCTGAAAGACAGTGGAGCACTTGTCGTACTGGAGCCATGGAATATAGGCTGCGTGACTATAAGGATGAGTCAGTAGGACACATCTTTTTGGGCCCGAAGCTTCTGAATATCAGAAAGATGTAACCTGTGGAACACTTGCGATAACTCAAGATGAGGACAATTGAAGAAGCTGTTAAATCTTGTTTCACAGCCTATAATAATTCTTTTATTGTCAATCTTAGAAAATGTCTTGAACACACTTATTTCCATCTCAGGCAAGCCAGTTACAAATTATGCTTTTTATTTATTCACTAACTTAAACTAAGGATAACTGAAGAGGCTGATAAATCTTGTTTTATTGTACATACTAATTATTTTATTAGTAATCTTAGAAATGTGTTGACCAAACTTATTTGTAATTTAAAGAAGCCACCATAATTTTACATATTAACTGATTCAAACTTTTAAATTGTTTGATCATGAAATTGTATTTGAATTTATTTTTAAGGGGTGTGGGTATTTGAATAAAGGAATATGTCCCCGTTTTATTGTATTTAATGATTAATATAATACATGTATTTACTACTGCATAAAGGGGCTATTAGCTGGCTCATTTCACCCATTTGTTTGTTGATGTGTCAGTCAAATTTTGATTCTGCCCACTACAGCATACAGCATGGGGCAGTGGGGTAGTCAATTTCAGCCGCCTGCCAACTTCACTTTGAGTAACTGAAGGTAGTTATTTTCTGTGCCAGTGTTTTTAATATTACTTTAGTGTTGCCTTTTTCTGTTGAGCCTGATGTGATAGCAGGACACTTTCTACCAGATGGGGGCATTTGTCACATTCCAGGGTTATTAGTTCCTGTCTCCTGCTGATACTCTTGGTAATTCCTTTTGGAGTGGCCTTTGTTTATCTGACTTGTTATTTCACAGTATACCAGATTGTGTCCATTTGAAACAGTTCTTCATAAAATAATCGTCTTTTCAGTATGCACGGAACAAAATGTATTCATAACTGTACTCCTGTATGTCATTCTGGTATGCATTTTTTATTGAGTACTACAGTTATATTAATAAACCAATCTGTATACACTGCTTGTATGTCATCCATGTTTGCGTTCTGTTTTTGAAATCTTGCTTATACAGACATTTAACTATTACTAATTGAAGCTGTGATGGTTATTACAATTTCCTGTTCTATCGACCTGCCTGTCAATTTATCTAGGCATCCTTCTCTATCTATGCATCATCATCAACATCAAAAGACGTTATTTCAGCCACATGGGCAATAAAAGGGCATAACAATACAAAAAATAAATATATATTATAATAAAATCATTACAATATATTTTATAAAAAGAGTAATGCATCATGTTAGTGTAAATAACATTTTTGCTCTAAGACGCCACATCGCTCCAAGAAACTTGGCAACGGTGGTAACCAATGCCAAGTGAGTATCTGATGTAAAGATCCGAAGAGCAACAAGGGACCTACTAACTCCCAACAACCTACAGACAGGAGCAAGCCATTTCCTGTGAGGGGTTGTATAAGCAGCGCAAACAAATAAAACATTAGGCAGATTTTCGATAAGAGCATTACAACCTGGAAAAGTGGTCAACCCCTCAGATGACCAATGACTGGAAAATTATCTTAATGGTAAGGTTCCTACATGAAACTGGAAGTACAACTTCCTGTCTTTGGGAGCTAGAATTGCATCCCAAAAAGACTCATATTTACACATATCGTTCAGATCAATAAAGTTGCAGGTTAATTTGGAGTGAAGTACTGCCTCCAGCTCCTCAGAGTCTACTGCCCTCCAGTACTGTTTTTTAAGTTTAAGGTCATGTTTTGACTGAAAGGGAGCAATGCTTAGAGAATCCCAAAGCTCCCTGACCCCAAGCATGCAAAGTGACTTTTTAATATATCTGAGCCAAGGAATGCTAAGTGAGCGATCAGCTTCCATTATGGCCTGCAGGGCTACAGTGTAGAGGGCAAGCCCTGGTGTAGTCCAAAGCCACTTCCAGTACAAAAGAGGGCGTAAGCCGGCTTTATAACCTATGCTCTTAATGCCCAAGTCCTTGCGAAGAGGAAGCAACGGAGCACTCAAAGGAAGAGAGACAAGGATTACTGGATGTATACCACTTAGTGGAAGAAAGGCCAGAATCCTTGATTAAGACCCACGTAATTTGCTTTTGCTTTAACACCTGCTTGGCAATGTGTGGCTTCCAAGACATGTTCTCAGATAGCATTAGGCCAAGATAGCAAAACGATTTCACCTTCTCAAGTGGAGTACCTCCAATTGTAACCTTCCCTTTAAAAGATCTCTGGGGATTGAACATAATAATTTTGATTTTGGAGGTGTTGATTTCCAATCCCCGAGTGGAACAGAATTCCTCAAAACACGTAAGCAGTTTGAATAAACCACACGGGGTCTTAGATATCAAAAGTATGTTGTCTGCAAATAGCAAGACCGGAACTTTATGTGTGCCTAAAAATGGTGTGTATGCCTCCACCTTGAGTAAAGAAGAAACAACGTTGTTAATATGTAAAGAGAACAGAGTTAGAGCAAGGACATACCCTTGGTGTACTCCCCTTGACACTGGAATTTTATCAGTAAGCTGCACCAAATCGCCCCACCTGACATGTGCATAGTTGCCCCCATGGAGCCATACTAGCAAGGAAAGAATGTGGGTGGGGATTGCCATCCCGGAGAGAACTTCCCACATTTTATTGCGAGGAACTAAGTCAAACGCAGATTTCAAATCAACAAAGACAACGTACAGATTCCCCTTAACAATAAAAACTGTCTTCCAATATCGAAGCAAAAACCTAAAAGCTTTATCAATAGTGGAAGTTTTTTTTGCAAAAGCCAGATTGCAAAGGGCTAAGTATATCATGCTCAGGCATCCAGTCCTGAATCTTCCATAGAAGGCAGTGGCAGAAAACTTTTTTCACACAGTCCAGTAGGCTAATTGGTCTATAATTGCAAAGTAGGGCTCCATCACCCTCTTTGTAAATAGGAACTACAACAGCACCCTTTCACGACTCAGGAATTGGTGCCCCCGCTGCTATTGGATTGAATTTGATAGTAATGTATCTCAACCAGATTTCAATGTCAGTTAGAAACAAATCTGCTGGAACGCGATCCGGGCCAGACGCCCTGCCGCGCTTTAAAGTACCTAGTGAGTGCGCTACATCCAAAAGAGTAAACAGTTTTAGTGGTAAAGTGCTAGGAGTTTGGTCAGTATTGGTATTCGAGACCTTATCAGATTCACATAGCATAATGATATGATCATCCAAATACATTCGGCTAAAGTGGTCTACCCACTCTGCTGCAGCAAGGTTCGTTGTAACATTCAATACACTATTTTCAGGGCCATGCACAGCAAAAGACCAGAATTTAGTACAGTTCTTCTCACGCGAAGCATTGGTTAGTGCAGCCCACCGCTTATTGTCTTGCTCGAGTTTGGCTTCATAAATAGTGGACTTACAAGACTTCCTAGCTGTAAGAATAGCAACTGCATCCTTGGATTTGATGGCCTGGATCAAAAGTTTATTTGAAGCTCGACATTCCTTGTTGAACCAATGATGTTTCCCTTTTGTCCTTCCACCACCAGAGTCAATACCTGCTATGAAGTGGGTCACAATCTCAAAACGTTGGTCATGAGATGTAATTATTTGAACACCAGTAGTTGCAAGGCGCCTCTAAGTGGACTAATGAAGTCCTCAGAGCAGCATTTGCAGAGCTTATAATGTCTGGCCGTGCTGATGCCTTACTCCACTTTAAGTGGTGCTTATCATTAGTCATACTAATACCTAATGAAAATATAGTAGGGATATTGGTCATAGACATTTGATTACACAGGGCAAACATTAGGACCAAGAACAGATTATGATCACTCTTGGTTCTCTCAATAACTATCATTTCTCTTCCAGGGGATCCTCATCAATAGTCATAAACATTGAATATTCCCGCCCTTGTACGGGGACCCCAGAGCATATATAAAATACACATATATAAAGTATGAAATATGTACGAAAATTATATATAGCATTTTTAGTAGACAAATTTTCATACTAAACTCATATATACATGTGTAAAAACAGCAATGCAGACTATAATCATAAACAGGCTAAAATGCTTTATTTCTATGGAGTTTTTTTTTTTTTAAATTGTTCTCAAAATTACAATAAGAGAAAAAATATCTACTAAAACCACACCACTGAGCCCAGGGAAATCAGCAGTAGTAATCATCGGAGAAAAAAGATAAATAACTACATTGAAAAACACTAGAGCATTCTTAGCCAATAGGCTGCATGCAGGTTAACACAGGAGAACCATAAAAACTTTGGCACTGTGCCTTTAAGACCCTGAGCACCTCCAGTATCCCACCATGCCTCAGGGGTGAAGGAGAGGTGACAGTTGGTTCACAGTTAGGTCAGTTCTTTTTTCCGGCTTCTTCTGAGAGGATCCTGGAGCATTGAGCTCTCAGTTTTTCTGAGTTTTTCTCTGAAAATGACTTTAGAACAGCGTTTTTTCCTACTTTACTCGACATCAAACATCATTGTCTGAGTTTGGAAGTTTTTTCCTGACAGAAAAATGCCTTCACGTTTTGTGAAATGCCCTTCCTGTGGGAAGAAGAAGGCCCAGTCAGATCCACACACTCTCTGTATTGTGTGCTTGCCTCAGAGTCACTGCCCTGACACTTGCAAACACTGCAAGAACATGTCAAGAGGACTCTGAAGGACAGGGTGAAAGATCAGGCTTCAGGGGCTTCACGAGAGGCAGAAAACATCATCCTCTTCGCTTCCCAGGCAGCCAACAAGCCACTCTCAGGAGAGACAGGCTAGATCGACGTCAGCAGATAGGAAGATAACTGTTTGTTCCCCGTCGACGTCGTCGCTGCCACCATCTCACCGCCATAGGTCGCCGTCAACGCCGACCCAACCGACGTCGAAGAATACGGCGTCAAGAGAACATGGCCATTGCAGGGGCATATCTCCGTCGATGGCAACCCGCCGATCGACGTCGAGCCATCACCGGTGTGCCCATTCGCCGCCGAAGGCCTCGCACCCCTCGACGTCTAAATCACCCCAGCGGCGAGAGCGAGGACATCCGCCGTTGGCCGCCCACCGCTCGACGTCGAGGCACACGACGGTGAGCAGGTCGCGGTCCAGAGATCGCCGTTCGACGTCAAGACACTCAACGTCGAGACAGGAACAACCGGCGGCGCTCCCTTCGACGTCATTACGGCTGTCGACATCGACACGGGTTTTACCTGTCTTGCAGGGAGCAGAACATCGGCTTCCGCCAGCAGATAAGACCACTCCATCTCCAGTCGAGAGCTGCATCGTCGAGGCATGTCTCACCCATCAATTTGTCACCAAGATGGTTGGAGAGCCTTAACAGACCAACGGCCTCCCCGGATTCGCAGTATTCAAGGATGTACTCTCCTACTGCCTCTGTCCCGAGAACACCATCACCCACAGCGCGGGCAGGACGGGCTCGTTCTGCTTCTCGCCAGCCGACCACGAGGCCTGGGCGCTCTGCTACAGCGTCTCGCAGCAGGTCACGTTCCCAGCAACGATCTAGGTCACGATCAAGACACAGAAGGTCGCCCTCTTGGTCATCGTCAGGGTCATCCGTCAGACGATACTCCCCCACCTTAACAGATTCTCCACCAGCTAGGGTTTCACCGGTGGATGACATCACTACTTTTAATGAGGTGCTTGTCAGGGGAGCACAGAAGCTAAACATAGAGGTTCCAGAACCATCAACCTCCTCATCAGTCATTTTTGAGACTCTACAGCATAGAGCGGTTTCGAAAAAGCTACTGCCGCTAGTGCCTGGTCTGTTGCAGCCAACCATGGACACCTTTTTAGCGCCAGCCACCCTCAAATCGGCTCCTGCTAGGATTTTGAAAAAATATAAAGCGCCTGAACAAGATCCTTTACTTCTCAGAACAGATTCGTCACCGGACTCAGTCATATTGGCCGCAGCCCGAAAAACTCACTCAGTGGCATCATCCTCCACGGTTCCACCGGACAAAGAGAGCAGACATCTAGACTCTCTGGGGAGAAAAATGTGCAGCACGGCAGCATCTATGATGAAGGTCTCCAGCGCGTCTGCACTCCTAGGCAGATATGACCGTTCACTGTGGGACTCTCTGAACAGGTTCACAGAAAAATTACCTAGAGAGAACAGGCAGGACTTCCAAGAGATCCTTCAAGAGGGATGTCTGGTCTACAACCAGGTCATCAGCGCAGCGGCAGATGGGGCAGACTTAGCTGCACATGGGTACGCACATGGGATCTGTGAAAGAAGGTCTTCCTGGTTGAGACTGACTGGATTAAAACAGGAAGCACAACAGCGCATCCTAAATCTTCCGTTCAACGGGAACTCGCTGTTTGGTACCCATACGGACGAAGAAATGGCGCGCTTGAAGACGGAAGTGGACACCATGAGGGCAGTAGGCCTGGAGAGGAAGAAGGACTCCAGGCGAAGGTACAGGCATTATGACAGGCGCCCTTTCCAGCAGAGGGTTCAAACCCCTCACTGGTCCCAGAGGCCACAGCAGAGGCAAGGACGCCCACTTTTTCAGTCTCGTAGGGCCATGAGGGAACGAGGGTCAAGTAGACCACAACAGTCCACACCCAAAGCGCCGGCCAAACAATGAGGACTCACTTCCCTTAACACTGTGCACCACTCCGGTGGGGGGAAGTATCACAGACTTTATTCACGAGTGGCGTTCTATCACAAAAGACAAATGGGTGCTCAACAATGTCGAGAATGGCTACTCTCTTCTTTTCCGGCAACCTCCACCGCACTTGCCACCAGCCAAATGCAATCCGTCTCACGTCAGCCTATTGCGCAAAGAGGCTCTCGCCCTTTTACGAAAGAAGGCAATAGAAAAAGTTCCACTCGCGCACAGAGGGAAGGGGGTTTACTCCTGTTATTTTCTGGTGGCGAAAAAAGGCCGAGAGGGCGTTTTCAGACCAATTCTGGACTTACGGCTTCTGAACAAGTACATAAGAAAGCAAAAGTTCAGGATGCTGGCTCTTCACCAGATCTTCCCTCAGCTACATCAGGGAGACTGGATGTGCTCCATCGACCTACAGGATGCATACTTTCACATCCTGATAGTACCCAAGGATCGGAAATTCCTGCGCTTCCAGATAGCCTCACAGCACTATCAGTTCAAGGTGCTACCATTCGGCCTGAAATCTGCCCCTGTTTTTTCTCGAAATGCGTGGCAGTGGTAGCGGCACATCTACGAAAACAAAAAATCTTCATTTACCCATACCTAGACGACTGGCTACTGAAAGCCTCCTATCCGGAGCAGGCGAGAACCCATCGGGACATTGTGCTCAAGGTTTTCGAGTCTCTAGGTCTTCAAGTCAACTACCAAAAGTCCACCTTGATTCCAACGCAGAACCTCCACTACCTGGGAGCAATACTAAACACGGAGCTCCAAAGAGTGTATCCTTCGGAGGAACAACTATTATCTATAAAGAAAAAGTGTCAAGACCTGTTAAAATCTGACGCACCTACAGCCCGTCAGGTGACATCTCTGCTGGGCTCCATGGCATCATGCATTTTCATTGTCCCGAATACCAGGCTACATATGAGGCCCCTCCAAGAGGCGTTGGAAAACAACTGGAGCCAAAGGACAGGTCGCTGGGAGGACAGAGTGCGGCTGCCGATAGCAGCACATCAGTCATTGCAATGGTGGATGCACAGACCTCACCTGTCAGTAGGGGCTCAGTTTCACCAGGTAATTCCATCCGACACTCTGGTAACGGATGCGTCTCTTCAGGGATGGGGGGCTCATCAAGGTCCCCTTCAAGCTCAGGGCCTGTGGTCCGACAACGAAAGGAAGTACCACATCAATCTGCTGGAGCTCAGAGCGGTCCATCTGGCTCTCAAGTCTTTTGCTCCATCGATTCAGGGGAAATCTCTCCTAATACAAACGGACAATACAACCACAATGTATTATTTGAACAGACAAGGGGGAACGAGATCCCTACCCTCGGGAGTCCCAAACAATCTGGCATTGGCTCCTGGCCAGAGGAATGTCGCTTACAGCGGTTCACCTACCAGGTCAACAAAACGTGGAAGCAGATTTCCTGAGCAGACACCTAGAGGACGCCCACGATTGGGTCCTACACGGCGAAGCCGTCGAAGACATCTTCGCTCAATGGGGTCGGCCTCAATTGGATCCCTTCGCAGACGAGATAAACAAGAAATGCCCAGACTTCGCGTCCAGGTTCTACCGTCCGGGATCTCGAGGGAATGCCCTGTTGATCGACTGGTCAGGGATATTTCTCTACGCTTTTCCACGATCCCCCTCATACCGGCAGTGATCAACAAACTTTACAGATCCAGCACCAGAATGATTCTCATAGCTCCGCAATGGCCCCGTCAGTTCTGGTACACAGATCTCCTCAACCTATCGGAACAACCTCACAGGAGGCTGCCGTGCAGACCGGATCTTCTGAGCAGGATGGAGGGCTGGGTACTGCACCCCAACCTACCCTCTCTGAGCTTGACAGCATGGCTCCTGAATTCCTGCAGTATGGGCACCTAGGGCTCTCGCAGGAGTGCATGAACATCTTGAAGGAGTCCAGACGACCTTCCACACAGCGTTCTTACGCGCTTAAGTGGAAGAGGTTCTACATATGGTGATGTCAGCAAGGTCAGAATCCCATACGGGCTCAGAAGGAGGTCATACTGTCTTACTTACTCCATCTGGCAAAATCCGGTCTGCAGGTATCATCTATTAAGGTACATTTATCTGCCATTACAGCCTACCGTAAATCAACTTCTCAGGAATCCTTCTTTACGAAACCAGTAGTCAAGGATTTCTTAGAAGGTTTGAAAAAAGTTTTTCCGCCCATTCGGAAACCCTCCCCTCCATGGGAGCTGAACATAGTACTGTCAAAACTTATGGGCCCTCCTTTCGAACCTATACACAAAGCTTCTTTGCAACACCTTACGTGGAAGAGAGCTTTTTTGGTAGCCATTACTTCCGCAAGGAGGGTCAGTGAAATTCAGGCTTTGTCCTCCAAAGAACCGTACACAGTCTTTCACAACAATAGAGTAGTTCTGCGAACTCACCCATCATTCCTACCGAAGGTGGTGTCAGAATTCCACATCAATCAGACTATTTCTCTACCAACTTTCTTCCCCAATCCGGAGACTCCGGCGGAGAAAGCGTTGCACTCCCTAGATCTGAAAAGAGTGCTAAAATTTTATTTGGATAAAACAAAGTTGATTAGACATTCCAAGCACTTGTTTATAAATTATGGTCATTTGAGAACAGGAGAGGCAGCATCTAAACAAACCATATCAAGATGGATAGTTTCTTGTATTGTTAATGCATACCAGTTGGCTAACAAACAACTACTTGCTAGACCTAAAGCGCATTCCACAAGAGGAAAAGCGGCTACTGCTGCCCTCCTTGATAATGTTCCAATATCTGAAATTTGTAAGGCGGCTACATGGAAGTCTGTACATACATTTACTAGACATTACTGTTTGGACTCAGATGCAAGAGCAGACGCCCAAGTGGGGCAAGCCTCTCTAAGAAATTTGTTTGCATGATACATATCTATTCCTGCACTTCTATTGGACAGTCCGCAGAGTCAAGGGATGGGCTTGCTAATCTATTCAATGTTTATGACTATTGATGCGGATCCAAAAAAGGTGTACACTGTTCCAAATGGAAAAATATAATCACTAGGGGAACGCTAAAGTTCAGGAGCAAGAGCCCTCACACATCCGAGAGGATGTCATGCTTCATCATCGGGTAGCTCCTCGTCAGACCGGCGCTGCAATGTCTGACGGGCTCCTCGTAAGGGGGCTCTTTGCCGGAGATCTTTTAGGTAGCAGCCGTGGTAGCGGACACTACAAGACCTGGTGTTGCGGTCAGGCGCTAATCCTGGCAGGAGAGTGAAAGCTAAAATTGGTTCCCAGTCTTAATAGGAGTGAGTCAATTTAATTATTCAATGGAATAAGACCGGGACCAAGATTAAAAACAGAAGGAAAGTGTAAAATGAGGAATAATGCTCAACCACTTTCTGCATGGTGCTGGAGCTTAAGGAGATTATCGTCGGGCTCCTAGGACATGGTCAACATGTTTCGCGTACAGTGGTCTAACAAGATCCTATGACGCTTCTTCAGGACCAATACATAATAAGACTTCTCCTGTCTATATTACCGAAAGTTTGCAAAAATGTCAAACAAGTCATATAGGCCCTCATTCTGACCCTGGCGGTCTTTGACCGCCAGGGCGGAGGACCGCGGGAGCACCGCCGACAAGCCGGCGGTGCTCCAATGGGGATTCCGACCGCGGCGGTAAAGCCGCGGTCGGACCGGCACCACTGGCGGGGTCCCGCCAGTGTACCGCGGCCCCATTGAATCCTCCGCGGCGGCGCAGCTTGCTGCACCGCCGCGGGGATTCTGACCCCCCCTACCGCCATCCAGATCCCGGCGGTCGGACCGCCGAGATCCGGATGGCGGTAGGGGGGGTCGCGGGGCCCCTGGGGGCCCCTGCAGTGCCCATGCCACTGGCATGGGCATTGCAGGGGCCCCCGTAAGAGGGCCCCTACATGTATTTCACTGTCTGCTGCGCAGACAGTGAAATACGCGACGGGTGCAACTGCACCCGTCGCACAGCTTCCACTCCGCCGGCTCGATTCCGAGCCGGCTTCATCGTGGAAGCCTCTTTCCCGCTGGGCTGGCTGGCGGTCTGAAGGAGACCGCCCGCCAGCCCAGCGGGAAAGTCAGAATTACCGCCGCGGTCTTTCGACCGCGGAACGGTAACCTGACGGCGGGACTTTGGCGGGCGGCCTCCGCCGCCCGCCAAGGTCAGAATGAGGGCCATAGTCACTTACATTGAAGTTCACTAATTGTCAGAAACCTCTAATGGTCGCCCTAGCAAAATACAAACAAATCATTTTGATCAAAACACACGGAAAAATAAGGAAGGACACCTGTGACACAACAGTGTGTAGTAACCAGTTGTGTAAAAACATAATAAGACAATATGCTTACCATCCCTTGGTACATGGGGGGCCCCTTGGGAAGTAGCATGCCGAAAGCGGTCACTACTAATAAAGTGGTAAAGCAGACACCATGAATGCAGTGTAATCAATCAGAACCAAAACAGTCACATTCACTACCAGAGGTTGGTTGGTTAAATTGATTATGAACATCAAGCACATTATTAGTCCATGTCACTTGGAAATTCATACACAGACTCGTCACTAGCATTTATGACATTTGTTGAAGGAAAACTGAGAGGAATAAAACAGTTTTACAACAGAAAATATTTCTAAAAAGGCTTGGTGAGTACTGTAGCAGAGTGTAATAGTCTGCGTGGTGATTTACAAAGGCAAAAACACACTGGCAAAGCGTGGTTATCCATAGAATATTAAGGGATTACCCTGACCTAAGTCTGTTAATACTTTGAGAGATGTCATTAGTTGAGCTCAATATACGTCCCCAGAGTAAATAAGTAACCGAAAAAAGCGATAAACACACAAACGCGAGGTCACTTACTTTGAGGACACACTATCTTTTGAATCGGCTACACAGCTTGTCACCGTAAAAAAGTACTGACCTAACTGTGAACCAACTGTCACCTCTCCTTCACCCCTGAGGCATGGTGGGATACTGGAGGTGCTCAGGGTCTTAAAGGCACGGTGCCAAAGTTTTTATGGTTCTCCTGTGTTAACCTGCATGCAGCCTATTGGCTAAGAATGCTCTAGTGTTTTTCAATGTAGTTTTTTATCTTTTTTTCTCTGATAATTACTACTGCTGATTTCCCTGGGCTCAGTGGTATGGTTTTAGTAGATATTTTTTCTCTTATTGTAATTTTGAGAACAATTTAAAAAAAAACTCCATAGAAATAAAGCATTTTAGCCTGTTTATGATTATAGTCTGCATTGCTGTTTTTACACATGTATATATGAGTTTAGTATGAAAATTTGTCTACTAAAAATGCTATATATATTTTTCGTGCATATTTCATACTTTGTATATGTGTATTTTATATATGCTCCGGGGTCCCCGCACAAGGGCGGGAATATTCAATGTTTATGACTTTGATGAGGATACCCCTGGAAGAGAACTAGGATTTACAGGTAAGTAACTTATCCATCAATAACTAAAGGCCACAATCTAATATCAACTAAACAATAGTCGATTCTAATTTTGTGGTTAACCTTATTGTAAGTGTGACAAGCCTTTGTGTCAAGATTTTGTCCTGCCTTTGAGTGCTCTAGGCCCATTTTCAATAGTCAAGGTTTTTAGTTGGATAGCAACTTGCGACTACCTTTTAATGGGTGGAATGTCAAATGAAGGGACAGAACATGCCCTATCCTCTTCACAAGTAAACCCAAGATCATCCCAGTTAAGAGGTTCGAACATGACATTGAAGTCATCTGCCACAATGATTTGAAAGTGCTGGGGACATTGCCTTAGGTATGTCTACAAAACACGGAGGGTATCAGAAGCCAAACCTCCCTTAACCCCTCTTGCATAGATATTAAGAATAATCATACCCATGTTTACCCCAAATAGTAACCGAATCGCTAGTATGTCAGGGGAGTCAATGGATAGGTGAGATATATGGCAGTTTAATGATGTTCTGACCCATGTAATTAGACCTCCAGACGGTCTGCCCTTCAGAGATCCTGATCTTCAGTATAAGAAATAAAGGCTGGAAGGGAGACAACAGATCTTAAACCTGCCACATTCCAGGAAGCATATCGCACTCCAACACTTTGAGAAGCTGCCCTGGCCATAGATGATATGTTAACACAATTGGTTAGATGATCCTGAGTTGACTGATAAGATCTATCATGAGAAGAGGAGTAGGTAGTCACAAAATCAAAGGTAGGGGGAACACCAATACCAGAGCCAATTACATCATGTGAGGAGGGACCCTGAGATGGTAGGTCTAAAGGGGACCCAGGTAGTACACCAAGTCAATCGTTCAAATTTAAATCGGATGAGCTGCACCCCAAATGGGGAATAAGCCGAACCTTGCGATGAGAGAAAAGCATAGGGTATTTAAACTGAATGCAAGAATACCTAGTGGGACCTGCCCTAGCATCTAGTGCCACCAAATTGTCTAACACACTCCTGTCTCTGAATGTTAACTCAATCATATCATAATGTGTGTCAGGATCAGGCCTTCTAACTGCCTCAATTATATCCTAACATATCACCTCTCACATGACTGATCCAATGAATCACCTTATTTCTGACAGATCCTCCCCCTTCCCTAGGAGCCGCTGGATGTAATTTGGGCACATTAACCATCAAGACAGTATTGGTAGATTTGGACCAATTGGCAGTAGGGTGTGCAACACGATTAGAAACTTTGTCATCCAAAGATTTGGAAAATTGACAGCAGGCTATTGATTTCTTAACCGAGCCCAGATTTCTACATTTGGGAACCTGTCTAGAGTTCCCAGTCCTTCTGTCGGCTGCATAGTGACCAACACTGGAAACCGAGCTGACAGCGGCAGAACAGATAACACAAGTATGATTCTTATTGCAGGTAGACAGAGGCAATTTCGGTGACGGAGCCAAGAGGCCTGAAGAATTGTGTGTGGAACTATGAGCACGATCAAGAATGGTTGTCGCATCTTTTGGCAATAACTGTCTAACAATAGATGTTAAGATATTTACCTTATATTTAAGCTCATCCACCTCACACTTCAGATCTTGACTGTGGAAAGTGTACTGATCTTCGGATACAATAGGTTTTATATTTCCATCTAGTACCACACCTACCATGATACCTCTATCAGGATCATCATGTGTATCTAGAATGTCATTCAAAAGGCTAGAGCGATTGCTACAATGAAGGACATCACTATCAACATACGGTGGCTCACTCGCCAGTACTGAGGAAATGTGGCTGATTGCATGTTCCCTCCTCATATAGGAGTTGAATCCTGTGTCTCATTTTTTTTTTAAACATATCTGGAATTTTCCTGTGATAAGCACCCAAGCTAGCTGGGGAGCATGCACTCTGGGTGCCTTCAGAGAAATTATCAGGGAGAGAGGTTAATATTTCCTCACATTCAACCAGGAGATTATCAATCCTTTCCATTACAGAATTATTTGCTCCATGCTTCTGGTATTTTTTCTTGTGCACTACCCCAGCCCTGCCTTCTGTTGCCTTCCTTTTACTTATCAGTAATACTATATTCAATATAAGGGTGGGCCTTTGACAATCAAATAGGTCAGTAATACAGTCCCGGTTATAGATTCAACAGTACAGTGGGACCTAAAAGAATGCTCTAAAAAACCCAAAAAATGTTATGGGGCTGGCCCAGCCCTGCCTCCTTTGTGCTCTGACAGGTGTGTATGGGCCTGCCCTTGGCCCAGGAACGTCCTGCGCTGCGGGTGAATGAATGCCCTTATCAGTGCGAGTTAGTGCCGGTGAGCCTGGGACTGTCTCCTGGGGCCCTGGGCCTGCTAGGACCTATAGTTTACCACAAGACTGGATCTGCTGCTGTTCATGTCCCATGCTGCGGTAGAATAAATGCCCTTATGAGTGCCAGGGTGCCGTTGGGCATGGGACCACCTCCTGGGGCCCTGGGTCTGCTTGAGGCCTGCTGGGACCTGCAGTTTCCCCACAAGACTGGATCTGCAAAATCCATTCAAAACCAGACAAACATAACCGTCTTAACTCATAAAGTAAATGCTTCACAATCCACAACAAAACTCATCAACCGTAATTGATAATTCATAAAGGGTCTGACTTGGAAAACAGATGTAGGTATATCAGTTCCCTGATCCACCTCAAAAATGAAGACTAGCATTGCTGCACAAACCTCCAAAGCGAGTTCAGCCAAACCTCTCTACCTATGCAACCTTTGCTATGTTTGCAAATCTGTCAATTTAACTGTTTATATATGGAGTCATCTCCATCTGTCTATCTGTCTTTCTGTCTGTCTGTCTATCTAGAAATGCTGAGGGCTCCGCAGATATAAATTATTTAGCAAACTGCAAACCCCTGCCTTTCACTTAAAACGCAAAGAAGCATTGGGACTGCCATGGTCAGCGGTCACTTTAAAAACTTTTTATAAAGTTGTGTTAAGATACTCTGGCCCACTTTGGGCAACTGACTACAGCAGGGAGTAAGTAATTTGGTCAATAAGGGTAAGAAGGACAGTTACCTTGCAGTCAAAGCAGTCCCCAGTCCATGCTCTAAGGGCAAACGGCCATTGACCTCAATAGAGTGTTCCTAATGCAAGGGATGCAGGATGCTGAGGATGCTGAGACTACTGATCCGATCAACACGGGTCATTCTTGAGCCACTCGTTTGTCCACAAACAGGGTGGATGACTTTCGCCGTAGGGCAAGGCCCCTCAAAGTCCAGGTGAAGTCCAGCCAGAAACTAGTTGCTACTTATCTAATTGTCTCCGGTCACAGCAAAACCAGTGGCTCCTTTTAACTGCAGCTAGTGTCCATCTTTAGTAACCAAACTGCACTTTGATGCCTCTCTCAGGTCCAGCAGACTCAAATGCAACTACTGAGTGTTGGTGCTCGGTCCCCCTGGCCTGGATTTGGCAGTTAGTGGTAACTAAGTGATTGTAGCTACTAGCTTCCCAAGCCACCTTCTTCAGCTTTTGTGGACCTCTTCTGTCTGGTGATTGGGTCTTTTCCTCGAGCAGGGCACCAGAAGCTCAGTCCTTTGTTTGCTAGCCCAGGAGCAGCAGGTCACTCTTCAGTTCTCTCTCCAGTACAGACGTGATCGGAGGTCTTGTTGTAATGGATGCCACTTTTACGCCCACAGCTTGCCCTCGGGGATGCGGTGATTACTAGCCTGTGGGCTTCGAGGTCCAACCCTGCTTAATGACAGCTTCCTGCAATGTGTAGCATCTAGCTATCCCATAATGCAATATTCAGTCCACTCCCAAGAATGGAGAATCAGAATCTTTCTCTCAGGATGTGGTACTTGGGAGCCCACCCTACAGGTGTGTGGCTACGTGAGGGCTACACACCCATGAAAAAACTGTTTTGGCAACTGTTTTCCTCTCTCTATCTCTGACACCAGCCTGTCTGCCAGAACAAAAGAGAAGCCCCTTGTCTGTGTCCACCATTAGCCCATCAACTGTGTGTTAACTCTTTGAAGCACGCCTTTTGGGCTCACACCCTGTGTAGCTTCCTTCAAGGGAGAGGCAACACCTCTTTCAACGGCAGGACTCTAGTGTGTTCTTTCCAGAGTCATTCATAACTGTAACTGGCCACTGGAAAACTTGGTCATTAGAGTGGCAAATTTCTAAAGTTGTTTTATACTCAAAAGTTATATTAAATTCAGCATGGGCGTCAAGTCGTGTTTAATGTAAAGATCCCTTTGATACCTAGAAGTACCAATTTCAGTAGTCCCATTCAGAAGTTACCACAGCTGAGTTGTCAGTGTGTACCCCTGTAGTTGCCACTGGAGCTACTAACCTTTCTAAAGTAAAAACAATAATCTGGGGCTTTTAGTGTTTAAACATATAAAAATGCATTCCCTACTTTTTACTATACAACAGCATGCCTTAGGTCTCGATAAGCCTACCTTAGTGGTGACGTATACATTAAAAAGGAATGTCTGGACTTTGTCATCAGTTTAAAGGGAAAAGTTATTACAGCAATTTCAAACTGCTCCACCAGTCTGCAGTGGCAGGCTGGGAGGCACATTTTAGTTGGTCAGACTAATGGTGGCACAATAAGTGCTGCAGTCCATGAGGGACACTTTAATTTCCAGGCTTTGGGTACCCCAGGTCCATATAGTAGGGACTTGTAAGTAAGTTAAATTATGGCAATTGGGTATATGCCAACAAAACATATCTATCTATCTATCTATCTATCTATCTATCTATCTATCTATCTATCTATCTATCTATCTATCTATCTATCTATCTATCTATCTATCTATCTATCTATCTATCTATCAATCTTTGCCTGTAATTGCAAACCTCTGTCTTTTTTCAGTCCTATTTGTCTATATTTTTATCCTTCTCTATTTTTTAAACTCAATCTTTTTGTGACAACGTTTTACCTAAAAATACAAAAAAAGCTTTAGCAAAGGCAAGAAGCTAGCAGCAAACTCCAGAATGACCTGCTTCTTTAGTCCTGGAGTTAGCCAACACCTTTTGATTTTACTAACATTATGGCCCTCATTACAACCCTGGTGGATGGTGCAAATAGGGCGGTAAGACCGCAAACAGGCCGGCGGTGATTACCGCCCCATTATGACATTGGCGGTTTGGCACATGCCAAACCGCCAATGTCCTGCACCGTCCGCCACAGCGGTAACGGCCGCCAGGCTGGAGACAACGGTCTCCAGCCCGGCAGCCGTCACTAGTCCGCCGGTCGTATCAGGACCCCGCATACCGCCATGGATTTCGTGGGGTTTTCAACTGCCACGAAATCCATGGCGGTATGCACCATCAGTGCCAGGGAATACGTTCCCTGGCACAGACTGGGGTCTTCCCGTCCCTCCACCCCCTTCCCCTCCCACTCCCCCTCCCCCTCCCCTGAGTCCTCCCCAACACCCACAACCCCCCTACCACCCCCAAAGGTAGTAGGACCCCCTCCCCACCCCTGCCCACGCCCCCCCATTGAAACCCCCACACATACCCTCCACACTCCCCTACACGCACGCTCACACCACTCACACATACACGTGCACATCCATGCACACATGTGTGTTACTATACTCTTCAGAATATCAGAACTATGCACTTCAGGATAGTTTAAGGCACAATGTAAAGCAATCACTCTCAGACACCTTAGGGAGTAGAATAATCAAGTTTATTTAAGGGGCAAGTTCTCATATGGCAAAACTAACCACACTAATATATATATATGTTCGATGGCATGTGTAGCTGCAGATACACATGCTGTGCACATCCCGCCATCTGGTGTTGGGCTCGGAGTGTTACAAGTTGTTTTTCTTCGAAGAAGTCTTTTCGAGTCACGAGACCGAGAGACTCCTCCCATTTCGACTCCATTGCGCATGGGCGTGGACTCCATCTTAGATTGTTTTTTTTCCGCCATCGGGTTCGGACGTGTTCCTTTTCGCTCCGTGTTTCGGGTCGGAAAGTTAGTTAGAATCTCGGAAAAAACGTCAGTATTGTTTGCGTTCCGTATCGGGTTAGTTACAACAGATCGACACCGAATTTAGAAGAGTTCCGGTGGCCCTTCGGGGTTTTTTCGATCCCCCGTCGGGGCCTGGTCGGCCCGGCCACGTGTGAATTCAAAGCTGATGGAACGGACCCCATTCCGCTTCTGTCCAAAATGCCATAACAAGTATCCGTATACGGTTCAGCATCTGGTCTGTAACTTGTGCCTGTCCCCAGAGCACAAGGAAGATACTTGTGAGGCCTGTCGAGCGTTTCGGTCCAGAAAGACGTTAAGAGACCGAAGAGCCAGAAGACTGCAGATGGCGTTGACGCCGACAGAACAAGAGCGTTTCGAGGGAGAAGAGGAAACATAAGACTCACGAGAAGTCAACAAGAGCCCAGGGGACGCCACCGCCAACAGGCCATGGCTTAACCCAAAAAAGCGGTGACCGAGCCAAGGCACCGAAAAAGGGCACGCTGGTGTCGAAGTCATCCGACTCCGGTCGAGATACCGCCACACAGCAATCTCGGACCCGAGACATCGGCTCTGAGAAATTTCGGCACCGTGACAGCGGCACCGAACAAATTCGGCACCGAGACACCACCACGCCGAAAATTACAAAGGTTTCTTTGGAGCCTAAAAAGACCTCCGAAAAAGTTTCGGTTCCGAAACATCCAGCCTCGGAGCCGAGAACAGGTTCCTATACAGAGGAACAAGGATTAGCCTCACAAATGAAAAAACATAGATTTGGAGAGGAACTTCAAGCTGTAGAGCCAGACTATACTCAAAGGAGGCTCCACATTCATCCAGACACAGGGAAGATAACCACTCTTCCTCCAATTAAAACAAAAAGAAAACTTGCCTTTCACGAAAAGCACAAGGAGCCACAGGCAAAGGTGGCAAACAAAACAACTCAACCACCTTCTCCACCACCATCAGTGCACACATCACCAGTAGCAACTCCTCCACTGATGCACTCCCCGACTCATACTGTCATGAGTCAAGATGATCCCGATGCATGGGACCTTTACGATGCTCCAGTATCGGACAACAGCCCAGACTCGTACCCTACCAGGCCGTCCCCTCCTGAGGACAGTACATCTTACACACAGGTGATCGCAAGGGCAGCTGCTTTCCATAACGTCACCTTGCATTCAGAACCAATTGAGGATGACTTCTTGTTTAACACGCTAACCTCCACTCATAGCCAGTACCAAAGACTACCTATGCTCCCAGGAATGCTAAAACATTCAAAACAAATCTTTCAGGGTCCTGTTAAAGGCCGAGCCATAACTCCAAGGGTGGAGAAAAAGTACAAGCCACCGCCAACAAATCCTGTTTATATTACAACGCAGTTAACTCCAGACTCAGTAGTTGTCGGGGCAGCTCGTAAGAGAGCAAACTCTCATACCTCGGGAGACGCACCACCTCCAGACAAAGAGAGTCGCAAATTTGATGCTGCGGGCAAAAGGGTTGCAGCACAAGCAGCAAACCAATGGCGCATTGCCAATTCACAAGCGCTTTTGGCAAGATATGACAGAGCTCACTGGGATGAGATGCAACATTTGATAGAACACTTACCCAAGGAGTTCCAAAAAAGAGCACAACAAATGGTGGAAGAAGGACAAAGTATCTCTAATAATCAGATACGGTCTTCAATGGATGCAGCAGATACTGCTGCAAGGACAGTAAATACTGCAATAACAATAAGAAGGCACGCATGGCTCCGCACGTCAGGTTTCAAGCCGGAAATTCAACAAGCTGTGCTAAATATGCCATTTAATGAACAGCAGTTGTTTGGGCCGGAAGTCGACACTGCTATTGAGAAACTCAAGAAAGACACGTATACGGCAAAAGCCATGGGCGCACTCTACTCCCCGCAGAGCAGAGGCACCTTTCGCAAAACACTTTTGAGGGGAGGGTTTCGAGGACAACCTACAGAAACCACAACATCACAAACAAGGCCCACTTACCAAAGCCAATATCAGCGGGGAAGTTTTCGGGGGCAATATAGAGGGGGACAATTCCAAAGAAGTAGTGGAAAATTCCAAAGCCCCAAAAGTCCTCAAAATAAGCAGTGATTTACAAGTCACACATCCCCATCACATAACACCTGTGGGGGTAAGATTAAGCCAATTTTACAAACATTGGGAGGAGATAACAACAGATACTTGGGTACTAGCAATTATCCAGCATGGTTATTGCATAGAATTTTGCGAATTCCCTCCAACAGTCCCACCGAAAACACACAGTATGTCGAAACAACATATAAATCTTCTAGGATTAGAAGTTCAAGCATTGCTCCAAAAAGAAGCAATAGAATTAGTACCAAAACAAGAACTAAACACAGGAGTTTACTCACTTTACTTTCTGATACCCAAAAAAGACAAAGCTCTAAGACCCATACTAGATCTCAGAATATTAAATACATACTTCAAATCAGACCATTTTCACATGGTTACATTACAAGAAGTAATCCCACTGCTCAAACAACAAGACTACATGACAACACTGGATCTAAAGGATGCATATTTCCATATACCAATACATCCATCACACAGGAAGTACCTAAGGTTTGTATTCCAAGGGATACATTACCAATTCAAAGTGTTGCCATTCGGAATAACAACTGCGCCTAGAGTTTTTACAAAATGTCTAGCAGTAGTAGCTGCACATATCAGAAGGCAGCAAATACATGTGTTCCCGTACCTAGACGATTGGTTAATCAAAACCAACACGCAAAAACAGTGTTCACAACACACAAATTACGTCATAGAAACCCTACACAAACTAGGTTTCTCAATCAATTACTCAAAGTCACACCTTCTGCCGTGTCAAACACAGCAATACCTAGGAGCAACAATCAACACAGTAAAAGGAATTGCCACTCCAAGTCCACAAAGAGTCCAAACATTCCAAAATGTCATACAAGCCATGTATCCAAACCAAAAGATACAGGTCAAATTAGTAATGAAACTTCTAGGCATGATGTCCTCATGCATAGCCATTGTCCCAAACGCAAGGTTGCACATGCGGCCCTTACAACAGTGCCTAGCATCACAGTGGTCACAGGCACAGGGTCAACTTCTAGATCTGGTGTTGATAGACCGCCAAACATACATCTCGCTTCAATGGTGGAACAGTATAAATTTAAACCAAGGGCGGCCTTTTCAAGACCCAGTGCCACAATACGTAATAACGACAGATGCATCCATGACAGGGTGGGGAGCACACCTCAATCAGCACAGCATCCAAGGACAATGGGACATTCAGCAAAAACAGTTTCATATAAACCACTTAGAACTGTTAGCGGTATTTCTAGCTCTGAAAGCATTTCAACCCATAATAACCCACAAATACACTCTTGTCAAAACAGACAACATGACAACAATGTATTACCTAAACAAACAGGAAGGAACACACTCGACACAGTTGTGTCTCCTAACACAAAAAATATGGCATTGGGCGATTCACAACCACATTCGCCTAATAGCACAATTTATTCCAGGAATTCAGAATCAGTTAGTAGACAATCTCTCTCGGGATCACCAACAGATCCACGAATGGGAAATTCACCCCCAAATACTGAACACTTACTTCAGAATGTGGGGAACGCCACAAATAGATCTATTTGCAACAAAAGAAAACTCAAAATGCCACAACTTCGCATCCAGGTACCCACAACATCAGTCTCAGGGCAATGCACTATGGATGAACTGGTCAGGGATATTTGCGTACGCTTTTCCCCCTCTCCCACTTCTTCCATATATAGTAAACAAGTTGAGTCAAAACAAACTCAAACTCATACTAATAGCACCAACATGGGCAAGGCAACCTTGGTACACAACACTACTAGACCTTTCAGTAGTACCTCATATCAAACTGCCTCACAGACCAGATCTGTTAACACAACACAAACAACAGATCAGACATCCAAATCCAGCATCGCTGAATCTAGCAATTTGGCTCCTGAAATCCTAGAATTCGGGCACTTAGACCTCACACAGGAATGTATGGAGGTCATAAAACAGGCTAGAAAAACTACCACTAGACACTGTTATGCAAATAAGTGGAAAAGATTTGTTTATCACTGCCATAATAATCAAATTCAACCTTTACACGCATCTGCAAAAGAGTTAGTAGGATACTTACTACATTTGCAGAAATCTAAACTAGCTTTCTCTTCCATTAAAATACATTTTACGGCAATTTCAGCTTACCTGCAAATTACGCACTCAACTTCATTATTTAGGATACCAGTCATAAAAGCGTTTATGGAAGGCCTAAAGAGAATTATACCACCAAGAACACCACCGGTTCCTTCATGGAACCTCAACATTGTTTTAACACGACTCATGGGTCCACCTTTTGAGCCCATGCACTCTTGTGAAATGCAATACTTAACGTGGAAAGTTGAATTTTTAATTGCCATCACATCTCTAAGAAGAGTGAGTGAAATTCAAGCATTTACCATTCAAGAACCATTTATTCAAATACACAAAAATAAAGTTGTTCTACGGACCAATCCTAAATTTTTACCAAAAGTAATCTCACCGTTCCACTTGAATCAAACGGTAGAATTACCAGTGTTCTTCCCACAGCCAGATTCTGTAGCTGAAAGAGCACTACATACATTAGACATCAAAAGAGCACTAATGTACTACATTGACAGAACAAAACTAATTCGAAAGACAAAACAACTATTTATCGCCTTTCAAAAACCTCATACAGGAAATCCAATTTCAAAACAAGGCATTGCTAGATGGATAGTTAAGTGCATTCAAACATGCTGTCTTAAAGCTAAAAGAGAACTGCCTATTACACCAAAGGCACACTCAACCAGAAAGAAAGGTGCTACCATGGCCTTTCTAGGAAATATTCCAATGAACGAAATATGTAAGGCAGCAACATGGTCTACGCCTCATACATTTACCAAGCACTACTGTGTAGATGTGCTAACTGCACAACAAGCAACAGTAGGTCAAGCTGTACTAAGAACATTATTTCAAACTACTTCAACTCCTACAGGCTGAACCACCGCTTTTGGGGAGATAACTGCTTATTAGTCTATGCACAGCATGTGTATCTGCAGCTACACATGCCATCGAACGGAAAATGTCACTTACCCAGTGTACATCTGTTCGTGGCATTAGTCGCTGCAGATTCACATGCGCCCACCCGCCTCCCCGGGAGCCTGTAGCCGTTCAGAAGTAGATCTTAAACATTTGTACATTTGTAAATATATTACTTTAAACTTCATTATGTACAGACGTATTCACTCCATTGCATGGGCACTATTACTAGCATACACAACTCCTACCTCACCATCTGCGGGGAAAACAATCTAAGATGGAGTCCACGCCCATGCGCAATGGAGTCGAAATGGGAGGAGTCCCTCGGTCTTGTGACTCGAAAAGACTTCTTCGAAGAAAAACAACTTGTAACACTCCGAGCCCAACACCAGATGGCGGGATGTGCACAGCATGTGAATCTGCAGCGACTAATGCCACGAACAGATGTACACTGGGTAAGTGACATTTTCCATACATATCAAGAGAATAACATGAGAATAATGGTGAGAATATAAGCACTCTGTGATATCATGAAAAATAGCATGAAAATAGCTGCAAGAATAAGTGCATATAACACACGCACACACAATATACTTCAATGCTTAATAGCATGAAAATAACTGCAAGAATAAGTGCATGTAACACACGCACACACAATATACTTCAATGCTTATAAATTGAAAGGCTTCACCGAAAAGAGATTCTGCATCCCTCCGCCGCACACCAAGCCGGGGAACCCAAATCGACTGGCACAGGGAGTCTCCTTCGGGACAATCAGTCCTCCTGGCGTTGCGTCCAACCCAGAAGAGAGTTCCTAAACCAGTCCATCCAGGCTCCTGACCTTTATAGTATTTACTAACGCCCAGGAGTCTTTTCTAGAAAAAGACCCCCTCCTTTACAAATTGTGCAATCGGCGGTACCTTGTTCACCCTTCGAGACGTCTCCTCAGAACGGGCCAGGTTCCCAGGAGAGGGCTCCAAGGTGAAGCTTGCATTCCTCCTTGAGTACAGGCACATCCCCCTGTTGTCCTAACTGATAGCTCGTGGAATGTAAATAGCACCCTTCGTATCAGGCAGATTGAGCGAAGTTGAGCAGAAAAACACCCCACCCTGCAGCTTGCCGAAGCTTGTGGAAAAACACTGAACAGTGCCTTACGCACAGAACCAGACTCGACAAAATGGAGTCGTGAACCAAAATGGAAGCGAAGGCCAATGGAAGCAGAGGCCAATGGTCCACACCCTGCACCACTGTTTACCTTGCACGTAGTGCATGTACCCTGCACCACTCTTAACCTTGCACGTAGTGCATGTAGCAATACATTCCACCCTTGGACCATTTGGCCAACTTACAACTAAGTATATCCTATAAGCTGAAATGGCAATGCTCTTGGGCGACACTGAGATAGAAGGTTAGGCACACACTGAATACAACAACATAACGAAATTAAATAACTGTTATGATAATGATTACACCAAGGATATAACGCAGTTGGCCTAAATTAGGCAGCCATCCAAAAGCCCAATCCCACCACCCCTTGTCAACATCCTGCTGCACCCCCTTCACTAACTTATGCAGGGCCTCTATGTGGGAGTTGATTGATATGGAGTGGTCGGATAAATTGAAACAACAAAACCCTTCAAAATCACTGCAGCCATGGTTGTGTTTAAGCAGTAAATAATCAATGGCAGCGCGATTCTGCAAAGCAGCTTTTCTAGTTTCCTGTACATCTAATAACAGCTCAGCTAAAGCAGCTGATGTATAATTAATATTCTTGACTACTAAACATGCAAGTTTTTTAATAACTCTGGTATTATATACTGCGAGTCCTGGCACCCCTACGATAGAACCAGCTAAACTGACATATTCTGTTTTGAAAAGCAATGAAATTTCAGAATCACAGTCCGTAGGTAATTGAATAGTGTCTGTGGTATAGCGAGGGTGTAGAGCAGTATCCATAGGAAACATGAGAAAGCCTAAGCGTGACCAGGCACAAGGCCCTCCGGTTAGATTGGCTGGAATATAAGTAAAAGAAAGGTTACCACAAGAAAAGAGCCAACCTTTAGGTAACTTAACATTTTGAATGTGGCTGGCAGCAGGCACCACATTCTGGCAAAACATTGAATTATTTACATTCAAACAGGTCAGGTCATTCCGTGAGTAGCACAATGTCCGTTGTGCAGCAGTTAAGTTTTTGTCTCTTTTCTCCAATTTGAGCTGAGCACATTTACCTATTTTCATAGGATCACAGGTTAATGAATAGCACACATCCCCATTTGAGATGTTAAACGTGAGTATAGATGTCATGTTCCTCCACAACCGCCTGCCCACCTCTGGGCAATGACGGCAGTACTCATAGAGTGACAGATGGGAGCGAACGTCACTCACATCCACCATTCCATCCTGGTTTGTATTGTTAAAGATGTGCAATAATACAGCAGCAGGAGTGGGCACTGCCACTAGACAAGTGGTAATCAGATCTTGAACGCTTTGCATGTTACTCATACAGAAGTGAGATATATTCAGCACTTCCTGCGCCAGATGAATCCAAACATTGTTCGGTTGATGCAGTAGCGTCGGCATCTGCTGCTGACGGTTGAATTTTTGGGCTATGAGCCCCTCCCGCTCCCCGGTGGAGTCTCCCGAACGGGCTCCATACACCACACTCATGGCACAGGCACTCCACAGGATGATCTGAAAAGAACAGAGGACAAAACACGTATTATCATTCTCGCAAATAGCATTTGTCAGCGGGAACATGTTCCCATTTGTCTTGACCAGGTTGCATAACTACCAGGACATTATCTGGTCCAGTGGCGATGACATCAGCGGGTTGAGGAGGGTTATTTGGGGATTCAATCCACACTTTGGCCCCTGGGTTCTTGTTAGTAGATCCGAACCCTCCTTTGCCTCTTACAGTGAGAAGAGCTGGGGCGCTCCCCTTCTTAACAACACCTCCATAAACCGGCATGATGACAATTTGGGCAACGCGATCACCGGGTTGCACCACTAGGTCTGCGTCACCACTGTTAAAGAGAATGACTTTTAACTCACCTTGGTAGTCTGCATCTATCACGCCTCCTAAAACTTGGATGCCTCTCAGGGCAAGCCCAGATCGAGGGGCGATCAGACCGTAATGCTCAGGGGGAATCTGAATTCCCACCCCTGTTTCAATCAGAGTGATGTCTCTAGGCTTCAATCGATGCATGTGTAAAGCATGCAAGTCAAGTCCTGCAGATTCTGGTGTAGCTCGATATGGGGCCAAAGCTCCTGGAGCTGTTTCCCAATACACAATGGTATTGCTTGCTGTAAACGGATTAATCTGTAAAGCAGGTGTAAGCATTCTCATGAGAGGTGTCTCGTCATTTGTAAGGGGTCGGTTGTTCAGAATTTGCAAAGCATCGTACAAATTATCCCTCCACCCCTTCAGTGTCCCATCAGACAGTTTACGCAATTGTTCTTTCAACAACCCATTCATTCTCTCAATCAGTCCCACTGCTTGTGGATAGTAAGGTATGTGAAAAATCCACTCAATATTGTGTTGTGTACAATAGTCCTGCACTAGTCTGCCCTTGAAGTGGCTGGCGTCATCACTTTGAATCTGGAGTGGCACCCCATAGTACAGAATCAACAGATCTAATGTTTTCAGGGTGCTCTGCTGGGTTGCGCGCTTGCAGGGAAAGGCTATGAGATAACCAGAGTAAGTGTCTACCACTGTGCAGGCATACTGACACCCTCTGCTCACTGGCATTGGTCCAATGTAATCAATCTGCCATATCTGTCCTGGCAATTTACCTCTGCCTAGCTGGCCTCTCACCACCTGTGGAACCGGTCTGTGCTGTGCATGCTGACAAATGGGACATTCAATGATTGCGGTTTTAATCAGATCTAGGGGAAGATGCATCCCTCTAATCTCGGCCCACCTGTGAGTAGCCTTTTCTCCAAGATGTCCGCATTTCTGGTGTGCCCATTTAGCCATTCCCACCAAATCAGAATTCTGCGCCTCCACTTCAGCCTCTTGAATCTTGGCTCGATCGTCTGCAAGACAATTGAACCATCGGTCTAATGAATCAGTCGGACAGTGAGCGTCCACATGATAGACAGTCACGGTGCTTTGAGGTAACATTTCCCAGATCTCCTGCCATAACTCCTTCCCCCATACCTCTTGGTTATGGATTTTGTACTGATGTGCCAAGTAGCTAATCCATTGGCGGTAGACCAGGAATCTGTATAAATGTGACATTTTCCGGGTAGCTCTTGTTTTAAAGCCTGGTACACGGCATAAAGCTCTGCAAACTGGCTACTTCTTCCCTGTCCTGTAGTTGTCAAAAGCTTCTTTGTAACAGGATTATAGGACACTGCCTTCCAGTGCCTTTTCGCTCCAACATATTTTGCTGAGCCATCTGTGAACCACACATGTTTTTTCTCATCTGCAGACAAGTCTGCGAACGGCTGGCCCCACCCTACTGGGGATTCACACACTGAAGGTACATCGTGCAACATTTCGGAATTCTCCACTGGAGCCTGCGCTACCTGCTCATGCAACACGGCGGTTCCTTTTGGACCCGCTCGTGCTATGTCCTGGACATACCATTTCCATTTTATAATGCTGGCTTCCTGCGCATGTCCAATTCTATGAGTCTTAGGGGAACTCATCACCCACTGCATGATGGGAATTTCAGGCCTTAAAATCACATTATGTCCCAATGTAATTTCCTCAGTATCAACCAGGGCCCAATAGCAGGCCAGCAGCTGCTTCTCAAAGGGAGTATATCGCTCTCCTGCCTCGGGTAACTTCTTTGTCCAAAATCCCAGGGGCACCCTCTTTCTCCCTTGTTTTTGCCATAAACTCCAATTAGCATGCTGCCCCTGGACTATCACATTCAACTCGATGTCTCCCTCCCGAATCGGCCACAAATCCAAAGCATGCTGAATGGTGTCTTTCGCCAATTCGAACGCGCACTGCTCCTGCTCTCCCCATTCAAACGCATTCTTCTTTCGTGTAACTTTGTACAATGGGGCCAAAATCTGAGACAAATGGGGTATATGCTGTCTCCAATACCCGAATAGTCCAATAAAACTCTGGGCTTCCTTCCGATTTCGCGGCACTGCAAATTCCTTAATCTTTTGTTTCACTTATGGCAACACTTCTCTATGTCCCTGATTCCACTGAATGCCCCACAATTTCACGCTCTGAGACGGTCCCTGCACTTTCTCGGGGTTAATCTCCCACCCTTTATTCTGCAAATGTTCCACCACCCTGTCTAGCTGAATCTGCACCTGTTCTTGTGTCTCTCCCTGCATCATCACGTCATCTATGTAGTGGGAAATTTGCACTCCGGGAACCACTGGTACTTCATCCAAATGCTCTGCCACCAGCCAGTGACAGATAGTGGGGCTATGTAAATACCCCATGGGCAATCTACAGAAGGTGTACTGGCGCCCCGCCCACTGGAATGCCAGTTGAGGCTGGCTCTCAGTAGCTATTGGTATCGTAAAGAACGCATTGGCAATGTCAATGGTGGCATACCAAGTCCCACTGTGTTTCTGTATGTTCTCAATCAAGGTAATGGTGTCTGGGACTGCCGCAGTCAGAGGAGGTGTATATTTATTCAATTGGCGATAATCAATGCAAATCCTCCAACTGTTATCACTTTTGCGAACAGGCCAGAGGGCATTATTCCACGCAGTGGTGATGGGAATTATCACCCCGGCCTCCAATAAGTCATGTATAGTCTGGCTAATCTCCTCATGTCCTCCCGGTATTCTGTACTGTTTCATTTGAATCACCTTAGTGGCTTGGGGACGTGTTACTGGAGGAATCTTCAACAGCCCCACCCTTGCGGCGGCTATTGATACAAATCTTTTGGAACCAAATTGATAACATCCATCTTCTAAATGTAGGGTCATCCCTTTCAAAATGTCAATCCCAATAATGTACTCGGGAATGGGCACAATCAAGACAGTGTATTCTCTCTTTGGAAGTGCCCCTATTTTCATGGGAACCACTATCTGCACTGCCGGGGTTTCTTTTCCGCCCAATCCCGTAATGGTGAAGTACTGTCCCCTGAATTTCTTGGGTTTCCATGAATCAAAGAGGCCTCCGCTCCGGTGTCAACAAGGGCTCGAACTTTTTGAACATTTCCACGTTTCCAATAAATTTCTACTTTGACATGAGGTCTGTTATCTTTGCGAGCCCATCCCTGCACCGGAGTTTGACCTGTTTCCTAGTCTATTTTCACTCTGCGCACATCAGAGTCTGCCCAAGTCAGATCTGGATACAGTTTGCGGTAATTCTCAGTGAACTCCTCCTCCCTGTCTCTGCTTCGCAACCTCTCTGAGCTTACCAGCTCCCTCTCCCACTCTCTTCCTCCAGTTTTCTCCGAACCTGTCATTTCCCGGTCTCTCTCCCTGCTCCGGGTTCCCTCTGAGCTTCGGTGCTCCTGCCCCCAATCTCCATTATCTGGGGATCTCTCTCTACTGTGGGACTCTCTCCCTCTCTCTCCCTTTTCACCCTCACGCTCCTCCCATCCAGCCTTTCTCTGGTTCACCAAATTGTTATCCTTCTTGTTCCCTTTCCTGCTCCCCTCCTTTTATCCAAACCGCGTTTGCGGTACATCTCCCACATGTCCTTGGTTGTTATCCCATCAATGTCATCCCTGGCCACCCCATCTTTCAGCAAGGCCAGAAACATATCCCGCCTTGACACCCTGTTGTTATCAGTACGATTCTTGGGTCGTGAATTCCTCTCTGGCTTAGCCCACTCTCCTAAATCACTTAACTCACGCACCGCTTCTACCACCTGAGACAAGGGGTTACCCGTCTGATTGATTAACAAAGTCATGATGACATGCTTATATGCAGGAGGAGCGGCCCTAATCAACCGGTTTCGCACAGACACATTTAAAATTCCATTCATCAAATTATGAGCATTACTCATAAAGATAGCTGTTTTCATCCCTTCTTCCTTCAATCTCTGTACTGCATCTCTCAAAGTATACCAAGGTTTATCGTTAGGCGGCCAGTCTGACTCTGTCGGATACTTCTGAGCACACCCTTGCGCCGCTAACTCCAACAAATTGGTCATGGGACCATTCCCTGGATAAGTTCTAAACTCATTTTGGATAACTGGGTCTGTACTTAACATACAAAGCCTCGGGGCGTCGCCGTGATCCAATTGGACCCCCTGACCCCCCATATCATGCACTCGCACCATCCACGTAAGCAATGTTTCCCCAGACCTCTGTCGAAACCTGTCTATCACATCACTTAGTTCTTGTTGTGTATAATACTCCAGGGCATCCAACATCACCCCTCTAGGGTTAGCTGGGCTATGCTGTAACTTTCGCCGATATATGGGCTGCGCACGGACAACATTCCTGCGCTCTGTCTTTTCCTGACTAACATCTTGACAGTTATCACCCCCGGACTCATCTGAAAAATCAGACGTATCCCAGATGTTTCCATCCCAAAATTCCGGGTCAAAGGCTAATCCTGCCTGAGAGATTGCTAAATGTACCTTATTTTTATTAACTTTCCCTCTTCGTTTCTTGTGTTTATATTGAGCGACGCTAACGGCCGTTCTCTCTGCAACCAGCTGGTACATTTCAAGCTTATCACTTAACAATTTATTTTGACAAGCTAACATGGTAGAGGAATTTCGGGCTCCTACTAACTCCTTTTCCAGCTGCTCGTGGTCTTTTTGTAACTGTAAACATTTTTCATACAACTTTCGGTACGCAGAAAGCAAGAGCCAGCCTCGCCTCCCCAACGCACAAATCTCCCTTCCCTTGTCAATTGACACTTTTTGTAAACATGTAAGAACATCTTCAGGTTCTGCATTTAACATACACGCATTCCAATTTTCACACACACCAGCACAATGTGACCATTCCTGAGCTAAAAGTTTATACGGGGCAGTTTCCCACCCGGTATTTCTATGTCCGGATTTGCTACATGAGAACTTGCTTTTGAGCTCGCTTTGATCTTATTAAGCATTTTTCCCCTTTTTTTTTTTTTTTTTTTTTTTTGAATCCTGCAAACGACTACGCCAATTTGTGTTGCTATACTCTTCAGAATAGCAGAACTATGCACTTCAGGATAGTTTAAGGCACAATGTAAAGCAATCACTCTCAGACACCTTAGGGAGAAGAATAATCAAGTTTATTTAAGGGGCAAGTTCTCATATGGCAAAACTAACCACACTAATATATATATACATATATATCAAGAGAATAACATGAGAATAATGGTGAGAATATAAGCACTCTGTGATATCATGAAAAATAGCATGAAAATAGCTGCAAGAATAAGTGCATATAACATACGCACACACAATATACTTCAATGCTTAATAGCATGAAAATAACTGCAAGAATAAGTGCATATAACATACGCACACACGATATACTTCAATGCTTATAAATTGAAAGGCTTCACCGAAAAGAGATTCTGCATCCCTCCGCCGCACACCAAGCCGGGGAACCCAAATCGACTGGCACAGGGAGTCTCCTTCGGGACAATCAGTCCTCCTGGCGTTGCGTCCAACCCAGAAGAGAGTTCCTAAACCAGTCCATCCAGGCTCCTGACCTTTATAGTATTTACTAACGCCCAGGAGTCTTTTCTAGAAAAAGACCCCCTCCTTTACAAATTGTGCAATCGGCGGTACCTTGTTCACCCTTCGAGACGTCTCCTCAGAACGGGCCAGGTTCCCAGGAGAGGGCTCCAAGGTGAATCTTGCATTCCTCCTTGAGTACAGGCGCATCCCCCTGTTGACCTAACTGATAGCTTGTGGAATGTAAATAGCGCCCTTCGTATCAGGCAGATGGAGCGAAGTTGAGCAGAAAAACACCCCACCCTGCAGCTTGCCGAAGCTTGTGGAAAAACACTGAACAGTGCCTTACGCACAGAACCAGACTCGACAAAATGGAGTCGTGAACCAAAATGGAAGCGAAGGCCAATGGAATCAGAGGCCAGTGGTCCACACCCTGCATCACTGTTTACCTTGCACGTAGTGCATGTAGCAATACAACATGCACACATACATACAAGTTACATTTCCACCACACACATTACCCCCCTGCATGCATACACGCACTCACACAACCCCTCTACACACTCACACGTACACCCCCATGCACGCAGACAACACACAACACCCCCCTCAAACGGACGATCACCTTACCTGTCCCGGTGATCCTCCGGGAGGGAGCGGGATCCATAGGGGCTGCTCCGCCGCCAGCACCCCGTCACCAGAACACCGCCACGCCGAATACTGAGTCGTATTACGGTGGGCTATGTTCTGATGACGTAACGGTAACGGTGGAGCAGCCTCCACTTCACCGCCGACCGCCAGTATGGCTGCTGGCGGCTCTCCGTCCAAAAAAGGGCAGAGGGTTGCCAGCAGTCATAATATGGTTGGCGGTCTTCGGCCCGGCGGTACCTCAGCGGTCTCTGGAGGAGACCGGCGAGGTTGAAATGAGGGCCTATGTGTTTAATATAGTTTCTTACAAAGCTTTTTAGCCAAATATCACCCATTAGTTTGTGGTTGTGTCATTCACATTTGCCGTCCACCCACTCCAGCATGCATCATGTGACAATGGGTCACCCCATATCAGCCACTGGGTGACTTTACTGTGAGCTACGCCATGTCACAAGAAGCACAACCATATAAAATGTAGTTCCTTTCGGTGCCAGGGATAATTATGGTAATGTGTGATTTTTTAAGACCAGAAACATTTTTGACTTTAGCCAATGTGTAGGAAAATGGCTCCTTGTTGCAGTTATCCCCCCACTTTTCCCCTGATATTGATGCTGACTTGAATGAGAGTGTGCTGGGACCCTGCTAACCAAGCCCAGCGTCAGTGTTCTTTCACTAAAAATGTACCATTGGTTCCACAATTGGCACACCCCTGGCACACAGATAAGTCCCTTATAAAAGATACCAAGGACCCTGTGACCAGGGAATGTTCATAAGGCTGCAGCATGTGTTGTGCCACCTTAAGGGACCCCTCACCTAACACATGCACACTGCCATTGCAGATTGTGTGTGTTGGTGGGGAGGAAAAGGCAAAGTCGACATGGCATCCACCTCAGGATGCCATGCACACAAAATACTGCCTGTGGCATAGGTATGTCACCCTCTGGCAGGCCTTAAAGCCCTAAGGCAGGGCGCACTATACCACAGGTGAGGGCATAGCTGCATGATCAATATGCCCCTACAGTGTCTAAGTTCATTCTTAGCCATTAAGTATATGGTCTGGGAGTTTGTCAAAACGAACTCCACAGTTCCATAATGGCTACTTTAAATACTGGGAAGTTTGGTATCAAACGTCTCAGAATAATAAACCACACTGGTACCAGTGCTGGATTTATTAAAGAATGCGCAAAGAGGGCATCAGATGCCCCCTGTATTTTACCCAGTCCTTCAGTGCAGGACTGACTGGTGTGTGCCAGTCTGCCACTGAGAGACGAGTTTCTGACGCCCTGAGGTGAGAGCCTTTGTGCTCTCTGAGGCCAGAAACAAAGCCTGCACTAGGTGGATGTGCTTCACACCTCCCCCCTGCAGTAACTGTAACACCTAGCAGTGAGCCTTAAAGGCTCAGGCTTCGTGTTACAATGCCCCAGGGCACTCCAGCTACTGGAGATGTCCCCTCCCCAGACACAGACCCCACTTTTGGCGGCAAGTCCAGGGAGATAATGATAAAAACAAGGAGGAGTCACCCCTCAGCCAGGTCCTCCCCTAAGGTGACTAGAGATGAAGTGACCCCCCCTCCTTAGAAAATCCTCCATCTTGCTTTGGAGGATTTAGCCCAATAGGAATAGGAATGTGCCCCCCTCCCCAAAGGGAAGAGGCACAAGGAGGGTGTAGCCACCCTCAGGGACAGTAGCTATTGGCTACTGTCCTCCAGCCCTAAACACACTCCTAAATTTAGTATTTTTGGGCGAACCTGAACCCAGGAAATCAGATCCTGATGACCTAACAAGAAGAAGGACTGCTGACCTGAAAACCCCGCAGAGAAGAAGGAGACAACAACTGCTTTGGCCCCAGTCCTACTGGCCTGTCTCCAGATTCAAAGAACCTGCAACAGTGACGCATCCTGCAGGCCCAGCAACCACTGCTGACTCAGAGGACTGCTCTGCAAACCCAAAGGACCAAGAAACTCCCGTGGACAACGGCTTTGTCCAAAGCACCAAAGAAGAAACCATTTCTAAAGGGACTCTCACCTCACTCCTGAAGCATGAGTCCCCACCACTCTGCACCCAATGCCCCCGGCCCGTGTCCAGAGAAACCAACACGCAGAGAGGACCCCCAGGCGACTCCAATGACATGTCCACCCTGAGCCGACCTCCCTGCACCCCCACAACGACGCCTGCAGAGAGAATCCAGAGGACCCCCCTGACCGCGACTGCCCGGTAACAAAGAACCAGACGCCTGGAAGACGCACTGCACCCACAGCCCCAAGGCCAGTGAGGAACCAACTACCGGTGCAGTAGTGACCAGCATACAGCCCTCACCTTTGCCCAGTCAGTGGCTGGCCCGAGAAGCCCCCCTGTGCCCTGCCTGCATCGTCAGAGTGACCCCTGGGTCCCTCCATTGATTTCAATACAAAACCTGACATCTTGTTCTTGTTTGCACACTGCACCTGGCTGCCCCTGTGCCGCCGAGGGTGTATTTTGTGTGCCTGTTTGGGGCTCTTCCAGTGCTCTACAAACCTCCCACCCCCAGTCTGCTCCCCGAGGACGCAGGTACTTACCTTCTTGCAGACTGGAACCGGAGCACCCCTAGTCTCCATAGGCACCTATGTTATTTGGGGCCATCTTTGACCTCTGCAACTGACCGGCCCTGTGTTGCTGGTGCTGGGTGTTTGGGGTTAACTTGAACCATCAACGGTGGGCTGCCTATGCCCCGAAGACGGAACTTGTAAGTGCTTTACTTACCTCAAAAAATAACCTGTGCTTACCTCTCCAGGAACTGTTGAATTTTGCAGTGTCCACATTTAAAATAGCTTATTGCCATTTTATGCCAAACTGTGCACATTACTGTTTTTCTCAAAGCGCTATCTTTACCTATGCAAAGTATCTTGCATTTAATCTACCTACCTGCAATCTGAATCTTGTGGTTCTAAAATGAATTAAGAAAATAATATTTTTCTATATAAAAACCTATTGGCCTGGAGTTAAGTCATTGAGTGTGTGTTCTCATTTATTGCCTGTGTGTGTACAACAAATGCTTAACACTACCCTCTGATAACCCTAACTGCTCGACCACACTACCACAAATAGAGCATTAGTATTAGCTATTATTGCCTCTGTCAAGCCTCTTGGGGAACCCCTGGACTCTGTGCACACTATCGCTCACTTTGAGATAGTATATACAGAGCCAGCTTCCTACAGAATGCCTTTCAGATTGAGGAGGGTGAAGCAGTCTCCTCAACAATGAAGTTTTGCAAAAATATAAAGCAAAATGCTTTTTTTTCTTTTTTGCATTGGCAGTTAGCCAAAGTGCTGACAGCCAACACCAGACCTATTGGTTATGCCAGCGCTTGTTTACAAAATTTGATCCAATTAGATTTGGCAGTCGTGCTTACTTGATGGTGATTGAAACTGATATTAAAAGTAAGGAAAGCTGAAAAGCAATCATCGGCTATTGCATGTTCACATTTACAAAGGTTATTGTATTATATAAAAATGCAGTTTGTTCACAGACACGCCCTTCATATGCATGGTTGTGGATCATGTTTTCTTGTAGATCTTACACGCTGTCTAATCTTATTTTCTTAATAAACAGGTAGAGAAAAGGAAATGGAATGGTACTCCTCTACAATAAGTAACTGGTTTGAAAATTTTAAAGAGAACTGGGAGAATTGTAGGAGAGCTGTGATATTTGAGGGAGCGCCTGGCTATGGAAAAAGCAGAATCCTGGCGGAGACCAACTTCTTGGCACAGCGAGAGGGCCACAGGTAAGGTCTTTTTTTACACGTATCAAATCCCCCTCATTTGGTGGCTATCACTTTCTTAGGAAACGGTTCACTTTGCATTAATCTTAATGGTATCACCCTCTGAAACGCCTGGAGGGCGGATGTGGCTAACCTCCTTAGGCCCCACAGTTTAAGGGGGCAACACATCACTTGTAGTCACATCACAGGAAAGAGTGCCCTACCCCTCTCTCTGTGCTTTCACTCTGGGACGTGGAACTGCTGGATGTATAAGGAGTGTAGACCATGATTCGATCACACCAGTTTTTCATTTAATAAATTAGTATATTTGGGGAGTTGTACTCTAGGTTGTCTGCAGTTACTCAAACGATGGTGTGCTAGTGATCTGGAAGTATTTGCTCACCTTAACAATGGAACATGTGTTCTGCATTATAGGATTCTCACTAATAGTCAAAAGTATGAAATACTCCCGCCAGCTTGCAGGAAGAATGAGTTCCCACTTTCATAGCCAACAATTAGGTGCAACCACCACAGTGAACAAGCATTGGCAAAGTCAATGGACCTTCCCCTTTTTTAAACATAAGGGAAAAAAACTCAGCCTCGTTACAGAGCTTCTCTCAGAGCCCTTCATTTTAATCCCAATAAACCCTAAGACATGAAAAACATGGTTTCAGCAGCACAGAGCTCGGACTCATGGACGTTTTTCTATTTTAAAATCTTCGCCAGAATCACAGGATAAAGGGAGTGACCATATAATAAAAGATATAGAAGCTCATTTACAAAGTGAAATGAAAGCTGGAGAGCCCGATGTGTTTTTTACAACACAGAGCTTCTTCTAAACGATGTTTAAAGAGTGGACAGACATAAGTACATTTAAAAGAAGCCAAAAACACAATCCAGTTAAATATTGTTTGAGCACTCAAAGTAAAATCCCAGATTCTACCTCGAAAACCTGTGTTTATTCCTCAGTGAATGTCATGAATCTGAAGGAAGGTTCAGTTAACCGTTAAGCTATGACAACTGTAAACATCAGTGTAGAAGAAACACCACTTTTGCTGTGTTCACAGCACCCGTACCTTCCTCCTTCAGATGTGCCTGCCAATAAATGCTCAGTGCTGGCAGAAGCCCATGTGGAAACAGCTAAAAACCACAGCAGCATTATGAAACGCTCAGTCTGCAAAGAAAGACTCCCCTCACCCTTGAAGAATAGAGGCGTGGAAGTAACCTCGCTTCCTGCATCACAGCTATCCAGGGTTTCAACCAGGTACAAGCAGGGCCATTCCGTTGAATTCTGCAGCTATTCAAGAATTATTTTTATGAGTAATTACCACTTTTATAGAACATTTGTCATTAGCAAGGAATTGCAGCGTCAGCAGACACCTAAGTACTTCACAAAGATTTACTTTGAAATGCTCTCTAAGATGTTAGTTGTTTTCGTAAACATACATGATAAGCTGTGTGCAAAATGCTTGAGCCCTTTGCACCAAACATGTCTTGGGGAGCATGCCCCGTGGTCTTTGCGTTTGGAGGGGATGAGCTTGCTGAGCATCCTAAGTAATTAGGTGATTGATTACCTTGAGGATGATTAAAGTATGAAATAGGCAACAGGAGGCGATTAGAAATTTAGGCCCTCATATTAAGAACGGCGGTAAAAACCGCCTCCCACTGCGGCGACAGCCGTCAAAAGGCCATCGCCGTGGCTGCCAGCCATCCACCATATTATGACAACAGCCGGATTTCCACCACAAGAATGGCGGAATTCCAGCTGTGGCCATACCGGCGGATGGCAGTATGGTGGCGCTGCTACCACCAGCAGTGCCATGCCAGTAGACCGCCGCCAGCCTTATTATGACAAATATTACGGCCTGGTGGTGTTCTGCTGGTGGGTGCTGCTGGCGGTAGCAGTGCCCCATCCCGTCTCCTCCCGGAGGACCCCTTGGATCCAGGTAAGTCAGGTCTCCAACAGGGTAGGGGGTGGGGGGTGTTTTGTTTGTGTGGGGGGTGTGAATGTATGTGTGTGTGTGTGAATGAGGGTTTGTGTTGAGTGTTGAATGCGTGTGTGCATGTACAGACGTGTGAGTGTGTGTATGTTGTGAAATGTGAATGCTTGTCTGCGTGTATGTTTAGACGTGTGCGGATGTGTCTGTGATTGGATGTATGCATGCATGTATGTATGTGTGAATGAGTGTGTGTATGCGTGTGTGTGTGTGAAGGGGGCGTGGATGAAGGGGGATATGGAGAGGTAGGGGTGGGTGGGGGGTAACTGGAGAGATGGGCGGGAGATCCTTATCAGTGACAGGGAAGTAATTCCCTGTCATTGACATGGCCTACTGCCATGGTTTTTGTGCCGTTATGAATGCCACAAAAACCATGGCGGTAGGCGGGGTCATAATCCTGCAGGCGGCACAATGGCAGGCGCCGGGTTGGAGATGGATATCTCCTTCCCAGCGGCTTTACCGCCCTGGCGGTCGGAGTGGTACATTGGCGGGTTGGCTTCAGCCCATGCTGAGTTCAAAGAAGACCTTTATTGTTGTCAATTCTTCCCCACCCACAAGTTCTTGAGAGACGAATTAATAGATTTCAAGCACACAAAGTAGTTGCAGCAAGAAAACAAAATATATCACAGTACTTCTCAGTTGCAATATACACAGCATATATATATACCTTTATATGATTATATTAGCAAAGCATAAAAATTAAAATTCATCACCGTATGAGCAAGTAGGACCTATCTTCAGCTTCATCTTTCTGGGGTCTGCAAGTTGATGACTCCGGTCAACTGCGAGAAAGAGATTATCTACCCACACAGGAGACTGGCAACTGGCGCCTAGTTCCAGCCTGAAGTCAAGCAGATTCAAATCTAACTCACTGTAGACCCGAGTCATCCTTACAAAAGCGTGCCCCCTCCTCTCAGACTCGGGAAACCTACACAAGCCCTTGGAGACTGGCCAGATCTCCTAGACTTCTCCTCTTCCCAAGCCTGAGCAGAAAGGAAAACACCAAATGTACTCTCTCTTATCAGGTCTAGTCTGGTGTGAAGAAAACAGCTTGGTTCATCTTGTGGAAAAACACAGCTTGCGATGCGATGTTTCAAATGTAATGTCTAATGTCATGTCAAAGCCAATAGGCAGCTAACCTAAATATCAAAATGTAATGTCTAATATCATGTCAAAGCCAATAGGCAGCTGAGCTGAATACAAAATGTAATGTCTAATATCATGTCAAAGCCAATAGGCAGCTGAGCTGAATACAAAATGTAATGTCTAATATCATGTCAAAGTCAATAGGCAGAATACAGAATGTAATGGCTAATGTCATGTCAAAGCCAATAGGCGGCTAGGCTGAACAAAACATACAATGTGCTACTAGTGAGCACTGAGCAACTAAGATACGCAGTGGTGAAACACAAAGTCATTGGTCAAACACAATTAATAGCATCACATCCGGGGAGGATGGCGCCCTTCTCCGCCGTGCTGCTCTTACCAGACTGTGAAGATTTCTTCTGGCCCCTCACCACCTTTGGAGGAGTCACAGCTGACTCTGCAATCCCCCTGGGACCCTTGTGAGCAGTTTTGCTGCCAGGAGTCTTCACCCTGTCCCGTCTGCACCTTTCTAACTTGATGTGCTTTACAGGGGGTGGACTGGCAGTGCTTTGGCTCCGTGTCACACTGGCTGCCCTGGTGGCCGGTGCACTCCACACACCTTGAACACGCACCACAGGTCCTGGAGTTTTTTTGGCTGAGGTGGTACTACGGGACTTATGAATTGGAGGGGTGGGGTGGGGGCAAAGAGGTCAATGTTGCTGAGGAAGAGTTGTTGACGAAGACTGGGATGGGTAGCTGGAGGGGGTCTGGGAGTGGAGGAAGAGGAGGTGGTTGTAGGAGGTGTAACTTTAGGTGTTTTGGGTGCAGGTGCAGGTACTGGAGGCTGTCGTGAGGTGGATGGATGTTGGGTGTGTGGGTGCCCGCGTTTGTGTACTTTGGGAGGGGGCGTCACAGACACACTGGGAGTGGACACAGGGGTCGTGTAAATTGTAGTGGGGGTGGTGAGTGCAGGTGAGCGGGGTGTGGTGCTGGGTGTTCTGGTGCGAGTCCTAGTGCCTGTAGATGTAGTGCATGCAGGTGAGAGTGTAGACGACACTGGGAGGGAGGAGGGAGACGACGAGGAGGGGGACACAGTGGAGGCAGTGGATGTTGCTGTGTCTGTATGTGTCTGATGCTTGTGTGAGGGCTTGTGGGTTGTGTGGTGCCTATGTTTGCCTGAGCTACTTGTGTGTGTTGAGGTGTATGCATGCTTGTTTGATGGTGTGCTTGGGATAGGCTGGGGTACAGGGGATTGGGTCTGGGTGGAGGAAGTTGGAGGGGGGAGGCTAGACACAGGGACAATGGCTGCCATCAGTGCTGAGGTCAGAGATTGCAGGGTTCGATGATGGGCAGCCTGACCAGAATGAATGCCCTCCAGGAATGCATTAGTGTGTTGCAACTCCTTTTCTACACCCTGGATGGCATTCACAATGGTAGACTGCCCAACAGTGAGTGACCTGAGGAGGTCAATGGCCTCCTCACTGAGGGCAGCAGGGGTGACAGGGGCGAACGCTGAGGGGCTGCTGGGAGGGCGGTGCTGGTAGGGGAGGTGGTGGCTGTACCTGTAGAAGTGGGGGGCACAGATGGTGCCGCCACCACAAGGGAGCTCCCATCGGCGGACGAGTCCGTGTCGCTGGTTGGTGATCCGGTGACCGACGTGAAGCTCCCCTCGCCCTCCGTCCCACTGGTGCATTCTGAGTCCGTGGTGTGGCCCTCCATGGCCATGTGGGATGCAGCTCCCTCGTGCTCCGGTGCCACTGTACCTCCGCCTGATGATGCTGATGCACAAAAGAACAGGGAGAGCAGGAAAAGGGGGGGGGGAGGGAACGACAGAAGAAAGACAGGTTGAGTGCATGGCTTACTGCTACCGTTGGCGGACAATACAGACACAGCAGCCCCCTGCACTACGCCTTTCTCTTGGCCACTACAGATGCAATTCCTGGGGTTTGGCCTACATGGCTATGGTGGACATCTGCACACATGGATGCCACAGCGGCATGTATAACTGTACTTGGCCCTCTACTGAGGTGGGATGGAGTGGCACATGGCCTGCATTACGGTGGGGCCTAGCCTACGTAAGTCGCCCTGGCCTAGGGAAACCCACATCCCTCCTCCCCCACCCAGACCCCTCCACTGCACGCAAAGTCCCCAGAATGAGAGTGTACTCACCCCCTTGTATCTGCTGTGATGCCCTCAAGCGCCCATCCAACTCCGGGTAGGCCACCGCCAGGATGCTGAACATCAGGGGGTCATGGTGTGACGGGCACCCCTCCCACGTTGGGAGGCCATCCCCAGCTGAGCCTCCGCCATCTTCTTGCTCAAGCGGCGAATGTCCTCCCATCTTTTCCGGCAGTGGGTGCCCCGTCTCTGGTGGCCCCCCAGGGTCCGGACATCCTTGGCGATGGCATGCCAAATGTCCTTCTTCTGGTGGGCGCTGACCTACATGACAAGCAAAGGGGAAGAAGAAAAGTCATTACCAACTGCCCCGTCGATGTGAGTGGCCCCCATCCCTACCCTTGCCATGTGGCACATGCATTCACACTCCTTCATGGTCGCAGAACTCTGCCCCTTCCTTCTTACAACCAGCCCTCTCCACCCAGGCATAGCCCATACAACGTGCTCCCTTGGCACTTACCTGTTGGTCTGGAGGACCGTAGAGTAGCGTGTACTGGGGAGGACCCCGTCCACGAGCTTCTCCAACTCCTGAGCAGTGAAGGCAGGGGCCGTTTCCCCAGACGCAGCAGCCATTGTCTCTTCCAGACCGAGGTCACAGCAGCACTTGCAGTGTAGGGCCTCTCCTGTCGAAGATCAGGTATCGAGTGATTGAACAGATAGAAAATGGCGGTCACGTCTGCGGCGGTGACGTCCACGGCGGTGCGTATCATCACCGCCGGCGCACTTCATCATCGGCTCCTGGGACCCATAGGGTCCAATGTTAACCAATGCAGCATTGCGCCGCGGTCTACGACCGCCTACCGCAACGGGGTACAACGCCAGTGCAGATACCTCACATCCCATTGTCCCAGTTTAGAGGTCAGGCAGCTGCCATTTCAAGGCCCACATGGCTTCATTTACTACTGCGTCACACATACCTAGGCCTACACTCAACACTCATACAGGAAGAGTTTTGTGTTTGGTGTCGTGTTCTGTGTCTCTGTGGGTACATACCTGGAAATTTGTTGACTCTGTGGTCGCTGTTGTCCTTCCTAGGCACCATCAGCTTGGACATTTGAGAAGAGGGCGGAATCCTCCGGTGTACCGACCGCTGGTGGACCTGTTGACAATGGAGGAGCGCCATTTAATCATCACCTACAGGTTTGATGGTGCCACTATCCAGGAACTACTTACCCAGTTGGAGCCAGACCTGATGTCACCAATACGCCATCCCACTGGAATCCCCCCTGACGTGCAGGTGCTGTCAGTGCTCTATTTCCTTGCAAGTGGGTCTTTTCAGACAACAGTGGCCATGGCATCAGGGATGTCCCAGCCTATGTTTTCCAACGTGCTGTCCAGAGTGTTGTCTGCCCTGCTGAAACACGTAAGGAGCTACATTGTTTTCCCTCAGGTGGAGGATTTGGCTACAGTTAAAGGTGACTTCTATGCCCTTGGACATATCCCCAACATCATAGGTGCTATTGATGGGACCCATGTAGCTCTGGTCCCCCCCCCCACAGGAGTGAACAGGTGTACAGGAACCAGAAGAGTTATCATTCGATGAATGTACAGATGGTATGTTTGGCAGACCAGTACATCTCCCAGGTAAATGCTATGTTCCCTGGCACTGTGCATGACGCCTACATCCTGCGGAATAGCAGTATCCCGTATGTGATGGGTCAACTCCAGAGGCACTGTGTGTGGCTATTAGGGGACTCTGGTTACCCCAACCTGTCCTGGCTATTGACCCCAGTGAGGAATCCCAGGACCAGGGCAGAGGAACGCTACAAGGAGGCCCATGGGCGGACTAGGAGGGTGATCGAACGCACCTTCGGCCTCCTGAAGGCCAGGTTCAGGTGCCTCCATATGACAGGTGGTTCCCTATTCTGCTCACCGAAGAAGGTGTGCCAGATCATCATCGCCTACTCGATGCTTCACAATCTTGCTTTGCGACGCCAGGTGCCTTTTCTGCAGGAGGATGGTCCAGATGGCGGTGTTGTGGCAGCTGTGGAGCCTGTGGAGCCTGTGGACAGTGATGAGGAAGCTGAGGAAGAAGACATAGACAACAGGGAGTCAGTCATACAGCAATATTTCCAGTGACACACAGGTAAGAACATTTCTTTTTTACCATTACATTCACTTTCACACTTCGACCTCTATCATGTCTGTCGTTCCATAGTACTATTTGGTCACTGAGTTGTACCTTTCCGTTTTGGTTTCACAGGTGTGGTTACCAACGTGTGTCATCTGCTTGCATCCTTCAAGGACTTGTGATGTGTGACGCAGGTATGTTGGCTTTACAATTGAAAATGCATTTTGACACTGTCATTGATAATACAAATTTACCAAATCACAGACTGACTCCAGATTGTTTTGTGGTTCAAGGGTGTTTATTTAAGTGCTCAAAAATGGAGGGGTGTTGTAAAATGGTGATGGGGACGGTGGAGGAATGTCCATGGCAGAGTCCAGTCTATTTTTCACACAGGTGCACTGCCCATATGGACATAGGAAGTGGAGCTGGGGCAGTTAAAGTATGGACAGGGTAACAAAGTGAGACAGTGGGAGGACAATCAGAGTGGTCTCATTTCCTGGTGGGGGTCTTGCCATCTTGCTCTGTCCTGTTCCTGGATCTCAGGGACCGCTTGCATGGTGGTTGTCCGTCTGCAGGGGGTGGGGTGCTGGTGTGGTGGTCCTGTGGCGGGGCGTCCTGTCCACTAGTGCCGGCGGAGGTGGTGAGCAGTTCATCGTCCATGCTAGTGCCAGGGGCCCCTTGGAGTGTCACGGTGTCCCTCATGGTCTTTTGTGTGTCCTTCAGCACCCCTACGATGGTGCCCAGGGCAGAGCTGATGGTTCTGAGCTCCTCCCTGAACCCCAAATACTGGTCCTCCTGCAGGCGCTGGTTCTCCTGAAACTTGGCCAGGACCATCGCCATCGTCTCCTGGGAGTGGTGGTATGCTCCCATGATGGAGGCGAGGGCCTCGTGGAGAGTGGGTTCCCTTGGCCTGTCCGCCCCCTGTCGCTCAGCAGCCCTCCCAGTTCCCCTGTGTTCCTGTGCCTCCGTCCCCTGGACCGTGTGCCCACTACCACTGCCCCCAGGTCCCTGTTGTTGTTGGGGTGGTGGGTTATCCTGGGTTCCCTGTAGTGGTGGACACACCACTGATTGACGTGTCTTGGGTACGGAGGTATGGGCCCGCTGGGTGGGTGCTGTGCTGGTGTTACCAGAGGGTGGAAGGTCAGTGTTGGGCTGTGCCTGTGCAAGGGGAACCAACTGTCCCGAGGCCCACGGTGGTCCAGGCTGTTCATCAGGATCCAGTAGGGCAGAGCTGCTGTCGTCACTGTGGGCCTCTTCTGTGGGTGGAGTGAAGATGTCTGGACCCTCTGGTGTGGTGACGTTCCTTAGTGGTCCTGCAGGGATATGAGAGCATGATTATTGCATGTGTGTGTGTAATGGTGTGCAATGGGTGGGTGTGCGTGTACCCCAGTGCAAGCATTCCTGTGTGTGGGTTTGTATGATGATGGTTAGGGGGTTGTTCTGGGCATGTGCAGTGAGCATGCTTTGGTGAGGGGTGACCATGCTTACTTGTGTCATGTAGGGCTTGGTGTTGGGATGAGTGGTTTGTGTTATTAGTACATTAGTGAGGATTTAGGGTGATAGGGGAGGGGGTGAGGGTGGGGGTGTGTGATAGCATGCAGGTAGGGTGGGGGATATGATAGTTAAGATTTGACTTACCAGTGTCCATTCCTCCACCGACTCCTCCGAGGCCCTCTGGATGCATGATGGTCAAGACTTGCTCCTCCCATGTTGTTAGATGTGGGGGAGGAGGTGGGGGTCTGCCGCCAGTCCGCTGTACCACGATGTTGTGCCTGGAGACCACAGAACGCACCTTTCCCCGTAGGTCGTTCCACCTCTTCCTGATGTCCTCCCGATTTCTTGGGTGCTGTCCCACTGCGTTGACCCTGTGTGATGCTATTAATTGTGTTTGACCAATGACTTTGTGTTTCACCACTGCGCATATTAGTTGCTCAATGTTCACCAGTAGCACATTATATGTTTTGTTCTGTTTAGCTGCCTGTTGGCTTTAACATGGAGTTAGACATTACTTTCTGTATTCAGTTTAGCCGCCTATTGGCTTTGACATTGCATTAGCCATTACATTCTGTATTCTTCCTATTGGCTTTGACATGCTGTATTCAGTTTAGCTGCTTATTGGCTTTGACATGATATTAGACATTACATTCTGTATTCAGCTTAGCTGCTTATTGGCTTTGACATGATATTAGACATTACATTTGATATTTAGGTTAGCTGCCTATTGGCTTTGACATGACATTAGACATTACATTTGATATTTAGGTTAGCTGCCTATTGGCTTTAACGTGGAGTTAGACATTGCAGTTGAAACATCGCAGATGTCTGTATTCTTCCAAGCTGTGTTTTTCCACAAGATGGACCAAGCTGTTTTCTTCACACCAGACTAGACCTGATAAGAGAGAGTACATTTGGTGTTTTCCTTTCTGCTCAGCCTTGGGAATAGGAGAAGTCTAGGAGATCTGGCCAGTCTCCAAAGGCTTGCGTAGTTTTCCCGAGTCTGAGAGGAGGGGGCACGCTTTTGTAAGGATGACTCTGGGCTACAGTGAGTTAGATTCAAATCTGCTTGACTTCAGGCTGGAGCTAGACGTCAGTTGCCAGTCTCCCGTTTGGATAGATAATCTCTTTCTCGCAGTTGACCGGAGTCATCAACTTGCAGACCCCAGAAAGATGAAGCTGAATATTTAGGCCCTGCCGCCTTGCTCAAACGGTGATGAATTTGACTTTTATGCTTTGCTTTGAATATATTATATATTTGCTGTGTACATTGCAACTGAGAAGTACTGTGATATATTTTGTTTTCTTGCTGCAACTACTTTGTGCTTGAAATCTACTAATTCGTTTCTCAAGAACTTGTGGGTGGGGAAGAATTAACAACAATAGAGGTCTTCTTTGAACTCAGAAGTGCATTCCAGAGAGGTTCTGTAAGCTCCGATAGGAGATAAGTAGGAAAGCAGAACACCCTGTCGACGATTCTTTGCCATAGCTCCATCTTCCTGGCTATGAAGGTGTGCAAATAGCTGTGGCTCTACCTGTAGGATTTCCTCCACCATGACCCTGAGCTCCTCCTCGGAAAACCGGGGGTGTCTTTGGCGTGACATGGGGTGGTGTGGGTGATGTGTGGGGTGGTGTAAGTGTTGATGTGTGTGGTGATGTGTAGTGGTGTGAGGTGTTTTGTGCGTGGAATGTTGTATGGGTGATGGTGTTGTGTGCCTCTGTGTGGTGGGGTTCTCTATTGCTGTGCTCTCTGTCTCTCTGGCCTTTGTTCGTGAATTCTGGTCGTAGGGGTTTGTGGGTGATGTGGGTGTGTGTTTTATATTGACTTGGGTGTGTGGGAGTGGTGTTTGTATGTGTGTCAGGTGTGTGTATTTGGAATTGTCCAATGTGGTGGTGTTTTGGAGATGTGTGTGTATTTTGAGCGCAGCGGTGTGTACCGCCAATGGAAGATCGCAGTTGAAAGACCGCCGCGTGGATTCGTGGGTCGTGATAGCATGGGCGTGTTTCTGTTGGCGTGACGGTGGAGGAATTGTTTTCGCCAGTTTAACACTGACCTTTGGTGTGGCGGAGTTGTGTGGGTGTCTGAATTTCGGCGGATTCCGAGATGTGTGTCATAATAGCTGTGGCGGAATTCCGCGCCCGCGGCGGTGTTTTGGCGGTCTTCTGCACGGCGGTAAGCGGCTTTTACCACCAACGTTGTAATGACCCCCTCATTGCTGGGTCTGCTGGACACGAAATATATACCACGGATGTAATTCTGTACCGGACAAATCAAGGTGTCCGGCTCCCAGACTGTCATAAAACATGACTGACCTGCAGGAGGTGAGGTGAAAGGAGCACAAGCATCCAAGACTTAAGCTTCTGCTGACCAGTGGCGGCTGGTGCAATATGGAAGTGGTGGGGCCCAAAATCACTATCCAGCACTCTTCCTGTGCCCTTGCTAACCCACGGGCCAGACTTTCACATCACACACAAAGTTACAGGCACACACACAAAGACATACACACATACATACACATTTAGTCCGCAACGCACATACAAACGCATACTTAGACCTTCATTCACAAAATTAACCTGAGACAAGCCCACAATTTCCGACTCCCCCGATCTCTCTGCAAAACCAAAGGCAGACCTATGAGCTTTCAGCCAGTCAGAGTCTGGAATAGGGTTGAAGGTACCGAAGTTCACCTTCTTCCTCTCTATCGGCTTCTGATAGGGCAAGAGCACTGTTGTAATTTATAATGTATTGTTATGTTCTTATTTCTAAACATTATAACATACTTGTAAATTTTGGGGGTGATTATAACCCTGGCGGTCGGTGATAAAGCGGCGGCCAACCCGCCAACAGGCCGGCGGTCCAAAAAATTGAATTCTGACCCTGGCGGGAACCGCCAACCCAACCCGCCACATTAACACTCCGACCGCCACGGCGGGACCGACAAACAGCGCGGCGGTCACCGCCAACAGACAGGCGGCAGACAATGTACCGCCCACACTATTATGACCAGCCAATCCGCCACCTTTTCCGGGGCGGGAGCACCGCCGATAAAAACACAGCGGAAACAGACTACGAACGGGAAAACGCGCACCTCTACGCACTCCACGAGGAAGGAGGACAGCATGGAACCCGAATTAAACATCCTACCTGCTCTCATCTACCTGCTCATCTACCACGAGTACGAACGCCGGCGCAGACGACAACGGTGAGTACTGCACCTACGACACAGGGGAGGGGGGAGGACGAAAGGTTACGTGCACACACATACGCGATACACCCACCCCCCCAAACCATGTACACACCAATGCAGAGCAACAAGTCACAGTGAAACCACCCAAACCCCCGTAAAAAAAGCAAGGACATAATTAAATTGTGACTCGAAATTTATGGGAATTAAAAACCACTGATAAGTCACGGTCAAATAGCAATAACAAATCAAAAATACCAATTCAATATCCAGTGCATACGATAAATCGAGGCAATAAGTCCTGCACATCTAACGAGATTCCAAGTGTCCGTGGGCCAAAGTGTATCAACACAAGGGCAAAGCCCACACAGGAGACCTGAGTCCTTTGGAGAGAACACTGCAGGGGCATCTGATGAAAAAACCACAGGCACCTCAGGGGGAAGGGAAGGGGGGGGGGCACCACAGCCACATGAGTCCACGATGCCAGATCCACGAAGGGGCCACCATGCCCACTGTGCCATCCTGGGGAGTGCAAAGCCACAGTCTCTCAAGTCTCTACAGTGGGTGGCTTGCCCACTGTGCCATCCTGGGGAGTGCAAAGCCACAGTCTCTCAAGTCTCTACAGTGGGTGGCTTGCCCACTCGGCCATCCTGGGGAGTGCAAAGCCACAGTCTCTCAAGTCTCTACAGTGGGTGGCTTGCCCACTCGGCCATCCTGGGGAGTGCAAAGCCACAGTCCATCAGGTGGATAACAGTCTCCACCGGTCAAGGAGGGGGCATGGTGGGCACAGTGAACCGTGAACAGTAGCTCGAGACAGATCCGGCACTGTCATTGCGCCAGTGGTGCTTGAGACGGCGGGGCCCAGCGGAGCGGTGCTTGACAGGAAGGGCCCAGCGGAGCGGTGCTTGAGACGGCGGGGCCCAGCGGAGCGGTGCTTGAGATGAAGGGCCCAGCGGAGCGGTGCTTGAGACGGCGGGGCCCAGCGGAGCGGTGCTTGAGATGAAGGGCCCAGCGGAGCGGTGCTTGAGACGGCGGGGCCCAGCGGAGCGGTGCCTGAGATGAAGGGCCCAGCGGAGCGGTGCTTGAGACGGCGGGGCCCAGCGGAGCGGTGCCTGAGATGAAGGGCCCAGCGGAGCGGTGCTTGAGACGGCGGGGCCCAGCGGAGCGGTGCATGAGACGGCGGGGCCCAGCGGAGCGGTGCTTGAGATGAAGGGCCCAGCGGAGCGGTGCTTGAGACGGCGGGGCCCAGCGGAGCGGTGCTTGAGATGAAGGGCCCAGCGGAGCGGTGCTTGAGACGGCGGGGCCCAGCGGAGCGGTGCTTGAGACGGCGGGGCCCAGCGGAGCAGTGCTTGAGATGAAGGGCCCAGCGGAGCGGTGCTTGAGATGAAGGGCCCAGCGGAGCGGTGCTTGAGATGAAGGGCCCAGCGGAGCGGTGCCTGAGATGAAGGGCCCAGCGGAGCGGTGCTTGAGACGGCGGGGCCCAGCGGAGCGGTGCTTGAGACGGCGGGGCCCAGCGGAGCGGTGCTTGAGATGGAGGGCCCAGCGGAGCGGTGCCTGAGATGAAGGGCCCAGCGGAGCGGTGCTTGAGACGGCGGGGCCCTGTTCAGCGGTGCTCTTCTCCACGGCGGGGCCCTGTTCAGCGGTGCTCTTCTGCACGGCGGGCCCCTGTTCAGCGGTCCTCTTCTGCACGGCGGGGCCCTGTTCAGCGGTGCTCTTCTCCACGGCGGGGCCCTGTTCAGCGGTGCTCTTCTCCACGGCGGGGCCCTGTTCAGCAGTGCTCCTCTCCACGGCGGGGCCCTGTTCAGCGGTGCTCTTCTGCACGGCGGGGCCCTGTTCAGCGGTGCTCTTCTGCACGGCGGGCCCCTGTTCAGCGGTGCTCTTCTGCACGGCGGGGCCCTGTTCAGCGGTGCTCTTCTCCACGGCGGGGCCCTGTTCAGCGGTGCTCCTCTCCACGGTGGGGCCCTGTTCAGCGGTGCTCTTCTGCACGGCGGGGCCCTGTTCAGCGGTGCTCTTCTGCACGGCGGGACCCTGTTCAGCGGTGCTCTTCTCCACGGCGGGGCCCTGTTCAGCGGTGCTCTTCTGCACGGCGGGCCCCTGTTCAGCGGTGCTCTTCTGCACGGCGGGGCCCTGTTCAGCGGTGTTCTTCTCCACGGCGGGGCCCTGTTCAGCGGTGCTCGTCCAGTAGGTCAAGGGAGCCAGACCTGGCCTGGACTCCCTGCTCAGTCGCCCTCCGACCGTGCTGTTGCTGGACCCTTCGGTGACGGAGTCCTGGGCCCTTTGGTGTTCTTCCTAACACCCGGTATGGGGCTTGTGGGCCCCTCCTGCTCCGCGCTCCTGCTGGCTGACTTTTCCGCCCTGCTGCCCTTTCGCTCCTTAGATGGGGCTCTCGGGCCCTTGCCTCCCCTAGATGTTGTGGCTGGTGAAGTGGGCGAACTTTGCTCCTTGGGGGCAGCCGTGTCAGTCCTCTCACGGCGGCCCTTTAGCTTCCTGGTCTTCTTGCCTGGTGGGGGGCTGGCTGTCCCCTTGCTGCTGATTGAAGTGTCACTGCTGGCAAAGGGTGGGCTCCAGAACCCATGCACCACAGTGACACTCGAAGCTGGGCTGGTGGTGGCTGAGGTGCTCTTGGGACTCTTTGCAGATGGAGGGGGTGGGTCAGTGGAGGGAAAGAGGTCAAGATTAGCAAGGAAAACTTTCTTAGGACCAAGGTAATAGGTAGGAGAAGTGGTGATGGAAGTGGAGGAAGAGGATGTGGTTGTAGGAGAGTCAGGTGTGCTGTCTTTGGGTGCAGGTGCTTGTGCTGGAGGCTGTCGTGAGGTGGATGGCTGTTGGGTGGGTGTCTGCCTGCGTTTGTGTGTCTTGGAAGAGGGGGTGACAGACACAGTGGGAGAGGACACAGGGGACGTGTAAATGGTAGTGGGGGTGGTGACTGCACGTGTGCGGACTGGACTGGAGGGTGTGCTGGTGATGGAAGCACTGGCTGATGGTGGTGTGCATGCAGGTGTGAGTGTAGACGTCACAGGGAGGGAGGAGGGAGACGAGGAGGAGGGGGACACAGAGGTGGTAGTGACTGTTGGAATGTCTGCATCTGGGTGTTGCTTGCGTGAATGCTTGTGGGTTCTGTGGTGCTTGTGTCTGGATGAGCTGCCCTTGGGTGTTGAGGTGTGTGCAGGCTGGTCTGATGGTGTGGATGGGATAGGCTGAGGAACAGGAGACAGAGACAGGCTGGAGGCAGTCAGAAGAGGGAGGCTGGAAACAGGGACAATGGCTGCCGTCAGTGCTGAGGCCAGAGCATTGAACGATCGTTGATGTGCAGCCTGACCCGAATGAATGCCCTCCAGGTAGGCATTGCTCCGATGCACCTCCCTTTCTACCCCCTGGATGGCATTCAAAAGGGTAGTCTGCCCAACAATGATGGTCCGCAGGAGGTCAATGACCTCCTCACTGAGGGCAGCAGGGGTAACAGGGGCAGGGGCTGAGGTGCCTGGGGCGAAGGAGACGCCCGCCTTCCTGGGCGAGCGGGCACGGAGCGTAGGCTGAGGGGCTGCTGGGAGGGCGGGGCTGGTGCGCTGGGTGGCGGCTGTACCTGTAGAGGCGGGGGGCCCGGATGTTGCCGCCACCGCTAGGGAGCTCCCATCCGAGGACGTGTCGCTGTCGCTGGTGTCACCACCGGTCCCCGTTGTGGTGCTCCCCTCGCTCTCCGGATCACTGGTGCCCTCGTGTCTGTTCCTGGTCCCACCGGGGCCTTGTGACTTGCAGCTCCCTCGTGCTCCGATGCCTATTCTCCTCCGCCTGATGATGCTAATGCACAGATGCACAAGAAGACGAAGAAGAAGGGTGGGGGGAGAAAAACGAAGACCAGGTTGAGTGCATGCAATGTCAACACCATTGGCGGAGATGACAGACACAGGAGCCTCATGCACTAAGCCGCGCATTCGGGGTACACTACTCAGTACTTCTGACTAGGACAACAGGTCTAGAGACGACAAAGGCGCACATGTGTGATGCTGGACCATCGATAGCTGTACTTGTCACCCTACAGAGGTGGGGGCCGGGAGCACAGGGCCATGCCTAAAGGAGAGGACTACACTACAGAAAGCGCCCTGGCCTAATGTCACCCCCAACCCTCCTCCCCCACCCAGACGCCTCCACTGCGCAGAGAGATAGCAGAATGTGCTGATACTCACCCCCTTGTGTCTGCTGTGATGTCCTCAAGCGCCCATCCAAATCAGGGTAGGCCACCGCCAGGATCCGGGACATCAGGGGGGTCAGGGTACGACTGGCACCCCTCCTAGGTTGGGAGGCCATCCCTAGCAGTGACTCGGCGGTCTTCCTGGTCCCGCGGCGGATGTCCTCCCACCTCTTGCGGCAATGGGTGCCCCGTCTGACGTGGACCCCCAGGGCCCGGACTTCCTTGGCGATGGCACGCCAAATGTCCACTTTCTGATGGCGCTGACCTATTTGACATGTGCAGGGTGGGAAGGAAAAATCATAAATTTTCTGCATGTTAGATGCGATTGGCCCCCCCTCCCCAACCTTGCCATATGGCACATGCTCTCATCTGTCGTGCGTTGCACTCCTCATTCGCCCCCCACCCCACCAACTTAGCATCCACCCCACTCCACACAGGCATAGCCCATTCAATGTGCACCCAGTGTACTTACCTGTTGGTCTGGAGGACCGTAGAGTAACGCATACTGGGGGAGGACCCCATCCACAAGTTTCTCCAACTCCTCAGACGTGAAGGCAGGGGCCCTTTCCCCAGTCGCAGCAGCCATTGTCACTTCCAGACCGAGGTCACAGCAGCACTTGCAGTATAGGTCCTCTCCTGTGGATGATCAGGTCTCGAGTGAGTAAGCAGATAGAAAATGGCGGTCACGCCCGCGGCGGTGCGTACCGGGACCGCCGGCGCACCTCGTCATTGGCTCCTGAAACCCATAGGCCTCAATGTTAGCCAATGCAGCTTCGTATAGCGGTCTTCGACCGCCTACCGCCACGGTGTGCCACGCCAGCGCATTGACCTCACATCCCATTGTCCCACTTCACAGGTCAGGCAGCCGCCATTTCAAGGGCCCACATGGCATTATTTGTACTGCGTCACACAGGCCTAGGCCTTGCATTGCCACACATACACGCCTTTCAATACATAGATAATCGTGTGCTATGCATGCAGTGGTGAACGTACCTGTGATTTGCTTGACTCTGTGCGCCATGTTGTCCTTCCTAGGCACCGTCCGCTGGGACTTGCGAGGAGAAGGATGAATCCTCGCGTGTACCGACCGCTGGTGGACCTGTCGACAATGGAAGAACGCCACATCATACTACGATACCGACTTGACCGAGCCACTATACATGAACTGTGTGCCCAGCTGGAGCCAGCCCTGATGTCCCCCATCCGCCAACCCACAGGAATTCCCCCTCTAGTGCAGGTTCTGTCAGTCCTCCATTTTTTGGCAAGTGGCTCATTCCAGACAACAGTGGCCATGTCATCTGGAATGTCTCAGCCTATGTTTTCAAAAATCTTGTCTAGAGTCTTGTCTGCCCTGACGAAACACATGCGGCGCTACATTGTATTCCCTGAGGAGGTTGATTTGGCCACTGTGAAGGGTGATTTTTATGCCCTTGGACATATCCCCAACATTATTGGTGCCATTGATGGGACCCATGTGGCTTTAGTACCCCCAAAAGACGATGAGCAGGTGTACAGAAACAGGAAAAGTTACCATTCGATGAACGTCCAGGTGGTCTGTTTGGCTGACCAGTACATCTCCCATGTGAATGCCATGTTCCCTGGGTCAGTGCATGACGCGTATGTGATGCGAAATAGCAGCATCCCTTATGTGATGGAACAGCTACAGAGACAACGTGTGTGGCTAATTGGTGACTCTGGTTACCCCCAACCTGCCTTGGCTATTGACCCCAGTGAGGAATCCCCGGACCAGGGCAGAGGAACGGTACAATGAGGCCCATGGGCGAACTAGGAGGATCATTGAAAGAACCTTTGGCCTCCTGAAGGCCAGGTTTAGGTGCCTGCATATGACAGGGGGATCCCTGATGTACTCACCAAAGAAGGTGTGCCAGATCATCGTGGCCTGCTGTATGCTTCACAATCTGGCATTGCGACGTCAGGTGCCCTTCCTGCAGGAGGATGGTCCAGATGGTGGTGTTGAAGCAGCTGTGGAGCCTGCGGAGAGTGAAGAGGAGGAAGACGAAGAGGACGACCCAGACAACAGGGACAGAGTTATCCAACAGTATTTTCAGTAGCACACAGGTAGGAATCACCCACGCCATTTAACATTTACTGAATGCCCCCTGCATCTTTACTTTGTGTATTTCCCCCCAGTTCTTTTAAACTGAAGTTTGCTTTTCCCTTCCCTTTTCAGTGCTGTATGACCCACTGCGTGACTTCTGCTTGGTTAGCCCATGGACTAATGCTTATTGACATCGGTATGTTGTCCACACATAAATTACAGAACATTATTGATAAGTAATGTGTTATACATTTGTAAATAATACAGGCTGACTCCAGAATGATTTCTGTGCAATGAGTGATTTATTTTTAGTGCTATATATTGGTACATGATATTAAAACGGTGATGGGTGAGGGTGGAGTTATGTCCATGGCAGAGTCCAGTTCTCGGTCGCACAGGTGCATTGTCCATATGCCTGTGGAAGGATGGAGCAGGGGCAGTTCAAGGTTGGACAGGGTGACACTGTGGGACAGTGGAATGACATCCGGGGGGATATTAGGCTGGCGGGGGTCTTGGCATCCTACTCTGTCTTCCTTTGAGATCTCAGGTTCCTCTTGCGGGGTGGTTGTTCTTCAGCAGGAGGTGGGGTTCTGGTGGCCCGTCGTTTTGTGGGGGCCTCCTGACAACTAGCGCCGGCGGAGGTGGTAGGCTGTTCCTGGCTAGTGACAGGGGCCCTTTGCGGTGCCACATGGTCCCGCAATGTGGTTTCTATCCGGTTGAGGGCCTGGACTATGGTCCCCATAGCGGTAGCGATGTTCCGGAGTTCATTGCTGAACCCCATGTACCGTTCCTCCTGCTGTGCCTGGATCTCGGTGAACCTGGCCAGTACCGTCGCCATCGTCTCCTGGGAGTGATGATATGCTCCCATGATGGTGGTGAGGGCCTCTTGGAGAGTCGGTTCCCTGGGCCTGTCCTCCCCCCCCTGTCCCCTGGACGGTGTGCCCACTACCACTGCCCCCAGGTCCCTGTTGTTGTTGGGGTGTTGGGTCAGCCTGGGTGCCCTGTAGTGGCGGACACACCGCTGATTGATGCGTCCGCGAGACAGAGGCATGGGCCCGCTGGGTGGGAGCTGTGCTGGTGTTCCCAGAGGGGTTTGGGTCTGCTGTGGCCTGTGTCTGTGTGTGGGGAACCGACTGTCCAGAGGTCCCCGATGGTCCGGGCTGGTCGTCAGGTTCTAGGTCGACAGAGCTGCTGTCCTCGCTGGGGGCCTGTTCTGGGGGTGGGATGGACAAATCTGGACCCTCCGTGGCTGTGTGTTGGCGTTCGGGCCCTGCAGGGGTAAAGGAGTATGGTTATTGTTTCTGTGTGTGCCATGGCGTGCATTTTGAGTGCCCTTGTCCCCCAGTGCTGGCATTCCCTTGTGGGAGGTGTTGTGAGGGTTTGGGGGGGGGGGGTGTATGGGTATGTGCAATGGTCATGCTTTGGTGGTGGCTGTCTATGGTTTGTGTTGGCATTCAGGGGTTGGTGTTGTTTAGGGTGGGTTGTGCTGGTGAGACATTGGCAGGGAGGTTGTGTGCTGGGGGGTTGAGATTGGGGGTGAGGGGGGGGGGGTTGGCATGCTGGTGGTTGGGGGGGGGTGAAGCAGTTGAGATTCGACTTACCAGAGTCCATTCCTCCGTGTACTCCAGCGAGGCCATCAGGATGCAGGATGTTTACCACCTCTTGCTCCCATGCTGTGAATTGGGGTGGAGTGGGTGGGGGTCCGCCGCCAGTCTTCTGCACAGCGATGTTGTGCCTGTAAATCATCGAGCGCACCTTCCCCCGTAGGTCGTTTCATCGCTTTCTGATATCTTCCCGATTTCTGGGATGCTGTCCCACAGTGTTGACCCTGTCTACGATCCTTTGCCATAGCTCAGCCTTCCTTGCTATGGTGGTGTGCTGCACCTGTGGGCCGAAGAGCTGGGGCTCAACCCTCATGATTTCCTCCACCATGACCCGGAGTTCTTGGTCCGAAAACCTTGGGTGTCTTTGGGGTGCCATGGGGTGGTGTGGATGAGGTGTGGGGTGGTGTTTGTGGTGATGTGCGTGGTGATATGTGGTGATGTGTGCGTAGATGTGGTGTGGGTGATGAAGTTGGGTTCCTGTGTGTGTTGGGGTTTTCTATTGCTGTGCTCGCTCTCTCTATCTCTATCTCTCTCGCTCTCGCCTTCGCTCCGATTTCCAACTAGTGGGGGTTTGTGGGTGATGTGGGTGTGTGTTTTATAGTTGATTGGATGTGTGGGTGTGTTGTTTGTATGTGTCTCAGGTGTGCGTATTTCAAAATGTCCAATGTGGCAGTGTTTTGGAGCTGGGTGTGTATTTTGACCGCGGCGGTGTGTACCGCCAATGGAATACCGCGGTTGAAAGACCGCCGCGTGGATTCGTGGGTCAGAATGGCATGGGCGTGTTTGTGTTGGCGTGACGGTGGAGGTTTGGTCATCTCCAGTTTTCCGCGGCCCGCTGATGTGGCGGCCTTCCTTGGATGTCGGATTTTTGGCGGTTTCACAGTTGGTGGTCAGAATGACCGTGGCGGTTTACCGCGGCCGCGGCGGTAGAATGGCGGACTTCTGACCGGCGGTAAGGGCCTTTTACCGCCGAGGTCAGAATGACCCCCTTTGTTTCTTATCCCTGTCTTCCCAACCCCCCCCACCTTCTTACCTGTAATGACTATACATTTCTCCTAATGAAATGTTGGCACGAAGCTCACTTTACAATGTTAGCCATTCTAGTTGTGTAAGGTGAAAGAACAAGCAGAGATCTGTGGACTCTTACCTGAATAAAACTTCTGTTCATCAAAAATTGCTGTGTGGTTTTATCTAATTTGCCTGAAATTGCTGTCCTGGGGATAGCGCTGAGTCATCAGCCTGTAATTGCTCTCTGCTGTTATCTTTATTCACCACCGTGACAATAGAGAGGGTTGAAACACCTCTCAGAAGTGCACTGTGGGCTATGTTTGTTCTGCCAATATTGGGGAGACGTGTCCTTGCTGCACACACTTTTATCTTCCTGTATCTGTTTAAATCCGAATTTTGCAGTTTTTCGAGAATCGCATAATGATTTTTTGACAAGGATTTAAGGTAACTTTTCTATTGATGGGAGACTTCAATCTCCTCAAGGAAGGTTTGACCTAGTGGTGATTATGGAGCTCACACAAGCTCATATACATGGATGATATATATATATATATATATATATATATATATATATATGCAATAATTTTACATGTTTTAGAGTATTTTCTAAATAATCATCTATATCTGTTATGGTATATAGGTGTGAAAGCAAGTAGTAGGCATTTGTTCAAGCAAATGTTCATACTAGGATTCTACTGTAATTTTATAGTGGTTTAAATATCACAGTATTCAAGGACATGGCTTCATTTAACATGTCCCAACCACCACCTTTCCTAAATGAAATTGGGGAACCGCTAATTCCCTGGAAAGGGTGGATAAAATAGTTGGAATTTTATTTAATTGCTTTAGGGGGAGATAGTTTCTCTCCGATATGTAAACAACATTCTTTTGTATGAAGTAGGAATTCTTGCAAGGAAAATATTTAATGATGTGAGAGAGTTGAAAGTACAGGAGAAAGAGTGTGAAGAAAAAGGTCACGGTGATGTACAGTTAGATGCATACCAGAATACATCATAAAAGTTAGAAAAACAGTTTGGAGAAAAAAGTCAACATAGTAAGAATGAGATAGTTGTGAATTACATTGGGGCCTTGAGGGGATTATCTACTACAAGTGACTTTGGTTTGTTAACTGAGTTTCTTATGGGGGCGTGGTCAAGATGGCGGCCATGGCAGACGCTTGAAATCGCGCTCCGCTCCTGGCACCCACAAATAGCCTGACTGGCGCTTCCGCGGCACCAGCCATGCACCGAAAAACAGTGGCAGAGGCGGCCTGGTGGTGCTGGAAGCAATTGGGGCCGCGTGTGGTGCTCGAGGCGGTGTCACGGGCCACTGGGCCGTGCGAGGCCTTCCCCGGAAGCTGAGGCCTCCAAATTAAAAGACACGTACTCGGGCGTGGCATACCAGTGAGCTGCATCGCTCTACCAGCTCTACCTGCTCTACCCTGCGGAGTGAGGCTGCGACTAGTTGGGCGGTAGGTGGACTGCTGAATGCTGCCCTACACACGTGGCGGGAAAAGGAGGCTGCGCGTGATGGGAAGGGCGCCATGTGGGGCGCATGGAGCGCCGTAAGCTTCGTGGAGACGCTCCGCTTGTGGACCCGATTGCCCCTCCCCCCCCCAGTGTCCACACGCCTACCATTCATCCCCTGGGCTTCACCCTGCAGTACTACTGGGAGCCTGCCCGCGGAAGTATATCCTTAGGCTAATCTGAGCCCAGGAGGAGCGGCAACAGTGGTGCACGAGGGAGTGTGGGCCCATGGATGGAGAACACGCGTTGCTGGGGGGGTCCGGAGGCAGCGGAGACAGGCACTAGGGTGGCACAGCTGCAGGAAGGCCTAGAACTGTCACATTAAATGGGGCGGACTCCCCTCTAGCTATGAATAAGGAGAATTGCACGGAGGCGAATCACAGGGTACTGCACAATGACGCAGACGCACTGAACAAGCCTATGCCTGCTTGTTGCTTGCCTAAGTGGTGACAATACATGGAACCGGTGTAGAATTAAAGCTGTTGGCAACCCGGTCCAGAGGGTGTTGAACTGCCTGGCGGCGGTGAGTCGAGCGGCCCTTCTGTCACGGTGTTGGAAGGAGGAACATACTAGGCGCAGATAGCCTACACTACAGCTTCAACACCTGTACAGGCAGAATGATGGGGAAATCCAAGACACCCAAGCCACAGGAACGATCTAGTCACACTACTCTTTCTGAGGTACCATCTGAGGTACTGAGTCTACCCTCTCTGGAGAGCACTCTGCACTCACACTCAGGTCAATTTGAGAAGATCTTGCAGGCTATCATGGACACCAAATTGTCTCTCGAAAATAGAATAGACACGGTCTCTCAAGATTTTAACCTGCTCAGAGTGGACCACCGCAGTCTGGTGGAGAGAGTTGGAGTGACGGAGGCCACCCTAGATGCTCTGAATCCTGTGGTATCAGACCATCAGAAGCAAATGCACCGATTGGATCTGGAAGTGAAAGCCTTACAGAGACGTGCGTTGGGATTTCCGGAGAGAGTGGAGGGGCACAGTGCGGGACTCTTTCTAGAGCAATGTCTTATTAAAGAGGTGTTGAATGGTGTGGCTCCGAAGTTCTTCTCTGTGGAAAGGGCACACAGAATCCCGGGTAAGCAGCCAGCTCCAGGACTACCATCCCACCTGCTAATAGCGCGTTTCCTCAATTTCAGAGATCGGGATGCGATTCTGCAGCACTTCCGTAACAAAGGCCCGATATGTCACAAAGGGACCTCCATAACGGATTTCACGGCAGAGGTGCAAAGCCAGTGCTACTCATATGTTAAAATTAAACAGCGCCTTCGTGAGCACAATCTCAAATACGCCCTGATGTTCCCCACCAGGCTCCAGTTGATATCTGAGGAACGCACTCACGTCTTTGCCACACCAGCCGACGCCTGGACGTGGATGCATGCCAAGGGTATAGCTCAATCGATGGAGGAAGAAAGGGAAAATGGAGAATGGCTATCTTCGCCGGTCCGCAGAAGACCCAAGAGGAGATCAAAGGCGCAACCCAAGAAGACACAGGCAGCTGCAGAGAGAGCGAAGGTGCTGAGGGACACAACACTGCACACCCATTATTCCTTCACCATGCTGCGCTCCGCTGTTCGGGAGCCAACGGATTTGGACTCTGGCGGATCCGATTCGTCCATTACGGACATGCTGAAGGGACCCGAGATTACACCCAGGACTGCAGATGAGTTATGATGCTTGAACAGTAACTCCCCCAACTAGCGGACTTTGGAGATGGGATTTTGAAAGTCCTTGTGGTGTCAGAAAATGAGCGTAGGATCATATGGACAAGAGACCCGAGGATCTGAAAGACACTAGGCCGACCTTTTGGATGGAGTCTCTAGCAATGTGATGGTTCTGCCCACAGGTACTGGCAGAGGCTTCTTTGTTGACCCACAGGAGGGAGACGATCCTTATCTTGAGGTGGCCGGGGCTATCGGAGGTGCCCTCATGAACATCTTCTAATCTACAATGGGGGCCTTAGAGACAGGCCTCCAGTGATAGCCACTATGTTCCCCCAGATGGTATCCAAATGGACACAGTATTTTTGCACTCAATGTATGTTTTATTTTTTATTGTTGTTGGTGGTGCCTAGAGAGGTACATGTGCGCCACCATTGTTGTTGTTGGGGATTGTGGGTGCTGATGGGGGTGGGGCGTGTTGTTTAACATGTTTAAATGGGTCATGGTGCAGATCTCCACAATTACTCTATAAACACCTTTTCCAGGGCTACAGATACATACCCCCTCCAGGGGTCGATCACGAGGAGAAGCGAACACACATAAACGGCTTACCAGATTGTAGGCCCACACACACACCACATACTATGCAGGAATATAGAATCATAACATGGAATGTGCGTGGAATGGCTGCGCTGGGTAAGATGCATAGTATATACACTTATCTCAAGCTCCAGGGGGTACACTTTGCCATATTGCAGGAAACACACCTGAAGACCCTGAAAAGTAGGAGTAAAGTTACCCTACTTCACCAGAAACACACTAAAGTCGTGATAGGAGATTCTGCAAAGACAACAACTGATTGCAAAGCACTGAAGACGGATTCCTGGACCTGAGGACCTGTAAAAGAAGGGGTCCAAGAGTCATGCAAGTGTCCAGGGGGGCAGGAGCCCACTAAACCCCGGATGAAGGTGCAAAATGGCTGCCTCCAGGTGGAAGAAGCTGAAGATTCTGCAACAACGGAAGATGCCAGGAACTTCTCCTTTGCACCAAAGATGTACCACGGCGTGCTGGAGGATGCAGAGTTGTTTCCACACAGAAAGACCGCAAACAAGCCTTGCTAGCTGCAAAGGTCGCGGTTGAAGAAAATGGGTGCTGCCCGGTCCCAGGAAGGACCAGGAGGTCGCCCCTTGGAGGAGGAGACAGAGGGGTGCTCAACAGCACAGAGAGCCCACGCAGAAGCAGGCAGCACCCACAGAAGCACTTGCACAGGCGTTCAAGAAATCTGAGCACAGCGGTAGTCTCAACACTACAAAAGAGGGTCCCACAAAGTCGGTGGTCAACTCAGCGAGTTGAGCAGTGCAAGACAGAGTGCTGGGGACCTGGGCTATTCTGTGCACAAAGGATTCCTTGCAAAAGTGCACAGAAGCCCTAGCAGCTGCAGTTCACAAAGTACACAGGATTACTGTCTGGCGTAGGGAGGCAAGGGCTTACCCCCACCAAATTTGGACAGAAGGACCTCTGGACTGTCATGGGTTACTTGGATCCAGCTCCTGTGTTTCAGTGTCCACGCTCGTCAAGATGAGAGGGGACCCAGAGGACCGGTGATGCAGAAGTTTGGTGCCTGGCTTAGCAGGGGGAAGAATCCATTGACCCACAGGAAATTTCTTCTTGGCTTCCAGTGCATGGTGAAGGCAGACAGCCCTCAGAGCATGCACCACCAGGAAACAGTCGAGAAAGCTGGCAGGATTAGGCGCAACAATGCTGCTGGTAGTCATCTTGCTACTTTGTTGAGGTTTTGCAGGCATCTTGAAGCAGTCAGCGGTCGATCCTTGGCAGAAGTTGAGCGAGAGATGCAGAGGTACTCTGGTGAGTTCTTGCATTCGTTATCTGAAGAGAAACCCACAGGAGAGACCCTAAATAGCCCTGAGAGGAGGATTGGCCACCTAACCAGGTGAGCACCTATCAGGAGGGGTCTCTGACGTCACCTGCTGGCACTGGCCACTCAGAGGCCTCCATTGTGCCCTCACACCTCTGCATTCAAGATTGCAGAGGTCTGGGACACACTGGAGGAGCTCTGGGCACCATCTCTGGGGAGGTGATGGACAGGGAAGTGGTCATTCCCCTTTTCTTTGTCCATTTTCGTGCCAGAGCAGGGGCTGGGGGATCCCTGATCTAGTGTAGACTGGCTTATGCAAGGAGGGCACCATCTGTGCCCTTCAAAGCATTTCCAGAGGCTCTGAGAGGCTACCCCTCACATGTCTGTAACACCCCTCTCCCAAAGGAAATGTTTTGTTCTGCCTTCCTGTGCTCGAGCTGCTTGAGCAACAGGAGGGCAGAAACCTGTTTGTGAGGTGGCAGCAGCTGGGGCTCTGTGGAAAAACCTCAGAAGGCTGGTATGGCAGTACTGGCGGGGCCACTGTAGAGCCCCCAGAGTGCATGGTATTATACAACCAATGGCAGTATCAGCAAGTGGCCCTGTGCCAAGAGACTTTCCCACTCTGCTCCCGCTGGAACCGGGAGCCTCCCAAGGCTCTCCATCTGGCACAGCGTGCCCCCCATCTTCTTCGACCATCCTGCAAGAGAAGAGGCTGGTAACTAAACTGTATGATTTTTAATGCATTTTTAAAGGTGACTGTGCATTGATTCTAATGGTGCATATTTACGTGAAGAAAGACTAACTTTGTTAAAACTTGAAAAAGTCATAACTCGAAAAGTACTTAACGTATTGTAAAGATTTGGGCCCTCATTATGAACACGGCGGTTGAAACCGCCGTGTTCATGCTGACGGTCTTCCCAGTGACCGCCAGCTCCCCCGGAACATCACTGGCCGTATAATAGACATTCCTCTGGGCCAGAGGGCGGAAACCTTGTTTCCGCCCGCCGGCCCAGAGGAATGCCTGGCCAGGGCATTGACGGCAGCTGCGCGATGGGGCACTGCACAGGGGCCCCTGTACTGCCCATGCCAAGTGCATGGGCAGTTCAGGGGCCCCCAGGGGTGCCCCGGTGCACCCCTTCTGCCAGACTTTCCCTGCCGGGGAAACCCACCAGGGAGAGGCTGGAGGCTAGGGGATCATTATTCGAGGGGCAGCACTGCTGCCCTGTCAGATAATGATGCCGTCCACTGGCAGGTTGCCTGATGGAGGCAGCCTGGCGGTGGGTGAGGGCCGCCTATGGCTTCATTATGTGGCGGTGTGGCTTGCCATGCCGGCTGCCGGAATTTTCCACCACCGCCGGCGTGGCGGCCCACAACACCAACATCATAATGAGGGCCTTGGTCTTAAAAATTATATAAAAGTCTGAAATATTTTTATAAATTCTGGTCTCGAGTTATTAATTGAGTGTGTGTGCTGGATGATTTATTTTGTGAGTACAACAAATACTTAGCACATCTCCTGGATTAGCCTAACTGCTCGACCAGCTACCTTAAAAACTGGAGCATTAGGTGGTCTAATTTTAGTTCTGGAAACCAATGTGTGGTTCCCTGGACCCCCTGTACAGTGTGCCTTGTTTTGTACACTACAGAGAGGGCCAGCCTCCTACACTCCTGGGTAAATTTAATAATAAATCCATCACTGGTACTAGTTTGGATTTATCATTGTGAGTTGTTTGATACCAAACAACCTCGGGTTCAGAGTGGCCATTATGTAGCTGTGAAACCTATACTGACCAGTGTGCAGCACATGTATTAAAACGGCTGCTCTCCTAACTCACTATGTCCCGTGTTTGGCAAGGACACTGTGGGGGTATAGTGCTCATACAGCTACGCCCTGAAATACAGTATAGTGCACCCTCCCTTAGGGCTGGAAGGCCTGCCAGAGAGGTGACCTATCTATATTGCATGCAATGTAGTGGACAGGGTACACAGGCAGTGTGCCATGTCAGGTTTGCATTTTAGGTGTGCACCAGGACACTCAGGCTGCAATGGCAGTACTGGGTGCATCTGGTTGCATGGCCCTAGAGGTTAGCAGGATCCCAGTGCACTCCAGTCCAAGTTGCATCTAGAAACCAGGCAAAAATTGTGGAGGGGGGTAACTGCAACAAAGTACCAGTTTTCCATACCCGGGCCATGCTGTCTCAGGCTGTTGCCGATGGGAGAAATGTAGTGACCTTCACTACCCGCTGTGGACTTAACACAACCGACTCACAGGGCAGAGCGGTTTTGTCAATGGTGGCCTTGAGGCGCAGCGTCTGGTTGAGAACGACTGGCTTTTCGGGGGATGTCCAATCTTCTCTGATGGACATGCCCTTTGATGGCTCCCATCTCTTTGGATATAAGGCGTAGCCGGTTCTAGAGTGCTTTAAGGATATTTGGGCTACAGCTAGGTTCTTGGGCCTTTCTGTGGCCCCATGTCACCGTCAATCTGTATTTCAATTTTTGTGTGGCTACGGAATAGGCTTCTAGCCTCGCTAGCACCCTTCCAGCCACCGTGCCATGCATACTCCCCGTCTCTGCGTGCCCACAGACCTCATTGATTAGGCAGCCAGCAGTCAGTTCAGTTTCTCTCCCTCTATCCCCACCACCAACCTTCCTAGTCTGCCATTATATCATCATTGATATCCAGTTAGTGGCAGGATGCACCATCACCTGCCCCACTAGCAGTCCTTAACATCGGACGGGTGGGTTTTGCAGATTGTGCAAAGGGGCTAGTCTATAGTGTTTGTGTCTGTCCATCTCCACATGCCACTATCTTGCAACAGGCTGGCGGAGGATCATCTATCCATTTTCTGCCAGGAAGACACCGTTTTCTTGGCCACAGGAAAACTAGAGAGTGTGCCTATGCCAGTGGGCTGTGGTTGTTATTCTCGTTACTTTCTGCTGCCGAAAAAGGGTGGAGACCTCGTCCTATCCTAGATCTACTTCCTCAAAAAGGAGAAGTTAAAAATTCTCACACTAGCTCAGGTACTGTCTGCCCTGGTCCCAAGAGACTGGCTGGTATCGTTGGACTTGCAGGATGCTACTTCTTTCCACTTCCCTGCCCTGCACTGCCCACAGGCTAAACCTGTGGTTCACGGTCACCCAAGAGCATTTTCAGTTCACTGTGCTCCCTTTTGTCCTACCCAGCACCCTTTAGGTGTTCACCAGGGTGAAGGCGGTGGTTGCTGCTCATCTGCGGAGATCAGGGGTGTCAGTCTTCTCTCTCGTTGTTGGCCGTTGAAAGTGGGTTCTCCCCAGACTTTTGTCTCCCACCTCCTGACTGTCGAGGACCTCCTCTATTCGCTGGGGCTCCCTATCAACATTCCATGGTCACATCTGCACCTGACTCCCCCTTTCATTGCAGTTGTTCTGGAGTTTCAGGCCTATCTTCATGAGTGGTGAGTGCAGGATATTCAGGCTTTGATGCAGATGTTTCAGCCTCTATCCTGGACTTCTGTGAGACATACCTTGAGGCTGTTGAGACTCATGGCCTCCTGCATCCTGCTGTCCTGCTGGTAACACATCCACAATGGCATATACAGGCATTGCAGCTGGGCCTGAAAGTCCAATGGGTACTCCCTGACATGGTTCAGATCTCAGAGGGAACTGCAAAAGATTTGCAGTGCTTGTTGACAAACCGCGATTGGGTCAGCCGCAGACCCCTCTCCCTTCCCTACCAAAGCTCACAGTAGTGACATTCATCATTCCTGGGATGGCAGGCATCTGGGAGAGGTGGAAATCAGCCTCTGGTGGAATCCGTACTCCAGAATCCGCTATAGAGTAAGACCATGCAGTTTTTTGTAGTTCGTCACTACAAAACTAACTGTCAACTGGGTCTCCTCCTCAGTGAAGTTCTTCTTCCTCCTCACATTTAGCATGCTGGTGGCAAGACAATGCGCAGAGCAGGCAGGTGAAGTGTGGATGTGGGAAAAACAAAGTTTTGAATGTGTGCTGTTTTTTTTTGGTTTGTAGGCCATAGGTTGCTGGTGGCATTAATTGTCTGAAGGTGTATGAAATTACACTAACTCCACCCCGAATGTGGAGATTCCGTCCTGGGTGTGGAACCTCTGTCTTGAGTACAGATTCCACCCTCGTGTGGAGATTCTGCCCCAAGTGCGGAAACCTCTACCCCGAGTGCAGAACTTCCGCAGTTATAAAGATACTGCTTGTAAGTCCCGTTGTGAGTACCGAAAAGTAGTAAAGTCAGACATGTGGTCTAAACGTAGACGTTTGGGGGCATATTTATACTCTGTTTGCGCCGGAATTGCATCGTTTTTTTGACGCAATTCCAACGCAAAACTAACTCCATATTTATACTTTGGCGTTAGACGCATCTAGCGCCAAAGTCCATGGAGTTTGCGTCATTTTTTAGCGTGGACACCTACCTTGCGTTAATGATATGCAAGGTAGGCGTTCCCGTCTAAAAAATTGACTCCGAGGCATGTGCGCCGTATTTACACTCCCGGTCAAAATTCACGCCCGGGAGTGGGCGGGTCCAAAAAAATGACGTATGGCCGCTTTTGCGCCGTTTTTTAGCGCCTGGTCAGGGCAGGCATTAAGGGACCTGTGGGCTCGGAAGGAGCCCAGAGGTGCCCTCCCATGCCCCCAGGGACCCCCCCTGTCACCCTTGCCCACCCCAGGAGGACGCCTAAGGATGGAGGGACTCATCCCAGGGACATTAAGGTAAGTTCAGGTAAGTGTTTTTTGTTTTTTTTTGTGGCATAGGGGGCCTGATTTGTGCCCCCCTACATGCCACTATGCCCAATGACCATGCCCAGGGGCCAGAAGTCCCCTGGGCATGGCCATTGGGCAAGGGGGCATGACTCCTGTCTTTGCTAATTTCTATGGGGGTTGGGAGTCGAAAAAAATGGCGCAAATCGGGTTGAGGCGAAAAATTTGCCTCAGCCTGACTTGCCCCATTTTTTGGCGCCCAAGCTCCATATCCCCCTACACCGGCGCTGCCTGGTGTACGTCGTTTTTTTTCACGCACACCAGGCAGCGCCGGCGGCTAACGCCGGCTAATGTCATTGAATAAATACGGCGCCCGCATGGCGCTTCAGAATGGCGTTAGCCGGCGCTAATTTTTTTGACGCAAAACTGCGTTAGCGCAGTTTTGCGTCAAAAAGTATAAATATGGCCCTTGGTGTAACTTTACCTTTGTGAAACTGGCCCTATATTTTCAACAATGTAGTTCATGCCATCATTTCATCTGCTGAAGCACTAGCAAGTCATAGATCGGTACATCAAACTCTCACACAACTTGATAAAATAGACAAATGGTAAGCAATCTACTAAAATAATGATGGGGTTTGTGAATTCGTAACATTTATACACTTGCTTAGGGTCATATTTTGGTGTTGGTGATATGAATTTTAAAATTTGGTTTATGGTACGTGTTGGAGGTCCTAAATTAAGCATTTCTGCTTAGATTTTGTTCATTGTATGCATTGAAGGCATGTAGATATTCATATTGTCAGGCATGCATCTCATTACCCAACCTGACTACAGTGTGAAAGCATTTTGGAAGGCTGCATTGAGATCACTATAGTGTTGGAATAAGTCTTTGACAAGAATGTTGGCATGACTTATCATTTTTATAACAGGAAGACATACTTTTTCTAGCTTTCTTTATTGCTTAATGCTTTAATGCTGTCTGTTTAATTGTTTCTTGAAAGCATGGTATCCAGATTGCTAGGACTTCAAACTTTTCTTTGGTTTTCTGGCCTCCCCTATTACATGTGTTGCTTCAAAGGAGGATATGCTACTAACTCAGTACAAGGACATACATAAACAAACAATGAATAATATTAGGTATTTGAAAACTGATTACTTTGGTTGTGCGATTATTATCTTGTCTAAAATCTGAACTATGTGCTTGGGTATTAAAAAATTGATACAACAGAGAAAATGTAACGAATTAGTTTAAGTGAATTATTTTTTAATATATGCAAAAAGGATGTAGCATTAACACTCCCACACTTAAAATATTTGTATTAATTTTGTTTACAGTGTATTAACCATAAACATTAATTTCATTTTTGAGAACAAAGCCACTGTTGTGTTTAATGATAAAAGAAGTTTGAGCCAATATTATTAACAAGTCCTGCAACAAACAAATAACCATGAGCCAATTAGCAAATAGGAGCTATAATGTGGATAAGGTTCTTTTGTTGCCACTCACAGGAAACAGTTATTACTTGGCTGTCTTGGTGGTGTTTTTTTCAGTGTTGTCCTCAGCTGGACCAAATGAGCTACTGGAGCAGTTGTGAGGATCTCTTGGATCCGAGCTGGTTCCCACATTTTTTAGCTTCATTTTATATTTCTTGTTTTACACACTTTAGCTGCATTGCCTGAGCCGTAACATTTTACATACTTTTCTTGCGTGATATTATTCTAGGAATATATTGTACAAGTCGCTTGTTTGAGTTAGCCTTTCTCAGCATGTAATTAGTACATTAGGTTTAAGGCTAGAAACATAGTATGAGGTATCCTAGTGCTTCTATTGCCCATTCAGGAGACAGCTTCTAACATCTAAACACAACTTTGTATCACAGCTGTGCTTCTAATATTGTGTGGCTTTATTAAATAAATGAAGCAATGACCCAGGAAGGGCATATGGGCATTCAAGTTGGGACCATCCTGGGGCAAAAGTATTCGATATTGGGGCTTTGCTGCCGCTAATCTACCAGTTTCCAGACAGGATTGCTATCTACAATACAGGCAGACTCCTGACACCATTTCCAGGTAAAGGGCTAAGGCTAACCCCATAGGTAGGTTAATCCTTGGGTAGGTCGCTTCCCCACCGCTGCAGCTCCGCCTGCTTAGTCCTCAGCCCCATTTTCTTTTTCCCGCCGCTGCCTCCCGTGCAGCCCCGCCCCCCTGCTCCGCCTGCTTAGTCCTCAGCCCCGTTTTCCTTTTCCCGCCGCTGCCTCCCGTGCAGCCCCGCCCCCTGCTCCGCCTGCTTAGTCCTCAGCCCCGTTTTCTTTTTCCCGCCGCTGCCTCCCGTGCGGCCCCGCCCCCGCTCCCATTTGTTGCCCTACCCTCCCGCCTCCCGCCTCCCAGCCGACCGCTCCTCCCCTCCTACCTTCTTATGGCGGCCGCTGGACGGCTGAGACAGCGACCCTTGACCCTTGGGTAGGTCGCTTCCCCACCACTGCAGCTCCGCCTGCTTAGTCCTCAGCCCCTTTTTCTTTTTCCCGCTGCTGCCTCCCGTGCGGCCCGCCCCCCCTGCTCCACCTGCTTAGTCCTCAGCCCCATTTTCTTTTTCCCGCCGCTGCCTCTCGTGCGGCCCCGCCCCACTGCTCCCATTCGTTGCCCTACCCTCCCACCTCCGCCTCCCAGCCGACCCCTCCTCCCCTCCTACCTTCTTATGGCGGCCGCTGCGTGGCGGAGCCAGCGACCCTTGACACTTGGGTAGGTCGCTTCCCCACCGTTGCAGCTCTGCCTGCTTAGTCCTCAGCCCCGTTTTCTTTTTCCCACTGCTGCCTCCCGTGCGGCCCGCCCCCCTGCTCCCATTCGTTGCCCTACCCTCCCGCCTCCTGCCTCCCAGCGGACCCGCCCCCCTGCTCCACCTGCTTAGTCCTCAGCCCCATTTTCTTTTTTCCGCCGCTGCCTCCCGTGCGGCCCCACCCCCCTGCTCCGCCTGCTTAGTCCTCAGCCCCGTTTTCTTTTTCCCGCCGCTGCCTCCCAGGGGGGTGCAGCCCCACCCCCCTGCTCCCATTCGTTGCCCTACCCTCCCGCCTCCCAGCCAACCCCTCCTACCTTCTTATGGCGGTCGCTGCGCGGCGGAGACAGCGACCCTTGACCCTTGGGTAGGTCACTTCCCCATCTCTGCAGCTCCGCCTGCTTAGTCCTCAGCCCCGTTTTCTTTTTCCCACCAATGCCTCCCGTGCGGCCCCGCCCCCCGCTCCGCCTGCTTAGTCCTCAGCCCCATTTTCTTTTTCCCGCCGCTGCCTCCCGTGCTGCCACGCCGCCCTGCTCCCATTCGTTGCCCTACCCTCCCGCCTCCCAGCCAACCCCTCCTCCCCTCCTACCTTCTTATGGCGCCCGCTGCGCGGCGGAGCCAGCGACCCTTGGGTAGGTCGCTTCTCCACCACTGCAGCTCTGCCTGCTTAGTCCTCAGCCCCTTTTTCTTTTTCCCCCCATTGCCTCCTGTGCGGCCCCGCCCCCCTGTTCCACCTGCTTAGTCCTCAGCCCCGTTTTCTTTTTCCCGCCGCTGCCTCCCGTGCGGCCCCGACCGCCTGCTCCCATTCGTTGCCCTACCCTCCCGCCTCCCAGCCGACCCCTCCTCCTCTCCTACCTTCTTATGGCGGCCGCTGTGCGGCGGAGACAGTGACCCTTGACCCTTGGGTGGGTCGCTTCCCCACCGCTGCAGCTCCACCTGCTTAGTCCTCAGCCCCGTTTTCTTTTTCCCGCTGCTGCCTCCTGTGCGGCCCCGCCCCCCTGCTCCACCTGCTTAGTCCTCAGCCCCATTTTCTTTTTCCCGCCGCTGCCTCTCGTGCGGCCCCGCCCCCCTGCTCCCATTCGTTGCCCTACCCTCCCGCCTCCCAGCCAACCCCTCCTCCCCTCCTACCTTCTTATGGCTGCCGCTGCGCGGCGGAGACAGTGACCCTTGACCCTTGGGTAGGTCGCTTCCCCACCGCTGCAGCTCCACCTGCTTAGTCCTCAGCCCCGTTTTCTTTTTCCCGCTGCTGCCTCCCATGCGGCCCGCCCCCCTGCTCCACCTGCTTAGTCCTCAGCCCCGTTTTCTTTTTCCCGCCGCTGCCTCCCAGGGGGGTGCAGCCCCACCCCCCTGCTCCCATTCGTTGCCCTACCCTCCCGCCTCCGCCTCCCAGCCGACCCCTCCTCCCCTCCTACCTTCCTATGGCGGCCGCTGCGTGGCGGAGCCAGCGACCCTTGACACTTGGGTAGGTCGCTTCCCCACCGCTTCCCCACCGCTGCAGCTCCGCCTGCTTAGTCCTCAGCCCCGTTTTCTTTTTCCCGCTGCTGCCTCCCGTGCGGCCCGCCCCCCTGCTCCCATTCGTTGCCCTACCCTCCCGCCTCCTGCCTCCTGCCTCCCAGCGGACCCCTCCTCCCCTCCTACCTTCTTATGGCGGCCGCTGCGCGGCGGAGCCAGCGACCCTTGACCCTTGGGTAGGTCGCTTCCCCACCACTGCAGCTCTGCCTGCTTAGTCCTCAGCCCCTTTTTCTTTTTCCCGTCACTGCCTCCCGTGCGGCCCCGCCCCCCTGTTCCACCTGCTTAGTCCTCAGCCCCGTTTTCTTTTTCCCGCTGCTGCCTCCCGTGCGGCCCCGACCGCCTGCTCCCATTCGTTGCCCTACCCTCCCGCCTCCCAGCCGACCCCTCCTCCTCTCCTACCTTCTTATGGCGGCCGCTGTGTGGCGGAGACAGCGACCCTTGACCCTTGGGTGGGTCGCTTCCCCACCGCTGCAGCTCCACCTGCTTAGACCTCAGCCCCGTTTTCTTTTTCCCGCTGCTGCCTCCTGGGCGGCCCCGCCCCCCTGCTCCACCTGCTTAGTCCTCAGCCCCATTTTCTTTTTCCCGCCGCTGCCTCGTGCGGCCCCGCCCCCCTGCTCCCATTCGTTGCCCTACCCTCCCGCCTCCCAGCCGACCCCTCCTCCCCTCCTACCTTCTTATGGCTGCCGCTGCGCGGCAGAGACAGTGACCCTTGACCCTTGGGTAGGTCGCTTCCCCACCGCTGCAGCTCCACCTGCTTACTCCTCAGCCCCGTTTTCTTTTTCCCGCTGCTGCCTCCCGTGCGGCCCCGCCCCCCTGCTCCACCTGCTTAGTCCTCAGCCCCATTTTCTTTTTTCCGCCGCTGCCTCCCGTGCGGCCCCACCCCCCTGCTCCGCCTGCTTAGTCCTCAGCCCCGTTTTCTTTTTCCCGCCGCTGCCTCCCAGGGGGGTGCAGCCCCACCCCCCTGCTCCCATTCGTTGCCCTACCCTCCCGCCTCCCAGCCAACCCCTCCTACCTTCTTATGGCGGTCGCTGCGCGGCGGAGACAGCGACCCTTGACCCTTGGGTAGGTCGCTTCCCCATCTCTGCAGCTCCGCCTGCTTAGTCCTCAGCCCCGTTTTCTTTTTCCCACCAATGCCTCCCGTGCGGCCCCGCCCCCCCGCTCCGCCTGCTTAGTCCTCAGCCCCATTTTCTTTTTCCCGCCGCTGCCTCCCGTGCTGCCACGCCGCCCTGCTCCCATTCGTTGCCCTACCCTCCCGCCTCCCAGCCAACCCCTCCTCCCCTCCTACCTTCTTATGGTGGCCGCTGCGCGGCGGAGCCAGCGACCCTTGACCCTTGGGTAGGTCGCTTCCCCACCGCTGCAGCTCCACCTGCTTAGTCCTCAGCCCAGTTTTCTTTTTCCTGCCGCTGCCTCCCGTGCGGCCCCGCCCCCCTGCTCTGCCTGCTTAGTCCTCAGCCCCGTTTTCTTTTTCCCGCCGCTGCCTCCTGTGCGGCCCGACCCCCTGCTCCCATTCGTTGCCCTACCCTCCCAGCCGACCCCTCCTCCCCTCCTACCTTCTTATGGCGGCTGCTGCGCGGTGGAGACAGTGACCCTTGACCCTTGGGTAGGCCGCTTCCCCACCGCTGCAGCTCCACCTGCTTAGTCCTCAGCCCAGTTTTCTTTTTCCCGCCGCTGCCTCCCGTGCGGCCCCGCCCCCCTGCTCTGCCTGCTTAGTCCTCAGCCCCGTTTTCTTTTTCCCGCCGCTGCCTCCCCTGCGGCCCCACCCCCCTGCTTCCATTCGTTGCCCTACCCTCCCGTCTCCCAGCCAACCCCTCCTCCCCTCCTACCTTCTTATGGCGGTTGCTGCGCGGTGGAGACAGCGACCCTTGACCCCTGGGTGGGTCGCTTCCCCACCGCTGCAGCTCCGCCTGCTTAGTCCTCAGCCCTGTTTTCTTTTTCCCGCCGCTGTCTCCCGTGCGGCCCCGCCCCCCTGCTCCGCCTGCTTAGTCCTCAGCCCCGTTTTCTTTTTCCCGCCGCTGCCTCCCGTGTGGCCCCGCCCCCTGCTCCCATTCGTTGCCCTACCCTCCCGCCTCCCGCCTCCCAGCCGACCCCTCCTACCTTCTTATGGTGGCCGCGCTGTCTGCGCCCGTCTGCGGCTGGACCGCGCCCGGCGCCAGAACCCCTGGCCCCCACCGCACACAAAGCACCCGACTGAGATATGACTCCGCCTCCCTCAACGCCCTCAACACCGGACGAACAGCCACCTGCTACCAAGCCAGCCCAAAGCGAACCCATGGACCCTTCACCTGTCAAGCCTGCAAATACACATGCCTCCGAACCTGCAGACCACCCACCGGCCCTCGCAACAACAACAACCACCTCAAGTGCATCCTCCTCAACACACGCTCTGTCCACAAGCACGCCATCGAACTATGGGACCTCCTGGACACAACAGCACCAGACGTCGCCTTCATCACAGAAACCTGGATGAACCCTTCCTCGGCCCCAGACATCACCATAGCCATCCCCGACGGCTACAAGATCGCCCGGAAGGACTGCGTCAACCAAACCGGAGGAGGAATCGCCATCATCTACAGGAACACCATCAACATCACAAACACCACCGAAGACACACCCCTCGCCGCCGAACACGTACACTTCCAGATTCACACTGACCCCAAAACCACCCTTAGAGGAACACTCATCTACAGACCCCCGGGCCCACATGCGCAATTCAGCGAAACCATCGCAGACTTCATCAGCCCACACGCCCTAGCCTCACCAGAATACATCCTCCTCGGTGACCTGAACTTCCACCTGGAGAAAAACAACGACAACAACACCACCACCCTGCTCGACAACCTTGCCAACCTCGGACTCAAGCAACTGGTGAGCACCCCCACCCACATCGCTGTCCAGACACTCGACCCCATCTTCTCCGCCAGCAACCACGTCTCCTTCAGCCACTCCTCCGGACTACACTGGACCGACCACAGATGCGTCCACTTCACCTTCATCACACACAACAAATCCCCCGCAGATGCTGGAGCAAAATCACCACAGACCAGCTCCTCTCAACACTGAACCAGAACCCACCAGCCAACATCACTGACATCAACAACGCAGCCCACAGCCTCACACAGTGGATCACCAACTGTGCCGACAACCTCGCACCACTTAAAAAAAAAACAGGCGGGACCAGCAATAGGAAAACCCGATGGTTCACGGACGCCCTCAAAGAATCTAAGAAGTCCTGCCGAACCCTCGAAAAAACCTGGCTCAACGAACGAACCACAGAAAACATGACAGCACTCAAGATCGCCACCCGTGAACACCACCAGCTGATCCGCTCCACCAAAAGGACATCATTCAAAGAGCGACTAGAGAACAACACCCACAACAGCAAGGAACTCTTCAACATCGTCAAAGAGCTCTCCAACCCCAGCGCCAGCTCCAATGACATCACACCGTCACAAGAACTCTGCAGCTCCCTCGCCACGTTCTTCCACCGAAAGATCGCAGATCTAGAAGACAGCTTCGGACCCCAGACCCCGCCTCCTACCACCGAACCAGCAGCCCCCACCACTACCCTCAGTTCCTGGACCCCTATCAGCTCAGAAGAGACCAGAAGCATCATGAACACCATCCTCTCCGGCTCCCCCTCGGACCCTTGCCCCCATCACATCTTCAACAAAGCCGACACCATCATCGCACCCCATCTCCGGAACATCATCAACAGCTCGTTCGCATCAGCCACCTTCCCCGAGAGCGGGAAACACGCAGAAATCAACGCCCTCCTGAAAAAACCCACAGCAGACCCCAATGACCTGAAGAACTTCCGCCCCATCTCTCTTCTTCCCTTCCCGGCCAAGGTAATCGAGAAGACCGTCAATAAGCAGCTGACCGCTTTCCTCGAGGCTAACAACTCGCTCGACTCATCCCAATCTGGATTTCGAGCCAACCACAGCACAGAAACCGCCCTCATCACAGTCAACGACGACATCAGGACCCTGATGGGCAACGGAGAAACAGCCGCCCTCATCCCCCTGGACCTCTCGGCAGCCTTCGATACTGTGTGCCATCGCACCCTAATAACCTGCCTCCACAACACTGGAATCCTAGGAAAGGCCCTGGACTGGGTCATCTCATTCCTCTCCGACAGAACCCAGAGAGTCCACCTCCCTCCCTTCTGCTCAGAACCCACCGAGATCATCTGCGGCGTACCCCAAGGATCCTCGCTCAGCCCAACCCTCTTCAATATCTACATGAGCCCCCTCGCCGCCATCGCAAGCAAACACAACATCAACATCATCTCCTACGCCAACGACACCCAGCTGATACTCTCCCTCACCAAAGACCCAGCCACCGTCAAAACCAACCTACAGGAAGGAATGAAAGACGTAGCGGAATGGATGAAGCTCAGCCGCCTAAAACTGAACTCAGACAAGACGGAGGTCCTCATCCTCTGACAATCCCCATCCGCCTAGGACGACTCCTGGTGGCCCACGGCACTGGGCACCGCACCAACCCCCTCGGATCACGCACGCAACCTCAGGTTCATCCTGGACTCCCTCCTCACGATGACCAAGCAAGTCAACGCCGTCTCGTCATCATGCTTCAACACCCTACGCATGATCCGGAAGATCTTCTGATGGATCCCCGCCGAAACCAGAAAGACGGTTACCCATGCCCTCGTCACAAGCCGACTGGACTACGGAAACACCCTATACACAGGAACCACCGCCAAGCTTCAGAAACGACTACAACGCATACAGAACGCCTCCGCATGCCTCATCCTCGACATTCCTCGCCACAGCCACATATCCACCCACCTGAAACACCTGCACTGGCTCCCTATCAACAACAGGATCACCTTCAGGCTCCTCACCCACGCACACAAAGCACTCCACGACATGGGCCCCGAATACCTCAACAGCCGCCTCTCGTTCTACACGCCCACCCGTCAGCTCCGCTCAGCCAGCCTCGCCCTCGCTACCGTCCCACGGATCCGCAGAACCACCGCCGGAGGAAGATCATTCTCCTACCTGGCAGCCAAAGCATGGAACTCCCTCCCTGCACACCTAAGAACTACCCAGGACCATCTCGCCTTCAGGAAACACCTCAAGACATGGCTCTTCGAGCAGCAGTAACCCCCCCCCTCTCCAGCGCCTTGAGACCCTCTCGGGTGAGTAGCGCACTCTATAAATGAACTGATTGATTGATTGATTGATAGATCGGGTCAGGCAGAAGGGTAAACCTGCTATGCTCTCAGCATAGTCTTAGGGTTAGGTAGGAACCTCATGAAATCTCTAGAGATCATTTACCATGATTAGGTTGTTCATTATCGTTACTGTGTATGTTATACAGGTCACTTTGCTTTGTTTCATCTGCCGAATTAATCGCAGCTCATTCTATGCACAATTATATTTGTTCCAAAAGTTTACTGAAAACATAACTTGTATCTCTATTGTGTTTCACCTGTGCATGCATAAGTAACATAATGAAAGGGTGAGACCTGTTTCCACAACTTCTCTGGGGAGTCAGAGTGTCAAGTTCAGTTTGACATAATCACCTTTCACCTTCGCAAGGCTGGGGGTGTAGATGAGGCACTGTGAGCTAGCCAAGAGTTGGGATGGCGGTTTCTGATGGTGTGGCCTGTAGGAAGCTGGCCCACTGTGTGGTGGATACCTATGGTGCTAAACCTTATACTAAGTCCAGGCAAACCCCAATTAGTTTGTGTTACAGTGTCTAGACAGCCAGGGTTCTCTAGGGTAGCTATGGTGAGCAGCCAAGACGTATCTAGAAGGCACATGAAGCACTTGCAATACCAAAGTAGTCACACAATAACTTATCACACATGAAAGGAACCACACAGTGTTGGAAAAATAAAGTTACTTTATCATGGGCACACCAAACTAGACTTCCATTGGTATACCTCCCTCTGGGTTTATGAACACTCAAAATATACACAGGTAAATATTAGGAAATAGCATAAAATAGTAAGGGCCCAATGGGGGGCCACACCATGTACTAAAAAAGTAGAATGCGAGTATGGGTCCCCCACCAGAGAATATGGAGTAGTTAGGCAAGGGCCGGGAGAGAGTGGAACCCCCAAGAGGTAAGTATCTAGAAGACCCCCAGTGACCAGAAGAGGAAAGGTAAGCTGGTCGTCCCATAGGCTAACATGGGGACTTGTAAATGGAATATTGCAAAAGCAGAACCAGGCCGGTGAAACCCAACAGTGGATTCTGGATGAAGAGGACCTGCAAAAGAAGGGGATAGATTACAGTCCACACAGGAGTGTCAAGGTGGGGCAGAAGGCAATACCCACCCTTCTGTGGGTGAAGATCCGGGTCAATGGTGATGGAGGAAGTCCAACTGTAGAGTCCAGGAGCTGCAAAGGAGCCCCTGAAGTCACCTAGGAGCTGCCCCTCGCCGGTTGCCGGATTGCAGACCGGTCAGTGGTCAGGAGGACCACCAATCTAACACAAGCAAATGCAACTGGAAGTGTTGGAGATTTGCAGAGCTGAAGAGGACCGGCAAGGTCCTGGGGTCTCGACCCTTGGAGAGGAGACCGGGCTGATCTTGAGAAGACAGGAGAGCCAGCAGAAGCAGGCTGAGCTCCCACCAGCAGCCCACTGGCAGCAGGCACAGTAAGTCGCAGTGAGGCCCAGTCGGCACACCTGAAGAGGAGCCCCACATCACTGGAGAAGCAGAGAGGAGACTGTCCTTGCAGAGGTGGAGTGCTGGGGCCCTCGAGCAGCAGTCAAAAAGGCCTGGTTGCTACAACAGTCGTGCTGCACAGGTGTTCTGTCTTGGAGGAAAAGGCAATGGCTCACCATCTCCCAAGTTGGACAGAAGGCAGAGTGGACCCAGAGGACCCCTCAGAACCGCCACTGGTGTTGGAGAATCTTTGCAAGTCCAGAGGACAGCAGATCCCAGCAGCCCAGCGTTGCTGCCTTAGGTGCCTGAGGATGCAGAGGAGTGACTCCTTAACTCCAAGGGAGATTCCTTCTTGCTCCTTTGGTGCAGCTGTAATCTTGCCAACCCCAAAGGATGCACAGCAGGGGAGATGTAGCATGTCACTGACAGGAGCAGTGGAAGCAATGTTGCAAGAAGAGATCGTCTTGGTGTTGCAGTCTTGTTCTGTTCCTGTGTTGCAGTCTTGTTCTGTTCCTGTGAAGTCCAGCAGTGGTTCCGGTGGCCAGTAGCAGAAGAGGTCTTTGCAGAGGAGTCCTGGTGGAATCTTCCATATGAATCTGGGGACCCACCTGCAAGGGAGTTCCTAAATAGCCCAAAATGGAGCTTGGTCACTCTTCAAGGCGACCTCCTATCAGAGGGGGTCACTGACATCGGCTATGTACCCTGACCAGAAAGTGCTTCCAGGGGCCTCTGCAGAACCAAGTGGCCACCTGGAGGAGCTTTGGGCACCACCCCTGGGGTGGTGATGGACAGAGGAGTGGTCACTCCCCTTTTCTTTGTCCAGTTTTGCGCCAGAGCAATGACCTAGGGTCCCTGGACTGGTGCAAACCGGATTATGCAAAGAGGGCACCAAATGTACTCTTAAAAGCCAACTGGTAGCGTGTCAAGGCTACCTCTCTCCAGCCCTGTAACACTATTTCCAAAAGCAAAGGAGCTTGCATACTTCTCCCACAGGACCTCCTTTGTCCTGCCTTCTCCCTGCTTGGGCTGGTCAAGCAGCTGGAGGGCAAAACCCTGAGATGCTGCAGGAGCGTGGGCTGCTTGCAGACCCAGAAAGACTGGTAGGAACAGTACTGGGGGATCCTCTTAGGAGTGCCCAGAGTGCATGGAATCATGCCGCCAGTACTGGGTTCAGTACTGGGGTATGATTCTTACATGTTTGATACCAAACATGCTTAAGTTTGGAGTTACCATTATGCAGCTGAACCACAGGTAGTGACCAGTACATAGCTATAATGGTTTTCCCGCACTTATGAAGACCAGGGGATTGGAGCTGGAATTCGTAGGGGTACCTCGGCTCATGCAGGTGTACCCACACACACAGGGACCTGCACCTACCCCTTTGTGCTGGAAGAGATTATCAAATGGGATGGGTGACTTATAGTGCTTTGAGTACCTAGGTACCATATACTAGGGACTTACAGGGTCACACCAGTGTGTCAATTGAGGGGTGTATGAAGTACCCAAGCAACTAAATTTGGAGTGGTGAGCACAATCACAGTGGTCCTGGTTAGCTGGAAGCCAGTGAAGCCAGTCTAAGCACACTGACATCAGGCAAAAAGTGGGGGTAACCGTGCCAGAAAGAGGGACCTTTCCTACATACGATTGTTTGCTACCATCTGCTTCAAATCTGATTTTATTGTGTCAGAATAGGTTAAAAAATGTATTTTTAGACAATGTGGAGCCAGTGGGAAGAAGAGACTGCATTCAGATGACCAGCACAAGGACTGAATATATTGCCATTACCCATTTCACAAGGTGAAGGATTGTAAGGTACTTCATACCTTTTCCTCAAATTCCTTAAAGGACAGAGAGGGGAGATTACTACTATGGCTCCAGAAACTTAAAGCTAAGGAAGACCCTGTTTCTGGGAATGACAGTGAAGATCCTTCCTCATCCTCCAGGAGACTTCACAAAAGAGAGGGAGAGATCAGAAGTTGACTCACCTCATGAGCCTCCCCAGAAATCTACTAAAAAGGCCCACTATGAGTCTCACTTAGCCCCTCTGAGAAGAACTCCCACAAACATAAAGGGAATCATTTTCCCTCAGAAAAAACAGGGAAATCGAGATCAGAATCTTTTACACCTTCACCTTAGATTTCTCACAAATTTAAGAAACCATTGTCAGCACCTTCACCGAAGAAATCATCTACACCTTCAACGACAATGGCAGTGACCACAGCGTCGACCACAATAGTGACATCTGTGATTGTGGTTGGATCCCTGTCGATGACTACCACATCATCGACCACAGTCTACGTCGCCCATCCCATCGACAGTCAAACTGGCCTCTGTCTTGGTGATGACACTATCAGTGACAACGTAGACGGCGAAACCAATTCCAACCACAATAAGGGTGAAAGCGCTGTCAATGATAAAGACGACATCTTCAACGACAACATCTTCGACGAGTGAAAAATACCATGGAAAACAAAAGGAAATTGGGAAAACTATTTCACTGATGCAGGAACACACATCCCAAATCAAAGTGTCACCATTACCACCCAGTCATCTCCTGGATGAGGATGACTCAGATGACGATTTTCTATTCTGGGTAGCTCGGAGCCAGTCGGAGTTCAGCTTTTTCTGATAAGGGAGGCAGGCACCTTGACATCATCAGCAAGCACTTCTCCTCAGTGTGAGAAGCAAACTCTTTGGCAATACTCGGAAGATATGTCCGCCAAATGTGGTCAGATATTGTACCACATCTTTACCATCTTCCCGAGGATGCCAAAGGCAAAGCCAAGAAAGATCCTTCATGAAGGAGAGCTTGCCTACTCTGAAATAATCAACTGCCCCATGGACACTGTGTCCACGGGTTCTAGACAGATAGTTGGAGCAGCAGTCTTATGAAGACAAGGGTGGCTGAAAGCAACTTCCTTCAGGCCAGACGTGCAAAGCAAAATTCTAGACCTCCCATAGCCCTCTTTGGTAAGCCCATTGACCATGCTTTCCAGTCCATTAAGGTGGCTAGTGATGCTCAACAAAGGGGCCATAGACAAGTCCCTAGCCACGAGAAGGGCCCAGGTTTTTTACGCCCATTTCTTCTTAGTCCGGAAGAAGTCTGGGGAATTGAGACCCATTTTGTATCTAAAAATCTGAACAAATATCTCAGATTTCTTTTTTTGCATGATCACTGTAGACAGCTGGCTCTGTATATACTGTCTCAAAATAAGAGATAGTGTGCAGAGTTCAGGGGTTCCCCAACAGGCTTGAAAGAAGCAATAATAGATAATAGATAATACTAATGCTCTATTTGTAGTAGTGTGGTCGAGCAGTTAGTGTTATCAGAGGGTAGTGTTAAGCATTTGTTGTACACACTCAAGCAATAAATGAGAACACACACTCAATGACTTAACTCCAGGCCAATAGGTTTTTATATAGAACAATATTATTTTCTTAATTTATTTTAGAACCACAAGATTCAAATTGCAGGTAAGTACATTAACTGTAAGGTACTTTGCATAGGTATAGTTAGGACTTTGAACCAAAACAGTAATGTACACAGTTTTTCATAAAATGGCAATAAGCTATTTTAAAAGTGGACACTGTGCAAAATTCCACAGTTCCTGGGGGAGGTAAGTACAGTTAGGTTAATGTGGTAAGTAAAGCACTTACAAGTTCAGTCTCTGGGGCATAGGTAGCCCACCGTTGGGGGTTCAAGTCAAACCCTAAACACCCAGCAGCAGCAACACATGGCCGGTCAGCTACAGAGGTCAAAGAGGAGCCAAAATAACATTGGCACCTATGGAGAGTGGGGTGCTCCGGTTCCAGTCTGCTGGCAGGTAAGTACCTGCGCCCTCGGGGAGCAGACCAGGGGGGTTTTAGTAGAGCACTGGGGGGGGGTCCCAAGTAGGCACACAAAACACACCCTCAGTGGCACAGGGGGCAACCGGGTGCAGTGGGCAAATAGGGCGTCGGGTTTGCAATAGGATTCAATGGAGGGACCCGGGGGTCACTCAGACATTGCAGACAGGGCACGGGGGGCTTCTTGGGCCAGCCACCGACTGGGCAAGGGTGAGGGCCGCCTGCTGGTCACTGCTGCACTAGTTGTCCTTTTCTCACGGGCCTTGGGGCTGCTGGTGCAGTGGTTCTCCAGGCGTTGGATGTCTACATCCCAGACAGTCGCGGGTAGGGGGTCCTCAGGATTCCCACTGCAGGCGTCCTTGTGGGGGGTGCAGTGAGGTCAGCCCAGGGTGGACATGTCGTTGGAGTTGAGTGGGGGTCCTCTCTGGGTCATTGGTTGCTCTGGACACGGGCCAGGGGCATCGGGTGCCGAGCGGTGGGGACTCACGCTTCTGGAGTGAGATGAAAGTCCATTTAAAAATGGTTTCTTCTTTCTTTGGTTGCACAGGTCCGCTGTCCACAGGAGCTCTTGATCCTTTGTAGTTACAGGGCAGTCCTCTGAGTCACCAGAGGTCGCTGGACCCGCAGGATGCGTCGCTAGTGCAGGTTCTCTGAAGTTGGAGACAGGCCGGTAGAGTTGGGGCAAAAGCAGTTGTCGTCTTCCTTCTTCTCTGTGGGGTTTTTCAGCTAGGCAGTCCTTCTTCTTTGTAGATTGTCAGGAATCTCAAATCCTGGGTTCAGGGTCACCCCAAATACTGAATTTAGGGGTGTGTTAGGGTCACAGGGCAGTAGCCAATGGCTACTGTCCTTAAGGGTGGCTACACCCTCCTTGTGCTCCCTCCTTTTGGGAGGGGAGCACATCCCTATCCCTATGGGGCTAAATCCTCCAAAACAAGATGGAGGATTTTCCAAGGAGGGGGTCACTTCAGCTCTGGTCACCTTAGGGGTGGACCTGGCTGAGGGGGTGACTTCTCCTTGTTTTTCTCATTATCTCTCTGGACTTGCTGCGAAAAGTGGGGGCTGTGTCCGAGGGGCGGGAATCTCCACTAACTGGAGTGCCCTGGGGCATTGTAACACGAAGACTGAGCCTTTGAGGCTCACTGCTAGGTGTTACAGTTCCTGCAGGGGGGAGGTGTGAAGTACCTCCACCCAGTGCAGGCTTTGTTTCTGGCCCCAGAGAGCACAAAGGCTCTCACCTCAGGGGGTCAGAAAATAGTCTCTCAGTGGCAAGCTGGCATAGACCAGTCAGTCCTGCACTGAAGGATTGGGTAAAATACAGGGGGCACCTCTAAGATACCCTCTGTGAGCATTTTCTTAATAAATCCAGCACTGGCATCAGTGTGGGTGTATTATTCTGAGAAGTTTAATACCAAACTTTCCAGTGTTCAGTGTAGTCATTTTGGAACTGTGGAGTTTGTTTTTACAAACTCCCAGACCATATACTTAATCTGGCCACACTATATTACAATGTCTAAGAATGGACTTAGACACTGTAGGGGCATATTGCTCATGCAGCTATGCCCTCACCTGTGGTATAGTGCACCCTGCCTTAGGACTTTAAGGCCTGCTAGAAGGGTGACTTACCTATACCGCAGGCAGTATTTTGTGTGCACGGCATCCTGAGGGGGATGCCATGTCGACTTTGCCTTTTTCTCCCCACCAACACACACAATCTGCAACTGCAGTGTGCATGTGTTAGGTGAGGGGTCCCTTAGTGTGGCACAACACATACGGCAGCCCTTAGTGACCTTCCCTGGTCACAGGGCCCTTGGTACCACTGGTACCTTTTACACTGGTACCTTTCAAATTTTTTGTGAAAGTGCACAACTGCTGGGGCTTGGTTAGCAGGGTCCCAGCACACTCTCAGTCAAGTCAGCATCAATATCAAGAACAAAGTAGGGGGTAACTGCAACAAGGACCCTTTTTCCTACAATCACTCTCCAAGATATTTCACAGCTTCTAAACCAGGGGGATTATATGACAATGCTAGATCTTCAAGATGCATATTTTCACATCCCGATAGATCTACCCCATTGAATTCTTTCACGATTCACAGTGGCTGGCAGTCATTATCAATTCAAAGTCCTTCCAGTTGACCTAATATCCACCCCACGCATCTTTCCAACGTACCTGGCTCCAGTAGCAGCATTCTTAAGGCAACAGAAAGACCAAGGCTCTAACTAACACATAGTTCCGCCTTTTCACCAGACTAGGCCTTAACCCACAGAAACTATCCCTTCAGCTGTCCAGGAGGATAACATTCTTGGGGGCTAGAATGGATACAGTCCAAAGTAAAGGATATCAATCTTCAGAAAGACAAACAAGATTTTTGCGCTTGGCCCAGTTAGTGCAAGGTAAGTTTGTCTATTCAAATCCCTGCTAAGGGTGATGTCCTCCTGCAACCCCTTGGTACCATTCTGCCTCCTTTGCGTGCGACAAATGCAACAGCAACTGGACAGGCAATGGATCTAAACACAAGGCTCTTTCGACAAAACAATTAATGTCAACCCATAAATATGTACAGCTGTTTCCCGGTGGATTCAAGAAGCAAAGCCGTCCATGGGTCATGCGTTCATGCCTCAGGCTTCCGGGTTAGTCATCACCACAGATGCTTCCTTAGAGGGTTGGGGAGCTCATCTCCAAGATTTGCAAGTCACAGGCAAATGGGAACAGTTGCAGTTACTCGTACATATCAACCTGCTGGAACTAAATGCAGTGCCCCTAGTCTTGCAAGCCTTTCTGCAAAGAATGCAAACGTTTGCAGTGGTCATCCACACAGACAACACCACAATCTTGCACTATATCAACAAGCAAGGGGGACAAGATCTCAAGTGCTGTCCCAAGACTTGCAATGGATTTGGGAGTTGTCGATCAGTCATTAATAGATCTGAAGGCAGAACATGTGCTGGGGAAGCAGAATGTCATTGCAGACACGCTAAGCAGGTTGAAACTTTCCTACCACGAATGGGAGATCAATGAGGACGTTCTGGAGGAAACTTTTTGCCAATGGGGCAAGCCGAATCTGGACCTGTTCTCAACCTTCCAGAACCAAAAATGTCAATTCTTTGCAAGCTGGCATCCAGAACCGGGGTCGTGGGGGAATGCTTTTTTGATGGCATGGTCCAGAATCTTTGCAAACACTTTTCTTCCAACTCCTTTCCTCACAAGGATTCTCATGAAGATGAAGGTGGAGCCCTGCAGGATCATTGCAATAGCTCCAAGATGGCCATAACAACATTGGTTCACAGAGTTACTTCTCCTATCAGAGAGACAGCACATCAGATTGCATCCACTTCCATCTTTACTGAGAATGAACCAAGGCCAAGTACTTCATCTGCATCCAAGATCCTTAAACGTTTCAGCTTGGCTACTGAATTCAATGAGTTGGCGCATCTAAACATCAAAAGAGAATCCAGACATATTCCAGCCAGAGGTAGAGCAGATAGTACGAACAAGGCCTACTGTCTTAAATGAAAGCAGTTTTGCATCTGGTGTCAGTAGTCATGTGCACCCAGTGTCATTTACACCAGAAGAAATCCATCCTTACTTAATACATCTGGCACAGTCACGTCTTGGTCTTGCTTCCATTAGGGTTCCCTTAGTGGTCATATCCAGCTCCAGAAGATGATGAACATCAATGTTGTTATGGTCTAGCAGACTCATCAAACAATTTCTCAAAGGTCTCTTTAAGGTTGTCCAGCCAGTTAGACATCTACCCCCACTCTGGCAACTGAGTACTGTGCTTTCTCAGCTGATGAAAAGACCATTTGAGCCTAGCTAAGCAGACATTAAATTCCTTTCTTGGAAAAAAGCTCTTTTATTGGCACTAACACCAGCAGGAGTGTGTGAAACGCCATTCAAGAATCCATTCTTCAGTTCAGTAACAACAGTGATTCTGCAAACAAATCCAAAATTCATTGCAAAAGTTCCATCAGACTTCCATTAAAATGAACCAGTAATTCTAAAGACATTTTTTTCCAGATCCCAAGAATGCAGCAGAAAGGGCATTTCATTCCTTGGATGTCAAGAGATGTCTACAATTTTATATTGACAAGACAAAATTCCACTCATCCAATCAGTTACTTATGGCATATAGTTCTCCGAGGAGAGGTTATTCATTCTCTAAACAAAGCATAGCAAAGTGGATATCTAATGCCATACAAATTTGCCTTTAACAAGCTAACACACCATTAAAAACTAAGGTGCTAGCTCATTTTACCTGACATATAGGGACTTCTACAGCATTGGTTGGTGGTGTGTCTGTCCAAGTTATCTGCAGAACAACGACCTGGAAAAATAGACACACCTTTATGCAGCACTACTGCTTGGATTCCACAGTACACAGCGATGCAGCAGTGAGTCATGTGGTGTTACCGCATCATTTCCAGTAAAGGTGAGCTATCATAGAAAATGATACACCACCATCCACAAAAGTATAGTGCACATTTCCTGTTATTTATATATACGTGTATGTATATATATATAGAAATATATGCACACGTGTATTTTAATGTTTGTATAAAATGTGCTATTTAACTGCTCTTTAATCTGATTCAATCATGTGAGTCTATGAAAGATCCAATACTGTAACTGTAGTTCTCCGGAATTGGTAATTTTTATAGATTCACATGCGACCAACCCTCCTTCCCTGAGAGGCTCACCTTTTCTTTGGTATGATACATTTCACAATTGTGCTCTGAAAATCTGAGAGACAGACGTCTCTGAGGGGAGAGTTTTAGAGGGTACTTCAACAACAGGCTCTTTTAAATGATAGAGATATGTTACTAAAGTGAAGACTCTATGGCCTTCCCCGGCTATATTTAACATGACACTCCTTTTCTTATGGTACCGTGGGACTCCCACTTTGACAATGAGGAATGATTCAAGCTTGTGAATCTATGAAAGATACCAATACTGGAGAACTGCAGTTACAGGTGAGTAACTTATTTTCTTTTGTCATACCAGAATTCTGTCTCTAAGTTTGTTCTGGGTGCAAGACCTGCTTCCAGCTGGATTTCAGTGTTAGATGTGGGAGGACCCTAGGATTACCATAGTATATTCTCCCACTCACATAAACTCAGCCCTCAGGCCCAAGTTGAGTGTGGCCAAAGGCTTTCACCATCTTGAAAATGCTCAAAGTGTGTGGGATTAGCACCATATAATCCCTTGGTTAGGGCATGCTCAAGGGTCATTCGAGCCCACTAGCTCATGACAGCTGTAAATGTGTAATCTCCAGGCACCCACATCGGAATAATCCTGGGCCGGAGGAAGCAAAGACAAGAAGTGGACGGAATATGCTCTCAGCAACCTGTGAAGAGCTGTAAAGGACTAGACTTATTCCAGGACAAAAAAGCGGACTCCAAGAGTTGTAAGTCTAACCTTCGTACAAGCTACAGCAATACAACAAGAGGCCTTTCCTACACCTACCCAGCTAATCAGAGGCAACTGGACTCCGCGTGATACCTTCTGAGTCCCTAAGTGCCTCCCCTGAGGTCCCGGGTAGCTTTAGTAGTGTACTCCTGTGGTGGATTAAGACTTAAAGAACTAAAGCCAGAAGGTAAACCTTTTGCACAGGAAGAACCTGTTGGTGTATCCAACACTGCTCCATCACAGTCAGTATCAAATTGCACCCAGGTCCAGTTCTACTATGACCTTTAACTATCATTGGCATTCTGTGTGCCCTAGAAGCAATGCACCCCTGCCCCCTGAAGTAAATCCAGGATTTGCAAATGTCCTGCTGTAAGCTCTTGCAGGTAGACTCTGCTTTGTCCTTGTCCACTATTCTGTCCCACATTTGCCTTCTCTGACTCATGGTTATTGTGTTTGTACTATGTCAACTATTAACTGTGACTCAACTCTCAATATTTCATCAACCATAACAGTCAATTCATTTTCAGAAAATCTATGGGCTCTTCTTCCTGCCATTTCTACACACCCAAAAAATATTTTAAGAATAAAAAAAATAGGCCTATGTGTTTTAAAATCTTTACCTTTTAAAATGTTTTTTTATTATATATATTGATTATGTATTTTGTATTTTGTGTAAAGCATATCTCATTATAGATCTGTATCTTATAAATAAATTGATTGGTATGCCCTTCTGTCACTGCAGGCATGCTTATATTTTTGAAGTCAAATCTTTTAATAAAACTCTTGCTGATATCTTCGGGCCGGATTACAAGTGTGAGGTATTTGAACATGGCAGGTTGCAGTATGAATGTTTGTGGGGAGCTGCCTATCATCTTATGGGGGGGGGCAAAGGTTTTGCTATTCAATTGAGTGAATTGCCTATTTATCCAGCATCGGATCTTTGTTAGATACACATGCTTGAGTTACTCTGCATCATCAAGTTGGGAATCCCTGGTGTGTTAGACCGGTTGCTTGCAACCAACCCAAGCAATATTAAAGAATTACAAATCAATAAGGACGCTCAATAAGGAGCAACACACACATAGCTGGTACTGTATGACTTTAACCCCTTCACTGACAGGCCTTTTCCCCCTCAGGTGCCAGTCCTTTTTTAGCTACTTGGGGCAGTTTGCGCTTAGACCCTCATAACGTTTTGTCCACATAAGTGACCCACGCCAAATTTGCATCCTTTTTTTCCAACATCCTAGGGATTCTAGAGGTACCCGGAGTTTGTGGGTTCCCCTGAAGGAGTCCAAGAAATTAGCCAAAATACAGCAAAAATCTTGTTTTTAAAAGAAAATTGAAAAAAAGGGCTGCAGAAGACGGCTTGTGGTTTTTCCCTGAAAATGGCATCAACAAAGGGTTTGTGGTTCTAAAACCACCAGCTTCCCAGCTTTCTGGAACATGCAGACTTGAATCAGAAAACCACATTTTTCAACACAATTTTGACATTTTACTGGGACATACCCCATTTTTACTATTTTTTGTGCTTTTAGCCTCCTTCCAGTTAGTTACAGAAATGTGTGTGAAACCAATGCTGGATCCCGGAGAGCTAAAAGTTTCTGAAAAGTAGACAACATTCTGAATTCAGCAAGGGGCAATTTGTGTAGATCTTGCAAGGTTTTCCTACAGAAAATAACAGCTGAAATAACAAAATATTGAAATTGAGGTGAGAAAACAGCCTTTTTTCTTCACGTTTTACTCTGTAACTTTTTACTGCGGTGTCAGATTTTTGAAAGCAATATACTGTTACATCTGCTGGACTCTTCTGGTTGTGGGGATATATAGGGCTTGTAGGTTCATCAAGAGCCCTAGGTACCCAGAGGCAATAAATGAGCTGCACCTTGCAATGGGTTTTTATTCTATACCGGGTATACAGCAATTCATTTGGTGAAATATAAAGAGTGAAAGATAGGTATCAAGAAATCTTTTGTATTTCCATAATGGGCGCAAGATAAGGTGTTGAGAAGCAGTGGTTATTTGCTCATCTCTGAATTCTGGGGTCCCCATACTAGCATGTGAATAACATGGCATTTCTCAAATAGATGTCTTTTTTACACACTGTCTCACATTTGGAAGGAAAAAATGTAGAGAAACACAAGGGGCAATAACGCAAGTTTTGCTATTCTGTGTTCCTCCACGTCTCCCGATAAAAATGGTACCTCACTTGCGTGGGTAGGCCTAATGCCCGTGACAGGAAATGCAACATGGATACATCACTTTTTCCCAAAGAAAACGGAAGTGTTTTTTGGAAAGTGCCTAGCTGGTGATATTGGCCTCTAGCTCAGCCGACACCTAGGAAAACCTACCAAACGTGCATTTTTAAATACTAGACACCTAGGGGAATCCAAATTTCCTTCCATAAGTCTCCCGATAAAAACTGTACCTCACTTGTGTGGGTAGGACTAGTGCCCACGAAAGGAAATGCCCCAAACACTATGTGGACACATCACATTTTCCTAAAGAAAACAGAGCTGTTTTTTGCAAAGTGCCAAGTTGTGGATTTTGACCTCTAGCTCAGCTGGCACCTAGGGAAACCTACCAAACCTGTGCATTTTTGTAAACTATACACCTACGGGAATCCAGGATGTGGTGACTTGTGGGGCTCTCGCCAGGTTCTGTTACCCAGAATCCTTTGCAAACCTCAAGATTTGGCCACAAAAACACTTTTTCCTCACATTTCCATCACAGAAAGTTCTGGAATCTGAGAGGAGCTACAAATTGTCTTCCACCCAGCGTTCCTCCAAGTCTTCCGATAAAAATGGTACCTCAGTTGTGTGGTTAGGCCTAGTGCCTGTGAATGGAAATGCCCCAAAACACTATGGCCCTCATTCTGACCTTGGCGGTCTTTTCGCAAGACCGCCGAGTTACCGCCGCGGTAAAGACCGCCGACCGCGGCGGTATGCCGCTGCGCGTATTCCGACCGCTGGGAGCGTTCCGCCGGAATACCGCCAGCAGCCACACTGGCGGTCGGCGGGAAAGTGGAGACTGGTCAACCTCCACCGCCACGCCAGCAGAACACCGCCCCCAGAATTACGACCCACATTTCTGTGTGGCGGTCTTCTGTTGGCGGTCTTCTGTTGGCGGTCACGTCCCTATGGCTCCCGTCGCCTCCCGGAGGACCAACGCACAAGGTAAGTTGATCGTCCGTGAGGGGAGGGGGTGGGGGGGTGTTGTGTGATGTGTGCGTGCATGGGGGTGTGCGTGTGAGTGTGTAGAGGGGGTGTGTGAGTGCGTGCATGCGGGCGGGGAGTGCTGCTGTGCCTATGGGCAATGTGTTTAGTTCGGCGGGTGTGCATGTCGGCATGTATGTGTGCGGGTATGTGTCCCCGTTGTGTATGTGTGTGTAGGGGGTGTGTATATGTGCATGTTGGGGGTGTGTGCATGTCGGGGTGCATGTATGTGCATGTCGGGGTGGGGGTGGGGAGGGGGTTCGTACCACCTCTGGGGGGTGGCAGGGGGGTGGAGGGTGTGGGGGGAGGACTCGGGTGGGTAGTGGGGGGTGGGGGAGACCCCTATCAGTGCCAGGGAAGGAATTCCCTGGCCCCGATAGTGCTTACCGCCATGGTTCGCACGGCGGTTCCCGCCCGCAAGAAACCGCGGCGGTAGGCAGGGTCATAATACCCTTGGCGGTCTTGGGACGACCGCCGGGCCGGAGTGCGCAAACTCCAGCCCCGCGGTCATGACCGCCGCGGCGGTCGGAGTGGAGAAGTGGCGGTCGGTCGCGGTGGGGACCGCCGCGGTCAGAATGCCATTTTTAATACCGCCAGTCTGTTCGCGGTCCGACCGCCGTCTCTCCGCCGACCGCCAGGGTCAGAATGAGGGCCTATGTGGCCACATCAAAATTATCAAATACTAAACTACCTTTTTTTATGGGGGGACCTGCGTTTTTAGTCCTGGGCTCAGCATCCATATAGGGAAACCTACCAAACCCAAACATTTCTGAAAACTAGACACCCAAGGGAATCCAGGGAGGTGTGACTTGCGTGGATCCCCCAGTGTTTTCTTACCCAGAATCCTCAGCAAACCTCAACTTTAGCTAAAAAAATCAAATTCTTTCCACATTTCTGTGTGGGAGCACCACACCGGGACAAATTTCCAATCACCCAACTTTCCCCTCAGCCTCCCGGTAAAAATGATACCTCATTTGTTTAGGTGGGCCAAGTGCCTGTGACAGGGAAGAGCCAAAAACATGTTGAAATTGAGGGGGAACCAAAGCGGGTCCAAAAGGGCAGTTTGAAAAAATACATTTTTAGGCTGACAAGTGGGGCAGAATTTTTATTGGTATAGATAAGACAATGCTGGGTGGTAGGAATTTTGTGGATTCCTGCAGATTCCAGAAGGTTCCATCACAAAAATGTGTGATTTCCAGCAGAGTTGGAGGTTTGCAGGGCATCGTGGATAAGAAAATGGTGCGGGGTGCATGTGAATCACCCTGCATCATCCTGGAATCACCCAGATGTTTAGTTTTCAGATGTGTCTAGGTCTTGTGGATTTTTCTACATGGCAGCATCCCAAAGTCCAAAAAGTGTAGCCCTCACCAATCCAAGTGGGATGATTTTGAGAGTTAGCCAAGCTCTTATGGCCCAAATGTAAAACCAAAACCCAAGATAATCAAATGTCCTCTTTCTTGCAGTGGGATAAGATGTTTTAGTGTGCGGGGGAGAGCTGAAAGACTGTTACCCCTTTCAGTTGGGGTGGGGGCATTGGTACACCAGGGGTCCCCCATGGGCTACAGCATGTGTTATGCCACCCATTGGAGACCATGCAAACTATGGGCCAGATTTACAAGAAAGTGGCGCATTGGTCCTGATGCGCCACTTTTCTTGTTTTTCTCCTACCACCACCTAGGGACACCATGGGTGTGCTGTATTTACAATACGACGCACCATGGTGCATGTTAAGCCAATAGCATAAAAAAATAAATTGTTATTGTGACGCTTTGCTGCACTAGCGTCAAAATTGTTTAAGCTAGTGCAGCAAAGTGCTAGGAGACCCATTAATTACAATGGGTGCGTCACTTTAATGCCTCCAATGAGCAGGCATTAAGAATGACGCAAAAAATGTTGCAGTGAAATCTTGTAGATTCAATGCACCATTTTTTCTGTCCTCCTAATGTCTGAATGCCCCCCTTGCATGCATTGCGCCACTTTTTAATATGGCATGGAGAAAATTGCCTCCTTGAGCCACATTAGCGTAAAAAAAATGATGCTAATGTGGCGCAAGGTGGTCCTAGGGCCTTGTAAATCTGGCCAGATTTTAAAGGGCCTATGTCTGCAGGCCTGCCATTGAAGCCTGCATGAAAAGGTGCATGCATTCTTTCACTGCTGGTCACTGCACCAGGTCACTGTAAGTCACCCCATGGTATGCCCCCCCAGCGCAGAGGGCAGGGTGCATGTTCCTGTATGTGAGGGCAGCCCTGGTTTTCTAGACACTGCCTTACTCACTAATAGGGCTTGCCTGGACCTCTTACAAGGTGCAAACACCATAGGTGTCCACCACACACCAGGCCAGCTTCCTACAGCACCTGCAAAATGAATATTTGCTTTAAAAAAAGTGTTCTACCTCACTTGCTACAGATGCAGAACGGCAGGATTTCCCCAGGACAGAGTGCATGGGGATATGTGGGTCTTCAGTGAGCCCAGAAGATTGTGTCATCTCTCCAAACAAGGACTATTGAGATAGCTATCAGCATGCAGTGAGTTCTGTAACAAAAAAAAGCAAAAATACTGCATAGAGGATGAGTGATGGCACACTCATCCAGAGGCTTTTCAGCAATAACAGCCTTCTATGCAAGAAAAACCCTGCCTGACATCTATGGTCACTTACTAGAACAAGCATCCATTCACTATTTACTCACCTGGATACAGATGCAATGGTAGATTCTTCAGCAGTGGGACAAACAGTTCTGCACAACCTTTTTAGATATGGTGTGCCTGCTTCCTGCTTCGTAATTTGCTTCTGATCCTAACTGTTTTATTTCAATCAGGTGAATCTATGAAAGGTCCATTGCTATAGAAGAACAAGTGGTTTATCGAGAACTACAATCCTTCAGTGTTGGCATCCCTCATTGATACACATGGGGACCACACTCTTCCCTGGTTGCTAAAATTCCATTTATGTGCTTTCAGAATCTGAGCTATAGCGCGCTCTCTGGGAATGTGGATGCTGTTGTACTTGCCTAATTTGGTGCTTATCATTGATGTAAAGGCACTACTAATCAAACACTACTATTAAGCCTGTGGTCATTGTAACTGTGCTTTTTGCTGTTTTAAACCACAGGGCATTCCTGTGATGATGGCAGAGAGTAATTCAAGCATGCAAGTCTATGAATGAAAGAACCATATAAAACTGTAGTTAGAGATGAGTAATTTTTTTCTGATATTTACATTCTTTATTTGTTTGTCAGGAGACCACTTACTACAGCCTTTGTCTTCAGATGGCCTGTGTCTTACTGTACCAAGTCAGTTACCCCACAATACTGAACTGCCATGCATTCTTTGTCAGTGCCAGAATATTGCCCATGATACACATCAAGCCTTACAGCAAGATATACTTTTCCCTTTTTTGCTTTAATTATTTACACCAGACATTCTCCTTTTTGTGTATCTGATAGAGACTTTAGTTGCATATTCCTTACCTTAGAATTTACCCAAGGCGTCAGATTGGATCCGGAGATTTTTCTTTGAGCAGTACCCTTGAGCGCCATCAGGTGGCGTTGGTTGACTCTTCGTCTATCATTGGCATCATGATCACCGTGATGAGATCGCAGTCGTATGGAGGTGCCACCCCAGCATGCTTATGTCAGTTCTTTTCTTTCTGCAGCAGCCTAAGCGCAGATCCAAAGAAGAGCGACCCTCAGTTTTTTTCAGCTGAATTTTCCCCGGTTTTGGACCACCTGGTGCGTCAACATGTCCCGGAAGACCAGATTTAAGATGTGTGACTCCTGCCACTGCATGATGCTGGTAACGGATCCACACCTCGTGTGGTTGCGGTGCCTGGAACATGAACATAACCCGAAGCCGTCCCCCAAGTGCTGGGCCATGAACCAGAAGGCTTTGAGGGAGCGGACCCTAGGCTCATGGCAGCCTGGCGCTCGGCTCTTCGCCGCTCTCGGTCTCGCTTGAGGGGAAAGTCACGAGACGCTCGTGGAGCCATCACCACTCATCCCCGTCCCATTCCAAATCATCAGGACAATCGGGTCACAAGCAGAAGAAGTAGAAGAAGAATTAACGTTCCTTCACTTCACCCGTTGCTTGGATGATGCAACGCAGGAGGAGGGTCGTCTCTCTAGGGCTCCATCCTTGGAGCCTGTTTCTGGGTCGCGCCATGCCTCCCCTAGTTTCCGGAAGCCAGAGCCACCCTTGCCCAACTCAGGGAGTTTTATGAGGCCATGCACCTCATATTTGGGCAATGTGACCCTCCTGTGACACCTTCAGGCCCAGTAGAGTCGGCAGAGGCCATATCGGGTTCTGCGCTGGCAGCTTTTGCCTCGGCTCTGGAGGGCACCCCAGGATTCGTTACTGGATGCGAGCCAATGCCAGTTGTGCAATTGCAACCTTTGCCTGCACTAGTACAGAAGAGGAGGGAACCTCATATTCAGTGGTGGTGAGAAGAGCGACTCAGGTCCTAGACCTCGATCTGCCTTCTGTGGCTGTCAGGACTAACCTCCTGACTGGGGTGCTTCTGACCAGGGCTTCCACAGCTGAACCCCTTTTGTCCTTCACTGATGTCCTGCTAGGGGCATGGTCTAAACCCAGCACAAGGGCTCTTTTGGCCTTCAATGAAGCCCTCACTGATGTCCTACTGAGGATGTCCTTTAAACCCAGAATAGGAGCTCCTGTCAACAGGACAATCGGCCGCCGCCTAACGACCCTAAATTCCTAACGCAAAATCCTACGCCTGAGAGTTTGGTCACCCAAGCTTTTTCCTCTTCTGGCGCATTCCCTTCCACACCCCCATACAGGAAATCAAAATGGCTGGAACAATTTGGGAAGAAGTTATTCTCTTCCTCCAGTCTGGTGTTGCTGTCTGTGAACACCACATGCCTTTTGGGCCGCTACTCCCATACTTTATGGGATACAGTCACGCAGGTGCTGCCACAAGTCCCGGAAGAGACCCAGGCCATTTTTTTCCCAAGCTGTTGCTGAATGGAGGGATGCAGCCAAGTTTGCGATTCGTCGTGTGCTGGACGACGGACTCACTAGGCAGATCGGTTGCGTCGGCAGTGGCCTTACGGCGCCATGCTTGGTTGAGGACTTCCGGCTTTTTGGAGGATGTCCAGCTATCGCTTGTGGCCCTTTGATGGCACCTGTCTCTTCAGAAACAAAGCGGACTCAGCACTCGAGCGCTTGAAGGAGTCCTGGGCTACGGCTCAGTCCCTTGGCCACGCAGCTGCTCCTCGCCCCCCTCAGTCTGATTTTTGCCCCTTTTGTGGCTACAGAAGGGGCACCAGCACCATCTATTTCCTTCCAGCTACCATGCCCAGCCTCTGCGTGGATGAGATCGTAGGATCCAACATTGCCATGAATCAGGGAGCCTGCGGTCCTCCCAGTCCACTCTCCTACCCCTGCTGCAGCCTCCAAAACTTCCAAGTCTGTTGCTCCATCACAGACCAGTTGGAATCAGGATTCACCATCACCTGCCCTACTGGGACTCCCCCACAACAGACAGGTGGGGTTTGCAAATTGTCCAAAAGCACTACTCCCTCCCCTGCGAGACTGCTCCTCTGGCCATGCCACCAACCTATGATCGGAAGATGGAGAATCACTTGGCACTCCCCCACGAGGAAGTTATGGCTCTTTTCCCCATAGGATGGTGGCATGGCCTCTATGGCCATGCCACCATCCTACGATTGGATAATAGAGAATCACTTGGCACATCTCTGCGAGGATGTTACAGCTCTTTTGACCAAGAGAGCCATGGAGTGGGTCCCTGTGGCAGAAGTAGGTCGTGGTTGTTATTCCCGCTACTTTCTGGTGCCCAAAAAGGACCAGGGCCTCCACTCTTTCCTAGACCTCCAGTCCCTCAATCGCTTCCTCAGAAAGGAGAAGTTCAAAATGCTCACTCTGGCTCAGGTCCTAAATACCCTGGAAACTAGATGGCAGCGTTGGACTTGCAGGATGCCTACTTTCATATTCCTGTCCTGCCTGCCCACAGATGTTACTTGTGGTTTGTGGTAGGTCACCAGCACTTTCAGTTTACTCTGCTCCCCTTTGACCTTACCAGCGCCCCTTGGGTGTTCACGAAACTGATGGCAGTGGTTGCAGCTTATCTGTGCCGGCTAGGGATTTCAGCCTTCACCTATCTCGATGACTGGCTGTTGAAAGCGGGCTCGTCCCAGGCTGTTGTCTCCCACCTCCAGACTACGGCAGATCGCCTGCATTCTCTGGGGTTCACTATAAATGTGCCAAAGTTACACCTGACTCCCTCTCAGATGCTCCCTTTCATCGGAGCTGTTCCGGACACAGTGCAGTATGTGGCCTATCCTCCTGATATTCTGGCTACGATATGGATGTTTCAGCCTCTGTCCTGGGTTTTGGTGACAATGACTCTGAGGTTGCTGGGCCTCTTGCATCCTGCTGGTCACACATGCTTGATGGCATATGCAAGCTCTGCAGTGGGATCTGAGGTTCCAGTTGGTGCAGCATCAGGGGAATCTCTCCAACATGGTCCAGATCTCGGAGAGAACTGCACAAGATCTGCAGTAGTGTCTTTCAAACCACGATTGGGTTAAAGGCAGATCCGTCTCCCTTCCCCAACCAGAAGTAATGACAGATGTATCACTCCTGGGATGGGGTGGCCACATGGGGGAGGCAGAGATCAGAGGCAACTGGTCTCCAGTGGAGTCCAGGCTCCAAATAAAACTTCTGGAGCTCAGGGCGATCAGGCTTGCATTGAAAACATTCCTTCCCTCTCTCAAAGGGAAAGTGGTGCAGGTGTTCACGGACAACACCACTGCCATGTGGTACTGCAGCGCAGGGCAGAATGGGGTTGTGGACCCTTTGTCAATAGTCTGTGCATCTCTGGATGTGGCTGAAATGTCAGGGCATTTCCCTGGTGGTTCAACATCTGGTGGACTTTCTGAAGGACAGAGCAGACGAACTCAGCCGTCAATGCATGGTCGATCACGAATGGCGTCTCCATTCGGAGGTGGCACAAGGTCTCTTTCAGCAGTGGGGACAGCCTTGGTTAGATCTGTTTGCCTCAGCAGAGAACACACAATGTCAGTTTGCGCGTTGGAGTTTCCAAGGCAGCACTCACTTAGCAACGCTTTTCAGCTTGAGTGGAACTCAGGCCTCCTATACGCCTTTCTGTCAATCCCACTTCTGGCCAGAGTTCTCAAGAGGATCAAGAAGGACTGCACCCAAGTAATTCTTGTAACTCTGGATGGGGCACAAAAAGTATGGTATACCAAGCTTCTGAGCATGGCCATCGATCCTCCACTCAGACTGCCTCTTTGGGAGGATCTTCTGTTGCAGCAGCAGGGGATGGTTCTCCACCCTAACCTGTCCAGTCTCCACCTCCTTGCGTGGAGATTGAGCGACAGCAGTTGACAGCTTGCGACCTTCTGCCTGAATTCTGTGATGTTACATTTTCAGCCATGTGTCACTCCACCAAAATGGTATACGACTTTGGTTGGAATAAAATTGTGGCATGGTGTACCAACAGGTCTGTTGATCCCTTTTTCTACACCTCTGTCTGAGGTTCTTTTGTTTATACTCTCTGTTGCACAGCAGGGCTCTGCTTTGTGCACGTTTTAAGGTTGTCTGTCTGCCATCTCTGCGTGTCTCAGGCTACCTTATCAACCCTCCTTGTTTAAATCTCCCGTTGTTGGGAGAGTCCCCAAAAGTCTTACCCACATGTTTCCACCTACCCAGTTCATAATGCCCCAGTGGGATTTAAACCTGGTACTCACTTTCCTCATGTGTGCTCCTTTTGAGCCTCTTTATAATTGTCTTCTTCGGCTTCTCACTTGAAAAACAGCCTTCCTTGTAGCCATCACCTCTGCATGCAGAGTGAGTGAGCTCTTCCTTCAAGGCCATTATTAATCTCTGTCCATCCTGACAAGGTGGTGCTTCGTACCAGGGCCTCTTTCCTACCTAAAGTGGCCAGGCCATTTCCAGTAGGCCGATCCACAACTTTGTCAGCTTTTTAGGCACCGCCACATCCTTCTTGTGAAGAGGAGAGACTCTACCGTCTGGATCCAAAAAGAGCATTGGCGTTCCACCTCAATCATACCAAAGATATCTGGGTGCACGATCAGCTGTTTGTTGGTTATGTGGGTAAAAGAAATGGACTGGCAGAACAGAAAAGGACCATCTCTAGATGGGTTGTTCTCTGCATCAAAATGTGCTATGCTTTGGCTAAGAAGCAACCCATTGAGGGTTTGCTTGCTCACTCTAACAGAGCAACTGCTGCAACCACTGCATTGGCATGCAGAGTTCCAGTCCTGGACATCTGCCAGACAGCAACGTGGGCATCCCTGCACACGTTCACTAAACACTACTGCCTGGACAGTAAAGTCCGCCGGGATAGCTACTTTGGCTGTTCGGTCCTGCAGAACTTCTTCGTATAATTTGAGTTCGCTGACCCGCCTCTGGGCATGGTATTGCTTGGGTATCTATTCTAAGGTAAGATATTTGCAACTAGAAGTCTCTATCAGATGAACAAGTTACTTACCTTCAGTAACAGATTATCTGGTAGAAACATGTTCTAGCTGCATATTCCTTTTTGACCCACCCATCCTTCCCGCTCTGCAAACTGATTTCTAGGGAGAAGGACTTCCCCTTTTTCAGGGCCCTAGTTCTGGCGCACGAGGATCAGTGTTCTTCATGGCTCTGCACTTCTGACGTGAAAAGTTGTGAAAAGAAACTGACGTCAGTGCACCAGGGTGGTGCCTATATTCGACTGCAACTCCATCACGGTGATCACAGTGCCAATACAGACGCGGAGTCGACAGAAGCCACCTGACAGTGTACAAGGGTACTGCTCAAAGAAAAATCTCTGGATCCAGCCTGACGCCTGGGGGAAATTCTAAGATAAAAAATCTGCAACTAGAGCATGTCTCTACCAGATAATTAGTTCCCGAAGGTAAGTAACTTATTCTTATTTATTACAATCATGTGCATTCTCCTTTAATTGTGTGTTAAATTATGTTTAGACACTATTGAAACCATAATGTTTGGAAGTGGCAATGGTTTAAATGTTTTGAGTCATTTGATGCTGTTAATCTTTTGGCTCCAGCTTTTTTAAGTTTTTGTTCCTATTTTTTTCTTGTTAAGTATAGGAATATAAATAGTCATTAATCGAGTTTCTTCTCCATGTGTTGCTCGATGTAAAGTCTCTTGTACTTTCTCTCTTATGATTGGCAGAGTGGTAGCTATGGAACTAGCAAAGCTTAATATCAGACAGCCATTTTACACCATCCAAACTCTGATTGCAATGTACCTGCGCATTGATGTGTGTAAGACCTACATGGAGAGAGAGAAGATCATCGAGAGCAAGATGTCGGACCCTGAGAATGAGTGGAAACTATGTCTGCTCAACACCCTCTTCTTCGTCAAGGTAATATGTATTATGCAAACATCAGTTCCCAGTACTGCATTACTTACCCACCCTCTGCCTTGCCAAGCCTCGTAAAGGTCCCCTCTCCTATGACCTCTTAATGGTCTCACGTCATTCTGCTAAAGAAAAAATGACACTATGCAGAGCTTTTGATAAAGCACCGGTTCGTGATGGAAAAATAGACTATGGAAAGAACAGAAATACATTATTTGTTAAAAGAGATGCACGGGCCAGACTGGGTAAAACGGGAAAAAAGTACAATTTAGGATGGAAGCGAGTCACTGAAGGAGGTGGATTGCACTTCTGGTAAAATATTGAATACTTTGTTGTAACAGAACATGTCATAAACCTGGAACACATTCCTTTAACAAAGTCACTAGTTTAAAGATTTAAAGTGTAGCCTTGTAACAACTTCTCTGTGTATATATGGCTTTGGGTTCACCACTGTCATGATGGTAAACAATTAGTATACCTGCTGGGATTCCCTTTTCACATGGAAAGATTGACTGCATTCTAAAGTCATGTTTTGTATTATAGCATTGAAATGGTTAACAAGCGCTGCCAGTGCCCTTTGTGTCATTGATGGTTTTAGGCGCTTGAAAGTCATCATAAATGCTCTCTGTCACTCTTTGTACTCGTGCATTCATTGGTTCACCCACTGCCTCCTCCTTGCACTCACCTTCTGACTCAAACACAAAAAAACACAAACTCAACAGCAATTGCAAAATAAAAGCATATAAGTAGGAAAAAAGAACATGCTGCTGTCTAAATACAGCAGAAATGTAGTTTCAATAACATAGAAGCGGACTGTCTTTGCAGTGGCATTGAATATACCAGTAGCATTGTTTTAAACTTACCCATGGCCACCATGTGTAGAACCAACATGTTGACCATCTTAGCGTTATAAAACAATGATCCACTTTTATTAGAGTGCAAATCTTCTAGCCCAAGGACTTGTCAAAGGGGGTACCAACACCAAAATGCTTTCCTACAAAGGTAATCTGTGAGATTTTGTGTAACAAATGACCTGACTTCAGGTTTTAACGTGTTACACAAACAATCCACCCTTAAAGACCTATTGGGTTTTGTACATGAGTTGTATAGTAAATAAATCAGGCATGCTACCTTTGTTGTAAGTTTTCACAATAAACAGATAAAACCAATGACGTCTGAAATACCTTTTCCTGAAGAACCAATCAGGCCTATGGCTGTTATCACTAGTTGGTCATCATAACAGGCTCAGATCTGCTCTATTGAGCTTAAGCTTTCTCAAACAACAACCATCAGGCATACAGTCAAAAATGTACAAAAGTATACAAATGTACAGTTGGTCTTAAAAAATACTGTCTCGCTTAAGAGGGGCTAACAAGGGTTCTAGCAGTGCAAATCTTCCATCCCCATGATTTATCAGAGTAGGTAGTCAGCATCAAAACCATTGCCTATTATTTTAACCTTAGCAGATTCCATGTAACACAATATCTATTTGTAGGTTTTAATACAGAGTTACTCCAATATTGGAACTCTCATAGATTCACATGGTTGAATCCTTCCCCGTCGCTGAGAGGGGAGCCCCCGGTACATCAAAACAGCTATACATACAGGCTACTGAAAAGAAAAAAGCCCTAAGCCTTCACTTTAGAAGCCTATCCTCATCATTATGAGCAAAAGGACCTAAACAAGGCCCAGCCAATCAGGCTTCCCCTCCCGCTAGAACCCTCCTGAGAGGAGCTCCCTTCCCTCAGATTTTCTACTGCACGTCGTGCTAGGGAGTCTCCATTGAGCTCTGCTCAGTCAACACTTCAGAGAAGTTCATTTTCACTGTTTTTCTTCAGAAAAAGTATTTTCTACAGCAAGTAAGGTGTCTTCTTCTTACCTTGCTAAAGAGAACTCTGTTTTGGAAAGAATTCGCCATGTCAGATGAAGAGAAGAAAATCCTTTTCAGAGCCTTTAAGACCTGTGGGAAAAAGAGGCTTCGCTCTGAGGACCCACACAGAGACTGTATTTACTGCCTCTACCCTGACCATGTGGCCAAACCCTCAAAGACAGGGAGGGTAGACTACTAATTTGGCTTCAGAAACTGAAGTGCAGATCTAACCCAGTGTCTGGCTCTGATTGTGAGGAATCTACAACTTCCTCCAGAAAGCTACAGAAAAGAGGCAGATCTCCTGAACCTCACTCGGAAGATCTTCCTAGAAAGGCTCACAAGAAATAAAAAAAGCTGTCCTCTAAACCTGGAAGTCCTTCCAGTTCTCCTCACAGGAGCTCTGCTTCTTCTAAAAAGCACTCAAAAGAGAGATCTGTTTCCTCAGAGCGCAGTAAGAGAGCTTTTCCTGAGCCTCCAACACCACCTCCTGTGGTGAAACAGGTTTTTAAGAGACCATCAAGAAAATCGGCAAGAGCACCGTCGACAGTGGTGTCTAAAAGTGTCTGCACAGCATCGTCATTGACGGCTACAATGGCTACAATCTCTACGGCGTTACACTCTTCATCGACAATCGTATTGACAATGTCCTCGTCGACGACGTTCATGGTTGCCTCGCCCATCGCCTCTCCTTCATCCATGTTACCGCCTGTGAGATTGTCGATGTTGACTCTACCGTTGTTGTTTTCCTTGTCTATGAGAATTTCTCCATCGATGTTTCCGTCGGCGACGCTGATACCGTCGATGATGCGGTTGACGACCCTGATACCGTTGACAATGCCGTCGGTGATGCCGATGAGTGTACAGTCTACGTCCCCATTGATGATGTCATCTGTGTTGCCGTCGACGATGCCATCGATGTGGGTTAAGGCACACAAGAAGTCTTCTTTCCTTTCACCATTGGTAACATCTCCAGGTAGAGTTTCAGCCTTGGTACCTACGCATCTGCTAGAGCAAGAGGACTCAGATGATGAGGGACCTTTCGGGGTTGCTCATATCCCATCAGAACTGCACGTCAAGTGCCAGGATCTAGAGGAGGACACCCAGCATGATCATCAATCTTACTACCCGCAACCCCACCAGTATCCTTATCAGGAGCAGATGGTTTCCTTGCCAGGATCACTCATATCTGATCTACAACTTATGTTGGACGTCTATAGAAGGCGGTTTCCACCAGCTGGTTTGGAAGTTCAGCAACCTGTTGCATCCTCTATACCTTCTACCCCTGTCAATCCAGGAATCCAAACATCCCAGAGACCGCCACAAACACCAATTTCCTTTCCTGTGCAGGATTTGTCCTCCTCTGAGGATGATGATGATAGAGAGGAAGGAGAACTGCCGGACGCAATAACTGAATGAGATGACTATCAATTTCCCATTCCATCCTCTCCCTCTCCGGTTCCTGTAGATTCCCCTCTGGGTGACATCGGCGGTTTCCACAACCTGCTGGAAAGAGCTGCTAAAAGATTAGAGCTGCCCATGCCCACAAAACAGATGGACTGTTTTTTGTATGATTTTAGGGAGCCTTTTCAAAAGAGCGTTAAATCTATGCCGATTGTGGACTATATCTGGAATGAGGGCATTAAAGTTATGAAGAACCCAGCCACGTTCACCCCAGTTCTACCTCCCCTTGATAAGAAATATAAGGCGCCTGAAGATTCTCCGGCCTGCCTCACGGGCCATCCCAGACCCGACTCAGTAATTCCTCAGGCGGCTCAACGCAGATCAAGGAACCCTTCGGCATCAATCTCTGCCCCACCTGACAAAGAGGGTAGGAGATTAGACAATATAGGAAAAGTTTTTCATTAATGGCTTCGCTTATTATACGAGCTTCTAACTCTCTGGCTATCTTAGGCAGATACGATAGGCAGATATGGGCTAACATTGCACCCTATTTGGATCAACTGCCTCGAGACTCTAAATCAGAAGCAAAGAAAGTCTTGCAGGAAGGGGAGAGATCTTCTGCAGAAATTATAGACTGCGCTATGGACATCGCTACTACCACTTTCCGTCAGATGGCAGGTTCTGCTGTTCTCAGAAGGCAAGGTTGGCTCCGAGCGACTTCATTTAGACCCGAGGTCCAAAATCAGATCCTTGACCTTCCCTTTGATGGCGAAGCCCTTTTTGGGAAGCACATTGATGATGCGCTTCAGTCAATTAAGACTGACACTGACACAGACAGGTCCCTGGGTACCCTGCAGTTTAAAAGGCAGCCTTTCCGAGGAGCTCGAGGCCGTGGCTACTCATCGTACAGACCAGGGTTTCAGCAGTATAGATATCCTTCAGTCTCTGCGGCATCCCATTCCCTTCGTCCTCAATTCCAACAGAGAATGCCTCAACAGGTGACTTATTAGAGAGTTTCCCAGAGAGGAAAGGCTGGAAGACAACAAAAAGAGGCAGGCCGTAGACAATGACTTCCTATCGTCTCTGGCTACAAACCTTCACTTGTGTTCAAAACTAGGGGGAAGGATTTCCCTCTACTTCCACAATTGGCAGAAGATAACATCAGACCAATGGGTCCTAAATCTCATACAGTTTGGCCATACCCTGGAGTTCTTGCACTACCCCCCACAAAGCCTCCCCTTCCTCGAAAGGTGAAGCACTTGCATCTGCTCACGCAGGAGGTCGACTCCATGCTTCTCAAGGGAGCTATAGAAAAGGTTCCACATCGGGAGAGAGGAAAGGGTTATTACTCCCGATTCTTCTTAGTCCAAAAGAAACAAAAAAGTTGGCGGACAATTTTAGACCTTAGGGACTCAACATTTATCTCAAGAAACAATCATTCCGTATGATCACCTTATCAGACATCCTGTCCCTTCTAAATTCAGGGGATTTCATGGCCACCCTTGATTTACAGGACGCATATTTTCATATCCCTATTCATCCTTCCCACAGAAGATATCTCAGATTTGCAGTAGCCAGAGACCATTACCAGTTCAAAGTCTACACTTCGGCCTGAAGTCGGCTCCCAGGATCTTCACCAAGTGCTTGGCTCCAGTGGCAGCTTTTCTCAGGAGGCAAAACCATCAATTCTTCCCGTATCTGGACGATTGGCTGGTCAAAGCCAGATCCAGATCTCAGGCGCAGAAGTCCACAAGAGCTTGTATCGAGCTGTTCACATGTCTGGGCCTAACGGTCAATCACGAAAAATCAGCTTTTCAGCCCCTAAGGAGAAGAACATTTCTAGGGGTAGTACTGGACACTTCCACCAACAAGGCAGCCCCTACAGAGGACAGACGGAGAAAGCTAATCTCCCTCGCGAAGCGTTTACAAAAAAAAAGTACGTTTCAGTTCGCCTATTCAAGTCCCTGTTAAGGATGATGTCCTCCTGCATTCCTCTGGTGCCTTTCTGTCTAAGAATGAGACCCTTCCAGGAGCAGTTAGATCTTCAATGGGCACAAGCCATGGGGTCTTTCGACGATATCATCAGGATTACCAAGCTCATGATGCTCTCTCTAGCTTGGTGGACTCAAGAGTCTCACTTAGCGAAGGGACTTTCTTTTCTCCCCCAACAAGCACCTTGGGTGATAACTACAGACGCTTCTCTCAAAGTATGAGGTGCTTAGCTCCAACACCGACAAGTGAGAGGCAAATGGAAGCCGCATCAGAAAGTCTTTCACATCAATTACCTCGAATGGAAGGCTCCTCGACTAGCGCTGTGGGCTTTTCTCCCAAAAATAAGAAGTTCCTCGGTTCTCATCCGGACGGACAACACAACGACAATGCATTACATAAACAAGCAGGGAAGAATCCAGGTCTCTACTCTTATCGAAAGAATCTCAGCGCATTTGGGAATTGTTTATCAAACCTTCAAGCGGAACATGTCCCAGGTATACGGAACATTATTGCGGATTCCCTGAGCAGATCACAGTCGTCCAGCCACGAGAGGGAATTGGACCAGGAAGTCCTGAATCAGGTTTTCGCCCAACGGGGGAAACCAAATCTGGATCTCTTCGTCACACCGCAGAATGCAAAATGCCATTTCTTCACAAGTCGGGATCCACATCAGGACTCTTGGGGGAATGCGTTTTCCATGGCATGGTCAGCAATTTATGCCTATGCTTTTCCTCCCTTTTCCCTGATTCCAAGGGTTCTGGCGAAGATCAAGATCGAACGCTGCAAGCTCCTTCTGATTGCTTCAGCATGGCCTCGTCAGTTTTAGTATACAGAACTCCTTCGCCTCTCGCAGAGCCGCACCATCCCTCTACCAGTTATGCCCTCCCTACTTACGAGGAACGAGGGCCAAGTTCTCCACCCGGATCCGGCTTCACTTCACTTGACAGCCTGGCTCCTGAACACCATGAGTTTGGGCATCTAGATTTGCCATCGGATTGCAGGGCTATTCTTGCCAGAGCTGTAGCTGAGAGTACCAACAAATGTTATTGTCTGAAGTGGAAGAGATTCTGCTCTTGGTGTGCTCGGGTCCAAGTGCACCCCTTTTCGTCATCACCGCAGCAGATTTTACCTTATCTTCTGCTTCTAGCCAGATCAGGTTTGGCGATTTCTTCGATTAAAGTTCACCTGGCAGCAATTTCCCGTTATAGGCGTTCAGAGAATGAGCCTCCCTGTGGTCGGCGAGAGTCATAAAACTGTTTCTTAAGGGTCTGTTTAGGTCCTTCCCTCCGGTACGGCCTCCACCTCCTTCATGGCACCTTAATTTGGTCTTGTCTCAATTAATGAAACCACTGTTTTAGCCAATCCACAAGGCAGATATAAAGTTCCTATCCTGGAAAGTCTCTCTTCTGCTCGCTCTCACCTCAGCTAGAAGAGTAAGTGAAATATAGGCATTCACGATCCAGGATCCTTTCATACAATTCAAAAAGGATAGAGTAATTTTGCGAACAAATCCAAAATTCATACCTATGGTGCCGTCCGATTTTCATATAATCAACCAGTTATACTGAAAACATACTTTTCTAATCCATCGACACCAGCAGAGCAAGCTCTACACTCTTTGGATGTTCATAGGTGCCTGAAGTTTTACCTGGACAGAACTAAACAGGTTAGACAATCTAACCAGCTTTTTGTGGCGTTTTTAGGGCTCCATGTAAGGGGCTTGCTTTATCTAAACAAGGAATTGCGAGGTGGATAGCCTGTGCCATTAACTATTGTCATACAGTGGCAGGAAAACCTTTGCAGAATCCACCGTGGGCACATTCTACAAGAAAAAGGGCTGCATCCATGGCACTTTTTGCTGGAGTGCCCATTCAGGACATCTGCAGAGCAGCCACTTGGACGTCTATGCATACTTCCGCAAGACATTACTCTTGGGAGGAAACTCAGCAAGGAGATATGGTGGTAGGACAAGCGGTGTTGCGACATCTTTTTCAGTAGCGGTGTGCTATTGTAAGTTCTTTATTCCTTTTCCTGCCAGCCCAGTCTAATTTACGCACATTGCATAAGTTTGTTTTTGTTCCTTTACGGCTATCATATTCATAGTTTTTCCTGTTTTAACGTACTGCAAGATTTTGCTGATATATGGAGGTTCCAAGGTATATAGTTTTATATATATATATATATATATATATATATATATATATATATTCCAAACAAACACTCTCTAGATTCCAAGAGCACCAGGACGCCTCCGTACACTGAATCATTAATTTATTTAACAACTAAACATGACAACTCCAACGCGTGTCAGCATTACGCCTTGTTCACGGATAGAGTACTATTTCCATTTACCATTGAAATACACTAATGTATTAACATAAAAAGAGGAATAGTTTCAAATCGATCATTTCAGTGGCAGCCATCTTTAAAGGTCCATTGTAATGTAACAATATATATAACAATCATTTCTGCCATAGTTGCTCACATTATTATGTATGCTCTTGTCCAATTTTACTCCCACAATGAAGATAAAATATCAAATGCATAAATATAAAAATGAATATAAAGAATAGCAAACAATGATTAAATATAATATCTAATACTTAATTCTAAAGATATTGCCCAAGTGGGCAGAGTTGCTTAACCATATTGTTCTGCCTTTGTCATTCTCACAACATAATTATAACCTTTCTTCCACTGTGAGATCTGATCCAGCCCTTAACCAATCTACACAAAAAAATAAAGAAAAATTACATAAGAAACATCACTCAACCTACACCTACACCCCTGCTTGTAAAAAAATTGCAAATGTACACGTATTATATATAACTTATTAATTCATATTCTTTTGCATCCTCAATATTTTCCTTGTTTGAATGTTTTTCCTTTCTTGTACATTTTTTATATACATTTTTATATACATTTTTATACCAAATGTGTGCTTAACTCATCACTGAAATTCAACCCTATAGGATCCATTGTCTCTAAGCCTATGATATAACATGACTCCATGATCCTCAGTGCCTTTTCTCTGTTACCCCCCCCCCGTTTGTTATTCTTGACCTGGTCAATCACTACAAATCTTAGGAGATTTTCATTGCCATTGTCAATTAGCAAAATGTCTCGCTACTGGGTAGCTCTTGTCATAGTTTTTAATTGCTCGTCTATGTTCTAACACCCGTTTCTTTGCACTATGAATTGTGCTCCCTACATATAGTTTTTCACATGGACATATTAGGCAATAAACACAGTAATTCGTCCCACAATCATAACTTCCTTTGATGATAAAGTCCGGATCCTTCCCTGGTATCCTCAACTTTTTATAACTGCTACTGCTTCTGCACGCTTTGCACTTCATACAACATGAAAAGCTGTTACCTGAGTTATCCCTAGTCCGTCCTCCACTGGGTATGTCATTGCAGCACAAATCATAACTCAATGACCTACATCTCTTGAAGGTTATCTGGGGTCTCTCATAAATACATTCATTGTGCTCTGTATCACTTTGCAAAATGTGCCAACTCTTGCTCAAAATACTCCGCATTTTATATGCTTGATTACTAAAAGTTGTCACAAATCTGATTTTATCCTCTTTATTGCTCTTATTCACATCCACGTGATATAATAGGTCATCCCTACTCACTTATTCAACTTTCCTTCTTGCTTGTTGTATAACCCTTGTTCCATAACCTCTCTCCTTGAATCTCTCACACATCCTGTCACATTCTTGATGGAAATCCAACACATTACTACAGTTCCTCCGAGCTCTTAATAGCTCACCATAGGGGATGCTGTAATTCAAATTCGTAGGGTGTGCACTACGCGCGTCTAAAAGGCTATTCCCAGCTGTCTTTTTTCTGTGTAATTTTGGGATTAAGCCTTCCTCACTAGCTGTAACCTCAACATCCAGAAATTCCACATGACTGGGGTGCAAGTGTTCTGTAAATCTCAAATTGTACTTGTTGTCATTCAATTTCTGTACAAACTTTACTGCTGACATCTCATTCCCTTTCCAAATCACAAAGATGCCGTTGATGAACCGACACCACAAAATCACGTTTCTCAAATTCTATCATAGACTCCGATACCTGTTCCTCCCACCAGCCCATGAATAAATTTGCGTAACTGGGGGCAAAACAAGTACCCATGTCTGTGCCTTGTAACTGTTTATATAACTTGTTATAAAAAATAAACAAGTTATTTCTAAGGCCCTTAAAAAATGTTTAGTAGCATTCATCCCTAAATCATGGTCTATGGAAGTATACAGACTAGTAACATCCAGTGTCAAAAGGAGATGATCATCCTCCCAATGAATGATTTTCAAAAAATGTGTTGTATCTTTCAGATATGATGGCAATGTCTCTACAAAGGGATGCAAAAAGTAGTCAATGTACTTGGACGTGTTCTCTAAAAGAGAACCCATAGCTGATACTAGAGGCCTACCTGGCGGATTACTTCTGTCTTTATGAATCTTAGGTAGAAGGTATAATATCGGAATTTTAGGATAGTCACATTTGAGAAACAAAAATTCCTCCCATTTTAATAAACCCTTCTCCCTCCAATCCATCAGCATGCCATAGTATTCATCATTCATCAGTTTAACATCCTCATAACAAATCTGTTTATAGAATTCACTCTGACTCAATTGCCTTAATCCTTCAGCCACATATTTGTTAACATCCTGCACCACTACATTACCCCCCTTGACTGACTGCCGAATCACAATAATGCAGTCTTTTTTCAAATCTTGTAGAGCTTTCCATTGAAATGCTGTTAAATTCTTTTTGTTATCATTCCCATCATATCTCATTCTCTTCAAATGTTTAATGACCTCTCGTTCAAATACATCAATAGCATAACAATGAATCATTGGTACAAATGTAGACTTAGGTTTAAATTTACTAGGACATGCAACATCAAGAGGAATGCCACACCCTTCCAAATTCAGAATTGAATCCTCATTTGCAACTGTCCCATCAAAAAGATCTGTCAGTGTATGTAGCGTTTGTGTATTTGCATGTGTATGGGTTTGTATATAGATGCATTCCTGTGTGGATGTATTAGTAACAATACGTATGGTTTAATGTTATACAATGTGCTTCATTACTGCTTGCTATTCTGATTCAAGCATGTGAATCTATGAAAGTTCCAATACTGGAGTAAGAAAATAAGTTACTTACCTGTAACTGTAGTTCTCCAGTATTGGAATCTTTCATAGATTCACATGCGACCCTCCCTCCTCCCCTGGGAAGCTCACCTTCTCCTGTCTTCTTCAGATACACTTATACTCGTGCTTGAGAAAATCTGAGGGAAGGGAGCTGCTCTCAGGAGGGTTCTAGAGGGAGAGGAAGCCTGATTGGCTGTGCCTCGTTTTGGTCCTTTTGCTCATAATGATGAGGATAGGCTACTAAAGTGAAGGCTTAGGCCTTTTTTCTTTGCAATAGCCTGTATGTATAGCTGTTTTGATGTACCGGGGGCTCCCATCTCGACAACGGGGAGGGATTCAAGCATGTGAATCTATGAAAGATTCCAATACTGGAGAACTACAGGTAAGTAACTTATTTTCTTATAACAATTCACCCTTAAATGCTTATTAACTTTACCATATGCTTTTCTCAATAAATATGTCAGGTGTATTGCCTTTATCATAACATGTTTTAATTAACAGATGTGGCCCTTTGCCATGATCATTTGCTTGCTATCACATCCAAATCAGTCCTGCTCTATTGAGTATAAACATTTCTACATGGATCAAAGTGCATTACAGACACTCTTTTCAGAGGAGGCACGCAACTTTGGCCCTATCAAATCCCGTATTCTGGTATACCCATATTTAGTGGAACCTAGATTCCTCTCTCAGTAGAGAGATCTTTTTTGTTGATCACATAAGCTCTGGTGCCAGTTTTGCTGTCAAGGCAGACGTAAAATGCCTGTAGATTAGTGTAGCCCTGGGCGTCCCACACTGCTTTTAAACTCACAACTGCATTCTGAAGTCTAAATTTAATGATTTATAACAGAGGGAGCCAAGACTGGAAAACAATACGTTCCACATGTTTGCCCTCCTCCCATCAGTGCTGCTCTCAGTGAAAACCAAACACCATAAATTATTTAATTCTCTAAGATGCTATAACAGAATTACAGTGTCACATGTTGCCCTGGAAAGGAGGTCAAGCTCCATCCCATTTGAGCTTGATACTTTTTTAGTGTTAGTGAGGTTACTAGGCAGCCATACTGCTGGTAGCTCAGACAGCTGGTTAAACAAACAAAATAATCATAACTGCATGAATAGAATAACTTTTTCTATGAAAGCACACAAATTCTGCCCAACCAAAACATGTGCTCAAGTCCACCCACGTATGGGCAGAACGAAACACCCCCTTCGTAGAATTCCAGAAAGGTGTTCTTAGGTTGTTCACATGCGATCAGGCTAAAGCTGTGCTACCAACAAAGACCTATAAATCATGGCTCCTTTATTATGTTATAGCATTGCTAGTGTATAGTGTTACTGCAAGGTTTTCCTAGCATTAAGGTAATGGGAAGGCGGCGGTATCAAGAAAATCAGCGGCAATATACGGACTTCAATTGACATCACAAGGTTAAATGATCACTGATGGATCACAGAACTCAAGAAAGAGATTTCCAGTGAAAAATTGTAAGGTGGGACAGAGCAGGTTCACCACTCTGTTAATGATAGATCCTTGCAATCTGTCTCAAGTTGGCAGATCTTGATGGCAATAATCTAGCAGGGAGGTACAAAATGAGATGCTGTTGGAGATGCACATAGCCCAAAAAGTCATGTTCACCAGTGCAAAATTGAGAGAGCTTTACAGCATGTAGCAAGTGGGGAGAGCTTGGTGGGAAGGATCTAGCAGGGGTGTATGGGGTGAGGTACTGTTGAAGATGTACATGACACTAAAGGGGTGTGTTCACCAATCTGAGAGTGAGAGACATTTACAATCTGTAGAAAGTTGTCAGCGCTTAATCTCAAGGACATAGGTGTTGGTAAAGAAGTACAGAGCAAATGAAGGGGGAGGTCGTCAATTAGAGTGCGAGACGTTAACAAGTTGACAGAGCTTGATCACAATAATCTGGCAGGGGCGTATTGACAGAGGTGCTGTTCAAGAGGCGCTTAGCCCTGTGAGGGCACATTCACCAGTGCCCTCACAGGGCAAGTTGGCAGAGCTTGATTGGGAAAATCTAACAAGGTTGTATGGCAGAAGGTGCTGTTGTAGGTGTGCACAGCCTGCAAGGGTACTTTCCACCTTAGCACCTTCCTTGAATGTTTCAGTGTTCAGTTTCAGTGTGAGCCATCAAGCGGGGGCCGAGCCAAGAACAAGGAGGTTCCCAAATTGCATTTCCCCATGCAATTTTCAATAGTATAATTGAGCAGCAAAACCATAAAAACAGTTGAACAGAATTACACCAAATTTGGCACAGAACTAGATCTTGGTCGAGAAAGGTTGCTTTTTAGGGTCAAGCTTGCAAGTGCTCTGACCCTGTTGTAATCTCTCTGTGGGCTTTTAACCACGTCCATGTCACGCCCATCCTTTTCGTTGGTTCGTGGGCTTGCGTTTTAAAATTCACTTGATTTCATTAGTGAAAGACATGCATACGTCATGCCTTTTCCGGTGTTTAGCCTTCCTCAAGAGCAGCGGTAAAATACTGAAAACATATGAAGCTCCGTGTTTTCGGCATGGTTTCTGGACTACTTTTTATTGTTTTATTTCATACACAGCACGATCTCACTGGGCAGTAATCGAGCGCTTTTCATGACTGCCTGTTTAATTCTATTGTTTATCCTATCGCTTCTTGGCGAATTCAAGGAGTTACACAGCGCAATCTTGCTCGTTTTTTAAAGTTATTTATTTGTATTTTTTTCCTTATTGCTAGTGCCAAAAGCTTTAGATGCTAGAAAAAAAAGAAACATACCTAAAAGGAGTCACTGTGCACAAGCCCAAATATGATTACACCGCCTGGAAGCTGCTTCGGGAAAGAAAGTCTTTAGAAATGTGGCCTTATTCACAGGCTGCCAGCGACCATGGTTCAAAGAAAGACCATGCTGTGGTGAGCCGAACGGTGCCAGGAAACCTCACTTCAGCTCCATTCCACAGCTATACACCTGCACTTATATACTCAATATCCAGTGGGCTTTATCTTACTGTTATTCTAATGTAATTGCAATAATATAGTGCTTCATACCCATGGCGAGGCGTCAAGGCGCATTAGCAGGCGATGCCGATGGGGAATGCTTGGTTGTCTAATTGCAGTGCCTACTTTCCTATGCTCTTCATAGTTTTTTTTGAGGTTTGGCAAATGGGCTCATTATGGACACTAGATTAAAACTTTTTCAAGAACTGGGCTGGAGGGCAGGATGCAGCTTGGAAGCTTCACGTCCTTGCTTTGCCAAAGGAGCGCTTGCATTGCTTAGCATGCATCTTCAAGTGCACAATATTGTAAGCTCCACACAGTGATTCCCTTTTTGTTATAATAATTAGTTCTTCGCCATCTTGGAAAGGGAAGCCTTCATTGGCACTCTTTCTAGGCACTCTGTTGGGCTGCTAATTTTTTTACATTTTAATTTCTATTTGTGGTGTGGCATGCTACCCTCTGCAGGATCCGGTTCAGTGCCTAACAAGGGGCAGGGATGAAGCATCCTTGTTTCTGTTCTATAATGTTCCTGTCTAAGTTAAAAAGAAGGTGAAGAAGTATGTGGGTCACTTTGTCTACCCAGGAAGGTCTCTCATTAACTGCATTGGCCAATTATTCAATTTTGGTTTCAGAAAGACACCCTCACTGTCTCGTGTTGGAACAGGATAATGGATGAACAGTGACACTGGACAGCGCAGACCGCGGCGGTGCTCACAAATGACTTACAGAATTCTTCTGTATGTTACTAGGCCTTTTCCCAGTTTTTTTAAAAAGAGGGATTACGAGGTTATTACATTTCTTGTGATTAACATATTTATTCATTATCATTTCCCACCACCTTTTTATCCAGGATAAACATGCTTCCAGTAGGTAAGACAAAATGCATGTTTGTGCGTTACTTTCTATGAAGAACATCACCATGGTGGTCATTACAACATTGGCGGTAAAAGCCGCTTACCACTGTGGAGAAGACCGCCAATACACCGCCGCGGAATTCCGCCACAGCTATTATGACACACAGCACAGAATCTGCTGAAATTCAGACACCCACACAAGTCCGCCACAACAAAGGTCAGTGATAAACTGGCGAAAACAATTCCTCCAACGTCACGCCAACAGAAACACGCCCATGCTATCACGACCCACGAATCCACGCGGCGGTCTTTCAACCGCGGTATTCCATTGGCAGTACACACCGCCGCGCTCAAAATACACACACATCTCCAAAGCACCGCCACATTGGACAATTCAAAATACACACACCTGATACACATACAAGCAACACTCCCACACACCCAACACAATATAAAACACACACCCACATCACCCACAAACCCCTACGACCAAAAATTATAGATGAAGGCGACAGACAGAGACCACAGCAATAGACAACCCCACCACACAGAGGCACACAACACCATCACCCATGCAACATCCACGCTCAAAACACCCCACACCACCACACATCACCACACTCATCAACACATACACCACCCCACACATCACCTACACCACCCCATGTCACGCCAAAGACACCCCAGGTTTTCTGAGGAGGAGCTCAGGGTCATGGTGGAGGAAATCGTACGGGTAGAGCCACAGTTATTTGGATCACAGGTGCAGCACACCTCCATAGCCAGGAAGATGGAGCTATGGCAAAGAATAGTCGAGAGGGTCAACGCTGTGGGACAGCATCCAAGAAATCGGGAGGACATCAGGAAGAGGTGGAACGACCTACGGGGGAAGGTGCGTTCAGTCGTCTCCAGGCACAACATCGCGATTCAGAGGACTGGCGGCGGACCCCCACCTCCTCCCCAACAACTGACAACATGGGAGGAGCAGGTCTTGACCATCATGCATCCAGAGGGCCTCGGAGGAGTCGGTGGAGGAATGGACACTGGTAAGTCAAATCTTAACTATCATATCCCCCACCCTACCTGCATGCTATCACACACCCCCACCCTCACCCCATCCCCTATCACTCCAACTCCTCACTAATGTACTAATAACACAAACCACACATCCCAACACCAAGCCCTGCATTACACAACTAAGCATGGACAATCATCACTAAAGCATGCTCACTGCACATACCCATAACACCCCCCCAACCATCATCACACAAGCCCCCACACAGGAATGCTTGCACTGGGGTACACGCACACCCACCCATTGCACACCATGACACACACACATGCAATAATCATGCTCTTTTACCCCTGCAGGACCACTACGTAACGTCACCACACAGGAGGGTCCAGACATCTCCACTCCACCCACAGAAGAGGCCCACAGTGACGACAGCAGCTCTGGCCAACTGGATCCAGATGACCAGCCCGGACCATCGCGGGCCTCGGGACAGTCAGTTCCCCTTGCACAGGCACAGCCCAACACTGACCTTCCACCCTCTGGTAACACCAGCACAGCACCCACCCAGCGGGCCCATACCTACGTCCCCAGGACACGTCAATCAGCAGTGTGTCCACCACTACAGGGAACCCAGGATAACCCACCACCCCAACAACAACAGGGACCTGGGGGCAGTGGTAGTGGGCACACAGTCCAGGGGACGGAGGCACAGGAACACAGGGGAACTGGGAGGGCTGCTGTGCGACAGGGGGCAGACAGGCCAAGGGAACCCACTCTCCACGAGGCCCTCTCCTCCATCATGGGAGCATACCACCACTCACAGGAGACGATGGCTACGGTCCTGGCCAAGTTTCAGGAGACCCAGCGCCTGCAGGACGAACAGTATTTGGGGTTCAGGGAGGAGCTCAGAACCATCAGCTCCGCCCTGGGCACCATTGTAGGGGTGCTGAAGGACATACAAAAGACCATGATGGACACCGTGGCACTCCAAGGGGCCCCTGAAACTAGCCTGGACGATGAACTGCCCACCACCTCCGCCGGCGCTAGTGGACAGGACGCCCCGCCACAGGACCACCACACCAGCACCCCACCCCCTGCAGACGGAGAACCACCCCGCAAGCGGTCCGTGAGATCCAGGAACAGGACAGAGCAAGATGCCAAGACCCCCACCAGGAAATGAGACCACCCTGATTGTCATCCCACTGTCCCACTTTGTTACCCTGTCCAGATTGGAACTGCCCCAGCTCCACTTCCTATGCCCATATGGGCAGTGCACCTGTGAGACTAATAGACTGGACTCTGCCATGGACATTCCTCCACCATCACCCATCACCATTTTGCCACCCCCTCCAATAATTAGCACTTCAATAAACACCCTTGAACCACAAAACAATCTGGAGTCAGTGTGTGATTTTGAAAATGTGTATTAGCAATGACAGTGACAAAATGCGTTTTTAAATGTAATGCCAACATACCTATGTCACACATCACAAGTCCATGATGGATGCAAGCAGATGACACACGTTGGTAACCACACCTGTGAAACCGTAATGGAAATGTACAACTCAGTTACCAAGTACTGCTTCTAATTGACAGACAGGATAGAGGTAGAAGTGTGAAAGTGAATGTAATAGTAAAAACATTGTTCTCACCTGTGTGTCACTGGAAATATTGCTGTATGACTGACTCCCTGTTGTCTATGTCTTCTTCCTCAGCTTCCTCCTCATCACTGTCCACAGGCTCCACAGCTGCCACAACACCGTCATCTGGACCATCCTCCTGCAGAAAAGGCACCTGGCATCGCAAAGCAAGATTGTGAAGCATCGATCAGGCGATGATGATCTGGCACACCTTCCTTGGTGAGTAGAATAGGGAACCACCTTTCATATGGAGGCACCTGAACCTGGCCTTCAGGAGGCCGAAGGTGCGTTTGATCACCCTCCTAGTCCACCCATGGGCCTCATTGTAGCGTTCCTCTGCCCTGGTCCTGGGATTCCTCACTGGGGTCAATAGCCATGACAGGTTGGGTTAACCAGAGTCCCCTAATAGCCACACACGGTGCCTCTGGAGTTGACCCATCACATACAGGATGCTGCTATTCCGCAGGATGTAGTCGTCATGCACAGAGCCAGTGAACATAGCATTTACCTGGGAGATGTACTGGTCTGCCAAACATACCATCTGTACATTGATCGAATGATAACTCTTCCGGTTCCTGTACACCTGTTCACTCCTGCGGGTGGGGGACCAGAGCTACTTGGGTGCCATCAATAGCACCTATGATGTTGGGGATATGTCCCAGGGCATAGAAGTCACCTTTAACTGTAGCCAAATCCTCCACCTGAGGGAAAACGATGTAGCTCCTCACGTGTTTCAGCAGGGCAGGCAACACTCTGGACAACACGTTGGAAAACATAGGCTGGGACATCCCTGATGCCATGGCTACTGTTGTTTGAAATGATCCACTTGCAAGGAAATGACGCACTGATAGCACCTGCACTTCAGGGGGTATTCCTGTGGGATGGCGGATTGGTGAGATCAGGTCTGGCTCCAACTGGGTACACAGTTCCTGGATTGTGGCACGGTCAAACCTGTAGGTGATGATCAAATGTCGCTCCTCCATTGTTAACAGGTCCACCAGTGGTCGGTACACCGGAGGATTCGCCATCTCCTCAAATGTCCCAGCTGACAGTGCCTAAGAAGGACAACAGCGACAACAGAGTCAACTAATTCTCAGGTTTGTACCCACAGCTACACAGAACACAACACCAAATACAAAACTCTTCCTGTATGTGTGTTGAGTGTAGGCCTAGGTATGTGTGACGCAGTAGTAAATGAAGCCATGTGGGCCCCTGAAATGGCAGCTGCCTGACCTCTAAACTGGGACAATGGGATGTGAGGTATCTGCGCTGGCGTTGTACACTGTCGCGGTAGGCGGTCGTAGACAGCGGCGCAATGCTGCATTGGTTAACATTGGACCCTATGGGTCCCAGGAGCCAATGATAAAGTGCGCCGGCGGTGATGATACGCACTGGCGCCGACGTCACCACCGCGGACGTGACCGCCATTTTCTATCTGTTCAATCACTCGATACCTGATCTTCGACAGGAGAGGACTTACACTGCAAGTGCTGCTATGACCTCGGTCTGGAAGAGACAATGGCTGCTGCGTCTGGGGAAAGGGCCCCTGCCTTCACTGCTCAGGAATTGGAGAAGCTCGTGGACGGGGTCCTCCCATACTACACGCTACTCTACGGTCCTTCAGACCAACAGGTAAGTACACAGGGAGCACGTTGTATGGGCTATGCTGGGTGGAGAGGGCTGGATGTCAGTAGGAAGGGGGCACAGTTCTGCGACCATGAAGGACTGTGAATGAATGTGCCACATGGCAAGGGTAGGGATGGGGGCCACTCACTTCGACGGTGCAGTTGTTAATGACTTCTCTTCTTCCCCTGTACATGTCCTGTAGATCAGCACCCACCAGAAGAAGGACATTTGGCGTGCCATCGCCAAGGACATCCGGACCCTGGGGGTCCACCAGAGACGGGGCACCCACTGCCGGAAAAGATGGGAGGACATTCGCCGCTGGAGCTAGAAGACGGCGGAGGCTCAGCTGGGGATGGCCTCCCAACGTGGGAGGGGTGCCCGTCGCACCATGACCCCCTGATGTTCCGGATCCTGGCGGTGGCCTACCCTGAGTTGGATGGGCGCTTGAGGCCATCACAGCAGACACAAGGGGGTGAGTACACTCTCATTCTGCGGACTTTGCGCACAGTGGAGGTGTCTGGGTGGGGGAGGAGGGCTGTGGGTTTCCCTAGGCCAGGGTGACTTAAGTAGGCTAGGCCCCTTCGTAAGGCATGGCCCTGTGGCCCCCCACCCCACCTCTGTAGAGTGCCAAGTACAGGTATACATGCCCCTGTGTCATCTATGTGGACAGATGACACTCATAGCCATGTAGGCCATATCCCAGGAATTGCATCTGTAGAGGCCAAGAGCACTGCGTAGTGCAAGGGGCTGCTGTGTCTGTATTGTCCGCCAACGGTAGCGGTAAGCCATGCACTCAACCTGTCTTTCTTCTGTCGTGCCCCCCCCCTTTTTGTGCTCTCCCTGTTCTTTTGTGCATCAGCATCATCAGGCGGAGGTACAGTGGCACCGGAGCACGAGGGAGCTGCATCCCACATGGCCATGGAGGGCCACACCACAGACTCTGAATACACCAGTGGGACAAAGGGCGAGGGGAGCTTCACGTCGGTCACCGGATCAGCAAACAGCGACACGGACTCGTCCGCCGATGGGAGCTCCCTTGTGGTGGCGGCACCCTCTGTGCCCCCCACTCCTACAGGTACAGCCGCCACCCCCCCTACCAGCACCGCCCTCCCAGCAGCCCCTCAGCCTTCGCTCCGTGCCCGCTCACCCAGGAGGGTGGGCATCACCTTCGCCCCAGGCACCTCACCCCCTGCCCCTGTCACCCCTGCTGCCCTCAGTGAGGAGGCCATTGACCTCCTCAGGTCACTCACTGTTGGGCAGTCTACCATTGTGACTGCCATCCAGGGTGTAGAAAGGGAGTTGCAACACAATAATGCATTCCTGGAGGGCATTCATTCTGGTCAGGCTGCCCATCATCGAACCCTTCAATCTCTGGCCTCAGCACTGATGCAGCCATTGTCCCTGTGTCTAGCCCCCCCCCTCCAACTTCCTCCACCCAGACCCAATCCCCTGTACCCCAGCCTATCCCAACCACACCATCAGACAAGCATGCATACTTCTCAACACACAAAAGTAGCTCAGGCAAACATAGGCACCACACATCCCACAGGCACTCACACAAGTATCACCCACATACAGACACAGCAACATCCACTGCCTCCACTGTGTCCCCCTCCTCGTCGTCTCCCTCATCCCTCCCAGTGTCGTCTACACTCTCACCTGCATGCACTACATCTACAGGCACTAGGGCTCGCACCAGAACACCCAGCACCACACCCCGCTCACCTGCACTCACCACCCCCACTACCATTTACACCTCCCGTGTCCACTCCCAGTGTGCCTGTGACGCCCCCTCCCAAAGTACACAAACGCGGGCACCCACACACCCAACATCCATCCACCTCACGACAGCCTCCAGTACCTGCACCTGCACCCAAATCACCTAAAGTTACACCTCCTACAACCACCTCCTCTTCCTCCACTCCCAGACCCCCTCCAGCTACCCATCCCAGTGTTCGTCAGAAACTCTTCCTCAGCAACGTTGACCTCTTTCCCATCACCCCCACCCCTCCAATTCATAGGTCCGTAGTAGCACCTCAGCCAAAAAAAGTCCGGTACCAGTGGTGCGTGTTAAAGGTCTGTGGAGTGCACCGGCCACCAGGGCAGCCAGTGTGACACAGAGCCAAAGCACTGCCAGTCCACCCCCTGTAAAGCACCTTAAGTTGGAAAGTGCCCGACGGGAGAGGGTGAAGACTCTTGCCGGCAAAACAGGTCACAAGAGTCCCGGGGGGGAGTGCCGAGTCAGCTGTGACTCCTCCCAAGGTGGTGAAGGGGCAGAAGAAGTCTCCAAAGTCTGGTAAGAGCAGCACAGCGGAGAAGGCCGCCATCCTCCCCGCCGGCCGGGATGCCAAACCAGCACTATCGTCACTGGTCCGGAGACCACCGCCAGAGTCAGTGCCCTGGAGGGCAGCAGTATCGTCACTGGTCCGGAGACCACCGCCAGAGTCAGTGCCCTGGAGAGCAGCACTATCGTCACTGGTCCGGAGACCACCGCCAGCGTCAGTGCCCTGGAGGGCCCCGGCAGCCACAGCCCCGCTGGGCACTGAGGGACCATCATGCCACACACCGCTGCACAGGTCAGAGACAGCAAAGTCAAGCACAGCTGAACAGGGCAAAGACCGCCATGGCAAAGCACCGCTGAACAGGTCAGAGACAGCAAAGCCAAGCACCGCTAAACAGGGCAAAGCACCGCTGAACAGGGCAAAGACCACCATGGTGAAGACCGCTGAAGAGGGCAAAGCACCGCTGAACAGGGCAAAGACCGCCATGGTAAAGCACCGCTGAACAGGTCAGAGACAGCAAAGGCAAGCACCGCTGAACAGGGCAAAGACCGCCATGGTGAAGACCGCTGAACAGGGCAAAGACCGCCAAATCAAGCATCGTTAGCCCATGTGCAGCTGGGACAGTGACGGAACTGGGACTGTCACGGGGAGCAGGATGCACTCTGGGCACCATTCCCCCTCCAGAACCAGTGGAGACCTGCATCCACTCCGTCTGTCCTGCACAGGATGAAGCACTCTGGGCACCAGTCCCCCTCCAGAACCAGTGGAGACCTGCATCCACTCTGTCTGTCCTTCACAGGATGAAGCACTCTGGGCACCAGTCCCCCTCCAGAACCAGTGGAGACTGTTATCCACTTGAGAGACTGTGGCTTTGCACTCCCCAGGATAAAGCAGTGGGAAACCACTCTACTGGAGTGACTTGAGAGACTGTGGCTTTGCACTCCCCAGGATAAAGCAGTGGGCAAACCACCCACTGGAGTGACTTGAGAGACTGTGGCTTTGCACTCCCCAGGATACATCAATGGGCATGGAGCCCCGTCGTGGATCTGGCGTGGTGCTGTAATCCGGCTGAGGTGCCCCCCTTTCCCTTCCCCCTGAGGTGCCTGTTGTATTTCTATCTGATGCCCCTGCAGTGTTCTCTCCGTTTGTGGACAGGTATCTAGTGTGGGCCTTGCCCATGCATTGTGGACCCAGTGGTCCACGGACATTGATATGTGCATACCTGCAGTACTAATCGTGATGTATGCTTTTTCAAATGTTTATATATATCTGTATATATTTGGTTACTGTATTTTGATACATTACAATGTTTGAACTGATTTCCTTTTGTCTTTGCATTCTTCCGGGGGGTTGTGGGTTGTTACTGTGCTGTTTGGAAATGCATTGGTGTGTGTGTTGTAGAGGGTGAGGGTCGGGTTGGGGGTGGGGGTGTTGCGTGTGTGTGTCCCTGACTTTTGCCTTCCCCCTCCCCTACGTCGTAGGTGCAGTAATCACCGTTGTGTTCGACGCCTACGTTGCTGGTGTTCGTAGAGTAGCAGGAAGACAAGCGCAGGGAGTATTTGTAGTTCCGGCTCCATGGTGGCCTCCTTCCTTGTTGAGGTGAGCGTTTTCCCATTGTAAGAGCTGTTTCCGCCGTGTTTTTATCCACGGTGAATCCGCCCCGGAAAAGGTGGTGGATTGGCGGGTTGTAATACTGTGGGCGGTACATTGTCTTCCGCCTGTCTGTTGGTGGTGACCGCCGTGCTGCTTGCCTGTACCGCCGTGGCGGTCGGAGTGTTAAAGTGGCTATCTATGTTGGTGGTTTCCGCCACGGTCATAATTCCCTTTTTTTGACCGCCGGCCTGTTTGCGGTATTACCGCAGCTTTAACACCGTCCGCCAGGGTTGTAATGACCACCTATGTTACTTCACACAAAGGCTTTATCTCATTCTAGAATGGTACCTAAAAGTTAGGGCTGAAATATTCCGAAGTCACTCTGATCTTGCGTATCACTCCACTCCTGCGGGTGATGCTGATGTCATACCTTCCACCTCTATTTGTGTCATCCCCGCTGTTTATTGGCCAATCTATAATTCTTTTTCACCCTTAGGTGTGGCCTCCCAAACACAACACTTTACTTGAACCATCACCGATAATTTACAGATTGGCAGCACATCGTCCTTTTTAGGTTGAGTTTTGCATCGCACAAGCACTGCTTTTTCTGACATGTTGGTATGTATCTGGGCTTTTAACCACGCCCACCACACACCCATCACTATCACTTGTTCATGGGCTTCCCTTTCAAAGATTGTTGGTAAATGCTTTACATTTGTCTCTCCTTGGGGCAGTTTTGTTATCGCCATGTCCATCAACCTTGTTACATGGATAATTGCACTCTTGACAATAACTTTGACTGCAAGCAAACTTCTTTTTCCTTTTGCGTATCTCCTTTGCGCTCACTGCGGCTGTGGCGATATAAATCGGCTCACTTATGTCAACTGTTTTACTTTTTATTTTCAGTTTGTGTGGCAAGAAAAGTCCAATTAGGAATTTCCAGTGCTAATAGCTCTAACTCGAGCAAGTGCGAGATCCAGTGCATTGCACACATAGTAACCCACATATACACAGATACCCACATTCAGTAAAACACCCACATACACACTTGCATACACTTCCACACACATTCTCTCACAAAGACACACACATGCACACAAGCACACCCAAACACACATCCAAACACTCCATAAGACACACAGACATCTCAACAGGTTCAGCCACACGCACTCCTACATTTAGATGAGCATACACCTCCCCACACATTCCCTTGCCACACACACAGATACTTGCACACACACATAACTACACAAACAAACCCACAAACTGAGTCAGAGACACTCACTCCTCCACACACTCAGTTACACATATGTCCTCAGAAACAACCACACAAACTCAGTGACATATATTGCCACACACCGAGACATACCCCTACATACACCTTCACATACAGTCCAAAGCGCAAACAATACTGTATCCACACACACACACACACACACACACTCATACATAGTCGTATACATACTTGGACACACACCCCACCACAATCAGTGAGAGGCATACATTCAGAGACTCATACACACATCTCCACATACATTTTCTCTCACACATACACTTGCACCTACAACAATCCACATAGACACACTCAGTTACATAGACACCCACATTCATACTCCCAGACACTTAGACCCTCATTACAAGTTTGACGGTCTTTTGGCAAGACTGCTGCGGTTACGGGCACCAAAAGGCTGCCAGTGTTGGTGGTATCCCGCCCGCCGTATTACAAGTTACACACAGCCAAAAGACAGCTACAAACCTGAGACTGACAGAACAATCAAGGGCAGACGAGGGGCAGTCCCACCACCAGCACCGCCACGCCGACCACATTCCGCTCTCCATATTACAACCCATATATCAGCACATCGGTCATAGTATGGTGGAAAACTATTGGCGGTGAGAACCGCTGCGGTCAAAAACACACCTCAGCCAGAACACCACATCACATTGGACAGTTTGAAAACCCCACATCTGACACACATTGAACCACCTGACACACCTACACACACCACTATAAAACACCTCCCTCACACAATCCACAATCAATTGCAACTCAAACGATGATCACAGACAGTGAGGAGCCAACAACAGATGAATTTTGAACTTGTACACCATAGGCACTTCTAGAATTCTCACTCAGCATACACCACACACCTGCATGAGCAACACTATACACACATCGACCCAGCACACTTACACCACAAAACAACCAGCACACACAACCAAGCACCCTCACACCATCAAGTACCTTACACTGCACCCTTGCACACAACACCCCCCCATACAACATAATCACCATGTCCCGTCAAAAGCACCCACGCTTCACAGACGAAGAGTTGAGGGTCATGGTCAATGAAATCGCCATGGTAGAGCTACAACTGTTTGGAGCACAGGTCCAGCAAACATCCATAGCCAGGAAAATGGAGTTATAGCAGAGGATCATCGACAGGGTCTACTCAGTGGGCAACCATCAACGTAAGAGGGAGGACATCAGGAAGAGGCGGGACGACCTACGGGGAAGGTGCGTTCCATGGCATCACAACATCAGATTGCCATTAACAAGACTGGCGGTGAGCCCCCACCTCCACCCCCAGAGTTTGCATTGTTGGAGGAGAAGGTCATCCTGAGGGCCTGACTAGAATAACTTGTGGACTGGACTCTGGTAAGTCACTAACACTCCCTTCGCACCAAGTGCTCCTGTCAGCATGCACCTCTACCGCCCATCACTCCCCAAGTCACCCTATCTCTCACTCCACCTCCCACCTAATCACCAAATGGCCCTCCCCTGCATGCCACTCCACCACCCAGACACTATCCCTACACAGTCCCTCCCCAATGCACGGACACCACAACCAAGAACCATCACTCCCACAATGTACCAGCCCAGCCACATGACAACCCTAACGTCACAGTGCACCACCTCTATGGCTAACTATTGCACCCGGTACACCTACTGCATGCTACGACTGAGGACCACTACATGGCAATGGCAGCAATGTAATAGTCATTCCTCAAATCGGAACAGAACATGGTAGCCATTTCTGTATCTATGACCCACAGACTACATCAACAGTGCCGCATCTGTCATTGCCGTAACTGGGATACGAGTCAAGCCACAGTATGCATTACACAGTGTCAATACCAATCACACCTCCACTATGTAACTCTCTCTCACTCCATCCACAGGTACCCCTGTCACTGCCATCGTGCAGAAGAAGCCAGAGACAGCCAGCCCTCACCAGGATGAAGGCCCCAGTGAGGACTACGCCTCTCGCTGTCTGGTCAGTGACGACTTACCTGGCCCATCTGGGACTTCTGGTCAGCCCACCAGTACCAGCCTCACCCTGCCCACATCAGATCCCTCACCCTGTGGCATTAACAGCACAGCCAACCCCTCGTCCCCAGACCTGTGTCCCAAGGACTGTTCAATCAGCAGTGTGCCCCACAGTACAGGGACCATAGTCGACCCCTCTCACCCAAGACGATGAAGGTCCTGGTGTAACTGGGAGTGGGCACACTGTGCCAGGGGCAAAGGCACAGGGGGGGAGGGTACGTGGGGGGGATGCTGTGGTCCAGAGGATGGGTCCTCCAAGGCATTCAACTGACCTGGAAACCATTTCCCAAGTCCTGGGAGCATACCAGCAATCCCAGAACAGGATGGGGCAGATATTCACCATCTTGCTGGAAAATCAGAGGCTGTAGAGGGAAAACCACTATTAGGCCATGCAGCAATGGCAGGCTCACAATGCCACCATAGCCTCCACTGCAGGGGTGCTAAAGGAACTAACCACCATCCTGCGTGTGACCTCCATCTACCAGCAAGTCCCTTCCACTAGCCACATACCAACCCGGACCTTCAACATCTGCAGCAACTAATGGAATGGAGGCCCTGTCTGAGGAACCACAGGCCACTGGCACCCCTCCCTCTGTAGCTGAGGTACCTCCCCACGAATGTGGTCGCCCATCCAGACATCCGGCAGGAGCTGATGCCAAGACGAAACGGAGTCATGGTGGCACACACACACACACACAGCAGATATGCAGTACATTGTAGTCGGCCTCAGTGTGAATTGTCAAGTGGCATGGGAAAACAGTATACCATGCCACACACACAATCTATGAAAACACATTGCTATGTCATGCTAGCTCACAGGTGATATGAGCCAACAAAAGGCACCTACAGCTGTTAGGAAAGGCCAGTGCCCATGATTGGAGATGTGAACAGTCAGGATAAGGAGTGATACACACTACCCAATCTATATTTGTCAATACATCTGCTTTGGAGTTTGCAGGACTGAGAACACACCACATGCCTGTACATAGGAGATGTCAACCTACCAACCTACATTATCAACACATGTCAGACATGAGATGAGTAATACAGGTTCTGATGGGCAATCTGTCTCCCACCACAGGCCACACAGAGGGATAGGTACACTAGACACCTTCAGTGGTGTAACTGACCAGGAGGAGCAATATCAGAAGACAGATAGGAAATCAGAGATGTGACAATACACATTGCACATACCTGAATGCCACTAGAAGTACTGGTTGATCAGCTCAGTCTTAGAGTCAGCTGCACCTTCATCATCATCCTCATCATCACTTCGTATGTCACCATCATCAGTCACTGGTCCAGCTGCCACCTCTTCTTCATCCAGGAATGGTATGCAACGTCTTAGGGCCAAAGTGTATAGCATGCAGCAGGCAACAATGATTTGGCAGACCTTTAGCGGAGTGTAGAGCAGGGCACCTCCAGATACGTGGAGGCACCTGAATCTGGCCTTCATTAGCCCAAAAGTCCTTTCTATAACACGCCTCGTCCTGCTGTAGGCCCATTGAAATGGTGTTCCCCATCCGTTGTAGTATATCTCACTGGTGTCAACAGCCAGGGAAGGTTAGGATATCCAGATTCATCTGTGTGCACAGAGGTAGGACCTGTCACTATACCGGTCGAGAAACAGGGCAGAATGGGATGCCATGTTTCATCACAGTCGCACATATAATTTTGCATACATACCAAATAGCCAGGGTCTCTCTCTCGGTAGTTGTGCCATCATGTGTAAGACATTGCTGTTCCTCAGAATGTAGGGGTCATGCACAGATCCTGTAAGTTGGGAGATATAATGGTCTGCGAGACACCCCACCTGGACATTGATGGAATAAAAGTTTTTCCTGTTTCTGTACACTTGTTCATTGGCTCTAGGAGGAACCAAAGCAATGTAGGTGCCCCTACCACATGAGGAATGTGTCCCATATCATACAAGTCAAGCCAAGTACTGCTGATACCTGTTTGAAATACATAACCTTTAAGGTACTTACCTGCAGCTTGAATCTTGTGGTTCTAAAAATAAACTAAGAAAATATATTTTTGCAATACAAAAACCATTGGTCTGGAGTTAAGTCATTAAGGTGGTCATTACAACCCTGGCGGTCGGTGTTAAAGTGGCGGTAAGACCGCCAACAGGCCGGCGGTAAAAAAAACGACCGTGGTGGAAACCGCCGACAAAGACAGCCACTTTAACACTCCGACCGCCACGGCGGTACAAACAAACAGCTTGGCGGTCACCGCCAACAGGCAGGCGGAAGACAAAGTAACGCCCACAGTATCACAACCTACCAATCCGCCGCCTTTTCCGAGGCGGATTCACCACGGATAAAAACATGGCAGAAACAGGATTTCGAAGGGAAAACGCTCACCTCTACACACCCCACAAGGAATCAGGTCACCATGGAGCCGGAACTCCTAATTCTCCCTGCAATAGTCTTCCTGCTCCTCTATCAGGAGCACGAATGCCGGCGGCGAAGACCACGGTGAGTACTGCACCTACGACACAGTGGAGGGGGGAGGGAAAAAACGGGGACACACACACGCAACACCCCCACCCCCACCCTTACCCACTACAACACACACACTAATACATATTAATACATGATAGTTACACCCCCCAACCCCCCCGGAAGAATGCAAAGACAAAAGAAAATGAGTGTAACCATTGTAATATATTAAAATCAAGTAGGCAAAAATATATTTCTGATGGATACACCTACCTGTGGATTCTCCCCTCGCGCCAGCCTCGACGGAAATTTCTTCTAGCTCTGCACGTCGACGATGACGTCACAATCGCCCGACTCCACGCAACGCCGTATGACGTCATCCAGGCAATAAGAAGCCCTCGTCGACATGCAGACGTCAGTTCCCTTTTTTCCGTGCCTCCGAGTAACGGTTTTTCTTCGAGGCTAACAGGGAGCTACAGTTGCGTATCTGTGGTTACAATGTCGAAGCAAGAAAATCTGGTTGTAAGCCTTGTAACCAGTGCGGGGGTTAAATGTCGGTTACTGAGCCCCATGAGAATTGCCTCTGGTGCCTTAATTCCGACCATGAGGTCGAGTCATGCGGCTCCTGCCAGCGCATGAACCCTAAGACGCTTAAGGAAAGGGAGGCTAAATTATTCTTGGCCCGTTCCAAGAAGAAGAAGGAAAGGCGTCATCGGAGAGAGTCCTCTTCGAAATCTTCGGGGGCTCATCATCGCCATGGAGACTCTTGGCGCCGTCACGACTCCCGGCGCCGATCGAGTAGAGGACGGTCCAGGTCCAGATCGGCATCTCCGTCAGCTCGGCGTCGTCCGACGTGGGAGATTAACCCGACTGTCACTCCTCCGCCTCTTACAAGTCCGACTTCACCTGGGTCGGTTTTTGAGGTAGAGCCTCTTCAGAGGCCAGAGGGTTCTCCTGAGCAGGAGTTGCCTGGCCCATCATCACCTTCTATGCCTGCGCCGGCGCAGCAGCAATATCCGGCTTTCCCGGCACCGGGTATGGATCCTGCGGCATTTTTGAATGCCATGTTTAACATTTTTTCCACCATAGCGCCGGGTGGAGGACATGCAGGTCCGTCGGGCCCTTTGGCCTTTAATTTGGGTGTTCCGGCATCTTACAAGCCGACACCTTTAATGCCATTTTTGTCTTCTGCAGCCGAAGCGGCGCCGATGCCCTTGACGTCGCCCAGGAGGCCTGCAACACCTGCTACAGCGCCGGTGGATTCGCCTCAGATCCAGTACACAGTCAAGGTTCCTGTGAAGCCGGAGGGCCCGGGTTGGATGGATCTGAGGCTCGGCGGCGGCAAAGATCTTCGGCGTCGGCCGATGCCTTATCGACGCCGGTTCTCGAGTCTAGACTCCGGTCCAGACGTCTGGCTTTGCGCCTTCTGGAGGAGGAAGAGTACAATAGACAACACCTGGAAGAAGGTGAAATCTTGGAGCCTTCAGGTGCTTTTCAAGGGCTGGACACTGCAAGTGGTATCGATACTTCCCCTGAGTGGGATCTGGCTTCCCCTGGGGAGTATACTGAGGAAGCTGCATCTTTTCATGCAGTGATAAGGAAGGCTGCGGACTTCTTAGATCTTCCTCTTCCGGCTGTGGAGGTGAAGAGGAACCTTTTGACAGAGGTGCTACATCCAACTTCTGTGGCGGCAGAGCCTCTCTTGCCTTTTAATGAGGCTCTCCTGGACCCCATCAAAGACATTTGGAAGAAACCTGTGTCTTCTTCAGCTGTCAACAGGGCGGTAGCACGACGCTATCGGGCGGCTCCAGGTGACCCTGTCTTCCTCTCCAAGCACCCGACACCTGAGAGCTTAGTAGTTCAGGCTTCCTGTTCTTCCCGGTCCTCTCCTGGCTCGTTCCCCGGGACCCCTGCGGACAGGGAGTCAAAGACAATGGACCATTCTGCAAAGAAGGCCTTTTCCTCATGTAGTATGGCCTTGAAGTCAACCAACGCAACCTGCATTTTGGGACGTTATATTCATGCCCGTATGGAGGAAGCAAAAGGCCATCCGAACTTGTCGCAGGAAGTGTTGCAATTGCTGACGGACGCTCAGGCGGCGGCGACCCAGGTGATCCAGTCTGGGTTAGACACTTCGGACTCTGTGGCAAGGGCTATGGGCACATCCATAGTTTTGAGACGACAGGCTTGGCTGCGCTCGTCAGGCTTTTCAACTGATGTGCAGGCGACTCTCCTGGATCTGCCTTTTGATGGTGAAAAACTCTTTGGGACAAAGGCAGATTCTGCTCTTGAACGGTTCAAAGAGAGCAGGGCCACAGCGAGGTCGTTAGGACTTCAGTCGGCTGCCTCCTCCTTTAGGTCTTATAGGAGGTTTAGAGGTTTTGGACGTGGCTCCTCCTTTCGTGGCAGATTCCAGGCACCACAACAGTCTGCAAGCTCCCTGCCATACAGATCCTTCAGGGGCAGGGGCAGAGTACGTACAAGAGGAGACACCCAGCAGCACTCTGCCTCTTTCTCTTCCACGGGAGGGGTGCAGCAGGGAAAGCAGCCTTAGTCCTCCTCCACTCCCTGTTCACTTGTCTCCTGTAGGGGGGAGACTTGCCCAATTTCTTCCAATGTGGGAGTTTATAACAACGAACTCTTGGGTCATCGACATTGTGAAGAGAGGGTATGCTCTTCCGTTTCGGGAGTTCCCTCCTCCCTTCCCTCCCCACCCATCCTTCTGTTCGGAAGACCATCTTCTGTTACTGCAACAGGAGGTGTTATCCCTATTGGCAAAAGGCGCACTAGAGTTGGTTCCCGAGCAGTAGAGGGGTCAGGGCTGTTATTCAAGATACTTCCTGATCCCCAAAAAGGATGGTCGGTTAAGACCAATTCTAGACTTGAGGATTTTGAATTGGTTCCTCAGGCAGGAAAACTTCAAAATGCTGACCCTTTCACAGGTTCTTTTGGCGTTGAACGGAGGAGATTGGATGGTGTCGATTTGCAGGATGCCTATTTCCATATTCCGATCCTCAAATTACAAAGGAAGTATCTCCGGTTTGTGGTGGGATCGCAGCATTATCAGTTTGCGGTCCTCCCGTTTGGTCTTACTTCAGCACCTCGAGTCTTCACAAAGGTGATGGCGGTGGTAGCGGCAGAGCTCAGAAGAAGAGGGATAGCGGTGTTTCCCTATCTGGACGATTGGTTGATCAAAGCCAAGACTCCGGAGCTCGTGCGGCGTCATCTCCAGTCGACAACTCAGTTGTTGTACGACCTGGGTTTTTCAATCAATGTGCCCAAATCTGACCTGGAGCCCTCTCAACGCCACCTGTTCATAGGGGCAGTACTGGACACGACATTGAATCGGGCCTTTCCTCCGCCCCAGCGGGTTCAGGACATTCAGGCGTTGATTCCGATGTTTCAAAATGGAGCGGTAGTTCCAGTCCTCATGGTCCTTCGTCTGCTCGGTCTGTTTGCTTCTTGCATACTGCTGGTCACTCATGCACGCTGGCACATGAGGGCTCTTCAGTGGTGCGTCTGCAGGCAATGGTTTCAGCACAAAGGGGATCTCGAAGATTCGGTTACGATCACCAGAGACACTGCGGTGGATCTTCAGTGGTGGGCAGCGGTCAACAACCTGTCGCAAGGAAGGCCGTTCTCGCTGCCACCACCAGTGGCCACAGTGGTAACGGATGCTTCCACTCTAGGGTGGGGAGCTCATCTGGGGGGCCTGGAGGTCAAGGGCCTTTGGTCTCCAGTGGAACAGAGATTTCACATCAATCTGTTGGAATTGCGGGCAGTACGTCTGGCTCTCAAGGCCTTCCTCCCTTCCATTCGCGGTCAGTCAGTCCAGATCCTGACGGACAACACTACCGCGATGTGGTATATAAACAAGCAGGGAGGAGTGGGATCGTATCTTCTCTGCAGAGAAGCTCTTCGACTCTGGTCCTGGCTTCAGAACCACAAGATTTGCTTGGTAGCACATCATTTGGCCGGAGCTCTGAACGTGCGTGCGGACGTTCTCAGTCGACGCAGCTCGGTCGACCACGAGTGGCGTCTTCATCCAGATCTGGTTCTGTACATCTTCCAGATGTGGGGATATCTGCAGATAGATCTGTTTGCAACTCAGGAGAATGCGCAGTGCCCGTTATTTTGCAGCCTCCAGTATCCGGTGCAAGGAGCTTTGGGAGATGCATTTCAGATGTCCTGGAAGGGTCAGTTGCTTTACGCGTTTCCTCCCATACCCATGATTCCTCGAGTTCTGAGGAAGATCCGCCAAGACCGAGCCCAGGTCATCTTGATAGCTCCAGATTGGCCAAGAAGGGTGTGGTACTCAGACCTTCTCCAACTCTCTCTGTGCCCTCCGCTCCGTCTCCCTTACAGGATGGACCTCCTCTCGCAGTCGCAGGGGCAGATTCTACACCCCCACCTCCAGAGTCTGCACCTTCATGCCTGGAGATTGAACGGGGCAATCTGAGTGCTTTTTCTCTCCCACCAGAAGTGGTGGATGTTATTTTGTTGGCCAGGCGACACTCCACCAAATCGATCTATGCAAGTCGTTGGGCTAAATTTGTATGTTGGTGTGGAGAGAATTGATCCCTTAAAGGCTTGTTTCTCTGACATATTGTCATTTGCTCTTTTCCTGGCGCAGAAGGGTTGTGTTGTTGCCACAGTTAAGGGTTATTTATCTGCACTGTTGGCTTTTCTGTGCCTCCCTGATAAGCCTTCCTTGTTTAAGTCTCCTATTGTTTTGAGGTTTGTTAAGGGCCTTACTAATAAGTTTCCACCATCACCATTTGTTATGCCTCAGTGGGACCTTAATTTATTATTAAACTTTTTAATGGGATCTCCATTTAAACCAATGCATTCTTGTGCTTTGCGTTTGCTAGTTCTCAAGACTGTTTTCCTGGTAGCCATAACATCGGCCAGAAGGGTCAGTGAGCTTCAGGATCTTAGTGTAGAGTCTCCATACCTTTCCTTCTTTAGAGACAAAGTGGTGTTAAGGACCAAGGCGGCTTTCCTCCCGAAGGTTGTTACACCCTTTCACTTGGGGCAGTCTATTACTCTCTCTTCCTTTCACCCTCTGCCTCATCCATCCAAGGAGGAAGAGAGGCTCCACCGACTGGATCCACGAAGAGCGCTGAGCTTCTATGTCAACAGGACGAAGGAGTTCAGGCAAGATGATCAGCTCTTCGTTGGATACGTGGGGAAGAGGAAAGGTAGAGCAGTCTACAAGAGAACGCTATCCAGGTGGGTCATTCTCTGTATCAAAATTTGTTATTCCTTGGTGAAGAAAGAACCACCTGTGGGGCTTCGTGCCTATTCCACCAGAGCTAAGGCTGCTTCTTTGGCTTTAGCTAGGGGTGTTCCTGTGGTTGACATCTGCAGGGCGGCGACTTGGGCGTCCCTCCATACTTTTGTCAAACATTATTGTTTGGATTCTGAGGTTAGGAGGGATGGCCATTTTGCTCGCTCTGTGCTGCAGGATTTCTTGGTTTGACCATTCGGGCACCCACCTCCGGAGGTAGTATTGCTTTGGGACTCTATTCTTTAGGTGAGGAATCCACAGGTAGGTGTATCCCTCAGAAGAATAAGGGGGTCATTCTGACCCTGGCGGCCGGTGGCCGCCAGGGCCACCGACCACGGGAGCACCGCCAACAGGCTGGCGGTGCTCCCACGAGCATTCTGACCGCGGCGGTTCAGCCGCGGTCAGAAGCGGCAAGTCGGCGGGCTCCCGCCGACTTACCGCTGCTCGGGGGAATCCTTCATGGCGGCGGAGCGCGCTCCGCCGCCATGAGGATTCTGACAGCCCCTACCGCCATCCTGTTCATGGCGGGAAACCCGCCATGAACAGGATGGCGGTAGGGGGGGTCGCGGGGCCCCTGGGGGCCCCTGCCGTGCCCATGCCAATGGCATGGGCACGGCAGGGGCCCCCGTAAGAGGGCCCCGCAAAGTATTTCAGTGTCTGCCTAGCAGACACTGAAATACGCGACGGGTGCAACAGCACCCGTCGCACCTTCCCACTCCGCCGGCTCGATTACGAGCCGGCATCCTCGTGGGAAGGGAGTTTTTCCCTGGACTGGCGGGCGGTCTTTTGGAGACCGCCCGCCAGCCCAGGGAAAAACTCATAATACCCTCCGCTGTCTTTTGACCGCGGAGCGGTATTATGGAGGGCTGAATTCTGGCGGGCGGCCTCCGCCGCCCGCCAGAATCAGAATCAGGGCCTAAGTTACTTACCTTCGGTAACGCTTTTTCTGGTGGATACAATAACTACCTGTGGATTCCTCACGGTCCCACCCGCCTCCCCGTTGCCTGACTGGTCATACCATGAAATCCATGGGTGAGCACCCTTTGTCTTGTATATATGTATATACCTGAATCATGTATATAGTTATGGCATGTATATATGCATTTCTTTCTCTGATTTAGATAATTCAAGGAAAACATGTTTGGACTTAACTGACATATTTTGCTTTCATATAGAGCAGTTATTGCTGTTACCTTATTTTATTTTGATTGTAATAAATGTTGTGTTTTCATTTCATTTGATGTGATTATGTTCTCTTTAAGGTCAATGTTCACCTGTTCGCCTCTATGGCACGTAAAAAATGGTGATAACTGACGTCTGCACGTCGACGAGGGCTTCTTATTGCCTGGATGACGTCATACGGCGTCGCATGGAGTCGGGCGACTCTGACGTCATCGTCGACGTGCAGAGCTAGAAGAAATTTCCGTCAAGGCTGGCGCGAGGGGAGAATTCTTTAGGTGAGGAATCCACAAGTAGTTATTGTATCCACCAGAAAAAGCGTTACCGAAGGTAAGTAACTTATTCATATACACCATAAACAAATTATACACCAAGCATAGTAGTCCAGGTAGTGCTCCAATTAAGTCCGTGGAACACTGGGCCCACACGGTATGGGCGAGGCCCACACAAGATCCAAGACCATGACGGAGAGAACACTGCAGGGGCATCAGAGAACAAGAAAACAGGCACCTCAGGGGGAGGGAAACGGGGGGCACCGCAGCCGGTTGAGTGCACAACGCCAAATCCAGGAGGGGGCCACATGCCCACTATTCAGTCATGGGGAGTGCAAAGCCACAGTCTCTCAAGTCTCTACAGTGGGTGGGTTGCCCACTGTTCCATCCTGGGGAGTGCAAAGCCACAGTCTCTCAAGTCTCTACAGTGGGTGGGTTGCCCACTGTTCAATCCTGGGGAGTGCAAAGCCACAGTCTTTCAAGTCTCTACAGTGGGTGGGTTGCCCACTGTTCCATCCTGGGGAGTGCAAAGCCACAGTCTCTCAAGTCTCACAAGTGGGTGGGTTGCCCACTGTTCAATCCTGGGGAGTGCATAGCCACAGTCTCTCAAGTCTCACAAGTGGGTGGGTTGCACACTGTTCAATCCTGGGGAGTGCAAAGCCACAGTCTCTCAAGTCTCACAAGTGGGTGGGTTGCCAATTGCTGCTTCCTGGGGAGTGCAAAGCCACGGTCTCTCCAGTGGATAACAGTCTCCACTGGTTCTGGAGGGGGCATTGTGCCCAGAGTGCTTCATCCTGCTAAGGACAGAGGTATTGGATGTATCTTTCCACTGGTTCTGGAGGGCGCATTGTGCCCAGAGTGCTTCATCCTGCTAAGGACAGAGGTAGTGGATGTATCTCTCCACTGGTTCTGGAGGGGAGCATTGTGCCCAGAGTGCTTCATCCTGCTCGTGACGGACTCAGTAGCATCAGTGCCCTTGGCGCTCATGGGCCGGCGGTGCTTGAGGCGGCGGTGCCCTGTTCAGCAGTGCTTGGAGCGGTGGTGCCCTGTTCAGCGGTGCTTGAGGCGGCGGTGCCCTGTTCAGCGGTGCTTGGAGCGGCGGTGCCCTGTTCAGCGGTGCTTGGAGCGGCGATGCCCTGTTCAGCGGTGCTTGGAGCGGTGGTGCCCTGTTCAGCGGTGCTTGGAGCGGCAGTGCCCTGTTCAGCGGTGCTTGAGGCGGCGGTGCCCTGTTCAGCGGTGCTTGGAGCAGCGGTGCCCTGTTCAGCGGTGCTTGGAGTGGTGGTGCCCTGTTCAGCGGTGCTTGAGGCGGCGGTGCCCTGTTCAGCGCTGCTTGGGGCGGCGGTGCCCTGTTCAGCACTGCTTGGGGCAGCGGTGCCCTGTTCAGTGATGCTTGGAGCGGCAGTGACCTGTTCAGCGTTCTTGGAGCGGAGGTGCCCTGTTCAGCGGTGCTTGAGATGGCGGTGCTCTGTTCTGCAGTGCTTGGAGCGGCAGTGCCCTGTTCAGCGGTACTTGGAGCGGCGGTGCCCTGTTCAGCGGTGCTTGGAGCGGTGGTGCCCTGTTCAGCGGTGCTTGAGGCGCTGGTGCCCTGTTCAACTGTGCTTGGAGCGGCGGTGCCCTGTTCAGCGGTGCTTGGAGCGGTAGTGCCCTGTTCAGCGGTGCTTGGAGTGGTGGTGTCCTGTCAGCGGTGCTTGGAGCGGCGGTGCCCTGTTCAGCGGTGCTTGGAGCGGCGGTGCCCTGTTCAGAGGTGCTTGGAGCGGCGGTGCACTGTTCAGCGGTGCTTGGAGCGGTGGTGCACTATTCAGCGGTGCTTGGAGCGGCGGGCTCCTTTGCGTGACTCAGCTGCTGGTGGTCCTCTCTGTCCCAGCGGGGCTTGCGCTGGCGGTCCTCTCTGTCCCAGCGGGGCTTGTTGTGCTGGCGGTCCTCTCTGTCCCTGCGGGGCTTGTGCTGGCGGTCCTCTCTGTCCCAGCGGGGCTTGCGCTGGCGGTCCTCTCTAGCCCAGCGGGGCTTGTGCTGGCGGTCCTCTCTGTCCCAGCGGGGCTTGTGCTGGCGGTCCTCTCTAGCCCAGCGGGGCTTGTGCTGGCAGTCCTCTCTAGCCCAGTGGGGCTTGTGCTGGTGGTCCTCTCTGGCCCAGCGGGGATGATGGCGGTGGCCTGCTGGGCAGCGGGGATGACGGCTGTGGCCTCCTGGGCAGCGGGGATGACGGCTGTGGCCTCCTGGCCAGCGGGGATGATGGCGGTCTCCTCCGCCGTGCTGCTCTTCCAAGACTTTCCTGGTTTCTTGTGGCCCTTCCCCACCTTGGAAGGTGTCGCAGCTGACTCCACACTCCCACCGGGACCCCTGGGAGCAGCTTTGGTGGCTGGAGTCTTCCCCCTCTCCCGCCAGGCACTGGCCAACTTTTGATGCTTGACAGGAGGGGGGCTGTTCGTGCTGTGGCTCTGTGCCACACTGGCTGCCCTGGTGGCAGGTGCACTCCAGATTCCAGTGACTACAGGCACCACTGGTCCCGGAGATGTTGTGGCTGAGGTGCTAGTTCGGGACCTAGGAGACGGACGGGGTGGGGGAGGTGTGGGAAAGAGGTCAAGGTTGGACAGGAAAAGTTTTTGGGAGACACTGGGACGGGTAGCTGGAGGTGGTTTGGGAGTGGATGAAGAGGTTGTGGTTTTAGGAGGAGTTAGTTTGCTGACTTTGGGTGAAGTTGCATGCGCTGGAGGCTGTCGTGAGGTAGATGGCTGTTGGGTGGGTGTGTGCCTGCGTTTGTGTATCTTGGGAGGTGGCGTCACAGACACACTAGGAGAGGACACAGGGGACGTGTGAATGGTAGTGGGGGTGGTGACTGTACGTGAGCGGGGTGTGGTGGTGTGTGTGCTGGTGATGGCAGTAGTGGCTGTACATGTAGTGCATGCAGGTGTGAGTGGAGACCAGACTGGGAGGGGGAGGGAGGAGGGAGACGAGGAGGAGGGGGACACAGTGGAGGCAATGGATGTTGCTATGTCTGCATGTGTGTGATGCTTGCGTGAGTGCCTGTGGGATGTGTGGTGCTTATGTTTGCCTGAGCTTCCCTTGTGTGTTGACGTGTGTGTATGCTGGTCTGTAGGTGTGATTGTGATAGGCTGGGGTACAGGGGATTGGGTCTGGGTGGAGGAAGTTTGAGGGGGAGGCTAGACACAGGGACAATGGCTGCCATCAGTGCTGAGGCCAGAGTCTGAAAAGCTCACTGAAGGGCCGCCTGACCAGAATGAATGCCCTCCAGGAATGCATTGGTTTGTTGCAACTGTCTTTCGACACCCTGGATGGCATTCAAAATGGTGGACTGCCCAACAGTGAGGGACCTGAGGAGGTCAATGGCCTCCTCACTGAGGGCAGCAGGGGTGACTGGGGCAGGGGCTGAGGTGCCTGGGGCAAAGGTGATGCCCACCCTCCCGGGTGAGCAGGCACAGGGCAAAGGCTGAGGGGCTGTTGGGAGGGCGGTGCTGGTAGGGGGAGTGGCGGCTGTACCTGTAGATGGGGGGGCACAGATGTTGCCGCCACCACAAGGGAGTTCCCATCAGAGGACGAGTCTGTGTGGCTGGTCTCAGCTCCTGTCCCCACTGTGGAGCTCCCCTCGTCCTCCACCCACTGGTGAAGTCCGAGTCCGTAGTGTGGCCCTCCATGGCCATGTGGGACGCAGCCCCCTCGTGTTCCGGTGCCACTGCTCCTCCGCCTGATCATGCTAATGCACACAAGAACAGGGAGACCACAAAAAGGGAGGTGACGACAGAAGAAAGACATGCTGAGTGCATGCATTACCGCTAAAGTTGGCGGACACGACAGACACACAAGCCCCCTGCACTACGCCGAGCTCTTGGGCTCCACTGTTCAATTCCTGGGAAATGGCCTACTAGGCTATGGACGACATCTGCACACATGGATGACACAGGGGCATGACTAGGTGTACTTGGCACTCTACAGAGGTGGGGTGGGGTGCCACATGGCCTGCCTTACGGAGGGACCTTGCCTACGGAACTCCCCTGGCCTAGGGAAACCCACAGCCCACCTCCCCCACCCAGACCCCTCCACTGCACGCAAAATCAGCAGGATGAGAATGTACTCACCCCCTTGTGGCTGCTGTGATGCCCTCAAGCGCCCATCCAACTCTGGGTACGCCACCGCCAGAATCCTGAACATCAGGGGGGTCATGGTGCGACGGGCACCCCTCCCACGTTGGGAGGCCATCCCCAGCTGAGCCTCCGCCGTCTTCTTGCTCCAGTGGCGAATGTCCTCCCATCTTTTCCAGCAGTGGAAGGGTCCGGACCCAGGGTCCGGACGTCCTTGGCGATGGCACGCCAAATATCTTTTTTCTGGTGGGCGCTGACCTACATGAATTGTACAGGGGGAAGAGGAACTTATTACGAACTGCACCGTCACAGTCATTGGCCCCCATCCCTACCCTTGCCATGTGGCACATGCACTCACCGTCGTTTCATGCACGCCACAATCTCCCCCCCCCCTTCTTACATCCACCCCACTCCACACAGGCATAGCCCATACAGCATGCTCTCAGTGTACTTACCTGTTTGTCTGGAGGACCGTAGAGTAGAGTGTAGTGGGGGAGGACCCAGTCCACGAGTTTCTCCAACTCCTCTGATGTGAAGGCAGGGGCCCTTTCCCCAGACGCACGAGCCATTGTCTCTTCCAGACCGAGGTCACAGCAGCACTTGCAGTGTAGGTCCTCTCCTGTCGAAGATCAGGTATCGAGTGATTGAACAGATAGAAAATGGTGTTCACGTCCCCGGCAGTGCGTACCGTCACTGCCGGCGTACATCGTCATTGGCTCTTGGGACCCATAGGGTCGAATGTTAACCAATGCAGCATTTCGCTGCGGTCTTCGACCGCCTACCGTGACGGTGTACAACGCCAGCGCAGTTACCTCACATCCATTTGTCCCAATTTACAGGTCAGGCATCCGCCATTTCAGGGGCCCACGTGGCTTCATTTTTAAGTGTGTCACACATACCTAGGCCTAGACTCAACACACATAGAGGCCACTTTTAGGATTATGATTCGTGTTCTGTGTAAGCTGTGGGTACGTACCTCTGAGTTGGTTGACTCTGTGCTCGCTGTTGTCCTTCATATGCACTGTCCGCTGGGACATGTGAGGAGATGGCGGCATCCTCCGGTGTACTGACCGTTGGTGGACCTGTCAACATTGGAGGAAAGACGTGATCATCACCTACAGGCGTGACCATGCCACAATCCAGGAACTGTGTACCCAGCTGGAGACAGACCTGATGTCAGCTATCCGCCATCCCACAGGAATCCCCCCTCAAGTGCAGGTGCTGTCAGTGCTCCATTTCCTTGCAAGTGGGTCATTTCAAACAACAGTGGCCATAGCATCAGGGATGTCCCAGCCTATGTTTTCCAGCGTATTGTCCAGAGTGTTGTCTGCCCTGCCGAAACACATGCGGAGCTACATCGTTTTCCCTCAGGTGGAGGATTTTCCTATAGTGAAAGGTGATTTCTATGCCCTGGGACATATCCCCAACATCATAGGTGCCATTGATGGGGCTCATGTGGCTTTGGTCCCCCCCTGCAGGATCGAACAGGTATACAGAAACCAGAAGAGTTACCATTCCATGAATGTACAGATGGTATGTTTGGCTGACCAGTACATCTCCCATGTGCATGACGCCTACATCCTGCGGAATAGCAGCATCCCTTATGTGATGGTTCAACTCCAGCGGGACCGTGTGTGGCTATTAGGTGAGCACCTGGAAGCAAGACAGTGGGAATGGTTGTCTGGGTCTGGGGATATCCCTACAGGTTAGTGTGTGTCTAACAGTTGTCCCTCGCCATTTGCAGGCGACTCTGGTTACCCCAACCTGTCATGGCTACTGAGCCCAGTGAGGAATCCCAGGACAAGGGCAGAGGAACGCTACAATGAGGCACATGGGCGTACACAGCGGATAATCGAGCGAACCTTCGGCCTCCTGAAGGCCAGATTCAGGTGCCTCCATATGACAGGTGGCTCCCTATTCTACTCACCAAAGAATGTGTGCCCGATCATCGTGGCCTGCTGGATGCTTCACAACTTAGCTTTGCAACGACAGGTGCCTTTTCTGCAGGAGGATGGTCCAGATGGCGGTGTTGTTGCAGCTGTGGAGCCTGTGGACAGTGAAGACGAGGAAGCAGAGGAAGAAGACATGGACAACAGGGACTCAGTGATCCAGCAATATTTCCAGTGAATAACAGGTAAGAATACAAACCAGCCTACTACATGTACTTTAACACTACTACCTCTCTACTGTCTGTCGTTTTCACCCAGTGTATGGTCACTGAGTTGTCACTTTCCCTTACGATTTCACAGATGTGTGCCCCACAGTGTGACTTCTGCTTTGATTCATCATGGACTACAGCTGTGTGACATAGGTATGTTGACATTACAAATGAAAGAGCTTTTTGACACTGTAATTGCTAATACACTATTCCGAAATCACAGACTCCAGATTGCTTTGTGCTTTAAGGGTGTTTATTTTAGTGCTCAACATTGGAGGGGGTAGCAAAATGATGAGGGGTGATGGCAGAGGAATATCCATGGCAGAGTCCAGTCTATTAGTCTCACAGGTGCATTGCCCAAATGGGCATAGGAAGTAGAGCTGGGGAAGTTTAAGGATGGACAGGGTGACAAAGTGGGACAGAAGGATGACATTCAGGCTGGTCTCATTTCTTGGCGGGGGTCTTGGCATCGTTCTCTGTCTTTGTCCTGGATCTCAGGGACCGTTTGCGAGGTGGTTCTCCCTCTGCAGTGGGTGGGGTGCTGGTGTGGTGGTCCTGTGGCGGTGCCTCCTGTCCACTAGCGCCGGCGGAGATGGTGGGCAGTTCATCGTCCAGGCTAGTGTCAGTGTCCCTCCTGGTGTTGAGTACTTCCTTCAGCACCCCTACGATGGTGCCCAGGGTGGAATTGATGGCTCTGAGTTCCTCCCTGAAGCCCAAATACTGTTCCTCCTGCAGGCGCTGGGTCTCCTGAAACGTCGCCATCGTCTCCTGGGAGTGGTGGTAGGCTCCCATGATGTTGGAGAGGGCCTCGTGGAGAGTGGGTTCCCTTGGCCTGTCCTCCCCCTGTCGCTCAGCAGCCCTCCCAGTTCCCCTGTGTTCCTGGGCCTCCGTCCCCTGGACCGTGTGCCCACTGCCAGTGCCCTGAGGTCCCTGTTGTTGTTGGGGTGGTGGGTTAGCCTGGGTTCCCTGTAGTGGTGGACACACTGCTGATTGATGTGTTCTGGGGACGGAGGTATGGGCCCGCTGGGTGGGTGCTGTGCTGGTGTTTCCAGAGGGGGGAAGCTCTGTAGTGGCCTGTGACTGTGTGATGGGAACCGACTGTCCCGAGGTCCCCGATGGGCCGGGCTGGTCATCTAGATCCAGTTTTACAGAGGTGCTGTCATCACTGTGGGCCTCTTGTGTTGGTGGTGTGGACATGTGTGGACCCTCCTGTCTGGTGACATTGGGTAGGTGTCCTGCAGGGGTATAAACAAATGTTTATTACATCTGTGTGTGGCAAGGTGTGCAATGGGTCGCTGACCGTGTACCCCAGTGCTTGCATTCCTGTGTGGGACCGTGTGTGATGATGTTTTAGGGGGTGTATGGGTATGTGCAGTGGACATGCTTTAGTGATGTGTGTCCATGCTTTGTTGTTGCATACAGGGCTTGGTGTTGGGATGGATGGTTTGTGATGTTGGGACATTTGTGAGGAGTTGGAGTGATGGGGGTGAGGGTCGGGGTATGTGATGGCATGCAGGTAGGGTGGGGGATATAATTGTTAAGATTTGACTTACCAGAGTCCATTCCTCCAGCTACTCCTGCGAGGCCCTCAGAATGCAGAATCGCCAAGACCTGCTCCTCCCATGTTGTTAGTTGTGGGGGAGGAGGTGGGGGTCCGCCGCCAGTCCCCTGAACCGCAAGGTGGTGTCTTGAGACCACGGAACACACCTTCCCCCGTAGGTCGTTCCACCTCTTCCTGATGTCATCCCGATTTCTTGGGTGTTGTCCCACTGCTTTGACACTGTCCACTATTCTGCGCCATAGCTCCATCTTCCATGCAATGGAGGTGTGCTGCACCTGTGATCCGAATAGCTGTGGCTCTACCCGGATGATTTCCTCCACCATGACCCTGAGCTCCTCCTCCGAGAACCTGGGGTGTCTTTGCCATGCCATGGGGTGGTGTGGGTGATGTGTGGGGTGGTGTGAGGGGTGATAAGTGTGATGATATGTATTGGTGTGTTGTGTGAGGTGCGTGGAAGTTATGTGGGTGATGGTGTTGTGTGCTTGTGGATGCTAGTATTGTTTATGGTGGTGTCTCTCTCTGGCCTTCTCTCTGTAATTGTGGTCGTAGGGGTTTGTAGGTGATGTGGGTGTGTGTTTTATATTGTAATGGGTGTGTGGGAGTGGTGTGTGTATGTGTATCAGGTGTGTGTATTTTGAATTGTCCAATGTGGTGGTGTTTTGGAGATGTATGTGTATTTTGAGCACAGCGGTGTGTACCGCCAATGGAATACCGCGGTTGAAAGACCGCCGCGTGGATTCATGGGTCATGATAGTGTGGGCGTATTTCTGTTGTGTGGGTGTCTGAATATTGTCGGATTCCGTTTTGTGGCTCATAATAGCTGTGGCGGAATTCCGCGGCCGTGGCGGTGTGTTGGCGGACTTCTGCACAGCGGTAAGCGGCTTTTACCGCCAATGTTTTAATGACCACCTAAGTGTGTGCTTCTTCTATTTTCTGTGTGTGCACAACAAATGCTTTACACTACCCTCAGATAAGCCTAAGTGCTCGACCACACTACTACAAAGAGAGCAATAGTATTATTTACTTTAGCCTCTGTTAAGCCTCTTGGGTACCCCTGGACTTTGTGCACACTATCTCTCACTTTGGGATACTATATACAGAGCCAGCTTCCTACATGTGTGTTATGTGTATGTGATGTGATTGTGTTGCAGCATGAGTTGTGTAGCTAACTTGTGCATAGTGTGGTTGTTATATGTGCATCCATGTGTGTGGGGATGGATATGTCATGTGGATTGTGTGGACGTGGTGTGACTTCTGACAGTTGTGATATCGTTGTGTGACTGTGGTGTTGTGTATGATTGTTTTAGACAGTGGCAGTGATGTGTGTGCGGGGTGGTGAGTGTATGGTATGTGTATGTTGGCCGTGGTGTATATAGATTGTGTGTGTATGTTGGTGTGTGTGTGTGTTGGTACAGGTTTTTGCGTGTGTGTGTGTGTGGCTGTCGCTAGCCATTCCGGTTCTGTGAGTTGTGTGTGTGTGTACTGATGGACTTCCCTCCAGTGTGTGCTATTTGGGTGTACTTACGGTTGTTGTCTTTGTCGCCGTCGCTGGTTCTGGAGTCGTAGTGCAATCAGGAGCAGTGGCAAGACTTCAAGTTCAGGTTCCATGGCTGCTCCGGACGTGTCTGTGCTCCTGAAGGGAGTGTCTCCTTTTATCCTGTTTGTTTGTGCCAGAGTTTTGGTGGTGGTCCGACCGCACCGGAAATCCTGGTGGTGTGCAACCTCATAATATGCTTGGCGGTAACATGGTCCCCGCAGGACTGGAGATGCCTGATGCAGTCCGTGGCGGTCCGTATGCACGGGCAGTACCGGCAGTGCATGGGCTGTGTCCCTTTGGGAACACCGCCATAGTCATAATATGGAGGTCTTCTCTGCCGGGCCAGCGGCGGTGCAACCGCCACCTCCACCGTGGCAGTCCTCAGACTGCCAGACTCGTAATGAGGGCCTGAGTCTGCTCTGACCCCAATATGTCCCATGCTGCAGGATCTATCAATGCAGGTTCAGGAAATGAGGGCTGATATATCCTTGCAACAGAGGATGCTAAAGGGTGCTCAAAGAGCAATATTGTTATGATATTCCCAGAGTACGCTGAAGGATTGAATATGGAACTTTTCCTCAACAAGTGGTTGACGCATACTGTACTGGCTGGTAGAGTGCTGAAATTCTTTTTGATCAAACATGCTCAACGCCAGCTGGGATGCCCTCCTTTGCTGGGAGCACGGCCACACCCGGTGATAGCACAAGTACTGAACTATGATTGCACAGTTACTGAACTGTAAGGAGAGAGATTTGGTTCCTCAGCAAGGGCCCCTGGAGGTTTGAGGACAGTGTCATCACTGTATACCTGGACTATACAGTGGAGGTGCATAGGTGTAATTCCTATACAGCTCTGAAGGCTAAACTGCAAAGCCTAGAAATGAGGAAGGCTCTTCTGTTTCCAGCCAAACTGAGGTGACTGATGAAGTCTCCACTCACTTTTGAACCACTACGATGCCTGGACCTGGTTGCGCACCAAGGAACTGGCAGAGCGGACAGCACTGTCCCAGGACTCCAAGGGATGGCTGACTACACAGCCACGTTGCCAGCATCCCAGGAGATCAAGTAACCGGCCCACGTCCGAACAGACAGCCAGGGACCACGCACAAGTGGTGGAGGAAGTGTTACAGCAAACCTGCAACCCCTTTGAGGTCCTGTGCTCAGGTTGTACCGCGACACCGACTCAGATATTGGTGGGACCGTTGTATCTGCCAGTGATGATCCTCATGGACCGGCGCTGACACCGTGGCTGGTGGCTGACCTGCTCTGATGGACCTTTAACCCTCTGGGGTGTTAAACCCTATGACTATCTCTGTAAGCTGACCGGCCTTTGATGTCATTTGCAACGGGGTCTGGGATAGAGGCTGGAACTACACATACAGGAGCCAGAGAGCCAGGGTACGTTACCAATCAATCAGTCAATCAATCATGGATTTGTAAAGCGTGGCTAATCACCCATAGGGTCTCGAGGCAGTGAATGTATGCATGCTGCTCTGTCGAAGAGCCAGGTCTTGTGGTCTTTCATGAACTGCTCAGAGATGTGGTCTGCCTGAGCTTGAGGATAGTCTGTTCCAGGTCCGGGTTGCTAAGTAGGAGAAGGATCTTCCTCCTGCTGTACTTTTCCAGATCTTGGGGACAGCTGTAAGGACTAGCTGGGAGGAATGGAGACATCTGTTGGGTACGCAGAAGGTGAGGCGGTGGTTGAGGTATGCTGGTCCCATGTTGTGTAGTGCCTTGAAGGTGTGGATCAGGAGTTTGTATGCTTGTTGACTGGGAGCCAGTGTAGGTCTCTGAGGTGGGAGGAGATTCGGCTGTGTCGGCGGATGTCCAGGATGAATCTAGCTGCTGCATTCTAGACTATTTGAAGTCTTGATTGAAGTTTCTCGGTAATACTGGCATAGAGTGCGTCGCCGTAGTCCAGTTTGCTGGTGATGAGTGCATGAGTGACTGTTTTCCTTGTGTTGGGGGGAATCCATTTGAAAATCCTCCGCAGGAGAAGAGGGTGTGGAAGCTTGATGAGGAGATGGTGTTAACCATGTCGGTCAACGATAGAGGGGAGTCCAGGATGATGCCCAGGTTGCATGCATGGTCCGTGGGGTCATTACCCAGAGTGGTGGGCCACCAGGAGTCTTTCTAGGCATAAGGGCTGCAGCCGATCACAAGGATCTCTGTCTTGTCTGAGTTGAGCTTGACACAGCTGGCCTCCATCCAGGCAGTAACTGCTCTTATCGTATTGTGGAAATTTCTCTTGGCTTGCGCAGAGTTCTCGGACAGGGAGAGGATCCGTTGGTTGTCATCAGCATAGGAGACAATGTTTAGCTTGTGTTGTTTGGTGATCTTAGCAAACAGGGCCATGTAGACGTTAAAAAGTGTTGGGCTGAGTGAGGATCCTTGGGGTATTACCTGTTGCTTCCCATGCCTCAGACTAACACGGGTCATTCTGCCTTCATGGACTGACTCACGCCTGTCCTGTCTCAAGCTCCTCATACTCCTATCATATGGGTTGGAGATTTTAATTGCATGCTGGATGCTAACAGGAACCAATCTGTTTCCCCACTTGAAGGGGTAACCTGTCTCAGATGCACACAGCATATTCAGAAATGGCTGGCTAACCGTAGGGTGTGTGTTGTGTGGTGCCTACAGCACCCGGAGAATAGAGAATTCTCCTTTTACAGCCCAGTACGCATTGTTCACAAATGACTAGACCTCTTCCTATGTAGTGCATCACTAAGTACCCTAATACTCTGTACAGAATACCTGTGCACACTCTTTCTGACCACTGCTCACTTCTGCTGATGTTGCGATGGGGCATTGCTCGTCCCTGTATCCTGGCATGGAAATTACAGACTGGTTCACTCCTGGACCCCCTTTCTGCAAGGGCTTGGCCATGCATCTGACTAGGTACTTTGAGCACAATCTTGGCTTCACGTCCTGTGGCCATCTGAATAGGATGCTCACAAAACAGTGGTGAGGGGTTAGTGTGACTACGTGGGGGGGGGGTTCCATCAGACGCTATGTAGGAACATACTAGCTAAAGAGCAGGAATTGACCAGCTGCGACTCGCTGACAGAGCTGAGTCTCTGCTCCAGCACAGGAAGGAACACTGGGTACTGGAAACCTGACTGGGGTGCTTTGACTATAAGCAATACCTGGCAAGACTGCATGGGGAGGGTGCCAGTAGGATGCTTGTGTGGCTAGTACGAGATGACCTCCTCACATAGGGGCGATTGGGGTGGATGGGGGCATGATCCTCAGTACCTAAGCCAATATAAATGCTGCCTTTGTAAATCCTATAGCTCCCTCTATCTACCATGACGATCAGCTCCAAGACCGCATTGCACAACTACCTGTGGGTATTGCCTCTCCGCCAGCTGAACGAGCTACAGAGGGCTAACCAGCATGTGCCTCTCCAGCTGGAGGAGATTCGCACAGCCATCTCCCAAATTGCTCATAAGACAATGGGCACCAACTGCCTCCCCATTGAATACTGCGGTGCCTAAAGCGGTACCTTATCACCAAAGCTGCTGGAGATTTACAAAGATGTGCAGGAACATGAATAGTGGAGCTTTACAAACCAGGCCGGGATCTGCTGGATGTTTGTTCCTACTGGCCGCTTTCACTGTTGAACATTGACGATAAGACTACAGCGAAGGTCCTCACAAATAGCCTTTTCGCCATGGTCAGAACTCTTGTCCATGTAGATCAGAATGGGTTTATTCCGGGCTGTAGCACCTTCCTTAATCTTAATATCCACCAACTTTTGCAGCTGATGAGGGCTGACCTGGGAAGTACAGGAGTGCCAGTAGCAGTGTCCCCTGACATCGAAAACACCCTTGATACCCTGAGCTGGGTCTATATGTTAGCAACACTAGAAGAGATGGGGCCAGGTTACCTGAGCTGGATCTGGGCCTTTAATAGAATGAGCGAGTGCCAGAGTCTAGGTGAGACAGCTGATATCTGATAGGTTTGATATTCACTGGGGCACTCGTCAGGGCTGGCCTCTATCGCTGTTGACCTTTGCCTTGGAGCCTCTGGCCTGTCAACTGCACATGCGGGCGAGAGAGTGGGGGTTTGAGGCACAATGGGCCAACCACATAATCTCCCTGTATGCAGATGATGCTCTGATATATTTATGCGACATCAGTGACTCACTCCTGGTGGTGATGACACTGCAGGACAATTTTGGGGTGATGCCAGACCTGAAGGTGAACTAACATTATGAACACGGCGGTAAACACCGCATCGCCAGCGGTAACAACCGCCAACAGACGTGCGGTCCGAACCGCCAAATAATGAACCAACTGAAACACAGGCATCCTGAAAACCATTCACCACCAGTAGAGGAGTGCTCACAATGACGCAGAGCCCACCCACAGGCTGATGGAAAGGCCTTACCCGCCCATCAAATAATGAAGCTCTAGACCGCCGTCAGTCCGGGGCGGGAACCACCGCCACGCAAAGCCAGGTGGAAACTAACCAAATATAAGGAAACACTTACCGGCGGCTCACACAACACGCCGAAGCAGACATGGAGAGAGAGTTGCAGATCATGCCAGCCCTGCCTCTTGCCACATACCTCAATGACCGAGACCGCAGAAGAAGACGACAACGGTAAGTACTGCAGCCTACTAAACAAGGGAAGAAAGGGCACAGTTACATACCCACCAACTCCACCCACCCTGCAACACTCCCACAACCCTTCACAGCAGCACAAGCCATACACCCCACATCAAGAGGTACTCACCCGACACAAGACAAATCCGACCTGCCCAAAGTACATACATGTGCCCAACACCCCAAACAATGAAACGAGAGACCACAGATCCAGAGTGTGCCTCAAGCAACACGGGCTACACATTAACCTTTATTGTGATCACTGAGCAACAGAAGTGCATAGAAGGCCAATGGCCAGTCCATATTCAAAGAAGTCCGATGGGCCACAATGGCCCCAACTTGACTCCCACAAGTGCAACGGTACTCGACCTCATAGGGGCAACAATGGGGCATCCAGGCACCTCAGGGAACAGGGGCAGGGTGTGGTGGGGGTGGGGATTTACGACTGGGAGGCAGGGCTTAGATTTCCGTTTAGAAGGTGTAGGGGACTTAGCTTTTGTCACAGCAGCTGGTGGAGCGGACTTGGCCTGGAGTGCGGCAGATGTTCCTGGGCCAGCACGGGATCTCTTCCTCACAGGGGAGGTAGCACGGGAATGGGAAGGGCGGACAGGGGCAGGATGTGACTTGGGAGGAGTGGACAGGACAAGGAAATGAGCACATTTAGGGATGAGACGGGGTGGGCCAGTGGGTTCAAATAGGTCAACACTGGATAGGAAAAGTTTCTTAGGTGCAATTGGGGTGGACCTGGAGGAAGGTGTGGAAGTGGAGGCAGAGGGAGTGGTCGTGACAGGGGTAGGTGTGCGTGACGTGGGTGCAGGTGACTGGACAGTATGCAGAGGTGTTGTGGATGTGTGATAGGTGGGTGTTTTGGTACGTTTGAGTGTCTTGGGAGGAGGGGGGGTGGACACAGTGGGACAAGACAGGTTGCCAGTGTAAATGGATGTTGTCTGGATGTCTGCAAGTCTGGTGAGTGTGCTGCATGTGTCAACTAAAGTTGTTGTGGTGAGTGCAGGTGTGGTGTCTGGGGTGCATGAATGGATGTGTGCTATTGTGGTAACTGCAGGAATGGGGTCATCATCATTGAATGAGGGTGCAGTGACTGTGGGTGTGCATGTAGAGGGGACAGACAGGGAGGCAGAAGAGGTGGACACACTGGGGGAAGTGTATGTTGGTGTGTGTGCATGTGTATGTTGGCTGTGTGTATGCTTGTGGTGGGGGGTGTGGTGCTGTGTTTTGAAGTGTGCTTCTTGTGTGTTGAGGTGTGTGCCTGCATGTCAGAATGCGTGCTTTGGACGGGTGAAGGGAGTGGGGTGCATAAAGGGGTAGAGTTGGTTGGAGGGGGGACGGAATGATCAGTGACAATGGCTGCCATCAAAGAGGAGGCCAGAACCTGAAAAGATCTCTGTAGGTCAGATATGGCACCGTGAATGCCATCCAGATAGGCATTGGTCTGCTGCACCTCTGATGCTAGCCCCTGGATGGCATTGACGATGGTTGTCTGCCCTACAGAGATGGTTCTCAGGAGGTCAATAGCCTCCTCTGTGAGCACAGCAGGGCTGACTGGGGCAGGGGAGAGGTGCCTGGGGCAAAGGAGACGCCCACCCTTCTGGGTGAGCGGGCACGGGCAACTCGGTGGAGAGCAACTGGGAGGGCGGTGACGGTATGGGGGGTAGCTGAAGATGACACAGTAGGGGTGGGCCCAGTAGGGTCTGCCACCACCAGAGAGCTCCCATCGGAGTAGGGATCGGATTCACTACCTCCAGTGGTAGTTGCCTCCCCTGTGGTATGGTATGGGACTACTCTGCCTCTGAGGATCCGTGGGCCGCTGCCTCCCCACTCGCCGGTGCCTCAGCTCCCACGCCAGATGATGCTGATGTACACATATCATTAAAATCTGTTACACAACACAAGAGAAAAGGGATGGGGAGACAAAAAAATAGAGACACTTGTAAATAGCTGAATGGAGGTACATTAGTGGTTCACACATACACCCACTCAGAAAGTATTCCACCAGGCAGCACCTACCGCTATACACATGGCTATGCCCCTGACTAGTGGCCAGAACTCTGCTCTACAGCCATTCCCCAACGAACTTAAGGACCTGACGTACTGCAGACTTGACCCAAAAAACCCTTCTCCCCACGGGGCCATTATGTAGATGGACAGCAGTCAAAGTCCCTGCCACTAGACAGCATAAATACGAGCGCACACACACACACACACATCCATCAAGGAGCCAAAATATGGTATATGTACTCACCCCCTTGTGACTGTCTGCAGCCTTCAAGCGCCCATCCAGGTCCGGGTATGCCACCGCCAGGGTGCATCGCATATGGGGGTCAGTGCCCGACGGGCACCCCTTCCTTGTTGGGAAGACTTCCTCAGCTGGGCCTCACAGATCTTCCTCGCCCAGAGCCGCAGGTCCTCCCACCTCTTCCTGCTGTTGATGCTCTGCCGGTTGTAGACCCCCAGGGTCCGCACCTCCTTGGCGATGGCATGCCAAAGTCCCCTCTTCTGGTGGGCCCTTACCTATAAGGGGCACACAGAAAAGTAACACTGAGGTCAGACACTGGCCAATCATATACAGCTGGCTATATGTCCACTATGGGACGGACATTTCAAACAGCCTAACAGCATCCACACATGCAGCATTTTCAGGAACCCTGGACCATACAGTGCCACAAGTGCACACATGTATGCAGCCAAGAACCACCATTACACATCCATGCACCCCAAGCCTCCTACTCACCTGTACCTCTGGCCGACTGTAGAGCTTGGCGTACATGGGCAGGACCCCGTCCACGAGCTTCTCCAATTCCTCGTTAGTGAAGGCCAGGGCCCTTTCTCCTGCAAAACGTGCCATTTCCATGACCAGAGGCAGGACACAGCAGTACACTCAGTGGAGTACCTGCATGCACTACATCCGGGAGTCAAGGGAAGTTGGAGTGACAAGTTTGCATACGCACTGCGGAGGTGTGCACCATCACCGCTGGCAGCGATCATGATACGCTAACAATGGCCATTTACAACCATGTTAACCAATGAATTGGCACACGGCGGTAAACACCGCCGTACGGTATTACGTCAACCGCTAGCGGTATGAGGTCACTTCCACCACAACACTTCTGGATTACAGGGGGCAGACATTTTGGCCTTAACTACGCAGTTGTAAAACCCTCATCAGCAAAATGCAGGCCCTATTGTCCCCTAAACACTCCTAGGCATGAAACAATATACATTACCTAACTGGACCAGTCCTGATATTTAATTGTGGTCATGTTGCTGTAATGTCACACACACTAAGCATTTGTGTCGTTGACAGTCATGCCAGCAGTGCTGAATGAGAAACAATGTGTGCAGATGTATGTGTGTTCCTCACATATGTTTTCAACTCCTCCTAGGTACAGACCCTTGTGGCGAGGGAGGGCCCCATCGGTGTACAGACCACCTGTTGATTTGCGGACCATGGTGGAGCGTCACATCATTATCAATTACAGACTCACTCGTGCTACTATTGATGAACTTTGTGCATTACTGGATCCAGCACTGAGACCGGCTAATTGTAATCAGCATGCCATCCCTACTGAAGTGCAGGTGTTCGCTGCACTCCATTTCCTGGCCGCAGGCTCATTTCAAGTGACAGTGGGCATGGGTGCAGGTTTTTCACAGCTAATGTTTAGCATTATACTGTCCAGATTCCTGAATGGATTTGTACGACACCTGCAGTCCTATGTGAGGTTTCTTCAAAGTGCTGACCTCCCTGCCATCAAGTCAGACTTCTATGCCTTTGCCAACATACCCCATGTGATAGGTGCCATCGATGGCACCCACATACCTATCATACCCCCAAAAGTCAGTGAACAGATGTAGAGAAACAGGAAGAACTTTCATTCCATGAACATTAAAATTGGTGTGTACTGCAGACCAATACAGCTCACATGTCAATGCCATGTTCCCTTGATCAGTCCATGATTCCTTTGTGCTGAGGAACAGTAGCGTGCCACACAAGGTGGAACAACTACAAGAGGACAGAGCATGGATAATAGGTAGGTGTTTCTGACACTTATTGCCACATAGCAGACAGCCAGGCTGTCTGCCTCTGATGGTTGCCAATGACATTCCTGTTTTTGCACCATTTTCTAGGTGATTCTGGCTATCCCAACTTGCGTTGGCTCCTGACACCAGTGAGGAATCCTGGAACAGATGCAGAGCGGAATTACAGTGAGGCCCATGGACGTACAAGTGGGTGATAGAGCGCACAATAGGTCTCCTGAAGGCTAGATTTCGTTGCCTACATATCTCTGGCGGTTTTCTGGCCTATGGGCCTGAAAAGATGTGTAGAATGGAGGTGGCCTGCTGCATGCTGCATAACGTGGCTGTGAGAAATTCTATCCCCCTCTTGGAGGAGGAGGGTGCTGTATATCCAGACCAGCTTCCTCAGAGAGGGGATGAGTGATGGTGATGATGAGGAGGAGGAAGATGTAAATTCCAGGACCCAACTGATACAACTCTACTTCCAGTAACTCTGTGGGACAATTGGGTGAGATTGCTGTCTGTGCAGCATACTGTCAGTGTGCCTTGTCATCTAGCGGGGCGTTGGGTCAATACTCATTGCCACTGTGGCAAGGTCTGCATAGGACAGGTTACATTATATTATAATAGTTAAACACATCTGTAGGCACAACAACATGTAACATGTGTGGTGCATTTCCTGCTACTCAGATAATAATAAATGAGTTATCATGCAGTTGCATCCATACTTCACTTTGTTTCAACATAATGACAGGGGACATTGTAACAGGTGAACTAGTGTTTTATTTGGTGCAGGGATTAAACTGTGCAGATTACAGTGATGGGAGTGGGCTACAGGTGGTTGTACAATATGGCAACATGGTCCCAGCATTTGTTGGCAGTAGTGGTAGGTCCATCAATGTTTACAGGAGTTTGTTGTAGTTTTTACACGGTTTGGACGTTGATTCAGTGGGACACTTGGAGGACAGTTCTTGCCAGAGTTACTTCTTTGAGCGGGCCTTGTTCTTGGCAGGTGTTCCAGTGCCATATCTGGGCCTGAGGGTCAGTTTGGGTGCCTGGTGTTGGCCTGTACGGGTTGAGATGGATGTCCCCTGTGTGTGCTGAGAGGGTGGAACATGTGCACTTGCTGCTGTTGTTGTCCAGTCTGTATCCTGGCCTGTAGAAGGGGCTTCTTGGTCTGTGTGGGCCTCAGGCTGTTTTGGGACAAGGTGCAGCAGCGCACCTGCTATGCTGGCCATTGTGGCGTTTTCACGGCTCCATGGCCTCTTGGTGGTGTGCTAGCTGCATTCTTTGACTCTGCTCCAGGGTGGATACTAACTGGGCCAATAAGTCCTGGGTATGGTGATATGCTCCCAGGACCTCAGAGATCACGTCCTGGGCTGCAGCATCCATCCTGTGGCCTCCCCCCTGGGCCACTGATGCCCTTCCACTAGGCCTAGCCCCCTGTGCCTGTGTCCCCTGCACAGGTCTGGCGGTACCACTTGTACTGGGGCCATCGTCTTCCTGGCTGTTGGTAGGGGGTGACTGTGGCCTCTGTCCATGTGTTCCACCAGTCTGTGGCCTGGATACACAGGTGTGGGGACGGTTGCCCTGGGCTGATGTTGGCTGGGTGGTAGGGGTGTCAGTGGTATCCTGGGTGGGGCTGCTTGATGGTGACAGTCCAGGACTGTGTGAGGAGCCAGGGTGATCATCAATGCCCATGGTTCCATCCCCAGTGTCCTGGGAGGTGCCTCTGTCTACCTGTGGGGCACTGCCACTCCTTGTGCTGTCCGTAAGGATGGCATGGGTGGTGGTGCCTGTTGGGGGGAATGGACATGTCTGTTACAATTGCATGATTGGATGGGGTGCACAGGACTGGGCAGTTTTGTGAAGGTTTTTACACTTTGGGGCCATGCAGAATGCTTTCGCGAGGTTAGCATTGCTTTTTGCTTACGATGTGGAGGTGCATTGTGGGTGCTGTAGGCCATTATGATTCCTTGCAGGGGTGGGTGGCTGTGCACAAGGGGGAGGGATGTGGGCCTGTTAGTGGGTTTGTGGGCATACAGGGGGACTGGATGTAGTGATTGTGGCCTGGGTGGGGTTGCGATCCTGGTGGTAGTTGGAAGGGTGAGGTGGTGCATGCATTCCAGGTGTGGTGGATATGGGGTAATTGTAGATGACTTACCCGAGTCCATTCCTCCAGTGAGTCCAGTGAGTCCCTCAGGGTGCAGGATGGCCAGTACCTTTTCCTCCCAGTCAGTGTAGTCGGGTGGTGTTGGTGGAGGTCCTCCCCCAGTCTTCTGGACTGCAATGTGGTGCTTGGATGCCATGGACCTGACCTTCCCATGCAGGTCGTTCTATCTCTTGTGGATGTCATCCCTGGTGCATGGATGGTGTCCCACTGCATTGACCTTGTTGACTGTTGTCTGCCATAGCTCCATCTTCCTGGCGATGGGTGTGTGCTGGACCTGTGCCCTGAATAATTGTGGCTCCACCTTCAGGATCTCGTCCACCATGTTCCTTAGCTCCCTTTCTGTGAACTGTGGGTGTTTGGGGGGTGCCATGGTGAGTGTTGTCTTGTGTGGATCTACGTGAGGGTGCTCTTGTGTGGTTGGGTGTATGTATCGTGTATTGTGACGTTCGGTGTCTGCTTCTGGGGTTCTCTCTATTAGTTGGCCTAATTTTGTTGCAGAGGATTGTGGGGTGTGTCTGTGAGTGTTTTTTTATAGTATTGTGGATGTGTGTCAGGTGTGCGGGTTTCAAACTTGCCAATGTATGCATTTCTTGCTGTTGGGTCCACTTGCCGCTCGTGGCGGTCTGTACCGCCAATGGTCGTTCGGCCTTCCACTGACCGCCGTGGTGATTTGTGCTTCACATTTTGGAGGGCGGGGAGTTTGTGTGCTCGGCGGTGGCGGGGTGGGAGGTCCAGCAATTCCGCTGACAAAGTCCTGGCGGTGACTGGTGGCAGGGAGATTTTTGTCTGTTTCTGATTTTTTCATCGGGTTTCTGTTCACCACCAATGGCGATCTTCTGTTCGCCGTCACCACAGCAGTTGGCGGTGTTTAACGCCGTGTTCATAATGAGGGCCTAAGTCTTGTCTGTTCTTTCTCCGTTCAACCCCTGAGCCTAACAGGAGTGGACTGCCTCAGTCTCTGCTTCAGTGGTAATTGTACACATTCAGAAATCTGGATAGACAGATATACCACACTGATAGTGACCTCTTGGAGGGGAATGTGTATAGAGCGCTAAGTTCAGTGCGTTACTCCCACTGTCTCTGTTGGGCTGTGTGGCAATATAGAAACAGCTGACATTGCCGCAATTGGTATATTATTTTTCACCTTTCCACTTGCTCTTCCTTCATGTTTCTTCCTTAAGCTCAACTTGCTTTTAATAGAACTAAAATGGGGTGCTTGAAGGGGGAGGGTTGATCTTGAGAAAGTGTGCGCCCAATTATGAATTAGGAATTATATTATGCAGCCGCTCAGCAGCAAATGTCCACTGTGATGTTTCAGGACAGCTCTTTGCGTTGAGCGGGTAGGATGTCTGGTGCTTACTGGACAGGTTAGACATCTAAACCTGGATGATGACCCCAGGGTTTCATTTTTTGGGTGAATCACACCAGATGGGGATGCCAGATGCAGCAGGCAAAATATGTCCATGGAATGATACCCCACCTCCCGTACTCACTCTTGATCCCGATTTGGATATGTCAGCTCTGCAAGAAGGTATCATACATCACAACAAGGTGTGCTGGACGGAGTTGGGTAAAGAGCTGGTAGGATATTTCTATGGCAAGGGTACACTCCAGTCCTTCCAGGAGATCAGGAACACAGCTGACATACCAGTAGGACAATTTCTGACATATAACGCTGTAAAATATGCGCTAACCTTGCACTGGGGATAGGGGCACATGGAGCCCCTATAGCGCTACCCCTCCATACACTGTTGTCCTATGGCGGTATGTGGAAAGCTATAACATCCCTTTATATAGATCTACTGACCATTAAACAGAAGCAGGACACAAGGTCCTGCGAATGCTGGACATTGGCCTGTCAAATACAACTCTTGGTCAAACAGTGGGGACAGGCCCTGCGACAGGTTAAGGAGGTCTCCCAGAATGCCCACCTTGAATTTACCCTTTTGAACTACTTGAACCAAACATATCTCACAACGCATAGCATCTATGTTCCCCAGCACTAAATCACGGTGACTTAGATGTTGGGTGTTTGATGCAGGCATTTTCTATATGGTGAGCTGTCCAATGAATGGGTGGGCGTGGGAAGAAATAGCTAGGACTACCTTTGCTCCAGTTGACAGCGTGGTCTTGGCCACCCCTGAATCTTGTTTGCTGGGCATCAGACCCAGGGCTAAAGGGGGGAAATATCTCCATGGTTTCCTTGATCTAGTGTTTATTTTATATAAGCACCAAATCACAATGACATGGAAATTTATGGTAGCCCCAATGAAGACCTGACTCTTCATTGTATAAAAATGGGCAAAGGCTGATGTGGATGTTCTGGCAGAGGCCCATGGGGGGGCACCTGACAGGGATATCTTCATACATAACCTAGAGGTGAATGTCTCCCATAGACACTCAAATCTGTACATTTTATGACTTCCTCCTTTGTGTTCAATAACAGATGGTCTGTATGCAAGGGTAAGGAGGACTATACTGGGCTCATGTGGGAATGGCTGGGCAGGAAGCAGTGCTGAGACACACTTACAACCTGGGTTGGCTGCTGGTTGAATGGTCTGTGTGGAGACAAGGAGCCAGAACGCTGGGACTCTGAAAAGGTAGCTGCCTGAAAATGTGATATGCTTATGTTTTTTGATGGTGGGCATGTGAGGGGGGCGTTAGGGGGTCTCCAAATCACTGTTTCTGTATTGTTTGTTGTGAAAACATTAAAGAGATGAAAAAAACATTTTTTTTGGCCTCCTATAGTTCCATTGTTTTCAGTGGAACTCTCAGCATTTCTGGTTGCTGTGTTGTGTAACAGATTTTAATGATATGTTACTTTACGTTGGAAAAAAACCTAGAAATTCACTGGAAAAAATCAAAGGTCAAAGTGATGTTATATTTTACTTTAAATTTAAAAACAAATAGAAATATATTGGGAGAAACAAAGCTTAACATTATAGTTATGACTTCTTATTATATTTTACTTTATATTGAAATATTTAGAAATTCACAAAAAAGTAACATTATAGTTAGGATTTGTTATTACCTTTTACTTTACATTTTTTTTTAAACCTAGAAATTCACTGCAAAGACCTCATATATTACATTACAATGACACAATTTATGACATCACTGATGACATCATCCAAGCTACTTTTGTACATATTACTTCATAAACAAGTATGGCGTTAGAGAAGAAAGCAAGTACCAAATAGGTCATATGATAATGCCATCACGCACACAACCCTCTTAGGTGAAGCAAGCTTCTGTTACGTGCAACATTTACCCCAAACCATACACTTATAAGTAGCTAAGGTCATGTTGACAATGAACCACACATAGAGGGTGTAGGAGGCTGGTCTGGTTTGTAGTGGGTACCTAAGGTACTTACACCTTATACCAGGTCCCGTTATCCCTTATTAGTGAAATGTAGGCAGTGTCTAGAAGCCAGGCTCTCTAGGGGTAGTGTGGATGAGCAGCCAAGGCCTAACTAGGAGACATGCAAAACTCATGCAATACCACTGTAGTCGCATAGTACTCACACACATCAAACAAATACTCAGTGTTTCAAAAATAAAGGTACTTCATTTTGGTGACACAAATGCCAAAAATACCATAGAGACTATGGCCCTCATTACAACATTGGCGGTAAAAGCCACCTAACGCCGTGCAGAAGACCGCCAATACACCGCCGCGGCCGCGGAAAACCGCCACAGCTATTATGACCCACATTTAGGAATCCGCCAAAATTCAGACATCCACACAAGTCCGCCACACCAAAGGTCAGTGATAAACTGGCGATAACAAAACCGACACCGTCACGCCAAAAGAAATACGCCCACACTATCACGACACACGAATCCACGCGGCGGTCTTTCAACCGCGGTATTTCATTGGCGGTACACACTGCTGCGCTCAAAATACACACACACTTACAAAACACTGCCACATTGGACAATTCAAAATACACACACCTGATACACATACACACACTACTCCCACACACCCAATACAATGTAAAACACACACCCACATCACCCACAAACCCCTACGACAAAAAATCCAGAAAGAAGGCCAGAGAGAGACACCACCATCAAGAAAAATTGCATCCACAGGCACACAATACCATCACCCACACAACTTCCACGCACCTCACACAACACACCACTACATATCAGCACACTTATCACCACACAATCCATCCCACACATCACCTACACCACCCCATGGCACGGCAAAGACACCCCAGGTTCTCGGAGGAAGAGCTCAGGGTCATGGTGGAGGAAATCGTCCAGGTAGAGCCACAGCTATTCGGATCACAGGTGCAGCACACCTCCATTGCAAGGAAGATTGAGCTATGGTGCAGAATAGTGGACAGGGTCACCGCAGTGGGACAGCACCCAAGAAATCGGGAGGACACCAGGAAGAGGTGGAACGACCTACGGGGGAAGGTGCGTTCCGTGGTCTCAAGACACCACCAGGCGGTTCAGCGGACTAGCGGCGGACCCCCACCTCCTCATCCACAGCTAACAACATGGGAGGAGCAGGTCTTGGCAATTCTGCATCCTGAGGGCCTCGCAGGAGTAGGTGGAGGAATGAACTCTGGTAAGTCAAATCTTAACTATTACATCCCCCACCCTACCTGCATGCTATCACATACCCCCACCCTCACCCCCAGCACCCCAGCTCCTCACATATGTCCCAACATCACAAACCACCCATCCCAACACCAAGCCCTGCATGCAACAACAGAGCATGGACACCCATCACTAAAGCATGCCCACTGCACATACCCATACAACACCCTAAACCACCATCACACAAGCTCCCACTCAGGAATGCAAGCACTGGGGTACACGCTCACCCACCCATTGCACACCATGACACATACAGATGTAATAACCATCCTTTTATACCCCTGCAGGACCCCTACCTAACATCACCGGACAGGAGGGTCTACACATGTCCACACCACCTAGAGAAGAGGCCCACAGTGTTGACAGCACCTCTGTCCAACTGGATCTAGATGACCAGTCCGGCCCGTCAGAGACCTCTGGACAGTCGGTTCCACTCACACTGGCACAGGCCATCACAGACCTTCCCCCCTCTGGAAACACCAGCACAGCACCCACCCAGCGGGCCCATACCTCCGTCCCCAGGACACGTCAATCAGCTGTGTGTCCACCACTACAGGGAACCCAGGATAACCCACCACCCCAACAACACCAGGGACCTGGGGGCAGTGGTAGTGGGCACACGGTCCAGGGGACGGAGGCCCAGGAACACAGGCGAACTGGGAGGGCTGCTGTGCAACAGGGGGCGGACAGGCCAAGGGAACCCACTCTCCACAAGGCCCTCTCCTCCATCATGGGAGCCTACCACCACTCCCAGGAGACGATGGCAACAGTACTGGCCAAGTTTCAGGAGACCCAGCGCCTGCTGGAGGAACAGTACAGGAACTCAGAACCATCAGCTACACCCTGGGCACCATCGTAGGGGTGCTGAAGGAACTACTCAACACCAGGAGGAACACTGTGGCACTACAAGGGGCCCCTGACACTAGCATGGACGATGAACTGCCCACCACCTCCGCCGGCGCTAGTGGACAGGACGCCCCGCCACAGGACCACCACACCAGCACCTCACCCCCTGCAGAGGGAGAACCACCCCGCAAACGGTCCCTGAGATCCAGGAACAAGACAGAGCACAATGCCAAAACCCCCGCCAAGAAATGAGACCACCCTGATTGTCATCCTACTGTCCCACTTTGTAACCCTATCCATACTTAAACTGCCCAACCTCCACTTCCTATGCCCATTTGGGCAATGCACCTGTGAGACTAATAGACTGGACTGTGCCATGGACTATCCTCCGCCATCACCCCTCACCATTTCACTACCCCCTCCAATATAGAGCACTTAAATAAATACACTTAAAACACAAAACAATCTGCAGTCTGTCTGTTATTTCGAAATAGTGCCTTAGCAATTACAGTGACAAAATGCTCTTTCAATTGTGATGTCAACATACCTATATCACACAGCCATGTCCATAAGGAATCAAAGCAGATGTCACACAGTGGGACCCAAATCTGTGAAATCGTAAGGGAAAGTGACAACTCAGTAACCATACACTGGGTGAAAAGCACAGACAGTAGAGAGGTAGTAGTGTTTAAGTACAGTAAGTAGAGTTTAGGCAGGTCTGTACTCTTACCTGTGTCTCACTGGAAATATTGCTGGACCACTGAGTCCCTGTTGTTCATGTCTTCTTCCTCTGCTTCATCGTCTTCACTATCCACAGGCTCCGCAGCTGCAACAACACCGCCATCTGGACCATCCTCCTGCAGAAAAGGCACCTGTCGTCGCAATGCCTTGTTATGAAGCATACAGCAGGCCACGATGAACTGGAACACCTTCTTTGGTGAGTAGAATAGGGATCCACCTGTCATATGGAGGCACCGGAACCTGGCCTTCAGGAGGCCGAAGGTCCACTCGATCACCCTCCTAGTTAGCCCATGGGCCTCATTGTAGCGTTCCTCTGCCCTTGTCCTGGGATTCCTCACTGGGGTCAGTAGCCATGACAGGTTGGGGTAACCAGAGTCACCTGCAAATGGCGAGGGACAAGTATTAGACACACACTAACCTGTAGGGTAACACCAGACCCAGACAACCATTCCCACTGTCTTGCTTCCAGGTGCTCACATAATAGCCACACATGGTGCCTCTGGAGTTGACCCATCACATAAGGGATGCTGCTATTCCGCAGGATGTAGGCGTCATGCACTGAGCCAGGGAACTTGGCATTCACATGGGAGATGTACTGGGCTGCCAAACACACCATCTGTACATTCATAGAATGTTAACTCTTCTGGTTTCTGTACACCTGTTCACTCCTGTGGGGGCGGGACCAAAGCCACATGGGTTCCATCAATGGCACCTATATTGTTGGGGATATGTCTCAGGGCATAGAAATCACCTTTCACTGTCGGCAAATCCTCCACCTGAGGGAACACGATGTAGCTCTGCATGTGTTTCAGAAGGGCAGACAACACTCTGGACAATACGTTGGAAAACATAGGCTGGGACATCCCTGATGCTATGGCCACTGTTGTTTGAAATGACCCACTTGCTAGGAAATGGAGCACTGACAGCACCTGCACTTGAAGGGGTATTCCTGTGGGATGGCGGATTGCTGACATCAGGTCTGGTTCCAACTGGGTACACAGTTCCTGGATTGTGGCACGGTCAAGCTTGTATGTGATCATGACATGTCGCTCCTCCATTGTCGACAGGTCCACCAACAGTCGGTACACTGGAGGATGCCGCCATCTCCTCACATGTCCCAGTGGACGGTGCCTATGAAGGACAACAGCGAGAACAGAGTCAAACAACTCAGAGGTACGTACCCACAGTTTACACAGAACACCAATCATACACAAAAGGTGGCCTGTATGTGTGTTGAGTCTAGGCCTAGGTATGTGTGACGCAGTTGGAAATTAAGCCATGTGGGCCCCTGAAATGGCGGCTGCCTGACCTTTAAAGTGGGACAATGGGATGTGAGGTAACTGCACTGGCGTTGTACACTGTTGCGGTAGGCGGTCGAAGACCGCGGCGCAATGCTGCATTGGTTAACATTGGACCCTATGGGTCCCAGGAGCCAATGACGATGTGCGCCGGCGGTGACGGTACGCACCGCCGCGAACGTGACCAACATTTTATAACTGTTCAATCACTCGATACCTGATCTTCGACACAATCCAAAAAGGGAGCACCCTGTCTTACATTTCAGCTCGAATAGCCCCAAAGCATCAGCGGAGAGCAAAGTGTGGCAGACGGGGTTGCTTGAAATGCCGCCTAAACGTATTCTCAGGTTTTTGTACCACTCAGTAGGCGCACAGGTGCTTCACCAGAGCACGTCAGCTAAAAGGCTCACGGGAGCCGTTAAATACACAATCCAAAAAGGGAGCACCCTGTCTTACATTTCAGCTAGAATAGCCCCAAAGCATCATGATAAATGCATTTATTAGAATGAATTCGAATAATATTTCAAAAAGTCTTTCACCATAAATGGGTGCAGCAAGTGCTGTAACATTGTAGAACGTTTTTCACCATAAGTTGGTGCGGCGAATGCCATATCTCCGGACACGTGTTTCTGGCTTTCAGCCGTCATCAGCGGAGAGCAAATTGTGGCAGGAGAGGACCTACACTGCAAGTGCTGCTGTGACCTCGGTCTGGAAGAGACAATGGCTCGAGTGTCTGGGGAAAGGGCCCCTGCCTTCACATCGGAGGAGTTGGAGAAGCTCATGGATGGGGTCCTCCCCCAGTACACACTACTCTACGGTCCTCCAGACAAACAAGTAAATACACTGTGAGCATGCTGTATGGGCTATGAGTGTGTGGAGTGGGGTGGATGAAAGATGGGGGGAGATTGAGGTGTGCATGAAACGACGGTAAGTGCATGTGCATCATGGCAAAGGTAGGGATGGGGGCCAATCACTTTGACGGTGCAGTTGTTAATAACTACTCTTTTTCCCCTGTACATTTCATGTAGGTCAGTGCCCACCAGAAAAAAGATATTTGGCGTGCCATCGCCAAGGACGTCACAGCAGACACAAGGGGGTGAGTACACTCACATTCTGCTGACTTTGCGCGCAGTGGAGTTGTCTGGGTGGGGGAGCTGGGCTGTGTTCGTTTCCCTAGGCCAGGGCGAGTTCCGTAGGCAAGACCCCTCTGTAAGGCAGGCCATGTGGCACTCCAGCCCACCTCTGTAGAGTGCCAAGTACACCTAGTCATGCCCCTGTGTCATCTATGTGTGCAGATATCGTCCATAGCCTTGTGGGCCATTTCCCAGGAATTGAACAGTGGAGCCCAAGAGCACGGCATAGTGCAGGGGGCTTCTGTGTCTGTTGTGTCCGCCAACAGTAGCGGTAATGCATGCACTCAACATGTCTTCCTTCTGTCTCCCCCCCCTTTTTGTGGTCTCCCTGTTCTTGTGTGCATTAGCATCATCAGGCGGAGGAGCAGTGGCACCGGAGCAGGAGGGAGCTGAATCCCACATGGCCCTGGAGGGCGACACTATGGACTCTGAATTCACCAGTGGGACGGAGGGCGAGGGGAGCTCCACGGCGGGGACAGTAGCTGAGACCAGCGACACAGACTCGTCCTCTGATGGGAGCTCCCTTGTGGTGGTGGCAACATCTGTGACCCCTGCATCTACAGGTACAGCCGCCATCCCCCCTACCAGCACCCCTCAGGCTTTGCCCCGTGCCCGCTTACCCAGGAGGGTGGGCATCACCTTCGCCCCAGGCACCTCAGGCCCTGCCCCAGTCACCCCTGCTGCCCTCAGTGAGGAGGCCATTGACCTCCTCAGGTCCCTCATGGTTGGGCAGTCTACCATTTTGAATGCCATCCAGGGTGTAGAGAGGCAGTTGCAACAAACTAATGCATTCCTGGAGGGCATTTATAATGGTCAGGTGGCCCTTCACCGAGCTTTTCAGACTCTGGCCTCAGCACTGATGGCAGCCATTGTCCCCGTCTCTAGCCTCCCCCCTCCAACTTCCTCCACCCAGACCCAATCCCCTCTACCTCAGCCCATCCCAAGCACACCTACAGACCAACATGCAAACACGTCAACACCCAAGGGTAGTTCAGGCAAACATAAGCACCACACATCCCACAGGCATTCACGCAAGCATCACATACATGCAGGCACACCAACATCCACTGCCTCCACTGTGTCCCCCTCCTGCTCGTCTCCCTCCTCCCTCCCAGTGACGTCTACACTCACACCTGCATGCACTACCTCTACAGCCACTACGTCCCTCTCCAGCACACCCACCACCACACCCCGCTCACATGCAGTCACCACCCCCACTACCATTCGCACGTCCCCTGTGTCCTCTCCCAGTGTGTCTGTGACGCTCCCTCCCAAGTTACACAAACGCAGGCACACACCCACCCAACAGCCATCCACCTCATGACAGCCTCCAGCGCATGCACCTTCACCTAAAGTCACCAAACGTACACCTCCTACAACCAACACCTCTTCCTCCACTCCCAAACCCCCTCTAGCTATCCATCCTAGTGTGTCCAAAAAACCTTTCCTGTCCACCCTTGACCTCTTTCCCACACCTCCCCCACCTTGTCCATCTCATAGGTCCAGACTGGCACCTCAGCCACAACATCTCCGGGACCAGTGGTGCCTGTAGTCACCAGAATCTGGAGTGCACCACCAGGGCAGCCAGTGTGGCACGGAGCCACAGCACAGACAGTCTCCAAGGTGGGGAAGGGCTACAAGAAACCCGGCAAGTCTGGGAAGAGCAGCACAGCGGAGAAGACCGCCATCATCCCCGCTGCCCAGGAGACCACCGCCAGCACCAGCCCTGCTGCCCAGGAGGCCACCGCCAGCAAAAGCCCCGTTGGCCCATGAAGGACCGCCAGCAAAAGCCCCGTTGGCCCATGAAGGACCGCCAGCAAAAGCCCTGTTGGGCCATGAAGGACCGCCAGCAGCTGAGACCCTGCAATGGAGACCGCCATCTCAAGCACTGCTGAACAGGGCACCGCCATCTCAAGCACCACTGCACAGGGCACCGCCGTCTCAAGCACCGCTGCACAGGGCACCGCCGTCCAAAGCACCGCTAAACAGGGCACCACCGTCACACGCACCACTGCACAGGGCACCGCCGTCTCAAGCACCGCTGGCCCATGAGCGGCAAGGGCACTGACGCAACTGAGTCCGTCACGGGGTGAATGATGCACTCTGGGCACCATGCCCCCTCCAGAACCAGTGGAGAGATACATCCACTCTCTCTGTCCTTAGCAGGATGAAGCACTCTGGGCACAAAGCCTCCTCCAGAACCAGTGGAGAAAGGCATCCACTCCCTCTGTCCTTAGCAGGATGAAGCACCCTGGGCACAAAGCCCCCTCCAGAACCAGTGGAGAGATACATCCACTCTCTCTGTCCTTAGCAGGATGAAGCGCTCTGGGCACAAAGCCCCCACCAGAACCAATGGAGAGATACATCCACTCCCTCTTTCCTTAGCAGGATGAAGCGCTCTGGGCACAAAGCCCCCTCCAGAACCAGTGGAGTAAGGCATCCACTCCCTCTGTCCTTGGCAGGATGAAGCACTCTGGGCACAAAGCCCCCTCCAGAACCAGTGGAGTAAGGCATCCACTCCCTCTGTCCTTGGCAGGATGAAGCACTCTGGGCACAAAGCCCCCTCCAGAACCAGTGGAGTAAGGCATCCACTCCCTCTGTCCTTGGCAGGATGAAGCACTCTGGGCATAAAGCCCGCTCTAGAACCAGTGGAGTAAGGCATCCACTACCTCTTTCCTTGGCAGGATGAAGCACTCTGGGCACAAAGCCCCCTCCAGAACCACTGGAGAAGGCATCCACTTGAGAGACTGTGGCTTTGCACTCCCCAGGATTGAACAGTGGGCAAACCACCCACTGTAGAGACTTGAGAGACTGGCTTTGCACTCCCCAGGGTATGGCAGTGGGCAGCCCACCCGCTGTAGAGACTTGAGAGACCGTGGCTTTGCACTCCCCAGGATGTAACAGTGGGCATGTGGCCCCCTCGTGGATTTGTCGTTGTGCACTCAAGCGGCTGAGGTGCCCCCCTTTCCCTCCCCCTGAGGTGCCTGTTTAGTTGCTGTCTGATGCCCCTGCAGTATTCTTTCCGTCATGGTCGGGGATCTTGTGCGGGCCTCGCCCATACCGTATGGTCCCAGTGTTCCACGGACTTTCTTAGAACACTACCTGGACTACTTTGCTTGGTATATATTATGTACATGGTGTATATAATATTTCTGCCTACTTGCTTTTAATATATTACAATGGTTACACTCATTTTCTATTGTCTTTGCATTCTTCCAGGAGGTTTGGGGTGTGTAACTGTAATGTTTCATGCTGTAGTAGTGTGTGTGTTGTAGTGGGTGAGGGTGGGGGTGTCGCGTGTTGCGTGTGTGTGTCCCTGTTTTTTCCCTCCCCTCCCCTGTGTCATAGGTGCAGTACTCACCGTGGTCTTCGCCGCCGGTGTTCGTGCTCCTGGTAGAGGAGCAAGAAGGTGAAGGCTGGGAAAATGTGAAGCTCTGGGTCCATGGCGTCCTCGTGGAGTGTGTAGAGGTGAGCGTTTTTCCTTCGGGATTCCTGTTTCTGCCATGTTTTTATCCGAGGTGAATCCGCCCCGGAAAAGGTGGCGGATTGGCCTGTCATAATAGTGTGGGCGGTACATTGTCCTCCGCCTGTCTGTTGGCGGTGACTGCGGCGCTGTTTGTTTGTACCGCCGTGGCGGTCGGAGTATTAAAGTGGCTGTCTTTGTTGGCAGTTTCCGCCACGGTCGTAATTGCAAAATTTTTACCGCCGACCTATTGGCGGTCTTACCGGCGCTTTAACACCGTCCGCCAGGGTTGTAATGACCACCTATATTCCCTCAGGGGGTAAGTAATACACAAATTATATACACTACTATGTAGAAATAGCTGTGAGACAGTGCAAATAGTGTAAATCATAATAGTTAGAAATGGGCCTTGGGGGACACAAACCATATACTAAGAAAGTGGAAAGCGTATGTCGGTTTCTCACCTAGGCAAGTGCAGTGTGTAGAGGGGCGCTGGGAGTATTAGAAAACACCAAAGGTAAGTAATAGAACCCACCCCAGAGCACAGAAAAGCAGAAGTAAATCAAAGTAACTTTCCTAGAACACACAAGAACAAGAGAAAGAAGATTATGCAAGAACCAGAAGAGACTGCAAGACACCAACGATGGATTCCTGGACCTGAAGAGCTGTGGAAGAAGGGGACCAGGTCCAAGAAGCACAGAAGGGTCCAGGGGGAACAGGAGCCCCTGCTAACCTGAATGAAGGTGCAAAAGAAAAACCTCCGGTGAAGAACAACAACCAGTACTGCATCCAAGAAGCGGGTTCTTGTTTGGTGCAGAAGATGTCCCATGCCAGATGGAAGATTGCAGTCTGGTTTGTGTCGCTGGATTCCGCTAACAAGCCTTGGCACACGCAAAGCTTATGGTTTTAGCTGAAAATAGCACTGCCCGGGTCCAGGAGTGACCTGGTGGAGTCTACCCAGGAGGGAGAGTCAGAGGGGGCTCTCAGCAACTGAGAGAGCCCTCAGAAGACCAGGCAGTGCACACAGGAGTCCCAACGTGCAGGGCCAAAGAAGTTGCAAAAGGAGGCCCTTGCAGTACTACAACAAAGGGTCCCAAGCCGCTCAAGAACCACGCAGGAAGCTGTGCATCGCAGGAAGGAGTGCTGGGGGCCGGAGCTGCACAGTGCATGAAGAAATACATGGAAGTATGCCAACAAGCCTTGGCAACTGCAAAACGTGCAGTGCACAGGGGTACTGTCTTGCGTGGGGAGGCAAACTCTTACCTCCACTAAAGTTGGACAGTTGGACGTCAGGACTGCCCGGACCACTTCAGTCTACCACCCGTGAAGCAGAATCCAGGCAATTCTTCAGGAGAGGGGGCCCACGCCACCGGTCGTCGATGCAGAGAGGTGCCTGCTGAAGCAGGCGAGTGAATCCTTCACTCCAAGGGAGATTCCTTTGTTTTTTTGATGTAGGCTGAAGACAGGCTGTCCTCTAAGGATGCACGACTGGGAAACAATTCCAGTTTCTAGCAGGAGCTGAAGATACAGTGTTGCAAAAGTCGTCTTTGCTATTTTGTTGCAGTTTGTAGAGTTCCTGGAGGGTCCAGATGCAGTTTCGTCAGTAGAAGGTGAAGTAAAGGATGCAGAGGATTCCTGCTGGAATCTTGCAATCTGAATCGGAGGAAACACCCAGCAGAGAGACCCGAAATAGCCCGAAAGGAGGATTGGTCAACTAAACAGGTAATCACCCATCAGGGCAGGGCTCTGACGTCACCTGCTGGCACTGGCCACTCAGATGCTCCCAGAGTGCCCTGCCAACTTGGAATCCAAGATGGCAAAACCCAGGGACCCTCTGAAGGAGCTCTGAGCACCACCCCTGGGGTGGTGATGGACAGGGGAGTGGTCAATCCCCTTTCCTCTGTCCAGTTTCACACCAGAACAGGGACTCAGTGTCCCTGAAACGGTGTAGACTGGATTATTCATGTAGGGCACCATCCCTGCCATTGAAAGCATTCCTAGTACCTGGGGGAGGGTATAGCACCCATTTCCAAAGAGAGAGGGTGTAACACCCCTCTCCCAAAGGAAATCCTTTGTTCTGCGTTCCTGGGCTTGAGTTGCTCATTGCTTTTGGATTAATTGTTCATATTTTTAGTGTATTTATATTATTACACTCAATTTCATCTATTCGAGTTGGCATTACTCCTGAGAGGTACAGGGTAAATATGTTGTCTTACTGCATCTGAGTGTGTATGGTTTTGGGGGTGGAGGTGTGTGTTGTGTGTGTGTGTCACTTTCCTTTTCCTCCCCCCGTGTGCTAGGCAGCTGTACTCACTGTGGTTGTATTCGCCTTTGTTGGTGTTTGTGATGGAGCAGGACATAAAATATCATGGGAAATATTATCAGCTCGGGCTCCATAGCGTTGTGTTTCTTCCCTGTATCTCCAAAGGTGATTCCTTTCCCTTCTGTGATCTGTTTCCGCCAGGCTTTTGATGTCATTGGTACCACCCCGGAAAAGGTGACCGTTTCAGGGGTCATAATATGGTGGGCAGAACCTTGACTTCCACCTGGCTGTAGGAGACTACCGCTGTGGTGGCTGTTGTTTTCGCCTTGGCGGTTGGTGTGTTAAAGTGGCTATCTATCTGAGTTCTCACCGCCATGGTCATAATTTGGCGGTAGTTACTGCCAGCCTTTTGGCGGTATTACCACACCTTTATCACCGACCACCAGGGTTGTAATGAGGGCCTTAGTGTCCAATGCATGCTGCATAGTTCTTGCATATTTCTAATTAATTTTTGGTATTCAAAATTCAACCAAATATTCACATTTACAAATCTCCCCAAACAATTCCTAGTTTCATCATGGAGCAGTGTTTTGAATACAGGCTGAACTTTCACAGGTGCAAGGTGCAGTAGATCTCATGTGTTCCTCCAAATAGGACATCATGATCCATTCTCAGAATCTCTTGCATTCGCAAATGTACAAAGGCGCGCATTAGGTTTGAGTCCATGCTCACCTCATCTAGAATTACAAGTTTTACATTTTTTAACACTCTTGATACTTCATTGCAAGCTTTATTGGACAACTTTTGGTATTACAGTTAGTTGTCATGTTCCACAGGCAACATCAAAAGTCAGTGTAAAGTAATACCTTTGATATTGTGTGCAGCTCATCCAGTAGGTGCTGTAACCACACATGATAAATTACAGACTGTTGTCTTCTGTAGGAAAGCAGTAAGAACTTGTAGTAAGAAACGTCTACCAGTACCAGCTTGACAGCTGACATACAACAGTATAGGCTTAACTGATGAACATGCATCATGTTTGTTGTCCTGAAGCAATTCATGCTCAACTGTGGCTCTCACTTCCACATAAAGTTCCAATTGCTTCCCATTTAGATATCTAACTAAATCTGCCAAACCAATTGTTTCCTGTCTTGTTCGCTACATTGCAGTCTCCACCTCAACCAATAGCAGCAGCCTCATTTTTTAGGTTGAGCCTGGGCAGCATGCATGCAGTGTCTCTCAAGACATGCTGTATTCACTGTATGGGCTTATAATCCGCCTTTTGGATTTGTATTGGTAATTTGGATTGTCCTTTAGAAAGGCTTGCTTTCTAGTGGGTAATCCTTCTTCTTTGTCCCTCCTTTTAGTAATTTGTTAATGTCCATGGAGCAGCGCCGTACTGCTGCTGTTCTTCCACTTTGGAGCTTATTGCTGTGTGACTAGGACTATTTTTTAAATTTCCTGTTGGGACGTGGGTTCAAGCTAGGACGTCCGAGGAGCAAGCATGATGTTTCATCTCAGCACCAACCGCTCTGCCAAAATAATACTGTTTTTAAAACCACCCCCCTGGACACAATTGCACCCCACCCTTCAGCTTCTGATAGCAATAAGCACCCACTGTGCAAATACTGTGTTGAACAAAATAAACACAGCGGCCGTGTTGAAGCTGTGTGGTCTCTACATCACCATGAGCAAGTGTTTTGGCAGAGACCAAAAAAACTATACTTATATTAAATGGCGAAACTTTTTTTTTAGTTTTCCCCATGGAGACCGGTAGGTTTACAAAACAAACACACATTTCATTAGCTTTTTATCCAAGAGGCAAAGATACACATTATCCTTAAATACTTGACAGTGGAAGAGCAGAGGAGGGTTGCGCACTTTGGCCGGACCAAGGGCTCTAGTTTTACTTTTGTTGTGAGGATGTAGCCGGGTAGCTTGAAACATGTTCGCTGCTCACTCAGCCCTCTCCTTTGTGTTCATGTTGTTCCTCCGAATTCTGTCTGCTCACTGGAGTCTGAGGCGGACACCGGGTAATTAGGAAGCCCAAGTATAAGGGATTAGGAGGATTAATGGTCCAGTGTATGCCCTCCCTTGAATAATACTATACAACAAAAAACATGATACACTGTTCCAAAAAGAAGTAACAGAAAAAACACAGGAGAGTCCTAATTTTAGGAGCAAGAGTCCTCACACACCCAACTGGGTGTCATGCTTCATCATCGGATATGCTCCTTGTCAGACTGGCGCTGCAATGTCTGACGGGCACCCCCGTAGGGGGGCTCTTTGCCGGAGATCTTTTCTCGATGATGCCAATACCCCAAGAGTGAGTTTGGAAGAAAAGAAAAAAGGAGAGAACAAAAGAAACTAAAATTGGCTCAATACCCAAACCTAAGTAATGATTTTATTAATCCACGATGGGCATGAGTGTTCGTCCCACCTAGATGTCTCTTAACCCTCTCGAAGCTTTTAATTATCATTTTGTCAGTTTTCGCCTGTATCCCTTTCTCCTTCTATCTTGTGTAGCTGCAAAAATAATAATGCAATTTCTTGCAGATAACCGGTACCTGATACCAAAATCAACAAGTTAATTTAAGTGGCCAAGAGTGAATGACATTTTTGCACAAAGATGTGAGGCACAATTCAAGTCAGTTGCACGGTCAGAGTGACATTTTGATCACACTCTCTTTGTCCGATGTTGGGAGAGATTAGTTCTTGCAGCCAGGTGTACTCCAGCACTTCTTCTAAAATATTAGTTTCTCACCCATGCTGTACTTTTAGTTCACATAACACAGTCTCCAACCATCACTTCAATGCCCATTCATTTCTCTATATACAGGTCTGTGGCTCATTTGTCATGTGACCCCCTTCAGCCATTCTTTGCTTTTTATAACACTAAGCTTCCTCTATTTCCTTTAATATCTCCTATCATAACTCATTCTATAAAGCACTATATGTTCCTCCCTTAGAGTCATTCATTCTTTCTTTTGCTTCCTCTGTCTCTCTCTCAACCATGAACATGCTCACTTTCTTATACTCCCTCTGTATCTTTTGTTTCTCTTTCTCTGTCACCATTTCACCTTCCTATGGGTGTCATTCTTTCCATTCTATTGCTCTTCTCAAATACTAACTAACTTTGCCTTTCTCACATATTTTTTTTCCCCAACACAGACCCTCTTGTCTTGACCTGTCAAGATACTTCAATTCGATTTCCTCACAAGCAGAAGATAACTCCTCAGTCCCGACCCGAGCTACTCACAACGAATATTAATCCTTCGTGCTGAGTACCCCGGAGGGGGAAAGGGGAATGGGATGGTAGAGAGACTGCCACAGAGATGATGAACGCCAGTACTCAGTCTGTCTCTTCACATCTAAGATTGGATACAGCACCTGCAAGAGTCACAGTCGCAATTACTAGGGACATACAACATCAGTTTTTCACTTTCTACTCTCAACACTTAATTCTCTTTAATTCTATTATTTCTTCACTCACCCTGAGTTCTCTGTAGCCTTGCTACTCTCTATAAATGATAGCTCTTCTTAAAAAAATGCTTATTACTGATTCTGGAAGAACTTCTCAACCTTTGTTAGAGATTGGTTTTATGTTGCTATATATATATATATATATATATATATATATATATATATATAGTTGGTGATAATGCATTCTTCAAATCAGCTGATGTTATTTAATTTCTCCTGTCTTATTGTGACTTCTGTCAATACTTGTATTTGTAAATGCTTGTTTATTAAAGTTTGTTTCTCCTTTCTTACTTCGACATTTGTTGATAACTTGTATTTGTAAATGCTTATTTATTACAGTTAGTTTCTCCTTCCTTACTTCGACATCTGTTGATAACTTGTAGTTGTAAATGCTTGTTTATTTAATTTTGTTTCTCTTTTAAACTCTATTTTGGTTTATTACCATTGAATTTGTAAATGCTTATTTGTTAACAGTTCGTTTCTCCTTAAAACTTGGCCTTCGTTTATAACCTTGACATTTGTAGATACTTGCTCTTTTAAAGTTTGTATTTTCTTTGACTTTAATATCTTAAACAAGAACCTTGTAAACATAAGGTTAATTCATGCATTAACTCTGTAGTCTTGCCGACTTCCACGGGAACGGTCTACTATCAAACTCTTCGAATAAACCTTGACAATATTTATCCTTTTTCTGTAATATAATCTTCAAATGTAATTTTACCTCACAGGAGTTTCTGTTCTGAAGCGCGCTCTCTCTCCACACAGCTGATTCCTGTCAGACCTCAGTTGAAGTGCAAGGCTTGCAGCTGGAGAGCTCATAACCTAGCAACCAACCGATTGCAAGACTAGAACTGTAACTAATCTTCAGGACTCACAGCGGCCATCTAGGATCTTCTCTTCTTGATTCTTCCTTTGAAATAAGCGCAATATTACTCTGCAAACCTTCTTCCAGTTTGGGCTTTGCTGTCTCCACTGAGGATATCTCTTTGCTTTTCTCATGCACTTCTTTGATTTGACTTGGCAAGTTTGTGTGGTCATGACAGTACTCCCCCTCAAGGAACAGTTCTCCAATTTAGGTTTGCTTGGGTAGGTTCTATGAAAGTTTCTCACTAATCTTGAAGCATGTACATACTCGTGCGGCTCCCAGGATCGTTCCTCTGGACCATAACCTTTCCAATCAATTAGATAATAAAGCTGGCCATTACGGATTTTGGAAACTAAGATTTGATTGACCTCATACTCTTCTGCAGAGCTAATCTGGATAGGAATTGGAGGGGAGTTTTGACGTAAATTTGGAGGACTGTTCTTTAACAAGGAGACATGGAAAACAGGATGTATCTTTAGATGAGCTGGCAACTGCAATTTAACTGCCACTGGATTGATCATCTTGTCAACTTTGAATGGGCCTATAAATCGTGTCTAAAATTAACGATTTCCTTTGAGACGTAAATGACGAGTGGATAACCAAACTTTGTCTCCTTTCGAATAAATGGGGCTCTCTCTTCTTTTTCTATCAGCCTGAGTCTTATATGAGTCTTTTGCATGAATGATGTTTTTTCTAGCCCTAACTAACGTGGTCTGCAAATCCCTCACCATCTCTTCTACTGCAGGCACTGAATCATCTTCTTTACCCAACATTACATTAGGATGTCTACCATGGTTCAGATAAAAGGGGGTGAACCCAGTGGTGGAATGAACAGCATTATTGTAAGCAAATTCAGCTGCCCACATCAACTCGGGCCATTCCTTCTCTTTATCGAATAAATTGAGTCTTAAATACTGTTCTAACTCTTGATTCACTCTCTCTGTTTGCCCATCGGTTTCTGGATGGTAACTGGTAGAGTAACGAGAATCAATTCCTAATCTTTTACTAAAGGCCTTCCAAAAGCGAGAAACAAATTGGGACCCCCTGTCTGAAACTAGAATTTTTGGGATACCATGGGCGCGTACTACGTGTTGTGTAAACAACTGTGCAACCTGTGGGGCTCGAGGGATTTCTTTCAAAGGAATGAAACGCGCCATTTTAGTGAAAGTGTCTACAAAAACTAGGATAGTGTTAAAACCTTGGCTACTAGGGAGGTCCACTATAAGATCCATAGTAACAGTATGCCAGGCATGGGGTGCAGTGGGCAAAGGTCTTAACAGACCTTGTGAAGCTGTTCTATTTGATTTCCCTCTTTGACATTTGTCACAAGTTGACACATAGGCCCTCATTCTGACCTTGGCGGTCGGCGGAGAGGCGGCGGTCGGACCGCGAACAGACCGGCGGTCAGAAAAATGGCGTTCTGACCGCGGCGGTCACCGCCGCGATCGACCGCCACTTCTCCACTCCGACCGCCACGGCGGTCATGACCGCCGGGCTGGAGTTTGCGCACTCCGGCCCGGCGGTCGTCCCAAGACCGCCAACGGTATCATGACCCTGCCTACCGCCGCGGTTTCTGGTGGTTGGGAACCGCCATACGAACCATGGCGGTAAGCACTATCGGGGCCAGGGAATTCCTTCCCTGGCACTGATAGGGGTCTCCCCCACCCCCCACTACCCACCCGAGTCCTCCCCCCACACCCTCCACCCCCCTGCCACCCCCCAGAGGTGGTACGAACCCCCTCCCCACCCCTCCCCGACATGCACATACATGCACCCCGACATGCACACACCCCCAACATGCACATATACACACCCCCTACACACACATACACAACGGGGACACATACCCGCACACATACATGCAGACATGCGCACCTGCCGAACAGCACACATTACCCATAGACACAGCAGCACCCCCCGCCCGCATACACGCACTCACACACCCCCTCTACACACTCACACGCACACCCCCATGCACGCCCACATCACGCAACACCCCCCCTCCCCCTCCCCTCACGGACGGTCAACTTACCTTGTGCGTTGGTCCTCCGGGAGGCGACGGGAGCCATGGGGAGGTGACCGCCAACAGAACACCGCCAACAGAACACCGCCACACAGATATGTGGGTCGTAATTCTGTGGGCGGTGTTCTGCTGGCGTGGCGGTGGAGGTTGACCAGTCTCCACTTTTCCGCCGACCGCCAGTGTGGCTGCTGGCGGTTTCCCGGCGGAACGCTCCCAGCGGTCGGAATGCGCACAGCGGCATACCGCCGCGGTCGGCGGTCTTCACCGCGGCGGTAACTCGCCGGTCTCGCGAAAAGACCGCCAAGGTCAGAATGAGGGCCATATTGTCTTATCTGAGTTTTCATTTTTGGCCACCAAAATTCTCGCTGTATTAGATTTTGAGTCTTTTGAATTCCTTTGTGTCCAGCCAATTGGTCGTCATGATAAGCCTGAAGATTTTTTTCTTGCAGCTCAACAGTCGGATCATACAGTGCACCTTTAAAGTATGGCAAACCTTTTTTTATTTCTCTTCCTTGGCCTTCTTTGGACCACTTCAGCATTCCTTCGAATGTTAAGTTTTCTTGAATTTCCTTGGTTAAATTTTCATACAATATGGCAGATATGAACTTCTCTTGTGGAATAATCAATTCTTTTTCTGAAGGCTCTTTAACTGCACCGGTATCAATTCGAGATAGAGCATCTGCCTTCCCATTTACTTTTCCTGGTCTTAAAGTGATAACAAAATCAAAGTCTGCAAAATATAGGGACCAACGCAGTTGTCTAGCTGTTAGAGTTCGAGCTGATTTTAAAAACTGTAAATTTCGGTGGTCCGTGTAAACGGTCACTTTATGCTTAGCTCCCAAAATGTAATGCCTCCACTCACTAAAAGTTTCTTTGACTGCCAATAGCTCCTTATCCTCAATTGAATAATTTATCTCTGGTGGTGTTAATTTTCGAGAGAAATAGGCCACTGGATGTAATTGTCCTGTATCTTTATGACGCTGGGAAAGGATACCTCCTATGGCAACATCTGAATCATCTGTCTCCACATAATATGGCTCATCTGGATTGGGGTGGAGCAAGATTGGAGCTGAGACGAAGGAATTCTTCAAAAAATTTAAATCATTTTCAGCTTCTTTTGTCCACTCAAACTTCACTCCTTTCTTCAACAATTGAGTAATGGGTGTAACTGTTTGAGAAAAATTGGATATGAATCTTCTGGATCTCTGGTCTCTGGATCTCTTTGACCTGGATCTGATCTCTTTGACCTGGATCTGATCTCTTTGACCTGGATCTGATCTCTGGATCTCTTTGACATTGCAAGGAGAAGGCCAATGTTGCACTGTCTTTATCTTGGTAGGATCCATACTAACTCCTTCTGGTGACAAAATGAATCCTAAGAACTCAACTCGTTCCACATGAAATGCACACTTCTCCAATTTTACACAGAGATGGTTTTCTTGAAACCTTGTGAGGATGGATCGAACATGGGAAATGTGCTCCTGTACATTGTCAGAAAAGATTAAAATGTCATCTATATCAACCACGGCAATCCGGTCGAGGAATTCTCTTAATATGTCATTAACGAAATGCTGGAAGGCAGCGGGAGCATTGCATAACCCATAAGGCATCACTTGATATTCAAATAATCCGTATCGAGTCCGAAAAGCGGTTTTCCATTCATCCCCTGAAGCCACTCGAATCAAATGATATGCTCCTCGCAGGTCAAATTTGGTGTAGATTCTAGCATTCTTTACTTGATCTAATAAAACGGACACTAAAGGCAGTGGGTATCGATTCTTGATGGTAACCTGATTGAGGGCTCGATAATCAATGCTAGTTCGAAGACTCCCATCCTTCTTTGGTATGAAAAATAGTGGGGATGACACTGGAGATTCAGAAGGACGAATAAAACCATTAGCAAGATATTGATCCAAATACTCCTTTAAATGTTGATTCTCTGTTTCGGTCAATGCGTATATTCTGCTACATGGCAATATCGCACCTGGCTCCAGTTCAATTTTGCAGTCATAGGGTCGATGTGGTGGCAATTTCTCAGCCTCCTTTTCATCAAAAACGGCGACTAAATCCTCATATTCTTTTGGGATTTCTGCTGTCTTTAGTGCACAGATCACTGAAGAGTGTGATGATAAACAGGCCGCTTGGGACTTGGTGGACACTTCCACTCCATCATGAAAGCAATTCTCTTTGCAGTAAGAGGAATTCATCTTGATCGTTCTTTTGCTCCAATCAATTTGTGGATTATGTTCTGTAAGCCAGGGCAGACCCAAAATGAGTTGAAATTGTGGAGCATCTATCAAATTAAAGATTATCTGCTCCTGATGTCCACCAAAACCTTGCATCTGAATTGGTTCGGTCTCATGGGAAATGGGTCCTGAAGAAAGATTGGTTCCATCCACAGCTCTTACTACTTCCAAAGTAAATTTCTTGATAAATCGAATACCCATTTTACGAGCGTATTTGATATCACAGAAGTTGCCCGTAGCTCCAGAGTCTATCATAACTGAGATCCCTTGAATTTCCTTCTCAAGGGTCTTAACTGATACTGTTTGTACCAAATGTGGCGCTGCGGTTTGTAAGGTATTTGCCACTCGTTGATCTAAAGGAGTTGTCTTGGGTTCTGCTTTCATCAGGGCAACTCCCTCTACTGATGAAGCTGGCCTTTTCCCGACTGAAGAGCTTTGGGTTTCTTGGGACAGTTTTTAACAAAATGCCCAGATGCACCGCAATATAAACATAGTTGATTCACTCTTCTTTTCTCTTTTTCTTCCTTAGATAAAGGACCTCGGATGGAACCAATTTGCATTGGTTCTTCTATCGTTATCCCTTCTCCGGCTCTCGTGTGATCGTTTCTTACACGATCAATTCTCGGGGGTAATGGTCGATACTCTCTTCTCTTTTCTGCTCTTCGTTCAGTTCACCGGTGGTCAATCTGTAACACAAGATCAATTAACTCCGAAATTTCGGTGGGTCTATTTGGAACTTGTGCTAAGGCATCTTTCAATTCATCTCTCAGTCCACGATAAAATATGGCGGCTCTTTTTGACTCCGGCCAGGCAGTCTCTACAATGAGTTTATTGAAATGAGCCAGATAGGCTACTAGATCTTTATTACCTTGCCTGATTTCTAGTAGTTCATTGTCAGTGGCTTGAGCTGCAGTTCGCCGATCAAATATTCTTAAGAACTCTTCCTTGAAATTTTGGAAATTATATAAAACAGGATCATTTCTGGAAATTATTGGCATGGACCATGCGGCCGCATCTCCTGTCAGATAAGACAATATAAATGCAACTTTGGACTGGTCTTTGGAAAAAATGACTGGTCTACTTAAAAAATGCAATGAGCATTGGGTCAGAAAAATCTGCGCCTTATTTGGATCCCCACCGAAGCGCTCGGGTTGAGCCAAAGGAATAATAGGGGAAACTGCATGAATTACTTGAGTGGATATTCCTGCAGACTGTGAAGGGCTAGGGATTTGTGAAAACACAGATTCATTTGATTTAGCGGTGTTCCCTAACTCATTTATTCGCTGTTTTATTTGGACTGTTTCTTCTATGGTGTTATTTAATTGTTTCTGTAACCCTTCCAAAACGGTGGCTAATGCTTTTATATCAATTCCTTCTGCCATTCTGCTCAGGAGGAAATCTGTTTTTTCCCTAAAATTAGGGTGATGGCACTTCAATCTGTCAGGATACTTCAATTCGATTTCCTCAGAAGCAGAAGATAACTCCTCAGTCCCGACCCGAGCTACTCCCAACGAATATTAATCCTTCGTGCTGAGTACCCCGGAGGGGTAAAGGGGAATGGGATGGTAGAGAGACTGCCACAGAGATGATGAACGCCAGTACTCAGTCTGCCTCTTCCCATCTAAGATTGGATACAGCACCTGCAAGAGTCACAGTCGCAATTACTAGGGACATACAACATCAGTTTTTCACTTTCTACTCTCAACACTTAATTCTCTTTAATTCTATTATTTCTTCACTCACCCTGAGTTCTCTGTAGCCTTGCTTCTCTCTATAAATGATAGCTCTTCTTAAAAAATGCTTATTACTGATTCTGAAAGAACTTCTAAACCTTTGTTAGAGATTGGTGTTATGTTGCTATATATATATATATAGTTGGTGATAATGCGTTCTTCAAATCAGCTGATGTTATTTAATTTCTCCTGTCTTATTGTGACTTCTGTCAATACTTGTATTTATAAATGCTTGTTTATTAAAGTTTGTTTCTCCTTTCTTACTTCGACATTTGTTGATAACTTGTATTTGTAAATGCTTATTTATTACAGTTAGTTTCTCCTTCCTTACTTCGACATCTGTTGATGACTTGTAGTTGTAAATGCTTGTTTATTTAAGTTTGTTTCTCTTTTAAACTCTATTTTGGTTTATTACCATTGAATTTGTAAATGCTTATTTGTTAACAGTTCGTTTCTCCTTAAAACTTGGCCTTCGTTTATAACCTTGACATTTGTAGATACTTGCTCTTTTAAAGTTCGTTTTTTCTTTGACTTTAATATCTTAAACAAGAACCTTGTAAACATAAGGTTAATTAATGCATTAACTCTGTAGTCTTGCCGACTTCCACGGGAACGGTCTACTATCAAACTCTTCGAATAAACCTTGACAATATTTATCCGTTTTCTGTAATATAATCTTCAAATGCAATTTTACCTCACAGGAGTTTCTGTTCTGAAGCGCGCTCTCTCTCCACACAGCTGATTCCTGTCAGACCTCAGTTGAAGTGCAAGGCTTCCAGCTGGAGAGCTCGTAACCTAGCAACCAACCGATTGCAAGACTAGAACTGTAACTAACCTTCAGGACTCACAGCTGCCATCTTGGATCTTCTCTTCTTGATTCTTCCTTTGAAATAAGCGCAAGATTACTCTGCAAACCTTCTTCCAGTTTGGGCTTTGCTGTCTCCACTGAGGATATCTCTTTGCTTTTCTCATGCACTTCTTTGATTTGACTTGGCAAGTTTGTGTGGTCATGACATGACCCCAGAGTCTTGCACACTCTGTCCACAGAGTTTATAATATGCATCATTACCAAAAATACAATCTTAACTCAAAATATAGCATCCCTTCATTCTCCCCTACTACCTGTTTCCCACTACTATAATAATCCAGATATTATTTCCCAACATCCACCCTCACGCTATTTATATTCCCCCCAAAAGTATATATATTACAAAAAAGCAACAGACAGGCTAAAAAAGGTAACCAGAGGTACTAACACTTTTTTTCATATTATAACTTTGCAACATGCTACACAGCAGCCACACTACTCTAAACATAACTGTAACATATTGGTAGAGCCAATAGCCCTAGCGAAACCCTTGCATGGAGCCAAAGGAAAGACATTGGCTATGCCAATGTTTGGCTTTCATGAAGTATTTTGTAGTTCAGATTTGAGGTGAAGGATGGCCCCTCACCCTGTTAGCCACCACCCCACCCTTCCCTACGCATTAGTGACCCAGACATACTATCAGATTATTACTGTAACTAATAGGTCTTAAATGGCGCAGCTCCACTTTATTTGCTGCTTTACCAAAGCATTACTTTCATCTAGAGTAAATCTGAAAGCATGACATAGTCAAACATATGTTTGCCTGTGGCAAAGTTCAGTAACCCTTCAAACATCAATGCAGTCCTAACACAAGAAGTGTTATTAGGAATTTCATTTACAAACCTATGGCTTTAAACACATTCTTTTGGTACCCCCCTAGTTTCCAAAATATGCTAGGCATTAAAAAAATAATAATAAAAGTATTCATAATATAGGTAAGTGACAGATGTTTGGTAGCATTTTGATTGCTGGAGCCTATAGTTTCACTTCACTTTTGTAAGGCCCAAAACACAAAGCGCCGTAGGGTAAAGCATCGAAACTGGCTAACAGTGTCACACAATGCCACAGTAAACAAATCCATGCCGCATAAATCCACTACACAAAACACATTTTAACATCTCATAATAACATGCCACACATTTCAGCTACACACAATTCCGATCCACATCATTCCACTCCATGCTACATAATTACACACCAATAAAATAAACTCCACGTAATTCATCTCCACTCCATGCCAAATAATTACACTTCACATTATAAGCCTATGCTAAATAATTATGTCACTACTAACAATATAATAACATTCCACACAACACAATTCAACTCCAGATAATTCCACTACAATTAACTACACTCAAACCTACATTTTACACCACATATTTACACTCCAACTATCTCCACTAATTCCAAAACACATAACTACACAACACAAAATATATTCAACTTCGCAACATGCCACATAATCCCACACCTTGTAATACTACTCCACTCCATACCACTTAGTACCACTCCAAACCATCCCACATAATTCCACACAACACCACTGTAGGAAAGTACCATCTTGCCTGGCATGTTACCCCCATATTTCACTGTATATATGTTGTTTTAGTTGTATGTGTCACTGGAACCCTGCCAGCCTTGGCCCCAGTGCTCATAAGTGTGCCCTGTATGTGTTACCTGTGTTATGACTAACTGTCTCACTGAGGCTCTGCTAATCAGAACCTCAGTGGTTATGCTCTCTCATTTCTTTCCAAATTGTCACTAACAGGCTAGTGACCAATTTCACCAATTTACATTGGCATACTGGAACACCCTTATAATTCCCTAGTATATTGTACTGAGGTTCCCAGGGTATTGGGGTTCCAGGAGATCCCTATGGGCTGCAGCATTTCTTTTGCCACCCATAGGGAGCTCTGACAATTCTTACACAGGCCTGCCACTGCAGCCTGAGTGAAATAACGTCCACGTTATTTCACAGCCATTTACCACTGCACTTAAGTAACTTATAAGTCACCTATATGTCTAACCTTTACCTGGTTAAGGTTGGGTGCTAAGTTACTTAGTGTGTGGGGACCCTGACGCTAGCCAAGGTGTTCCCACATTGTTCAGGGCAAATTCCCCGGACTTTGTGAGTGCGGGGACACCATTACACGCGTGCACTACACATAGGTCACTACCTATGTGTAGCTTCACAATGGCAACTCCGAATATGGCCATGTAACATGTCTAAGATCATGGAATTGCCCCACCAATGCCATCCTGGTATTGGGGAGACAATCCTATGATTCCCCGGGTCTCTAGCACAGACCCGGGTACTGCCAAACTGCCTTTTCAGGGGTTTCACTGCAGCTGCTGCTGCTGCCAACCCCTCAGACAGGTTTCTGCCCTCCTGGGGTCCAGCCAGGCTTGGCCCAGGAAGGCAGAACAAAGGACTTCCTCAGAGAGAGGGTGTTACACCCTCTCCCTTTGGAAAAAGGTGTTAAGGCAGGGGAGGAGTAGCCTCCCCCAGCCTCTGGAAATGCTTTCAGGGGCACAGATGGTGCCCATTTCTGCATAAGCCAGTCTACACCGGTTCAGGGACCCCTCAGCCCTGCTCTGGCGCAAAACTGGACAAAGGAAAGGGGAGTGACCACTCCCCTGACCTGCACCTCCCCTGGGAGGTGCCCAGAGCTCCTCCAGTGTGCTACAGACTTCTGCCATCTTGGAAACAGAGGTGCTACTGGCACACTGGACTGCTCTGAGTGGCCAGGGCCAGCAGGTGACGTCAGAGACTCCTTCTGATAGGCTCCTTTAGGTGTTGCTAGCCTATCCTCTCTCCTAAGTAGCCAAACCTCCTTTTCTGGCTATTTAGGGTCTCTGCTTTGGGGAATTCCTTAGATAACGAATGCAAGAGCTCATCAGAGTTCCTCTGCATCTCTCTCTTCACCTTCTGCCAAGGAATCGACTGCTGACCGTGCTGGAAGCCTGCAAAACTGCAACAAAGTAGCAAAGACGACTACTGCGACATTGTAACGCTGATCCTGCCGCCTTCTCAACTGTTTTCCTGATGGTGCATGCTGTGGGGGTAGTCTGCCTCATCTCTGCACTAGAAGCTCCGAAGAACTCTCCAGTGGGTAGACGGAATCTTCCCCCTGCAACCGCAGGCACCAAAGAACTGCATCACCGGTCCTCTGGGTCTCCTCTCAGCACAACGAGCGAGGTCCCTTGAACTCAGCAACTCTGTCCATGTGACTCCCACAGTCCAGTGACTCTTCAGTCCAAGTTTGGTGGAGGTAAGTCCTTGCCTCCCCACGCTAGACTGCATTGCTGGGAACCGCGTGTTTTGCAGCTACTCCGGCTCCTGTGCACTCACCGAGGATTTCCTTTGTGCACAGCCAAGCCTGGGTCCAAGGCACTCTAACCTGCATTGCACGACCTCCTCAGTTGTCCTCCGACGGCGTGGGACTCTCTTGTGCAACTTCGGGTGAGCACCATTTCACTCCACTTCGTAGTGCCTGTTCTGGCACTTCTGCGGGTGCTGCCTGCTTCTGAGAGGGCTCCTTGTCTTGCCGGACGCCCCCTCTGTCCCCTCACGTAATTGGTGACGTCCCTCCTGGGCCACAGCAGCATCCAAAAACCCTAACCGCAAGCTTTGCAGCTAGCAAGGCTTGTTTGCAGTCTTTCTGCGGGAAAACACTTCTGCACGACTCTTCACGACGTGGGACATCCATCCTCCAAAGGGGAAGTTTCTAGCCCTTGTCGTTCTTGCAGAATCCTCAGCTTCTACCATCCGGTGGCAGCTTCTTTGCACCCACAGCTGGCATTTCCTGGGCATCTGCCCACTCCCGACTTGATCGTGACTTTTGGACTTGGTCCCCTTGTTCCACAGGTACTCTCGTCTGGAAATCCATCGTTGTTGCATTGCTGGTGTTGGTCTTTCCTGCAGAATTCCCCTATCACGACTTCTGTGCTCTTTGGGGAACTTAGGTGCCCTTTGCACCCACTTTTCAGGGTCTTGGGGTGGGCTATTTTTCTAACCCTCACTGTTTTCTTACAGTCCCAGCAACCCTCTACAAGGTCACATAGGTTTGGGGTCCATTCGTGGTTCGCATTCCACTTCTAGAGTATATGGTTTGTGTTGCCCCTATCCCTATGTGCCCCCATTGCATTCTATTGTGACTATACATTGTTTGCACTGTTTTCTATTGCTATTACTGCATATTTTGGTATTGTGTACATATATCTTGTGTATATTTGCTATCCTCATACTGAGGGTACTCACTGAGATACTTTTGGCATATTGTCATAAAAATAAAGTACCTTTATTTTTAGTATATCTGCGTATTGTGTTTTCTTATGATATTGTGCATATGACACTAGTGGTACTGTACGAGCTTCACTCGTCTCCTAGTTCAGCCTAAGCTGCTCTGCTAAGCTACCTTTTCTATCAGCCTAAGCTGCTAGACACCCCTATACACTAATAAGGGATACCTGGGCCTGGTGCAAGGTGTAAGTACTCCTTAGTACTCACTACAAGCCAGTCCAGCCTCCTACAACCACACAATGTAATGCCACACAGGTTTACACATCATTACACACTACATAATACCACTCAGCACCACATATTTACACTTCATACATTTACACTGTAATCAAAACAACATAAAAGCACTCCACATAAATGCTCTCTATGCCACATACCAGCAGACCACATAAATGCACTACACTCAATGACACATAGTTCAAATGAGCATAATTTCACTCAACACAGTTCCGTGACACATATGTCAACTCCACGCATCTCCAATACCCACCACATAATTCAACACCAAACTACATATTTCAACTACACAACACAATTCTACCACACACCACATACCTCCAATACACACTACAAATCTCAACAAAATGCCACAAAACAGCACACCACATAATCCAAAACAACACACAATGCCATTCCACATAACTCCGTAACACACAATCTCACTCCTCATAATTCCACTACAGTTAATACCACTTAGTTGCAATCCACATAATTCCACAGCACGCCACATATTTCCACTACACAACTCCACATCACCCCACACAATCCCACACCTCACAGTTCCACAACAAACAATTCCAATACACCCATCTCTACATCGCACTACCAACAACCCTCTCATCTTCCCCACACCCTCTGCCCCTCTTCCTATCCATTGTGTGCCGCTCACATCCCTATCTAATCCCCATGCCAGGTGATTCTACTACACAAATACACTACACACCACACATTTCCATCCCACACAGTTCTGCAACTAACAATTCCAATTGATCCTACATACTTCCACTCCAAACCACATACATCCACTCCATTCCAAACCAAAACACAAGGGTAAAACACATTAAGTCTCATTACAAGTTTGGCCAACGGTTTTGCCCGTCTGCCGAACTTCCGACGGGGAGGTTGCCGCCATAGTGGCTACATGCCCACCGGGCCACTTAAGAGTTTCCCGCTAGGTCAGCGGATGGAAACCTGAGTTTCCGCCCACTGGCCTAGTGGGAAATACGCTACAGCATTCTCCCTGGCTCATAATTGAACCAGCTGCAACGCTGTAGGATGAAGGTTGCTCCAGCATCCTCGCAATGTTCACTGTCTGCAAAGCAGGCAGTGATGGTTGCGAGGGTGCTGGCCAAGGGGGCTCCCTCCACCCGATCTCTGCCAGCTTTTTTGTGGTAGTACTACCGCTATAAAATGGCTGGGGGAGAATGAGGTCGTAATCCTCATGGTAGCGTTGCTTGCAGTGCTGCCCTGGTGGACTAGCACCGCAGCAAGTGCCAGAGATCCCGGCTGTGCTGGCGGTCCCACCGCGGCCCTACCATCACAGTTAAAATATGGCGGACGGACTGTCGCATTGGTGACGGTCCGACCACCATTGGTGAACCTGGCAGTCATGACACTGCCAGGTTCGTAATAACCTCCATTTTTATTAACAATGCCAATAGCTCTAACTCTTGCTAATACAAGACCGATTGCATTGCAATTGCTTGTAATTATTAGCTGTCCAAGCGGGTCCTACCTTTGAGGACCTGAACTTTGGCTGCTTTGCAAACTCTCATTAGCTACCTCAGCAGCAACTGCATCTTCCTGTTAAGTTTCATCAATCAGCATTTTCAAGTAGTTACGAAATACAGAGCAATGAATAACATCCTTCCCAGCATTGAAAGAGTCTTCATAGTAGTCAAACTCTCATAGTAATTCCTGTTCAGAACACCAAGTTTTAAACTGCTGCAAATGTGCCAAATGATCTTTTTTCAGCATCCTGGCAAATCAGTTTTCTATGGTTAATTAGTCTACCTTTGCTATGTGGCACCAAGCACCTATTGCAACCAACAACCGGAAATTTACCTTCATCTACATTTTCTGTCCAATAGTTTCTATATGTGTAGTACTGGTGTACTTCATAGAGACAAACATTTTCAAGGTGTGCACTCCTTTTCGGATAATAAGTGCTCAATATTTTACTTTTTACAATGTCTGTACTATCTGGCTCAAATTCAACAAGATATTGAATTTCTGTAAAAGATTTAAAAACTCTGTTTCAAGTTGATGATAGCCCTAGACTCCCTGAAACAGTTCCTCTCGACTTAGATTATAAACTCGCTGAACTCAACCGATCAAAGCATTCGTAGGATCCAATTTCTCTGTGTGAAAGCTTCTTCAAACTGAAGCTGTACAATTTTGTGTTAAAGACTTTTCAGCAGTAATCCCTTTGCACACATCTTTCATCTCCGCCTTCTTAGATTTTGTTATGTATGAAATTAAGCAATGAGCATATTGTCATTCTTCATCTTCAAAATGACAGGATATATATATATATTTGGAAGCCTCTGTTCTCTTCAGGTTGTAGGCGTCCTTGTGTGATTTACATATAAGTTTATATCACACTGCAGACATAAAACTGCTCACTCTTCCTTTAGAGATAACAGGTCTTGGAAATCCAAAATTACTTTTTGTTTAACATTTCCCTTTTGCTTTGTATTCCGGCTGACAGTACTTTCCACATCTGTGAGATTGGAAACACCGTACATGCTGCTTTGGGCTTTTTTCCTCAGTGTTTTTTGGAATGCTACATAAGAAAGTGCAGACTCATCTGTATCTGCTCCAAATTTAAATGCATCTTTTATCCACAGCAACATATCAACATGAGTACCTCTTACTTGGTACTCTTTTCACTAAAATAAATTAGTAACTTCTCCAAGAGGTGTGTTTTGTATTGCAGATGAAGGACAACAGAACTTAACATTTGTGGTTAAAGTACCTGCAAACATGTATAAGATCAAAAAAGCAAAGTTTGCCTGGTGTCTTCAATTCGATGCCTGTAATGTTAGAGTTTGCTTCTCTCAAAAGCTTGTGTAAATCATCCCATGCATACTCTTCACAACTTAGTGTTACAAACCAAGTTGGTGCACCTAAATTTTACAACATACATTTCAGCTTACCATGACAATGATACTAGTATTCATTGGTCCTACGTTGGCATGCCATCAGATTAATCAAATCGTACTTGAGCTTCTCATTTTTGCCATTAACTTTTTCCACAAAGTGTTTTGCACACATACTTTTCACATTAATACCTGTCTTAAGAATATGGTTAACAGGGTATGACAGTTCAGACAAATCACTTTCAAGTAACAGATAGATTACATATGGAAAACATCATCGAAAGCTAGCTGTTAGACCTGTCATCCTTGGCGTGGTTTCCTCTAACTTTTAAACCTCTGACCTCCTGTTTCTCTGACTCATTATTGCTGACTTTTAGGATTCTGGGCACCTTACTATTACTGACTAGTCCTAAAGTGCAGGTGCTCTGGTGCTCTGTGTGCCATTTCATCAAAGGATCCATATTTCAGGAGCGACTGCAGCAGAATTCTTATCAGCAGCTCGCCAGTCCCGAAGTGTAGCAGAGATAGCTTTGAGCATCACCTGTGGCCTCAAGGAAGACCACTGCAGCACTGCTTGAATGGGGACCACTGCGACTCCCCTCAGTGCGCCTACCCACACTTAGCTTGTCAGGAGGAGATATAACCTGCTGCCTTGCAATGGCAATTCATACAAGAGACCCGCAGTGTATCAGGAGCTTCTATTTTTGGGCCGCACAGTCGGTTGTAATTACCTGTAAACCTCGGCCCGAGAGTCCAGTGTAAACCCAGTTCAACCTTCTACTCAAAACTTTGCCATTCCGTGACGGGACTGTAAAACCATTAAGAAGAGTGCCCAGGCACTTTCCACATCGTATGGATCAGTTTGCTTAAGAACTTTGGCAGGCCCTCAGTGGGGCTGTAAATTTATCCATAGAAGTGCACAGGCACTTCCAACGTTGCACTGATTTGCACACGTTTGAAACGTCTATATCTTGACAAGTATTAACTGGATTTCTGCTATTTTTATCTTATTTGAACCACATAAATATCCTTTAAGTTTCTAAACTGATGTGAAATCTTTTTGTGATGTCTTCACTGTGTAATCAAGGGTTGCACAAATACGTTACACATTGCTTCTTGGATTAAGCTGATACCTTAGTATGAGACAGCTTTTGCTTGGTTTAATTTAGAGTGTGTATCTGACTTACCCTGTCTTTGATTGTGGTCCCTACTTGGGCAGGGAGCATGCTGCTGCCAACTAGAGACCCAATTTCTAGCACTAGGGTCCTCTGAATATAATCTTGTTGACCTATACTCAGCTGCAGGTATTTGTACAGGGCAGTCATAATACCGCCTGCCTACTCCAGTTGGAAATAATCAAGGAAAACACTGAGCCGCTAAACGTTTCTCCCACAGAGCTCCTTTAGTTAATTTCATCTGGTACAGTTCAATGACATCCCCCGTAACCTCGTTTAAATGTAGTGGATGGATACTGTAGTGCTCATATTTCTTCACATCTACATCTATCTACTTTTTGAAACTGTTCATTCGAAGACAACAGTTCTTCCTTCATGCAACGTTCATGTTCGACAACATTTACATCTTTATAGTACACATTATTCTCTTTAAAATATAATGCAGTTTTCTTCACCGTGATTACATCCACTTGTTCCTGCCAGATTTTTTTTTTTTTTTTATGGGCACAACATTCACTAGAATAACAAGCAGTTCTTCCAAATCTCTTGCTACACCTACAGTTTCAATATTGAGTATAAACTCTACCTTTAAACTCTTTCTGAAGCTCGTGGGTGGTAATTTCCGAGTATTTGGTTCCATACAAACTATTGCTTGAAAAGGGTTTATAGGTTGTATCAGTATTCCTTCATAAACATTCAGATGTCGAAGTTCCTCTGAAATTTCAACCACCTCTAACTTATTGTGTATTGCTGTGGCAGGCATTTTGTTGTCCTCTAGTTTGCCATGGCAATACTTACACATAGATGGCGTGTTGACAGTCAAAACATTCCTAACAGATAAACAGACTGCAAATTCTAGCCACTTTTCTCTGTTTTCCTGTTCAGTTTTCACGGGCACATCAACAGTTTGAAATTGTCCTTTGTAGTGAGTGCGCTGACAACAAATACAAACATAGTTTGGTTTCACTGTAGAAACTACATTAAACTTCGCTATTTCTCATGCAAAGTTACTAGTATTAATATCTCTGTTTTGTTCCTCTAAACCTGAATATACCAACTCCTCATTTTGCTCAGACCCTACTTCAGGACCAAAGAAACTGTACCATAAGAAAGTGCTTTATTCATTTCTCCTAAACACAATGCAGGACTTTTCACAAAGTAAAGTATTCTAACTAAATTTCGCATTTTTGAATGATGAATGGCCAACATTTTAAAAACAATGGAAAGTACTTGTACACACTTTCCTGGACAGAGATTCCATTGAGTGTCCTTGCAAATTAGTATATTTCATGACTTTGCATGGATCTAATGCAAGGAACATTGCAGTTTTCCTCTTCACTCTTCTGTCTGGAAATTGACGTCAAAAGTTTTTTAATAGATCAATTGATTCTTGACAAATACTACAAATACTACTGCAGTCTCATTTATACATAGGGGCATGTCTATGCCTTCTTCGTACCTCTTCAGCTATCTCTTCCCCTACATTTCTAATCACCATCTCCTCTTTGCAAAGGGAATACCACCTTTTACCTCTTAGCATCAGCAATTTATTTCAGCTGCATACACTAATGTGTTATCTTGTAAGTAGCTTTCTTCATTAAAGAAAGCCCGAGTATCAGAGATATGCTTCCACTCTCCTTTGAAAATTTTTGAAGAAATTACTTTTATTTATGAACCTTTTTTACTTCTTTTTTCCATAGACAACACCTTTTTATCCAGTGTTCTCATTCTGTTTATTATCAAAATTAATAGTTTAGGCTTCAAGGCAAACGCTTTATCAACAAAACACTCAGTATATTGTTTTTGGTTCAGATTTGCCCTTATTCTCCTATACTGCTTCATGTTTCATACCAAATTCAGTATTACCCTTCTTCTAAACAATCTCATTCGTATGTCTTTAACTTGTTTCTGTCTCCTTCATAAACTAGGTGTTTTCTAATAGGATTTCTCACTTTCAATGTGACTTACTCCTTCTATTTTGTCAGTTGTTTTTGAACTGCGCTTTTTATTTCCAATTGTTTCCACATTTCCCATTTTTCTACATACTGTTTTAAGAAGCTACTTAGTTCTTTTATCAGCAGCTCTTTTTTACCAGCATTTTCTCCACATAATGTCCTTTTTCACTCTCAGTTTTAAACTGGTAATACTTTTACCTCATTTTCATTTTCTTTCTCCTTTGTATCTTTCTCTGCATTGTAAATACTCTTCTTTAAACAGAAGTAAATATCTGAAAACCAATACATTTAACTTTACATTACATATTATTAGATCACCTAATATAAACAAATCAGTAACTGCATAAGTGCCAATGCCATTTTCTAAGAGTCTAAGGCCCATATTTAAGAAAAATGACACACAACTGCGCTAGCGCAGTTGTGCGTAATTTTTATAAATGCGAGCTAACGTCATCCCTTAGCGCCATCTGTGCACCATGTTTAAGAAATGACGCATGATGCGGCTAAGGAATGGTTAGCATTAAAAAAATTAGGTTAGCCATTGCAAAATGCCGTAAGGAAATATGACACTAATGCTGCAAGAGTATCGCTAGACCGCTTTGCAGCACACAAATATGGTCATTACAAGAGTCAGACAAACACTGGCTTCATATAGACAGAGCGATATTGGGGAAAACGATCTGGGACTTACTTTAGAAACCTAGGGCAACGCGCCCCCACCAATGCATACCTGAGTACCCCGACTAGAACGACATTGAAAGCGTGGTATGAGGGGGCCATTAAACACAAATTGGCGACCTTCCCCTCCCTATATACCACCATACACTTTAATAAAGAGCGCACCTCAGCCCTTTGGACCCTTTGACGTCTGAAGAGAGTCGGACTGTCTTACCATTTCAGACTTGTTTCATGGCAGTGACACTCTTACATTTGAGAATTGTCGCCGGAACTTCAACCTACTGGCAACCAAGCTATATAATTACAACCAACTTATGCACTGAATATCTGGCCCCATGTAAGGAAATGCCTCCTTGGCATGGTTACCCCCTTACTTTTTGCCTTTTGTTAATGCCAGTTATGATTGAAAGTGTGCTGGGACCCTGCTAACCAGGCCCCAGCATCAGTGTTCTTTCCCTAAACTGTACCTTTTTTCCCACAATTGGCACAGCCTTGGCACCCAGATACGTCTGCAGCATGTATTATGCCTCCCTGGGACCCCTCACTCAACACATGCACACTGCCTCACACATTGTGTGTGCTGGTGGAGAGAAAATGACTAAGCCGACCTGGCACTCCCCTCAGAGTGCTATGCCCACCTCACACTGCCTGTGGCATAGGTAAGTCACCCCTCTAGTAGGCCTTACAGCCCTAAGGCAAGGTGCACTATACGACAGGTGAGGGCATATGTGCACAAGAACTATGCCCCTACAGTGTCTAAGGAAATCCTTAGACACTGTAAGTGTAGGGCAGCCATAAAGAGTATATGGTCTGGGAGGTTGTCAAACACGAATTCCACAGTTCCATAAGGGCTATACTGAAATCTGGGAAGTTTGGTACCAAACTTCTCAGCACAATAAATGCACACTGATGCCAGTGTAGAATGTATTGTAAAGAGGGCATCTTAGAGATGTCCCCTGAATACCAGTCCGACTCCTAGTGTTAGGCTGACCAGTTTCTGCCAGCCTGCCACAGCCAGACGAGTTTCTGGCCACATGGGGAAGAGTGCCTTTGTCACTCTGTGGCCAGGAACAAAGCCTGTACTGGGTGGAGGTTCTTCTCACCTCCCCCTGCAGGAACTGTAACACCTGGTGGGGAGTCTCAAAGGCTCAGCTAGTGGAGATGCCCGCCCCTCCGGCCACTTTTGTTGGCAAGGGTGGAGGAGATAATTAGACAAAACAAGGAGGAGTCACCCACCAGTGAGGACAGCCCCTTAGGTGTCCTTAGCTGAGGTGACCCCTGCCTTTAAAATCCTCCATCTTGAGGTTGGAGGATTTCCCCAATAGGATTAGGGATGTGCCCCCCTCCCCTCAGGAGGCACAGGGGGCGTAGCCACCCTCCAGGGCATTAGCCATTGACTACTGCCCTCTTGACCTAAACACACCCCTAAACTAGTATTTAGGGGCACCCCAGAACCCAGGAAATCATATTCCTGCAACCTGCACAAAGAAGAAGGACTGCTGACCTGAAAGTCCTGCAGAGACGACAGAGACGACAACTGACTTGGCCCCAGCCCTCCCGGCCTGTCTCCAGACTCAAAGAACCTGCACAGCGACGCATCCGACAGGGACTAGCGACCTCTGAAGCCTCAGAGAACTGCCCTGAACCCGAAGGACCAAGAAGCTCCCAAGAACAGCGGCACTGTTCAAAAGCAGCAACAACTTTGCAACTTTCTTGCAACTTTCAAAGACTTCTCTCTTCCCGTCTGAAGCGTGAGTCTTCACACTCTGCACCCGACGCCCCCAGCTCGAGCTCCAGAGAACCAACACTACAGGGAGGACTCCCAGGTGACTGCGACCTCGTGAGTAACCTGAGATGACCCCCCTAGTACCCCACACCGACGCATGCAGAGAGGATCCAGAGTCTCCCCCTGACCGCGACTGCCTGAAACAAGGAATCCGACGCCTGGACCAAGCACTGCACCCGCAGCCCCCAGGACCAGAAGGAACCAAACTCCAGTGCAGGAGTGACCATCAGGCGACCCTCTGCCTATCCCAGTCAGTGGCTGGCCCGAGAAGCCCCCTGTGCCCTGCCTGCACTGCCAGAGTGACCCCCGGGTCCCTCCATTGATTCCTATTGACAACCTGATGCCCGCTTTGCACACTGCACCCAGCTGCCCCTGTGCATCCCCTGTGCCGCTGAGGGTGTGTTTTGTGTGCCTACTTTTGTCCCCTCCAGTGCTCTACAAAACCCCCCTGGTCTGCCCTCCGAAGACGCAGGTACTTACCTGTTGGCAGACAAGAACCGGAGCACCCCTGTTCTTCATGGGCGCCTATGTGTTTTGGGCCCTCCTTTGACCTCTGCACCTGACCGACCCTGTGTTGCTGGTGCAGTGACTTTGGGGTTGCCTTGAACCCCCAATGGTTGGCTGCCTATGCCGAGGAACCTGAACTTGTAAGTGCCTTAGTTACCTGAAAAACTAACCAATACTTACCTCCCCCAGGAACTTTTGATTTTTGCACTGTGTCCACTTTTAAAATAGCTTATTGCCATTTTAAGTAAAACTGTGTATGTTACTGCTCTAATTCAAAGTACCTTACTTACCGGTGGTTCTAAAATAAAATAAGAAAATATATTTTTCTATATAAAAACTATTGGCCTGGAGTTAAGTCTTTGAATGTGTGTTCCTCATTTATTGCCTGTGTGTGTACAGCAAATGCTTAACACTACCCTCTGATAAGCCTACTGCTCAACCACACTACCACAAAATAGAGCATTGGAATTATCTAATTTTGCCACTATCTTACCTCTAAGGGGAACCCTTGGACTCTGTGAACACTATCTCTTACTTTGAGATAGTATATTCAGAGCAAACTTCCTACACCCCACAACCAGACAAGCGGCCACAAGGGAACTACTCCCGCTCGAAAAGTTTGTACGGAGGCAGGGAGGGACCAAGCGGACCATTTCCTATATTCGCATTTGACCTCCTTGGGTGCAGGAAGCTCTGGGATCAAAACCCTGGGGACGGAGATATCCACAGAGCAATGGCGGACCCCAGCAAGAAATAGATCATTGGGCATACAGGAAGCCCACTACAAAGTCCTCTATGACTACCCCTCCACTGAGCTAAGCCACATAAGATGTTCCCGGACTCATCTGGTAGATGCTGGAGAGGCTGCGGCCTGTTAGGAGACTTCCGTCACATATGGTGGGATTGCCCCACAATTAGGCCGTACTGTTCGGAAATACTTGCTCAGATGAAAGATATCTTGGGGTACCTGCTGCCACACTTGCTAGAATTTACACTATTGGGCCTTCGGGACCACACCCTCTGTAAGGAAATGCCTCCTTGGCATGGTTACCCCCTGACTATTTGCCTTTGTTGATGCCAAGTTATGATTTGAAAGTGTGCTGAGGCCTGCTAATCAGGCCCCAGCACCAGTGTTCTTTCCCTAACATGTGCCTTTGTTTCCACAATTGGCACACCCTGGCATCCAGGTAAGTCCCTTGTAACTGGTACCTCTGGTACCAAGGGCCCTGATGCCAAGGAAGGTTTCTAAGGGCTGCAGCATGTCCTATGCCACCCTGGAGACCCCTCACTCAGTACAGACACACTGCTTGCCAGCTTGTGTGTGCTGATGGGGAGAAAACGAGTAAGTCGACATGGCACTCCCCTCATGGTGCCATGCCAACCTCACACTGCCTATGGCATAGATAAGTCACCCCTCTAGCAGGCCTTTGAGCCCTAAGGCAGGGTGCACTATACCATAGGAGAGGGCATAAGTGCATGAGCACTATGCCCCTACAGTGTCTAAGCAAAACCTTAGACATTGTAAGTGCAGGGTAGCCATAAGAGTATATGGTCTGGGAGTCTGTCAAACACGAACTCCACAGCACCATAATGGCTACACTGAAAACTGGGAAGTTTGGTATCAAACTTCTCAGCACAATAAATGCACACTGACGCCAGTGTACATTTTATTGTGAAATACACCCCAGAGGGCATCTTAGAGATGCCCCCTGAAACCATACCGACTACCAGTGTGGGCTGACTAGTTTTAGCAGCCTGCCACACACCATACATGTTGCTGGCCACATAGGGAGAGTGCCTTTGTCACTCTGTGGCTAGTAACAAAGCCTGTACTGGGTGGAGGTGCTTCTCACCTCCCCCTGCAGGAACTGTAACACCTGGTGGTGAGCCTCAAAGGCTCATCCCCTTTGTTACAGCACCCCAGGGCACTCCAGCTAGTGGAGTTGCCCGCCCCCTCCGGCCACAGCCCCACTTTTGGTGGCAAGGCCGGAGGAGATAATGAGAAAAACAAGGAGGAGTCACTGGCCAGTCAGGACAGCCCCTAAGGTGTCCTGAGCTGAGGTGACTCTGACTTTTAGAAATCCTCCATCTTGCAGATGGAGGATTTCCCCAATAGGATCAGGGAGGAGGCACAAAGAGGGTGTAGCCACCCTCAAGGCTAGTAGCCATTGACTACTAACCCCCCCGACCTAAACACACCCCTAAATCAAGTATTTAGGGGCTCCCAGAACACAGCAAGATAGATTCCTGCAACCTAAGACGAAGAAGGACTGCTGAGCTGAAAAACCTGCAGAGAAGACGGAGAGCCAACTGCTTTGGCCCCAGCTCTACCGGCCTGTCTCCCCACTTCAAAAGAACTGCTACAGCGACGCGTTCCACAGGGTCCAGCGACCTCTGAAGCCCCAGAGGACTACCCTGCATATAAAAGGACCAAGAACTCCCGAGGACAGCGGCTCTGCTCCAAGAAAGAACACACGTTTCCCGCCGGAAGCGTGAGACTTTGCACTCTGCACCCGACGCCCCTGGCTCGACTTGTGGAGAACAAACACTACAGGGAGGACTCCCCGGCGACTGCGAGCCCGTGAGTAGCCAGAGTTGACCCCCCTGAGCTCCCACAGCGACGCCTGCAGAGGGAATCCAGAGGCTCTCCCTGACCACGACTGCCTGCTTCAAAGACCCGACGCCTGGTAAGGACACTGCACCCGCAGCCCCCAGGACCTGAAGGATCCGACCTCCAGTGCAGGAGCGACCCCCAGGTGGCCCTCTCCCTTGCACAGGTGGTGGCTACACCGAGGAGCCCCCCTCTTGCCTGCCTGCATCACTGAAGAGACCCCTTGGTCTCCCATTGAACTCTATTGCAAACCCGACGCCTGTTTGCACACTGCACCCGGCCGCCCCCGTGCCGCTGAGGGTGTACTTTTTGTGCTGACTTGTGTCCCCCCCGGTGCCCTACAAAACCCCTCTGGTCTGCCCTCCGAAGACGGGGGTACTTACCTGCTGGCAGACTGGAACCGGGGCACCCCCTTCTCCATTGAAGCCTATGCGTTTTGGGCACCACTTTGACCTCTGCACCTGACCGGCTCTGGGCTGCTGGTGTGGTAACTTTGGAGTTGTTCTGAACCCCCAACGGTGGGCTACCTTGGCCCAACTTGGAACCCTGTAGGTGGTTTACTTACCTGCAAGACTAACAAATACTTACCTCCCCCAGGAACTGTTGAAAATTGCACTGTCTAGTTTTAAAATAGCTTATTGCCATTTGTGTGAAAACTGTATATGCTATTTTGCTAATTCAAAGTTCCTAAAGTTTCAAAGTGAAATACCTTTCATTTAAAGTATTGTTGTAAATCTTGAACCTGTGGTTCTTAAAATAAACTAAGAAAATATATTTTTCTATATAAAAACCTATTGGCCTGGAATTGTCTTTGAGTGTGTGTTCCCCATTTATTGCCTGTGTGTGTACAACAAATGCTTAACACTACCCTCTGATAAGCCTACTGCTCGACCACACTACCACAAAATAGAGCATTAGAATTATCTATTTTTGCCACTATCTTACTTCTAAGGGGAACCCTTGGACTCTGTGCATGCTATTTCTTACTTTGAAATAGTACATACAGAGCCAACTTCCTACATTGGGGGATCAGCGGTGGGGTACAAGACTTTGCATTTGCTGGACTACTCAGCCAATACCTGATCACATGAATAAATTCCCAAAATTGTCATTAGAAACTGATTTTTGAAATTTGAGCTATTTCTCTAAATTTTTAAAAGTCCTGCTAGGGCCTTGTGTTAGTCCCTGTTAGCATTTCTTTTAGAGTTTAAAAGTTTTGTAAAAGTTTGAATTAAGTTCTAGAGATAGTTTTAGATTCTTAAAAAGTATTCCAACTTTTAGAAACATAGGCCCTCATTCTGACCTTGGCGGGCGGCGGAGGCCGCCCGCCAAAGTCCCGCCGTCAGGTTACCGTTCCGCGGTCGAAAGACCGCGGCGGTAATTCTGACTTTCCCGCTGGGCTGGCGGGCGGTCGCCTTCAGACCGCCCGCCAGCCCAGCGGGAAAGAGGCTTCCACGATGAAGCCGGCTCGGAATCGAGCCGGCGGAGTGGAAGCTGTGCGACGGGTGCAGTTGCACCCGTCGCGTATTTCACTGTCTGCGCAGCAGACAGTGAAATACATGTAGGGGCCCTCTTACGGGGGCCCCTGCAATGCCCATGCCAGTGGCATGGGCACTGCAGGGGCCCCCAGGGGCCCCGCGACCCCCCCTACCGCCATCCGGATCCCGGCGGTCGGACCGCCGGGATCTGGATGGCGGTAGGGGGGGTCGGAATCCCCGCGGCGGTGCAGCAAGCTGCGCCGCCGTGGAGGATTCAATGGGGCGGCGGTACACTGGCGGGAGCCCGCCAGTGGTGCCGGTCCGACCGCGGCTTTACCGCCGCGGTCGGAATCCCCATTGGAGCACCGCCGGCCTGTCGGCGGTGCTCCCGCGGTCCTCCGCCCTGGCGGTCTTTGACCGCCAGGGTCAGAATGAGGGCCATAATGTCTGCTGCAGAAGAGATAGTGATGGAACTCAACCTCACCTCTTACCTGCATCTTAGGATGTCAGAGTTAAGATCTCTCTGCAAAATCAAAAAGATTAAAACTGGTTCAAACCCTACCAAAGTACAGCTCCAGGAGTTTTTGGCAGAGTTTGCTAAAAACAACCCCTCTGATGATGGCCTCACAGAGGGGGGAACCTAGTGAACTGGAGGATTTCCCACCCCCAGTCCTAGATAGGGAGCCCAGGGTCTCTCAAACCCTGACTCCAAATGTGATAGTCAGAGATGCTGCTTCTCTCACAGGAGAGTCCAGCAACTCTGGAAGCATTGAGGGCAGCCTCAATGAAGATGACCTCCTGTTAGCCAGGATGGTCAAAAGATTGGCTTTAGAGAGACAGCTCCTAGCCATAGAAAGGGAAAGACAAGAGATGGGCCTAGGTCCCATCAATGGTGGCAGCAACATAAATAGGGTCAGAGATTCTTCTGACATGTTGAAAATCCCAAAAGGGATTGTAACTAAATATGAAGATGGCGATGACATCACCAAATGGTTCACAGCTTTTGAGAGGGCTTGTGCAACTAGAAAAGTAAACAGATCTCACTGGGGTGCTCTCCTTTGGGAAATGCTCACTGGAAAGTGTAGGGATAGACTCCTCACACTCTCTGGAAAAGATGCAGAATCCTACACTGAGTAGTATAGAATTAGGTTCAGGGGGGCTCAAAAATCCTCGAGCCAGACCTGGGTTGATTTTGTAGACTACTCAGTGAAAACACTGGATGGTTGGATTCATGGCAGTGGTGTAAATGATTATGATGGGCTGTACAATTTATTTGTGAAAGAACACCTGTTAAGTAATTGTTTCAATGATAAACTGCATCAGCATCTGGTAGACCTAGGACCAATTTCTCCCCAAGAATTGGGAAAGAAGGCGGACCATTGGGTCAAGACTAGGGTGACCAAGACTTCCACAGGAGGTGACCAAAAGAAAGGGGTCACAAAGACTCCCCAGGGGAAGAGTGTTGAGACATCCAAGGGAAAAAGTAAAGAGTCTTCTATAGGGCCCCAAAAACCTGCTCAGGAGGGAGGGTCCAGAGCCTCTTCACAATCCAATTCTGGGTACAAGGGTAAATACTTTGATCCCAAAAAGGCCTGGTGTCGTAGCTGTAATCAGCAAGGACACAAACTGGAGGCAAGGCCTGTCCCAAGAAAGGTTCCACTTCTAACTCTACTCCAGCTAACACTGGAATGGCCAGTCTCCAAGTGAAATCAACAAGGGAAATCAACAGTGTGCCCAGAGCAAATCAGGGTCCACACTGAAGCTACATTAGTCTCTGAGGGTGGGTTGGATTTAGCCACACTGGCTGCCTGGCCCCCTAATATGCAGAAATACAGGCAGCAGCTCTTAATTAATGGGACAAGTGTAGAAGGCCTGAGGGATACATGTGCCAGTGTCACCATGGTGGCAGAGTAACTGGTTTCCCCTGGTCAATACCTGGCTGGACAAACTTATCCAGTCACCAACGCTGACAATCAGACTAAAGTACATCCCATGGCTATGGTAACTTTAGAGTGGGGAGGGGTCAATGGCCTGAAACAGGTGGTGGTCTCCTCAAATATACCTGTAGACTGTTTGCTTGGAAATGACCTGGAGTCCTCAGCATGGGCTGAGGTAGAACTCAAAACCCATGCAGCCATGCTGGATATCCCTGAACTGGTGTGTGTCAAGACAAGGGCACAGTGCAAGGCTCAGGTTGAAAAAGAGGTGTTGGAGCCTGGAAAAAGGGCCCAACCCTCCAAGAGAAAAGGAAGGAAGACTGGGGAACCAGCTTCAATACAACAAGAGAAAGAGAACCTCCCTTCCCAGGAAGAAGTTCTGCCCTCTGAGGGAACTGAGCCCATGGAGTTAGAACCTTATCAGGTTGAGCTCCTAGGCCCAGGGGGACCCTCAAGGGAACAGTTGTGTAAAGGGCAAGAAACCTGTCCCTCTCTTGAAGGCCTTAGGCAGCAAGCTGCTGAAGAGTCCAAAGGAAAAGTAACAGGAACACATAGAGTCTATTGGGAAGATGGACTCCTTTACACTGAGGCAAGAGATCCCAAACCTGGTGCCACTAGGAGAGTGGTAGTGCCTCAGGAGTTTAGGGAGTTCATTCTAACCTTAGATCATGATATTCCTCTTGCTGGGCATTTGGGACAGACCAAGACGTGGAAGAGATTAGTCAACCACTTCTATTGGCCCAACATGTCCATAAGGTCAAGGAGTTTTGTGTCTCCTGTGCCACCTGTCAAGCCAGTGGTCAGACAGGTGGACACCCAAAGGCCCCCCTCATTCAACTTCCAGTGGTGGGGGTCCCCTTTGAAAGAGTGGGTGTGAACATAGTGGGTCCACTTGAACGTCCCACAGCCTCAGGGAACCAATACATACTAGTAGTAGTGGATTATGCTACTAGATACCCTGAAGCAATTCCCCTTAGGTCACCTACTGCCCCTGCAGTAGCCAAAGCACTTATTGGTATTTTTACCAGAGTGGGATTTCCTAAGGAGGTGGTGTCTGACAGAGGTACCAACTTCATGTCAGCTTACCTGAAGCATATGTGGAATGAGTGTGGGGTGACTTACAAATTCACCACACCATACCATCCACAAACCAATGGTCTTGTAGAAAGATTTAACAAGACATTGAAAGGCATGATCATGGGGCTCCATGAAAAACTCAAAAGGAGATGGGATGTCCTCTTGCCATGTCTGCTTTTCGCCTACAGAGAGGTGCCTCAGAAGGGAGTAGGGTTTTCCCCATTTGAACTTCTGTTTGGCCATCCTGTAAGGGGACCACTAGCTCTTGTAAAAGAAGGCTGGGAGAGACCTCTTCATGAGCCTAAACAAGATATAGTGGACTATGTACTAGGCCTACATTCAAGGATGGCAGAGTATATGGAAAAGGCAAGCAAAAACCTTGAGGCCAGCCAACAACTCCAGAAGATGTGGTATGACCAAAAGGCTGCTATGGTTGAGTTTCAGCCAGGGCAGAAAGTCTGGGTTCTGGAGCCTGTGGCTCCCAGGGCACTTCAGGACAGATGGAGTGGCCCTTACCCAGTGCTAGAAAAGAAGAGTCAGGTCACCTACCTGGTAGACCTAGGCACTAGCAGGACCCCCAAAAGGGTGATCCATGTGAACCGCCTAAAACTCTTCCATGATAGGGCAGATGTGAATCTGTTGATGGTAACAGATGAGGACCAGGAAGCTGAGAGTGAACCTCTCCCTGATCTCCTCTCCACAGACCCTAAAGATGGCTCAGTTGATGGAGTGATCTACTCAGACACCCTCTCAGGCCAACAGCAATCTGACTGCAGGAAGGTCCTGCAACAGTTTGCTGAGCTCTTTTCCCTAACCCCTGGTCAGACACACCTGTGTAACCATGATGTGGACACAGGAGACAGCATGGCTGTCAAAAACAAAATTTTCAGACAGTCTGACCAAGTTAAGGAAAGCATCAAAGTGGAAGTCCACAAGATGCTGGAATTTGGAGTCATTGAGCACTCTGACAGCCCCTGGGCTAGCCCAGTGGTCTTAGTACCCAAACCTCACACCAAAGATGGGAAGAGAGAGATGAGGTTTTGTGTGGACTACAGAGGACTTAATTCTGTCACCAAGACAGATGCCCATCCCATTCCAAGGGCAGATGAACTGATAGACAAACTAGGTGCTGCCAAATACTTAAATACCTTTGGTCAAAATGGCACCAGAAGCAAAAGAAAAGACAGCATTCTCCACACCTGATGGGCATTATCAGTTTACTGTTAAGCCCTTTGGTTTAAAGAATGCCCCTGCCACCTTCCAAAGGTTGGTGAATCAAGTCCTTGCTGGCTTGGAGTCCTTTAGTGCAGCTTATCTTGACGATATTTCTGTCTTTAGCTCCAGCTGGCAGGATTACCTGGTCCACCTGAAGAAGGTTTTGAAGGCCCTGCAATCTGCAGGCCTCTCTATCAAGGCATCCAAATGCCAGATAGGGCAGGGAAATATGGTTTACTTCGGACACCTTGTAGTTGGAGGCCAAGTTCAGCCACTCCAGCCCAAAATCCAGACTATTCTGGACTGGGCAGCTCCAAAAACCCAGACTCAAGTCAGGGCATTCCTTGGCTTGACTGGGTACTACAGAAGGTTTGTGAAGGGATATGGATCTATAGTGACACCCTCACAGAACTTACCTCCAAGAAAATGCCCAAGAAGGTAAACTGGACTGTAGAATGCCAACAGGCCTTTGACACCCTGAAACAAGCTATGTGCACAGCACCAGTTCTCAAAGCTCCAGATTACTCCAAGCAGTTCATTGTGCAGACTGATGCCTCTGAACATGGGATGGGGCAGTTTTGCCCCAAACAAATTATGATGGCCTTGACCAGCCTGTTGCTTTCATTAGCAGGAGGTTACTCCCCAGGGAGCAGCGTTGGAGTGCCATTGAGAGGGAGGCCTTTGCTGTGGTTTGGTCCCTGAAGAAGCTGAGACCATACCTCTTTGGTATTCACTTTGTAGTTCAAACTGACCACAGACCTCTCAGATGGCTAATGCAAATGAAAGGTGAAAATCCAAAACTGTTGAGGTGGTCCATCTCCCTACAGGGAATGGACTTTATAGTGGAACACAGACCTGGGACTGCCCATGCCAATGCAGATTGCCTTTCCAGGTTCTTCCACTTAGAAAATGGAACTCTCTTGGGAAAGGTTAGTCTCATCCTCTTTCGTTTGGGGAGGGGGGGGGTTGTGTAAGGAAATGCCTCCTTGGCATGGTTACCCCCTGACTTTTTGCCTTTGCTGATGCCAAGTTTTGATTTGAAAGTGTGCTGAGGCCTGCTAACCAGGCCCCACCACCAGTGTTCTTTCCCTAACCTGTACCTTTGTTTCCACAATTGGCACACCCTGGCATCCATGTAAGTCCCTTGTAACTGGTAGCTCTGGTACCAAGGGCCCTGTTGCCAGGGAAGGTTTCTAAGGGCTGCAGCATGTCTTATGCCACCTTGGAGACCCCTCACTCAGCACAGACACACTGCTTGCCAGCTTGTGTGTGCTGATGGGGAGAAAACAAGTAAGTCGACGTGGCACTCCCCTCAGGGTCCCATGCCAACCTCACACTGCCTATGGCATAGATAAGTCACCCCTCTAGCAGGCCTTTCATCCCTAAGGCAGGGTGCACTATACCATAGGTGAGGGCATAAGTGCATGAGCACTATGCCCCTACAGTGTCTAAGCAAAACCTTAGACATTGTAAGTGCAGGGTAGCCATAAGTGTATATGGTCTGGGAGTCTGTCAAACACGAACTCCACAGCACCATAAAGGCTACACTGAAAACTGGGAAGTTTGATATCAAACTTCTCAGCACAATAAATGCACACTGATGCCAGTGTACATTTTATTGTGAAATACACCCCAGAGGGCATGTTAGAGATGCCCCCTGAAACCATACCGACTACCAGTGTGGGCTGACTAGTTTTAGCAGCCTGCCACACACCAGACATGTTGCTGGCCACATGGGGAGAGTGCCTTTGTCACTCTGTGGCTAGTAACAAAGCCTGTACTGGGTGGAGGTGCTTCTCACCTCCCCCTGCAGGAACTGTAATGCCTGGCGGTGAGCCTCAAACGCTCACCCCCTTTGTAACTGCACCCTAGGGCACTCCAGCTAGTGGAGTTGCCCACCCCCTCCGGCCACGGCCACGGCCCCACTTTTGGTGGCAAGGCTGGAGGAGATAATGAGAAAAACAAGGAGGAGTCACTGGCCAGTCAGGACGGCCCCTAAGGTGTCCTGAGCTGAGGTGACTCTGACTTTTAGAAATCCTCCATCTAGCAGATGGAGGATTCCCCCAATAGGATTAGGGATGTGCCCCCCCTCCACTCAGGGAGGAGGCACAAAGAGGGTGTAGCCACCCTCAAGGCTAGTAGCCATTGGCTACTAACCCCCCGACCTAAACATACCCCTAAATCGAGTATTTAGGGGCTCCCAGAACACTGCAAGATAGACTCCTGCAACCTAAGACGAAGAAGGACTCCTGAGCTGAAAAACCTGCAGAGAAGACGGAGACACCAACTGCTTTGGCCCCAGCTCTACCGGCCTATCTCCCCACTTCAAAAGAACTGCTACAGCGACGCGTTCCACAGGGTCCAGCGACCTCTGAAGCCTCAGAGGACTACCCTGCATCTAAAAGGACCAAGAACTCCAGAGGACAGCGGCTCTGCTCCAAGAAAGAAGCATCTTTGCAACAAAGAAGCAACTTTGAAAGAACACACGTTTCCCGCAGGAAGCGTGAGACTTTGCACTCTGCACCCGACGCCCCCGGCTCGACTTGTGGAGAACAAACACTACAGGGAGGACTCCCCGGCGACTGCGAGCCCGTGAGTAGCCAGAGTTGACCCCACTGAGCCCCCACAGCGACGCCTGCAGAGGGAATCCAGAGGCTCCTCCTGACCACGACTGCCTGCTTCAAAGACCCAACGCCTGGTAAGGACACTGCATCCGCAGCCCCCAGGACCTGAAGGATCCGACCTCCAGTGCAGGAGTGACCCCCAGGTGGCCCTCTCCCTTGCCCAGGTGGTGGCTTCCCCGAGGAGCTCCCCTCTTACCTGCCTGCATCGCTGAAGAGACCCCTTGGTCTCCCATTGAACTCCATTGCAAACCCGACGCCTGTTTGCACACTGCACCCGCCCGCTCCCGTGCCGCTGAGGGTGTACTTTTTGTGCTGACTTGTGTCCCCCCCGGTGCCCTACAAAACCCCCCTGGTCTGCCCTCCGAAGACGCGGGTACTTACCTGCTGGCAGACTGGAACCGGGGCACCCCCTTCTCCATTGAAGCCTATGCGTTTTGTGCACCACTTGGACCTCTGCACCTGACCGGCCCTGAGCTCCTGGTGTGGTAACTTTGGGGTTGTTCTGAACCCCCAACGGTGGGCTACCTTGGACCCAACTTTGAACCCTGTAGGTGGTTTACTTACCTGCAAAACTAACAAATACTTACCTCCCCCAGGAACTGTTAAAAATTACACTGTGTCTAGTTTTAAGATAGCTTATTGCCATGTGTGTGAAAAATGTATATGCTTTTTTGCTAATTCAAAGTTCCTAAAGTTCCTAAGTGAAATACCTTTCATTTAAAGTATTGTTGTAAATCTTTAACCTGTGGTTCTTAAAATAAACTAAGAAAATATATTTTTCTATATAAAAACCTATTGGCCTGGAATTGTCTTTGAGTGTGTGTTCCCCATTTATTGCATGTGTGTGTACAACAAATGCTTAACACTACCCTCTGATAAGCCTACTGCTCGACCACACTACCACAAAATACAGCATTAGAATTATCTCTTTTTGCCACTATCTTACCTCTAAGGGGAACCCTTGGACTCTGTGCATGCTATTTATTACTTTGAAATAGTACATACAGAGCCAACTTCCTATACCATCAAACACCAGATGGCAGGGGAGAGATGAATTATGTGTCTCTGTTTGGGAGCTGCTGAGATGGCTTTGGCTGCAGCTTGGAAGAGAACCACTGCCCCTTCATTATCAACAAGGGTATGCTCGCCTTTGGCAAGGCATCACCATGGAGCGTTTGACAGACAAAATGACAGATACACATAAAGAATTTGAATTGATACGGGGCCTGTTGGTAAGATATCGATCTGTGGGCCTACCTCTGTTCTCCTGCCCCACACGCACAAGAGCTCTCCATATGTTCCAGATATGAGATCCCACGTCCACTGCACTGCCACAGCCTAGACTGACCGATACAGGGTATCAATTAAAACATAACCACATCACTACCCAACAGATACGACTAGTATATGCTTATCCTCGACATGCCAAATTTGTTAGTTATTTAAGTTTTCCCCCTTTCCCCTTTTGTTGTTTGTCTTCCTTTTAGTTTTAAGATCTATACTTGTGGAACTATCATAGGCTGGTCTCATGGTCTCAAATATAACTGTTACCTCCTTCTTTCTCAAATGTTTTCTTTTTTGACTAATTAACGGTGAAGCAGGAGAGGCAGATTACAGTACAGATCCTGTTTGCGATTTGAATGTTGAGGCACTGCAAATGATTAGCGGAATGTATAAGGTCATTTTTTCCATATACAATACTGAGTTGTACAATAGCCTAATGTTGACCAAAAGAGTCTTGAAATGGCACAATGCAAGGTGCTTCTTTGTAATTGTTTAAATCAATAAAAACAAAATGATTAAAAAAACAGAAAATGATGGTGTGTGGGGCTGTACGAAAGTAGGCAACATCACACACTGCCATTTTTAAAACGCAGGGATGCGCCATAGTTATAAGAATACTGCACACCCCTGTGTTCATCCATGCTGAAGCGGTAAATTAGCTGTTGTGCGCCAACGCAGCCACCTGTGCACCATGGTGCAAGGATGGCTGCGTTCACTTCCTGCACATCAACAAAGTTAAATGCCAATTTGCTCTTTCTATGTGTGCTGCAAAATGTAGGTATATATTACCTAGTGGTGGTCCCCATAGATAGTTATAGATAGGACCTATTTTCTATAGAAAAAGTTGTATCTGATAGAGACTCCTAGCTGCAGATTCCTTACTTTTGAATTCCCTTGCGTCAGAATTCGAATCTGAAATATTTTGCTGAGCAATACCCTGCGCACGCCTTAGGGTGGAGTTGTGTGGATCCGTGTGCGTCTTTTGGCTCCACATGGCTTCATCAGCGTCGTTGGAGGCGTCTATGACGTCACGGTCACCTATAAAGGCACCACCCCAGCACGCGTATGTCAGTTCTTTTCCTTCCGCGCCGTTTAGACGCAGGTCAGAGATCGAGCTATCCTTTGCCTTTATTGGCAAGCCTTTTTTCAACCGTTTTGTCAAAGATTTTTTGTGTCTGTGCAAGGATGTCATCTAGGAAGACGGGGTTTAAGCTGTGTGGTGCCTGTCATCGCGCCCTGTCGGTGACAGACCCCCACCATGTATGTCTCTGGTGCCTCGACAGAGACCACAACGCAAAGTTGTGCTCTTACTGCAAGGCCATGGCCCTGAAGGCTTTGAGAGAGCAGTCTCTAAAGCTCTTGGCGGCCTTGCAGTCAACTTCGGTTGGTGCGACTCCTAGGAGGTTACGGTCCTGCTCGAGGAGGAGGTTGCGGGACCGCTCCAGGAGCCCCAAGTCCTTTTCTGTGCTCTTGAAGTCCCATTCAAGAGGCACATGAAGAAGAAGTCCAAGCGGACTTCGTCTTCGCCACGCCCGCCAGCCCACAAGGCGTCTTGGGAACATCGAGGTTCCGAGCACGGTTCTGCAGAGCCAATACCAGGGCCAACTTTGCGTCTCCCCCCTTATCCGGGAGCCGGAGTGACCCCCGCTCAAATGAAAGACTTCTACGGAGCCATGGGCCTCGTTTTTGAGCGGGCTGCCCCCGCAGGTGGCTCTTCGAACCCAGCAGGGTCAGCAGGGGCCCCATCGGGTTCGATGCCGGCAGCTTTGGCCTCAGCGCTGTTGGAGACTCTGGGATCCGATATCGGATCCGGACCGGTGCCGGTTCCACACAGTCGGCTTCCTTCAGGCACCGGGTCCAGTGTCGACGCTCCCACCGGAGGCCTATCCTCATACCAGATGATCTGGAACAAAACAATGTTGTACGTCGACAATTCCGACCTCGACGGTGCCCACACGGCCCAGATCAGTGCCTGAGACTTATTTTGAACAGCTGGGCACAGGTGAGGAATGGGAGGGATCTGAGGAACCTTTAGAGTATGGATTAGAGGAGCAGGACTGGTTTGAGGTTCTAGGAGAAGCCAGTGGATTGGATACTTCTCCAGAAGCTGGAATGCTGTCGCCTCTTTCTGTGGCTATGGATGTGGGAGAGTCATATGCCATGGTGGTGCATAGGGCAGCTGAGGTCTTGGACCTGGACTTGCCTATGGTGCCGGTCAGGACTAACATCCTGACAGAGGTGCTTCAACCGGGGATTGCTACATCACAGCCGATGTTACCCTTTAGGGAGGTCTTTACTGATGTCCTCCTGGGGACGTGTTCCGAACCCAACACAGGGGCTCCTGTAAATAGAACAATTTGCTGCCGCCGTCGACCAGCTCCTACTGACCCTAGATTCCTCACCCAACACCCCACCCAGGAGATCATGGTGGTCCAAGCCTCCACATCCCATGGTGCCTTCCCTTCCCCTACCCCGGTCAGGGAAGTCAAGAGGCTGGACTAACTTGGGAAAAATATATTTTCTTCCCCTAACCTGGCATTGAGGTTCATAAACACCTCATGCCTGGTTGGCCGTTCTTCCCATACTTTAAGGGATACGGTGGCACAAGTGCTGCCCCAGGACGTACGGGATACTCTCACTCAGCCTGTCAAGGATGGGAGAGATGCAGCCAAGTTTACAATTCGGTGTGATGTGGACACGACCGACTCGCTGAGCAGGGCAATTTCATTGAAAGTAGCCCTTCGTCGCCATGCCTGGCTTCGTACCACTGGCTTTTCTGGGGATGTCTAGGCAAATATGATGGACATGCCCTACGATGGCTCACGCCTTTTTGGAGAAAAGGCAGACTCAACGCTTGAGCGGTTCAGTGACTTTCGAGCTACGGCCAGATCCTTGGACCTCTTGGCCCCGCTTGCCAGCAGTCTGCATTTCACCCCTTTTGAGGCTTCGGGAGGGGCGGGGTACCACGTCAACCACAGGTCAGCCACCATCCTCCATCTTCACAGCATCCAGTGCAAGGACGAGGTCGTAGTACCTTCAAACCCAGAGGGTCTAGCCAGAGGTCGGCCACCACCCAGCCTCCCTCTTCTGCAGCGCCCAAGCCCTCCCAGTATTGTTCTGTAAGACCATGCTTGTCCAGTTGGAGGGAGGATTTGATTTCATCTCCCTCACTGCCGGTCCATAACATCGGACAAATGGGTCTTGTAGATCATACAGAAGAGCTATTTCCATCCCTCTATCTCTCCATTGAAAGAACGGCTCATGGAGGATCATTTAATCTTGCTCCGTGAGGAAATCATAGAAAGGGTCCCGATGTCAGAAGTAGATCGTGGTTGCTATTCCCGCTACTTTCTGATTCCAAAAAGAACAAGGGTCTTCGTCCTATCTTGGATTTAAGGGACGTCAATCTCTTCCTCAAAAAGGATAAATTCAAGATACTTAGGGGGTCATTCTGACCCTGGCGGTAATTACCGCCATGGCGGAGGTCGGCGGTAGCACCGCCAACAGGCTGGCGGTGCACCGCTGGGCATTCTGACCGCGGCGGTTCAGCCGCGGCCAGAAACGGAAAGTCGGCGGTGTCCCGCCGACTTTCCGCTGCCCTTGAGAATCCTCCATGGCGGCGGAGCGCGCTCCGCCGCCATGGGGATTCTGACACCCCCTACCGCCATCCAGTTCCTGGCGGTTCTCCCGCCGGGAACAGGATGGCGGTAGGGGGTGCCGCGGGGCCCCTGGGGGCCCCTGCAGTGCCCATGCCAATGGCATGGGCACTGCAGGGGCCCCCGTAAGAGGGCCCCAAAAAGAATTTCAGTGTCTGCCTAGCAGACACTGAAATTCGCGACGGGTGCAACTGCACCCGTCGCACCTTCCCACACCGCCGGCTCAATTCTGAGCCGGCGTCCTCGTGGGAAGGGTGTTTCCCGCTGGGCTGGCGGGCGGACTTTCGGCAGTCGCCCGCCAGCCCAGTGGGAAAGCCAGAATGACCGCCGCGGTCTTTTGACCGCGGAGCGGTCTTTCGGCGGGAACCGCGTGGCGGGCGGCGACCGCCGTCCGCCGCGGTCAGAATCACCCCCTTACTCTTGCTCAGGTCTGGTCTGCCCTAGACCAAGAAGACTGGATGGTAGCGTTGGACTTGCAGGATGCGTATTTTCACATCCCCATCCTGCACACCCACAGGAGTAACTTGCGGCTCAAGGTGGGCCACGAGCACTTTCAGTTTACTGTGCTCCTCTTCAGTCTCACCAGTGCCCCTTGGGCGTTCACCAAGGTGATGGCGGTGGTAGCAGCTCATCTCGTCAGGTTAGGGATTTAAGTCTTCCCCTACCTCGACAACTGGCTGTTGAAGGCTCCTAAGCCCCAGGCTCTTGTCACCTACCTTCAGACTACAGCGGACCTCCTGCATTCGCTGGGGTTCACCATAAATGTGCCGAAGTCACACCTGGAAGCCCTCCTTCATTGTGGCTGTTCTGGACACAGTGCAGTTTCGGGTTTATCCTCCCGAACAGCAAGTTCTATCCTTGATTTCGGTAAGTCAGACTTTGAGGCTCCTGGGACTTAAGGCTTCCTGGATCCTGTTAGTCAAGCATGCCAGATGGCATATGAGGGCTCTGCAGTGGTGTGAGAAAGTAGTCTGTTTCTACAATGGTTATCCCCACTTTTGGCCTGTTTGTGAGTGTGTGTCAGTGTGTTTTTACTGTGTCACTGGGATCCTGCTAGCAAGGACCCCAGTGCTCATAGATAAAAACCTATATGTCAGTATGTTTTGCCTGTCTCACTGGGATGCTGCTAGCCAGGACTCCAGTGCTCATAGTTTGTGGCCTAATGTGTATGCCTGTGTAGTGCCTAACTGTGTCACTGAGGCTCTGCTAATCAGAACCTCAGTGCTTATGCTCTCTCTGCTTTTCAATTTGTCACTGTAGGCCAGTGACTTAATTTACCAATTTCAATTGGCACACTGGACCCCCTTATAAGTCCCTAGTATATGGTACCTAGATACCCAGGGCATTGGGGTTCCAGGAGATCCATATGGGCTGCAGCATTTCTTTTGCCACCCATAGGGAGCTCAGACAAACCCTTAAAATGGACTACCACTGCGGCCTGCGTGAAATAGTGCACACACTATTTCACAGCCATTTTCACTGCACTTAACTAACTTATAAGCCACCTATATGTCTAACCTTCACTTGCTGAAGGTTAGGTGCAAAGTTGCTAAGTATGAGGGCACCCTTGTGTAGGAGGCTGGCCTGGCTTATAGTGGTTACCTGATGGTATGTACACCTTGTGCCAGGTCCAATTATCCCTTATTTTTAGATTAGTAGTGTTCTAGCAGCTTAGGCTGATAGAGGTAGCTATAGCAGAGCAGCTTAGGCTAAGCTAGGAGACATGCAAAGCTTCTACTATACCACTTATATCATATAGCACAATATCATAAGAAACACAATTCTCAGAGTTAATAAAAATAAAGGTACTTAAGGTACTTTATTTTAGTGACAATGTGCCAAAAATATCTCAGAGGATATACTCCATTAGGAGGTAAGTAAAATACACAAAATAGAAACACAAACCAATCAGGTAAGTAAAACAGTTAGAAAGTAGTGCGAACACTGTAGATTACAATAGGATGCAATAGGCCTAGGGGCAACACAAACCACATACTAAGAAAGTGGAATGCGAACCATGAATGGACCCCTTTGCTAGTGTAGTGTGTAGAGGGTCACTTGTAGTGTAAGGAAACACCAATATACCCCACCCCAAGACTCTGGAAAGTAGGAGTAAAGTACTATTATTTCCCCAGAAACAAACTAAACTCGTGATAGAGGATTTTGCAAAGACCACAACAGACTGCAAAGCACTGAAGAGGGATTCCTGGACCTGAGGATCTGCAAAGGAAGGGGACCAAGTCCAAGGGTCGCGAAAGTGTCCGGGGGGCAGGAGCCCACTAAACCCCGGATGAAGGTGCAAAATGGCTGCCTCTGGATGGAAGAAGCTGAAGATTCAGCAACAACGAAAGGTGCTAGGAACTTCTCCTTCATGCAGAAGATGTCCCACAGAGTGCTGGAGGATGCAGAGTTGTTTCTTTGGCAAAAAACTGCAAACAAGCCTTGCTAGCTGCAAGAGTCACAGATGAGAAAAAAGGGTGCTGCCCGGGCCCAGGAAGGACCACGTTGTAGCCACTTGGGAGAGGAGACAGAGGGGGCCCTCAGCAACGTAGAGAGCCCACGTGCAAGAAGGTAGCTCCCGCAGAAGTCCTTGAACACGGGTTCAATAAGACTGAGCACTGTGGTCATCTCAACACTACAAAAGAGGGTCCCACGAAGCTGGAGGTCAAATCTGGAAGTTGAGCAATGCAGGACGGAGTGCTTGGGACTTGGGCTTGGCTGTGCACTAAGGATTCCTTGCAAAAGTGCACAGAAGCCCTAGCAGCTGCAGTTCTCTCAGTGCACAGGATTACCGTCTGGGGAGGGGAGGCAAGGACTTACCTCCTCCAAATTTGGACAGTTGGACCACTGGACAGTCTGGGTCACTTGGTCCACCACCTGTGTTCCAGGGGCCACTCTCGTCAGGATGAGAGGGGTCCCAGAGTACAGTTGACGCTGAAGTTTGGTGCCTGCTGGAGCAGGGGGAAGATTCCGTCGACCCACAGGAGATTTCTTCGTGGCTTCCAGTGCAGGACGAAAGCAGGCAGCCCCAAAAAGCATGCACCTCCAGGAAACAGACGAGAAAGCCGGAAGGATTAGGCGCTACAATGTCGCTGGTAGTCTTCTTGCTACTTTGTTGCAGTTTTGCAGGCATCCTGGAGCAGTCAGCGGTAGATCTTTGGCAGAAGTCGAAGAGAGAGGTGCAGAGGAACTCTGGCGAATTCTTGCAAGTCAGAGGAAAAGCCCACTGGAGAGACCCTAAATAGCCTCAGAGGAGGATTGGCCACCTAGTCAGGTAAGCACGTATCAGGAGGGGTCTCTGACGTCACCTGCTGGCACTGGCCACTCAGAGGCTTCCAGAGTGCCCTCACACCTCTGGATACAAGATGGCAGAGGTCTGGGACACTCTGGAGGAGCTTTGGGCACCACCCCTGGGGTAGTGATGGACAGGGGAGTGGTCACTCCCCTTTCCTTTGTCCATTTTTGTGCCAGAGCAGGAACTGGGGGTTCCCTGAACCGGTGTAGACTGGCTTATGCAAGGAGGGCACCATGTGTGCTCTTCAAAGCATTTCCAGAGGCTGGGGGAGGCTACTCCTCCCCAGCCCTTAACACCTATTTCCAAAGGGAGAGGGTGTAACACCCTCTCTCAGAGGTAATTCTGGGCCAGATGTAGCAAGGGTTTTGCGAGTCGCAAACGGCGAAAAACGCCGTTTGCGACTCGCAAAAGCCACTTTGCTATGTTGAAATGCATTTTGCGAGTCGGATCCGACTCGCAAAATGCATTTCCGAATCGCAAATAGGAAGGGGTGTTCCCTTCCTATTTGCGATTCGCAATGGTATGCAATTCCATTTGTGACCGCGTATGCGGTCGCAAATGGAGTCGCAGTTACCATCCACTTGAAGTGGATGGTAACCCATTCGCAAACGGGAAGGGGTCCCCATGGGACCCCTTCCCCTTTGTGAATGGACCCCAAAACATTTTTTCAGGGCAGGGAGTGGTCCAAGGGACCACTCCCTGCCCTGAAAAAACCGAAACAAAAGGTTTCGGATTTTTTGAAATGCAGCTCGTTTTCCCTTAGGGAAAACGGGCTACATTTAAAAAAAAAAAAAACTGCTTTATTTAAAAGCAGGTCGCTAACATGGAGGCCTGCTGACTACAGCAGCCCTCCATGTTAGTGAGTGCCCATAGTCGGTATGGGGCCGCAATTTGCGACCCACCTCATTAATATTAATGAGGTGGGTCTTTGCGACCCCATACCGCCTCGCAGAAGGTGTCTGAGACACCTTTCTGCATGACATTTTGCGACTTGCAAATTGCGAGTCGCTAGTACTCGCAATTTGCAATTCGCAAAATGTCATTTTGCTACATCTGGCCCTCTTTGTTCTACCTTCCTGGGACTGGGCTGCCCAGACCCCAGGAGGGCAGAACCCTGTCTGGGGGTTGGCAGCAGCGGTAGCTGCAGAGAAAACCCCAGAGAGTTGGTTTGGCAGTACCTGGGGTCCATAGTTGAGCCCCGGGGATGCATGGGAGTGGCACTCCAATACCAGATTTGGCATGGGGGGACAATTCCATGATCTTAGACATGTTACATGGCCATATTCGAGTTACCATTGTGAAACTACATATAGTTATTGACCTATATGTAGTGCACACGTGTAATGGTGTCTCCGCACTCACAAAGCCCGGGGAAATGGCCCTGAACTATGTGGGGTCACCTTTGCAAATGCAAGGGTGTCCTCACACTTAGTAACTTTGCACCTAACCTTCAGCAAGTGAAGGCTAGACATATAGGTGACTTATAAGTTACTTAAGTTTAGTGAAAATGGCTGTGAAATAGCATGTGCGTTATTTCACTCAGGCTGCAGTGTCAGTCCTGTGTAAGATTTGTCTGAGCTCCCTATGGGTGGCAAAAGAAATGCTGCAGCCCATAGGGATCTCCTGGAGCCCCAATACCCTGGGTACCTAGGTACCATATACTAGGGAATTATAAGGGTGTTCCAGTGTGCCAATTAGAATTGGTAATAATGGTCACTTACCTATAGAGACAACTTTAAAGGCAGAGAGAGCATAGGCACTGAGGTTCTGGTTAGCAGAGCCTCAGTGACACATTTAGTCACTACACAGGTACACACATTCAGGCCACAAACTATAAGCATTGGGGTCCTGGCTAGCAGGATCCCAGTGAGACAGGCAAAAACAAAATTACATACATAAAATGGGGGTAACATGCCAGGCAAGATGGTAGTTTCGTACACAACCCCCCACCCAAACGAGGGACAATAAGGCTAACCTTGCCCAGATGAGTCTTCATTGTCTAAGTGGAATTATCTAGAGAGTCCATCTGCATTAGAGTGGGTACTCCCAGGTCTGTTTTCCACTGTATAGTCCATTCCCTGTAGGGAGATGGACCACCTCAACAATTTAGGGTTTTCACCTTTCATTTGTTTAAGCCATAATAGAGGTTTGTGGTCTGTCTGAACAACAAAGTGAGTACCAAACAGGCATGGTCTCAACTTTTTCAGTGCCCAGACCACAGCAAAGGCCTCCCTCTCTATTGCTTTTCTCTAGGGGTCAACCTCTTGCTGATAAAAGCAACAGGTTGATCCTGGTCCTCAGCGTTAAGCTGTGATTGAACTGCTCCTACCCTTAGTTCAGAAACATCAATCTGGAGTATGAATTTTTTGGAGTAATAAGGGCTTTTTAGGAGAGGTGCAGAGCACATGGCCTGTTTGAGCTCACCAAAAGCCTTTTGACAGCTAGCTGTCCATAATACCTTTTTAGGCATCTTTTTGGATGTGAGGTCATTAAGAGGGGCAGCTTTGGTGCCATAGTTCTTAATGAACCTCCTATAGTACTCCGTGAGGCCTAAGAAGGCTCTCACCTGGGTTTGAGTTGTAGGGGGACCCCATTCTATAGTGGTCTGGATCTTCCGCTGCAGAGGTGGCATCTGTTCCCCACCTACCAAGTGGCCCAGATAAACCACTTTCCCCAGCCCTATCTGGCACTTTGAAGCCTTGATAGTGAGGCCTGCCTTTTGCAGGGCCTCAAAAACTTTCCACAGGTGGACCAGGTGATCAACCTAGGTGGAGCTAAAGGCAGCCATATCATCTAGATATTGTTGCACTAAAGGCTTCCAATCCTTTTAGGACTGTATTCACCAACCTCTGAAAAGTGACAGGTGCATTTTTCAATCCAAAGGGCATAACAGTGAACTGATACTGCCCTCCAATGGTTGAAAATGCTGTTTTAGGTTTAGCATCGTCTGACAACTTAGGCGGTCATTACAACACTGGTGGTAAAAGGCGCTTACCACCGTGCAGAAGACCACCTATACACACCGCCGTGGAATTCCGCCACAGCTATTATTACCCACAGCTCGGAATCCGCCAAAATTCAGACACCCACACAAGTCCGCCACACCAAAGGTCAGTGATAAACTGGCAAAAACAAAACCTCCACTGTCACGCCAACAGAAATACGCCCACACTATCACGACCCACGAATCCACGCGGCGGTCTTTCAACCGCGGTATTCCATTGGCGGTACACACCGCCGCGCTCAAAATACACACACATCTCCAAAACACAGCCACATTGGACAATTCGAAATACACACACCTGATACACATACACACACCACTCCCACACACCCAATACAATATAAAACACACACCCACATCACCCACAAACCCCATACGACAACAAATCACGAACGAAGGCCAGAGAAAGACACCACCATCAACAACACTAGCATCCACAGGCACACAACACCATCACCCACATAACTACCACGCACCTCACACTACACACCATTAAATATCATCACACTTATCACCCCACACACCACCCCACACATCACCTACACCACCCCATGGCACAGCAAAGACACCCCAGGTTCTCGGAGGAGGAGCTCAGGGTCATGGTGGAGAAAATCGGCCAGGTAGAGCCACAGCTATTCAGATCACAGGTGCAGCACACCTCAATTGCAAAGAAGATGGAGCTATGGTGAAGAATAGTGGACAGGGTCAACGCAGTGGGACAGCACCCAAGAAATCGGGATGACATCAGGAAGAGGTGGAACAAGCTACGGGGGAAGGTGCGTTCCGTGGTCTCAAGACAACACCTGGCGGTTCAGCGGACTGGCGGCGGACTCCCACCTCCTCCCCCACAACTAACAAAATGGGAGGAGCAGGTCTTGGTGATTCTGCATCCTGAGGACCTCGCTGGAGTAGGTGGAGGAATGGACTCTGGTAAGTCAAATCTTAACTATTACATGCCCCACCCTACGTGCATGCCAGCACATACCCCCACCCTCACCCTCACCCCCATCACTCTAACTCCTCACAAATGTCCCGACATCACAAACCACACATCCTAACACCAAGCCCTGCATGCAACAACAAAGCATGGACACCCATCACTAAAGCATGCCGACTTCACATACACATACACCCCCCTAAACCACCATCACACAAGGTCCCACACAGGAATACAAGCAGTGGGGTACATGGTCACCCACGCATTGCACACCATGACACCCACAGATGTAATAAACATCCTTTTATACCCCTGCAGGACCCCTACCCAACGTCACCGGACAGGAGGGTCCACACATGTCCACACCACCAACAGAAGAGGCCCACAGTGATGACAGCACCTCTGTCCAACTGGATCTAGATGACCAGCCCGGCCCATCGGGGACCTCGGGACAGTCGGTTCCCCTCACACAGTCACAGGCTACCACAGACCTTCCCCCCTCTGGAAACACTAGCACAGCACCCATCCAGCGGGCCCATACCTCCGTCCCCAGGACACGTGAATCAGCTGTGTGTCCCGCACTACAGGGAACCCAGGCTAACCCACCACCCCAACAACAACAGGGACCTGGGGGCAGTGGTAGTGGGCACATGGTCAAGGGGACGGAGGCCCAGGAACACAGGGGACCTGGGAGGGCTGCTGTGCGACAGGGGGCGGACAGGCCCAGGGAACCCACTCTCCATAAGGCCCTCTCCTCCATCATGGGAGCCTACCACCACTCCCAGGAGACGATGGCAACTGTACTGGCCAAGTTTCAGGAGACCCAGCGCCTGCAGGAGGAACAGTATATGGGTTTCAGGGAGGAACTCAGAACCATCAATTCCACCCTGGGCACCATCGTAGGGGTGCTGAAGGAAGTACTCAACACCAGGAGGGAACTGCCCACCACCTCCGCCGACGCTAGTGGACACGACGCCCCACCACAGGACCACCACACCAGCACCCCACCCCCTGCAGAGGGAGAACCACCTCGCAAACGGTCCCTGAGATCCAGGACAAAGACAGAGAACTATGCCAAGACCCCCACCAAGAAATGAGACCACCCTGATTGTTATCCTACTGTCCCACTTTGTCACCCTGTCCATCCTTAAACTGCCCCAGCACCACTTCCTATGCCCATATGGGCAATGCATCTGTGAGGCTAATAGACTGGACTCTGCCATGGACATTCCTCCGCCATCACCCCTCACCATTTTGCTACCCCCTCCAATATTGAGCACTAAAATAAACACACTTAAAGCACAAAACAATCTGGAGTCTGTGCTTTCGGAATAGTGTATTAGCAATTACAGTGTCAAAAAGCACTTTCATTTGTAATGTCAACATACCTATGTCACACAGCTGCCATGGACATTCCTCCGCCATCACCCCTCACCATTTTACAACCCCCTCCAATATTGTGCACTTCAGAATACTGTATTAGCAATAACTGTGGCAAAAAGCTTTTTCAGTGGTATGTCAACATACCTATGTCATACAGCTCTAGTCCATGAGGAATCAAAGCAGATGTCACACAGTGGGACCCACATCTGTGAAATCATAAGGGAAAGTGACAACTCAGTGACCATACACTGGGTGAAAACGACAAACAGTAGAGAGGAAGTAGTGTTTAAGTACATGTAGTAGGCAGGTCTCTATTCTTACCTGTGTTTTACAGGAAATATTGCTGGATCCCTGAGTCCCTGTTGTCTATGTCTTCTTCCTCTGCTTCCTCGTCTTCACTGTCCATAGGCTTCACAGCTGCCACAACACCGCCATCTGGACCGTCCTCCTGCAGAAAAGGCACCTGTTGTCGCAAAGCCAAGTTGTGAAGCATACAGCAGGCCTCGATGATCTGGCACACCTTCTTTGGTGAGTAGAATAGGGATCCACCTGTCATATGAAGGCACCTGAACCTGGCCTTCAGGAGGCCGAAGGTCCGCTCGATCACCCTCCTAGTTCGCCCATGGGCCTCATTGTAGCGTTCCTCTGCCCTTGTCCTGGGATTCCTCACTGGGGTCAGTAGCCATGACAGGTTGGGGTAACCAGAGTCACCTGCAAATGGCGAGGGACAACTGTTAGACACACACTAAACTGGAGGGATATCCCAGACCCAGACAACCATTCCCACTGACTAGCTTCCAGGTGCTCACCTAATAGCCACACACAGGGCCATATTTATACTTTTTGACGCAAAACTGCGCTAACGCAGTTTTGCACCAAAAAAATTAGCGCCGGCTAACGCCATTCTGAAGCGCCATGCGGGCGCCGTATTTATTGAATGGCGTTAGCCGGCGTTAGCCGACCGGCGCTGCCAGGTGTGCGTGAAAAAAAACGACGTACACCAGGCAGCGCCGGCGTAGGGAAAAATGGCGTTTGGGCGTCCCAAAATGGGGCAAGTCAGGCTGAGGCAAAAAAATCGTCTTAACCCGATTTGCGCCATTTTTTTTGGGCACCCAGACGCCATTAACATGACTCCTGTCTTAGCAAAGACAGGAGTCATGCCCCCTTGCCCAATGGCCATGCCCAGGTGACTTATGTCCCCTGGGCATGGTCATTGGGCATAGTGGCATGTAGGGGGGCACAAATCAGGCCCCCCTATGCCACAATTTTTTTTAAAAAAAATACTTACCACAACTTACCTTTTCTTCCCTGGGATGGGTCCCTCCATCCTTGGGTGTCCTCCTGGGGTGGGCTAGGGTGGCAGGGGGTGTCCCTGGGGGCAGGGGAGGGCACCTCTGGGCTCATTCTGAGCCCACAGGTCCCTTAACGCCTGCCCTGACCCAGGCGTTAAAAAGAGGCGCAAATGCGGTTTTTTTTGCCCCGCCCACTCCCGGGCGTCATTTTTGCCCGGGAGTATAAATACCACGCACATGCCTGGGAGTCATTTTTTAAGACGGGAACGCCTACCTTGCATCTCATTAACGCAAGGAAGATGTTCACGCCAAAAAATGACGCTAACTCCATGAACTTTGGCGCTAGACGCGTCTAACGCCAAAGTATAAATATGGAGTTAGTTTTGCGTCGAATTTGCGTAGAAAAAAATGACGCAAATTCGGCGCAAACGGAGTATAAATATGCCCCACAGTGCCTCTGGAGTTGACCCATCACATAAGGGATGCTACTATTCCGCAGGATGTAGGCATCATGCACTGAGCCAGGGACCATGGCATTCACATAGGAGATGTACTGGTCTGCCAAACGTACCATCTGTACATTCATCGAATGATAACTCTTCCGGTTTCTGTACATCTGTTCACTCCTGTGGGGGGGGACCAAAGCCACATGTGTCCCATCAATGGCACCTATGATGATGGGGATATGTCCCAGGGCATAGAAATCACCTTTCACTGTAGGCAAATCCTCCACCTGAGGGTAAACAATGTAGCTCTGCATGTGTTTCAGGAGGGCAGACAACACTCTGAACAACACGTTGGAAAACATAGGCTGAGACATCCCTGATGCTATGGCCACTGTTGTTTGAAATGACCCACTTGCAAGGAAATGGAGCACTGACAGCACCTGCACTTGAGGGGGGATTCCTGTGGGATGGCGGATAGCTGACATCAGGTCTGGCTCCAGCTGGGTACACAGTTCCTGGATTGTGGCACGGTCAAGCCTGTATGTGATTATCACATGTCTTTCCTCCATTGTCGACAGGTCCACCAACGGTCGGTACACCGGAGGATGCCGCCATCTCCTCACATGTCCCGGCGGACGGTGCCTATGAAGGACAACAGCGAGCACAGAGTCAAACAACTCAGAGGTACGTACCCACAGCATACACAGAACACCATTAATAATCTAATAAGTGGCCTGTATGTGTGTTGAGTCTAGGCCTAGGTATGTGTGACGCAGTTTAAATTGTAGGCATGTGGGCCCCTGAAATGGGGGCCGCCTGACCTGTAAAGTGGGACAATGGGAGGTGAGGTAACTGCGCTGGCGTTGTACACCGTCGTGGTAGGCGGTCGAAGACCGCAGCACAATGCTGCATTCGTTAACATTGGACCCTATGGGTCCCCAGAGCCAATGACGATGTACGCCGGCGGTGACCTCGGTCTGAAAGAGACAATGGCTCGAGTGTCTGGGGAAAGGGCCCCTGCCTTCACATCGGAGGAGTTGGAGAAACTCGTGGATGGGGTCCTCCCCCAGTACACGCTACTCTACTGTCCTCCAGACAAACAGGTAAGTACACTGGGAGCATGCTGTATGGGCTATGCCTGTGTGGAGAGGGGCGGATGTAGAAAGGAAGGGTGTAGAGTGCGGCGTGCATGAAACAACGGTGAGTGCATGTGCCACATGGCAAGGGTAGGGATGGGTGCCAATCACTTTGATGGTGCAGTCAGTAATAACTTTCTCTTCCCCCTTTACAAATCATGTAGGTCAGCTCCCACCATAAAAAAAATATTTGGCTTGCCATCGCCAAGGTGGTCCGGGCCCTGGGGGTCTACCACTGACGGAGCACCCACTGCCGGAAAAGATGGGAGGACATTTGCCGCTGGAGCAAGAAGACGGTGGAGGCTCAGCTGGGGATGGCCTCCCAACGTGGGAGGGGTGCCTGTCGCACCATGACCCCCCTGATGTTCAGGATCCTGGCGGTGGCATACCCGGAGTTGGATGGGCGCTTGAGGACATCACAGCAGCAACAAGGGGGTGAGTACACTTGCATTCTGCTGATTTAGCGCGCAGTGGAAGTGTCTGGGTGGGGGAGGTGGGCTGTGGGTTCCCCTAGGCCAGGGCGAGTTCTGTAGGCAAGGTCCCTCCGTAAGACAGGCCATGTGTCACCCCACCGCACCTCTGTAGAGTGCCAACTACACCTCGTCAGGCCCCTGTGTCATCCATGTGTGCAGATGTCCTCCATAGCCTAGTAGGTCATTTCCCAGGAATTGAACAGTGGAGCCCAAGAGCGTGGCGTAGTGCAGGGGGCTTCTGTGTCTGTCGTGTCCGCCAACGGTAGCGGTAATGCATGCACTCAACATGTCTTTCTACTGTCGTCCCCTTCCTTTTTGTGGTCTCCCTGTTCTTGTGTGCATTAGCATCATCAGGCAGAGGAGCAGTGGCACCGGAGCACGAGGGGGCTGCATCCCCTATGGCCCTGGAGGGCCACACTATGGAATCGGACTTCACCAGTGGGACAGAGGGCGAGGGGAGCTCCACGGCGGAGACAGGAGCTCAGACCAGTGACATGGACTCGTCCTCTGATGGGAGCTCCCTTGTGGTGGCGGCAACATCTGTGCCCCCCCATCTACAGGTACAGCCGCCACCCCTCCTACCAGCACGGCCCTCCGAGCAGCCCCTCAGTCTTCGCCCCGTGCCTGCTCACCCGGGAGGGTGGGCATCACCTTCGCCCCAGGCACCTCAGCCCCGGCCCCAGTCACCCCTGCTGCCCTCAGTGAGGAGGCCATTGACCTCCTCAGGTCCCTCATTGTTGGGAAGTCTACCATTTTGAATGCCATCCAGGGTGTAGAAAGGCAGTTGCAACAAACCAATGCATTCCTGGAGGGCATTCATTCTGGTCAGGCGGCCCTTCAGCAAGCTTTTCAGACTCTGGCCTCAGCACTGATGGCAGCCATTGTCCCTGTGTCTAGCCTCCCCCTCCAACTTCCTCCACCCAGGCCCAATCCCCTGTACCTCAGCCTATCCCAAGCACACCTACAGACCAGCATGCGCACACCTCAACACACAAGGGAAGCTCAGGCAAACATAAGCACCACACATCCCACAGGCACCCAAGCAAGCATCACACACATGCAGACACACCAACATCTACTGCCTCCACTGTGTCCCCCTCCTCCTTGTCTCCCTCCTCCCTCCCTTTCTCGTCTACACTCACACCTGCATGCACTACCTCTACAGACACTACTACCATCACCAGCACACCCACCACCACACCCCGCTCACATGCAGTCACCACCCCCACTACCATTCACACGTCCCCTGTGTCCTCTCCCAGTGTGTCTGTGACGCCCCTCCCAAGATACACAAACGCAGGCACACACCCACCCAACAGCCATCCACCTCACGACAGCCTCCAGCGCATGCACCTTCACCCAAAGTCAGCAAACGAACACCTCCTACAACCACAACTTCTTCCTCCACTCCCAAACCCCCTCCAGCTACCCGTCCCAGTGTGTCAAAAAAACTTTTCCTGTCCAACCTTGACCTCTTTCCCACACCTCCCCCACCCCGTCCATCTCCGAGGTCCTGAACTAGCACATCTCTGGGACCAGTGGTGCCTGTAGTCACCGGAATCTGGAGTGCACCGGCCACCAGGGCAGCAAGTGTGGTACGGAGCCACAGCACAGACAGTCCCCCACCTGTGAAGCATCAGAAGTTTGCCAGTGCCCGGCGGGAGAGGAGGAAGACTCCAGCCACCAAAGCCGCTCCCAGGGGTACACATGGGGGTGTGGAGTCAGCTGCAACACTTTCCCAGGTGGGGAAGGGGCACAAGAAAGTCAGCAAGTCTGGGAAGAGCAGCACAGCGGAGAAGACCGCCATCATCCCAGCTGCCCAGGAGGCCACCAGCAGCACAAGCCCAGCTGCCCAGGAGGCCACCGCCAGCACAAGCCCCGCTGGGCAATGAAGGACCGCCAGCAGCTGAGTCACTGCAATGGAGACTGCCGCTCCAAGCACCGCTGAACAGGGCACCGCCCTCTCATGCACCACTGAACAGGGCACCGCCGCCTGAAGAACTGCTGAACAGGGCACCGCCGTCTCATGCACCGCTGAACAGAGCACCGCCGCCTCAAGAACTGTTGAACAGGGCACCGCCGCCTCAAGAATCGCTGAACAGGGCACCGCCGCCTCAAGAACCACCGGACAGGGCACCGCTGCCTCAAGACCGTAGAAAAGGGCACCACCGTCTCATGCACAGCTGAACAGGGCACCTCTGCCTCAACAACCGCTGAACAGGGCACCGCCGCCTCAAGCACCGCTGGCCCATGAGCGCCAAGGGCACTGATGCTACTGAGTTTGTCACGGGCAGGATTAGGCACTCTGGGCACCATATCCCCTCCGGAACCAGTGGAGACATCCATCCACTACCTCTGTCCTTAGCAGGATGAAGCACTCTGGGCACCATGCCCCCTCCAGAACCAGTGGAGAGATCCATCTACTACCTCTGTCCTTAGCAGGATGAAGCACTCTGGGCACCATGCCCCCTCCAGAACCAGTGGAGACTGTTATCCACTTGAGAGACTGTGGCTTTGCACTCCCCGGGAAAAGGCAGTGGCCATCCCACTCACTGTAGAGACTAGAGAGACTGTGGCTTTGCACTCCCCAGGATGGAACAGTGGGCAACCCACCCACTGTAGAGACTAGAGAGACTGTGGCTTTGCACTCCCCAGGATATAGCAGTGGGCAACCCACCCACTGTAGAGACTTGAGAGACTGTGGCTTTGCACTCCCCAGGATGGAACAGTGGGCAACCCACCCACTGTAGAGACTTGAGAGACTGTGGCTTTGCATTCCCCAGGATGGAACAGTGGGCATGTGGCCCTCTCGTGGATTTGGCGTTGTGCACTCAACTGGCTGAGGTGCCCCCCCTTTCCCTCCCCCTGAGGTGCCTGTTTTATTGCTCTCTGATGCCCCTGCAGTGTTCTCCCCGTCATGGTTGGGGATCTTGTGTGGGCCTTGCTCATACCGTGTGGGCCCAGTGTTCCACTGACTTAATTGGAGCACTACCTGGACTACTATGCTTGGTATATATTTTGTACATGGTGTATATATATATTTTTGCCTACTTGATTTTAATATATTACAATGGTTACACTCATTTTCTGTTGTCTTTGCATTCTTCCAGGGGGGTTGGGGAGTAGCTGTGATGTATCAATATGCATTAGCGTGTGTGTTGTAGTGGGTGAGGGTGGGGGTGGGGGTGTTGCGTGTGTGTGTCACTCTCTTCTCCCCCTCCCCTGTGTTTTAGGTGCAGTACTCACTGTGGTCTTCGCCGCCGGCGTTCGTGCTCCTGGTAGAGGCGCAGGAAGACTATCGCAGGGAGAATTTGGCGTTCCGGGTCCATGGTGTCCTCGTGGGTTGTGTAGAGGTGAGCGTTTTCCCTTCGGAATCCTGTTTCCGCCGTGTTTTTATCCGCGGTGAATCCGCTCCGGAAAAGGTGGCGGATTGGTGGGTTGTAATAGTGTGGGTGGTACATTGTCCTCCGCCTGTCTGTTGGCGGTGACCGCCTCGCTGTTTGTTTGTACTGCTGTGGCGGTCGGAGTGTTAAAGTGGCTGTCTTTGTTGGTGGTTTCCGCCACGGTCGTAATTGCTAAAATTTTACCGCCGGCCTGTTGGCGGTCTTACCGCTGCTTTAACACCGTCCGCCAGGGTTGTAATGACCACCTTAATCTGGCAATACCCTGTAGTTAAGTCAAAAGTGCTTAGATACTTGGCAGAAGCCAGCGTATCTATTAGCTCATCTGCCCTTGGTATAGGGTGAGCATCAGTTTTGGTTACTTGATTGAGACCTCTATAGTCCACACCAAACCTCATTTCCTTTTTACCATCTTTACTGCGAGGTTTGGGGACAAGCACCACTGGGCTATTCCAGGGGCTTTCAGAAGGCTCAATCACTCCTAGATCTAGCATTTTCTGTACCTCTTGTTTAATGCAATCTCTGACGTGGTCAGGGAGCCTATAAATCTTACTTTTGACAGGTAAACTGTCTCCAGTGTCGATTATGTGCTCACGCTAGGTAGTTGTACCTGGGATCAGTGAGAAGAGGTCAGAGAACTGATCTAAGAGATTTATGCAGTTGTCCATCTGCCCAGTAGTAAGGCAACCTGCAAGCACAACTCCCTCCACTAAGCCATCAGCTTCAGTGGTGGAGAAGAGGTCAGGGAGAGAGTCACTCTCTTCTTCCTGACCCTCTTCATTGGCCATGAGCAGGGTTAAGTCAACCCTGTCATAATAAGGTTTCAGGCGATTGGCATGAACCACCCTAAGGGGACTTATGGCAGTGCCCAAGTCTACCAAATAGGTGACCTTATTGTTTTTCTCCACAATGAGATGGGGTCCACTCCATTTGTCCTGTAGTGCTCTTGGGGCCATAGGCTCCAATACCCTCACCTTCTGTCCTGGGTGGTACTGAGTCAGGACACCCTTCTGGTCATGCCATTGATTTTGGAGCTCTTGGCTGGCCTGAAGATTTGTTTTTACTGGCCTTTTTCATGTACTCTGCCATTCTAGATCTTAGGCCAAGTACATAGTCCACAATGTCTTGCTTGGGAGCTTTTAAAGGTTGTTCCCAACCCTCCTTTACAAGAGCAAGGGGATCTCTTACAGGGTGTCCAAAGAGGAGTTCAAAGGGGCTGAAGCCCACTCCTTTTTCGGTACCTACCTATAATCAAAAAGGAGGCATGGCAAAAGGACATCCCATCTCCTCCTGAGTTTTTCAGGGAGTCCCATGATCATGCCTTTGAGAGTTTTGTTAAACCTCTCAAGCAGACCATTTGTCTGTGGATGATAAGGAGTAGTGATCTTGTATGTTGCACCACACTCCTTCCACATAGCTTTGAGGTATGCAGACATGAAGTTGCTACCTCTGTCTGACACCACTTCCTTAGGGAAACCCACTCTGGAAAATATTCCCAGGAGGGGTTTTGCCAATGCAGGAGCTGTAGTGGTCCTTAAGGGTATGGCTTTAGGATACCTAGTGGCATGGTCCACTACCACAAGGACGTATCTATTGCCTGAAGCTGTTGGAGGGTCAAGGGGACCAACTATGTCAACCCCTACCCTTTCAAAGGGCACCCCAACCACAGGAAGTGGAATTAAGGGGGCCTTAGGTGTGCCACCAGTCTTGCCACTGGCTTGGCAGGTCACACAGGAGCGACAAAACTCGTTAGTGTCCTCTGACATATGAGCCAGTGAAACAATGGAACAAGTCTGTCCCAAGTTTTATTCTGGTCCAAATGCCCAGCCAAAGGAATAGCATGAGCCAAAGTCAGAAGAAACTCCCTATACTGCAAAGGGATGACCAGTCTCCTGGAAGCTGCAGGTTTAGGGTCTCTTGACTCAGTGTAGAGTAGGTTATCTTCCCAATAGACTTTATGTTATCAGTGACATCCCCATTCTGCTGTTTGACAGCTTGCTGTCTTAAACCCTCTAGTGTGGGACATGTCTGCTGTGCCAGACTCAGTTCTTCCCTAGCAGGCCCCCCTGCACTCAAAAGCTCAGCAGTATTTGCTGCCAGCTCATCTGGTGTAGGTTCTGCACAGGGAGAGGATTCCTCTTCCTCAAAAGGGGAATCTTCTGGAGAGGGAGGGATAGTGGGCAAGATTTACCCTTTCTACTACTAGCTTTCGGAAGCACTTGGTCCATTTTTCCAGGATTCAAGTTTCCCTGTCCTCCTTGCTTCTGGGCCTGAGCCCTTGTGAGAGCAAAGATATGCCCTGGAATGCCCAGCATTGGTGCATGAGCCTCCAACGCCACTTCAGCTCAAGCTGATGTCTCCAAATCATTGCCTAGTAAGCAGTCTACAGGTAAATCAGTGGCTACCACAACTTTCGCTGGACCAGTAACCTCCCCATTTGAGATTCACAACAGCCATGGGGTGGCTAAGAGTGTTGTTATGAGTATCAGTCACTTGGTACTGCTGACCAAGTAGGTGGTGTTCAGGGTGAACCATTTTCTCAATCACCATAGTGACACTGGGCCCTGTGTCCCTGTAGGCCTCAACCTCAACACCATTTATTGAGGGTAGTTGCTTGTACTTACCCATATTAAGGGGACAAGCAACCAAGGTCGCAAAGTCAATACCACCATCAGAGACTAAAACTGCCTCTGTGGTCTCCCTAACAAGACCAACGCCAACTACATTACCAATGGTGAGCCCAGCTACACCCTTTGATTGGCTATTTGTAAGATTCTTCCCACCACCACTGCTATTACTAGGGGCACTAGAGGACGCAGTGGGGTTGTGGTAGTGGGAGCCTTGGTGTTTTTCTTTGGACAAGTGGAATCACTTGCCTAATGGCCTTTAGTTTTACATAAATAACACCATGGCTTCTTTTGATTGTTAGAAGAGGATTTGTACCCACCTCCCCCAGAGGATTTTTATGGGCCTGATGAAGACTTATCTTTGTCCCCACCCTTGTCAGAAGACTTAGCATCCTTCTTCTTGCCATCCTTGTCACCACCTGTATGAGCTTTTCTGCTCACTATTGTTCTGACCCATTTGTCTGCCTTCTTTCCCAGTTCTAAGGGAGAGGTCAGATCTGAGTCTACCAAGTACTGATGTAACAAATCAGACACACAATTAGTCAAAATATGCTCTCTCGAATTAGGATTATATAGACTTTCATAGTCAGTTACCTTACTGCCATGTAACCATCCCTCCAAGGCTTTCACTGAACGGTCTGCAAAGTCTGTCCAGTCTTGAGAGGACTCTTTTATGGTATCTCGGAACTTTATCCTGTATTGTTCAGTGGTTAAGCCAAATCATTCTAAGAGTGCCTCTTTCAAAACTTTGTAGTTGTTGTCATCACTCTCCCTGACAGTAAGGAGTCTATCCCTACCTTTGCCAGTGAAAGATAGCCACAAGATTGCAGCCCACTGCCTTTGAGGGACCAACTGTACCATACAGGCTGTCTCAAGTGCAGAAAACCACTTGTTGATGTCACCCCCCTCCTTGTAAGAGGGGACAATTTTGTGCAGGTTTCTTGAATCTGTTTGTCTGACAGGATGACTATCAAGAATACTGCTGCAGCTTTCTGAGTTCCCTGTCTAGGGTGTTATCCTCAGGGTGGGCTTGCGAATTCTCTGACACAGAGGTGATGTGGGAATGGGCAGAAGTGGACCTATCTCTAACTACCTGAACTCTAGTTACCTGGCCTTTTGGAGTGAAAGGTGCCCTACTAGTGTGTGACCCCCTCCCACTACCAGCTTCACTAGATGGCCTGTTAGTAGAAAGGTCTTTGGAAGTACCTTCCCCAGAGTCCTCAGGGCCCTCCCCTGATTCTATCTGGGTACCCTCCTCCTCTACCTCCTGATCTTGGGTGGAACCAGACTGGTTTTGGTCATTTTCAAGCAAAAGACTAAGGAGAAGATCTTTGGTAGGGTTCTTGCCAATCCCTAAACTTTTTTTTATGCAGAGACCCCTCAAACTTTTAAAGCTTAAATTGTCATAAGTTGTCTGTGCAACTTTGGGAGTGGCCTCTACTGCGGAGATAGTTGCAAGAAAGAGTTTAGGACAGAGAGAAAAAAGTTTAGAAACCTTTAAAGAAAAAGAGAAAAACTTTTTTAAACTTTTCTGAAAGTTTTAGAAAGTTTTTAGAAAGATAGTTAGACTGTTTAGGTTAACTGTGTATATTTCTAAGTATTTAGAATATGGTTTTCTTATGAAAAGCACCAATGACAAAGTGGTAAAGCAGTTACAAGTACTTATCCCACCGCTACACTACCAATGTAGGAGGCTGGCCTGGCTTATAGTGGGTACCTGATGGTACTTACACCTTGTGCCATGTCCAGTTATCCCTTATTAGTAGATTAGTAGTGTTCTAGCAGCTTAGGCTGATAGAGGTAGCTATAGCAGAGCAGCTTAGGCTGAACTAGGAGACATGCAAAGCTCCTACTATACCACATATATAGGTACTAAATCATAAGAAACACAATACTCAGAGTTACTAAAAATAAAGGTACCTTATTTTAGTGACAATGTGCCAAAAATATCTCAGAGGATATACTTCCTTAGGAGGTAAGTAAAAATATACAAAATATACACACAAACCAAAATCAGGTAAGTAAAACAGTCAGAAAGTAGTGCAAACACTGTAGAATACAATAGGATGCAATAGGCCTAGAGGCAACACAAACCATATACTAAGAAAGTGGAATACGAACCACGGAGGGACCCCTAGGCTAGTGTAGTGTGTAGAGGCTCGCTGGGAGTGTAAGGAAACACTAAGGGAGTTCAAGATACCCCACCCCAAGACCCTGGAAAGTAGGAGTAAAGTACTACTATTTCCCCAGAAACACCCTAAACTCGTGATAGAGGGTTTTGCAAAGACCACAACAGACTGCAAAGCATTGAGGAGGGATTCCTGGGCCTGGGGACCTGCAAGGGAAGGGGACCAAGTCCAAGAGTCGTGAAAGTGTCCAGTGGGGGCAGGAGCCCACTAAACCCCGGATGAAGGTGCAAAGTGGCTGCCTCCGGATGGAAGAAGCTGAAGATTCTGCAACGAAAGGTGGTAGGAACGTCTCCTTCATGCAGAAGATGCCCCACGGAGTGCTGGAGGATGCAGAGTTGTTTCTTTGGCAAAAGACCTCAAACAAGCCTTGATAGCTGCAAGAGTCGTGGATGAAGAAAAAAGGTGCTGCCCGGGCCCAGGAAGGACCAGGATGTCGCTGCTTGGGAGAGGAGACAGAGGGAGCCCTCAGCAACATGGAGAGCCCACGCACAAGAGGGTAGCACCCGCAGAAGTCCTTGAACACAGGTTCAAGAAGACTGAGCACGGCAGTCATCTCAACACTACAAAAGAGGGTCCCACGAAGCCAGAGGTCAACTCAGGGAGTTGAGCATTGCTGGACGGAGTGCTGGGGACCTGGGCTTGGCTGTGCACGAAGGATTCCTTGGAAAGGTGCACAGAAGCCCTAACAGCTGCAGTTCGTGCGGTGCACAAGATTACTGTCTGGGGAGGGGAGGCAAGGACTTACCTCCTCAAATTTAGAAAGTTGGACCACTAGACAGTCTGGGTCACTGGGGCCACGCTCGTCAGATTGAGAGGCGTCCCAGAGTACCGCTGTGTGGCTTCCAGTGCAGGATGAAGGCAGGCAGCTCCCAAAGCATGCACCACCAGGAAACAGTCGAGAAAGCTGGCAGGATTAGGTGCTACAATGTCGCTGGTAGTCTTCTTGCTACTTTGTTGCAGTTTTGCAGGCTTCCTGGAGCAGTCAGCGGTCGATCCTTGGCAGAAGTCGAAGAGAGAGGTGCAGAGAAACTCTGGTGAATTCTTGCAAGTCGTTATTTGAGGAAAAGCCCACTGGAGAGACCCTAAATAACCCTCAGAGGAGGATTGACCACCTTGTCAAGTAAGCACCTATCAGGAGGGGTCTCTGATGTCACCTGCTGGCACTGGCCACTCGGAGGCCTCCAGAGTGCCCTCACACCTCTAGATCCAAGATGGCAGAGGTCTGGGGCTCACTGGAGGAGCTCTGGGCACCACCCCTGGGGTGGTGATGGACAGGGGAGTGGTCACTCCTCTTTCCTTTGTCCAGTTTCGCACGAGAGCAGGGACTGGGGGTTCCCTGAACCAGTGTAGACTGGCTTATGCAAGGAGGGCACCATGGGGGTCATTCTGACCCCCGCCGGCGGCGGATGCCGCCGGCCTGGCGGGAACCGCCAGAAGACCGTACCGCGGTCAAAAGACCGTACCGCGGTCAAAAGACCGCGGCGGTCATTCTGAGTTTCCCGCTGGGCTGGCGGCCGACCGCCAGAAGGCCGCCCGCCCGCCCAGCGGGAAACCCCCTTCCACGAGGATGCCGGCTCCGAATGGAGCCGGCGGAGTGGAAGGGGTGCGACGGGTGCAGTTGCACCCGTCGCGATTTTCAGTGTCTGCCACGCAGACACTGAAAATCTATGTGGGGCCCTGTTAGGGGGCCCCTGCAGTGCCCATGCCAATGGCATGGGCACTGCAGGGGCCCCCAGGGGCCCCACGACACCCGTTCCCGCCAGCCAGGTTCTGGCGGTGAAAACCGCCAGAACCAGGCTGGCGGGAAGGGGGTCGGAATCCCCATGGCGGCGCTGCTTGCAGCGCCGCCGTGGAGGATTCCCAGGGGCAGCGGGAAACCGGCGGGACGGTTTCCCGTTTCTGACCGCGGCGGTACAGAATGCCCATGGAAGCACCGCCAGCCTGTTGGCGGTGCTTCCGCGGTCGTTGGCCCTGGCGGTCCATGACCGCCAGGGTCAGAATGACCCCCCATGTGTGCCCTTCCAAGCATTTCCAGAGTCTGGGGAGGCTACTCTTCCCCAGCCCTTACCACCTATTTCCAAAGGGAGAGGGTGTAACACCCTCTCTCAGAGGAAATTCTTTGTTCTGCCTTCCTGAGACTGGGCTGCCCAGACCCCAGGAAGGCAGAACAAAGCATTTCCTCTGAGAGTGGGGTGTTACACCCTCTCCCGTTGGAAATAGGTGTCACAGGCAGGGAAGGGGTAGCCTCACTCAGCCTCTGGAATGCTTTGAAGGGCACAGACGGTGCCCTCCTTGCATAAACCAGTCTACACCGGTTCAGGGACCCCTTCTCCCCTGCCATGGTGGGAAACTGGACAAAGGAAAGGGGAGTGACCACTCCCCTGTCCATCACCACCCCAGGGGTGGTGCCCAGAGCTCCTCCAGTGTGTCCCATACTTCAGCTATCTTGCTTTGCAAGGTGTGGGGGCACTCTGGAGGCCTCTGAGTGGCCAGTGCCAGCAGGTGACGCCAAAGACCCCTCCTGATAGGTCCATACCTGATAAGGTAGCCAATCCCCCTCTCAGGGCTATTTAGGGTCTCTCCTGTGGGTTCTCTTCAGATTCTGCTTGCAAGTTTCCTTAAGGAATCCTCTGCAACAACTTCAGACTCTTCTGACCTCGGATCAACCGCAGCCTGATCCAAGAAACGCTGTAACTGCAACAAAGTGTCTACAAAAGACACTTTTCTTCAGCAACCTCAGCTCCAAGTCAGCAACTGCAACAGTTTTCATGGTGTGCACGCTCTGGGAACTCCCTGTCTTCATCCTGCACCTGAAGAACCAAAGAAATTTCCTGTGGAGTGACGGAGTCACTCCCCTGCTCCAAGCAGACACCTTCCAAGATGACAACTGGTACTCTGGGACTCCTCTCACAACGACAAGCATGCTCCTAAGGACACAGAGGGTAGACATCATCGACGTAGATTGTCCTAAGGTCCTGCTGATGCAATGTGGAGGAGGTAAGACCTTGCCTTCCCCAAGAACGATGGTACCCCTATGTACTAACTCTTCTTCACCTCCTGAGGCCTCTGTGCACTCTTTGCAAAATTCATTTGTGCACAGCCTGGCCCAGGTCTCCAGCACTCCACCCTGTGATGCTCAACTCGCTGAGTTATTCTCCGGCGGCGTGGGACCTTCTTTTGTTGTGCTGCATCAACCACGTTTTAAACCTCCTTTGAACCCGGATCCTGCGTCTCCTTGGGGTGCTGGCTGGCATTCTGAGGGCTCTCTACAGTGCTGAGAGCCCCCTCTTCCTCCTCACACAGAGTTTAGGCCCCCAGGTCCCTTCTGGGTCCATCCAGCACCATTTTGACGAAAAACACACTTTTGTCCCAGCCAAGGCTTGTTGGCATCTTCCAACACGAAATCTCATCTGCAACGACCTTCATGCCGTGGGACATCTTTTGCATCATGCAGGAACCCACTGGCATCTTCATAGGGTGCATTTTTGCAGTCTTCAACTAACCGGGGACTCTTCTTTTGTACCCTCTTCTGGGTTGGCAGGGGCTCCTGTCCTTCCTGGAACTTCTTTCAACTTCTGGACTTGCTCCCCTTCCTTTGCAGGTCTTTAGGTCCAATAATCCAGCAGTTGTTCTTTGCAGACTTGGTTGGCTGCTGCAAAATCCCCAAAACGAGGTGCAGTGTCTCCTAAGGAAACTTGCAGTACTTTACTCCTGCTTTTCTGGGCTCTGGGGTGTGGTAATTTACTTACCTTTACTGTATTCTTACTCTCCCAGCGATTCTGCATACACTACACTTGTCTAGGGTGGAATTCGTGATTCACATTCCACTTTTTTAGTATATGGTTTGTGTTGCCCTTAGACCTATTTTCTCCCTTTGCATTCTATAGGATTTCCTACTGTTTGCATTGTTTTATAACTATTTACTTGTCTAATTTTTGTGTCTAGTGTATATATTGTGTATAATACTTACCTCCAGAAGGAGTATTGTCTCTAATATATTTTTGGTACTGTGTCACCCAAATAAATACCTTTATTTTTGGTAACACTAAGTATTGTCTTTACTTATGTATAAATACTGTGTAAATATAAGTGGTATTGCAGGAGCTTTGCATGTCTCCTAGTTCAGCCTAAGCTGCTCTGCTATAGCTACCTCTATCAGCCTAAGCTGCTAGAACACTACTACATTTCACTAATAAAGGATTACTGGACCTGGTATAAGGTGTAAGTACCCAAGGTACCCACTACAAACCAGACCAGCCTCCTACAAGTGGGACCTGAAGTTCCAGTGGGCACAGCATCATGGGAATCTTACTGACAAAGTTCAGATCTCAGAAGGAACTGCAAAAGACCTGTTGTGGTAGTTACTGAACTGCTATTGGGTCAGAGGCAGACTCCTCTCTCTTCCCCAGCCAGATCTCACAGTAGTGACAGATGCGTCACTTCTGGGATGGGGTGGCCATCTGGGAGAGGCCCAGATCAGAAGCCTCTGATCTCCGGTGGAATCCGGACTCCATTTCAACTTGCTGGAGCTCCGGGTGATCCGACTGGCTTTGAAGGCATGTCTTCCTGTTGTTAAAAGGGACGTTAGTGCAGGTGTTCACGGACAACACCACCGCCATGTGGTCCTGCAACAAGCGGTTGGTGTGGGGTCTTGGACCCTTTGTCAAGATGCTCTGCGTCTCTGGACATGGCTGGAACAGCAGGGAATAACCCTGGTGGTTCAACACCTGGCATGTGCTCTGTACGCCAGGACGGACAAACTAAGCTGCTGATTCCTGGCAGATCACCAATGGTATTTCCATCCGGAGGTGGCGCAAGGACTCTGTCAGCAGTGGGGAGAGCCTTGTTTAGATCTGTTTGCCTCTGAAGAGAACGCGCAATATCAGCAGTATTGCGCGTTGGAGTTTCCAAGGCAGCAATCGCTCAGCAACACTTTTTGTTGTGAGTGGAGTTCAGGCCTCCTGTGCGCTTTTCCACCCATACCACTTCTGCCCAGAGTTCTCAAGAAGATCAAGAACGACTGGGCCCAAGTCATCCTAGAGTCTCCAGATTGGGCACCGAGAGTCTGGTATCCCGAGCTTCTCAAAATGAGCATCAATCCTCTGATGATGCTCTCCCTTCGGGAGGATCTTCTGTTGCAGCAGCAGGGGAGGTTTCTCCACTAAGACAGTATATGCCTCCCGTTGGAAACGCTCTGTATATTATTGTTCAGAAAGGTCTATTGGGTGATTTACATGTAAGTGTATATCTCACTGCAGACATAAAACTGCTAACTCTTCCTTTAGAGATAACAGGTGTTGGAAATCCAAAATTGCTATTTGTTTAACATTTTCCTTTTGCTTTGTATTCCGGCTGACAGTACTTTCCACATCTGTGAGATTGGAAACACAGTACATGCTGCTTTTGGCTTTTTTCCTCAGTGTTTTTTGGAATGCTAGATGCAAGTATACTATTCTGTGAAATAAAGTACAGACTCATCTGTGTCTGTTCTAAATTTAGAGGCATCTTTTATTCACAGCAGCATATAAATATGAGTACCTCTTACTTGGTACTCTTTTCACCAAAAGAAATTAATAACTTCTCCAAGAGGTGTGTTTTGTATTGCAGATGAAGGACAACAGAATTTAAAATTTGTGCTTAAAGTACCTGCAAACATGTGTAGGATCAAACATGGTGTCTTCAATTCGATGTAATGTTAGAGTTTGCTTCTCTCAAAAGCTTGTGTAAATCATCCCATGCATACTCTGCACAACTCAGTGTTACAAACCAAGTTGGTGTACCTAAATGTTACCACATACATTTCAGCTTGCCATGACAAAGATACTAGTGTTCATTGGTCCTACGTTGGCATGCCATCAGATGCATCAAATTGTACTTGAGCTTCTCATTTTTGCCATTAATTATTTCCACAAAGTTTTTTGCAGATATATTCTTCACATTAATACCTGTCTTAAGAATGTGGTTAACAGGGTATGACAGTTCAGATAAATCGCTTTAAAGTAACAGATGGGATACATATGGAATACTTCATCGAAAGCTAGGTGTTAGATCTGTCATCCTTGGTGTGGTTTCCTCTAACTTTTTACCCTCTGACCTCCTGTTTCTCTGACTCATTTTTGCCGGCTTTGAGGATTCTGGGCACCTTACCATTACTGACTAGTCCTAAAGTGCAGGTGCTCTGGTGCTCTGTGTGCCATTTCATCAAAGGATCCACATTTCAGGAGCGACTGCAGCAGAATTCTGATCGGGAGCCTGCCAGTCCTGAAGTGTAGCAGAGATAGCTACGAGCATCACCTATGACCTCAAGGAAGACCACTGCAGCACTGCTTGAATGGGGACTACTGTGACTCCCCTCAGTGCGCCTACCCACACTTGGCTTGTGAGAAGGAGATGTAACCTGCTGCCCTGCAAAGGCAATTCGTACAAGAGACCCGCAAGGTATCAGGAGCTGCTATTTTTGGGCCACACAGGCGGTTGTAATTACTAGTAAACCTCGGCCCAAGAGTCCAGTATAAACTCAGTTCGACCTTCTACTAAGAACTTTGCCAGTCTCTGACGGGACAGTAAAACCATTACGAAGAGTGCCCAGGCACTTTCTACATTGTATGGATCAGTTTGCTTAAGAGCTTTGCCAGGCCGTCAGTGGGGCTATAAATGTATGTATAGAAGTGCACAGGCACTTCCAACGTTGCACTGATTTGCACACATTTGAAACATCTATATCTTGACAAGTACTAACTGGATTTCTGCCATTTTTATCTTATTTGAATCACATAAATATCAGTTATTTTTCTAAACTGATGTGAAATATTTTTGTGGTGTCTTCACTGTGTAATCAAGGGTTGCACAAATACTTTACACATTGCTTCTTGGATTAAGCTGATACCTTAGTATGAGACAGCTTTTGCTTGGTTTAATTTAGAGTGTGTATCTGACTTACCCTGACTTTGATTGTGGTCCCTACTTGGACAGTGAGCATGTCTCTGCCAACTAGAGACCCAATTTCTAACACTAGGGTCCTCTGAATATAATCTTGTTGACCTATACTCAGCTGCAGGTATTTGTACAGGGCAATCATAATACCGCCTGCCTACACCAGTTGGAAATAATCAAGGAAAACATTGAGCCGCTAAACGTTTCTCCCACACAGCTCCTTTAGTTAATTTAATCTGCTACAGTTCAATGGCATCCCCCGTAACCTCGTTTAAATGTAGTGGATGGATACTGAAGTGCTCATATTTCTTCACATCTACTTCTATCTACTTTTTGAAACTGTTCATTCGAAGACAACAGTTCTTCCTTCATGCAGCTTTCATGTTCGACAACATTTACATCTTTATAGTACACATTATTCTCTTTAAAATATAATGCAGTTTTCTTCACCGTGATTACATCCACTTGTTCCTGCCAGATTTTTTTTTTTTTTTGTGGGCACAACATTCACAAGAATAACAAGCAGTTCTTCCAAATCTCTAGCTACACCTACAGTTTCAATATTGAGTCTAAACTCTAAAGGAAAATACATATCTCTACCTTTAAACTCTTTCTGAAGCTCGGTGGGTGGCAATTTCACAGTATTTGGTTCCATGCAAACTATTGCTTGAAAAGGGTGCATAGGTTGCATCAGTATTTCTTCATAAACATTCAGATGTCGAAGTTCCTCTGAAATTTCAACCACCTCTAAATTATTGTGTATTGCTGTGGCAGGCATTTTGTTGTCCTCTAGTTTGTCATGGCAATACTTACACATAGTTTGGCGTGTTGACAGTCAAAACATTCCTCCATAGATAAATAGACTGCAAATTCTAGCCACTTTTCTCTGTTTTCCTGTTCAGTTTTGAAGGACACATCAACATTCTGAAATTGGCCTTTGTAGTGAGTGCGCTGACAACAAATACAAACATAGGCCCTCATTACAACCCTGGTGGTAAAGTCCGCTGACCACCGTGCTGACGGCCGCCCACATACCGTGTCCGCAGTGGAAATCCGCTACGGGTATTATGTCCCACACTTAGAAATCCTCCACAATACAAACACCCACACAAGTCTGCCACACCAAAGGTCAGTGATAAATTGGCAGTACCAAAACCCACACCGTCATGCCAACAGGAATACGCCCACACTCTCACAAATCAATGTGGTGGTCACTCAACCGGGGTAAACCATTGGCGGTACACACCGCTGCGCTCAAAATACACACACATTTACAAAATACAACCACATTGGACAATTCAAACTACACACACCTGATACACATACACACACCACACCCACACACCCAATACAATATAAAACACACACCCACATTACCCACAACCCCTTACAACAAATGTTTTGGAAGAAGCAGAGACAGAAAAGCAAATACAACACTAGCATCCAGAGGCACACAACACCATCACTCATACACTATCCACGCACAAAAAACCACACACCCCAACACATCACTCCACACATCACATCAACCATCACCTCACACATCACTCACACCACATCATGGCACTTCAAAGACACCCCAGGTTTTCTGAGGAGGAGCTCAGGGTAATGGTGGAGGAAATTATCCTGTTGTAGCCACAGCTATTCGAATCACAGGTGCAGCAGACCTCCATTGCTAGGAAGATGGAGCTATGGCGGAGACTTGTCGACAGGGTCAACGCAGTGGGACAGCATCCAAGAACACAGGATGACATCAGGCAGAGGTGGAACGACCTACAGGAGAAGGTATGTTCCGTGGTATCCAGACACCAGGTAGCCGTACAGAAGACTTGCAGTGGACCCCCACAACTAACAGCATGGGAGGAGCAAGTCTTGGCGATCATGCATCCTGAGGGCCTTGCAGGAGTAGCAGGAGGACTGGACTCTGGTAAGTCAACTCTATACTATTATATCCCCCCCACCCTACCTGCATGCCATCACAAACCCCAATCCCAAATCAATGTGGTGGTCACTCAACCGGGGTAAACCATTGGCGGTACACATCGCTGCGCTCAAAATATATACACATTTACAAAATACAACCACATTGGACAATTCAAACTACACACACCTGATACACATACACACACCACACCCACACACCCAATACAATATAGAACCCACACCCACATTACCCACAACCCCTTACAACAAATGTTTTGGAAGAAGCAGAGACAGAAAAGCAAAGACAACACCAGCATCCAGAGGCACACAACACCATCACTCATACACTATCCACGCACAAAAAACCACACACCCCAACACATCACTCCACACATCACATCAACCGGGGTAAACCATTGGCGGTACACACCGCTGCGCTCAAAATACATACACATTTACAAAATACAACCACATTGGACAATTCAAACTACACACACCTGATACACATACACTCACCACACCCACACACCCAATACAATATAAAACACACACCCACATTACCCACAACCCCTTACAATCCCTACCCTCACACACATCACTCCACCACCTCACATATACCCCACTATCACAACCCACACATCCCAATACCAAGCCCTGCATGTTACACCAATGCATGGACACCCATCACAGACCTGCATGGACACCCATCACCAAAGCATGTCCAAGGGAGAGACTCACCCAGGGCACACAATCACCACTCACACAAGGGCCAAGGCGATATTGCAAGCACAGTAGTAGAGGGAAGCACACCCATTGCACAAGATGGCACACACAGATACAGTAACAATGCATTTAAACCCCAACAGGACCTCTACACAACGTCACCGGACAGGAGGTGCCAGCCATATCCAGTCCCCCTCAGAAGAGGCCCACAGTGATGACAGCAGCTCTGCACGCCTGGATCAAGATGACCAGCCCGGCCCATCAGGGACTTCTGGACAGTCGGTTCCCCTGCCACAGTCCCAAACCACCACAGTACCCCCCCCTCAGGAAACACCACCACAGCACCCACCCAGCGGGCCCATACCACTGTCCCCAGGACACGTTAATCAGCAGTGTGTCCACCACAACAGGGACCCCAGGCAACCCCACAAACCCAGGACAATCAGGGACCTGGGGACAGTGGAAGTGGGCACACGGTTCATGGGACAGAGGCACAGGATAACAGGGAAGCTGGGAGGACTGCTGTGCGACAGGGGGAGGACAGGCCCAGGGAACCGACCCTCCACGAGGCACTATTAAACATCATGGGAGCATACCACCATTCCCAGGAGACCATGGCACGGTACTGGCCAAGTTTCAGGAGATCCAGCGGCTGCAGGAGGGACAATACCTGGGGATCAGGGAGGACTTGAAGTCCATTAACACCACCCTGGTCACCATTGCAGGGGTGCTGGCAGACATGGCCAACACCATGAGGGAGGCAGTGGCCTACCACCGGGCCCCTGACACCAGCCCAAATGATGACCAGCCTTCCACGTTCGGCGGCGCAAGTGGACAGGAGGTCCTGCCACAGGACCAACAAGCCACCAGCACCCCACCCCCTGCAGAAGGAGAACCACCTCGCAAACGGTCCCTGCGATCCAGGCAGAAGACAGAGAACATTGCCAAGACCCCTGCCAGGAAATAAGACTCTTCTGATTGTAACCCTTCTGTCCCACTATGTCACCCTGTGCACCTTGAACTACCTTTGCTTCACTTCCTATGCCCCCTTGGATAATGCACCTGTAACACCAAGAGACTGGACTCTAGCCTTGACATTCCTCTACCATCACCCCAGCCCCTTCCACATACCCCTATACACATTAGCCCATAAATAAACACCCTTGAATCACAAAACAATCTGGAGTCAGTCTGTACTTTCACAAATGTATAATTACAACTTCTTCAACAAATATCAATGTTAATGTTGACAGTTGTTGGGCAGCAGTAAAGATAGCAGAAGGCAGAATGAGGTACCCAGATCTGTGAAATGGAAAGCCAAAGTGAACTGTCAGGGTCCATACACAGAGGTTAAGAGGCTGACTTATACTATTTTCTACAGTAGTAAGATATGAGATGAGCAGTGCCAGTCTCTTACCTGTGTCTCACTGGAAGTACTGTATGATGATGTTGTTTCGGTTGTCAATATCTCCTTCCTCTGCCTCCTCTTCCTCACTGTCCACAGGCTCCACAGCTGCCACAATACCATCATCAGGCCCTTCCTCATGCAGAAAAATACCTGGCGTCGCAAAGCCAGGTTGTACAACATGCAGCATGCCATGATTATCTGGCACACCTTCTTCGGTGAGTAGTATAGGGAGCCACCTGTTAGATGGAGGCACCGGAATCTGGCCTTCAGGAGACCGAAAGTCCGCTCAATAATACGCCTAGTTCACCCATGTGCCTCATTGCATCGTTCCTCTGCCCTTGTCCTGGCATTCCTCACTGGAGTCAGTAGCCAGGAGAGGCTGGGGTAACCAAAGTTACCTGCAAATGTCAAGGGAAATCTGTTAGACACACACTAACCCTTAGGGACTAACGATACCCAGACACCTATTCATACTGTGTGGGGACCTTGGGCTCACCTATTAGCCACACACGGTGCCTCTGAAATTGGCCCATCACATAAGGGATGCTGCTATTCCTCAAAATGTAAGCGTCATGCACAGAGCCAGGATACTTGGCATTCACATGAGAGATGTACTGGTCTACCAAACACACCATCTGCACATTCATAGAATGGTAGCCTTTTCGATTTCTGTACACCTGTTCATTTCTGCGGGGGCGGGGACAAATGCCACATGTGTACCATCAATGGCACCAGTTATGCTGGGGATATGTCCCAGGGCATAGAAGTCAGCTTTCACTGTGGGCAAATCATCCACCTGGGGAAAAACAATGTAGTTGCGCATGTGTGTCAGCCGGGCTGACAAAACTCTGGTCAACACGTTAGAAAACATTGGCTGAGACATCCCTGATGCCATGCCACTGTTTTTTGGAAGGAACCACTTTCCAGGAAATGGAGCACTGACTGGACCTGCACTAGAGAGGGGATACCTGACGGATGGCAGATAGCTGACATCAGGTCAGGCTCCAATTGGGCACACGGTTCTTGGATTGTGGCACAATCAAGTCTGTAGGTGATAATGATGTGTCTGGCTTCCATTGTCGACAGGTCCACCAGGGGTCTGTACACCGGAGGATGACGCCATCTCATCATCTGCCCCAGCAGATGTGCCCTATGGAGGAGAATGGTGAGCAGAGGGTCATGTACCACATAGGTTGCACAAGTGGTTTTGCAGTAATGTGAGTAAATCCGCGTGTGGCGTTGTCTGTCCATATTTCTGCCCAAATGTGCTGTGACGCATCCTGAAATGGCGGCTGCCTAATCTGTAAGGAGGGACAAGGGGAAATGAGGTAACTGCGCTGGCGTTGTGCAGCATCGCGGTAGGCGGTCAAAGACCACCGCGCAATGCAGATGTGACCGCCATTTTCTATCTGTTCACTCACTTGATACCTGACCTTCAACAGGAGAGGACCTACACTGCAAGTGCTTCTGTGACCTGTGTCTGGAAGTGACAATGGCTCGAGTGTCTGGGGAAAGGGCCCCTGCCTTCACTTCAGAGGAGTTGGAGAGACTAGTGGATGGGGTCCTCCCCCAGTACATGCTACTCTACGGTCCTCCAGACAAACAGGTGAGTACACTGTGAGCATGATGCATGGGCCATGAATGTATGGAGTGGTGTGGATGGAAGATACATGTGGGGTTGGGGGATGAGGCCTGCATGTGAGGATGGTGAGTGTATGTGTGTCAGGGCATGGGTGGGAACTGGTGGGCAATGAGTATGACGAACCAGACGGGGGAGTAATTTACTTTCATCCTATACCTTTCCTTTAGGTCAACGCCCACCAGAAGAAGGGTATTTGGCGTGCCATCGCCAAGGATGTGCGGACCATGGGGGTCTATCATAGATGGAGCTCCCACTGCCACAAGAGATGGGAGGACCTGCACCGCTGGAGCAAGAAGACGGCGGAGGCCCAGCTGGGGTTGGCCTCCAACGTAGGAGGGGTGCCTGTCGCACCATGACCCCCCTGATGTTCCGGATCCTGGAGGTGGCATATCCAGAGTTGGATGGGCACTTGAGGGCATCACAGCAGGCACAGCAGGGTGAGTACAGTCTCATTGAGCTGACTGTGCGCGCTTTACGGGGTGTCTGGGTGGGGGATGTGGGCTGTGGGTTCCCCTAGGCCAGGGCGAACTTGGTAGGGTAGGTCCCTTTTTAGGCAGGCTCTGTGGCGCTCCAACTCCAATCGTGTTAGTGGGCATCTACAACTAGTTATCCTCCTGTGGGTTCCAGGTGTGCAGCAAATGGGGTTAGGCATAGTCCCCCATGGGCAGGTGATTTGCCTACTAACTGCTAGTGCATTACCTAGTGCATAGGGCTGCTCCCTGTGTGTTGTGTCCGCCAACGGAAGTGGTGTTGCTGGCATTGACCATGTGTCTCCTCTGTCTTTCCCCCCCTTCTTGTTTTGTCATCCTGTCCTTGTGTGCATTAGCATCATCTGGCAGAGGAGCAGAGGCACCGGAGAGAGAGGGAGCTGCATCCCACATAGCCCATGAGGGTGAATCTACGGAGTCTGAATGCACCAGTGGGACGGAGGGCGAGGGGAGCTCCACGACGGGGACAGAAGGAGACACCAGCGACAGCGACTCCTCCTCTGATAGGAGTTCCCTCGCGGTAGCGGGCACCTCTGTGCCCACCACAACAGGTCCAGCTGCCACCCCCCTACCAGCACCGCCCTCCCAGCATCCCCTCAGCGTGTTTCCCGTGGCCGCTCACCCAGGAGGGAAGGCATCTCCTTCGCCCCAGGCACCTCAGGCCCTGCCCCAGTCAGCCCTGCTGCCCTCAGTGAGGAGGCTACTGAGATTCCTCACTGTTGGGCAGTGAACCATTCTGAATGCCATCCAGGGTGTCGAGAGGCATTTGCAGCAAACAAATGTATACCTATAGGGCATTCATTCTGGCGTGGCAGCCCAACAGAGAGCATTTCAGGCTCTGGTCTCAGCACTGATGGCAGCCATTGTCTCTGTGTCCAGCCTCCCTCCTCAACACACAAAAGTGGCTCAGGCAAACATAAGCACCACACATCTCATAGGCACTCACACAAGCACCATACCCATGCAGACACACCAACATCCACTTCCTCTACTATGTGCTACTCCTCTTCGTCCTCCACCTCCCTCCCTGTCTCGTTTCCACTCACACCTGCATGCACTACATCCTCAGCCACTACCTCCATCACCAGCACGCCCATCACTACACACCGCTCACGTGCAATCACCACCCCCACTTCCATTCACACGTCTACTATGTCCTCTCCCAATGTGTCTGTGAGCCCTCCTCCCAAAGAACACAAATGCCGGCACACACCCACTCAACAGCCATCCACCTCACAACAGCCTCCAACCCATGCACCTTCACCCAAACTCAGCAAACGTACACCTCCTACAACCACTACCTCTTCCTCCACTCCCAAACCCCCTCCATCTTCCCATCCCAGTCTGTCAAAAACAATTTACCTAGCTAACCTGGAGCTCTTCCCTGCATCCGCTGTGGTCCCTGCTACTCCAGTACGGTCAAAGGGGGCACCCGTCAGAGCTGCCAGTTATACATAGGGGCATGTCTATGCCTTCTTTTTACCTCTTCAGCTATCTCTTCCCCTACATTTCTAGGAACCATCTCCTCTTTTGCAAGGGAAGTACATCCTTTTACCTCATAGCATCAGCCATTTATTTCAGCTTCATACACTAATGTGTTATCTTGTAAGTAGCTTTCTTCATTAAAGAAAGCCACAGTATAAGAGATATGTTTCCACTCTCCTTTGAAATTTTTTGAAAAAATTACTTTTTATTTATGACCCTTTTTTTTACTTCTTTTCTCCATAGACAACACCTTTTTATCCAGTGTTCTCATTCTGTTTATTATCAAAACTAATAGTTTAGGCTTCAAGGCAAACACTTTATCAACAACACACTCAGTATGTTGTGTTTGGTTCGGTTTTGCCCTTCTCTTACACTGCTTCATGTTTCATATCAAATTCAGTATTACCCTTTTTCTAAACAATCTCATTTGTATGTCTTTAAATTGTTTCTGTCTCCTTCATAACATAGGTGTTTTCTTATAGGATTTCTCACTTTCAATGTGACTTACTCCTTCTATTTTGTCAGTTGTTTTTCAACCTTGCTTTTTATTTCCAATTGTTTCCACTTTTCCATTTTTCTACATGCTGTTTTAAGAAGCTACTTAGTTCTTTTATCAGCAGCCCTTTTTTCCAGCATTTTCTCCACATAATGTCCTTTTTCACTCTCAGTTTTAAACTGGTAATACTTTTTCCTCATTTTCGTTTTCTTTCTCCTTTGTATCTTTCTCGGCATTGTAAATACTCTTCTTTAAACAGAAGTAAATATCTAAAAACCAAACACAGAATACATTTAACTTTACATTACAAACTATTTGATTACCTTCTGTAAGCAAATCAGTAACTGCATAAGTGCTCATGCCATTTTCTAAGAGGCTAAGGCCCATCTTTAAGAAAAATGATGCACAACTGCACTAGCGCAGTTGTGCGTCGTTTTTTTTAAATGCAAGCTAACGTCATCCTATAGCGCCATCTGTGCACCATGTTTAAGAACTGACACATGATGTTGCTAAGGAAGGTTAGCATAAAAATATATTAGGTTAGCCATTGCAACATGCCGTAAGGAAATATGACACTTATGCTGCAAAAGTGGTGCTAGACCGTTTTGCGGCACGTACCTATGTCTCTGAATGGTCATTACAAGAGTCAGACAAATACTGGCTTCATATGGACAGAGCGATAGTGGGGAAAATGATCTGGGACTTGCTTTAGAAACCTAGGTCAACTCGCCCCCCCCCCCATGCATACCTGAGTACCCTGACTAGAACGACATTGAAAGTGTGGTATAAGGTGGCCATTAAATACAAATTGACAACCTTCCCCTCCCCACTTACCGCCATTCACTTTAATAAAGAGTTCACCCGAGCCCTTATCCCGGGACCCTTTGACGTCTGGAGAGAGTGGGGCTGTCTTACCATTTCAGACTTGTTTCACAGCAATGACACTCTTACATTTGAGAGTTGTCGCCGGAACTTCAACCTACTGGCAACCAAGCTATATCATTACAACCAACTTATGCACTAGTTATCTGACCCAACAACCAGACAAGCCGCCATAAGGGAACTACTCCTGCTCGAAAAGTTTGGACGGAGGCAGGGAGGGACCAAGGGGACCATATCTTTCCTATATTCGCATTTGATCTCCTTGGGCTCAGGAAGCTCTGGGGAGGGAGATATCCACAGAGCAATGGCAGACCCCAGCAACAAATCTTAAGAAATGTAATAGATCATTGGGCATACAGGAAGCCCACTACAAGGTCCTCTATGACTACCCCTCCACTGAGCTAAGCCACATAAGATTTTCCCAGACTCATCTGACAGATGCTGGAGAGGCTGCGGACTATTAGGAGACTTCCGTCACATATGGTGGGTTTGCCCCACAACTAGGCCGTACTGGTCGGAAATACTTGCTCAGATGAAAGATATCTTGGGGTACCCGCTGCCACACTTGCTAGAATTTACACTAATGGACCTGCGGGACCACACCCTCAAACACCAGATGGCAGGGGACAGATCAATTATGTGGCTCTGTTTGGGAGCTCCTAAAATGGTTCTGGCTGCAGCTTGGAAGAGAACCACTGCCCCTTCATTATCACAAGGGCATGCTCGCCTTTGGCAAGGCATCACCATGGAGCATTTGACAGACAAAATTACAGATACACATAAAGATTTTGAATTTATATGGGGCTCGTTGGTAAGATATCTATCTGTGGGCCTACCTCTGTTCTCCTGCCCCACATGCATATGAGCTCTCCATATGTTCCAGATATGAGACCCCACTGCACTGTCACAGCCTAGACTGACCATTACAGGGTATCAATTAAAACATAACCACATCACTACCCAACAGATATGACTAGTATACGCTTATCCTCGATATGCCAGATTTGTTAGTTATTTACGTTTTCCCTCTTTGTTGTTTGTCTTCCTTTTAGGTGTAAGATCTATACTGGTGGAATTATCATAGGCTGGTGTCAAATATAACTCTTCCCCCTTCTTCAAATCTTTTCTTTTTTGCTTAATTAACGGTGAAGGAGAAGAGGCAGATCACAGTACAGATCCTGTTTGTGATTTGAATGTTGAGGCACTGTAAATGATTACGGAATGCATAAGGTCATTTTTCCCATATGCACTACTGAGTTGTACAATAGCCTGATGTTGACCGAAAGAGTCTTGAAATGGCGCAATGAAAGGTGCTTCTTTGTAATTGTTTAAATCAATAAAAAAAGTTTGAGAAAAATAATTAAAATGATGGTGTATGGCACTGTGCTAAAGTAGGCAGCATCACGCACTGTCATTTTCAAAACACAGGGATGCGCCATAGTTATAAGAATACTGCGCACCCCTGTGTTCATCCACGCTGAAGCAGTAAATTAGCTGATGTGCGCCAATGCAGCCACCCTTGCACCATAGTGAAGGATGGCTGTGTTCCCTTCCTGCACATCAACAAAGTGTGCTGCAGAATGTAGCACACATAGAAAAAGAAAATAATCTAGTAGAAATGTAAGCATTATTCCTAGTTTTGCCATGCTATTGCCAGCCCTGGGCTGGCGTTAGATTTTGCCGCAGCTTTCGGTTTACAAAAATTTGTGAATCTGAGGCAGTACCAAATCTCAATGGGTGTTGCTGTGGCACGTCCACAGCAACACCGATTGTACACACCTTCCACGCAAAGTGCTGCATGTGAAGGGGCCATATATACAAGGTGGCGTTAAGGCACAAAAAGTGGCTTCATGCCAGCTTGTAACTACAGGGCAGGGCATTGTGTCACCAGGGCTTCACCAAAAGTGACACTCAGGTTTTGCTCGGGCACCTAAATATCCCCCAAAATACCTTGTGAGCTTGATCCATGTGTGATGCACAATGCAACACATAAGTACAACTACAACCTTGGGTCAGTAAAATGTCATTGAGCCTCCAGTGACAAATAAATGATGTGCCATGTCAAGAGCCAAAGCAATCTAAGATTGACTTTACACTATCTCATTGCAGAGGATGATGGCTTACCTCCTTCCGAGCTGCCTGTCCTGGATTTTACAGATGACATGGATGACCAGCAGCCAACCATTAATGAACAGACTCTCCAGGATGTCCTAGGATCCCTCCAGACACCACCTCCAGTCGCAGGGAGAACACACAGCGTTGGGGGGTCTCCACATGAACCACCCGACTACCAACACACACCACCAGCCAGTACTCACACAGCCCCGGACTCCGAGGACCCAGAGATCACCTTTCAGAGGACAGTGGTAGTAGTCCAGCGGGAGCTAGCCAAGCAGATGCGGGTGGGGATGGAGACCTTGGCAGGCAGCCTAGAGGGAGTGTGGATGTGCCTCAGTCCAAATAAGGACAACTCAGCTGCCATCAGAGGCACCCACTATGGGGACTCCAGCAGTCTCTGGCCGACATAGCTGCTGTCATGAGAAAGAGGCTACAACAATTACCCTCCCAAACTGGCGTCAGCAAAACTGACAACAGGATAGGGGTTATGCAGAATACCCTGGAGTCCATAGAGCGGGAAGTGGCCTCCCTCAGGGAAAACATGGCTGCCTTCCACTGTGATGTTGCTGCGGTGTTGAAAAATCAGCAATTCCTCCTTGCTGCAGTGATGCCTTATATGTTTCTACAAATGGCAGCTACCGGTACCTTTGACTCCACATCTCCATCCCCTGAAGTGTGTGGTGCCCACTCTACCACTACAACAGCACCAGCCATGGCAGAGGAGGTACCACACACATCAGTGGATGAAGATGTGGAAGGAATAACATTCACAAGGAAAAGCACCTGGTAGCACCAGTCTGTGCCACATGGACAATTTCTCCTTAATTCTGGGCTTAAAATCATGCCAGTGTTGTGACAGTTGGAAATGCGCCCTCTTTACCCAACCACGGTTGACTTGTCTGCTATGTACTGTCCTTGTCTCTTTCTTACCAATTGGCAATTTTTAACCTCCTCACTAATGTGCACTACTCCTAACCATGTCTCATGACATGTCCCTCGACCTTGGACCAATGTTCACTCATGGGGTCTGTGAACTGGACATTGTATAGAGTTCATGAATACACTTGCACCTGTAAATAAAACACCTTGTATACATGTAGCATTTCAATGTTTACTGTGATCCGTCTACTCAGCTAAATGAATGCATTGTGTGAATCAATGAGTACAGAATATCAGTACATGAGTGCAGGACTGTCAGACACAAAGCCACACACTTGGAGCCTAACATTGTTGACCATCAGGGCCCGGTAATGAGTGGACTAAGTTGTCCTTGAACATCATGTTTGTCATCAACCTTGTGAGGATCTCGTGCCCCAACAAGTCTGGATTTCCTGTGTCCTTGTCCATCAGGAGGGCTCTGCATGCAATCCACCACATTGACACCCCTGGTGAAACATCAAGGCTTGCCCAGCTATCATGGATGCAAGGGGGGGACCGTATGATAGGGGGTCCGGAAATTTCCCATCGGCTATTCTAAGGTTTGGTAAATCATCATTCATGTGTCCTGGTTGAAGAGCTGGCCTGAGTATACGTTACAAGGGGGAACACCATTGCCCATGATGATCCCACATGTACAACTAATGCAATGTTCCCTGAAAGTTTGGCCAAAGCCTGACCTGCACATCAAAGTTGTGTACACATTACAGAACTAAAGCCCCCTACCCTGTGCTATGATGTGCCACTTGTATAAAACAGCACACACATGGTGGCTGTATGGGTGCTCTAAGGCCCACAGTGAGTTTGGCACTGCACTGGGTGCTGCAACAGTATTCTGAAATATTGAACATCACATGCACATGCATGTCAGACATCGTCAAAGTACCTGGTACGCACTCAGCATTCACATCATATGCACATGTGTCATGACCTACATCACTCACAAATATGATAGTGGCAGGACCATGTTGGGAATACTGCTGAGATCTGGCTTGGGAAAAATCATACACTTTTCCCACAAACATCTGGTGCTGAGTTGTCTCCTAATTGTGTACACTAATGACTGCTGACCAACACAATATGGGCCCTTGCACTACTACAGCCTCAATATATATCTGAAGGGTAATGAAACACCTGTGGTGCAAGTGTCTCCTACATAAGCCCCCTATAGACCTCTAAAGGTATGACCAACTACCCCAAATACGACTGTGAAGTCAAAGTGGACTCACTGTACTATATATGCAGGCAAGATGTCCTATTTGATCACTTCCTGGGCCTGTGCATCACGTTTCCAGTCATGTGTCATTTTTTTTTATGATGACGGTCATGCATCAATTTTTTTCCCATAGTGCGTGAAAGGACCTTTGGACGTGTGATAGACGCTCAGGAGCTAGGCGTCTTTTAGCTTAGGAGAAAAGTATGGTATATGTGTATGGGTGTAAATTTTTGACATAGGACGGTCATGTGTCGATTTTTCCCCCTTGTGCGTAAAAAGGCCTGTGGATGTGTGATAGATGCTCAGGGGCCAGGCATAAGTTTTCTGATGTTGCGGAGTGTAGATTTTAGGCATCTTTTATTTTGACACATGACAGGAATGCGTGGAATTTTGCAAAGTAGGCCTTAAGTGCACCCAGATTCACTTAACATGTCACATGGGCTATGCAACAATGTTTTAATTATGGTATGGCTACATGTGCGTAACTATGCCGTCATATCTTTACGGTGACATTGGTATGTTGAACCTATAGTTTTGTTAATGAGTCTGCTGCATGCGATTACTCATACCTTGTGCATATATGTATGTTTAGCTACTCTGTGTCTACTCTGTGTCTACATACAAGTTATCACATGTGAACTATGATTGTACATATGTGTTTGAACACTAATATGTGGGAGTACTGCATTGTTATGTCTGGTATACAAATGTACACATAACAACACAAAATACATGATGGCTTATGTCCAACAAATGGTAAGGCATGTGACAGCCATGACAATTTGTACTCAGATTATGCAGTGGACTAGGATTGGGTTGACATCACGTTACCCCTGCCAATTTGCGTGTGCATATGTGTCCACTCTGGGTGTGTTGTTGATTTTGCCTTCATGATGCTCTGCTACACATGTGACATATAGTTCCGCATACATCTTAGTTGTAGGATATGGTATCTACACATGTGTCACTGAAGGTTGCTATATGTTGTGTGTGTGAAAAGATATGTGTTGTGTCATTTCAGTAACATATGACCACAGTGGTGTGTTCATGGGATGTGAAACCTCACATTACTATCTTCCTGCATGGACACATGTTGGACTTTGACAAATGCCTTTGTATTCGGAACACATGTGAAGGTCATTTCTTTCAGTCAATGAACTTGTGATACCTATGCCATTATATTTGTGGCAGGTTGCCTTTTGTTCAGAACCCTATACACATTACCATGCCGGAGCCATTACAGTGGTACATGTGTGCTGAGATATGTGGTATATGTGTGCATGCCACCTACTAGCACTCACATTTGTCCACATCATGTTTGTTATGACCGTCACATATAATGGCAAACCAATGTGTAGCAGTGTTGGAGTCTGGCATAGATGGCAGCCTAGTCTTCATCACTACTGTGGGAGTTTGTATGGCAACACAAACCTATGGTTACATGTGAAGGGACAGGTTTACTGAGCTCCAGTTTACTCAAAGACTTTGCACATGCATCAGGCCCCTGACAGTGTCATAAGCTTATATAGCAAGAGCAGTGGTGTTAGGGTGTTTTGAGCGGGGATCTAACCTCTTCATGATTGCTACTCTGCAGAACAATGCACACTCCCCTGCAGACGAACACATGCACAATTCTGCTCAAACACACCGGCTATCACATTTCCCTATTTCAGTACTTGATGTCACCCTTCCCCTCTCATGTGCAGAGGACTGGGTACTTGCACGTGTAATACATGTCTCATCATTTGATGTCCTTAGTAATTTCTATGGGCAGCTTGGTTAGGGGTTGTATATCTGTTGTGACTTCTATTTTGGGAACGTGCTAGGTTGCAGATTGTGTTATCTATCACTGCCTCCTGCCATGTTGGCTTGCGATGGGCAATTACCAGGTCATGGTAGTGGCAACCATGACTTGGTTATATAAAGACCTGGCCACCTTCTCGGTACTTATGTTCCTTGTTTTCCCACATTATGTGTAAGGTATGTATTGTCTCCTACATTGCTTCCATTCTTTAGGCTCCTTGCACTTTGTACACATCTTCTACATCAACAATGTCTGGTCATACCTGGACAGGATGCAACATGTGACTTCATCTAAGTGCTGTTTTTTTCATTAGCCAATACACCATATATGGCTATGTCTACTCCCATTCATTTTTTGATAGGTTTCGGACATATTTTGAAATTGCTGGGCATAGTTGCACATCCTACATCTGATTGCCATGTTGGAGCCCAAAACATGTATGGGGTAATTTGTAACTGTTGCTACCTTGCTTTTGTTCTGGCATGTGAGTGACACTGAGTGGTGTGTATTGCTATGTGTCATGTGTGATGTTGTTATACAGAGCATACTAGGTAACCATGCTGACACAAGTCAAGCACTGTTGGTACTAGCAAACCTTTTGCTACCTAGGACATACACCCGTACATCAGTCTTCACATGTTTATCTGGAATTGTGTCAAGACAGCAGATTTGTGTGAAAAGTGTGCATCTTATGTACATAGGAGTGTAACACACTCTGCCCACATTCTACCCAGACAACTATTTGGTGGTGCATTGTCCCGTTTAATTCTTAGATCCTGACAATGGGTCACGTGTTTGGATAGTGATTCAGCACCCGTAGCTGCTTAGTTTGTCTGGCAACCCACAGTGCACTCCACAGTCAAAGTGTGTGTGCCATAAGTGAGGCACAGTCCTCCATATGTCAGAGTTATGCCCAATGGGAGTACCAAGACATAATCCCATGGACACACTGTGCAGGCTCTGCCTCTAACATTGGTAGCAATCCCCGTATAATTACTGAAGGTCCATAGTTACCCATGTTGTCCCCACCTTGTCACACATGCACTGTGCAGGCAAAGCAGCACTCACCCTGAAATGTGACAGTGTTCAGTTCCTACATTACTTATTCACCATTTGATCACAGCCCCTACCTTATGTGTGCCCCCCTTGCATACATCCTGCTAGGCAAGATGTTGATATGGGGAAAGGGCTAGGTATTAGCACCTTGCCCACTTGACGGCACAATATATGTTGTGGTGCATGGATCTAGGCCTTCAGGCCTCACATGCCCTTGAATTGTGTGTCACTGTGGACCCTCTTACATCACAATGTTGCTGCCATACGTGCCATACTTGTAACTATTGTGTTTCTTACCTGCTCCCTGAGGTTTGAGTTACATTCCAATGGTATATATAGTGGAGAATGAGTAGACCAAGATCCAGTCGCTATCTATAAAAGTTCTGTACTATGTGGAGTCTCATGCGAACTCCTGCAGCAGTTTTCTGTTGTCCCCCCTCCAAATTATCTGCTCTATCTTCATCGTCCTCCTCCTCATTGACGACATCAACCTGTTCATCTCAGGGAACATTTATTCTTACACATATGTGATGGAGGAGTGCACATGCCAGTATGGCTTACATACCAGTGGTGGAGCATATAAAAGGCTTCCTCCTGACTTCAGATGCCCAAATGCCTTTGTCACCACATTGCATGTTCTTCTGCGCCCATCATTATATGCACACTCTTCCGCCTTTGTGGAAATGGCAAACGGAGTCATTACCCAAGGCTGTATGCTGTAACCTTGATCAGCCGCAAAGGAATGAGAAAAGATGTATTGCTAAACCTTGATAGTGGTTTGGAATATACCATGGCAGTTGTTAGTTGTACGTGGAGTGATGACTCAGATTGCTTGCGGTATAGTGTATGTTCCTGTATATGTGAAATGGTTTCATAGGTCTGTGTTGATAGACATGACAATCTTGGGTAGTGACTCGGGATCCTTGGGACTTTCATATTGATTCCAAACTGATGGTTAAACCATTGCAAAGATGTGTTGTGTAGTCCATATTTGAGGCAGTGTCCTATTGTTGTATGGAACCTACCATCTCCTTGCACCACAATTGTGTCAGATCTAGAGACACCATGGTAGTCCTACAAAGCCATATTGTGCTGTCCATGTTACCATGTGGCACTACGCGTGCAGTGCGACACTTATGGGGTCATTATGACCCCGGTGGACGGCGTTAATATGGAGGAAAGTACTGCCAACAGGCTGGCTGTACTTTTCTCCATATTAACGCCGTCCACCACGGCGGCCCGCGAGATTATGACCCCTCCTACTGCCATAATTTTCGTAGCTTCCTTACCGCCACGAAAACCATGGCGGTAGGCAATATCAGTGACAGGGAATTCCTTTCCTGTCACTGATAGGGGTCTTCCCCGTCCCCCTCTCCTGGTTTGCTGCCACCCCATCCCTCTCCACACCCCCCACGCACCTTCATTCACACACCAACACACGCATACATACACTCATACCCACATTCATCCACGCATGCATACATCCATTCACACAAACATCCACTCACATTGACATACATTCAAGCACACACGCATTCACACAACAAAACATACACGCACTCACACATCCACGCATGCACACACAGACAACATGCATCACACACCCGCATACACGCATGCACAGACATACACACCCCCCCACCCACACACAGAACAGCTCCCACCCCTCTCCCCTGTCCGAGCACCCGACTAACCTGATGTCAGGGTGTCCTCTGGCAGGAGACGGGATGGGGTGCTGCGGCGGTCTACTGGCGTGTAGCTGCTGCTGGCAGCAGCGTCACCTTACCGCCATCTGCCGGCATGGCCACAGCCAGATTTCCGCCATCCTTCTGGCGGAAATCCAGCTATGGTCATAATACGGCTGGTAGCTGCGGTGACGGTCTTTTGGTGACCGTCGCCACGGCGATAGGTGGTTTTTACCGGCGGGGTTGTAATGTGCCCCTAAGTGACCCTTTGTGGCAGATGATGGTTTTGCCAGCCGTCAAGTGTCCGAGGGTGTGTATCACACATTTGTAGGATGATCTAATTTGGTGCAGAAGTATCTCCTGGCTTCCAAAACATGATTCATCACAGACACTTTCATCACATGCACAGTGCAGGCTTTGGGAGGGGGCACACCTATTTTTCACATGGGTCCCTATGTACGGTGCATGTAAGGTCAGGTATGCCCTCTATACTCCTGCCGAGTCCTACTATAGCATCCATGATCTTTACAGTTTTGCACAAACTCTGCACCATGGTGGACTGTTTCTAGTATACCGAACAGACATGGTGGTGTTAGAGGACGCTAAGGGGCGCATGTGAGGTGGCACTGGAGTAGGTGCTGCCCCATTTCTAATGATTCTGCCTCATGGTCTTTCATGGCAGGTTAATTTGTATTAATATGTGTGTGACACAATGCCGCAGACAGGTGTATGTGCACACTACAGGTATGTCAGGTATGTGTAGATGATATGTAGTTGGTCATGGCACAACTTGAGTGGCATTATATATAGGTGCTGCCAGAGGCTTGCGCACCATGATTTACATGGAGCTGTGCTTATTTGTGACTTTCTTCAAATGGCCATGGACTATCCTATTGACATAGCTGAGCTATTCATTGGTGTAATGTGTGTGGGATCTGTATTTAGTTGTCAACCAGTGGACACTTGTAGTGGTTTGTGGGCAGCTTCTGTATGGAAAGGGACACAGGAGAAGTGTGGCACAATGGTTAGAGCGGCAGACCCTGATGCAGAGATCTGGCCCAGGACCAGGGTTCAAGTCCCCCCTCCGCAGGTCTTGGGCTCAATTCCCTTGGACCAGATAATTCTCACCTCAGTGCCTAATCTAATTAATGGGTCCCACTCTGTAAGTCTGGGCAATAGCTTGCTTAATCTCCACAACGGCCCCAACAGCGCTTGGATGCCTGGCTTCACTCTGGGGGTGCCCAGGAGTGGGCACCACACAGGGAAAAGCCAGGAGGGGCTCCATAGCGGTATGCGTACAGCGCCTTGAGACCCTAACGGGTGAGTAGTGCGCTATACAAGTGCAAAGTTTACAGTTTACAGCTCCACCTGTCCCTGTGTGGTGTGCCAGTCAGGTTGTGGTTGTGTTATGTACATGGGGGTGCATGTGTTTGTGATGGTCAATGATTGCGGTGCAATATGGAGTTCAGTTAGCACCGCTTTAGCGTAAAGCAAAAAAAATGACGCTACGGCGACACTAACTTTCCATTAATATGGGCCCAAGTGTCTAAATATAGGTGTATAAATTGGTATATACGTTGCTGTACGGTTGGGTGACTGGGTGTGTGAGTGGTTGAGTGGATATGTGTGTGAGTGTATCAGTGCCTTTACGGTTGTGTCACTGGATGTATAAGTAGCTGTGTGGGTGTCTGAGTAGCTGTGTTAGTGACTGCATGGGTGTGTAAATGGGTATATAAGTGCCCCAGTGGATTGGTAACTGGCTGTTTTAGTCAGTGTTTGGGTGTGTAACTGTGTGTACTACTGTCTCGGTTAGTGGTGCATACATAACTGCTGTGTGGGTGTGTGAGTGGATGTGTAGTTGCTTCTATCACTGTATGACTGGGTGTGTAAGTGAGTGTTTGGGTTTGTAAATAGGTATATGAGCGCTCATATGTGTTGGTGACTGAGTATATGCATGTGCAAGTGCCTGTTTACATAATTGTCTGAGTGCTGGGTATATGAATGACTATGTAGGTGTGTGAGTGGGTGTGACAGTGCCTTTATGGGTCTGTGAATGACTATGTAAGTGTATCTATAGGTAAATAAATTGATGTGTGAATGCTTTTATTGATGTGTTTCTGAGTGTGTAAGTCACTGTCTCGCTATGTGAGTGGTGGGTACCTAAGTGCTTTTCCTGGAGTGTAACTAAATGTAGGATTTGCTACCTGACTCAGTCAGTGAGTACAAATTAACATACTATTAAATTGAATACTATAGCCAAACACCCATTTCTAATTACTAAAACATTAATTCTTAGCAGCTTTTTAAAATAACTATATTTTTAGTAAACAGATTCTTCTTTCTCCTTTGCTCTCAGCTTATATGCGGTTATAATTTTTTACATATAATTTTTTTATAGTACACCCTAATTCACATACCAGTAAAATCTCTTTGCTGTTCTTCAACTGGTGTTCTCTTAATGCCACTTAATATCTATTTTTAGAGCAAATTTCAGATCAGAAATATAGTAATGCTCTTCCACGCACACTACAAAAGTACCAGTAATGGCTACCCTCCCCACTGTGCTTTCACTGATACTGCTGTACTTAGCAAATCAAAGGCTTCCTTTTATGTATTAATTTTGTTATAACACTTCTAAATGGTCAGCATGTTTTAACAATTTGTAAATCTCCTGTAAAGAAGCCCAATTTTGCTGTGTTTTGGGCAGATCCGCCACAGCGCTCAGGGTGGACCCCCATGTAAATTTGTGGCAGATCCACACCAAAGCCCTTAAAACCATTTAACAATCTGCTTACAAATCAATGACTCTCTAATAAGCAATGTTTGTACACCACGCTGCTCTTGAGTTTCACAGTGCAGTCTCTTTTGTTCTCTTCACTCCACACTTTTTTAGCTCTGTTCACAAGACTTTCTCTGAGCAGCATACTAGCTTCAAATTAAACTGTAGCAGGTGTGGTTGACTTTTTGCGATTCCAAGCATATCACAAACAACATAACTTTTTTATTTTTTCACAGCCAATCACAGTTTGTTTTTCTTGAAGTCACAACCTAATTTTACTTCCCTGCACATCTCCACCAGCCAATCAAATACTTTCTTTTATATTTTAGGTGCTGTACTCCATTTTAACTGACTTTCAACTTCAAAACTGCCTCATTCTGCTGCAGCCTTTTCCTGCGTGTGATTCATGCTTGACTTGGAAATGGTTAGAGTGTGGATTGTGGGCCATAGTTTTGTGTTTTTGACTAGAGAGAGTGCTAGCAAGAGTGTCAGTGACAGGGACCTAGCTTTACCTATATTAGCCATTACTTGGGTTGACCAGAGTGGGTTAAAGTGGCACCAAGTGCTGCGTTTGATTGGAAGCCTTGTGGATTACCAACATTCAGACCTCATGATTGTGCAGTGTAGCGGCAATGGCCTAAGCACAATTACAGGGGTAGGACTGGAAATCCTAATGAAGGATACCTTCGGTAAATTAATGACACTTTTCCTACATACTGCCATAGTGTTCTCCAACATTTGCCAAAGACAGAAATGGCAGTGGTCAACCACATTTTGTCCACAGATAGAGAAATCCAGGAAACATGTCAATAAAACTGCTTCTGCATTCCACCGAGTCCACAACATGGGTTCTATAGACCACAACAACCTATGATTCGATATGGATGGAATATATCGAAAAAACTGAGTCCATTTCATAGACAAAAGCATCAGGGGGTTCCTAAACAACTTGAAAGACTGTATCCTCTTCTATGTGTAATAATCTTCTACACATCATAAACACAAAGGCTCTTTTCAGAGCCATCCCTTTTCCTAATCACTAGTTCATTTTATTTTCGAATTCCTTTTTTCTAATTTCTCACTTGCATCCGCAGATTAGTCACAGATCCCCAATCAAAAGCACACTTTCAATACAAAACCGCAGCCCGCTTGGGATCCACGACAGATCTGTTCCCAAACAAAAGCACTTCTTTAAAATAACAACACATTTAATACAGTGGGAGTGCTAGAGGCTGTTTGGGTCTGTGAGTGGATATATCAATGGTTTTTTGGGTCTGTGACTAAGTGAGTTTGTGAATGGGTGTATGAGTGGCATGCCAATGGCTATGTAGGTCTGGGATAGGGTGTGTAAGTCTGTAATTAGATATGTTAGTGGGAGTATGACTGGCCATATGAGAATGGGTGTGAGAGAATGTCTGTAAGTGGCTGTATGAGTCGCTTATTGTGTGTGTTGATGCTGTATGGGTGTGTGAGTAGGTGTCTGACTGGTTGTGTGGTTCTGTGTGGTTCTGTGGGTGTGTACGTGTGTGAATGGGTGTGGGTGCATGTCTCACTGGCTCTGTGGGTCTGTGAGTGGATGTGTGAGCGGTTTTGTTGGTCTGTCAGTGGGTATATGAATGGGGGTGTCAGTGGCTGCATGGGTGTATGAGTTTTACTGTGGGTCAGTGACTGTACAGTATATGATTGATCATGTGGATCTCTTAATGCTTGTGTGGGTGGTTTTGTGGGTTTGTGATTGGGTGTATGAGTCTGTGAGATGGTATGTGAGTGGGGATGTGAGTGGCTGTATGGGTGTGTGACTGCATATGTGATTGATTATGTAGGTCTTTGAGTGGATACATGAATGGTTTTGTGGGTGTTTCAGGGGCTGGATAGTTGTGTGACTAGGTGTGTGAGTGGTTTTCTGTATCTGTGAGGGTATGTGAGTCTGAGGGTGTGTGAGTTGACTGTGTGTGTGTGACTGGGTGGCTGTATTGGTCTATGACTGGATCTGTGAGTGGGTATGTGAGCGGCTCTGTGAGTGGCTGTATGGGTATGGGAATGGCGTGTGAGTGGCTGTATGGAAGTGTCAGAGTTGTGTGGGGGTTAGAGTGAGTGTGTGAGTGCATCTGTGAGTGGGTGTATGTGTTTTTTTTATGGGGCTTGGGATTCGCGGATCCATCACATAGTTTCACGGGGGGCATGCTGAGGTGAATCTGTGGATCGCACTAATTTTTTTTTTCTCCAAATTCGTGAGGTGTCCCTCACAGACCCCTCTATAAGACCCATGGGGTCAGGGGGTACCTCTACCCTCACTTCTTCTTTCAACTTCATATGTTATATCTGCTCCCCGGGACTGAGTCCTGAGGTAGAGAATAGACGCTGCAACTTTCCTTTCAGGTTGCAGCTAGCCAATCAGGGCCCTGCTGTTGGTGCATGCAACTGCGGATCCACTACTGTGGATCTGCATCCCTAAATACATAGCCCTCATCACAACCCTGGCGGTCGGTGTTAAAGCGACGGTAATACCGCCAATAGACCGGCGGTAAAAAAAATGGGATCATGACCATGGCGAAAACCGCCAAAACATACAGTCAATTTATGGCCCTCATTTCAACCTCGGCGGGTGGCAACCGCCACCCGCCAAGTTGAAACCGACGGGCGGCCGCCAATGCGGCTGCACTCCCGCGGGGGTCTATTTGGAGATCCCCGCCGCCGAAACCCAGCGGGGATCTCGGCCGCAACACGGGAGCCGGCTCCAAATGGAGCCGGCGGTGTTGCGGCTGTGCGACGGGTGCAATTCCACCCATCGCGCTTTTCACTGTCTGCTATGCAGACAGTGAAAAGCTGCATGGGGCCGTGGCAGGGGGCCCCTGCACTGCCCATGCCAAGGGCATGGGCAGTACAGGGGCCCCAGGGGCCGCGCGACTCCCCTTTCCGCCAGCCTTTTCATGGCAATTCAAACTACCATGAAAAGGCTGGCGAGAGGGGGACTCGTAATCCCCTGGGCAGCGCTGCTGGGGGATTTAAACCGCCGGGACAAAAGTGGCAGGAAACCGCTGATCCCGACATAACAGCCCTAGCGGTCAAAGACCGCCAGGGTTGTAATGAGGGCCTAACACACCGACCGCCATGGCGGTAGCAACAAACACCAAGGCGGTAACCGCCAACAGCCGGGCAGAAAACAAAGTACCGCCCACCCTACCACATCCGCCAGCTTTTCCAGGGCGGTACCAATGCCATCAAAAGCACAGCGGAAACAGTACGTGGAAGGGAAACCACTCACCTCTCGACACTCAACGAAGAACCAGGACGCCATGGAGCCCGAACTGCAGGTCCTCCCCATGCTGGTCTACCTCCTCATCTTCCAGGAATACCAACAGCAGCGACAACAACGATGGTGAGTACTGCACCTAGGAGACAGGGGACGGGGAGGAAAATGAGAGTGACACACACACGCAATTCGCCACCCCCACCCCCACCCTCACCCACAACACCATACACACAAACACATGCAGCAACCTTACATTTACACCCCGTAACCCTCTGGAAGAACACAAGGACAAAAGGAATAAAGTCAAATCAGTGGTATATTAGAAATAGTCAGATACACAGAAGAATTGCTAAAACAGTATTTACAAAAATATACAATATGTACATAACGCAGTACATTGTCCATTCAAAATGTCCGTGGACCACTGGGCCAAAACCCATAGGCCAAGCCCACACTTGACTCCTGCCTCAATAGGGAGAGAACACTGCAGGGGCATCAGGTCGAAAACACACAGGCACCTCAGGTGGTGGGTGAAGGGGGGTGTACCTCAGCCGGGAAGATGTGACAATGCCACTGCTTCTGGAGGGGGCTCCATGCCAATAGCGATGTCCTGGGGAATGCAAAGCCACAGTCTCTCAAGTGGGTGGTTTGCTCACTGCTTGGTCCTGGGGAGTGCAAAGCCACAGTCTCTCAAGTGGGTGCTTTGCCCACCTCTTGCTCCTGGGGAGTGCAAAGCCACAGTCTCTCAAGTGGATGCCTTCTTCCACTGGTTCTGGAGGGGGCTTTGTGGCCAGTCTGCTTCACCCTGCCAAGAATAGGGTGAGTGGATGCATTTCTCCACTGGTTCTGTAGGGGGCTTTGAGCCCAGCCTGCTTCATCCTGCCACGGTAGTATGAGTGGATGGCTTCTTCCGCTGGTTCTGGAGGGGGCTTTGTGCCCAGTGTGCTTCATCCTGGCAAGGAGGGGCTGAGTGGATGGCTTCTTCCACTGGTTCTGGGGGGGGCTCTTTACCCAGTGTGCTTCATCCTGGTAAGGAGGTGCTGAGTGGATGGCTTCTTCCACTGGTTCTGGAGGGGGCTCTGTGCCCAGTGATGCAACACTTGGGGATGGCAGTTCACAGTCCCTCACCTGGGTGTCTGAGGCACGACGGCTATGGCTGCAAACTGGTGGTAGTGTCTGTAGGAAAGTACCATCTTGCCTGGCATGTTACCCCCATATTTCACTGTATATATGTTGTTTTAGTGTATGTGTCACTGGGACCCTGGCAGCCAGGGCCCCAGTGCTCATAAGTGTGCCCTGTATGTGTTCCCTGTGTGATGACTAACTGTCTCACTGAGGCTCTGCTAACCAGAACCTCAGTGGTTATGCTCTCTCTGCTTTCTAAATTGTCACTAACAGGCTAGTGACCAATTTCACCAATTCACATTGGCATACTGGAACACCCTTATAATTCCCTAGTATATGCTACTGAGGTACCCAGGGTATTGGGGTTCCAGGAGATCCCTATGGGCTGCAGCATTTCTTTTGCCACCCATAGGGAGCTCTGACAATTCCTACACAGGCCTGCCACTGCAGCCTGAGTAAAATAACATCCACGTTATTTCACAGCCATTTACCACTGCACTTAAGTAACTTATAAGTCACCTATATGTCTATCCTTCACATGGTGAAGGTTGGGTGCTAAGTTACTTAGTGTGTGGGCACCCTGGCACTAGCCAAGGTGCCCCCACATTGTTCAGGGCAAATTCCCAGACTTTGTGAGTGCGGGGACACCATTTCACAAGTGCACTATACATAGGTCACTACCTATGTATAGCGTCACAATGGTAACTCCGAACATGGCCATGTAACATGTCTAAGATCATGGAATTGTCACCCCAATGCCATTCTGGCATTGGGGAGACAATTCCATGATCCCCCGAGTCTCTAGCACAGACCCGGGTACTGCCAAACTGCCTTTCCTGGGGTTTCACTGCAGCTGCTGCTGCTGCCAACCCCTCAGACAGGTTTCTGCCCTCCTGGGGTCCAGCCAGGCCTGGCCCAGGAAGGCAGAACAAAGGACTTCCTCAGAGAGAGGGTGTTACACCCTCTCCCTTTGGAAAAAGGTGTCATGGCTTGGGAGGAGTAGCCTCCCCCAGCCTCTGGAAATGCTTTGATGGACAAAGATGGTGCCCATCTCTGCATAAGCCAGTCTACACCGGTTCAGGGATCCCCCAGCCCTGCTCTGGCACGAAACTGGACAAAGGAAAGGGGAGTGACCACTCCCCTGACCTGCACCTTCCCTGGGAGGTGCCCAGAGCTCCTCCAGTGTGCTCCAGACTTCTGCCATCTTGGAAACAGAGGTGCTGCTGGCACACTGGACTGCTCTGAGTGGCCAGGGCCAGCAGTTGAC